>NC_133618.1:301570471-303036995 GCF_048593235.1 Sminthopsis crassicaudata | reverse complement strand
TTTGAGAATAGAATCGAACTGAAATTAATTAGTTCTCCACTGCTATTACCTGCTTCCTTCTTCCCTTTCTCTTCTTTTATAATATATGTAATGTCATTATTATTTGTCTGAATGATATTTGGCATAATAACTACATGGAATTGGACTTTACAAATTGGATATGATTTTGGATGCCTAGGAAACAACATACTATTATTTCTTATGGGAAATTTTAAATCCTAAAGCTAGTGGATTAATTTTTTTTTAATTCCTATGATACTAGATGTGATTTTTTTTTTCTTCAACTTTTAAATGACTTTATGTTAGAGAACTAGGGATTTCTTGTTTTTGCTTTATTAGTATTTTAATGGAAGAGGCATTGCTATAAGGAAGTTATTCTAATATAGAATTCCACAGAAATACCATCCACAGAAGTGTGTGAAAAAACATCTACAATCAGTATGTTAAGATGTGCTAAAATAAATGCATTTTTTCCTGGCTTTTCTTTTCTTTTCTTTTCTCTCTCTCTCTTTTTTTTTTTTTTTTTTTTCTTTTCTTTTCTTATTTATTTATTTATTTTTTTGCAAACAATAAATTCAGTTAGTATAAATAATAGTAGCTAAAGATTCCTTGTTAAGGAGTAATTATAAAATACAGTGCTAGATGCCATGACTATCTTTTTAGAACAAAAGAGAGGCAGTAGAGTATATTTGAAATCAACTGATTTTGTATCAAGAAATCTGGATTTGATCATTGATACTAATGACCAAGGACAATTACCTAAGTCTTTTTAAACTTTTGTTTCCTTAGTGCTAAATTAGCAATATTAGCACGACTAAGTGATAGAGTGGATAGAGTAAAGGGCCTGGATTCAAGAATGTGGGGGACAGGTCAGGAGCAAGACCCCCTTTCCAGTGAACTAATCAGAGACATCATCAGATACAAAGATAAATCATTCATTTAATCTCTGAAGGAAGAGGCCCTGGGAGACATCCTAACTCTGCCATGTGTTCCTGGAACCTGGCCAGCTTCTGGCTTGTCCAGGGTATAAAAGCAAAAGACCCAAACCTTCTCATTGGATAGACTAAAAGGACATAGCCATCCTCGACCAATGATCACCATTGTTGGCTGCCTCCCACAGGCCATGTCACTTCTTGTAACTTCCTGTACCCTAGGGTTCATAGTTCATCCCTCCAGAGATCAAATGACCTCCCCAGGGTCCCAGCTCCAGGAACCTGGATCATGTGACTGAATACTGAGAAATACTTCATCCAATTAGTTCCATTCAGGAAGATCTAAGTTCAAATATGACCTCAAATATTTACAAGCTGTGTGAACTCTGTGCAAGACAATTCCTTTGCTTAAAATACTAGAAAAGCATTATAGTCTCTTTGCTAAGAAAACTTCACAGAAGTCACAAAGAGTTAGGCATACTTAGGTGCTTGAACAACAGAAACTTAAAATGTGGTGTCGTTTTTAAAATAAGTTAATTTGACTCAGTGCATTTTATATTTAAGTATTCATATGAATTTATGATCCCATCCAATTTCACCAATGATATAGATGGAAATCTAATCCTTTAAATTTTTTTTTTTTTTGAAATTTGAAAATGATCCATTTTATTTCTTTTTTTCTTTTTCTTTTTTTTATTATATATATATATATATATATATATATATATATATATATATATATATATATATTTATAATATTATCCCTTGTATTCATTTTTCCAAATTACCCCCCCTCCCTCTATTCCCTCCCCCCGACGACAGGCAATACCATACATTTTACATGTGTTACAATATAGTCTAGGTACAGTACATGTGTGTGAATATCATTTTCTTGTTGCACAATAAACATTAGAATCCGAAGGTACATGCAACCTGGGCAGACAGATATTAGTGCTAACAATTTTCATTCCCCTCCCAGTGTTTCTTCTCTGGGTGCAGCTACCCCTGTCCATCATTGATCAACTGGAAGTGAGTTGGATCTTCTTTATGTTGAAGATTTCCACTTCCATCAGAATACATCCCCATACAGTATTGTTGTTGAAGTGTACAGTGATCTTCTGGTTCTGCTCATTTCACTCAGCATCAGTTGATTTAAGTCTCTCCAGGCCTCTCTATATTCCTCCTGCTGGTCATTTCTTACCGAGCAATAATATTCCATAACCTTCATATACCACAATTTACCCAACCATTCTCCAACTGATGGACATCCATTCATCTTCCAGTTTCTAGCTACAACAAAAAGAGCTGCCACAAACATTTTGGCACATATATGTCTCTTTCCGCTCTTTAGTATTTCTTTGGGATATAATCCCAGTAGTAGCGCTGCTGGGTCAAAGGGTATGCACAGTTTGATAACTTTTGGGGCATAATTCCAGATTGCTCTCAAGAATGGCTGGATTCTTTCACAACTCCACCAGCAATGTATTAGTGTCCCAATTTCCCCACATCCCCTCCAACATTTGTCATTATTTGTTCCTGTCATCTTAGCCAATCTGACAGGTGTGTAGTGGTATCTCAGAGTGGTCTTAATTTGCATTTCTCTGATCAGTAGTGATTTGGAACACTCTTTCATGTGAGTGGATATAGTTTCAATTTCTTCCTCTGAGAATTGTCTGTTCATATCCTTTGACCATTTATCAATTGGAGAATGGTTCGGTTTCTTATAAATTATGGTCAGTTCTCTATATATTTTGGAAATGAGACCTTTGTCAGAACCTTTGTTTTTAAAAATATTTTCCCAATTTGTTACTTCCCTTCTAATCTTGTTTGCATTAGTATTATTTGTACAGAAACTTTTTAGTTTGATGTAATCAAAATCTTCTATTTTGTGATCAATAATGATCTCTAGTTCTCCTCTGGTCATAAATTCCTTCCTCCTCCACAAGTCTGAGAGGTAGATTATCCTCTGTTCCTCTAATCTATTTATTATCTCCCTCTTTATGCCTAACTCATGGACAAATTTTGATCTTATCTTGGTATATGGTGTTAAGTGTGGATCCATATCTAATTTCTGCCATACTAATTTCCAGTTTTCCCAACAGTTTTTTCCGAATAATGAATTTTTATCCCTAATGTTGGAATCTTTGGGTTTGTCAAAGATTAGATTGCTATAGATGTACCCTTTTTTGTCCTTTGTATCTAATCTGTTCCACTGATCTACCGGTCTATTTCGTAGCCAATACCAAATGGTTTTGGTGACTGCTGCTATATAATAGAGCTTTAGATCAGGTACACTTAGACCACCTTCCTCTGAGTTTTTTTTCATTAGTTCCCTTGCAATTCTTGACCTTTTATTCTTCCATATGAATTTTGTTGTTATTTTTTCTAGGTCATTAAAATAGTTTCTTGGGAGTCTGATTGGTATAGCACTAAATAAATAGATTAGTTTGGGGAGTATTGTCATCTTTATTATATTCGCTCGGCCTATCCAAGAGCACTGAATGTCTTTCCAATTATTTAAATCTGATTTTATTTTTGTGGCAAGTGTTTTGTAATTTTGCTCATATAATTCCTGACTTTTCTTTGGTAGATGGATTCCCAAATATTTTATACTCTCAACATTTGTTTGGAATGGAATTTCTCTTTGTATCTCTTGCTGTTGCATTTTGTTAGTGATATATAAAAATGCCGAGGATTTATGTGGATTTATTTTGTATCCTGCCACTTTGCTGAAATTTTGAATTATTTCTAGTAGCTTTTTAGCAGAGTCTTTGGGGTTCTCTAAGTATACCATCATGTCATCTGCAAAAAGTGATAGTTTAATTTCCTCATTTCCTACTCTAATTCCTTGAATCTCTTTCTCGGCTCTTATTGCCGAGGCTAGCGTTTCTAGTACTATATTGAATAGTAATGGTGATAGTGGGCAACCTTGTTTCACTCCTGATCTTACTGGGAAAGGTTGCAGTTTATTTCTATTGCATATTATGCTTACTGACGGTCTTAAATATATACTCCTGATTATTCTAAGGAATAATCCATTTATTCCTATACTCTCAAGAGTTTTTAGTAGGAATGGATGTTGGATTTTGTCAAATGCTTTTTCTGCATCTATTGAGATGATCATATGGTTCTTATTAATTTGATTATTAATATGGTCAATTATATTAATAGTTTTCCTAATATTAAACCAGCCCTGCATTCCTGGAATAAATCCTACTTGATCATAGTGTATTATCTTGGAGATGATTTTCTGAAGTCTTTTTGCTAATATCTTATTTAAGATTTTAGCATCAATATTCATTAAGGAGATTGGTCTATAATTTTCTTTCTCAGTTTTCGATCTACCAGGTTTAGGTATCAGTACCATGTCTGTGTCATAAAAGGAGTTTGGTAGGACTCCTTCATCCCCTATTTTTTCAAATAATTTATATAACATTGGGGCTAATTGTTCTTTAAATGTTTGGTAGAATTCACATGTGAATCCATCTGGCCCTGGGGATTTTTTCCTGGGGAGTTGATTAATAGCTTGTTCTATTTCTTTTTCTGAAATGGGACTATTTAAGCAATTTATCTCCTCCTCTGTTAATCTAGGGAGCCTATATTTTTGGAGGAAGTCATCCATTTCACTTAAGTTATCAAATTTATTGGCATAAAGTTGGGCAAAGTAACTCCTTATTATTTCTCTAATTTCCTCTTCATTGGTGGAAAGATCCCCCTTTTCATTTGTAAGACTATCAATTTGATTTTCCTCTTTCTTTTTTTTGATCAAATTTACCAAAGGTTTATCTATTTTATTGGCTTTTTCATAAAACCAACTCTTGGTTTTATTTATTAATTCAATAGTTTTTTTACTTTCAATTTTATTGATTTCTCCTTTTAATTTTTGTATTTCGAGTTTAATTTTTGGTTGGGGGTTTATAATTTGGTCTTTTTCTAGCCTTTTAAGTTGTAAGCCCAATTCGTTAATCTTCTCTTTCTCTATTTTCTTCAAATAAGCCTCTAAAGATATAAAATTTCCCCTTATTACTGCTTTAGCTGCATCCCAAAGATTTTGATATGATGTCTCATCATTATCATTATCTTGGGTGAAATTGTTAATTGTTTCTATAATTTGCTCTTTCACCCAGTCATTCTTTAAGATGAGATTATTCAGTTTCCAATTACTTTTTGGTCTATTTACCCCTAACTTTTTACTGAATGTAGCTTTTATTGCATTGTGATCTGAGAAGAAGGCATTTATTATTTCTGCCTTCCTACATTTAATTTTGAGATCTTTATGTCCTAATATATGGTCAATTTTTGTATAGGATCCATGAACTGCTGAGAAGAAAGTATATTCCTTCCTATTGCCATTCAGTTTTCTCCAAAGGTCTATCATACCTAGTTTTTCTAATGTTCTATTTACTTTTTTAATTTCTTTCTTGTTTGTTTTGTGGTTTGATTTGTCTAAATCTGAGAGTGCAAGGTTGAGATCTCCCACTATTATAGTTTTACTGTCTATTTCTTCTTGCAGTTCTCTTAACTTTTCCTTTAGAAAGTTAGATGCTATACCACTTGGTGCATATATGTTTAGTATTGATATGGCTTCATTATTTATGCTACCTTTCAGCAGGATATAGTTTCCTTCCTTATCTTTTTTAACGAGATATACTTCTGCTTTTGCTTGATCTGAGATAAGGATAGCTACCCCTGCTTTTTTGGCTTTACCTGAAGCATAATAGGCTCTGTTCCAACCTTTTACCTTTACTCTGTATGTATCTCCCTGCTTTAAGTGTGTTTCCTGTAGACAACATATTGTAGGGTTCTGCTTTTTGATCCAATCTGCTATCCGTCTCCGTTTGATGGGATCGTTCATCCCATTTACATTTACAGTTAAAATTACTAATTCTGTGTTTCCTACCATCGTATTATCCCCAGATTATACTTTTTTCCCTTGACCCCCCTGATCCCCCTCCCCGATATTTAATTTACAGACCCCCCTTGTGACGCGCAACCCTCCCTCTTTTTTTTTTTTTTTTTTAGGATCCCTCCCCCCTCCCTCCAAGTCCCTTCACTTATTCTCCTTTTCCTTTCCCCTTTTCCTCTCCCCCCTTTTAATGAGGTGAGAGAAAATTCTCTGAAAAACAAATATGTTAATTATTTACTCTTTGAGCCTCTTCTGATGAGAGTAAGATTCACACAATGATTCTCCCCCTCACTAAGTTCCCTCAGATATGGTGTATTTTCTATGTCTCTTCCTGGGATGTAGTTTCCCTCTTTTTATCACTCCTTCCCCTTTTTCTGAACCGACCTCCTTCCCTTTACCACACCCCCCTTTTTTTCTTTTATATCAGTAAAATCAAATTATCCTTGAGTATTTTTTATATACCCACAACAGAGTTACAGTTCTCAAGGGTTCTGTGTACCTTTTTCTGTTTCTCTTCAGTCTTGTGGATGTAGATCAAATTTTTTGTTTAAGTCTGGTTTTTTTCTTAGAAACATATAGAATTCCTCTGTTTCATTGAATGACCATCTTCTTCCATGGAAAAAGATGCTAAACTTAGCTGGGTAGTTCATTCTTGGTTGCAGTCCTTGATCTTTTGCCTTTCGGAATATCAGGTTCCAGGCCCTTCTATCTTTTAATGTGGAGGCAGCCAGATCTTGGGTGACCCTTATTGTGGCACCTTGGTATTTAAATTGTTTTTTTCTAGCTGCTTGCAGGATTTTCTCCTTTGTGTGGTAATTCTGCAGCTTAGCCACAATATTCCGTGGTGTTCTTTTTTTAGGGTCTATTTCAGAAGGAGTTCGATGAATTCTTTCCACATCTACTTTCCCTTCTGTTTCTATTATCTTTGGACAGTTCTCTTTGATAATTTCCTGTAAAATAGAATCTAGGCTCTTTTTTTGGTCATAGTTTTCTGGAAGTCCAATAATCCGCAGATTATCTCTCCTAGATCTATTTTCCAGGTCTATAGATTTTCCCAGTAAGTATTTGACGTTGTTCTCCAGCTTCTCATTTTTTTTGTTTTGTTTGACTGATTCTTGGGTTCTCTGTGAATCATTCATTTCTATTTGTTCCATCCTGACTTTTAAGGAGTTATTTTCTTCTTTCACAGTTTTTAGTTCTTTTTGTAAATGCCCAATTTCGTTTTTAAATGAATTATTTTGCTCTATTGAGTTTTTTTCCATTTCCCTAATTTTTTTTTTTTGAGAATTATTTTCTTTTTCCAATTCAGAAATTCTATTTTCTTGAGACTTTTTTATCTTTTCCAATTCAGAAATCCTACTTTCCTGTGTTTTTTTTAACCTTTTCTAATTCACTAATTTTGTTTCCCTGCATGTCCTGTGAATTCTTTATTTTTTCCAACTCCAATTTCAGGACGTTGTTATTCTCTATCATAACTTCCCTTTCTTTTCCCCATTTTTCTTCGATCTCCCTCAGTTTTTTAAGAGCTTCTTCTAGGAGAGAGTTATGTGATGGGGGGCAGGAATCGTTCCCCTTTAGGTTGTTGTCTGTTGATTCTCTGCTGTCAACTTCCTTGGGGTTGGATACCCGCTCTTTCTCTGTATAGAAGGAATCTATGGTTTTTCTAGCTTTTTTGCTCATACTTAAAAAAATCTTTTGGGGTCTGTCCCTGGGGTAGGAAATTATTTACTTCTTTACCAGCTTCCTCCCAGACCGGATGGATGCAGCGGCTCCTGAGCCTGAGCTAAGAGAGAGCTCTGGGAGAGAGTTCCCCACCCCCTCCTTGGAAGTGCCTCAGAGGTGATTAGCACTGCTGTGCTTCGAGGGCGTAGAATAGTGAAGACAGCACGAAGCCCAGCCTATGTGTCCGGGTGGGGAGTGGATGTCTGTAGCAGGTGACGTGAGAAGCCCCTGCGCTCAAACTGGAAGTGTCTGCCAGAAACCGCGGTCCCTAGTTCAAAGGTTCTGCTTCTCTGGGACTTCCTGGAGCTGAGTTCCACTCCCTCCAGCTAAGCTAGGCAGTGTGTGTTGCCTTGGGCCGTATCCACCCACTTGTCAATCTCTTAACTATTCTCAGGAGGTAGCTGAGGCCACACCCCCTGGTGCCGAGTCTACTGAGTCACCCCCAGGGTCCAGGGAAAATCTAATCTGAGTTTTAAAATATTTTGGCTTTCTCTTCTGAACTGCTAAATAATTAGCAGAGAAGAGCTAACAGCCTGTGCCAGATTCCTTTACCTCAGTGGCTTCTCTGATCCCAGAGCCCTTCCCAGCGCAATGGGCGCAGTGTGCCCCTACCCCACCGTCTGTGCTGGTCTCTCTTATTCCTCCCCTGAGAACTGACCTTTCCTGTTGAAACTCCAGATTCTCTTCAGCTGGTAAGTCGTGCTTCCAGTCCTTGTGGTATCTATCAGTCCTGAGCTAATTTTGAGACTTAATTTATCTAATTGGTTGTGAGGGAGTGAGGACGTTCACTGAGTCGTGTGTTTCTTCTCCGCCATCTTGGCTCGGCCCCCCCTAATCCTTTAAATTTATACTAATTTATATTAAATGTTTTTGCATTAATTGGCTGGAAGATTCACTCAATATGGAATGATTCTCCCTGATTTCTCTTAACAGTAGAAAGATACCAAATGGAGCACATGGGGGACAATAAATCAATTATTACTGAGCTTTTCAATATTACCAGCATACCTTCTTTTTTCAAAAATACGTTTCTTTTCTAATTCTATTATTATTTTGTGGTTCCTTATTTGGTATATATTTCAGTTCCTCACAACCATAATATGTTTCTTTATGGCATTACAGTGGTCATTTTTCTAAGACTGTTCATTTCCATGACTTCTATAAAGCCCCATCGGTAATATAGATTTTTATTTCAGGGAGAAGTTTAGGGACCTCCAAAGGGGTTTGCAATTTGTTTAAATTTAGTAGGTTCACTACCCTTCTATTAAATTTAAAGGTAAATTTAAATTTTTATCATTGCCCATATGTAGTAACTATGTAAAATGTGTAAGTAGATAGATGTTCTTTATATGTCATGTAGTTCATTGTATGTCATAATTTAGACAAAAGAAATTTATTATCTCTCCACCCCCCCCCCAACCCCAAGTAGATAGTTAGGCCAGAATCTTTGAAATAATTATGTTTTTTACCAGGGGGAGGAGTGATAATTCAAGTCTTGATGCACGAAAATAACACCCAAAATAAAAGTACATTATATATTGTAGAATAATTGCATTAGTTCTATGTCATTTTGTCTGGCAAGTTATACAATGCTGAGAAGGGGATGAATAATACCTTCATAACAGATTTCTATCACTTTGGGTAGAAATATTTTTCTCCTGATATTTGAATGAAGCATCTGTTAAGGTTCAATAAAATTTAATCTACATCAGATAGCATTTATGAAATACCAAATCATACTAGATATTGCATGAACAAAGACGATTTTACCATTAAAAAGTTTTCATTCTGTTAAGGTGAATACTTTATGTTACTGATTCTATTGTAGAATTTCAATGTCTTGCCTATGGGGAGAACTTTACCAACTAAGAATGTCTTTGGAAGGTGTGCATATTATACGGCAGAAAGATGAAATGTTAGTGACAAAATGTTTTCTCCCCCTCCCCACAGGATCTTAATTGAACTCATAAACTCATCAATTCTCTGAGCTTCCATTAGGGAAAGTGAGAGAGGCTGACATATTAAGATAGACATGAAAAAGAAGCAGAAAATAGTAGAAAAGCTCTCCAATGTCCTATTATATAATACCCGATCCAATCTGCAAACTTATCCTCTTTAAGCTAACAACCCTCCTTCTACCTCTATGATCTGAAATTTGCTTAGATCACTGTATCTCAGCATCTTAGATATCAAACTTATATTTGAACTATACCACACAAAAAAAAAAAAAAAAAATCCCATTAGGACTTGCCCTTTGTAACCTGTGAAAGAAAATTTAAACATAAAAAACAAAGCCTTTCTCTCAAAACACATCCTAAAACTGCCTTTTAAAAATCACCAGCAGATAACAGTAGTGCATGTCTGATTTTCCTCTAGATATCATAAGAAAGGATGAGATATAATTCTGGAAACATTGAAAGTAATGTCTTTGATATAAAAAGTTTAGTTTAGGCAAAAATAGAATGAAAGCAATGGAGAAATTTTGAGAAAATAAGTGAATAATATTTGGCACACAGAGAAAATCTAAAGAAAATAATTTATTTGCAGAAAATTTCTAACAGGTTCTAAAAATGTTGCTCCTTATATTTTCCATTTAATAGTTTTTTCTTGTCTCTAACATTTCTCACACAGAGGTCAAAATGATTCTTATTTTCACCTCCTTGTGTTCATTAAACTTTGCATTAGATCTAAAAGGAGCTAGCTAATGAGAGATTCTAGAAATCCCATTTATTTTAAATGATTCTTTATGAAATGAAATTTAAAATTCACAGAAATCCCCATTTAGTTTATTCCATTTAGATCAGTTTAATTCTCATAATTGGTTGAAAACTGAATAGTTATGGGGGTAAGAGAGGCCAAAGCTATTTTTCTCTAATAATTGGTTATTTTTAGGAACATAATTGCTTCAGTTCTACACTATAGGGTGGCTGTATGTACATAGATTTTTATTAATGCATATTTCTCCCTAATGATGTGAATAGAAATATTTTCACATACTTCATAAAGCTAAATCTATAAGAAATTTTATTCTAGCATCATTGTGATACAAGATGAAAGAATACAAATTGCAAGGTAAATAAAAGTGTTGTCCAATAAAATATTGCCATAGTACTTAGGGGAAGAGAAATTGCTTTTCAATTTTTAAAATTAATCAAAATAAAATAAATCAGATAAAAGTCATTATGAAGGCTCACATTTTCTGTTGAAAGTATCCTTTTACATAATATGCATATGAATACAAATATATATTATAGGTATTTTGTAAAAGGATGGGGCAATTATTTTAAAGAATCACTTTTATTTATTGTTAATTAATTTATGTTTTTATTAATTCATCTATCTATCTTTTTTAATTGTTTCAAACTAAATTAATCTCTGTTAATGCTTCAGTTGTATTTCAGAATTGAGTGGGTTGTTTTTATCAAAGAAGTAAAAATAATATGGAATAAAACTATTTTCAGACATATAGTCTTTCTTCTCAAATTCCCAAATACTTTTCAGAGAATAGCTTATTGAATTGAAATGTTTTCTAATATACAAGAAAAGATTGGAAAGGAAACTTAAATGCTATTTGAGTATAGGTTATATCTTTCAATAAGTCTGTAACTATGTTCAGCACTGCCGACTTTTGAGATTATTTTTAAGAGAGTAGTTTAACCAATAGACAAAATTACTGTGCAATATTTGTATTTCTTTAGCAGATTCTTTCTTTTAGCTATTCTTCTTAAAAGAAAACAAAGTTATTTCACCTTCCCTTGTTTTAGGTCTGAATTATCATGGATTGTGCAAATGTTGATAGCAAGAGTATAATGTTCTGGAGCAGCTTAATGAGAAGAGCCTCTGAATTCAAGTGGTCTGACAGGCTTAATTAGAAAATGAGCTTGCAACTGATTACTATTCACAAAGCAAAACTCCCCACTTCGTGCAGCCTCTAAGAGAGTGATACTCTTGTCTACTCTTTTAGAGAAGCCTTCATGAGACTTGGCAGGATAGGAACACCACAAACAAAGATGTACTTCTCTTTCCTGTAGTAACAATTTAACTTCTTGTGCATCTTAGTCTACAAGCATACCCTGTTGAAAATGCAGGTCTGAAAAGTACTTGGGGGGAAGGGAGGGGTTGGATTTTTTAAAAAATGTGCTTTTTTTGCACATCTAAAATGTACTGTTGTACTGGAGTGTGAATATATAAATCGTCATTTTCAACAGACATCACCATCTCTCTTTTTCAGCTGAGAAACTGAGAAGTAGAGCGTTGATGGGACTTGTCCTCTGTCACTCAGAAAATCAACAGCAGAGCCAAGAATAGAACACCAATTTCCTGAAACCCAGTGCATTGTGCAGCAGCAATTTGTATTTATTGCCCAACTGCAAGGTGCCTGGAACTATAAACACCAATTTACATAACAGTGAAGATAGGATTATTCCATCTGCCTTGTCCTCTCTGCCATGACCCTCTCATCCCTAAGTAGTACTTTCCTGTCCTTATTTCATTAGAGAGGATAAAGATAGCAGCTAAAGTTGAACATATTTAGAAAGGGAACAGCCTTCCAGTGAAAGTGCTGACTAAAATAATAAACAAAACAAACTGAATATGGTGATTATAATATTTCCTAAGATAAGTGATGTATTTCTTTTTTCTAACCAATTCATCTGACCCTAATACCCTGAAATAAAACATCTTGAAAAATCTAAATCTAATTCCATATGAATATATTTTGTAATGATTTTATTCCAATTACCATCTAGAAATAATATAGATGTGTCCTATATATGTGTGTTTATAATAAAGAAATAGAATATACACTTTGAGAGTGGGAATGTTTTAGTTTCATTTGTATATGCCCAGGATCAAGCATGAAGCTTTGCATATGGTAGAGACTTCAAAAAAATTTTTCTGTGTTTAAGTGAAGTACTGAGTTAAAGTTTAAGTAAATTTTGATAAGCTTAATTGTATTGATTCATTATATCACCCTAAGGACATGTACAATGAATTCATAACATTGGTCATTGTAAATATAGAGTCACATACTATGCAAAGATAACTAATTTGATGTGATAGTCCATAATACAGTGAAAACTTTGCATATTTCTGGCAATTCAGTAATATCTCTCATATAATTAGTAAAACTCAGGTAAGGGTTAAATCATTGTAATCAATAAAATTAGATGAACTTACTTTTTCACTTACTCTTTTTACTCTTTTGCCCATCTTAACATAATAGAAATGAAAGAGAGAAATCACTGTGATTAAACTAAATTGTTCTGCAAGTGAAATGTATAATGAATGGGTTCCTAATGATAACTACGGACCATTTTTTTATCCTCAAATGCAATTTTGTGATAAATTAAAAATGAACTTTGTGAATGGATAGAAAAAAATAACTTTACTTCGGCTTTAAGCAAAGAATACGACTATATATTAAAAAAAAAAAAAAAAAAACAGCAAACATGAGTAAGAAAGAATGTGTTTGTGTGTGTGTGTGTGTGTGTGTGTGTGTGTGCTTGTACTACCAAGTTACATTCATGTATATATTTATTTCTTATTGACTCTGAAGACAAAGATTGATCTTTAGCTTACATGTTTTCACAAACACTCATGTATGCATATAAATATAATATGTGTGTTTATGCTACATATATATGTATGCATACAACCATTTAGAGGACTGTATAATTTGGAATTCAAATAATATTGCTCAGATATAAGACTGCTCTGAATTTTCTTTTCACACAAGTAGAGCATAAGTTCCTTGAGGGCAACAATATTTTAGTTGTTCTTATTCTTGTTGATATTACTTTATCTTTGCCCTCCCAGTTCTTGATAGTGTATCTTACACATAATAATAATAAGAGGAGCTATAACTTTGATATCATTGGTACAGGTGATTTTTTGGTATAGAAAACTAAAAATTTCTAGGTATAGGAAATTCCCTCTACTGATACAAGCTGGTATCTTCTTTGAAATTTGGAATCTAGCCTGGCTCACTGAAGGTTTCAGGGGTGGTTTTACCTCACAGCTCATATTAACCAGAGGTAAGTCTTGAATCTAAGTCTTGTAGCTTTGAGGAAACTGCCCTCTTTCCACTTTTGCCTTTCACACAATAATTAAGGAATATATATTGAATTTGAATAAATTTTGACATGCTAGATAAAAGTTTTAATCAATAATAATATAATGCATATTGTGATGAATAACTCTTAGAAACAATTGTTTGTCTTAAAATAGATAACTATCTATTTACATCAATGTCAATTTAAGAAGAATTTTAGGTAAAGTTAGAATTACTCCAATTGCTTCTATTGTTGTGCCACAGTTCTTTTTTAATGTCCTGGCCCAGTTTCCCTAATTGTCCTATTCAGTTACTCTGCCATAGGTTATAACCATTCCCTCTTAAAGTTAGAATAAAGGTTTTATATCTTAGACCTTAGGCTATAGTCAGTCCCTCTTAATGTTTGATGGGATAAAGGTCTTTATCCATTTTAGACATCATTAGAATATCAGGACCCTCTCCAGTAAGTCCCTCCATTATGCCTGCTTTCATTATGTCATCCTAGGTACCTCCCCCATTATGTCATTGCTCTTGTTACCCTATAAAAGAATCCTGTATCTGATATCCATGGCTAGATTCTTTGAGACAATAGTCTTTTTCAGCCCTGGGATCAACCATAGATCCAATTGGTAAACTATTAAATTGTTCCCTAATCTCTATCTTGCTCAGTTTCTCTGGCATTACATTATTATTTATAGGTAACAAAATAAGCAACATAAGGAATATATAGATTATATTGTTGATTTCCCCCCCAAATTCCATCAAAATGCTCATATTATTTGCTCACAAGGATTTAGAATTTTTTAAAATTGCAATTGATTGAAGCATGATATTTCAGCCTGGATCATCTTATTAGGAATACATCATAAAATAATTCTTCTCTGATAATACTCCTACTAAAAGACATAATGCAGATCAAAACTACATTTTTATAAATTAGTTTACTCAGACTAGCCTGAAGTTAGTCATCAGCAGAGGCCACTAGTCCCAGTAAACTGACAAGATGCAGACCTTGTATCTTATCTTACCTCAACCCTAACCAGTGTGTTACTTTGAAGTACCTTCAATTTATTAGTCATGAATGTGAAGAAAACCTATATCCATGCTTTTAACTTCGAAAGAAACATCACAACTCTTAAAACAGGGGAATAGAAGGGCAAAAAGGCAGACATTATAGAGATAAAATTCTTTCTAAGAATGAGATCCTATGCAAGCCTATTTGTGCTACCTTGCTAAGAATCTAGTCCACAAATTGCTCCCTGAGAAATCTAGGAAGTGACTAGTTCCCAAAGAACTGGCATGTAACATTTGTTTATTTTATTTTATTGTATTTGTGTGTGTGTGCAATATTAGTGCTTTCCTGCTGTTAAAAGTGACACTCTTGATACTGAAAATCAGATATCAAGGAAAATTTATTAAAAGAAGTATCTTAAGGAATCATCTTAACATTTCTGGCCAAAAGCAGGTCCCATTCCTCTTCAGGAAGAAGACTTGGTACAGAAATGGGGGAACTTTTATACTTGTTCGTGTGATGCAGCTCCTTCCTTCAAAAAAAGGAATTGGTCTGTTTTACCCAGGTTAGTCTTTCTTATAGGCCCATTATATGGTTCCCCTTAATATGCATAAAACATGCCCCTCCCCCATCATACAGCCCATGTTCAAAAGTGGTGAAAAACTGCTCTTCTGGGGTGTGTTGTTTAATATTCAATTAGCCTATTAAACAGTAATGATTTGGTCAAGTCGTTGATCTTAACTAGTTTGGGCTGGATGGGCTATTATCTTAAGTTTGTGATTTTTCTCAAAACCATAAAATTCTTTCTGATTGGCAGAATCCACCTATTCCTTCCTAGCACAAACTTCCTGTTTGCTCAAGGCTTCTATCCATCATTTAGTTGTTCTGTGAATCCTAATCTTCCTTAACCTTTTATATTCCTAAAAATTCTTGGTCAGTGGTATCCACAATCCCAATCCCACACTATCTCAAAGCTTGCACCAGTGTGGAAACCCAACTTTTCAGCATTTCTCATAATGCTGTCTTGGCATGCTGTCATATATAGATACAGATAAATAATACACACATATAACATATAACATATATATATGTGTGTATATGTATATATATACATATACATATATATATATATATACATACATACATATACATATATGTAGACACACCATACATATACACAGACCTAATTGTAGCTCCTTGGTATAAACTCTCATTAATAAATTCTAGGATTATAACCTAAAGGAGACTATTCACGACAAAAGAATGAGGTAGAATCTACCCAAATAGTTTGTTGTCAGTTCATCTGGAAAATCACCTAGTAAAAAGTCCCATTCCAAAAAAAGAGGAAGTATAAGGACTGCAAATAGTTAAGAGCTTCCTTTCTAATGCACCAATTCTCTTTCCACTTCTTTGGTTAGTGCTACTTCCTTAGAAATCTTATTAAGCACTATAACAAGATCATGAAATATTCAAGGCTTTAGGAATGGGATTGGTGTGAGAAAATAGGTTCCATTAAGGGGCAAGCTAAGTTTATGGAATTGAGAGTTTAGCTCCACTTTGTCTTTGTCCAACATTCATTGATCTCAGCCCACTCTCAATTGTAAATTTCCCTATTCCTATCTATAATTTGCTTTCTGAATATAGGCCTTGTCATAAAATGTCATTTCAGCCTTTAAAATCTATTGCCATGCTCTTGCTGGCAGTCTCTGGTTTTGCATGCTCAAGGATTAGGAATAGGAATAGAAACAGGTGAAGCTCAGTCAGTGACTCATTTTGCTATCTATTAAATGATTTGCTGTAGACTAAATATGCTGACCCTGTATCATGCAAAGTTTAGCTGTTCCTTCAAAAATTTTTCTTTAAGTAAGATAATAAAGAGGGAAAGGATTTAAATTTTTGAGTTGAGCTATATGACCTTGTGGTTTTAATTCATGGAACTTTATCAGGAGTGACTGAATTAATTGAGATAATTTCTCAAGTAGAAGCTGATCTCCTTCAAAGTGTCAATGACTTAGAAAACCACAAATTAGCATTATCTATTTTGTATTGTATTTTTATTTTGTTAAACTTTTCCCATTTACATTTTAGTTTGGTTCCAATAATTTTCTAAAAGTTTTCTGGGGCTTTGTGGCTTCTCGGGATGAACATTTAATAGATAGCTGAAAACATACAGATCCTTTTTTAGAGCTAAGTCTCTTTCATTATTGTCTATGTTTGTTAAGCAAATGCCCTAATGATCTTCTTTCTAAGAGTTGATATCTATGAGAACCATTGAGACATAGTGAATGGGGAGTCAGCCTTGAAACCCAAATGACATTTATTCAATTTAATAAGACTATAGTCATGGAGACAGTCATTTTGGTAGAGAAGGAGGTTCTTCAATTAGCTATTCTCTAGATGAAAAAAACCCACTTTGCAGTCTCTTTAACCATATACACACATACTGTTCCCTATTGTTATGTAAATGTGTATGAGTATAGTCAAATATACAACTATATGCATATCTATTGACATATCCATAACTAATAAAAAATAGTGTATATGAATAGTTTGTTTTTCTTTTTAAACAGAACACAGATACTGATTTAGTGTCACATTCTTTTGGTTCATTCCAGATAGTTTTCCTTAAAAGTAATTATTTTCAACTTTGACTGTTTTCAGAAGAAAAATGTTAAAGGATTGGTTTCAATCACTCTCCCAAGTAACCAAATAGATTTATTTTTACAAGGAAAAATGGGATTTTTGAAAGTAAATGCAATCTAAATTGCCTTATGTGTCAGATTTGTATGCTACATATATATATCTAACCTCAAATATATAAATACATGTATTTATATGTTACCTCAAATATATATATATATATATATATATACACACTACACAAAAATGCATATTTGAACAATAAACATATTTGTATATATACAGATGTATGCATACAAATGATGTGGTTAGTGGCAGTGCAGAGAGTTGTGGGAATCCCACCTGGTCAGAGATGTACAGGTCCAAAGTGAAAGATCACAAACCCGAAAAGTCTGAATGGCAAAAAAGGATTTTTCTTGGTACTCATATTGGACACAGAGAATCACTGGGCATACTTTTCATAAAAAGAAATACCTGGTTTAGTAGTATTGCTTAAAAACAACCACAAAACTAAAATCCTATATATGTGAAAATTATGTTGACACACAAGATGTCTGATTAGTTAACATATAATCTTGGAAGATTAATTGGAAATTTAATATGTTTTATCTCTAAATTTAAATGATTAAAATTTCTTGTTTGTATATCATGAATAATACTAATTAAACATCTATTGCATACAGGATCTTGTGTTAAGTATTTACCTATGAAAAGGTGTAGTTTTAAGGGTGTTAAAAAGCTTAGTTTTTAACAGAGCAGGAAGGACTAAAGCCTCACAGGTTAAAGGAGGAAAATGAGGTAGTAGTAAAATTGAAGCACTTTTGCTCTTGAGACGAAGAGAGAATTAGGGTGGATAAACATCAATGAAGAGCTTAAAAATAAGCAGGATTTTGTTGTTGATCCAAGGTAAATATAAATGTGATCATTTAGAGTCTGGCTCACCAACCCACTTATGGAGAGTCTGCGCCAAATTTCCTATGTGCCTGAACATACCTCTTTGCTGTATTATAGCAATGTGATATTATTCCCTTCACATTCCATCTCCTCCCCTGCCTCATGGCTGACTAGCCAAATGTCACCTCTCTAGCATCAGGATTTCTTGCTTTATTTAAAACATTAATTGTCAGTACTTTTATAAGGAGTTTTGTCTTTAGATAAAGATGAATATATTGTTATATCTTGTTATATTCAGAACTAGTGTTTGCTCTAAAGTAGTGAATCAAGACATACAAAGTGAAAAGAAAACTTAAATAAGTTGCCTTAGATTTAATTTAAATCTGTTAATTCCCTTGTTTTCCTTTTACATAATATGAATAAAGATATATATTATAGGCATTTTGTAAAAGGTATATGCAATTATTTCAAATAATCACTTTCATTTATGATTCATTTATTTATATGTTTTTTATTAATTAATCTAGCTATCTTTTTTAATTGGTTCAAACTAAATTAATCTCTGTTAATGTTTCAGTTGTATTTCTAAATTGAATGGGTTGTTTTTATCAAAGAAATAAAAATAATATGGAATAAAACTATGTTCAGACATATGGTCTTTCTTCCTAAATTATGACAAATACAAGCAAGTAGAACCAGGAGTAACATTACCAAGATGATCAACTATGACACTTGCTTCTTCTCTGTGGTTCAATGATCCAAGACAACTTCAATAAACTTTGGATGGAAAATGCCGTCTAAATCCAGTGAGAAAAATATGGAGGCTGAATGTAAATCAACACAAGTCTTGTTGATTTCTTTTTTCTTTTTCTTCTGTTTTCTTTTTTGTCTTGTGGTTTCCCCTTTTGTTCTGATTTTTTACTCCCAATATGATTTATAAGGAAATATATAAAAAATGAATGCATATGTATAATAAAATATTGTTTCTATATATAATTGGGAAATTAAAAATAAAAAAAAAGATTAGAAAATAAAAGGATGAACTTACATAAGAAAAGGAAAGTAAAAATTAGGAGATATTTTGTCCAATTGTATGCCAACAAATATGACTCTTTAAATTATTGAAAAATATAAATTGTTCAGATGAACAAAAGAGGAAATAAAATACTTAATTTAGAAAAAAGAAATTGAACAAGCTATAATTCAGTTTAATTTTTTTTTCTGGTTATACATGTATATTAATTTTTGAAATACACATGTCTTTATGAATCATGTTGGGAGAAAAAAAATGTCTATTTTGCATTTCATAATGTTCTGTAGTACTTCTTTGGTCATAAATTCCTTCTTCAATGATCTGATAGACAAACTATCCTTTGTTCTCCTAAATTGCTTAGGATATCACTCATTATTCCCTAAATCATGTACCCATTTTGACTTTATTTTAGTATGAGTTGTAGGTCTATGCCAAGTTTCTGACATTATTTTTGCAGGTTTTCTAGCGATTTTTGTGAAATAGTGAGTTCTTATCCCAAAAGCTGGATTTGGGGGATTTAACAAATACTGGATTTCTATAGGCATTGATTATCCTGTCATGTTTATCTAACCCATTCCACTAATCCACTACTCTATTTCTTACCAGTACTAAGTGGTTTTGATGAATGCTGCTTTATAATACAGTTTTCTGTCTGGTACTGATGAATATTTGGTACTGATATCTTCCTGTATTTACCTTTCTATATTTCTCTTCAATATTGTTTGAAGATCAAATTTTCAATTTACTTCTGAATTTTTTCAATAGAAATGATTGAAAAATCTCTTACTTCATTGAAGATCCATCTCCTCCCCTGAAAGATGATGCTCAGTCTCACTGTCTAGTTAAATCTTGTTTGTAACTCCAGGTGTTTTGCCTTCTGGAATATGATATTCCTGGCACTCCAATACTGTATTGTAAAACCTGCCATATACTGGGTAATTTTGACTGTTGCTCTTTGATATTTGAATTGCTTTTGTCTGGAAACTTGCAGTATTTTTAATTTGAGATTATTTTTCTGGAATTTTGCAACAATGTTTCTGGGGTTTCATTGTGGGATCTTTTTCCAAAGATGATTGATGAATTCTTTCAATGACTATTTCTCCCTCTTAATTTAGTATATCAGGGCAGTTTTCCTTGATGAGCTCTTGAAGTATTCTTCAAAAGACTATCCAGTCTCTATCTGTGGGTTATGGTCTTCAAGTAGACAGATAATTTTAAAATTGGCTCTTCTGGATCTATTTTCCAGCTCGACTGTTTTTCCAATAAGGCATTTTCCATTTTCTTCTATTTTTCCATTCTTTTTATTTTTTCGACTGATTCTTGATGTCTCAGAGTCATTAACTTCCATTTGCTCCATACTAGTGTGATTTTCTTCAGTGAGTTTTTATTTTTTTCTTGCATTTGATTAATTGGAGTTTTCAAGATGTTATTTTCTTCAATGGATTTTTTTTTTTTTTTTTTTTGGCATTTGGCCAATTGTATTTTTTTAAGGATTTGTTTTCCACAGTCAGTTTTTTCTTCTTCTTTTTTCAAATTGTTGACTCTTGCATACCTTTTGTTTCTTTTCTTATTTTTTCTCCTACATTTCTTATTTGCCTTTTAAAAATATTTTATGAGTACTTCTAAAAAGCTGTTTTGAGCTTGAAACCAAATCATATGACTCTTTGAGATTTAAATTCCTCTATGGACATTTTGTCCTTGTTTGAGTGGGTGTTTTCAGTCTTCCTTGAGACCAAAGTATTTTTCTATGATTAAAGTTTTGTTTGTTTGTTTGTTGTTTGTTTTTTGTTCATTTTATTTTCTTTCTTTTTATATTTCCTCTTTTGTGCTTTCTATATTTGAGCTCTGTTCCTAGAGTAAAAGGGACACTGTCCCCAAACTTCCTTCATAAGTCTGAGCCATGGCCTTCAGTATAGGATCCCCTGTGTATGTTTTTTTTTTTTTTTTTTTTCCTCTCACAGTAGAGGGTAGCTTTACCTGCTCTCTTTAAAGAAATAGCATATTTTCCCAGATTTTATCTTCTGGGTTGTGACTGGAAGCTGCCCCATTGCCCATTAGTCTGCTCTGCTACTGAGTCAAGATTGAGGGTCTCATTTGCTGAGCTGCTACGTTAAGACCCTTTCATTGAGTTTCTCAGGATCCATCTGAGTTGGGCTGAACACCACTTTCACCCTAGTGAAAATAAATTTTTGTGAGATCCTTTCAATCTATCTTGAACAGGAGAGTGATTTAATTCTGTCAAATTCTGTTCAGAGACTTAGTTTTAATTTGATTTTCTTTTTTTTTTTCTTTATATTTGATTTGATTTTTTTTTATTATAGAAAGTTTATTTTTTAATACACATTGTTTTATGAATCATATTGGGAGAGAAAAATCAGAGCAAAAGGATTAAAACAAACAGAAAAAAAGCAGTTAAGATAGTATGTGTTGATTTACATTCAGTTTCATTAGTTCTTTTGTAGGATGTCAATGGTATTTTCTATCCAAAGTATATTGAGATTGCTTTGGTTCCTTGAACTACTGAGAAGTCTTTCATAGTTGATCATCACATATTCTTACTTTTATTGTATACAATGTATTCCTGGTTCTGCTTGTTTTGCTCATAAATAGTTCATGTACATCTTTCCAGGTTTTTGTATATTCAGCTTGTTCATCATTTTTTTTTAGAGAACAATAATATTCCATTACCTTCATGTACCACAACTTGTTCAGCCATTCTCCAAATGAGAGGTCTCCACTACTTTTCAATTTTTTCTACTACAAAAAGAGCTTCTACAAACATTTTTGCTCATATGAGTCTTTTTATTTCCTTTATGATTTCCTTAGGCTATAGACCCAATTATGGCACTGCTGGGTCCTTTAGGCATACTTGCAGATTGCTCTCCAGAAAGCTTGGATCATTTTACAACTCCACACAACAATGCATTAGTGTCCCAGTTTTCCCATATGACCTACAACATTTATTATTACCTTTTCTTGTCATTTTAGCAAATCTGAAAGGTATGACGTGGTACCTCATAGTTACTTTAATTTGTATTTCCCTAATCATTAGTGATTTAGAGCATTTTTTCATATAACTATAAATAGCTTTTGTTTCATCATCTGACAATTGTGCATTCATATCCTTTGAACATTACAAATTGGTGAATTGTTTTTTCATTAATTTGACACAGTTCTTTATATATTTTTAAAATGAGACCTTTAACAGAAATATTGGCTATAAAATTTTTTCCCAGCTTTGTACTTGGCTTTTAATCTTGTTTCTGTTAGTTTTCTTTGTGCAAAACCTTCTTAATTTAATTTAATGTAATCAAAGTTGTCCATTTTTGCCTTTCATGATGTTCTCTAGTTCTTCTTTGGTCATAAATTATTCCCTTCTCCAAATAGCTAATAAGTAATTCAATCCTTATTATTATTGTTTATGGTATCATCCTTTATGCCTAAATTATATAACCATTTTGATTTTATTGTGGTATGAGTTGTGAGATGTAGGTCTAACCTGAGTTTCTAACATTATTTTCCAGTTTTCCAGCAATTTTTGTCAAATAGTGAGGTCTTATTCCAGAAGTTAGAGTTTGGGGATAAATAAAATACTAGATTGCTATAGGCCTTTATTAATGTATTGTGTATATCTAATCTATTCTAGTGATCCACTACTCTATTCTTAGCTAGTCCCACATTGTTTTGATGACTGCTGTTTTGTAATATAGTTTTAAATTTGATAATGCTAAATCACCATCCTTTGAATTTTTCTTTTCATTAATTCCCTTGAAATTCTTGACCTTTTGTTCTTTCAGAAGAATTTTGTTATTATTTTCTCTAGTTTAATAAAATTATGTTTTGACAGTTTGATTAGTATGGCACTGAACAAGTAGACCAATTTAGTTAGAATTGTCATTTTTATTATATTAGCTTGGCTAGGCCAGGAACAATTGATATTTTTCCAATTGTTAAGATCTGACTTTATTTGTGTGAAAGGGTTTTGTAATTGCATTCATATAATTCTTGGGTTTGTTTTGTCAGGTAGACCCCCCCAATTATTTTATTTTGTCTATAATTTTAAATGGAATTTCTCTTTCTCTCTCTTGCTGATAGGTTTTGTCACTAATATATAAAAATGCTAATGTTTTCTGTGGGTTGTTTTTTATATACTGCAATTTTGCTAAAGCTGGTAATTGTTTTGAATAGGTATTTTGGATGATTTTCTAGAATTCTCTGAGTATATTATCATATCATCTGCTGAGTGATACTTTTTTTTTTTCTCATTGCCTATTCTAATTCCTTTAATTCCTTTTTTTTTTTAAATTGCTAAAGCTAATATTTCTAGTACAATGTTGAGTAATAGTAGGCATAAAGGATGATATCATAAACAAAATAGGATAATAAGGGATAAATTACTTATCAGATCTTTGGATAACATTTTGTTACCTGCTTAATACAGTATGAACAAGCAAAAAACAAAAAGATTGAAAATGTTATATTGTTCCCACAGTCCTTCTCTGGATGTAGATGGCTTTTTTCATCACAAGATAATTGGAACTGGCCTCAATCTTCTCATTAGTTGGATAAAGTCAAGTCCATCAGAATTGATCATCATATAATATTCTTGTTACTGTGTACAATGATCTCCTGGTTCTGCTCATTTCACTTAGCATCAGTTCATGTAAGTCTCTTTGGACCTCTCTGAAATTATCCTCCTGATCATTTCTTATAAAACAAAAATGTACTATAATATTCATACACCATAACTTATTCAGCCATTCTCCAAGTAATGGATATCCACTCAGTTTCTAGTTTCTTGCCACAAACATTTTTGCAAATGTGGGTCCCTTTCTCTCCTTTATGATGTCTTTAGGATACAAACCCAGTAAAAACACTTCTGTATCAAAGGGTTTGCAATTAAAAATAAATGATTTGTTCTTTTTAAAAATATATAACAAATATACAACAAAATCATTACATAAATTTCTTTTTTTCCCTTTTTTCCTTCTCTCTCCCTAGAGGTGGCACATTATCTAAACATTTTAGAATGTGTAGATTATTTTTTTTAATTATTAATTTAAATATTTTGATATTTAATATTTTTCTTTTTCTCTTTTTGGAAAATAAAGTTAAATGAATAAAAATTCAAACCATTTTTTGAATGCATAAAAGGTCAAACAATATTAAAAGATGGTTTTTAGAAGAAATTAAAACTATCTATAATCATTAAAAAAGCTCTAATTTGGGACAGCTAGGTAGTACAGTGGATAGAGCACCAGCCCTGAAATTAAGAGTAACTGAGTTGAAATTTGGCCTCAAACACTAACACTTCCTATCTGTGTAACCCTGGGCAAGGTTACACTTAACCTCAATTGCCTTAGCAAAAAACTAAAAAAAATAAATAAACAGAAAGCTCTAAATTACCTAAATTAGCAGAATGGACATTAAAACAACTTTGAATTGCCACCTCATATTCGTAATATTGACTAATATGACTGAAAAGAAAAATTAATAAATGAGGAAGGAGATATTAAAAAATTGGGACACTAATGAATTATTGGTACAGTTGTGAACTGATCCAGCCATCCTGAGAATGTATTTGGAACTATACCCAAAGGTCTATAAAACTGTGCAGACCCTTTGATCAGCAACATCACTACTAGCTCTACATCCCTCCAAAATAAAGATATGTATGGCTTGTACTTTTAAAATATGTATATGTAGCAACAAATTGAATAGTGAGTGGATATTTATCAGTTAGGTAGCACAGGAGCAAGTTATGGCATATGAATGCAATGCAATGCTATTGTACTAAAAAAAGGAGGAGTAAGGTTGTTTCAGAAAAGCCTGGGAACACTTAATTGAACTGCAACCAAGTGAAAATTATTAGTAGAACATTTTATACAATAATGTCAATGTTGTAGGAAGTTCAACAGGGAATGACTTGACTATTTTCAGTAACATATTGATCCACAATGTTTCTGAAAAACTTACAATAAAGAAAGTATATGCCTCCAGGGAAAATGAGTGCAAACTAAAGCATAATTTAAAAAAAAAATCTTTCTTCTTCTTTTTCTTTTCTTTCTTTCTTTCTTTCTTCCTTTATTTATTTTATTTATTTATTTTTTTTAAAGGGGGGATGAGGTGGGGGACTGTGTTTTTTTTTTTTTTTTTTTTTTTTTTTTTTTTGCAATCTGGCTAATGTGAAATGTGTTTTACATGACTATCCATATACAATCTGGATCAATTTTTTTTTGTCTTCTCAGGGAGAGATTGAAGGAAGAGAAATGGGAGAAAATTTTAAAACAAAAAAAAATGTTTTTTACATGTAATTATAAATAAAATAATATTTTTCCCATGATGTTTTTGTAATTCTTTTCATTTGATCATATCTTTTGCTAAGTTATTCTCTTTAGTAGTTTTTTTTTTTCTTCTTTTTGTTGTTCAGTCACATTGTCTAATGTTTGATCCTTAAAACAGGAAAACCCCCTGCTTCCTTGCAATTACTAGTGCTAGCACTCTTCTGAACTGGAAATATGACCTGGAATTCAGTACAAGCAATTGAGTTGTCACACTCAGTCCTGTACCCAATGGTAGCACAATGTTTTCTGTAATCTCTTTGACCAATTGACCAATTTCCCTACTTTCCTCATTCTATAAATTTTCAAAATTGTTGCTGCTCTAGTTGCAACTGCCTTTAAGGTTCACAGATGCTTTGCAGTCTCATCTATTTCAGCCTAACGCCGACTCAAGTGTCACTTATAAACTCCCAAGCTGTCTTGTCATGGAAGAATGTTCCACAACAACTTCCCCTCTCACATCCCAACTTGGCTATGTTGCTGCAGAATTCTACTGATGTGTTATTTTATAATTGTTTGGAGGGGGACTATTAGGAAATTTTGGCTGGAATGGTACCTGTGCTCAGCCATGTTGTCTCTACCCATAGTGAAATTTAGATATTAAGGATTATGCTAGAATGGAAACAAACAATATTTAGTATATTAGTCCACAGAAAGATGACAGAGATTTCATATCTGAAAAAAAACCTTAATGAGAAGTCACTGAATCTATCTTTAACATTCATTTTATAGATAAATAAACAGATAATGAATTTAAATGACTTGTGTAAGATCATACAATTAAGTATATTGCTGAGGTAAGAATTAAAGTCTGCTCTTCCTGGGTACAAATCAATTGTTCTGTCAGCTGTCCTATAAACCACATACTTTGCCTATAGAGTATTGGCTAACTTGAGAAAATAACTTTTAGAATTTTACTTCAACTTCCTTAATTACATTCAGGGAGAGTTGAATACTTCATTTAACAGCTCAAAACTATTTTAGATTCTTTAATTCTTCTAGATAAAATGCAAACTTCTCAGCAGAGCATTTAAAACATTTTATGGTTTGAATCCCATCTTTTCTTGGTTTACTTCAGTGTCCCTCAATCTACTTCTAGCCAAAATTGCATAATTATTGACATTTTCCTTTCTACATTTCTGTGCCTTAACACAGGTAATTCCCCTAGATTTATATGGGAAGATATGATTTTTTTTCTTTTTCTTTTATTCCCAGTACTTAGTGCATCATGTATAGTAGATTTTTTAAAAGCAGGCTAAATTCAAATCAATTAAATTCAAATGAAGCGAACTAGAATTCAATCAATTTGAATTGAATGGGATTGAACCGAATTAATTGAATCAAATCAAGCTGAACTGATTGCCAGTATGACTATTATTAATTACTAGGTTGAAAGGGGAAAGTTCTTAGTTGCTTTAGACCTAGGTATGCTTTTTTAAAAATGAATTCTAATATTATGACTTACATTAAAACTAGCCATTTAATTTTAACTGGAATTTCAATTTGGTCTATAGGTGCTTATAATTTGTAATATTTTGGTTGGTCCATGAGAATGTAAATTTAAAAAAAAAGCAATATAATTTTTAGACTCACCAGATAAATTTTGAAAAATTACTACTTTAAAGGACTCTTTGGCAAAAATTCTGTCAAAATGGAAGCAGTATGAATTTTTAAATAATATTCTGAAAAAGGTTTTTTTTGTTTTGTTTTGGTTTTTGTTTTTTTTTTTTTTTTTAGTTGATTCTTTTCATCATTTGCAGGTTAAACACTACATGTGTTCCTTCTCTCATTCATATTTTATTGACTTTTCTATAGAGAATTGAGAAGGAATACAAAAGAAAATGTAAACTATTCATTGTTTTAAAACATTTCTAAAAGCTATTCAGATTATAGATCATCCTCCCTACAATTAACAAGCTTTAAGGATAATAATACAATCTACTTTCTGCAATATATAAGGATAACAACAACAAAAAAGTCACAAAATTAATTCAGATCACAAATGAAAAATTAAAACTTGAATTAGAATATTTCCTAAATACATTTAGAATTGAAGTAGTAACATATACGCATAGGAACTATATGTTTGAATATATATATATATATATATATATATATATATATATATATATATATATATATATATATATATATATATATATATATATATGTATATATATATGTATATAACAAATATACATATATATGAAAATAAAAAGTGTTTTGTGATATGTGATAAAATTATATATAATAAAATAGTACTTTGATTATGAAAAATGACAAGATATTTTCTTCATAATTTTGAAGATCATAATTATAACAATATTTTTGAAATCTTAGATACTAGGATATGGAGATTCCATAGGTTGACAATGAGCTTTTGAGATATTTATATAGGGTTACTGCCATTTGTTTGGAATCTCTTCTTGTATGCCAGGAGATTTAAGCTTTTCTTCTTCTTTCTAATGAAGTCTTTGTGAAATGATTCAACTTTATGCTCTTCTGTTCCACAAGATTAAAAATTAACAGACTGAAATGAGGATATATATATATATATATATATATATATATATATATATATATATATATACATAATTATTCCAAAGAAAAGAAAAGAAATTCCTTGAGGACACAGATTGTTCCAATTTTATGTTTATATTTCAATACTTAAAATAGTTTTTCGCAGATAGTTGGATTTAATCAATGATTTTTGAATGCTTGATTGAGTCATAAATTGTATCATTGTACAAAGTACTTATATCAAGGAGACATCTGTTACATAAAATTTATATATATATATATATATATATATATATATATATAAATATTAAGTGTAAATTTAAAAAAATTTATTTATAATGGATAATTAAGGGAAGATAGATTTGACTGAAGAATGCACATACATGTGTCTATCTATCTATCTACCTACTAAAATTTGGCCTTCACACATTGGGAGATAATTTAGCCTTTAAGAAATATTAGAGTAACACCATAAGAATAAAATACTAACCAAGATGGATCAAAATTTGCCTTTTAAGTTTATTTTAAAAGCATAATATTTAAGTTTTCATATGTCATTATCTTTTATTATCAAACTATATTTCAGTTGTAAATATCCTATATAGGTTAAATAAACAAAACATAATAATAATTGATAAGTGAACTAAGGTTTTAAAATTAATGGATAGTGTTATGGGAAAGAATTTATCTTAGCTAACTTAACACAAATGAAAAAGAATACTAATTTTGACACTTCAAAATAAGAAAAAAATCAAAATATATTAATATATCATTTTTGGCAATCATGATACAATGTATAGTGTATGTTTGTTTGTTTTTTTTTTTTTTTTTAAGTTTGATGAACAAAATTAGACTTTTATAATCATTGACTTTTTTTCAGATCAAGGGATCTGGCTTTGCTTTGTCCTGGCAGACATAATATAATATGGATGCAAAACATGAAATATAGTAGGGAAATATTACATATAGAATTTGTATAGAAAATTCAAATTTGTTTTTCAAACCTAAAGAATTTATATAAATATTAATTATATTATTAATAACAAATTAATGTTTTCTTGCTATGTTCCTAGTGGACAGCTATAGAATCAATCAATATATTAATCAACAGGCATGTTTAAAATTTCTGCTATATTTCAGGTACTCCATAAGACAAAAGGGACCTGAAGCCAAAGTGAAATAATCCATTAACCCTATTTCCATGAGAAGTTATTCCATTCTATGAGAAGCCAATATAAAAGAAGAGAAGGTTGAAATTTCACTGTTGGTCAAATAAAAATCATTGGTTTGCCACAGGAAACAATCAAATTAATAACAAGTAAAAATTGAGAGACAAGTGAAGAAACAAAGAAAAAACTAGAAAAAAATTAAACATAAACACACAGGCATGTGAGAACTTTGTAGAATCTTGATATTTCCTGGGAATATTACTTGCAACAGAATAGCACTACTCAGGAAATAAATACAAACAAACAATAACAACAACAACAGTGAACTGCTTTTGATTAAGTCAAATTCAGGAGTGATGACTTCTCTCTCCCCTTACATTTATGATTTTGGAGAATTTTTTTTTTTTAGATAAAGGGTCTGAGGATGACTGTCTTCATGAATATAGTCTATTGAAGTAGACAGCATAGCATCTTATGTAATTTATCTTATAGAATTTCTACCAAGGTATTTTATAAGCAGTGTGAATGTATATATCTGTGTATCTGTGTATGTTTGTGTGTATGTGTATAATGCAATTTACCTCAGATGTTTCAAACCCTTCTTTTTCTGATTTCATAATATGAGTTCTATCAAAGTAGATTTCATAATCTTCTTCTGCAAAAATAAATTTCTATAATTTTTAGAATCATTTTGGAGATGACAAACTCCAGGATATCATCCTTCAATCTAATAATATCTATTGTCTCCTCCAATTTTAAGATTCTCTGACCAGAAGGGCTGGTAAATATTTAAGTGATAGTTAAATAATCAATATTTACTGAGTGACTACTTTGTAGAAAGCACTATATGTTAGATGTTGGGCAGGAGGGACTTTTAAAATGTAAACTTTTTTTTTCTTGTTCATTGAAGATTAATTTCATAGACTGTATAAATAATGTTAATATTTTTCACATTAAATTCAAGAACATAATGCCAGTGTGATTAAGACATAATGGAATCTAAAATGTAACCATTGATTCAAAATGTTATAATTCATTGTGTAATAAGTGAACCAATCAGCATCCTTTTGATTCAGAGTATAGTTTATAATCAGATTGAATTGTAATCTTTTCCTAGGCAATGTTTCTTATTCTAAATAACTAAAGTTAATATCCGCACTTCCCTCACTTTTCATGCTTAAAAAATCAATTCTTGCTTGATTAGAATATTGAACAAAATCTAATAAGATCAAATTTAATAAGGAGAAGTATAAATTTTTTCACTTTGGTAAAAGTCAGCATCACATATGCAATGTAGGAATTACATGTCTACAAATAATTTATCTGAAAGTAATCTGAATATTTTAATGTAATACACGTTCAATATAAGTCTATAATATGATAAAGAAGCACTGAAAATAATTTGATCATAGTTTTGACAGAGGTACAGTGGCTAGAAAGTGATAGCCCCACAGTATTCTATTCTCATTAGAACCTATCCAACATACTATATTTGGTTCTGTTATCATATTTTAGGAAGGATATTTATAAGCTTGAGAACAACTATATAAAAGAAACCAAAAATTAATGTCAACAATGATGTCAAAGGTGGAAATAATAGAAATAATATTTAGATGGGGCTTTAACTTTTATAAAACATTTTACAAAGATTAACTTTACCATAGCCCTGAGAAACAGGTGCTATTAGAATTATTTTATAGATGAATAAATTGAAGCAGAAATATATTGACTTTCCCATAGTTTCACAGCTAATAAGTATTTGAAGCACAATTTGTACTCAGCTCTTTCTGACATGGTTAGTAATAAGTAGATGAAGGTTTTAATTATCATGTCATATAGAGGGTTTTTGAAGGAATTGGGTTTATTTAGCCAGGTGAAGAGGAAATATAAGGAGATATGATAGCTGTCTTATAGTATATAAAGGATATACATATGGACAAAGGTTCTTAATTGTCCCATTTATTCAAAGATACATATAATAAAGAGGTTAAAGTCGCAGAACTGCCAGGAGTTTTGCCAAGAATCTAGAGTCCAGAATCTCCACACTTTTGTCGTCTCCATCCTGTGTCCAAGTGAAGTTCTCTCACCTCTCTCACTCCACCCTCTAATTCCTCCTACAATTATCTGTATACACTAAAAGATCTTGCCAGCACAGAATAGTGAGAAGGGCCATTTTTTCCAAATTTATGCAAATAGAGTTATTGTCCAATAGGTAATTAGCCTCAAGTGCTCTGTTGTCTAAAGCACACCTTTTAAGAGTTTCAGACCTTTACAGAATACAGACAAGCTTAACATTAAAAAATCCTAATAATTCATACTTCTTGAGTATGGAATATAATGCTTTACAAATTACTAGGAGGAAAGAAATGTTGAATTATCACTAGTTGAGTATGTCTGAATTTCTAATTCATATACAAATTGAACTAAATGGGTGCTGAGGTCCTCTCAGACTCTGAATTTAAATGATTTTGTGAATCATCCTAGTTGAACTGAGAATATATATTTTTTTTCAAATTCTGATAAAAATAAGGAGCCACAAATGAATATTAATGCTAAAATCTTAAATAAGATATTAGCAAAAAGACTACAGAAAATAATCTCCAGGATAATAGATCATGATCAAGCAGGATTTATATCAGGAGTGAAAGGCTGGTTTAATATTAGGAAAACTATTAGTATAATTGACCATATTAATAATGAAATTAACAAAAACCATATGATCATCTTAATAGATGCAGAAAAAGCATTTGATAAAATCCAACATCCATTCCTACTAAAAACAATTGAAAGTATAGGAATAAATGGACTATTCCTTAAAATAGTCAGTAGCATATATTTAAAATCATCAGTAAGCATCATATGTAATGAGGATAAACTGAAACCTTTCCCAGTAAGATCAAGGTTGCCCACTGTCACCATTACTATTCAATAATATATTAGAAATGCCAGCCTTGGCAATAAAAGTAGAGAAAGAGATTAAAAGAATTAACATAGGTAATAAGAAAACCAAACTATCACTCTTTGCAGATGATATGATGGTATACTTAGAGAAACTCAGAGATTCAAATAAAAAGCTATTAGAAATAATTCAGAATTTTAGCAAAGTTGCAGGATACAAAATAAATCCACATAAATGCTCAGCATTTTTATAACAACAACAAAATCCAACAGCAAGAGATACAAGGAGAAATACCATTCAAAATAACTGTCAATAGTATAAAATATTTGGTAATCCATCTACCAAAGGAAAGTCAGGAATTATATGAGCAAAATTACAAAACACTTGTCACAAAATAATGACAGATTTAAATAATTAGAAAGAATCAAATGCTCTCAGATAGGCCAAGCGAATATAATAAAGATGACACTACTCCCTAAAGTAACGTATTTATTTAGTGTTATACCAATCAGACTCCCCAGAAACTATTTTAATGACCTAGAAAAAATAACAACAAAATTCATATGGAAGAACAAAAGCTCAAGAATTTCAAAGGAATTAATGAGAAAAAAAAATCAAATGAAGATGGCCTAGTTGTACTTGATCTAAAACTATATTATATGATGAATGTTGGAGGGGATGTGGGAAAACTGGGACACAGATACATTGTTGGTGGAGTTGTGAAAGAATCCAGCCATTCTGGAGCAATTTGGAACTATGCCCAAAAAGTTATCAAACTGTGCATACGCTTTGACCCAGCATTGCTGTTATTGGGATTATATCCCAAAGAAATACTAAAGAGCAGGAAAGGGACCTATATGTGCCAAAATGTTTGTGGCAGCTCTTTTTGTTGTAGCTAGAAACTGGAAGTTGAATGGATGTCCATCAATTGGAGAATGGTTGGGTAAATTGTGGTATATGAAGGTTATGGAATATTATTGCTCTGTAAGAAATGACCAGCAGGAGGAATACAGAGAGGCTTGGAGAGACTTAAATCAACTGTTGCTGAGTGAAATGAGCAGAACCAGAAGATCACTATACACTTCAACAATAATACTGTATGAGGATGTATTCTGATGGAAGTGGAAATCTTCAACATAAAGAAGATCCAACTCACTTCCAGTTGATCAATGGTAGACAGAAATAACTACACCCAGAGAAGGAACACTGGGAAGTGAATGTAAATTGTTAGCACTACTGTCTATCTACCCAGGTTACTCATACCTTTGGAAGCTAATAATTAATGTGCGACAAGAAAATGGTATTTACACACATATATTGTATCTAGGTTATATTGTAACACATGTAAAATGTATGGGATTACCTGTCATCGGGGGGAGGGAGTGGAGAGAGGGAGGGGATAATTTGGAAAGATGAATTAAAAAAACTATATTATAAAGCAGCAGTCACCAAAACCATGTGGTATTGGCTAAAAAATAGATTAGTTGATCAGTGGAATTGCCCTTTGATCCAGCAGTGCTACTACTGGGCTAATATCCCAAAGAAATACTAAAGAAGGGAAAGAGACTTGTATGTGTCAAAATGTTTGTGGCAGTCCTTTTTGTAGTGGCTAGAAACTGGAAAATGAATGGAGCCCCATAAATTGGAGAATGGTTGGGTAAATCGTGGTATATGAATGTTATGGAATATTATTGTTCTGTAAGAAATTACCAGCAGGATGAATACAGAGAGGCTTGGAGAGACTCACCTGAACTGATGCTGAGTGAAATGTGCAGAACCAAGAGATCATTATATACTTCAACAATGATACTGTATGAGTTTGTATTCTGATGGAAGTAGATATCTTCAACAAAGAGAAGATCTAATTCAATTCCAATTGATCAATGATGAACAGAATCAGCTACACCCAGAGGAGGATCACTGGGAAATGAGTGTCAAGTGTTTGCATTTTTGTTTTTCTTCCCAGTTATTTTTACCTTCTGAATCCAATTCTTCCTGTACATCAAGAAATTCATTTCTGCACACATATATTTTATCAAGGATATATTATAACACATTTAACATATATAGGACTGCCTGCCATCTAGGGGAGAGAGTGGAGGGAAGGAGGGGAAAATTCAGAACAGAAATGAGTTCAAGGGATAATGTAGTCACGGTGTCAAAAAAAGTTATAATTATAAAATTAATAAAAAAGTATCAAAAAATAAGGAGTTACTTTGTGATTTATTATACTAACTGAAAAGATGTGATTCTCTAATGAAGAAATACATATTTCTATTAGTAAGAATGTAAGGATTAGATGTTTGATTACAGAATAAATGGGTCTTTAAGATGTTGTAAAGCCTTTAAAACTGATACTAAGTTAAAATTTACAAAATGCAGCTTCCAAAATAAGAGATGTTTGGAGAAAACAACTGGTATTCAAGGAAATCACTAACAAACTTAGATTTAATTTTTAAAGGTTGCAAAAAAGATGGAAACACGATTAATTTCAAAGAGACTATTTTTAAAATTATAATATGATCTTATCAATTAGTGTCTGGAATGTTATTAAGCTTTAGAATAAATTAAGGGTTTTGAGGGAAATTATGGATTTTAAAAAGTGGAGAATAAGGAAGAGATTTTTAAAGTATTTTGGGAGAAAAAAAAGGTAATTAATGAAGGGGTAGTATTTTTTTTAGAGTTGTTGGAATAATGATAACTTTCTACAGAAGAAGCCAAAATTTCTCATTTTGTATTTTGTTTCTGTTTTCTTTGCCAAGAAGAATGACCAAAAAATGACAGGACAAAAGTGAACAACAGAGAATTGGTACCAAGGTAATTAAGGGAATTGAAAGAGAGTATTTATTTTCTTTCACTGTGTAGGATGAGTTTGAGATGCCTGTGATAAATCAATTTTGAACTATTAATAAGAAGTTCAGGAGAAAAAGTAGGATTTGATATGTAGATTTGGGACTTAACTGCACAAAAACAATAATTAATATCATCTGATGGAATCAGACACCATGTTAGAGAGTACACAGAGAAAAGAGAATCGAGCAAAGCTTTTTGAGTACATCCATAGTAAGTGGGCATAAACTACATCACTCTAGTGAACAACATGTTGTACAGTGGCATTGAATGATTAATGAATGGTCTTTGAGATTTGGTTGATTAGGCAGAAAGACCTAAATCTATCTAATACAATTTTCTTCTACTTCTACTCAACATCAATCACTTTCTCTAATAGTATGAGATATTTTATATTTTGATACTTTGATAATAACATTAATCATACTTTGATAGTTGTATCAAAAACTTTGCTAAAATCTAGAAAGACTACATCTGTAGATCAATAAACATTTAGTAAGCTCCTCTTAAATGATAAGACATTTTGCTAAGTGCTGAGAATATTAAATGAATCAAAAGATAGTCCCTGCCCTCAAATATTTTAAAAAATAATTAGGTAAAGAAAAAACACACAGCTATATGCAAAGTTAACTAATACAGTAAAGGGAAAACAGAAAATAACTATCTGAGGGAAGAGACAACCGGGAAGTATTCCTGCAGTTGGGACTTAAAAGGAATAGATAGCAGTAGTCAGAGCATGGTAGTTAAGAAATAGGAGTCCAGGATGCTGCCTAAGTTGCCAGTCTTGGGACCTGGAAGGAATAACATTGTCCTCTTTAGTAACAGGGTATGTAGGTGGGGTGGAAGGTTTTGAAGAAATTATAGTGAATTCTGTTTTGGACATAATTAGTTCACTGTTTTTCCTCAACATGCAATGTGAGATATCTGAAAGGAATTTGGGGATGTAAGATTGGAGGTCACCCAGGAAATTGTGACAAAATAAGAAGATTTGAAAATCATCAGCACAAAGATAGTAATTGAATCCATTGAAACTGGGGAGGTCAAGTGAAGTAGTAGAGAGAGAGAAAAGAAGACCTAAGATAGGACTCAGAAGAATACTATAGTTAGAAGACACAAACTAGAGATGGATCCAGCACATTACCTTCCTCTACAATTTTAATACCTCTGTCAAAAAAAGAGAAAATATTAGCGTGCTGTTATCTGCTCTTATTGAACCTAGGATTTTTATAACCAAAACTTCATTTCTAAACATTCATTCATCTCTTTAGTGACATATTCTAAAATTCTTCTGAAAATGGAAATCAACCTCCTTGGAGTATAGTTTGTTTGTTTTCATTGTTCTAAAAAATGGGATGACATTTGGCCTTTTCCAATCTTATAGCAATTCTACTATAAATGTTTTTGTTTTTATTTTGTTTGTTTGCTCAAATACCACTGCTAGTTTACTAATAATGAAATTGCCTTTTCATATTCTTTGATTGATATCTGGAGATAAGTTCTTATTCTTGGAAATAAGAATCAGTTATGTACAAATGTGCATATGCATACATATATATGTATGTATATATGTGTTTACATATGTGTATATATACACACAAACATATATTATATGTATCATGTATGCACATTTATACTGAGTAGGGCTGTGTTATGGTTGGAACTGTATTTTTGGGAAATCAGTTTATTAGTTAAAGTTAAAAGGAGAAGTATTGGAGTATGTTGTGTGACTAATCTGTAACTTTTTTGCTTCTTAATCAGTTCTAAATTATTTTACTGATTTCTGATGATTATTACTATTTTTATTTTATATAGATTTTATATATATATATATATATATATATATATATATATATGTATGTATATGTCTATATGTGCCTGCATACATACACACATATATGTATATATATATTGGAAATGAGAGTCTTATGAATGAAAGAGTAAGAACCCTTACTGCTAAGATTTTTAAAAATTATCTATATAACTTTATTTTTAACTATGCAGGTTTTTTTTTGTCGGAAAACAACTTAATACATTTTGTCATATTTTTTCCTATTTTCCATAGTCATGTATATCAAAAATAATCTCCAAATTTTGCAGCAATTTTGTCAAATGGTGAGTCTACCTCATCTCTAGTTTCTTCTATCATTTACCTTTAGATATTTCCCCAAATATAGGACATTGTTTTAATGAGGATACATTTAGGTTTCAGGATTTTGCTTTAGTTTTCAGACATTCACAGGGTTTTTGTTTTCCAAATGTTGCAAAGCTAGGGATTTAGTCCTCCCTCCAAGCATTTTATCTCCTTAACTCACTAAACAATTTAATGAAAACTTTCATTAGATTAAAAAGTCCCAAGTCTCAGCCAGAGTCATAACTAGTCATTTTATTAATGGCTAGGTTCTAAATTTCTAGTAAATATCACAAAAAAAGACAGCTGTGTTAAGTAGCATGAAAATGATTTTTCTATTATCTATTAAAGATAAACTTAATTGATGAGGAGGTAAAAGTGGATGGAAGAAGAAGCTTCAAATAGAGAACTTGGATGTTATGGTACAAAATTTTGAAGTGAAAAGTGTTATGAAGGAAGCCAACGCTGGAGATCTACCCTCCATGAGGGAAAACAGGATGGGGTTGAGCAATAATAGAATTTACCTGGAATATGTCCAGGAGGATTGGGGAAAGGAGACATTACTTGAATTATTTTTGCTAATTAGATCATCATTATATAGCTGTAAGTATATAAGAGACCATTGAATTCAAATATATTCTAATCTATGTGAAGAAACTGAGAAAACCGTAAAATTACTTATCCATAGGTTGCAAAGGTAATAAGTATAAGAAGAAAAATGTGAACTCAGATCACCCTGACTCAAAGTTCATCTTGTTATCTCAGTATACTGTTCGTTGTTTCTAGTTCCTGAAGAAAAATAAAATTTGTCACCATCCACTCAATTCTAGTTCTCTTAAATAAAATTCCCAGACCTTTGTTTAGCTATGTATCTATCTGACTACAAAGTAAAAAACTTGAATTTATTTTCATCTAAGATGTGTGAAAACAATATATCCTAACTTAAACATTCCTGGCAAAAAGAGGCACATGTATCAGTATAACTCTGTGAATATATAGGTATTAATGTGGGAGAAAAAAGAAACAAAGAAAAAGTCACTTGAGATATATGTGCGTATAAATGTATGTGCATATCTGTGTATATATAATTACATGTATAGGTATCTCTGGGCACATATATGTGTGTTCACATGTGCAAATATTCATAGTCACAAGTATTTGTGTAGTATACACAGGTACTTCTATGTTTTGCATATACAGATGCATTTGTGTTCATATACATGATATATGTGTTTATATATATATATACATATATACATATATATATATATATATATATATGTATATATGTATATATATATAATTTGTGTGTGTGTATGTGTGTGCATGTGTATCAAAGAGACAAGCAATCTGTATTTCCTGTAGGCTTCCCCTGAAAACAGAATTATCAGAATAATGTACTGTTTTGTAGGACTGGAAATAGTTAATTCTTGAACTCATTCTCTTAATGCTTTAGTTTCCTAGGCTAAAGCTCTACTAATGAAAAGTATTTGCATTTCTTATAACAGTGATTTTTTGAAGTCAGAAGCTTTCTGATCACATAATAAAGGATAACTAGTACTTATCCAGCTAACCCCTGATAATCTGTAGACATTTCCTGTATCTAGAGAGAAGTATGTATGGCTTAATGCAAACATCAATATCATTAATGGTATAATTTGGCCCATCAGCAAGTTTTAAAAGTTCCACAATATATCTGCATAGTGGAATCCTTCTTTTGCCCTTGATTCATGATGCTCTTCTAACTTTGCTCAGGGGAAAGAGTTGGCAGAACTATGCAGCAGTCAATCATAAGAATTTCATTAAATGTCCATAATAATGTTCAGTCTAATCACATTGTGGATCATTTTTGTATCAGAGGTAAGAACACATGACCTAAAATAAGTTAGAGAATGGACATAGGTTTAAAACTGTTTATATATCTATAACAATGTATTTAATTTCAGTTCAAGTAATTTTTCTTTGTTGTTGTTTTTTTTTTTTAAACAATACCTTAAGTAGGCTGCTTGAATGTTCACTGCAATAGAAAATATTTCTGCAATTATGTTAGCTCTTCAGAGACAAAAAAGCAGTTTTCCTTTAAATGGATGTGTTTTTTAATCCAAAATTTAAGTCAATGGTACAAATATAACTCCTTTGCATCTCTTTATTAACAATAATTTAAATTGACATTAAGAACTGTAGATTATGAGTGGCACTATAAAGAAAGAAAAAAAATAGAAAGATTAGCATTTTGTAGATGGTCATAAAACAGATTTTTCTGAAAGCATGGAGTGCAGAGAAATTATCATCCACATTCTTTGGGGGGTATTTTAATATACATCATCTACTGTAGGGTCAAAAATGTGTGATTAGTATTGTTGGGAAAACAGAATAAGATATAAGGCCAACCTATCCTAGTATTATTGGCAGATGTAATAAGATGATGTGTGAGGTGCTCTCTTGATTGTGAATTGTCCTATATTTATAACTGTAATTGTTCTATGTTATTATTATTATATAATAAAGTAAGGTATGTGAATTCAATTTTAGAGAGGATGCTGATATTTGAGATAATTGAGCTCCTTTTAATATGTGATCCCTAAAATCAGAGCAGCTTATATGATCCAGACAGATTAAATTCATTCCACTTGTAACTATAATGTAATTGTAATCACAGAATCACTACAATTTAGAACAGTGTTTGGAGATTATACATTTCAACTACCTTATTTTTACATATGAGGAACTAAGACCCTAAGAGAGGATATTATTTTACTAGAATAAGAGAGCTAGTTAATAACAGAATAATAATCTAGATTCATGAAATGTTTTTTATAACACTATGCATATTATTTTTGATATATTGAAAAATTAGGTTCTTCAAGATTCATGTCTCTATTGGAGAATAAGCAAGAATATAAAAATTAAAATATAATCTTCTTAAATCACTTAAAATTTCTGGGCATGAGAGGCATTTGCCTATCTTTTGTTTTTAGGCTTTACACAATAGTCTCAAAAGAGCTGATGCTGTCACATATGGTCCATTCTTTTTATATTTCTATACAACTTAACTGTAATATTGTAAGACAATAAATAGCACATAAAAGTCTCACAATGATGTAGCTTGCATTTCTTTAAAAATGTATATTTATGAATTTTTATATAATATCAATTTCCCAATAAAACATTCTTAACACAAAGCAAACAACTGAACAAAATAAATGTACAAGCGAAGCCATGAAGTACAATGAATAAAATTAATAGTATATAAGATTTTACATCTATAGAATACCACCTGTTAACAGGGATAAAAGAAATGTTCCAGCATCAGTCATCTGTGATAATTTCTCTTTGCTTCTAGGTGTCATTGTTTTTAATTTATATAATCATATGCTTTTTATAATAGTTATTCATTGACTTGCTTTATTTTACTTTCATCAACTCAAACAAATCAGGTTCATGTTTTTTTTTCCCTAAAAAAATAATATTTGTTATTGCTTATATCACAGTATATCACAATTTTTCATATACTACCATTTATAGAACCATTGTGTACAGCCTTATTAATAGGGAAACATAAACTTTCTTTCCATTTTTTGCTACTATAGAAAATAATTTTATCAATATTTTGGCATACACATATATTAAGCTTTGCTTTTTTAACCTTATTGGTTTGTATGGCTGAGAGTGAGAACATAGTATAGATTGAATAAATGTGAAAAATATTGTGTGTAGAGGACTGCAGACATTGGGGAATTTTGGAGAAGTATACATGAAACAAGGTTACTTGCAACAAGGTATTAACTCAGTGGAATTGATGAAATGATCATTCTTTCATATACATATATTTAGTATTTAGCGTGGTGATGTAATGGTTCTCCAGTTCACACATAATCAATATGCTGTAATGATGTAAAGACAATAAGTATTTAAGGGCTGAGAGGAATTGGAAATAAGACATTCCATTTGGTGTCTATCCTACTGAGACCAAGGCCCATCACAATTCTGTATAAGTTATTTGGAAAAATAGGTAAAGGAGAAGTCTTGCCAAATTCCTTCTATGGCACAAATATTACAATACTGCCCCCTAAATCAGGGAAAGCCAAAACATAGAAAGAAAATTAAAGACCAATCTCCCTAATGAATATTGATACAAACATTTTAAATAAAATATTAACAAAGATATTACAGCAACTTATTGGCAGGATAAAATGCTATGATCAAGTAACATTTATGCCAGGAATGTAGGGCTGGTTCAATAACAGGAAAAAACAACAGAAATCATATGAGAAATCTCATGAATGCAGAAAAAAAGTTTTTTTTGACAAAGTACAGCACACATTTATAATAAAAACACTAAAGAACATGGGGATAAAGGGATCTTTCCTTAAAATTATAAGAGGTATCTATTTAAAACCAAAAGCAAAAATTATATGTAGTTGACAGAAGCTGGACACATTCCCAGTAATATCAGAAATGAAACAAAGATTCCCATTATCACCACTTTAATTAACATTGTACTAAAACCATCAAAATTAGCAATAAGAAAGCAACAAAACTGAAAGAAATTAGAATAGGCAATGAGTAAATAAAACTATCATTCTTTGTGGAGGATATGATGATATACTTAGAGAATTCTAGAATATCATCCAAATACCTACTCAAAACAATTAACAGTTTTAACAAAGTTGCAGTATATGAAATAATCTCACAAAATCTTTAGCATTTCTATATATTGCTGACAAAACCTAGAAATAAGAGAGAAAGAGAAGGTCCATTTAAAATAACTGGATAAAATAAAATATCTGGGTGTCTACCTGCCAAACAGGTACAAACTCAGGAACTATATTAAAGCAATTATAGAATATTTCTCACACAAAGTCAAATCTAAATTACTGTAAAAGTATCAATTGTTCCTGAATTGGCCAAGTTAATATAATAAAAATGACAATTCTGTCTAAATTGATTTACTTGTTTGTAACATGCTATTGTCTCCAGAAGCTGCCAATCGCTCTCTGGGAGGAGATTTGCTGTGTCAACTCAAATCTCTCAGACAGATTCTTCTTCCTGTAGAGAACTGTTGTCTCCAGACAGTTGCCATTAACTCTGGTCCAGAGAAATGATTTCCCTTCCTGCAGAGAGCTGCCTCAAGTCTGATCTAGAGCAGAGACTCCCTTTTGCTCCAGAGCTGCCCTCTTTTATCCTGCCAGAGAATGGGTATGGGATAATGCAAGGACTTCTGGGGAAAATTACTTCAACCAATGAATTTGCTCTTCCTAAGCATGCAAGCTCTTCCCTAAGAATTCACAAGTCAAACTCCCAGGAAAGGCCAGAACTAGAAAATTGTTAAGTACTGACTTAGCACTTAGTAAGAACTTAATATCTCATTATCTAATTAGCACTTAGTAAGAACCTAACACTTGTTCATTGTCATTCCAATCAGACTGCCAAAAATATTCTACAAACTAGAAACATAACAGAATTCTTCTGGAAAAACAAAAGGTCAAGAATATTAAGTGAATTAATGTAAAAACAAACAAACAAACAAAAAAAACCCACAAAGGATGGTGGTTTAGCATTACCAAGCTAAAATTATAAAGTAGCCATTATCAAAATCACTTGGTACTGACTAAGAGATAGATAGATGGATTAATGGAATTGATTAGATACCCAAAACACAAAGTTTATAGCTATCTTGTATTTGATCAACCCCCAAACTCCAGCTTCTGGAATAAGAACTCAAAATCTGACAAAAAAAAAATTCTGGCAAAACTGGAAAACAATCCATCAGAAACTCTGGATAGATCTACATCTCACACCCCATACAAAAATAAGATCAAAATGGGTACATGATTTGTGCATAAAAGATGATATCATAAACAAATTAGGAGAGCAAGGGATAATTTACTTATTGGCTTTTTGGAGGAGGAAGATATTTATGACCAAAGAAGAACTACAGAACATTATGAAAGGCAAAATGGTCAACTTTGATTACTTTAAATTAAAATAAAGGTTTTGCGCAAACAAAACCAAGAGAAACAAGATTAAAAGGGAAATACAAAGCTGGGGAAAATCCTTACTGCCATTGTTTCTGATAAAGATCTCATTTGTAAAATATATAAAGAACAATGTCAAATTTCTAAGAATATAAGTCATTTCAAATTGATAGTAAAAGGATATAAACAGACAATTTTCTGATGATGAAATTAAAGTTATCTATAGTTATATGAAAAATGCTCTAAATCACTATTGATTAGAGAAATGCAAATTAAAACAACTCTGAGGTACCACCTCACACTTCTCAGATTGGTTAAGATGAAAAGAAAAGATAATGACATATATTGGAGCAGATATAGGAACACTGGAACACTAATGAATTGTTAGTGGAGTTTTGAACTGATCTAATCATTCTGGAGAGCAATTATAGCCCAAAGGGCTATAAAATTGTGTATACCCTTTGACCCAACTGTGCTGATACTGGATCTGTATCCCAAGGAAATCATAAAGGAGGAAAAAGGAAACACAGAAACGCATGTGCAAAAATGTTTGCAGCAACTCTTTTATTTATTTATTTATTTATTTTTTTGTAGCAAATGGCTATAAAGTGAGTAGATGTCATCTGGGGAATGGCTGAAAGAGCTGTGGTATATGATGGTAATAGAATATTATTGTTTTGTAAAAAATGAAGAACAAGCTGATTTTAGAAAGGCTTGGAAAGATTTACATGAACTGATGCTGAGTGAAACATTCACAATCAGGAATACATTCTACATAATAAAAGCAAGAATGCGCAATGATCAATTATGAAATACTTAATTCTTTTTAGTGGTTCAGTAATTCAAAGCAATCCCAATAGACTGTGGATAGAAAATTTCATTTGGATTCAGAAAAAACAAAACTAAAAAACAAAACTATGTAGATTGAATGTAAATCAACAAATGCTATGTTCACTTCTTTTTTATCATTGTTTTTCTTTCTCATGGTTTTTGTCCTTTTCTCCAAATTTTTCTTTCCCAACATAATTCATAAAGCAATGTGCATTAAATAAATAAGGTTATATATATATATATATATATATATATATATATATATATATATATATATATATATATATATGTTTAAAAAACAGTGTATATGCAGTTTTATAAATAGAGACAACTGAAAGAACTCAGTTATACTTATAGTGACTTCCAGGTTTTTATTTTAAAAGTATAATAGACTTTCAAAGTGAGTTAATAGATAAAAAGTCAATATTGGATTAAAAAATAAAATAAATAAAATTATTAGCCAATGACTAAAAAATATCTCCCCAAAAGAGATTGATAATTCATAAAACATGACTTCTTTCTGCATTTTTATTAATGTTTTAGATTGTTTGTTTGCATGTTATCACCACCTTTAGACTTTAAGTTCCTGGAGAGCTGGGCCTATCTTTTGTCTTTCATCATATACCCAAATGTTCCCGTTGTTGTTTAATTAGGGTGTCTAAAAATTAAGTACTTTATATATAAATTTATGGACTGAACAATCACTAACATAAATATGTTAGGATTACTAAGTGAGAACTCAGGTTGTCTGGACAGTGACAAGGTGAGAATTCAGGTTTTCTGGACAATTACAAGGTGAGAACTTAGGTTGACTTGATAGAGGGGGCAAGCTCATTGGCTGGGGTGGTTCTTCCCAGAAGCCCTTGCATTATCCCACGCCCATTCTCTGGGAGGATAAAAGACACAATACTGGGCCCAGAGAGCAGATCGGCCTGGAGAAGGATAAGAGCTGGAGGAGATTCAGAGCCAGGATTCAAGAAAAAAGACTCTGAATTGCATCAGGCTTGACGGGGCTCTCTGCAGGAAGGGATATCACTTCTCTGGACAAGAGTTAACAGCAACTGCCTGGAGACAACGGTTCGTTACAGGAAGAAGAATCTGTCGGAGAGATTTGAGTAGAAGACACAGCAGATATCTTCCCAGAGAGTGATCCGGCAGCTTCTAGAGACAACAGCTCGTTACAATTGGCGCCCAACGTGGGGCAAGGACTTTTGCTTATCCTGACAAGAGGAGCTAGACCAGACCTTCGCAATTTGGCGCCCGAACAGGGACAGACACGGTCCTGATTCCAGTGGAAAAGCTTCCGATCTAGATCTCAGTCTCTCTGACCCAGAACCGTGAGTAACAAGGAAACTTTGTTAAAGATTAAGTGAGCGTGCTAATAGATAAATAAGGAACTTAACTTGTTAAGGGCTAAACCAGGAATCTCTTATAGCTGAAATGGGGCAGATGTTAGCTATATTCAATCCCTGGACCTGGGCCCCTCTATCAAGTCAACCTAAGTTCTCACCTTGTAATTGTCCAGAAAACCTGAATTCTCACCTTGTCACTGTCCAGACAACCTGAGTTCTCACTTAGTAATCCTAACATCTCCCCCTTTCTTTTGATTTAGAACATAGGACAGAAAATTTATAAATGTCCATAAGTCCATTGTCCATTAGTCTCATCTTGTGTGAGGAAGTCCAATGATTCCTGCTGGTTTTAAAGTTCTTTAACAGTCTTTTTATTAGCCATGCTCTTTCAGTGTCAGATGTTTCTTAGATCTTCTCCTTTATTTTGAGGCCTTTCTCTTTTTCTGTCTTTCTCTGATGGACAAGGCGAATGTGACTCGTTGGCACCCATCTGATTAATCATGATTAAACAGATTAATTATACCATGACAATATATGAACAAATTGCTAAGGCTGCAATAAAAGCTTGGGGTGTCCTTCCTGGACAGAAAGATCGTGGAGAGGCTTTCACTAAAATACAGCAAGGTCCCAATGAACCTTTTGCAGATTTTGTGGGACGTTTGCAAACTGCTGTCAAAAGAACTATTGGAGAAAATTCAGCTACAGAAATAATGACCAGACATCTGGCTAAGGAAAATGCCAATGAGATTTGCAAAAGAATTATATGGGGATTAGACAAAGATGCTCCTTTAGAGGAGATCATAAGACGCTGTGCTACAGTGGGAACAAATGCTTTTTACACCCGGACAATGATGAATGTGGAAAGACAGGGTCCCTCTTGGCAAGGACGTCTAGAGAAACTCGGCGATGTTTTCAATGTGGAAAAATTGGACATCTAAGAGCTCAGTGTAGATATGGAGATACAGTGAGAAGACAGGGTGAAAGAAGACCTAAAACCCCATGTCCAAAATGCAACAGAGGACTCCATTGGGCATCAGAATGTAGATTAATTCAGGGAAATGGGATGAGGGGCCCTGGACCTGGGCCCCAGGCAAAAAAGACTTGGGGCATGATGGCAGCTGATGTTATACCCAAAGAGCCTTTAGAAGGTCAGGACTCTGATGTGATCAACCAGCAGAAAAGCAATCACATGGCAGAAAGGGATTACCTGATAAGTGAGCCAAAAGGCAATCAGATTGCAAAAATGGATTACACTTGGGGAGAATACAGGCCTTTTAAACCAACAGGGCTGTATCCAGTGCAAACAATTCCAATGTAATTGCCAGAAGATGAGAAGAGATTTAGAAAGTGGTAAATAGAAGATAATTAGATAGGTTAACTGCCTGGGGGAGAGGGTTTGCTTGTATTTCTTCAGCAGGAAAAGGAATCAGATGGGTGCCAACGAGTCACATTCGCCTTGTCCATCAGAGAAAGACAGAAAAAGAGAAAGGCCTCAAAATAAAGGAGAAGATCTAAGAAACATCTGACACTGAAAGAGCATGGCTAATAAAAAGACTGTTAAAGAACTTTAAAACCAGCAGGAATCATTGGACTTCCTCACACAAGATGAGACTAATGGACAATGGACTTATGGACATTTATAAATTTTCAATTTATGATTATGTTATATACTTCTAGCATGTGTTATGTTACTATGTTACTATGTGCTTATGTAATTTATGTAATTATCTGTAATACTTCCCATATTGATGGATTTATGTTTCAAGGTCATTTATGTAATTATCTGTAATACTTCCCATATTGATGGATTTATGTTTCAAGGTCATGACTGTCCTATGTTCTAAATCAAAAGAAAGGGGGAGATGTTAGGATTACTAAGTGAGAACTCAGGTTGTCTGGACAGTGACAAGGTGAGAATTCAGGTTTTCTGGACAATTACAAGGTGAGAACTTAGGTTGACTTGATAGAGGGGGCAAGCTCATTGGCTGGGGTGGTTCTTCCCAGAAGCCCTTGCATTATCCCACGCCCATTCTCTGGGAGGATAAAAGACACAATACTGGGCCCAGAGAGCAGATCGGCCTGGAGAAGGATAAGAGCTGGAGGAGATTCAGAGCCAGGATTCAAGAAAAAAGACTCTGAATTGCATCAGGCTTGACGGGGCTCTCTGCAGGAAGGGATATCACTTCTCTGGACAAGAGTTAACAGCAACTGCCTGGAGACAATGGTTCGTTACAGGAAGAAGAATCTGTCGGAGAGATTTGAGTAGAAGACACAGCAGATCTCTTCCCAGAGAGTGATCCGGCAGCTTCTAGAGACGACAGCTCGTTACATAAGTAAACAAATGAACCTGCCCTATTATATGCCAAAATAAATAACTGAAATGAAATGAATACTTATGATACTATAAGGTATATAGGTTAAGAGAAAATAGGCAATAATCTTGAAAACAAGGTACAATTTTTAAAATAAATTGATTAGTGCAATATATAAGGTAAACATGATAAGGAAACAATGGCACAGAGAAGCATATTTTGAATCCAAGACAAAGACACAGACAAATGAAAACAATTAGGTTAGGAATTTCTCTTCAAGAAAAATTGAAAAAGAAAATGGGCAGCAGTTTGATAGAAACTGTGTTTAAATCAGTATTTTATGCCATTAACTACGATAAGCTCCAAATATTTATGTTGCCTAAATGTATAATTTTTTTTTGGAAAAGGAGATTATTTTTTATGGTTTTGAATGTGGGTAATTCTTAATTAACAAAAGATAAAATTAAAACTTTTGATTTTAGCAAATTATAAACCTTTTTGCTTTATAGGAAATTATGTTGATTAATGTACAGTATCATACAATACTTATGAATATATGTGTACATATACATATATGTATGCATGCATGTATATATGTATATCTATGTGTGTATATTATCATATACAAATAAGCTTCATTTTACAATAGATGATGTTCCAGATAAAGGAGACTGAAAGGAAGAAGTCAAATACATAAGAGGAACACCAATAGAGTAGCATCATGAAAATCTGGGGGTGGAGAGGAAGAAGAGTATGAAGGAGGATAAAGTAGGTCAATGGTATTATATCCAGAGGATATATAAAGAAATATGGGCACTTTAAAAAATTTCAAAAGCTGGAATAAAAGTAATAAAAGTAAAGTGATAGAATAAGTGCAAAAGAATATTTTAAAAAAAGAATTTAGAACACATGATGTAGAACTAAGAGAAGGGACCTCTTTCAGTCAGCAGACTGATGAAATTTTAATTAATAATGAAATATCTCAATAAATAAAGGAAAGAAATATTAACAGTTTGGTTGAATAAAAATAGTACAGGAGAAAAATCTTACAGAGAAAACAAGTAAATGATATCAAGGTTTGCATAAACCAAAACCACTATTCGGAAAGATGACATTTTAAGAACTAATCTAAGAATTATACATTAATAGAAGATCAAAATTGATGAAGATGAAAAATCAAAATCTATTCATTAAAATTTTAACTATCATAATTCAACATGCAATACAAAAGAAAAAAACAAAACAAAACAGAACTTTTATGTAGAGAAAAAAAATCCCTAAAAGAGACACTATTCATATTGTTAGTTTTTGGTATAGATAATGGAGAAGGAAACTTCCCTCAAATAAAAAAAAAAGTTGCTAAATTTCCTTTTTCAAAGGAATAAAAAAAAAGAACTTCAATTATATAAAAAAGGAAATTTAATTAATATAAAATGAGATAGAAGAAAACTGAATTTAAAAGAGAAGAATTGCAACTTACTCAATACTTGGAATTTGAAAGCATTTCATGAAATGTTCTTTTTTAAAAATTCATGAAATACTAGAAAAATAATCAGAATTTTAAAGTACTTGATATCTTTAAGAAGACTGGAACCATTGAAATAAGAACATATAAAAACTGACTTATGGAAATTCCTTGGGAAGGCTGATATTTGCCTTTGGTACTCTAGTGAATTAATTTTGTTGTTGTAGTATTTTTTTTTTTTTTTGGTTTATTTGTTCCCCAATGTTAGATTCTTCAACTGATCTGAGCAGGAACATACCTGTGAACAGGTAGAGTAGAAAAATGAAGAGTCATGTAACAGGAAAAAAAGAAGAGTAAGCATAAAAACAAAAAACAAACACAAAAGAGAAAGATACTCTGTTAAGCAGAGGAAATTATGTGCCACAAGGAGGAATTAGATGGACAAAACTGCACATCAGAATTCTAAGAGAGAGAATTAATTTTACTTGAGAAGATACTGTGTTCTAGAGAGACATATGAAATGAATGTAGACTCTGTTCTTTAGAATTCTTTAAATTAATTGGAAAACAGACTGTTCTGTCCACCAGTAATACTCAGTCTTGATTCCATTTAAGAGGTGAATGATGAAGATTAAAATTGATGTGTCACTTCCATCTTTTAAGACTAACCTTGTTTTGTTTTACTTAATTAAAAGCTTAAAGTAAATAAATTCTTTGATTGTATTTTAATTTCCTCTCCATAGACCTATCTGAAAAACACAGTGGCTATCAGTGTATGTGTAATGGGAAGTAAAAACCAAGGAAAAATCCTGTGTCTGCTGTAACTATGATTGCTGGAACTGGAGAGCTGAGACTATACCCTGTCTATATATAAGGAGTCATGTGGTTCATTACTTGTTACTTTGATATGGTCCAGCAAGCCCTAGGTGATCCTACAGTTCTTATAATCCATAATGACTGAAGGAAAAGAGGAAAATCTCTCAGAGCTTTATCAGAGAGAACTGACTACAGTGCTTATATTTCTCTACTCAGTAAGACTTAAAAAAAAAATTCCACTCTCTTGATTTCTTTCCCCCATTATCAATCCTTTAAGAACTCTTAAAACTTATCTTCTGAGGGGTGAGGTAAGATTAAATTATTTATTTTCCTTAATAATAAACTACTTTCGAAGGGGAGCTAGCTCATGCACTAATCTAGACAAGCTTGAACTCAAATCTTAAAGTCCTGTGATATGCTTTGTGGTTCTTTTTCTGAACATAGGTAACTGAGTAGTGATCCAGAGATGGATAATTTCAGCCTTAGAAGTAATCTTGTAAAATCAGGAGATTGGGAGTCTCTAAATACATAAGTGTTGCTGTCACACTAGTAGAGGGGCCCTGGTAATACTCCAATAATTCTTGGAAATGATTACCAGGTGAGGAATGATCACAATCCTTACACTTACTGTAGCAGGGGAAGAGAATTTGGGCAATGAAGAGTTGAGCTGAATATTAAATGGCAAGCCAGGTATCTTACAAAATTCATAATATTTGATATTTAACTTCTAACCACCCAAAAGAGTATAACAATATTGTTGTTTATTTCAGTCTTTGTGCATGCTTATGAGTTTCATATTAAATTGTGTGTAAAAATGGGGGGATGGTGGTGAGTGTTTTTATGTGTGTAGGATATGAATAGCAGTCCTACATTAGACTTACAAAGTTCATTGAGTATCTTTTTTATTTCTACATCCTCAGCCCCCCTCCATTCTTATTCTTTGGCCAAATTTAGGTTTCACATAACTTGCTCCAGGACTCTAAGACAAGGGTATAAAGAACCATAGAATCCAAGAAATGGCCCTGATCCTCTTTAGACAGAGGTCCTAAGACTGAGTACAGAGTCTAGAAGGTTCTCTTAATAGATGGGTTTGAGAGAGTTTCTTATTTTTAGGTACTGAGAATTAAATATCAAAATATGAAGCATTTTTATAACATGGATGAATTTCCATTTTTCCTGCAACTCATACTTTCATTATACAAATATTTCCCTCAGGTCAGTATTTTGATGTGCCAGGCCAAAGGTGAGATAATCCTTTTGCTTTGAATCATTTCCAAAAAGTGCTGGACTAGCCCCCAGGTTGTCCTGCCAAAAGTTAGTCAGCTCTGACACATCTGTGTTCAAGAAAGAGACAAAAGTAGGGGCTTTGGGATTCAGTTTTATGGCTTACTTACAACAGTATTTGTATGTATTAACTGCCATTGGGACAGAATAAATATCTTCTTCTCCAAATTTCTATGGAGAGGTTAGAAAAATTATTATTACATCCTCCCAAGAAATGGAAATATGAGAGTGTGGGAGAAGAAGAAGAAAGAAGAAGCAGAATTTAACATGAGACTCCTAAGCATGCATTGACAAAGACTGAAACAAGCAACAATACTGTCATACTCTTTTGGGTGATTAGAAGTTAAATATGATGAATTTTGTAAGATACCTGGCTTGCCATTTAATATTCAGTTCAATTCTTCACTGCCCAATAAGACAGATCATCTCCTGACCTAGTGGCCAATCCTCTTTGATACAGTTTTGATGATGAAACCCTTCCCAATTTCAGTCTTTTTATGGTGAAAGAAACATACTTCACCATAGGATTAGCTGCATCATCCCAAAGTAAGAAACTCTTTTTGATGTGAACTATGAATTTTCTAGCAAGTAACCTGGATGCCAAATTAGCTCTCCACAGAGCATGCAATAATCAGAGCAAATTAGAAGTATCTAATCTTTACACCCATTACACAAAGCAGGTGTAACCTTTAGTTTACAGTAAATCTAGAGTATCATCATGGATGTATGTTCAGGGGTATAGTCACTTGTGCAGTAATTCAGAGTAGCAACTTGTGATGAAGGAGTTGACTTTTGCTCATTAGGCAGTCTTCAACTCCCACATTTTCATTCTTCCCCAAAAAAATATTGAGAAATATCCTCTAAGACCATAAAGAGTATTTTCTTCACAGGACAAAATAGTGGAAGCTTACTAGTTAGATGTCTTTAACAGTTCTAAAGGTAATATTTTCATCATTAGCTGATCCTAAGAATTGTTTGATCAGGATTCTCTGAAGCTCTTACAAATCCACACTGACAAGACAATACCCCTACAGTGACTCATTTAAACTGTCTTATTAAAAGTCTCTCTTTAAATATCCTTGCCACAGTTTGCTGCAAAAACTTGGACAAGAAATTTATTTGCACACACAACAGTGCTCCAGAGTGCACTATGATCCTGACTAACCCTGAATGCTGGCATATAAATAGCCTGAATAAACAAAATCCATCTGTAGATTCCTGAAATATCACAAACTGTGGCTAGAAAGTTGTAATACAAAGCTATAAATTTATTGTTGACTTCTACTAGATGTAGGGAATGGGGATCAAAGTCTGGCAAGTTGGCCATAGCATATTTGGTCTTGATTCTGGGAAATGATAGCTCTCTGCAGGGAAAGCAGGTTGCTTTTCTCTTATTAGCTGCGGGAATATGATTGCATCTTCTCTTAGTACTTGCTGTTATGTGTGACACATTGTAGAAAATGAAGCTATATTTCCTTTGTACTAGTGGGGGGAAGAGTTCCTACTCACTAAGTCATAGCAGTTGGCTAAAAGACCTTTTTAAAAATGCACAGAAACACATCACAGGAACTGAAGATGTATTACAATTGGTAGTAGTTGAATAATGAGCAGTTCTGTATAACTGCATTCATACTATATATAGTGATGGAGCTGGTAAAAGAATTATCTGTCTCCTGAAATCTTTCTTTTATAATGCTATTAACAATATTTTGGAAAAGTTTATCCTTCAAAAATCATGTAATTAGTAACTTTTCCAGGTAATTGGTGAACAATATTATCTGTGTCCAGGAATAAGCAGACATGCTTGGGAACAGTCCATAAACTAGGATTCATAAAGTTATGGCAGAAGCATCATCATTCTGCATGAAACAGAAATAGTGATGCTAGCTTGTCCAGCCCACTTTAAAGTGTTGCCTAGGTAGTGATTGCTTTAGTTTTAAAAGCAAATCAGTCTTCTATCAGTTTAGATCTCAGGATAACAATTAAGAATAGATGCCTGATTTCCAATAAAGGGAAAAAATAGGGTACTAAAGATTTTCTGGACTAGAGGATTCATTATGGACAAACCATTCAAGTTCCTTTTTTTATTCAAATGTCTTCTTGTTAAAGTACTTATTCATTTGTGTTTTTGAAGAATAAATGGCCTTAGAATCTTCCCCTTTTCTTTGATCTTTCTTGGATCAACATTTCAGGTCCAAAAAATTTCAAAAATTTGACCTGGAAGAAATTTCACTTTCAGGAAGTCTTGCATAACTTACCTAAACTTATCTCCCATTGATTCCAAACATTTCTTTCTATATTATTGTCATGACTTAAAATGTCCATTCAACAAATTTATGTCAATTCAGGAAGATATTTCCATGATTGAAAAATAATAGATGGTTAGTAATAAGGAACAAGATTGTTAAGCTTAAAGTTAGGAAGACCTAGGTTCAAGTTCCATCTTTGCACTGACCATCTTGGCAAATTATTTCCTATATATTTGCCTCAAGTATAATGCTTAACATTTTTCTAACAAGTTAAGTTATATTCCACCTACTGATAGATATAATGTAACATATACTGTGTAGTAATTATAAAAGGGAAGTGCCAAAGTACCTTGGGAGAACAGTCAGGAGAAAAATCATATTAAGAATGCAAAATTTCTAGTGGTCTAGTGGTGGAATTCTAGCATTCTCACGCAGATACCCATATTTCAATTAAAAATAAAAGCAGTGAAACCAGAAACTTTTTTCTTTGAGTTTCAATTCAGAATTAGAATAATCTGATTCAAATTCCAAACAAACTGGAAACAAATGCTGAAAATAATCAATTATATGGACCAGGCTTTGCTTTAAAGGTAAGCTAATAATCCAGGATTATTACCTAAAAATCATAGAAAAGAAAAGTTTACAAACCTTGAAGTCATCTAATTAAACTTTGACTTCTCTCTCTTCTTTCTCAACCATATGTCTTTTGTTTTACTATGCAAGTAAAAAAAAATATGAAGATAAGAGTTATGAGTATTATATTCCATAACTTGACTAGATAACTTTGAGACCTCATTCAAATCATTAAATTTCTCATTCATCTCACATCATTTTACAATGAGAAGCTATTGTTTGTTTTTACTACTAATTAAACATTTTGAATAAAAAAGGGCTGATATGGTACATCAGTATATAAGATTTATTTTCACAATCATCATCTTTGTTATTATTATATTTACTTTCTGGAGCATCATATGCAATGGATAGAATAGCTAATTGAATTTCCTCCTCTTTACACTCATATACACATGCACACACACAAATACTCCCATAATCTAAGTTTGTCACATCCCAGCTACCATAAAATTAAAGGGTTATATTTTGTGAACCTTAAGGACTCTAATACTTCTAAAGGGAAGAAAATTGTTGAGTTTAGAGTTACGAAGGTTTGAATTCAAGTCCCACCTTTGGCACTGACTTTCTTGGCAGATTATTTGTTTTATATTTGCATCAAGTAAACTCTATCAATTATCACTGAGTTGGATATGATACCCATAATGTAAAATGCACATATGTAATATGAAATATATAATGCAGTATAAAATACACATAAGTATATGAGAAGTGTACTTTGTGAGATGAGTCAGGAGAAAGATTATGTTGTGTTTGTATATGTATGCAAAATATATATAGTATGGATATATGAACAATGATATTGCTGGTGGAAGGAAGATACTATAAATTTGGAAGAAAGGACCTGTAGAAGGTAAAATTTTAGCGAAGGTCTGAGGAAAATTATGATTATAAATCTCATTCATTCACAAATCTCTTAATGCAAAATAGTATAGTGAAACAAAAACTAGCTTAGAAGATATGCTTTGTCTTACATTAGGCATGTAACAACTTCCACAGAACTTACTTTCTCATTTGTAAAATCAATGGAAAAAGAAAAAAAATAAAATTAAATGATTAAAAAGAATATTTTTAATTAATAGTTTTTATTTACCAGATATATGCATGAGTACAACATTGACAATAGCCAAACCTTTTGTTCTAATTTTTCCCCTCCTTCCCCCCCCAGATGACAAGTTGACCAATACATGTTCAATATGTTAAAGCATAAATTAAATACAATATATGTATACATGACCAAACAGTTGTTTTGCTGTACAAAAAGAATCGGACTTGGAAATAGTGTACAATTAGCCTGTGACGGAAATCCAAAATGCAGGCAGACAAAATTATAGGAATTGGGAATTCTATGTAGTGGTTCATAGTCATCTCTCAGAGTTCTTTTGCTGGGTGTAGCTGGTTCAGTTCATTACTGCTCTACTGGAACTGATTTGGTTCATCTCATTGTTGAAGAGGGCCACATTCATCAGAATTGATATCATATAGTATTGTTGGTGAAGTATACAATGATCTCCTGGTCCTGCTCATTTCACTCAGCATCAGTTCATGTCAGTCTCTCCAGGCCTTTCTGAAATCATTCTGTTGGTCATTTGTTACAGAACAACAATATTTCATAATATTCATATACCACAATTTATTCATCCAATCTCCAATTGATGGGCATCTGTGATGATCCGGTCTAGCTCCTCTGAAGGGCTCAGAATAAGTCCTTGTCAGGATAAGCAAAAGTCCTCGCACCACGTTGGGTGCCAATATGTAAGGTGCTGTTGTCTCCAGAAACTGCCTATCGCTCTCTGGTCTATAGGAGAGACTCCTTCCTTTAGAGAGCCTCCTCAAGTCTGGTCCAGACAAGACACTCTTCTTTCCTCCAGAGAGCTGCCTCAAGTCTGGTCCAGACAAGAGACTCTATCTCTCTAGTGCCGCTCTCTTTTATCCTCCCAGAGAATGGGTGTGGGATAATGCAAGGGCTTCTGGGAAAAATTACTTCAATCATTGAACTTGCTCCTCCTAAGCATGCAAGCTCCTCCCCCAGGAGTTCACAGATGTAAAACTCCCAGTAAAGTCCAGAACTAGAGAATTGTTAAGTACCAACTTAGCACTTAGTAAAAACCTAATATCTCATTATCTCATTAGCACTTAGTAAGAACCTAACAGGCATCCATATAGTTTCCAGTTTCTGGCGACCAAAAAGAGGGCAGCCACAAACATTCTTGCAATATAGGTCTCTTTCCCCCCTTTAAGTTCTCTTTGGGACATAAGCCCAGCAGCAACACTGCTGGGTCAAAGGGTATGCACAATTAGATAACTTTTTGAGCATAGTTCCAAATTACTCTCCAGAATGGCTGGATGTATTCACAATACCACCAACAATGTATCAGTGTCTCTGTTTTCCCACATCCCCTCCAACATTCTGCATTATCTTTCCCTCTCATTCTAGCCAATCTGACAGGTGTGTAGTAGTATCTCATAGTTGCCTTAATTTGCATTTCTCTGATTAATAATGACTTGGAGCATCTTTTCATATGGCTAAAAATAGTTTCAATTTATTCAACTGAGAATTGTCTGTTCATATCCTTTGACTAGTTATCAATTGGAGAATGGCTTGATTTCTTATAAATTAGATTCAATTCTCTATATATTTTGGAAATGAGGCCTTTATCGGAACCTTTGACTGTAAAAATGTTTTCCCAATTTATTGTTTCCCTTCTAATCTTATCTGCATAGTTTTGTTTGTACAAAAACTTTTCAATTTGATATAATCAAAGTTTTCTATTTTGTAATCAATAATGATCTCTAGTTCGTTGGACATAAATTCATTCCTCTTCCACAATTCTGAGAGGTAAACTATCCTATGTTCCTCTAATTTACTTATAATCTCATTCTTTATGCCTAGGTCATGAACCCATTTTGACCTGACCTTGGTGTATAGTGTTAAGTGTGGGTCAATGCCTAGTTTCTGCCATATTAATTTCTAATTTTCCCAGCAATTTTTGTTAAACATTGAGTTCTTATCCTATAAAATGGGTTTCTTGGGTTTGTCAAACACTAGATTATTAAAGTTATTGATTATTTTGTCCTTTGAACCTAACCTATTCCACTGATCAACTAATCTATTTCTTAGCCAATACCAAATGGTTTTGGTAACCTCTGCTTTATAATATAATTTTAGATCTGGTATAGCTAGGCCACCTTCATTCGATTTTTTTTTCATTAATTTCTTGAAATTCTTGACCTTTTGTTTTTCCATATGAATTTTGTTGTTATTTTTGCTAGGTCATTAAAATAGTTTTTTGGGAGTATGATTGGTATAGCACTAAAGAAATACATTAGTTTAGGTAGTATTGTCATCTTTATTATATTTGGTCACCCTTTCTAAGAGCATTTAATATTTTTCCAATTGGTTAGATCAGACTTAATTTGTGTGGAAAGTGTTTTGTAGTTTTGCTCAAAGATTAAAAAGAATATTAAAGATGTGTGGATATATGTATTTCTACATATTGTTACAATTTTATATATACACATACAAATATAATTCACCACTCTACAAAAATGATAATTTTCATGATTTTTTTCTGATTTTGTACCTTGATGTTTCTTTGTTATTAAGACCACAATTTCTAAAAACAGTGGTTTCTTTCTAAATAAGGGGGATAGACAATAGATATCTCTTTTAACTCTAAATTTATGATCTTGTTTACTTGTTTCATCAAATTTTGTCCTGCCACCTGATAGTGGTAAGGCATTTTAATTTCTTAACAACTATTAGGGGCAAAGCCAAGACAGCAGAGAGAAACTAGGACATTGCTTGAGCTCTCCCCAGCTTTCTTCAGATTCAAAGCTAGATCAACCCTTTGAATCGATTTTTATGTGACAGAATCCATAAACATTTGAATTGTTATAATTTTACAGATTAAGATATCTTGGAAGGATTTCAGATGAGGTAAATCTTAATTGAACAGGAGGAAGGTGGTCCAGTATGGGTACAAAGCAGGAAGCTCTTAGCCAAAGTATAAAAGCATTGACTACTCTGTCCTGGTTCGAAAAGGCACTGCATCATTGGAAGAGTTGTAAGATTTTCACTTCAGCCACAGAAGGCAAATTGTGAATGCTTGAACTCTAATATAACAGACTAGACTTGGCCAGACCAAATCATTATAATGGGAAAACCCTAGTGCAGGTGAAAGTCAGATAGAGGTTTCCAACTTCTTGCAAAAGAAGTTTGGGATGATCTTCCCTGTGCTTTAGGAGTAGAGCTCAACTTTAGAAAATGGGGGGGGGGGAATAAAAAGTAAAAAGAGCCCTGACATTGAAAGTACTCTGTATACAGGGAAGATCAGAACACTACCACAAAAGAGGACAAGAATGGAAAAATGGTTATAAAGGAAGCTTCAAAGAGGGACATAAATTGGTCTCAAGACAAGTTATGTCCAAAAATATTCTTGGAGAGAGCAAAAGGTTCTTTTGGAAGAATTCCAAGAGGATTTTAAAAGAGAAAAAGAAGAAAAATGGGGAAAAGAAATTAGAGTATACAGGAGAATTATGGAATTATTTTGGGCAAAGCCAACAACTTGGAAAAAGAAGGAGATAAATTTTGTAAAAATGAAAAAAAAATCCATTGAAAAAGCAACTCCTTTAAAGCTACAATTGACCAAATGCACAAGGAAGTTAAAATGCTGACCAAAAAACCAGAATTGATTAAAAATTAGAATTAGAATAAAAGTGGATGACTCAATGACACATCAAGAATGAAATAAAATTTAAAAAAAATGAAAAATAGAATAAAATGTAAAATATTTCATTGAAAAATAGCTAACCTGGAAATAGATTCAAGAAAGAAAATCTAAAAATTAGTGGACTATTGAAAGTCATAATGGAAAAAAAAAATGATCCTGGACAACATCTTTCAACAAATCATGAATGAGACTGCCATGATATTCTAGAGCCAAAGGGAAAAAATGGTCATTGAAATAAGCCACATGCCATCTCTTACAAAAAAAAAAAAAAAAAAAAAAAAAAAAAACCTCAAAATGAAAACCCCAAGGAATATTGCAGCTGAACTCCAGAATGATCATATCAAGGAGAAAATTCTATAAGCAATCAGAAAGAACCAATTTAAATATCAAGGAACCACAATAGAGATTATTCAAAATCAAGCAGCTTACATATTCAAGGATCAAAGGGCCTGGAATATTATATCCAGAAGGCAAACAAGCTTGGACTACAACCAAGAATCAACTACCCAACAAAACTGAGCATTATCTTTCAAGGGGAAAGATGAACATTCAATGAAATAGGAGATTATCAATCATTTCTGATGAAATAATCAAATGAAAAAAAAATAAACTTCAGATGTAATATTCATGAGAAGTATAAAGAGATAAACAGCAAAGAAAAAACCCTATGTTTTTAAAAGGTCTACATGTTGGTATTTTAAATGCAAGGATGATATTTGGAACTCTTGAGAACTGTATTTTTGTCAGGACAGTTAAAAGAAGATACATAGTCAAGACGATATGGGATAAGTTGAATTTAATGAGATGATTAAAAAAATTAAGGGAACAAAAAAGATTGTACTGGGAAAAGAAAATGGGGGAGATAAAAAATAGTAAATTACATCACATGAAGAATACAAAAGACTTATTTCAGTAAAGGGAAAGAAGAGAGGGAGGATGAATATTATTTTAACATTAATTTCATTAAATGTGACTCAAAGAGGAATATTATATGTACTTAGTTTAAAGTAGAATTTTTGTCTCACTTCATAGGGAAGTAGTAAGGAAAATTTGAAATGAAAGGGGGAGGTTAACAGAGACAAGCAGAAGCAGAGGAGGAAACAGACAACAAAAGAGAGGGTTCATAAAAGAGAGGGCACATTGAAGAAGGTTGGAAACATAATCAAAGCACTGGTGAAAAGGGAAAGGGCAAAAGAAGAGAGAAAAATATAAATGGGGAAAATAAGGTGGCAAGATATAGAGTTAATAATCTTAAATGCAAATGTGAACTCATACTTCACACTTCCTATAGGGCTAGCTATAGCTTTATCTCTATCACAGATAATACTTGATAATGTTTTTAATTAAATACTGCAAAAGGAATGGAGCCTAAATGAGAAAGGTTGCTTTTATCCTATGTTTTCTTGATTTGCTTTTATTTGATTTGTTTGTTTGCTTGTTTTGTTTTTGGTTTGTTTTTAAAAGGATTGGATATTTTACATTTTCAATGACTTTTTCTACATGTTTTGATATAATCATGTTGTTGTTGTTTTTCAATTTATAAAGATTATATGAATTTTATATTCTTTGATTATATCTCTTAATTTTATCATTTTCCTCTTAATTGAAGTAAACTTCCATTCCAAGAATAAATTCATTTCAAAATTAGTAAATGTTATCTTTTAAATTTTATTTTATTTTCTTAATTATATGTGAACAAAAATATTTATAGTCATATTTTTAAATTTTGAGTTATAGATTCTCTCCTTTCCTCCTTTCCATTTCCTTGAGAAGATTAGAAATGTGATATAGATAATACATGTTCAGGCAAACAAACATTTTTGTATTATCTTTGTGCAAAAGAAAACACAAATCCACCCCCTCAAAAATATCCTGCATCACAGATTTTTATATCTGGAAATGAATATCATTTTTTCATAAGTCATTCAGAATTGTTTTGATGAATCTATTGCTGAGAATAGCTGTCATCTACAGTTGATCATTGTATAACAGAGAACAATAAATAAAAAATTCAATAGGCAAAAAGACAGACAATAAAGGGTCTTAATGAAACTTATTAATTGGACAGATATTTCCTTATAAAACAAGAATGAGTTAGTTTAATATTTCAGAGAATATCTGCTAGTTCTTCTGTCTTCTATATGTACAACGTTGGATAATTTTCTTTCCTCCTCTGAATGTCAGATTCCTCACTAATAAGTTACAAGGCTGGGGCTAAATTACTTCTGTTGCTCTTTATAATTATAAATCAATAATCATTTGAAACGAGTAATTATTTAACAAAATACTTTTTGAAAATATATGCTTGCCCTCATTGGATCAGATGATCTAAAAAATTCCTACTAAATTTGGACTTCTTATAATTCTTGAATTTTAAAAATCTCTTTCCAAAAGTAATGTAGTTTGCAATATTTGCTTGTAAATTTTCATTAAGTTTAACAGTATTTATTTGTTTAATATTTAAAAGCTAATCAAATTCTTCAAGAGAGTTATCAATATCTGGTCATGTCAATCACCATTTTCCCCCAGAACAAATGACTATTCTCTTCCAATGTTCATAGAATTGCAATTAGCAGCAAAGAAAATCATGCATATTTTAATAAAATACTTTAACCTGTAGTGTATGTGATGTTCCTAAGTGTTCTAAGATATTTATATGACATGCCTAAAAAGTCGGCTGCCACATATTTCCTTAACCTAAAACTGACAAGTGCAGAATTACTTTAAAGTACCATTCACTACATAGAATGGACAGATAAAGAAGCAATTTCCTTGATTATGTTAAATATAGCATAGTTGATTTGCAAACTACCTCTGTTGATGAACCTTTTAGCTTAGGTTAGATAATATTATGCAACACAATTTCTTTCAGCAAAGTCATTACAATAGATTGAATTTGTAAGCTACCAAGTAGTCCCTGTTATAAAATCAGAAAATTTGGCTTTTCAAGTTTGATCATGTTTATACAGTGTTTATCTACCTTCTGGACAATGAAAATTAGTATGGCAAAAATCTCCCCTTTTGGGGGGGAGCAGCATTTCCAATTCATTTTAAACATCTTCTCAAAAAGGTATCTTTTAAATAGAGTTAACAGTAATAAATGACAACTTAAGAACTTTTCTAAACATCACACAATTAGCATGTATATGATACAGATTAAATCCAGGTTTTCTGACTTCATTGCCAGCTCTCTACCCAGTGTATCACATTGATTCTTCTTTTTTTTTTTAATTTTATTTATAATTTTTTGACAGTATATATGCATAAGTAATTTTTATAACATTATCCCTTGTATTCATTTTTCCAATTTTTTGACAGTATATATGCAAGAGTAATTTTTTATAACATTATCCCTTGTATTCATTTTTCCAAATTATCCCCCCCTCCATGTACTCCCTCCCCTTGATGACAGGCAATCCCATACATTTTACATGTGTTACAATATAACCTCTATACAATATATGTGTGTAAATACCATTTTCTTGTTGCACATTAAGTATTAAGTTCCGAAAATATAAGTAACCTGGGTAGATAGACAGTAGTGCTAACAATTTACATTCACTTCCCCATGTTCCTTCTCTAGGTGTAGTTGTTTCTGTCCATTATTGATCAACTGGAAGTGAATTGGATCTTCTTTATGTTGAGGATATCCACTTCCATCAGAATACCTCTTCATACAACATTGAAGTGTACAGCGATCTTCTGGTTCTATTCATTTCACTCAGCATCAGTTGATGTAAGGCTCTCCAAGCCTCTCTGTATTTCTCCTGCTGGTCATTTCTTACAGAGCAATAATATTCCATAACCTTCATATACCACAATTTACCCAACCATTCTCCAATTGATGGACATCCATTCAGCTTCCAGTTTCTAGCTACAACAAAAAGAACTGCCACAAACATTTTGGCACATACAGGTCCCTTTCCCCTCCTCAGTATTTCTTTGGGATATAAGCCCAATAGAAGCAATGAGGGATCAAAGGGTATGCACAGTTTGATAACTTTTTGGGCATAGTTCCAAATTGCTCTCCAGAATGGCTGGATTCTTTCACAACTCCACCAAAAAAGTATTAGTGTCCCAGTTTTCCCACATCCCCTCCAACATTCATCATTATTTGTTCCTGTTATCTTAGCCAATCTGACAGGTGTGTAGTGGTATCTCAGAGTTGTCTTAATTTGCATTTCTCTGATCAGTAGTGATTTGGAACACTCTTTCATGTGAGTGGATATAGTTTCAATTTCATCATATGAGAATTGTCTGTTCATATCCTTTGACCATTTATCAATTGGAGAATGGTTCGATTTTTTATAAATTAGGGTCAGTTCTCTATATATTTTGGAAATGAGACCTTTATCAGAACCTTTAACTTTAAAAATATTTTCCCAATTTGTTACTTCCCTTCTAATCTTGTTTGCATTAGTATTGTTTGTACAGAAACTTTTTACTTTGATGAAATCAAAATCTTCTATTTTGTGATCAATAATGATCTCTAGTTATCCTCTGGTCATAAATTCCTTCCTCCTCCACAGGTCTGAGAGGTAGACTTTTCTCTGTTCCTCTAATCTATTTATGATCTCATTCTTTATGCCTAAATCATGGACCCATTTTTATCTTATGTTGGTATATGGTGTTAAGTGTAGATCCATATCTAATTTGTGCCATAATAATTTACAGTTTTCCCAACAGTTTTTTTTTCCAAACAATGAATTTTTAGTCCTAATGTTGGTATCTTTGGGTTTGTCAAAGATTAGATTGCTATAGATGCACCCTTTTTTGTCCTTTGTATCTAAACTGTTCCACTGATCGACCAGTCTATTTCTTAGCCAGTACCAAAATGGTTTAGGTGACTGCTGCTATATAATATGGCTTTAGATCAGGTACACCTAGACAACCTTCATTTGATTTTTTTTTTCATTATTTCCCTTGCAATTCTCGACCTTTTATTCTTCCATATGAATTTTGTTGTTATTTTTTCTAGGTCATTAAAATAGTTTCTTGGGAGTCTGATTGGTATAGGACTAAATAAATAGATTAGTTTGGGGAGTATTCTCATCTTTATTATATTCGGTCAGCCTATCCAAGAGCACTGAATGTCTTTCCAATTATTTAAATCTGACTTTATTTTTGTGGCAAGTGTTTCATAATTTTGCTCATATAATTCCTGACTATTCTCTGGTAGATGGATTTCCAAATATTTAATACTCTCAACATTTGTTTGGAATGGAATTTCTTTTTGTATCTCTTGCTGTTGCATTTTGTTGGTGATATATAAAAATGCTGAGGATTTATGTGGATTTATTTTGTATCCTGCCACTTTGCTAAAATTCTGAATTATTTCTAATAGCTTTTTAGCAGAGTCTTTGGGGTTCTCTAAGTATGCCATCATGACATCTGCAAAGAGTGATAGTTTGATTTTCTAATTTCCTACTCTAATTCCTTGAATCTCATTCTCAGCTCTTATTGCCAAGGCTACTGTTTCTAGTACTATATTTTATAATAATGGTGATAGTGGGACACCTTGTTTCACTCATGATCTTACTGGGAAAGGTTCCAGTCTATTTCTGTTGCATATTATGCTTACTGACAGTAATAAATATATGCTACTGATTTATTTTAAGGAATAGTCCATTTATTCCTATACTATCAAGTGTTTTTAGTATGAATGGATGTTAGATTTTATCAAATGCTTTTTCTGCATCTTTTGAGATGATCGTATGGTTTTTATTAATATGATTTTAATATGGTCAATTATACTAATAGTTTACCTAATATTATACCAGCTCTGCATTGCTGGTATAAATCCTATTTGATCATAGTGTAATATCCTCGGGATGATTTTCTGAACTCTTTTTGCTAATATGTTATTTAAGATTTTAGCATCAATATTCATTAATGAAATTGGTCTATAATTTTCTTTCTCAGCTTTCGATCTACCTGGTTTAGGTATCAGTACCATGTCTGTGTCATAAAAGGAGTTTGGTAGGACTCCTTCATCTCCTATTTTTTCAAATAGTTTATATCACATTGGGGCTAATTGTTCTTTAAATGTTTGGTAGAATTCATATGTAAATCCATCTGGTCCTGGGGATTTTTTCCTGGGGAGTTGATTAATAGCTTGTTCTATTTCTTTTTCTGAAATGGGACTATTTAAGCAATTTATCTCCTCCTCTGTTAATCGAGGAAGCCTATATTTTTGGAGAAAGTCATCCATTACACTTAAGTTATCAAATTTATTGGCATAAAGTTAGGCAAAGTAACTCCTAATTATTTCTCTAATTTCCTCTTCATTGGTGGAAAGATCACCCTTTTCATTTGTAAGACTAACAATTTGATTTTCCTCTTTCCTTTTTCTGATCAGATTTAACAAAGGTTTATCTATTTTATTGGCTTTTTCATAAAACCAACTCTTGGTTTTATTTATTAATTCAATAGTTTTTTTTTTTTCTTTCGATATTATTGATTTCTCCTTTTAATTTTTGTATTTCAAGTTTAATTTTTGGTTGGGGGTTTTTAATTTGGTCTTTTTCTGACTTTTTAAGTTGCAGGCCCAATTCATTAATCTTCTCTTTCTCTATTTTGTTCAAATAAGCCTCTAAATATATAAAATTTCCCATTATTACCGCTTTAGCTGCATCGCACAGATTTTGGTATGATTTCTCATCATTGTCATTATCTTGGGTGAAATTATTAATTGTTGCTATAATTTGCTGTTTCATCCAGTCATTCTTTAAGATGAGATTATTCAGTTTCCAATTACTTTTTGGTCTATTTACCCCTAACTTCTTACTGAATGTAGCTTTTCTTGCTTTGTGATCTGATCAGAAGGCATTTATTATTTCTGCCTTCCTACATTTAATTTTGAGATCTTTATGTCCTAATATATGGTCAATTTTTGTATAGGATCCATGAATTGCTGAGAAGAAAGTATATTCTTGTCTATCACCATTCAGTTTTCTCCAAAGGTCTATCATACCTAGTTTTTCTAATGCTCCATTTACTTTTTGAATTTCTTTCTTATTTATTTTGTGGTTTGATTTTCTAAATCTGAGAGTGCAAGGTTGAGATCTCCCACTATTATAATTTTACTGTCTATTTTTTTCTTTCAATTCTCTTAAGTTTTCCTTTAGAAAGTTATATGCTATACCACTTGGTGCATATATGTTTAGTACTGATATGGCTTCATTGTTTATGCTACCTTTTAACAGGATATAGTTTCCATCCTTATCTCTTTTAATTAGATCAACTTCTGCTTTTGCTTGATCTCAGATAAGTATAGCTACCCCTGCTTTTTTGGCTTTACCTGAAGTATAATAGGCTCTGTTCCAACCTTTTACCTTTTCTCTGTATGTATCTCTCTGCTTTAAGTGTGTTTCCTGTAAACAAAATATTGTAGGGTTCTGACTTTTGATCCAATCTTCTATCCATCTCTCTTTGATGGGACAGTTCGTCCCATTCACATTTACAGTTAAAATTACTAATCATGTATTTCCTGTCATCATATTATCCCCAGATTATGCTTTTTCCCTTGACTCCCCTGAACCACTTCCCCAATATTTAATTTATAGACCCCACCCGTGAGATGCAGCCCTCCCTTTTTTAGTATCCCTCCTCCCTCCTTCCAAGTCCCTTCCCTTATTCCCCTTTTCCTTTTCCCTTTTCCTCTCCCCCCTTTTAATGAGGTGAGAGAGAATTTTCTGGAAATCAAATATATCAATTATTTACTCTTTGAGTCTCCCTCTCTCTAAATTCCCTCAGATATGGTATATTTTTCTATACCTCTTCCTGCGATATAGTTTCCCTCTTTTTGTCACCCCTTCCCCTTTTTCTAATACTAGCCCCTTCCTTTTACTACTCCCCCCTTTTTTACATCAGCAAAATCAAATCATCCACGCTGACTTTCTATATTTCCACAAGAGAGATACAGTTCTCTAGAATTCTGTGTACCTTTTTCTGTTTCTCTTCAGTCTTGTGGATGTAGATCAAATTTTTTGTTTAAGTCTGGTTTTTTTCTTAGAAACAAATGGAATTCCTCTGTTTCATTGAATGACCATCTTCTTCCATGGAAGAAAATGCTAAACTTATCTGGGTAGTTTATTCTTGGTAGCAATCCTTGATCTTTTGCCTTTCGGAATATCAGGTTCCAGGCCCTTCGATCTTTTAATGTGGAGAGAGCCAGATCTTGAGTGACTCTTATTATGGCCCCTTGATATTTGAATTGCTTTTTTCTAGCTGCTTGCAATATTCTTTCCTTTGTGTGGTAATTCTGCAGCTTAGCCACAATATTCCATGGAGTTTGGAGTTTTTTTTTTTTTTTTTTTTTTTTTAAGGATCTTTTTCAGAAGGTGTTCAATGAATTCTTTCCACACCTATTTTCCCTTTTGTTTCTATTATCTCTGGACAGTTGTCTTGGATGATTTCCCGTAAAATAGAATCTAGGCTTTTTTTTTTTATCATAGTTTTCGGGAAGTCCAATGATCCTCAGATTATCTCTCCTAGATCTATTTTCCAGGTCTATAGATTTTCCCAGTAAGTATTTGACGTTATTCTCCAGCTTTTCTTTTTTTTTTTTTTTTTGTTTTGTTTTGTTTTGTTTTGTTTTGTTTTGTTTTGTTTTGTTTTGTTTTGTTTTGTTTTGTTTGACTGATTCTTGGGTTCTCAATGAATCATTCATTTCTATTTTTTCTGTCCTGATTTTTAAGGAGTTATTTTCTTCATTCATATTTTTAGTTATTTTTGTATATGCCCAATTGAGTTTTTAAATGAATTATTTTGCTCTATTGATTGTTTTCCATTTCCCTATTTTTTTAGAGAATTATTTTCTTTTTCCAATTCAGAAATCCTATTTTCTTGAGAATTTTTTATCTTTTCCTATTCAGAAATCCTACTTTCTTGAGAATTTTTTATCTTTTCCAATTCAGAAATCCTACTTTCCTGTGATTTTTTAACCTTTTCTAATTCACAAATTTTGTTTCCCTGAATCTCATGTGAATTCTTTATTTTTTCCAACTCAAATTTCAAAACATTGTTATTCTCTGTCATAGCTTCTCTTTCCTTTCCCCATTTTTCTTCAAACTCTCTAAACTTTTTAATAGTCTCTTCTTGGAGAGAGTTATGTGATGGGGGGCAGGTATCATTCCCCTTTAGGCTGTTATCTGCAAACTCTCTGCTATTGACTTCCTTGGGGTTGGATACCTGCTCTCTGTCTGTGTATAAGGAATCAATAGTTCTCCTTAGCTTTTTACTCATATTTAAAAAATCTTTTGGGGTCAGTTCTTGTGGCTCCTGTGCCTGAGCTAAGAGAGAGCTCTGGGAGAGAGTTCCCCTTCCCCTACTTGGAAGTGCCTCAGAGGTGATTAGTATGGCTGCGGCTGCACTGTGAGGGTTGCCCAGTGAAGGACCCTGCTGTGCGTCCTAGAGACTTCCCTGAGATTTAAGACTGAACAGTAAAGGCGACACAAAGCCCAGCCAATGCATCCCATGGGGCATGGATATCAGCAGCTGATGTGAAAAGACCCTCTCCTCAAACTGGAAGTGTCTGCCCAGAAACCATGGTCCCTATTTCAAAGGTTCCGTTTCTCTAGGACTTCTGTGGCTAAGTTCCAGAGCCTCCAGCCAAGCCAGGCAGTATATGAATTATATTTTGCCTTGGGCTGCGTCCTCACTTTTCAAGCTCTTAACTACACTAAGGTGATGCCATAGACAGCAGATGGAGGCTTCACAGCTGTGCAGAGATCTGTTAGGTCACTTCTGGATTGGGGTGGTTTTAGGATCTGGCTTTATATTTTAAAGTGGCTTGATTTCTCTTCTGAGCTGCTATTTTATAAGCAGAGAAGAGCTAACAGCCTATGGCAGATTCTTCTATCTCAGTGGCTTCTCTGATCCCAGAGTTCTCCCCAACTCGATTGGTGCAGTGTAGTAGCACCCAAACGTCTGTGCTGGCCTTTTTTTTTCCTCCCCTGGGAACTGATCTTTTCTGTTGAAACTCCAGATACTCTTCAGCTGGTAAGTCGTGGTTCCAGTCCTTGTGGTTTCTATCAGTCCAGCCTTATTTTTGAGGCTGATTTAACTAATTGGTATTGAGGGAAGAAGGGAGCTCACAAAATTGCGTGTATCTTCTCAGCCATCTTGGCTCCGCCTCCCACATTGTCTGTTCTTTATAACATCACAATAAAACTGTTGATTTTTCTTTCCTTATTGTGAGTGTTCCCTCCATAAACAGTACAACTTATTAGATGACAATTGTGAGTTGATATTATACAGGGGGAAATTCATAAATTTGTAATAATATGCATATTTTAAATTATATATCAATTTTATATTATATGAAATTAAAAAAGAGATTGGAAAAATATTTGAAGCAACTAAAACTAATGATGCACTCAATTAAACTAGTTGACGATTAATCAACTAACCCCCCTGGAATTGTCAAATTATTTGGAAAGAATTGTGGTATTTTTTTTTTAATTTCAATATTAATGAAACACATAATCAATCCTCAAGATGGCATTTCTGATCAATTTGCTAATTCAGTCATCTGACAAATACTTAATAGATATGTGATTTTGGGCAAGCCACTTAACTCTTGTTGTTTGCCTCAGTTTTCTCATTTATAATATGAGGGAAATAATAGCAAGTATTTCTCAGGGTTATTATACTGATCAAATGAGATAATATTTTTAAAGCTCTTAGTAGCTGGCACATAGTAGGCATTATATAAATACTGTTTCCCTTCCTTTCCTTCCCCTTTTATGTTATATATAGCACATACCATAATACTGCTACATTTTATTAACACATACCATTTCACACTGCCTATCTTTATTTCTTACTTCTTCTATTCAAATATTCTGTGCTCTAAAAAAAAACTGAGTTCATTAGTCTTCTTCAAATGATACTGCTTTATTCATATTCACATCCTTGTTCAAACTATCATACCTTAAAATGTATATTCATGTATTTCTATGTGTATGTTGACATCCTACCATACACAGATTGAAATCAGATTTTTATGAAATCACCTCCATTTTCTATAACCCAATAAATATTGTCCCTTTGTGGACTCTCAATACATTTGGTTTTGTTAGTTATCTTAGAACCATACAATTGCAAAATAGAAAGAATCTTCATAGGTTGTCTGATATGACATATACATACTTGATATTAATCATACTCTAATTTGATTGTAGTTTCTTTTGTGTATCATATTTGTTATATACTATATATATTTTTTCAATAAACAGAATTTTTACTGTTAAGCATGTTATATTAATTCTCTTACATATACCAAATAACTTTAGTGAAATAAGTATATTCTTTTAAGTTTTAGGTAATTCTTTGATCATGCTAATGGACTTAGTCAAAAAGCTCTAAAGTTCCTGAAATTAGAATGAAAATGTGAACACATTTATTTTTTAAAATTTATTAATTAATATATATATATATATTTATCCAGTTACATTCAAAATTTTTTTTTACATTTATTTTTTAGAATTTTGAGTTCCAGGTTCTCCCTTATCCCCACCCACAATTAAGAAAACCCCATGTGAAGTTATTCAAAACATTTTTACAAGCCAAGTAGTGAAAGAAAACAGATCTCTCACCATAATGAAAATAAAGATCCTTTAAAAAATAAGTTAAAAATAAAGAATGAGTTATGAAGAGAGTAAAAGAAAGTACTTTTATCTATATTTACATTCAATCAGTTACTTTTCTGAGTAAGGATAGGATTTTTCATAAGTCCTTCAGAGTTGATGTGGATGATTGTAGTACTGAGAATTATAAAGTCATTTACAATTGATCATCCCAGAAAATGGCCATTACTTTGTATACAGTATGTTTCACTTTGTTCCATGGAAGACTTTCCTGAGAGCATCCTGTTCATCATTTTCCAGAGAACAATAATATTTCATCAAAGAAACATCTTTGAATTTTTTTATAGTTATTATTTCTGATTGTATTCTCCCCATTTATTCTCTCTCTCCTCTCACTATTTCTCTATAAAAGCATTTTTCTATTGACAACTACCTTTCCCAATATGCCTTTTCTTTTATCACCTTTCCTCCTTCCCATATACCATTCTCTTTCTATTTTCCTGCAAGGTAAGACAGATTTTTATATCCCTATTGAGTGTATAACATGAATATATCTACAGATACATTCACTTCTGGAGGTAGACCCAAGATGAAAGAGTGAAATTAGGAAGCTGCTGAAGTTCTTCCAGTTTCCCTTAAAAACCACAGGAAATGCAGTTTCTGAACAGTATGTAAAGACAAAGGCTACAGAAACAATTTCCCAGCTAAATATAGATTGGAGAAACTTCAAAAAAGGTCAGTCTCAAAGGCTTGAAAAAGATGTTCAGCCCAGCTCAGACAATGTTTGGGAAAGCCAAGGCGAAGGTCTTACTCACAGCAGATTAGCAACTGAGACCCTATATCCAGGCTCAGTAGAACAGTAGCAAATCAGACCAGTGGGGCAGCCTCCAGTCCTAATGCAGAAGGCAACTTGCCAGCCTGGAAAATCAGGCAGCAACCGGTGGGACTACCCTCAGGTCTGTGAGCAAGTAACCAAATACAAATAGCCCCTTTGGTTAAAGCTGCATGAAAAGCTTGGGATAGTGTGTCCCTGTGACCCAGGAGTAGAGTTTGACTTTAAAAGTCATGACATAGGAAAAAGAAAAAAAGAGAGAGAGAGAGAGAGAGAGAGAGAGAGAGAAATCTATAATTTAATTGAAATTACAGTTAATGAAAATAAATGCTTCAATATACAGAGGATTCTATCATCACCATCATCATCAACATTCTATCATGCTTACTAGTTTTACTGTCACTATCATTAGAATAAAACAGATAAAATAGGCCTGATGAATATATATATATATATACATATATATGTATGTATGTATATATATATATATATATATATATATATATATATATATATATATATATATATATATATATATATATATATATATATATATATATATATATATATATATATAGAAAAAATAAAGAGATAGAAAAAAAGCAAAGAACAGATTTTCCCCCCAATCATGGTGGAAATGCACTTTCCTATATAATAATCAGAACAGGGTTTCATATGAGACAGGAGATGAAGGCCAAATACAAATAGCCCCTTTGGTTAAAGCTGCATGAAAAGCTTGGGATAGTGTGTCCCTGTGACCCAGGAGTAGAGTTTGACTTTAAAAGTCATGACATAGGAAAAAGAAAAAAGAGAGAGAGAGAGAGAGAGAGAGAGAGAGAGAGAGAGAGAGAGAGAGAGAGAGAGAGAGAGAAATCTATAATTTAATTGAAATTACAGTTAATGAAAATAAATGCTTCAATATACAGAGGATTCTATCATCACCATCATCATCAACATTCTATCATGCTTACTAGTTTTACTGTCACTATCATTAGAATAAAACAGATAAAATAGGCCTGATGAATATATATATTCATCAGGCCTATTTTATATATATATATATCATGACATAGAAAAAAGAAAGAGATAGAAAAAAAAAAAAAAGCAAAGAACAGATTTTCCCCCCAATCATGGTGGAAATGCACTTTCCTATATAATAATCAGAACAGGGTTTCATATGAGACAGGAGATGAAGGCTCTTGAATTCTCTCTCCCTAATCCTCTCAGTCTAGTTCCACTGGTCCTCATAAGATCTGGATACCTTTCTGTTTTGTATTCACTTAGAAAAAGTAATATAAAATTATATCAAATGAGTTTATAGTTTCCTCTACTTAAAAATTGCTATTGTAGCAAAGTAGGTGGTGATACTATTTTGATGTCTATTTCCTTATTATAAAGATTTACTGAGTATATATATGTGTGTGTACACACACACACACACACACACACACACATACACACATTCCTTGCTTCCTATATAGGTTTGCAAAGTTCATACCTTATTTTCTTAGTCTGTAGTCTAAAAGGTCACTTTCTTTAGAAGAGCATCTGTTAATAGACTAAATTATATTTCCACAATGTAAAGCTATAAAATAGAAAATATGAATTTCACATATTACAAAATACTTTGAAATTATTGTTAGTCCCCTTGAGAAAAATTGAGATAGTTTTTTTCTGATCATAAAAATTATAAAGCAATATAACTATGGTAGAAAAACTTTAGTTATCCTATTGGGTATGTTGATCTTCCTCAAATTTTAATAATCTACAAAATAAATCAAAGACAGACCAAACCTAGACAGAATGATTCTAACAAATAAAATAATATTGATGCATATACTCACTAACTGCATGTTCTAGTGTCATTGCATTAACACACACATAAACACATAAAACATTATCATTATCACTGTGAAGATTATTACTACTACAACTTAATAATTGAACAGTGCCTGACACATAAAAGACCCGTAATAAATGTTTGTTGAATTGAATTGATTAGTCACTCAAACCCATGTTTCTATACTTTCCCCCCAAAATTAACTAATCCTCAAGAAATAAAAGAATAACCATCATGATGTTCATCATCATGTTCAATGGTAGTTATTATTTCAATTAATGAATGATTGTAATCAAAATAACTGTGTTGAGAGGCAGCATGCCATTATGGACATAGAAGTTGCCTTGAAACCATTAATTCCTATATTTATGCACCAGAACTTACTCCTACTATTTGGGAAATTCTTGCCAAGTTATTTTAATGCTTTGTACTCCAAACAATTGTCTAATACTATAAATTGGAGAATAAGTACCAATGTTTTTATTTTGGTCCCTCCTGTCATTAAACATCAAAATCAGATAGTTTGATACATCCTTCTCTGATACTCAGAATCATTTAATCAGTCACATTTCCTTACTCTCACAAATTTCAAGAATATTCTGACTTTTATTATTACTTCAATCTATAGATCATCACCTAGATTTGCTTTATTTCCTCCATGGTATGATGGCTGTCCTAAATATATGTTAATGAATTATTACTTTTATAAAATCGCTTCCAACTATTCTGTCACTTTAACTTATCCTGTAACACAAAAAGACAATGAGCAAAAACAATCAACAGAACACATTGTTGGTAGTGGATGTAATATTTTTCTAATTACTAATCTTTCTACTAAAAAATAACATATTTTGCCTTCTGTTCTGTGGGACCAAGATTGGTCATTTTAATTACTCTGTCTATCTTTTAGTATTGTTTTCATTTATAGTATCATAATTATTTGGAAGATCATTTTCCTGGTTCTACCTACTTCTCCATTTTCATCTTTCTTAAAAACTAAAATCTTCAGGGCAATCCAATTTATGTAAAACTGATACTTTGATCTTTCATAATTTAAACATATTGATTTTTAAAAATGAATTGTTGTTACCTTCTACTTTAGTTTCTCCACTATTTTGACCTCCCTCTTGTTTGTTTTTTTTTGTTTGTTTGTTTGTTTGATTGATTGATTTTTTCTTGTGATTAATAAGTCCATTGCCACAGATATGGGAAAAAATCTCTTCTCCATTTGTAATAACCTTATTGATGACTTTCTGACTACCATAAAGATTTTAGAAAAATAAAGCACAATCTCTCATTATCCACTATCCATCCTAATGTATTTGAGGAGATAATTTTTTTCTTTAATAATGCATTAGGAATAAAAAACAAAACAGACAAATTCATGCATTGAAAAGTAAATAGTGGAACAGAATAATATTCCTTGAGTTTGAATTTAGCTTAGTTGAGTAACTGAGTTTACCAAGTTTAGTAATTGAGTTTACCAGCTCCATGATCTTTGGCTATTTCTTCACTTCTTTAGGCCTCACTGTCTTCACATAAAAAATGAAGGGTTTTTGGAATAGATAAGCAATTCTTAATTTGGAGTAAAAGTACAATTTTTCCACTGGATCTCAAAGAGATCATAATAAACACAAAAGTGTTCATTACACCTCTTTTTGTGGTGGCAAGAAATTGCTCATCAATTGGTAAATGGCTAGACAAGTTGTGCTATATGAATGTAATGGAATATTTTTGTGCTGTAAGAAATGCTGGGCAGGAAGATTTCAGGAAAACCTTGAAGGACTTAAATAAACTATGCTGAGTGAAGTGAGCAATAGTAAAAGAACATTATATGCAATAACAACATTGTGTAATTATCAACTTTATGGACTTCTCAACAGTGCAAAAATCTAAAATAATTCCAAAAGACTAATGATGTAAAAAACCTATCTACCTCGTGAGAATGGAATATGACATCTGAATGCAGATCAAAGCATACTAGAGCTTCCTTTTTGTTTATTTCTTTTTCAAGGAATTACCCCTTTGTTCTGATTTTTTTTTTCACAGCATGACAAATGTGTAAATATGTTTAATATGATTCTGCATGTATTACCTATGCTTGCCTTCTTGGGAGGGAGAAAAAGAAGAAGAGAGGAGAAAAAAAATTAGAACTCAAAAATGTTTTAAAAAGTTAATATTGGAAGATGAATGGTTAAAGCCAGGAAGTTGTCTGAACTCTTCTCAGTTTCCCTCAGAAATAATATTAAATTAAGCCTCTAAATTGATTCTGTTGTGATAGAACCTATAAAAAGATAGAGTGAAATAATTTTCCAACTTAAGATTTCTTGGAAGGACTTCTGGATAAGAGGAAAGTGGGGCCCAGCTTATATAAAGTGCTATGAATCTATTAGGAAACTCTTAGCTTAAGCACAGATAGGCAATGGATGCCCTTCAACCCTGGATCAATGAAGCAGTGACTTGGCAGGCCAGTTGTAAGACCTCTAGTCACAATACAGAAGGAAAATTGTGAGCACCTAAAAGCTTACTACAATATACTAGGCCAATCTAACACAATGCACAAGTTTCTAGTAATTCCATCTCCTGTCCCCCTGCAAAAGAATCTTGGTACTGTATCCTCTGTGCCCAAGGAGCAGAGTTCAACATTTTAAAATGAGCAAAAAAGCAAAAGAATCCTTATTGGAACAAGAAAGCTCAGAACACAAACTCAGAAGAGGGCAACAATAGCAAAGTGCCTATATGTGAAGCCGTGAAGGACAATATAAATTAATGTCAGGCTCACAAATTCTCTTGGAAGAATTCAAAAAGTATTTTAAAAATCAAGTAAAAGAGGTAGAAAAAAATGGGAAAAGAAATGAAAGCTATGGAGGACAATTATGGGAAAAAAAAGTCACCAACTTGGAAAAATAATCACAAAAAGCAACTAAAGAGAACAACTTCTTAAAGATAAATTTGGCAAAAAAAAAAAAAAAAAAAAAAAGAACTAGAGCTCATTATGGTACACAAAATGGATATTTTGATTATGTTAAATTAAAAATGTTTTATACAACAAAACCAATGCAGACAAAAATAGAAGGGAAGCAGTAAACTGGGATTTTATTTTTTTTTACATCCAAGGGTTCTGATGAAGGCCTCATTCCTAAAATATATAGAGTCTTGACTCAAATTTATAAGAATACATGCCATTTTCCAGTCGATAAATGGTCAAATTAATGGTCAAATACATTTCTGAAAAAAAAAAAAAAAAACTTGCAGGAAATCATTAAGGAAAATTCACCTGGCATCCTAGAACAAGAAGGTAAAATAGGCATTGAAAGAATTCACTAATCATCTCCTGAAAGAAATCTCAAAATGAAAACTCCAAGGAATATCTTAAATCAACTTCAGAATTACCAGATACTGCAAGCAGCCAGAAAGAAACAATTCAAATATCAAGGAACCACAATTAGGATTACTCAGGACCTAGCAACTTCTACTTTAAAGGCTCAAAAGGCCTGGTATATATTTCAAAGGGCATAGGAAATTGAATTGCAGCCACGAATCAATAATCCAACAAAATTAAACATTATAATTTAAGGGAAATATGGACATTTAATGAAATGGATGAATTTCACTTATTCTTGATGGAAAGACCAGAACTGAATAGAAAATTTGATCTTCAAATACAGAACTCAAGAGAACCATAAAAAAAAGGTAAATTAGAAAGAAAAAAAAAACTGTCTTTTAAAATTTAAACAGTTTACATTCCTATATGGGAAGATATGTTTAACTCTTGAGAATTGTATGTCTACTGAGGGTATACATAGAGGGAGTAAGTATACTTCTTTTTTATATCATCAAAAAGAAACTAGAGGTGGAAAAGGGATTGTACTGAAAGAAGAGGAAAGGGGAGGTAAAATGTGGTAAATTTTATATCATGAAGACACACACACACACAAAAACCTGTTTCAATTGAGGTAAGGAAGGCAGGGGGGTGAATATTGAACCTTACTCTCATTGTATTTAGTTCAGAGAGAATATCAGATATATTTAGCTTCATAGAGAAACTTGTTTCTCAAATTTGTATCTCAATTCTCTAAGAATATAAGCATTCTCCAATGCCTTGTAAATAGTTAAAGATTATGAATAGACAACTTTCAAATTAAGAAATTGAAATCATTTCTAGTCATCTGAAAAAAAGCCTCTAAATCACTATTGATCAGAGAAATGCAAATTTAAATAACTTTGAGGTACCACTCCATACCTCTCAGATTGGCTAAGATGATGGAAAGGTAATGATGAATTTTGGAAGCAAAGTGGGAAAACTGGGACAACATGTTGGTGGAGTTGTGAAGTGATCCAACCATTCTGAAGAGCAATTTGGAACTATGCCCAATGAACTTTCAAATTATGCATCATACCCCTTGATTCATCAGTGTCTTTACTGGGCTTGTATCAGAAAGAGATGAAAACATGGAAAGGGATTTACATGTGCAAAAATGTTTAAAGCAGCTATGTTTGTAGTGGCCTGTTTAATATGTTTTAACACATATTGGATTACTTGCCATCTAGGGGAAGGGGGAAGGGAAAAGGAGGAAGAAAAAAAAATTGGAACACAAAGTCTTGCAAGAGTGAATGTTGAAAACTATCTATGCGTGTGTTTTGAAAATAGAAAAACTTATTTCAAATAAAAAGAACTGTGCTGACTGCTACAGTTGGAATTAAGAAGAGTTTGTTCAGTTACTGAAACATGCTAGATTTGTGATGATGGGCCAGTCAGTTAACTTCTCTTGGATTAACTTTTCTCATATGAAAATGGGGATAACAATATCTATAATATCTATCTGACAGAATTGTTATAAACATCAAGGATGAAAATGTATAACAAATGTTTTGCAAATTGTTAATGCTAGTTTAATAGCCATTTTCAATATTGTATATACCCTAGAGATAGAGTTGATGATATATTTACTCCTCATTTTATCAAGGTTTATCAAATGTCTCTAAGAAATTCCTATATTAACCCTGTATAAAACCTAAAAAAACATAATGCTAAATAATAACTCAGTTGTAATATTCTGTTTCTCTAAGTTATGATCATTCTCTTGGGGGCAGGTCTCTTGGGGAGCTTCTAGTGGCAGCCTGGGCTTCATTTAAATAATCCCCAAATGCAGCCAAGAGTTAAAGTCCTTTACTGTCTCTTTCCAAATCTTATCTCCAGATCCTTTATTTTCTCCTTCAAGTCTAGTCTCCTTCATTTAGGACTTTACTAGCTTTCTTTTTTTTTTTTCTCTCTTTGTTTCCTGAGAGCTCTTGTCTGAATGTCTCCAGCAAGTATAGAAGTCTAAGAGGGAATGAAAGCTTGACTCCAACTCCAAGAGTGGGATTGTGGGTTTCTGTGTTGTGAATCCTAGTTGTGAATCTCCCGGAAGTCTATGAGCAGATTTTTCCTTTAGACTTGTGAATCTCCTGAATTTGCAAATCTCCCAACTGAAATCCTGTCTCTCCGAATCTCCTTGAGCTTCCTTGAAGTTCTCTCTGGAAATCCTCTTCTTGACTCAATCCAGACTCCCAGAGAGTGGGCTTTTATATCCTCCCAGAGAATGGGCTTATGGGTGCTCCCTGGGCTTGTGGGAGCTCCTTAAAAGTATGCTCTCTTAAAAGTGTGAAGTCTAATGTGTGGACCAATGACCGAACTCTTTTAAAGTTGGAAACTCCTTTAAAGGTGAGAACTCAGTGCATAAGTACCTTGTAGGAATCCTAACACTCAGTAAATACACTGACATTTATTTTTCAGATAACTTCTTTATTATGACATAGCTAAAAAGAACTAGAATTACCTGAATGTAGAGTGAAGACATTCCTTAGATTTATTCACTTTACATATGATATTTTGAAAGTAAGTAAGCCTTCAGAAGTGAGATTTTGAATAATAAATTAATTTCTAATCAGTATTTGTAATAAATGATTTTCATATTATTGATAAAAAGAATAATAATTTATTTTAGGAAGCAGATGTAAAAAATGTGAGTTATAAATTACTTAGGGAAGATGCTTAAAATTTAGAATCATAGAATCCCAGAGCCACAGGAAATATGGCAGAATCAGGCCTTGGCTTCTCATTTTCAAGTAATGAAATTTGACTTAGGATAAGGAAATGATTTCCCAAGGTCACAAATGAAGAAACAAAAAGAAAAGCATAACTATATTACAATTTAAAACACTGGTCTTTAGAGTTCCAATTTATTGTGTTTTTCCCCCCCCATCCTCAAGTTAGCATCTTCATTTCTCTCCAAGTTCACCTTACTGACTGAACTCCATAGGATCCTCAGGACATTGTCATAGAAATCTCCTCTCATGCCATTTCTGAAATATTTCTCTTAATGGAAATTCCCTACATCCATATATCATCTTTCTGTGATTGTCCATTTCATCTCAGAATCTAAGTTCCCAGGAGGAGATCCAAACCAATCACATCTTCATTCTTCTTCATACTGTGATGCTGACTCATTTCCGTAGAATTTTACTATGTTGCCCAATCTGATAGTTTCACTATTACTCCTCCTTTTTAGTTCTGGCTGTTGTCTTTCTTTAATCAAATGTTATGTTCCTTTTCTTTTTGCTGCATGATTTCTATTCCTAAATCTTAAGACATGTTCACTGTCTTTACTTCGATTCTCAAAAAAAATATAACAGATACCTTCAAGATTCAGGCACATATTTGATGACTGTTATACACATACACACTCACACACAGATATTAGATGGGGGAAGCTAAGTAGCATAATGGATAGGGAGCTGAGCATAGAGTTAGGAAGACTTGAGTTCAAAAACCTCAGAAATTTAGTTGCTAGATGACTGATCGAATAATTGAATTTGCATCTACTTTAGATTCCTGAACTATGAAATGTGGATGGAAATGACACTTTTATCTAAGGGTTGATGTGAGGGTCAGATGAGATAATATTTGTAAAGCACTTAGCATGGTGACTGGCATATTGTAGATAGTATGTAAATATCATCATCATCACCATTATCAGTAATAGCATAATCATTCAGTACAATTAATTACCATTATAAATAAAATAATAAATACAAATGACCATGATTATGTTGAAAATGCTGATGGGTGTGCATACTCTTCAAGCCAGCAATATTGTTACTAACTTTAAGTTATTATCTACATGTGCTTCTGGATTGCAATCCTGAGTATTAGTTTCAGTGCAATGAAGAGCACTAGCACATCAAAACTTGGGCCACAGTGGAGCAAGGATCCTCGTTACAATTTCAGAGTTGAAAAGAGTATTATTATTATTATCACTCATTAACTAATGCACAATACAGGAAAATAGTAAACACACTTCTTCATAGATCATATCACCTTAGAAGAGCCCAAAACTTAAAAGTCCCCAGAATAATCTCTGAAAACAGCTGCACAAAAAAACAAAAGCTCAGTATGGTACCTCCTCTATTTGGAAAGAAGAGTCCCAATTTAGCATATAGTTAAAAGTTAAGACATAGGCTAGAAAATAAACAAACAACAGAAAATAAAATTCTGATCATAAGATGAAAAGAAATAACTAAGGTAATCTCAGAAGGTAACAAAATCAAAATTCCTATATCTAAAGCTTCAAATTATATCCTTTTATACAACTGAACTTGACATCAGAATTTTCCTTCAACACTAAAATTCTATAGTAATCATTTCATTCTCTCTTCTGTGGATGCACTTGCATCCACACATGTGACTCAATTTCATATTTTGGATTTCTCTAATTATAAGGGACTATAATTTGTTAAAAAGAATACTTTAAGTGGAGTTAGTGATTTTATAAACTTCCACGAATGAGTTTGACAATTCAAACTAAATATGTGGTGCTTCTCAACAACTGAATCCCCAAAAGCTTCTCTTTTTCGCAAAAAAGTAGAGATGTAGAGTGCTGAATTAAATAAATAATTGTTTAAATGTTCCATTTTGTTTTATTTCAGTAAATACATGCATAGAAAACTTAATTGAGAATCTAATTCCGGGTAGGAGTAAAGAATCTGTGAACAATCAACATTGTTTCAGGGCAAAGCAAATATAAAAAGTAATAACAATTCAGAAACAATTGTAAAATACAGTATATGTGACCATAAATCACACCGGTTATCATTATCTACTCCTGTCATCCATTATTGTTGGTAATACCTAATCAATTGAAACTGATTTTATTCATTTTCTATTCACTAGGAAAGCAGAGAAAATAATTTTCAGCCACTCACAGTTTTTTGGATACAGATCTTCATTATTTGTGTCTAAAAACAATCTTTATACTTCTAAAATTGTCCATAGATTTGCACTTGTTAATGTTTGTTACAGACACCTACTAATCAATGCAAACAAAGCTTCATAATTTCCTTCAAACTCATGGTTTTATGTATCAGACTAAATTTTTGATTTCTTTCATTTATACATACATACCTATATATATATATATATATATATATATATATATATATATATATATATATATATATATATATATGTAGGCATTACCTCTATATTTATACATTCGGAATCTTTTGCACAATATAAATATGTACACATATAGCAATATATAATGTAGCTATATAAAATTAAAGGAAATATGTATATACACACATGTTATTATATTAGCACTCATCAATCTTATAACAATCATGATACTATTTCATAAATATTAGACAATCGCACATCTTTTCCACAGTACAATTTCCTCAAGATAAGTGATAAAGAACCAACTGCTGCTAAGTGATTCTAAATTTAGAATTAAATGAACTTATGCTAATGAGTGATTGAGGATGTCTCCAGAGACAAAGAAAATAACAGGGAGAATTTGCCATGTATCTTTGATTCAACATTTTCAATTTTCTGTCCATCATTTTTTCCTTTTACTAGAGAAAATAGTTTTTACTAAATTGTAAACATGAAACTTCATTTTTGGTATAGTGGTTCTAGGAATCAACTCCTGAAGTTCTCAAATTGTGAAGATTTCAAAAATGGTGTGAACGGTAATACAAGAGAGGGAGAAAGAGAAGGAAAGAAAGATGGAGGGAGAGAGGGAGAAGAAAAGGGAGAAGGGGAGGAGTGAGAGAGAGAGAGAGGAGGGGGGAGAAGAGAAGAGAGAGACAGACAGAGACAGAGACAGAGATTATGAATGACATATCCATTTCTTTTTTGGGGAGATATAGGAATTGGGGCATGGCACATACAGGTAAGCACAGTTATTTATTGATAGTTTTTGATAAATTAGATTTTGTCTTTTTAAAAATATTTGTTACAAGAAATGAATTGCTAGGAAATGAAGAAAGGGAGAGGTAACATGATGGTAAAATTATTTTAAAAAATTGCAAACTCAAATATTGAAAAAAGACATTTAAGTACAGTGTAATTGCCTAAAAGCAATCCAGCCTGACACTCTCCTCTTAATCAATTCTGCTTTCTGTTCTTTGCAGATCTATAGCATCTTTCTAATATGCACTAAATAGACCTACATAATAAATTGTCCATTTAACTGTACATTCCAATATGAACAATCAATTTTTAAAATTTCTTATTTTTTGTGAGTAAAGATGAATTTTTTTAGTGAGTAAAAATCTTATTTTGAAAGTTCAACACAGAATGTTTCATTTGGACAATGGCTTTCTTGATCAATCAACATTTTTATAAGCAAGCGCTGTGCTAGACATTACAAATAGAAAGACATGGATAGAAAGATAGATATTTGATAGATGTGTATATATGCATATATGTATGTATGTATATATTCATATACATTCTGTGAGCTTATTATCATATTTCATAATGTTACCTATTTTTCTTAATTCTTTAAATGATACTTTACATAATTTGATTTTGAATGCACTCTAGTTACTATATGGGAGAATATCCCATATCAACAATTTCAAACTTTATATTTTATCTACATCATATTTCATATATCTTTTCAGTTCCTCTTTAACAAAATATTTTGCTTCCTGTTTTACTGAAGGGAAAAATAAAAATATTATAGATAATTCATCTCCTCCTTGGTTGCAGAGATCAATACCTCTTTCATATGGCACATAATTTCCTTTGTTACAACATGTTATGAAGAGGTAAGCCTCCTTGCTACTTCCTTTGCTTTCTTCTTTGATCACATTCCATTCTTGATTATTTATCTTCTATACCTTCAATTCACAAGTTTCTCTCCTCTATTTTGAATGACTTTATATTCATGATGTATAAGCTTATTCAAGTCTTGCTTCATACTAGTGAGTACTAGAATAAAATACTCTGACCATATGGCTTCCTTACACCTATATTACATCTCTTCTATCTGTTCTAACTTAACTAGGCACAACTGATGGTTGATTTTCAACAACACTCCATGATGTATTAATTAAACCAACTGAAATGGTTGTTCATTTAACTTTTTGTGTTCATGAAACAAGCCTTCTGTCACATTCAGTTATGTGACCCCATAAAGGGTTGTGACCCACAATTTAAGGAACTTTGGCCTAGAAAATCTTTATTCTTTATTGATTTTTTTAAGAGTAATTTAAAGGAGATTACTTTTGAGTAAGTAAAGAACTCATTTTGGAGCCTCTGAAAAGGGAAGAGAATCTGCACAGACAATTAGGTGCTAGCACACTATGCCAATCAGGTTGGGGAGAACTCTGGGATCAGAGAAGCCATTGAGATAGAGGAATCTGACACAGGCTGTTAGCTCTTCTCTGCTTATAAAACAGCAGTCCAGAAGAGAAATCAAATCACTTTAAAATATAAAGCCAGATCCTAAAACCACCCCAATCCAGAAGTGATCTAACAGAATTCAGCATGGCTGTGCAGCCACTTTGTGCTGTCTGGGGCTTCACCTTGGGGTAGTTAAGAGCCTGAACAGCAGGGACACAGCCTGTGGCAACATCTAATCCACTTATTGCTGGGCTTAGCCTGAGGCTGTGGAACTCCAGCAGCCGAGGAATTTGAAGAGAAGCAGAACCTTTGAAATAGGGACAAAGGTTTCCTGCCAGACACTTCCAGTTTGAGCGCAGGGGCTTTTCACATCAGCTGCTGATATCCATGCCCCATGGGACACATTGGCTGGGCTTTGTGTTGCCTTTACTGTTCAGTCTTAAACCTCAGGGAAGTCTCTAGGACACACAGCAGGATCCTTCATTGGGCAACCTTCACAGCACAGCTGTACTAATCACCTCTGAGGCATTTCCAGGGAGGGGGAGGGTAACTCTATCCTAGAGCTCTCTCTTACCTCAGGCATAGGAACCACTGCATCCACCCAGTCTGGGAGGAAGCTGGTAAATAAATAAATAAATAAATAAATAAACTTCTTACCCCAAGGGCAGACCCCAACTGATTTTTAAAAATGAGTAAAAAGCTAAAGAGAATGATTAATTCCTTCTACACAGAGAAAGAGCAGATATCCAACCCCGAGGAAGTTAACAGCAGAGAGTCAGCAGATAACAGCCTAAAGGGGAATGATACCTGCTTCCCATCACATAACTCTCTCCTAGAAGAGACTATTAAAAAGTAAAGAGAGTTTAAAGAAAAATGGGGAAAGGAAAAAGAAGCTATGATAGACAATAACAATGTTCTGAAATTTGAGTTGGAAAAAATAAAGAATTCACAGGAGATGCAGGGAAACAAAATTCGTGAATTAGAAAAGGTTAAAAAAATCACAGGGAAGTAGGATTTCTGAATTGGAAAAGAGTAAAAAATTCTCAAGAAAGTAGGATTTCTGAATTGGAAACAGATAAAAAAAGTCTCAAGAAAGTAGGACTTATGAATTGGAAAAAGAAAATAACACTCTAAAAAAATTAGGGAAATGGAAAAAAATCAATAGAGCAAAATAATTCATTGTAAAAACTCAATTGGGCATATATAAAAAGAACTAAAAAACGTGAATGAAGGAAATAACTCATTAAAAATCAGGTCGGAACAATTAGAAATGAATGATTCTTTGAGAACCCAAGAATCAGTCAAATAAAACAAAAATAAAAACAACAACAAAAAAAAAAAAAAAAAAAAAAAACCAACAAAAAAAGAAAAGCTGGAGAATAACATCAAATACATACTGGGAAAATCTATAGACCTGCAAAATAGATCTAGGAAGAGATAATCATGAGGATCATTGGACTTCCCAAAAACTATAATCAAAAAAAGTCTAGATTCTATTTTACAGGAAATCATCAAAGAGAACTGTCCAGAGATAATAGAAAACAGAAGGGAAAATAGACTTTGAAGGAATTCATTGAACACCTGAAATAGACTCTAAAAAAAGAACTCCACGGAATATTGTGACTAAGCTGCAGAACCACAAAACAAAGGAAAAAATATTGCAAGCAGCTAGAAAAAAAAATTCAAATATCAAGGTACCACAATAAGGGTCACTCAAGATCTGGCGTCTCCACATTAAAAGATTGAAGGGACTGGAACCTGATATTCTGAAAGGCAAAAGATCAAGGATTGCAACCAAGAATAAACTACCCAGCTAAGTTTAGCATTTTCTTCCATGGAAGAAGATGGTCATTCAATGAAACAGAGGAATTCCATTTGTTTCTAAGAAAAAAAAAAATTGATCTACATCCACAAGACTGAAGAGAAACAGAAAAAGGTAAAAAGAACTCTTGAGAACTGTATCTCTGTTGTGGAAATATAGAAAGTCAGCATGGATAATTTGATTTTACTGATATAAAAAAAGGGGGGAGTAGTAAAGGGAAGGTGCTAGTATCAGAAAAAGGGGAAGGAGTGACAAAAAGAGGGAAACTACATCCCATGAAGAGGCATAGAAAAATATACCACATGTGAGGGAATTTAGAGAGTGGGAGAAACATTGTGTGAATCTTACTCTCATCAGAATAGGCTCAAAGAGTTAATAATAGACATATTTGTTTTCAGAGAATTCTCTCTCACTTCATTAAAAGGGGGAAGAGGAAAAGGGAAAAGGAAAAGGAGAATAAGGGAAGGGTACAAGAAAAGGGAAAGGATTTGGAAGGAAGGGGAAGGGATATTAAAAAGGGAGGGAAGCACATCACAAGTGGGTCTATAAGTTGAATATTAGGGAAGGGGTTCAGGGGGGAAAAGGGAAAAAAACATATTCTGGGGATAATATGATGTCAGGAAATACAGAATTAGTCATTTTAACTGTAAATGTGAATTGGATGAACTCTCCCATCAAATAGAGATGGATAGCAGACTGGATCAAAAGTCAAAATCCTACAATATTTTGTTTACAGGAAACACACTTAAAGCAGGGAGATACATACAGAGTAAAGGTAAAAGGTTGGAGTAGAATCTATTATGCTGCAGGTAAAGCCAAAAAAGCAGGGGAAGCTATCCTTATCTCAGATCAAGCAAAAGCAGAAATTGATCTAATAAACAGATAAGGAAGGAAACTATATCCTGCTAAAAGATAGCATAATCAATGAAGCCATATCAATATTAAACATATATGCACCAAGAAGTATAGCATCTAACTTTCTAAAAGAAAAGTTAAGAGAGTTGCAAGAAGAAATCAACAGTAAAACTATAATACTGGGAGGTCTCAACTTTGCACTCTCAGATTTAGACAAATCAAACCACAAAACAAATAAGAAAGAAATTAAATAAAATAAATAAAACATTAGATAAACTAGGTATGATAGACCTTTGGAGAAAACTGAATGGTGATAGAAAGGAACATACTTTCTTCTCAGCAGTTCATGGATCCTATACAAAAATTGACCATATATTAGGACATCAAGATCTCAAAATTAAATGTAGGAAGGCAGAAATAATAAATGCCTTCTTCTCAGATCATAATGCAATAAAAACTACATTCAATAAGAATTTAGGGGTAAATAGACCAAAAAGTAATTGGAAACTGAATAATCTCATCTTAAAGAATGATTGGGTGAAAGAGCAAATTATAGAAACAATTAATAATTTCACCCAAGATAATGACAATGATGAGACATCATACCAAAATCTGTGGGATGCAGCTAAAGCAGTAATAAGGGGAAATTTTATATCTTTAGAGGCTTATTTGAAGAAAATAGAGAAAGAGAAGATTAATGAATTGGGCCTGCAGCTTAAGAAGCTAGAAAAAGACCAAATTAAAAACCCCCAACCAAAAATCAAACTTGAAAAACTGAAATTAAAAGGAGAAGTCAATAATATCGAAAGTTAAAAAAAAAAAAACTATTGAATTTATAAATAAAACCAAGAGTTGGTTTTATGAAAAAGCCAATAAAATAGATAAACTTTTCATAAATTTGATCAGAAAAAAAAAGAGGAAAATCAAATTGTTAGTCTTACAAATGAAAAGGGGGATCTTTCCACCAATGAAGAGGAAATTAGAGAAATAATGAGTTACTTTGCCCAACTTTATGCCAATAAATTTGATAACTTAAGTGAAATGGATGACTTCCTCCAAAAATATAGGCTTCATAAATCAACAGAGGAGGAGATAAATTGCTTAAATAGTCCCATTTCAGAAAAAAAAAATAGAACAAGCTATTAATCAACTCCCCAGGAAAAAATCCCCAGGACAAGATGGATTTACATGTGAATTCTACCAAACATTTAAAGAACAATTAGCCCCAATGTTATATAAACTAGCCCAAGATCTGTTGAGTCACTTCCAGATTGGGGTGGTTCTAGTATCTGGCTTTATATTTTAAAGTGGCTTGATTTCTCTTCTGAGCTGCTGTTTTATAAGCAGAGTAGAGCTAACAGCCTGTGCCTGATTCTTCTATCTTAGTGGCTTCTCTGATCCCAGAGCCCTCCCCAGTGCTACTGGTGCAGTGTGCTACCACCCAACCGTCTGTGCTGGCCTCTTTTTTTTTTTTTCCCTCCCCTGGGAACCAACCTTTTCTGTTGAAACTCCAGTTTTTCTTCAGCTGGTAAGTTGTGCTTCCAGTCCTTGTTGTTTCTATCAGTCCAGTGTTATTTTTGAGGCTCATTTAAATAATTAGTAATGAGGGAAGAAGGGAGCTCACAAAATTGCTTGTATCTTCTCTGCCATCTTGGCTCCACCTCCCCACATAATCTTCTTGTTGCTATGTTCCCTTGATTGTACTCCACTTTGCATCAGTTCTTATGTCTTTCCAAGCTTTTCTGAAATCAGCTTTCTCATCATTTCTTGTTCTTACAGCACAATAATATTCCATAATATTCATATATGTAAAAGGCTAAAACTCTGAATAGGTGCACTGGAATCAGACAACCAAGCACTTAAGACTAATTACCTATTGGACAATACTCTATTAGCATATGTTTGAAAAAATGGCCCTTCTCACTATTCTGTGCTGGCTCAATCTTATAGTGTATACAGATAATCCTAGAAAGGAGTGGAGTGAGACAAGCCAGAGTCACTTTTTAGGAAGACAAGGAGAGGGGAGGTTGGTGGCCAGCTTGTGGCAGTTTTGTCCATCTCTTTCACTTCTCCCCCTAAAGACCAAGGCTTTTACATATCCTGACTCATTGCTTGTAATTTGGGAACAGATTGTTAGAGTCTTGGGCACCTTAGAGCACATGTCCCCTTGGTTCTTCAAGGAAGAAGATATAGAGGCAGATAATTGGAAACTAGTAGGAGATCAACTATTTGAATACTACAATGATAAAGGTCCTCATTCAATTTCCAAGTAAACATTCTATATATACAACATAATACAATTGACCTTAAAGAATCCTGCAAGTTATAGAAAAAAGAAAACTTTTAAGAACAGCCAGATGAGGAAATGTGAGGAAAAAGAGGAAGACAAAGGACAGATTAATGGCAATATCACCAGAGGGCATGAGGATTTAAATGTACTTGAAGGGCCTTGTGATTCTTGCTCTCACAGCCCAGCTTCAACCCCACCTACAACAGAGCAGGTCCTTTACCCTCCCCCATAAACTTCACCTTCCTGAGTGGAGGGAGGAGGAGGAGTGTCAGGGACAGTGATATCACCAGCACCTCCCCCCAAGCAATGACCCCCTCCTATGATTAGATTGTAAAAGACACTACTTAAAGCCACAGAAGAAAGGAAGAATACAGTTGATTTGAGAATAGAAACTGATCTTGTGATTCAACAGTTCAACTCTTCAGGTCAAGAAAGTAGAAGATATACTCCTTTTGATCTAGAAATCATCAAAAACCTGAAAAAGGCTTGTACTCTTTATGGGGCTACATCAATTTATGTCAAGATGTTATTACAGAATTTGGCTTCTGAAGTCTTAACCCCTAGGGACTCGAAATCTATAGCAAGGACATATTTAGAACCTGGACAAAACTTGTTGTGGTTTTCTTAATATAGTGAGCTCTGTAGGATACAAGCCCATGAAATAGCCAAAGTAGAGTTCATACTCCAATCACCTGTGACCAATTAAGAGGTGTAGGTTCTTATGCAGACATTTAAGTACAGATTAATTACCCCTTAGCAGCATATGAGCAAATTGCTTCTGCTGCTATCAAAGCATGGTGTTTTGTCTCAGGTAAATAGGACAAAGGAGAGGCCTTCACAAAAACAGCACAAAGGCCAAATGAATCCTTTGCTGATTCAGCTGTCATAAGAACTATTGGTGAAAATGCAGCAACAAAAATTACAAGGCAACTTGCTAAAGAAAATGCTAATGAGGTTTGTAGAAGAATTATACTACTGCACAAGGATGCTCCTTTAGAGGAGATCATAGAAGCTGTGCCATAGTGGGCACAAATACCTTTTATAGTCAGGCTATGATGAAGACTTCCCAAGATCCCAATATGGGAAGACAGGGTCCCTTTTGGCAAGGGACTTCCAGAGAGACTGGTCACTGCTTTCAATGTGGTAAGGTAGGGCATCTGAAACCTCAATGTTGGCATAGAAACAGAGTGAGAAAACCAGGTGGGAGAATAAGACCCCAAACCCCATGTCTAAAATGCAACAGAAGCTTCCATAGGGCATAAGAATGTAGACTGATTCAGGGAAAGGGACGAGGGGCTCAGCCCCAGGGCCCAAGGGCAAAAAATATTTGAGGCATGAGGGCAGCTGATAATATACCCAGAGAACCTTTAGAAATTCAAAATCCAAACATGACTAATCAGCCAGGAAACAATCTGATAGGAGAAAGGGATTACACAATCAATTAGCCAGGAAGTAACCTGATGGGAGAAAGGGATTACAATTGGGGAAAATAGACTTGTATACAGCTGGGACAACTGAGTTGCAAATCATGCTTTATAAAATACTCAATAAATATGGGATTCTTTAATGTTTGCAAAAAATATTTAATGTACCATATTTTTACAGCCACTAAAATAACTTCACCTATTTGGGACTCAGTTTTCTTAACTATAAAGGAAGTGGACAAAGTTCAGTAGCATGCAAATTATTCAGGCAACTAATAATTTTAATAACATTTAATTTTGTGGCATCGATAGACATAAGACTGCTTCTACATCTATGACTACAATTCATTTTCTACTAATGCTAAACTGATTCTGAAGTTGTATCTTAATTGGATAAAAAGCAGATTGAACTGTTTCCCTTACCTTTAAATGATTCTTGTTCAGTTGGGCATTGTATTTCATATTATGTGTTTTTTGTTGTGTTTTTAATTTGATGAAATTTGAAGAATAGATAATACTCTCAAAGAAACAAACAAAAAAAAAATCTTGTTCTAAAAAAACAACACTTAAATGAGCAAAAGTAGTATTTCTGGTACAGAGAAGTCAAGAATTTGAGATTAATTCAAGATCTCTATGGATAGGGTCAATTTCATTTAAGCCCAAAGGGGAGTGTTCTCAAAACTGAAGCTAACAAAATAACAACAACTCAACAACAATTGCTGCAAAGATACTGAATAAACCCTTCACAACCAAAAGCAGATCTTTATCTGGAAAAAAACAAACAAACAAACAAACAAACATTATTCATTTCTATTTGCAGCATAGAGTTCTAGCAGTTTGCAGATAGTAGGAAGGCCTATTAGATAAATAAACAAACAATACATGAGATGGATAAAAGAATGGCAGTGGATAAACAGATAATTGACAGAAAATTGTATAGATATTCAGACAAACTATCTGATAAATCATTTCTTTGAAGAAGGAAAAAAAATGCTTGCAATGGAAAGATAATAAAAATTAAAAAAGAATTACTAAAGTTTGGGGAAAAAGAAAATTTTATTACTCAAAATTACTTTTAAAATCTGGACTACAATAAAACAGTTGTAAAAAGCAATCCAGTTGTAAAAAGCAATTGAGGAAGCAATAAAAGATGTTTTCAATAAGCTTTAAAACATCTATCCTCCCAAAAAAAGGTTTTTTTTTTTTTTGTTTTTTTTTTCCTTCTAATGGATCTGGAAACCTTATATTAATTAAAAGAATGATAAATCATGATATATATATATATATATATATATATATATATAGATATAGATATAGATATATATATAGATATAGATATAGATATAGATAGATATATATAGTAGATATATATGTATGTATAGTGTGTGTATATACATATACATATATATAGTGTGTGTGTTATATATTGATATACTATGAAGTATAATTGTGGTTAAGCATGTACAATATCATTGGGTGATGTAATATTATAATATGCTCTTTCATTAAGAAACACATCTTGAAATATTAAGAAATTTACTCAAAGAGTCAAGATAAATATGTAATCACCTTGGAACTCACTAGATTACAATCTCACTGAAAACCTATGGGAAATAATCAAATCTAGACTTGGAAAAGATTGACTGTTACACAAAGTTAGATAACATCCTTCATAAGGTGGGAGGTTGATTGTTGTTCTATTTAAATTGTTGTAATCATTGCTCTTACTAATTTCTTATTTGAACTTCACTTTTCATCAGTTCATATAAATTCTTGCATGAGTTTTGTATTTATAAAAAAGATTTGGCAAAATGGAAAAAAAAAAGAGAAAAACTCCTTAAAAAAGGAGTTCTTAAAAAGAAGTTTTCTTAAAAAGAAAACTTATTTAAAAAACAATAACTGATGAAATAGGGAAAAAATCCACAAAACAAAATATCTATTTTAAAAGTACAAGTGGCAAAATGCAAAGGGAGGTTAAAAAACTTAACTGAAGAAAATAGTTCACTAAAATTTAGAATTAAACGAATATAAGTTAATGACTCAATGAGACATAAAATAATCAGTCAAAAACAAATAAAATGGAAAAAATAGAAAAAAAGTAATATGCCTTATTGAAAAAACAACTGATTTGGAAAATAGATCTAAGAGAGCCAATATAAGAATTATTGGAATATTTACAGGACATGATGGAAAAAAGAGCCTAGACAACATCTTTCAAGAAATCATCAAGGAAAACTGCCTTGATATAAAAGAACCAAAAGTAAACTAGCCATTGAAAGAATTCAATGATCACCTCCTATAAGAGACCCTGAAAGAAAACTTCAAGAATATTGTAGCCTAAATGCCAGAATTATTAGATCAAGGATGAAAATACCTCAAACAGTTGGAAAGAAACAATTCAAATATTAAGGAGTCACAATGAGCATTATCAAGGAACTACCAGCTTCCACTTTAAAAGATGGAAGGGTTTGGAATATGATATTCTGGAAGACAAAGGAGCTTGGACCAACCAAGAATAAATTACCTAGAAAAAAGTAAGCATTATCATTGTGGAGGGAAAGGTATACACTCAATGAAATAGGAGATTTTCAATCATTATTGATGAAAAAACCAGAGCTGAACAGAAAATCTTATCTTTAAATACAAGATTCAAAAGAAGCACACAAAGGTAAAAAGGGAAGAAAAAAAAGGTTTTTAAAGGTTAAAATGTTTACATCCCTATATGAGAAAAGTATACATGTAATTCTTGAGAACAGTATTTTTTTTCACAGATATAGAGAGTGAGGTAAAAATTGACTTTAATGTGATGAGATTTAAAAAAAAAAAAAGAATTAGGGATGGAAAAGAGATTGTATTGGGAAAAGAAAAAAGAGGAGGTATAAAATGAGGTAAATTACACCAAAGGAAGAGGCATCCAAGAGTTATTATGCTTGAAACAAAGAAGGGAGAGGGATGAATCTTAATCTCAACAAAATTGGTTCCAGAGAGGAAATTATATATATACACACACACACACACACACACATACATACATACACACACACACACACACACACACGCACACACAATTCGTTTGATATAGTAATTTGTCTCACCATATAGAAGATTAGGAGCAGGAAAGGGAAAAAGAGAGTCAAAGGAACTGGAAAAAAGGGAGGGGGGCAGAATGAAGGAATTTGATTTTAGGGCATAAAAACTTATTAATTAAAAGCAGAACTGCAGAAAGGGTAAACTCATCATTTTCATATCACGATGCAATGAGTGGTAAGAACAACAAACCACAGAAACAATTGATAATTTCATCCAAGAGAATAACAATAATGAGACAACATACCAAAATTTAGGATGCAGCCAAAGCAATTCTTAGGGGAAATTTTATGTCTCCAATAGTTATATGAATAAAATAGAGAAAGAGAAGATCAACGAAATGGGCAAGAAACGAAAAAAGGTAGAAAAGGAACTGGGCAGCTAGATAGTACAATGGATAGAGCACTAGTCCTGAAGTCAGGAGGACCTGAGTTCAAATCTGAATTGAGACACTTAATGCTTCCTGGCTGTGTAACACATCACTTAACATCAATTACCTCAGCAAAAAAAAAAAAAAAAAAAAAAAAAAAAAAAAAAAAAGGAACAAATTGAAAAATCCCAAAATTACTAAATTAGAAATTCTGAAAATCAAAGGGAGGTTAACAAAAATTAAATTCAGAAAACTAAGAAAAAATAAATTAATAAAATCAAAACTTGATTTTGTGGGAAAAATCAAAATAGATAAGCCATTGATTACTTTGATTAGAAAAGGAAAGAAAAAATCAAATTACTAGCCCAAATATGAAAAGGATGAACTTATCACCAATGAAGAAGAAACTAAACCAATAATAAGGAGATATTTTGCTCAAATATATGCTGCTAAATCTGACAATTGGATTGACATACACATATATTTACAAAAATATAAATTGTCCAGATTAACAGAAGAGGAAATGAATTACTTAAATAATCTTATTTTAGAAAAAGTAATAGAATAAGTCATTAAGTGAGCTCCCTAAGAAAAAAAATCTCCTCAACCAGATCGATTTACAACTTAATTCTACCAAACATGTAAAAGACAATTAATTCCATTAGTATCAAAACTATTTGGGAAAAAATAGACAAAAAAAGTCCTGCCAAATTCTTTATGACACAAATATGATGCATATACTAAAACAGGAAAAGCCAAAATAGAGAAAGAAAACTACAGAACAATCTTCCTAATTAATTGAAGCAAAAAATTTAAATAAAATATTAGCAGAGATTACAATTCATCAGCAAGATAATACACTTTAGCCAAATGGAATTTATACCAGCAATGTAGGACTGGTTCAATATCAGAAAAACTATCATCATAATTTACCAAATCAATAACGAAACTAACAAAAACTATAAGATAATCTCAATAGATGCATAAAAAAGCTTTTGACAAAATTCATCACTAATCTCTATTAAAAATTTCTTAAAATGATAAGAAGCATCTACCTAAAATAATCATCATTCATTATTTGTAATGGGAGAAAATTTAGATACATTTCCTATAACATCAAGGCTGAAGCAAGGATGCCCATCAGTAGTGTACTATTCAGTAGTACTATTCAATAGTACTATTCAGTAGTGTACTAGAAATGTTGACTTTAGTAATAAGTAAACTAAAAGAAATTAAAGGAATTAGAGTTGGCAATGAGTAGATAAAATTATCACTCTTTACATATGATATAATTATATATTTAGAAATCCCTAACATTCAAAAATTTACTTGAAACCATGAAGAATTTTAGCAAAATTGTAAGACATAAAATAAACCTACACAAATAAATTGAAATCATTATTTTTAATATATTTTTTAAATTTTATAATTATAACTATTTTTTGACAGTACATTGCATGGGTAATTTTTTTACAACATTATCCCTTGCACTCACTTCTGTTCTGATTTTTCCCTTCCTTCCCTCCACCCCTTCCTCTAGAAGGCAAGCAGTCTTATACATATTAGATATGCTATAGTATATCCTAGATACAATATATGTATGCAGAATCGAATTTCTTGTTACACAGGAAGAATTGGATTCAGAAGGTAAAAATAACCTGGGAAGAAAAAAAAATGCAAACAGTTTACACTCATTTCCCAGTGTTTCTTCTCTGAGTGTAGCTGATTCTGTCCATCATTGATCAATTGAAACTGAATTAGATCTTCTCTTTGTCGAAGATATCCACTTCCATCAGAATACATCCTCATACAGTATTGTTGTTGAAGTGTATGATCTTCTGGTTCTGCTCATTTCACTCAGCATCAGTTCATGTAAGTCTCTCCAAGCCTCTCTGTATTCATCCTGTTAATCATTTTTTACAGAACAATAACATGAAATCACTATTGATTAGAGAAATACACATTTAAGAAAATTCCGAGGTACCACTTCACATCCATCAGATTGCCTAAAATGATGGGAAGATGATGATAAATTTTGGAGAGAATGTGGGAAAATTGGGACTAATGTATTGTTGGTGTAGTTGTGAAATGATTCAACCATTTTGGAAAGAAATTTGGAACTTTGTCCAAGGTCCATAAAACTAGGATGTCTTTTTATCCAAGAGTGTCAGTACTGAGTCTGTATATGAAAGAAATCATAAAGGAGTGAAAAGAACTCACTTGTGCAAAAAATACTTGTAGCACCTCTTTTTATGGTGTCAAAAAACTGGAAAATTAGTAGATGCTCATCATTTAGGAAAATGCTTAATAAATTATGATTTATTAAAGGAATGGAATATCATTGTTCTATAAAAAATAAAGAACAAGTGGCAGGCAGGTGATGCAGGGGATAGAGCACCAGCACTGAAGTCAGGAGGACCTGAGTTCAAATTTGTTCTCAGTCACTTAACACTTCATAGCTTTGTGACCTTGGGCAAGAAACATAACCTCAATTGCTTCATCAAAAACAAAACAAAACCTGGCCTACCTATTTTAGAAAGGCCTGGAAATATTTACATGAAGGCATTTTAAGTGAAACAAGCAGCATCAGGAAAACATTGTACACAACAACAGCAAGATTTGGTATGATCAACTATAATAGACTTGTTTCTTCTCTGTGGTTCTGTGATCCAAGAAAATCTTAATAAGCTTTGGTTGGAAAACAACACCTGTATCCAGAGAGACAACTAAGGAGAATGAATGGAAATCAACATGTTATATTTACTTTTATTTCTTTTTCTTGTGCTTTTTTTTCCCTCCTTTTGTGGTTTGTTCCCTTTTGTTCTGATTTTTCTCTCCCATCTTGATTCATACCAAAATATGTAAAAAAAATATCAATGTACAGATATAGCCACCCCCAAAGCTTTTATAATATGTAACTGGGAAAAATAAAAACTTAAAAATAAATAAATAAATGGAATGAAGGGCTGGGAGAGAAACAGAAAGGTAGAGGTGGAATAAAAGAGCAGGAAAATATTTTACTGTAGTGAGGAAGAGAAAGGAAGCAAGGGAGAATGAGTAAACCTTACTCTCATCAAAAATGGTGCAAAGAGGGAATTACCTACACACTCAATTGTAGTTTATGTCTCAATTGGGCATAAAATCTAGATTAATCTATAAAAAAATATGTGAAAGGATGCAAATAAAAGAAAGGATTTGTGGATTGAGAAAGAAGGGTGATAGAACAGAATAAATGTATACTCAAAATTCTTTAAAACTGTATGACTCATATACAAGTAGAAAGAATATGCTTAAACAATAGTACCGGTATAAGGTAAATTTGAGGGAATGATATGAACAATAATTTATGGATGAGAAAGAGAAATACACCGGATCCATAAGAATGGAGTAAATTATTTCACAGGAAGAGGCAAGAAAAACCTATTACAATGGACAGTGACAGCAAAGGGTTCCTTGTAATCTTTTTTTTTTTTTTCATCAACAGGTATTCAACACCCTTACCATATCTGACCTTCAAACTCTCAAAGCTGCAGCTGCTGCTGTTGCAGTTGCTTCCAAAGGCCCATTCCAAAGGCTCGTGCTATTGCCATATGTTATTGCTATTTGGCTGACTACAAATCTGGTTATCATACATCTGTCTTAGATCTAAATTGTCTAAGTCTGGAAAAATATCTCACTCTAATCTTTTGTTGGCTATGTTACTCCAGATTGTATTTGAATAGTTACATTTAAGTTGTTTGGAGGTATACACTGAGGAAGCTCACCCTTGTGTCTGTCTTTTATCTCTATATAGATGTTACACTTTCATTTGTAAATGTGATAAACATGTAATTTATGCCATCATTCCAGACATTTAATTACATGTTAAGGACACAAACTTGGCATATAAACTGGAGGTCTTCATTTAAGCTGATATTAATTATTGGATCTGACAATTCATCCAATTCTTTATTCTAGCTAATTTAACTATAAAAGCACATTCTTCTATTTTGTCCACGAATTCATATCAGTAATGTCATCAAATCTTTGGCTTAAATACAAATATAATTTTGTATGTCATTCTCTAATCTACTACTCCAGAAACTTTGTCAAAAAAGGAAATTAAATTAGTCAATAACTATTATTGATTAAATGCTACTTGTTCTAATTGATCACCTTTTGTTAAAACATAAAATTATTTTAGTAATATCTTATAGAACATTTCTTAGAATTGAATTCAAGCCCACCAAAAATAGTTTAAATAATTTTCTGCCTTTACAAATTTATTTCACACTGTGCATACCTTTTGATCCAGCAGTATCTCTACTGGACCTATACCCAAAGAGATCATAAAAAAAGGAAAAATCTGCCAAAAAAATGTTTGTAGCAGTCCTTTGTGTAATGAAAAAGAACAGGAGACCGAGTGGATGCCCATTCTTTGGAGAGTGACTGAATAAGTTATGGTATATGAATATAATGGAATATTATATATGTTATTCTATAAGGAATGATTAGAAGGATGATTTCAGAAAAGCCTGGAGAGATTTACATGAACTGATGCTAAGTGAAGTGAGTAAAACCAAAGGAAAATTGTACACAGCAACAATAAGATTATGCAATAATTAATTCTGATGGATGCATCTTTTTAATACTGAGGGGACTGAGTGGTTTTGTGAGGATTGTGGGGAATGACTGTGGATCACAACATAGTATTTTCACTTTTCGGTTGCTTTTTTTTTCTTGCATTTTGTTTTATTCTTTTTCCTTTTTGATCTAATTCTTGTATAGCATAAAGATTGTGGAAATATGTATATATTATAGAAAGTATAGGAAATAATATAGGAGAATTGCATATATGTAACATTAGATTACTTGCTATCTAGAAGAGGGGGTGAGAAAAAGAAAGGGAGAAAAAACTTTGGAACACAAGATTTTGCAAGGGTGAATGCTAAAAATGATATATGCATATGTTTTGAAAATTAAAAACCTTAAAAATATGAAAATAATTTTTTCATTTATACAGTTCTATATATTTTTGCTATTACCAATTCATATGCTAATTTTCTTGATTATAGCTATGCAACTTTTCTCATTTATTCCTTTCTAATTGTTTCTCCAAGTTCCAGTATCTGTTTCACCAATCTATATTCCACACAGCTAAAACATAAATATCATGTCATTTCTATACACAATAATCATTTTCCTCCTTTATCAAATACAAACTCCTCACCAAACTAGCTCCTATCTTTCCATACTTGTTTGAAATGTATCACATTCTACCTTTCAAACAAAATGGGCTATTTGATATACCATGAATTCAACATCCCACTTCTTTGTTGCATATCTATAAACAAGCTTACCATGCCTATCTAAAAATGGAGGGTAGATTATGGTATATGAGCTTTTCCTATCAAAGAGGTGTGTGTGTGTGTGTGTGTGTGTGTGTATCTGTCCCAGAACATACTTGTTTCTTACCATCACTCCAGCATCCATCATGAGCTTCACTTTGGTCAATATCTTATGCTTAAGCTATTCTGTACAGTTAGTTATACTAAAATATAAGGTCCAGGTAAGAGTAAATATTTGTCAGGTTACTTTAAATTGAGATAATCCAATAGAATCAACATCAAGACTCAATCCACCAATAAAGATTTGTTTTTAATTGAATTATCAAGTCAGAAAGACCATCCATTAAGGAATGGTGAAGTCATAATCTGCACTAGAGAAAACTGGAATACTTTTTCTTTGAAATGAGTTGTGCTCTGCTTTGTATGTATGTGGTAGATGTTTTCTTTTATTCACAAAATGCTTTAGAGTGATTTTTAGTTTGTTGTTTTCCCCAAATATATTCATTTTCACTTACACATTTTTTCACACTATTTATTTCATAAAGGATGGTCTTCATATCTCCTCCTCTTAGTTACTTGTGACAACTGAGTACACAAGCCCTCTAGAACAGTGGACTCCATTAAAAACAAATAAACAAACAAAAAATTCCATTACAAAGCAATGAAAAAGAATAATTCTAACAATTTATGTTGCTGCTATTAAGTCATGGTCTTGTATGGGCTTATGAAGTGGATCTCTTAATACCTCTGCTGCTCTGACAGAAGGGAAAGATAATTTAATCTGGAAAATTAGAAGTTTGGTTGCCTTGTCTATTTTATGTAATGCAAAGTACATGTCAAATGCACATCATATCAACATAGAAAGAATACTTAGGTTAGCAAGAATTTAAATGTTCTGAAGTTTTTCCTGTGAAAAACATTAAACTACTGGCAACAGTTAATACACTTGTACAAGCTCTCCAGGCTTTCCTAGGTCTATGATAAACATTACTTTGATATTTCCTGATGATACCTAGGAGTATACTAAATAACCTAACTTCACTGCTATTTCCATTGGGTAGCACTGAGGTTGATATAAAACTATTCCTGTTAGTAGTTGAAATTTTTTTATTTTTCTAACTTGTATTTAGTGATTTATTTATATTTAGTCTCTAGTCTAAATTTATATTTAGTTATATTTAATCTTCTATGTGCTTAGAAAAGTTGCTGGAGTCATATAACATAAGGAGGTCAAAGATAAAGTGAAAGTTACCAGATATGTATGTATGTATGTATGTATGTATATACACATGAATGCATGCAGTGTATGTATGTATATGCATATGCAAATATTTATGTGCATATAGCCACATTTTTATGATATGTATAAAATTATATGGGCACACATGTATATGCTATGTTTACCTATGGTACATTTATGATCATGCAAGCCATGTGGTAGGTAAAATATATGCACATTCATAACCATATACCAATATCTATGAAAATAGATAAATTACTCTTCTTCTAAGAAATTAAAAATAAAATGGGGGCCCATAAATCATGTTACTTCAATATAATAGGATATTATTGAGCTTAAAAACATTAAGAAGTTAGAATAATTCAGATACATAAATAGATCAAGAGCATGAGAAAGAAAACAGTGCTCCCGGACACAACAATATTAAGGAAAACAACATTGAAAGAGTTAAGGCTTCTGACCAATGTAGTTAGTGAATAAAACCTGCAGAAAATTTGTTGTGAAATGTCTCTTGAAATTATACAGCAAAGTGATGAAGTGGAGGTGAAGAAAAAGACATACGTCTTCAGATATTGCCAATAAGCTAAGTTGTCTTTCTTAAGTACTTGATTATATTATTACAAGGAATGGTTATATTATGGTTATCAGAGGGAGAAGACATTTTACACACACCTAAGTATGCATATGCATGTGCATAGATATACATTCTTATATGAATATATTGTTATATAATGGAATATATCATATATCAGTATTATATATAATAAATGATGAATATATCATGTGTTGCATCAATGTATGTGTAGTTATGTATACATACATATATAAATGAAAATAAAGTATATTAAATGTTACTGGAATATTATATCAATATTTTTGTGCCTAATAACTCCATATTTGTATTCTCTATATCTGTTTCTTTCGCCCTACACATGTGTACTCGTTTATATATTTAGTTGTTGTTCAATTATTTGTGTGTGTTTGTGTGTGTATTTATCAGCCAACCAGAGAAACCCACAGAGACACAGAACTATTATATCTTTCCATTATAAGTGGTGTGTGTGTTTATGTATGTGTGTATTTATGTATGTATTTTATTATTGATTTGATTTGGTTAAAGGAAAAGGTAATATACATAGGATGATTAATAATTAATGGGACTTTATAAATGACTAATGCTATTCTTGTTAGAAAATAAGTATGCTCATATGTTACATCATATCATTATTCTCATTTTACTTCTGTTTTATGCAAAAAGTTTTATGTTTCATAATTAAAATGATCTATATTGGCATGTGACAATTATCTTAATATTAAAATTTTTCCAATTATAATTTGAAAGATAAGACCTTCTGTTTTCAGGTATATTTTCTTTTTAAATGATAGAACTTTAAAAAAAAAAAAGTATCCATTTAGATTTTTTTCTATGTTATATAGTTTAAGGCAAAAGTGTCAAATGATGCTTGCTAACAAGTCCCTGACATTCCTGAGTACCTCTGCAACTGTATGATAATACAATTTGTAAATTATTAACAACATAAAAATCACAATATACATAATCTTAATTTATTATTTTCTGTTCCTACACAGTCCTCAAAGATTCATTTCAATTTGAGCTTGACACCATAAAATCAAACATTTCTGGCCAAACTGCTTTTTAATTTTCCCAGTATGAATTTTTTTTAAAAATTAATATTTCTTTCAAGAAACCATATTTCAGGTTTCCTAAACACCACACATATTGTCTCAAAAAGAAATAACCTATACCCCTCAATAACATTTCCCAATTAAACACATTTTAGGTACTTGGCTTTTGGACATCTTTATGATATGATAAATATATGCCTATAATTTTACAGTGTTATTTTTGGTTGAAATGGAGGTCTTAGCTATGTGTCTTTAGGACCTAGATATAGGTAGGTTTACTATTGTTGTACTATAATGAACTATTTCTGTAACTCATCAGAATATCATTAGAATGGCAAAGAAAAAAACAACACCTTAGACTTTTGAGAATGAATTATTACTGTCTTTGAATAGCCTGAACTTGTATACCATTTTCTGTGGAGAATTTTTCACTGGAAATGAGATTTATTTTTTGCATTGCAGTTCATTTTTCATAGGATTGAATTGCCCTTTATAAGGATACAAATGACTTAAACTGATGTTTTGGTCTAAAGGAAATAGTCCTTCTCTTTGCACTCATTCTATTTTTGTTAGATGCCACCCACAACTAGAGCTGTGTATGAAAAAAAAAATTAAAAAAAAGTATTTGCACTGCTGGCGGAAATAGATGATGAAATGGATGATGAATGTGACATTTTTGCTTACTTTTTTCCCTCTATGGCAAAAAAAAATCCAAAAAAACTGACTTTTCCAGTTATAAGAATTCTCTTCTAACTAATAAAAAAAATGTTCAAGGTCCAGAAATTAAGTGAATATGGTATATGAAAGAAAGTTTCTCTAACGGACCAATGTTCTAAAAGAATGAAGGTTGCCCAGTCATTTTGTTAAAGACTAGTACAGTCACTTTATAACACAGGCACACACATGCATTTATAGAGATCCATCCTCATTCTCATACAGGCTGAGAATTTTTCTTGTGTTTCTTTTTCTATGTTTACTTTTTTTTGCTTCTCTGTTTCACCCTTGTCAAGCATGGGAGACAAGAATTGACTATCATTCTGGGATTGTAAATTTAAGGACAGACTGGATATAGAAATCCCAACCTGTCAGTCAATTCATAAACTCCTATTATGTATACTTTCTAAATATACTATATTCATTACTGTAATTAAAGTTTTTAGTTACTACTTCTCTTTCTTTCATATTCCAAAATTATTACACTCATGTGCACTTCAACTCTGGCTGCAAAGGGCGAAAAAAGTACATTTCTCTCACTTTAAAACAAACAAAAAATAATCTATCCTTTTTATGTTCAATTTCTATTCTCCATTTTTATTATTTCACAATAAAACTACTCTTTGTGGCCTTTACTTTCGTAAGGTATATGTAAATTCCAGTTAAATAAATGTGATGTCTTTATCAATACAATTCGTATAAAAGTACTGCCCACTGTGAGAAAGGCATAAAATTACCCTCCCTAGATGATCTTCAGGGACTGATTTCTTTTTTTTTTTTTTTTTTTTTTTTTTTTATATATATATATATATATTTTATAATATTATCCCTTGTATTCATTTTTTCCAAATTACCCCCCCTCCCTCTATTCCCTCCCCCCGACGACAGGCAATACCATACATTTTACATGTGTTACAATATAGTCTAGATACAATACATGTGTGTGAATATCATTTTCTTGTTGCACAATAAACATTAGAATCCGAAGGTACATGCAACCTGGGCAGACAGATATTAGTGCTAACAATTTTCATTCCCCTCCCAGTGTTTCTTCTCTGGGTGCAGCTACCCCTGTCCATCATTGATCAACTGGAAGTGAGTTGGATCTTCTTTATGTTGAAGATTTCCACTTCCACCAGAATACATCCCCATACAGTATTGTTGTTGAAGTGTACAGTGATCTTCTGGTTCTGCTCATTTCACTCAGCATCAGTTGATTTAAGTCTCTCCAGGCCTCTCTATATTCCTCCTGCTGGTCATTTCTTACCGAGCAATAATATTCCATAACCTTCATATACCACAATTTACCCAACCATTTTCCAACTGATGGACATCCATTCATCTTCCAGCTTCTAGCTACAACAAAAAGAGCTGCCACAAACATTTTGGCACATATATGTCTCTTTCTGCTCTTTAGTATTTCTTTGGGATATAATCCCAGTAGTAGCGCTGCTGGGTCAAAGGGTATGCACAGTTTGATAACTTTTTAGGCATAATTCCAGATTGCTCTCCAGAATGGCTGGATTCTTTCACAACTCCACCAGCAATGTATTAGTGTCCCAATTTCCCCACATCCCCTCCAACATTTGTCATTATTTGTTCCTGTCATCTTAGCCAATCTGACAGGTGTGTAGTGGTATCTCAGAGTGGTCTTAATTTGCATTTCTCTGATCAGTAGTGATTTGGAACACTCTTTCATGTGAGTGGATATAGTTTCAATTTCTTCCTCTGAGAATTGTCTGTTTATATCCTTTGACCATTTATCAATTGGAGAATGGTTCGGTTTCTTATAAATTAGGGTCACTTCTCTATATATTTTGGAAATGAGACCTTTGTCAGAACCTTTGTTTTTAAAAATATTTTCCCAATTTGTTACTTCCCTTCTAATCTTGTTTGCATTAGTATTATTTGTACAGAAACTTTTTAGTTTGATGTAATCAAAATCTTCTATTTTGTGATCAATAATGATCTCTAGTTCTCCTCTGGTCATAAATTCCTTCCTCCTCCACAAGTCTGAGAGGTAGATTATCCTCTGTTCCTCTAATCTATTTATTATCTCCCTCTTTATGCCTAAATCATGGACCCATTTTGATCTTATCTTGGTATATGGTGTTAAGTGTGGATCCATATCTAATTTCTGCCATACTAATTTCCAGTTTTCCCAACAGTTTTTTCCGAATAATGAATTTTTATCCCTAATGTTGGAATCTTTGGGTTTGTCAAAGATTAGATTGCTATAGATGTACCCTTTTTTGTCCTTTGTATCTAATCTGTTCCACTGATCTACCGGTCTATTTCGTAGCCAATACCAAATGGTTTTGGTGACTGCTGCTATATAATATAGCTTTAGATCAGGTACACTTAGACCACCTTCCTCTGAGTTTTTTTTTCATTAGTTCCCTTGCAATTCTTGACCTTTTATTCTTCCATATGAATTTTGTTGTTATTTTTTCTAGGTCATTAAAATAGTTTCTTGGGAGTCTGATTGGTATAGCACTAAATAAATAGATTAGTTTGGGGAGTATTGTCATCTTTATTATATTCGCTCGGCCTATCCAAGAGCACTGAATGTCTTTCCAATTATTTAAATCTGATTTTATTTTTGTGGCAAGTGTTTTGTAATTTTTCTCATATAATTCCTGACTTTTCTTTGGTAGATGGATTCCCAAATATTTTATACTCTCAACATTTGTTTGGAATGGAATTTCTCTTTGTATCTCTTGCTGTTGCATTTTGTTAGTGATATATAAAAATGCTGAGGATTTATGTGGATTTATTTTGTATCCTGCCACTTTGCTGAAATTTTGAATTATTTCTAGTAGCTTTTTAGCAGAGTCTTTGGGATTCTCTAAGTATACCATCATGTCATCTGCAAAAAGTGATAGTTTAATTTCCTCATTTCCTACTCTAATTCCTTGAATCTCTTTCTCGGCTCTTATTGCCGAGGCTAGCGTTTCTAGTACTATATTGAATAGTAATGGTGATAGTGGGCAACCTTGTTTCACTCCTGATCTTACAGGGAAAGGTTGCAGTTTATTTCTATTGCATATTATGCTTACTGACGGTCTTAAATATATACTCCTGATTATTCTAAGGAATAATCCATTTATTCCTATACTCTCAAGAGTTTTTAGTAGGAATGGATGTTGGATTTTGTCAAATGCTTTTTCTGCATCTATTGAGATGATCATATGGTTCTTATTAATTTGATTATTAATATGGTCAATTATATTAATAGTTTTCCTAATATTAAACCAGCCCTGCATTCCTGGAATAAATCCTACTTGATCATAGTGTATTATCTTGGAGATGATTTTCTGAAGTCTTTTTGCTAATATCTTATTTAAGATTTTAGCATCAATATTCATTAAGGAGATTGGTCTATAATTTTCTTTCTCAGTTTTCGATCTACCAGGTTTAGGTATCAGTACCATGTCTGTGTCATAAAAGGAGTTTGGTAGGACTCCTTCATCCCCTATTTTTTCAAATAATTTATATAACATTGGGGCTAATTGTTCTTTAAATGTTTGGTAGAATTCACATGTGAATCCATCTGGCCCTGGGGATTTTTTCCTGGGGAGTTGATTAATAGCTTGTTCTATTTCTTTTTCTGAAATGGGACTATTTAAGCAATTTATCTCCTCCTCTGTTAATCTAGGGAGCCTATATTTTTGGAGAAAGTCATCCATTTCACTTAAGTTATCAAATTTATTGGCATAAAGTTGGGCAAAGTAACTCCTTATTATTTCTCTAATTTCCTCTTCATTGGTGGAAAGATCCCCCTTTTCATTTGTAAGACTATCAATTTGATTTTCCTCTTTCTTTTTTTTGATCAAATTTACCAAAGGTTTATCTATTTTATTGGCTTTTTCATAAAACCAACTCTTGGTTTTATTTATTAATTCAATAGTTTTTTTACTTTCAATTTTATTGATTTCTCCTTTTAATTTTTGTATTTCGAGTTTAATTTTTGGTTGGGGGTTTATAATTTGGTCTTTTTCTAGCCTTTTAAGTTGTAAGCCCAATTCGTTAATCTTTTCTTTCTCAATTTTCTTCAAATAAGCCTCTAAAGATATAAAATTTCCCCTTATTACTGCTTTAGCTGCATCCCAAAGATTTTGATATGATGTCTCATCATTATCATTATCTTGGGTGAAATTATTAATTGTTTCTATAATTTGCTCTTTCACCCAGTCATTCTTTAAGATGAGATTATTCAGTTTCCAATTACTTTTTGGTCTATTTACCCCTAACTTTTTACTGAATGTAGCTTTTATTGAATTGTGATCTGAGAAGAAGGCATTTATTATTTCTGCCTTCCTACATTTAATTTTGAGATCTTTATGTCCTAATATATGGTCAATTTTTGTATAGGATCCATGAACTGCTGAGAAGAAAGTATATTCCTTCCTATTGCCATTCAGTTTTCTCCAAAGGTCTATCATACCTAGTTTTTCTAATGTTCTATTTACTTTTTTAATTTCTTTCTTGTTTGTTTTGTGGTTTGATTTGTCTAAATCTGAGAGTGCAAGGTTGAGATCTCCCACTATTATAGTTTTACTGTCTATTTCTTCTTGCAGTTCTCTTAACTTTTCATTTAGAAAGTTAGATGCTATACCACTTGGTGCATATATGTTTAGTATTGATATGGCTTCATTATTTATGCTACCTTTCAGCAGGATATAGTTTCCTTCCTTATCTTTTTTAACGAGATCTACTTCTGCTTTTGCTTGATCTGAGATAAGGATAGCTACCCCTGCTTTTTTGGCTTTACCTGAAGCATAATAGGCTCTGTTCCAACCTTTTACCTTTACTCTGTATGTATCTCCCTGCTTTAATTGTGTTTCCTGTAGGCAACATATTGTAGGGTTCTGCTTTTTGATCCAATCTGCTATCCGTCTCCGTTTGATGGGATCGTTCATCCCATTTACATTTACAGTTAAAATTACTAATTCTGTGTTTCCTGCCATCGTATTATCCCCAGATTATACTTTTTTCCCTTGACACCCCTGATCCCCCTCCCCGATATTTAATTTACAGACCCCCCTTGTGACGCGCAACCCTCCCTCTTTTTTTTTTTTTTTTTTAGGATCCCTCCCCCCTCCCTCCAAGTCCCTTCACTTATTCTCCTTTTCCTTTCCCCTTTTCCTCTCCCCCCTTTTAATGAGGTGAGAGAAAATTCTCTGAAAAACAAATATGTTAATTATTTACTCTTTGAGCCTCTTCTGATGAGAGTAAGATTCACACAATGATTCTCCCCCTCACTAAGTTCCCTCAGATATGGTGTATTTTCTATGTCTCTTCCTGGGATGTAGTTTCCCTCTTTTTATCACTCCTTCCCCTTTTTCTGAACCGACCTCCTTCCCTTTACCACACCCCCCTTTTTTTCTTTTATATCAGTAAAATCAAATTATCCTTGAGTATTTTTTATATACCCACAACAGAGTTACAGTTCTCAAGGGTTCTGTGTACCTTTTTCTGTTTCTCTTCAGTCTTGTGGATGTAGATCACATTTTTTGTTTAAGTCTGGTTTTTTTCTTAGAAACATATAGAATTCCTCTGTTTCATTGAATGACCATCTTCTTCCATGGAAAAAGATGCTAAACTTAGCTGGGTAGTTCATTCTTGGTTGCAGTCCTTGATCTTTTGCCTTTCGGAATATCAGGTTCCAGGCCCTTCTATCTTTTAATGTGGAGGCAGCCAGATCTTGGGTGATCCTTATTGTGGCACCTTGGTATTTAAATTGTTTTTTTCTAGCTGCTTGCAGGATTTTCTCCTTTGTGTGGTAATTCTGCAGCTTAGCCACAATATTCCGTGGTGTTCTTTTTTTAGGGTCTATTTCAGAAGGAGTTCGATGAATTCTTTCCACATCTACTTTCCCTTCTGTTTCTATTATCTCTGGACAGTTCTCTTTGATAATTTCCTGTAAAATAGAATCTAGGCTCTTTTTTTGGTCATAGTTTTCTGGAAGTCCAATAATCCGCAGATTATCTCTCCTAGATCTATTTTCCAGGTCTATAGATTTTCCCAGTAAGTATTTGACGTTGTTCTCCAGCTTCTCATTTTTTTTTGTTTTGTTTGACTGATTCTTGGGTTCTCTGTGAATCATTCATTTCTATTTGTTCCATCCTGACTTTTAAGGAGTTATTTTCTTCTTTCACAGTTTTTAGTTCTTTTTGTAAATGCCCAATTTTGTTTTTAAATGAGTTTTTTTGCTCTATTGAGTTTTTTTCCATTTCCCTAATTTTTTTTTTTGAGAATTATTTTCTTTTTCCAATTCAGAAATTCTATTTTCTTGAGACTTTTTTATCTTTTCCAATTCAGAAATCCTACTTTCCTGTGTTTTTTTAACCTTTTCTAATTCACTAATTTTGTTTCCCTGCATCTCCTGTGAATTCTTTATTTTTTCCAACTCCAATTTCAGGACGTTGTTATTCTCTATCATAACTTCCCTTTCTTTTCCCCATTTTTCTTCGATCTCCCTCAATTTTTTAAGAGCTTCTTCTAGGAGAGAGTTATGTGATGAGGGGCAGGAATCGTTCCCCTTTAGGTTGTTATCTTCTGAATCTTTGCTGTTAACTTCCTCGGGGTTGGATACCCGCTCTTTCTCTGTATAGAAGGAATCTATAGTTTTTCTAGCTTTTTTGTTCATATTTAAAAAAATCTTTTGGGGTCTGTCCCTGGGGTAGGAAATTATTTACTTCTTTACCAGCTTCCTCCCAGACTGGATGGATGCAGCGGCCCCTGTGCCTGAGCTAAGAGAGAGCTCTGGGAGAGAGTTCCCCACCCCCTCCCTGGAAGTGCCTCAGAGGTGATTAGCACTACTGTGCTTCGAGGGCGTAGAATAGTGAAGACAGCAGGAAGCCCAGCCTATGTGTCCGGGTGGGGAGTGGATGTCTGCAGCAGGTGACGTGAGAAGCCCCTGTGCTCAAACTGGAAGTGTCTGCCAGAAACCACGGTCCCTAGTTCAAAGGTTCTGCTTCTCTGGGACTTCCTGGAGCTGAGTTCCACTCCCTCCAGCTAAGCTAGGCAGTGTGTGTTGCCTTGGGCCGTATCCACCCACTTGTCAATCTCTTAACTATTCTCAGGTGGTAGCTGAGGCCACACCCCCTGGTGCCGAGTCTGTTGAGTCACCCCCAGGGTCCGGGGAAAATCTAATCTGAGTTTTAAAATATTTTGGCTTTCTCTTCTGAACTGCTAAATAATTAGCAGAGAAGAGCTAACAGCCTATGCCAGATTCCTTTACCTCAGTGGCTTCTCTGATCCCAGAGCCCTTCCCAGCGCAATGGGCGCAGTGTGCCCCTACCCCACCGTCTGTGCTGGTCTTTCCTATTCCTCCCCTGAGAACTGACCTTTCCTGTTGAAACTCCAGATTCTCTTCAGCTGGTAAGTCGTGCTTCCAGTCCTTGTGGTATCTATCAGTCCTGAGCTAATTCTGAGACTTAATTTATCTAATTGGTTGTGAGGGAGTGAGGACGTTCACTGAGTCGTGTGTTTCTTCTCCGCCATCTTGGCTCTGCCCTCCCAGGGACTGATTTCAATATGTTTCCTAATGACTGCAGCTTCCATTAAACTTCCTCACTTTGTTTGTCCTAATAGCCTTGAATAAACCTCTGGTTATTACATCATTAACTTCTCTGAAATGTTTATTCAGCCATTTTTTAATTGATGGATATCCTTTCAATTTCCAATTCTTTGCACCACAGAAAGAACTGTTATGGATATGCTTGTACAAAAAGGTAATTTTCTTTTCATTTTTTAAAATATCTTTAGGATACAGATCCTCTTCTGGTATTGCTAAGTCAAAAGGTATGCAGTTTTGTAACCATTTGGTCACAATAACAAATTATTCTTTTAGTATGGTTGGACCAGTTCACAACTTCACCAACAGTACCTTAGTGTCTAATTTTTTCTATATTTCTTCCAGCATTTTTGTTCTTCTTTTTCCTTTTCTATCATGCTAGTCATTCTGATGAGTATGAAGTGATATCTCAGTCAGAAGAGATTTATCTCAATAGAGATTTATATCTCTTTTATATGATTATCAGTGGCTTTGATTTCTTCTTCTAAAAATACCTACAGACATCGTTTAATAATTTCTGAATTGGTGGATAATTCATATTTTTTTAATTTGGTTCAGTCTTTTCTATATTCAAGAAATGAGGCCTTTCATTGACCCATATCTAACACCCTATACTGTGATAAGAACAAAATGGCTTCATGATTTACACATAAAGTGTGATATTATAAGCAAATTTCAAGAACAAAGGAAAGTTTATCTTTCCAATCTGTGGACAAGGAAGGAATTTGTGGCCAAAGAAGAACTTGAGTAGTTTATTTAATGCAAAATGGATTAAAGGCCAGTACAGTCATTTTTTAACACAGGCACCCATATTTATCTATAGAGAGACATCCTCATTCTCACATACTGAGAACTTTTCTTGTGTTTCTTTTTGTCTGCTTACTTTTTTGCTTCTCTGTTTTTGTTTTTGCCTTGAGGAGGATTTCATGGAAAGGGAGGGAGAAAAAAAATTTGGAACACAAGGTTTTGCAAGGGTGAATGATGAAAACTATCTATGCATATGTTTTGAAAAAAAACTTTAATAAAAAGAATTTGGATGTTATGTCATTTGGTACATATATGATTATCATTCATATTACTTCATTGCCAATGGTAAATTTAAGAAATATGTAATTTTATATTTAAGTATTTTAATTAAATCTAATTTTGCCTTTTCTTTTTGTTTCATTTTGTTTTTTAAGGGAGAAAGAGTGAGCAAGACAAAAAAAGAGAGAGAGAAAGAGAGAGAGAGAAACAGAGACAAAGAGACAGAGAAACAGAGAGGTATCTATATATAACAATAAAGATAGAAATATCTAAATATATCAATCAGAAATGATCTATATTTTATATACATAATATCTCTATGCTTATCTCAATCTGTTTCTTTCTCTCCACACACAAATACAATTATTTATTTCTGTGTATGTGTGTGTGTGTGTGTGTGTGTGTGTATGTGTGTGTGTGCTGACACCAGCTGCTCCTAAAGACCTGACTGATGGTGGGGATTTGGAGCCTGAAATTGTAATTTTGTCAGAGAATTCAGGTCTGGGGCTGGTCGCTACAAGAGATATGTCTGCTGGACTCTGGCTTAGTTTTAGGGAATGAGTTCTTGGACTTGATACTCTGGTGACTGAGGCTTGGAGTCAAACATCACAAGTGGTTTATTAGACAACTGTGACCTCTGACATATAACTATTAATGTTTTCTTTGGAGGCTCAAGCCTTTGGCCCATCCTGATATCACTGATTTAGATGTTTCTTCCAATTCTGCAAATCACAAGAAAAATCTGAATAGTGCTTTAAAGAATGGAAGATGCTTTCTAAATGGAGGTTAAGAAGGGGTAAATAGTTTCCCCAGAATCACAAACTGGTAAATGTCTGAACCCATATTTGAAGTCAGGAAGTTTTGATTTCACATCCAAATTTCTACCTACTACATCACCTAGCTGCCTAGAGCCCCTTCATGTCTTTGTGCTGTTGCCGCTTATTTTCTCCAATAATTTCAAAGTAACCATCTACTCAAGGCTCTAGTACAACTAACATTTTCTTCATAAAATGGTACACTTAAACTTTCCACCTATTTTCTCTTATGTTTACCATATAAACACAGTTACTTTCATTATATTGTCTTTCTCATTACTATTCTCCTACATTTGCTAATGATGTGTATTCTCCATTTTTACCTTGTAATTCTTTATTATCACATCTCATCTACCATTAACTTTTCTAATGCATTCTCTATGATGCCACTGTCCATGTCTTCAAAGAATTTGGTGATTGTAGGAGTCAAAAAGAACAAAACAATTTCATTCCCTCCTCTACACATTCCCTTTTCTGCTCCCTTCATATTTCATATCCCTGCTATGCTAAAGATTCCTCAGGAGTTCCTGTACTCAGGAAAAATGAAAAGGGCATCTGAAAATGAGAGACGTCAGACATGTCATAGTCTTTGATAGTGAATTATCAGAAGACAACCCAGTATCTGAAAACCATCATGTATAGTATCTGTGATCATAAAAGGGGGTTGTGCTTGCCCTTCCAAATGAGGGCTCACATAATATAATCTCGTTTTTCATAGAACTCATATCAATTTGATCAAGGACTTTTCTGCACCATCATCCTTACATATTTGAGGAAATGCATGCCTACACAAATACATGCACATATGCATTGGCAAATAGATTTAATAGATTTTTCCTTTAAAATCTTTGATGCCTTTTTCAATTTTCAAATAATTAAAAATGATAGTCTGCATATATTTATATTTATGTATATATTGTACAAGTAATAATGATAATGGTTACCAGGTATATAGCACTTTATTTTTGCAAAACAATTTAGCAGTATTAAGTCATTTATCCCTCACAACAACACTAGGAGGTAGATGCTATTATTATTTTTATTTTACAGATGAGAAAACTGAGGCAGACTAAGTGACTTATTCATAGTCACATAGCTACCAAGTATCCGAGGCCAAATTTCTTCATGACATGAAGTCCATGCTCTATATACCCCACAATTCATATATATGTACCTGTACTATTCTCTGTCTCTCTCTCTGTGTTTCTCTCTGTCTCTCTCTGTGTTTTTCTTTCTTTCTCTCTCTTTCTCTCTCTCTCTCTCTCTCTCTCTCTCTCTCTCTCTCTCTCTCTCTCTCTCTCTCTCTCTCTCTTTGTTCTAGTGGCTCTCTACTGCATCTAGGAGATAATGCAAATTACTCATTTGCCCTTAGAGTCTTTTACATTTTGTTTTTAATGTATTTCTAGTATTTCTGTATTTTTAGACTGATTTTACGTTTTTATTCCCTCTTCTTCCCAATTGTTCTCTATCTCAGTACACCTATCCTATTTTCTGTTCTTGATACATGACATTCCATCTCTTACCTTTTACGTCAGATATGCTCTCTCTACATAATTTTTGAAATTGCTAAGACCCTTCAAAATTTCCTTTTCAAATAAAGCCTTCAATAATTCTTCCCCTCCTCCTGTCCCCTAGTTGCCTTTACAAAGACCAATTTAAGAGTTACTTTGAGAATGGATTTTAGTAAGGAGAGACTGAGGCAAGTAGCCCAAACAGAAAATTACAAGAAGCCCAAACAGAAAATTACTGCAATTATTCAGGCATAAGTGGATCAGCACCTACATCAAGGTTCTGACAGAGTCAAAGGAGAATAAGGTGTATAGCTAGGAGTTTTTAGTTTAGACATGAAATATGTGTAAAGAGTAAGGAGTCAATAAAGACACCATGAAAGCCTGCAAGATACCTGGGAGGATGGTGATACCCCAGAAAATAATAGGGAAGCTTGGAAGAGGGGATAGTTGTTGGAGAACAAGATAATGTGTGGACATTCAAGATGTGTAATTGGCAGTACGAGATAAAAAAAGGAGGTCATATAAAAAAAAATTATACACAATGGAAATATCCTTTAAGGAGAGACTGAACTTTAAGAAACTAATTCAAAAATGGGAGATAAGAATTACTCTCTTCATAATGTCATGTGTTTTTGTTCAGAGAAAAAAATAAAACAACACAAAATTATCTGTGGCTATATTCTTACATGTGCACACACATCTACATAGGTGTATGGCCCTAGGCATATTTTAATATGATATATAATGAGATTTCTTCTTTTCATGATCCTGGAGATCATGATGGATGATACTATATCCTTAGAACTAATGTATTTGAGGAATTTTGGAAAGAGAAAAAAATAGGAAATAGAATCTGAAAATAAACAGGTATGGGAAGAAAAAAACAGAAGAGACTAGTGAAAATACTAATATTTTTATTTCAATTCCATTAATACAAGCATTATGCTATTTCATTTTTATTCCTAACAAGAGAATAATAAAAAATCACATTATAAAAAACAAAAATAGGGAAGCAGGGCAGTAAATTTGGAAAAGCGTCCATTATGGAATTCTGTCTTTGACACTCCCTATGTAAATTTGAGTCAAGACTTTAATACACTAGTTCTCAGTTACCTTATCTGTAAAATGAGGGGTTATAATAGATTGTGGCTGAGGTTCTGTAAAACTCTCTATATAATGATCCTTTGAAAATACCTCAGAAAATCTTTATATTGTAAGAAATAAAAGAACTAGGACAAATGAACAACAACAACAAAAAAAGTAGGCTGAGAGAGGTAGCAAAACAAAAGAAAGAAAAAAAAATCAGGATGATGGGCATAAGATGAAAATACAGAAAAATATCAGCGAACAAATAAGGACTGGGGAAAATTTATAGAAAAAATTGGCCAAAACTACATCATCTGCACATTTCATGTGCAGACCTTGGGCTACTATGGATAGGATTTCAGTTTGTGCTGAGTTCTGTTTCTTTTTTAGAAAGCTTTGACATTTTTTTCTGTGTATGTGAACTTTGGATACTTCCAGTGTTGTCATAAACAGGCTTTATTGCATTTGTTTTATGGCAGAAACTTGGGACCACCGAAAGGTCTAATAATTTCAGCCCAAATTCATTGTAAGAATGATATTTAGACTTATTTATGTTGGGCTAAAGAGGTAAGTATACACAAGAGATTTGCTAGAATGAGGAAGTTATGAATAAAGCAATAAATAGTAATTAGTAATAAGAGTAAATTAGTAATAAATATATTACTTCCCTCCCTATAAAATGAACTCTTGAGAAAGAAAAAACCTTTTCACCTCAATTGGTAGATAATTTATAGAATAACATAGTATATAATACATAGTATATACTCAAAAAAGTTTTCAGATAAATGAATCTATATTAAAATCAGGCACTGAAAAAATCAGAATATTAAGGACATTTTATAATATTTAATATACATTTACATGATATTTTAAAGTTTGTAAAACTTCATGTAAGCTATCTAATATGCTTTTCATAACAACTATGAGAAGAAGGTATCATTTTTAACATAATTTTATAGATAGGGAAGCTAAAGCTAAGTGACTCGCCCAGGGTCACATAATTATTTTTAAACTAAGATTTAAATGCAATTCTTCCTATCTCGAAAGGCAGAAAACTATTTACTGTGGCACCTAGCTGGAACCAAGAGAAGTGAACCTCCAAGTTCTACCATTTTATAGAAATAGATACTCTTGCAATTGTTGGAACCTTTGAGTCTCATCTGCATCAACACAAACCTGAACAAGAATCTCATCAATATTCCCATAATGTTATCCAGGGTCCAGCTGAAATTTTTCAGTAACAATGAACTAATTGACTATTTCCTGAGGAAGCCTATCTTACTTTTAAAGGCTTTGATTACTAGGATTTTAATCCTTAATAAATAAAGAGGAAATTTATTCCTCTGTTCCTTCCATACACTGTTTTTGGTGATATACCATGGCAGCCAAACATAATACCCCTAATTCCTATTCCACAAATCAATTTTTCCTTTTTTTTGAAGAATTATCATATATTCTCCATCTTTTCCTATCTAAATTACATCAAATTATTATCAGTAACATTTAAAATATAACATATTTTGTTAATTTAGACTAAAATGATATCTTTTTCAGTTGTATGCTAGTAAATATGTAATAATCAGCTCGTTTTAATCTTCAATCATACTATTTTCTCCATCATTTTTTTAGGTATAAGCAATGAATAATACAATAAAATAAGCCCCAATTCAGAGTGTTTTCTGAAATATTATTCAATGTGAAAATTTACCAATTGGCTTTCAAATTGTAGAGCTGACTCACATATTTGTTTCTTATTTATTTAAAGTTGTCCAAATGATGTGGTAGAGAAAAAATAATATTGGTATTGGGGTTGATTGAGATGTATGCTCAATTTATAGCTATGCAACTTACTAGTTCTTAGGCCCTAGAAAAATCACTGAAAGTTTCTGAAGCTGTTTCTTAATGAGAGTATGAATGTAAATCTAATTCATGATCTTATTGGTAGAAAAAATACTCAAGTTTTTTAATTGTTTTGCAACTAAGAAGCATTGGATATGTTGATTATTATTAGTACTAAAAGTACATGGAACCTAATGAAATAAAAATACAATATAAATTTGATTTCAAAAGGAGAATTTTTATATGAAAATTTCCCATATGTGGTTTTCTTAAAGGTAAGCTGTTTATGAGGTTTTTATTTTTTTTCTTTTAATTTCCTGGTAATAACTGGCACTGAAATACATTGACATAAAACCTTTAGATAAAAGACATAACTTCAAGAAATCTTTTTTTTTTTTTTTTGCTAAATTGTAAACTCTTATTGAAATGGATGAGGTGTTTAAATCAGTCAGTTTAATAAGCATGGATTAAGTAACTCTTCTGTATCAGAAACTGTGCTATGATAAAATCTAGGAATATAATTTAAGGGGGAAAACTTTCCTTCTCTGAAGGAGTAAAGGATAAGAGCATATGCAATTTACTTTGCTACAAAAGATACTTTAAATACTCTTAGAAATGGAACTATATTAGAGTGTTCCAAATCACTACTGATCAGAGAAATGCAAATTAAGACCACTCTGAGATACCACTACACACCTGTCAGATTGGCTAAGATGACAGGAACAAAGAACGATGAATGTTGGAGGGGCTGTGGGAAAACTGGGACACTGATACATTGCTGGTGGAGTTGCGAAAGAATCCAGCCATTCTGGAGAGCAATCTGGAATTATGCCCAAAAAGTTATCAAACTGTGCATACCCTTTGACCCAGCAGCGCTACTACTGGGATTATATCCCAAAGAAATACTAAAGAGCGGAAAGAGACATATATGTGCCAAAATGTTTGTGGCAGCTCTTTTTGTTGTAGCTAGAAACTGGAAGATGAATGGATGTCCATCAGTTGGAGAATGGTTGGGTAAATTGTGGTATATGAAGGTTATGGAATATTATTGCTCTGTAAGAAATGACCAGCAGGAGGAATACAGAGAGGCCTGGAGAGACTTAAATCAACTGATGCTGAGTGAAATGAGCAGAACCAGAAGATCACTGTACACTTCAACAACAATACTGTATGAGGATGTATTCTGATGGAAGTGGAAATCTTCAACATAAAGAAGAGCCAACTCACTTCCAGTTGATCAATGATGGACAGAAATAACTACACGCAAAGAAGTAACACTGGGAAGTGAATGTAAATTGTTAGCACTAATATCTGTCTGCCCAGGTTACATGTACCTTCGGATTCTAATGTTTATTGTGCAACAAGAAAATGATATTCACACACATGTATTGTACCTAGACTATATTGTAACACATGTAAAATGTATGGGATTGCCTGTCATCGGGGGGAGGGAATAGAGGGAGGGGGGGATAATTTGGAAAAATGAATACAAGGGATAATATTATAAAAATATATATATATATAATAAAAAAATAAAAAAAAAAGAAATGGAACTATATTGCAAGAACATTGTTCATTGCTCCATAATCTGTCAGTCACCTGAATAGATTGTATATAATTTTTTCTGAGCTTTTTTTCTCATTTGCAAAATCTGAATAATTTAACTTTTACAATAAACACTAAGGCATGTAAATTACCATTTAAGATACCAATGAATGTATAATATCATTGAAATAGATATTTTCTCCATTAGCATGTATCACAATATATTTATATCTTATTTTATTCAATTTTCTTCCTTCCATGTGCTTCCTTGGTTTTCCTACATGCCTAGCTCCTTTCACATTATGATTTTTTTGGATTTTACCTCCTACATAATTATTGGACAAAAGTTATTATTGCAAATATGTTGTAACCTACTTATGCCCATCATGTTTCCCTGCGTTGCCTTGAGAGTCATAGGAATTTTTTATTTTTGAAGGAGAGTGTTGTTCAGTTATTGATAGGTATATTGGCATCATCAGAACAAGTATAATGCGAAAAAAAAGTGTGTGTGTGTGTGTGTGTGTGTGTGTGTGTGTGTGTCTGTCTGTCTGTCTGTCTGTCTGATAATACTGGGTATAATGTAAAAGAAAGGGAGGAAAGGGTCACATGGAGTTCTGTACTTCCAATTACCTTACCAAACCTCTCCCATTTAATACTCTTGATTCTTTAGATGTAATAGAAGATTGATTTCTAAACCAAATTTATCTTCAAATCATGGAAAGGGAACAAAAAAGAGACATGTCTGGAATTCCATCTCTGGGATAAGGCATATAAACAAGGGAGGATGGGAGGCGAAGAATAGAAAGGAAATCAAACTTCCCATGATTCGCTCACCAATCCACTGGACTTTGCTGACTATCTAAAATATCTGGGATCTTTTACTGTCCTACTCTTATTTCTTCTCCAGAATTTAGTTTGTCTTTGTAATGCTAGACTTAAATCTTCTTTCTACATTTCTGGTTACAAAACAAAAGTTTTATTCTCTTTTCTTCTCTTGACTCCCTGCTCATTAATCTCATTCCCCAAATATACTAGCCCTTTCCCTCACAATAAGGAGGAAGACCCAGTATGATCATAGGTGAGAAAACATCTTTAACACATTTATTTATATATAATGTTTTCATAGCAATGATTTTTTAAAATGTATAACAAATTTTACCATTTCACTTATGACCATTTTCCCCAGATTTGTCCCATGTTTTTTATTCTATCTGAACATTATTTTTTCTTCACATATGTGTGTCTACTCCATAATGGACAGAATGAGGGACCTGAATCCATATCTGACCTTTCACAATTACTAGTTTTGTGACCCTTGGGACATTACATAGATGGTATCTCAATTTCTTCAGTTGTAAAATGGGGATATTAATATAAGGGTTCCCATGCTATTGCAAAGATCAAATAAAATATGTATAAAGTGCTTAGTAAAATGCCTCAAATATAGTAGGTGTTTAATAAATGTTTATTTTCTTCTTTCCTCACTAGCAATAGACTAGTCCAACACTTTTTTATGTAATAATCTATTACACATAGAATGATTTATAGGTTTCAAAGCACTTTCAGACACATTCTTATTTGTTCCTCATAATAATCCTGAGGCAGACAGAGTTTTTTCTCAGAATAGGAGAGAAGAATGAAACATGTTATTTATTTATCATTTAATTTTTATATATTGTTAATTGGCTTATAAATATTAATAGTATGGGAATGGTACTTGCAATATCATTAGGATGGGAACTTTTTTTCTTAAGGAGATTATTAACTTCTTTGCAACTATTGTTTTAGAGTTCACTTTGGAACTCGGATTAAATGGCTTGTCTCAAGGACACATAATAAATATCATAAGCAAGACTTGAACCTAATTCTTCCTAACTTCAAGACCAACTTACTATTAATTCCTCCATGCTACCTCATATTTTATAATAATGTACATTATAATGATTTGTGGTTTTGTGTGAATTCTATAGTAAGCAAAAGCATACATGAGAATAGGACTATTCATCTGAAGATAGCATCTATCACAATACCTAATACCAGTAGAAAATTGATCATCTAGCTTATTAGACAAATAGATGTTAAATATCTTTCCTATTGTCATTGAGCTTGTAAGTCAAACAGCTTGGACTTCAAGTCCAGTGTTCAGTGTTGCTATTCATATGGGTGTGGGTCCAAATTTCCTAAAGATAATAGTCAGTGATAGAACTATAATATATGATTCTTTTCTTCACTATCTCTTTACAAAGTAAACAGTAGCAAATATTTGGGAAGATAGTGTGAGAGGAAATGAAAGAAATGGAACTGAACATAAGAATAAAGGTTATATGATATTTATGTAACATTTATTTTTTAACTTATTAAATTTACTAGTTACAAAAATGTTAAAAAATCTGATGCGTACCAAATATTTTTATAGTTTTTTTTGTATTTTTATATGCAGAAACTAGCAACTAGAGATAGTCAATCTTCAATATATTTAGTAAATCTTGGATGCAAATAGTAAAAATCTGCAATTTCATTATCTCCTATACAAGTATCTATGACTTATTCCCAACTTATCTGACTTAGCAGATAACTTTTAGGAACTGACAAAGGCACAGAGAAGTTGAATAATTTATCCTGGGTCAAATAAGTTTTAAGAGTTCACTGTAATATCAGAATCTATATCTTCTAGAATACAAATAATAGTGCAAGTAATACAAAAAAATAATGAAAAATAGTAACCAGAATAGGTTCTTTCCTAAAGGAAGAGGAAAAAAAAAAGTTATTTCCTAATAAGCAAATTGAACTAGAGATCACTAAATGGATTTAAATACTGTCTTGGGTAAAACATACCAAAAAAAGTTAAATAAATAAATTTCTTAAATTCTATGTGAACATACATATGTTTCCTATATGTATACTTAAGGAAGATAAATGAAAACAACCATTTGAATTGGTTGCCTACACACTAAACAAGATTTATTTCTTTTTGCTTAGATTCTTAGGACATTTGATACCATTAGATACTCTGTACTTCCATGGACAACAAAACCATTTTTAGGTTAACTCTGATAGATGACATAGAGCTCTTCATGCTACGAGAATAGATTTCATACTTCTTTCTTTCTCTTGAGCTTCCTTCTTAAATTCTCTAACATCTTTACAGATGATACTTTTCTATGTTGATTCCTGGAACCCCCAGTTTCCCAATGCTTGTAATTTTATTTTTTTGTCTCTTTCTTCAACACACAAATATTGAGAGTCATTCATCCTATTTCTCTTATAATCTAGCCCACTTCTTCTCCTGTTGGGCTTTCTAGCTAATCTTTATCTGATACTTCACTTTCTCCTGAGGAGTCCAGTTTTTCCACAAAGCCCAGTATTTGTGGAAACAAAGATTCATTTCCTCATAGGAAGTACATTTCATATAATTAGCAGATATTTTAATTTCATGTACCTTAAAATAACGTACAAATTGCCAGATATATCTCATCTTCATCTGCCTTCATGTCCTATATTGACTATAATCCTTTGTTTAGACTCTACTTTAAAAAACAGAATTAATTGGTATGAAATTGAAGCATATATTTTTTTTTCTTAATACATAAATATCAATACAAGGATTTGAAGAAATTTCTTGATATTGCTGTTGCTTAATTTATTGCATACCTCACTACACAGAGGGCAGATTACATCAAATGTAAATTTGATTTTTGCCATTTTTTGTCTGCACCCCTTTGCTTTATAGATTTGCAGCTGCCCCGGCCATGCTGCAGAATGCAGTTGCACAATTACGCTGGTCTATGCTGAGTCACTATTGGTTTGGGGAGGGGGTACAGTTCTGGCGTTTTTAAAGTACCCTGTACCTTTTGGTCTAATCTCTCTGCTGGTCCACTGCTTTACAATCAAGGCACAGCAGTCAGCCTATGGCAGTGTTGTTTCCACTACTCTTCTAACCACCGAGGCTACCCCCATCCCTGGTCTGCTCAGGACACCAGTCTTTCCTTTCTCCTTGACTGTGCTGGTCTGTTCCCGGCCCTAAAGACAAACCTGCTCTGGCCATCCTCCAGATTATTTTTGGCTGGTAAATTGTTGTACCTTTAATCTTCATGAATTTCACCCATCAAGCGCTATTTTAGAAGCAGAATTTAAAGATTGGTAGTGAGGGCATGAGAGGAGCTTATAGAGTCCCAAGTGCCTTCTCCACTGTCTTGGCTTCACCCCCTCATGAGTTAATTATGGTAAACAAAAGTGGTAAATGAATACTCTGCTGGAGGAGTTTTGAACTTGTCCAACTATTTTTCAAAATAATTTGGAACTACATCTAAAAGGCTATGAAATTAAACATATCCTTAGATATTCTAACATATCCTAACAACATTACTACTATATTGCAAAAAATGGAAAATTACTTATTCGTATAAAAATATCCATAAATATTCTTTTTGTAGTGTCAAAGAATGCCCATCAATTGTGGAATGGCTAGACCATTTGTGGTATGAGATTGTGGTGGAATACAATTGATGAGTATAATATTTTTAGGTAAAAATATGGGAAATCTTGCATGAATTCATGTAATGTGAAATAAGTAAAATGAAGAGAACATAGTACATGGTGATAACATTTTAATTATGACCAAGACTTAGCTACTCCTATCAAGATTGATCCAAGACAGTGTTAAAAGAATCATGATGAAAAATACTATATACCTCCAGAGAGATTTACATAGTGTAGAATACAGAATGCTTTTTTTTTTTTACAACTTTCTTTTGTTTTTATTTTTGTGTAAGTGTGTGTTCTCTTTTGTGCAATGAATAATAAGGAAATATCTTTTATATAACTTCACATGTATAATCAATATCACATTGCTTGTCTTCTCAAGGATTGAGGGATGGATGAGGAGGAAGAGAATTTTATAAAATGAATGTTAAAATTTTCAGGTTTACTTGAAAAATACTTAATGAAATAAAAACAAGTTATGAGGTAAAATAAATGTTGGTGATTGTAAAGTAGCATAATATATTTACCATATTTCCTCATAATTCAACATGTTATGGAGATCAATGGGTAAATCCCTAAGAGAAAGAGAAGCAATAACTACAACCAAAAGGAAAAAAGATATATAAAAAACTGAATTTCAGTAGGAAATTTGACATCATTAAAATATGTTTTTAGAGAAGATAGAGACTTGTGGATGAAATGGAACTAAATAGATCCAAAAGTGGTTATATCATAGGATTTAAAGAGTACTTATAGATTTGTGCAAGTCTGCAGAATAACTCTTATTGAATGATCCAGATATTAAGTACCATTTTGTTCAACATTTTCATTAATTATTTCCATGAAAGAATGTATACTTATAAAATTTAAGATAATGTGAAATTGACTGGTTTAGTTAATGTTCAAGAAGATCTAATTAGAATACCAAAAAAACAAACAAAAAAAAAAGTTTATATTATAAACCTAATCTAACAAAATGAAACATTATGGAAAGCTATAGAATATTAAATTTTGGTTTTAACAAAGCAAACAAAACAATATATATATGATGGTAGAAAATTTAAATATTTTTAGGAAAGAAATGTTATTTTAAAAATACATTTATTTGCAATCCCAATATTAGTCAGCTTGGTGAAAGAGCAGCTAAGAATTTAGTTTTAATTATTAAGAATTAATAGAGAGGGCGGAGCCAAGATGGCGGAGAAGAAACACACGACTCAGTGAACGTCCTCACTCCCTCACAACCAATTAGATAAATTAAGTCTCAAAATTAGCTCAGGACTGATAGATACCACAAGGACTGGAAGCATGACTTACCAGCTGAAGAGAATCTGGAGTTTCAACAGGAAAGGTCAGTTCTCAGGGGAGGAATAAGAAAGACCAGCACAGACGGTGGGGTAGGGGCACACTGCGCCCATTGCGCTGGGAAGGGCTCTGGGATCAGAGAAGCCACTGAGGTAAAGGAATCTGGCACAGGCTGTTAGCTCTTCTCTGCTAATTATTTAGCAGTTCAGAAGAGAAAGCCAAAATATTTTAAAACTCAGATTAGATTTCCCCCTCCCCCCCATCCTGGGGGGTGACTCAGCAGACTTGGCACCAGGGGGTGTGGCCTCAGCTACCTCCTGAGAATAGTTAAGAGATTGACAAGTGGGTGGATACGGCCCAAGGCAACACACACTGCCTAGCTTAGCTGGAGGGAGTGGAACTCAGCTCCAGGAAGTCCCAGAGAAGCAGAACCTTTGAACTAGGGACCGTGGTTTCTGGCAGACACTTCCAGTTTGAGCACAGGGGCTTCTCACGTCACCTGCTGCAGACATCCACTCCCCACCCGGACACATAGGCTGGGCTTCCTGCTGTCTTCACTATTCTACGCCCTCGAAGCACAGTAGTGCTAATCACCTCTGAGGCACTTCCAGGGAGGGGGTGGGGAACTCTCTCCCAGAGCTCTCTCTTAGCTCAGGCACAGGGGCCGCTGCATCCATCCAGTCTGGGAGGAAGCTGGTAAAGAAGTAAATAATTTCCTACCCCAGGGACAGACCCCAAAAGATTTTTTTAAATATGAACAAAAAAGCTAGAAAAACTATAGATTCCTTCTATACAGAGAAAGAGCGGGTATCCAACCCCGAGGAAGTTAACAGCAAAGATTCAGAAGATAACAACCTAAAGGGGAACGATTCCTGCCCCCCATCACATAACTCTCTCCTAGAAGAAGCTCTTAAAAAATTGAGGGAGATCGAAGAAAAATGGGGAAAGGAAAGGGGAAGTTATGATAGAGAATAATAATGTCCTGAAATTGGAGTTGGAAAAAATAAAGAATTCACAGGAGATGCAGGGAAACAAAATTTATGAATTAGAAAAGGTTAAAAAAACACAGGAAAGTAGGATTTCTGAATTGGAAAAGATAAAAAAGTCTCAAGAAAATAGAATTTCTGAATTGGAAAAAGAAAATAATTCTCAAAAAAAAAATTAGGGAAATGGAAAAAATTCAATAGAGCAAAATAATTCATTTAAAAACGAAATTGGGCATTTACAAAAAGAACTAAAAACTGTGAAAGAAGAAAATAACTCCTTAAAAGTCAGGATGGAACAAATAGAAATGAATGATTCACAGAGAACCCAAGAATCAGTCAAACAAAACAAAAAAAAATGAGAAGCTGGAGAACAACGTCAAATACTTACTGGGAAAATCTATAGACCTGGAAAATAGATCTAGGAGAGATAATCTGCGGATTATTGGACTTCCAGAAAACTATGACCAAAAAAAGAGCCTAGATTCTATTTTACAGGAAATTATCAAAGAGAACCGTCCAGAGATAATAGAAACAGAAGGGAAAGTAGATGTGGAAAGAATTCATCGAACTCCTTCTGAAATAGACCCTAAAAAAAGAACACCACGGAATATTGTGGCTAAGCTGCAGAATTACCACACAAAGGAGAAAATCCTGCAAGCAGCTAGAAAAAAACAATTTAAATACCAAGGTGCCACAATAAGGGTCACCCAAGATCTGGCTGCCTCCACATTAAAAGATAGAAGGGCCTGGAACCTGATATTCCGTAAGGCAAAAGATCAAGGACTGCAACCAAGAATGAACTACCCAGCTAAGTTTAGCATCTTTTTCCATGGAAGAAGATGGTCATTCAATGAAACAGAGGAATTCTATATTTTTCTAAGAAAAAAACCAGACTTAAACAAAAAATGTGATCTACATCCACAAGACTGAAGAGAAACAGAAAAAGGTACACAGAACCCTTGAGAACTGTAACTCTGTTGTGGGTATATAAAAAATACTCAAGGATAATTTGATTTTACTGATATAAAAGAAAAAAAGGGGGGTCTAGTAAAGGGAATGAGGTCGGTTCAGAAAAAGGGGAAGGAGTGATAAAAAGAGGGAAACTACATCCCAGGAAGAGACATAGAAAATACACCATATCTGAGGGAATTTAGTGAGGGGGAGAATCATTGTGTGAATCTTATTCTCATCAGGAGAGGCTCAAAGAGTAAATAATTAACATATTTGTTTTTCAGAGAATTTTCTCTCACCTCATTAAAAGGGGAGAGAGGAAAAGGGAAAAGGAAAAGGAGAATAAGTGAAGGGACTTGGAGGGAGGGGGGAGGGATCCTAAAAAAAAAAAAAAAAAGAGGGAGAGTTGTGTGTCACAAGGGGGATCTGTAAATTAAATATCGGGGAGGGGGATCAGGGGGGTCAAGGGAAAAAAGCATAATCTGGGGATAATACGATGGCAGGAAATACAGAATTAGTAATTTTAACTGTAAATGTAAATGGGATGAACGATCCCATCAAACGGAGACGGATAGTAGATTGGATCAAAAAGCAGAACCCTACAATATGTTGCCTACAGGAAACACACTTAAAGCAGGGAGATACATACAGAGTAAAGGTAAAAGGTTGGAACAGAGCCTATTATGCTTCAGGTAAAGCCAAAAAAGCAGGGGTAGCTATCCTTATCTCAGATCAAGCAAAAGCAGAAGTAGATCTTGTTAAAAAAGATAAGGAAGGAAACTATATCCTGCTGAAAGGTAGCATAAATAATGAAGCCATATCAATACGAAACATATATGCACCAAGTGGTATAGCATCTAACTTTCTAAAGGAAAAGTTAAGAGAACTGCAAGAAGAAATAGACAGTAAAACTATAATAGTGGGAGATCTCAACCTTGCACTCTCAGATTTAGACAAATCAAACCACAAAACAAACAAGAAAGAAATTTAAAAAGTAAATAGAACATTAGAAAAACTAGGTATGATAGACCTTTGGAGAAAACTGAATGGCAATAGGAAGGAATATACTTTCTTCTCAGCAGTTCATGGATCCTATACAAAAATTGACCATATACTAGGACATAAAGATCTCAAAATTAAATGTAGGAAGGCAGAAATAATAAATGCCTTCTTCTCAGATCACAATGCAATAAAAGCTACATTCAGTAAAAAGTTAGGGGTAAATAGACCAAAAAGTAATTGGAAACTGAATAATCTCATCTTAAAGAATGACTGGGTGAAAGAGCAAATTATAGAAACAATTAACAATTTCACCCAAGATAATGATAATGATGAGACATCATATCAAAATCTTTGGGATGCAGCTAAAGCAGAAATAAGGGGAAATTTTATATCTTTAGAGGCTCATTTGAAGAAAATTGAGAAAGAGAAGATTAACGAATTGGGCTTGCAACTTAAAAGGCTAGAAAAAGACCAAATTATAAACCCCCAACCAAAAATTAAACTCGAAATACAAAAATTAAAAGGAGAAATCAATAAAATTGAAAGTAAAAAAACTATTGAATTAATAAATAAAACCAAGAGTTGGTTTTATGAAAAAGCCAATAAAATAGATAAACCTTTGGTAAATTTGATCAAAAAAAAGAAAGAGGAAAATCAAATTGATAGTCTTACAAATGAAAAGGGGGATCTTTCCACCAATGAAGAGGAAATTAAAGAAATAATCAGGAGTTACTTTGCCCAACTTTATGCCAATAAATTTGATAACTTAAGTGAAATGGATGACTTCCTCCAAAAATATAGGCTCCCTAGATTAACAGAGGAGGAGATAAATTGCTTAAATAGTCCCATTTCAGAAAAAGAAATAGAACAAGCTATTAATCAACTCCCCAGGAAAAAATCCCCAGGGCCAGATGGATTCACATGTGAATTCTACCAAACATTTAAAGAACAATTAGCCCCAATGTTATATAAATTATTTGAAAAAATAGGGGATGAAGGAGTCCTACCAAATTCCTTTTATGACACAGACATGGTACTGATACCTAAACCTGGTAGATCGAAAACTGAGAAAGAAAATTATAGACCAATCTCCTTAATGAATATTGATGCTAAAATCTTAAATAAGATATTAGCAAAAAGACTTCAGAAAATCATCTCCAAGATAATACACTATGATCAAGTAGGATTTATTCCAGGAATGCAGGGCTGGTTTAATATTAGGAAAACTATTAATATAATTGACCATATTAATAATCAAATTAATAAGAACCATATGATCATCTCAATAGATGCAGAAAAAGCATTTGACAAAATCCAACATCCATTCCTACTAAAAACTCTTGAGAGTATAGGAATAAATGGATTATTCCTTAGAATAATCAGGAGTATATATTTAAGACCGTCAGTAAGCATAATATGCAATAGAAATAAACTGCAACCTTTCCCAGTAAGATCAGGAGTGAAACAAGGTTGCCCACTATCACCATTACTATTCAATATAGTACTAGAAACGCTAGCCTCGGCAATAAGAGCCGAGAAAGAGATTCAAGGAATTAGAGTAGGAAATGAGGAAATTAAACTATCACTTTTTGCAGATGACATGATGGTATACTTAGAGAATCCCAAAGACTCTGCTAAAAAGCTACTAGAAATAATTCAAAATTTCAGCAAAGTGGCAGGATACAAAATAAATCCACATAAATCCTCAGCATTTTTATATATCACTAACAAAATGCAACAGCAAGAGATACAAAGAGAAATTCCATTCCAAACAAATGTTGAGAGTATAAAATATTTGGGAATCCATCTACCAAAGAAAAGTCAGGAATTATATGAGAAAAATTACAAAACTCTTGCCACAAAAATAAAATCAGATTTAAATAATTGGAAAGACATTCAGTGCTCTTGGATAGGCCGAGCGAATATAATAAAGATGACAATACTCCCCAAACTAATCTATTTATTTAGTGCTATACCAATCAGACTCCCAAGAAACTATTTTAATGACCTAGAAAAAGTAACAACAAAATTCATATGGAAGAATAAAAGGTCAAGAATTGCAAGGGAACTAATGAAAAAAAACTCAGAGGAAGGTGGTCTAAGTGTACCTGATCTAAAGCTATATTATATAGCAGCAGTCACCAAAACCATTTGGTATTGGCTACGAAATAGACCGGTAGATCAGTGGAACAGATTAGATACAAAGGACAAAAAAGGGTACATCTATAGCAATCTAATCTTTGACAAACCCAAAGATTCCAACATTAGGGATAAAAATTCATTATTCGGAAAAAACTGTTGGGAAAACTGGAAATTAGTATGGCAGAAATTAGATATGGATCCACACTTAACACCATATACCAAGATAAGATCAAAATGGGTCCATGATTTAGGCATAAAGAGGGAGATAATAAATAGATTAGAGGAACAGAGGATAATCTACCTCTCAGACTTGTGGAGGAGGAAGGAATTTATGACCAGAGGAGAACTAGAGATCATTATTGATCACAAAATAGAAGATTTTGATTACATCAAACTAAAAAGTTTCTGTACAAATAATACTAATGCAAACAAGATTAGAAGGGAAGTAACAAATTGGGAAAATATTTTTAAAAACAAAGGTTCTGACAAAGGTCTCATTTCCAAAATATATAGAGAAGTGACCCTAATTTATAAGAAACCGAACCATTCTCCAATTGATAAATGGTCAAAGGATATAAACAGACAATTCTCAGAGGAAGAAATTGAAACTATATCCACTCACATGAAAGAGTGTTCCAAATCACTACTGATCAGAGAAATGCAAATTAAGACCACTCTGAGATACCACTACACACCTGTCAGATTGGCTAAGATGACAGGAACAAATAATGACAAATGTTGGAGGGGATGTGGAGAAATTGGGACACTAATACATTGCTGGTGGAGTTGTGAAAGAATCCAGCCATTCTGGAGAGCAATCTGGAATTATGCCCAAAAAGTTATCAAACTGTGCATACCCTTTGACCCAGCAGCGCTACTACTGGGATTATATCCCAAAGAAATACTAAAGAGCGGAAAGAGACATATATGTGCCAAAATGTTTGTGGCAGCTCTTTTTGTTGTAGCTAGAAACTGGAAGATGAATGGATGTCCATCAGTTGGAGAATGGTTGGGTAAATTGTGGTATATGAAGGTTATGGAATATTATTGCTCGGTAAGAAATGACCAGCAGGAGGAATATAGAGAGGCCTGGAGAGACTTAAATCAACTGATGCTGAGTGAAATGAGCAGAACCAGAAGATCACTGTACACCTCAACAACAGTGCTGTGTGAGGATGTATTCTGATGGAAGTGGAAATCTTCAACATAAAGAAGATCCAACTCACTTCCAGTTGATCAATGATGGACAGAGGTAGCTACACCCAGAGAAGAAACACTGGGAGGGGAATGTAAATTGTTAGCACTAATATCTGTCTGCCCAGGTTGCATGTACCTTCGGATTCTAATGTTTATTGTGCAACAAGAAAATGATATTCACACACATGTATTGTACTTAGACTATATTGTAACACATGTAAAATGTATGGTATTGCCTGTCGTCGGGGGGAGGGAATAGAGGGATGGGGGGTAATTTGGAAAAATGAATACAAGGGATAATATTATAAAATATATATATATATATATATATATATATATATATATATATAATAAAAAAAAAGACATGAAAAAAAAAAAGAATTAATAGAAGCATAATACCTATAAAAAGATGTAATAATCCTAATGTAACTTTCTTTTGTGAGACTACATTAGTAATATTATGATCTATCCTGGACAATATATTTACAAGTTATATGCATGGGTAATTTTACAGCATTGACAATTGCCAAACATTTTGTTCCAATTTTTCCCCTCCTTCCCACCACCCCCTCCCCCAGATGGCAGGTTGACCCATACATGTTAAATATGTTAAAGTATAAATTAAGTACAATATTAATATATATGCCCAAACAATTATTTTGCTGTTCAAAAAGAATCGGACTTTTAAAGAGCGTACCATTAACCTGTTAAGGAAATCAAAACTGCAGGTGGACAAAGGTAGAGGGATTGGGAATTCTATGTAGTGGTTCATAGTCATCTCCAAGAGTTCTTTTGCTGGATGTAGCTGGTTCAATTCATTACTGCTGTATTGGAGCTGATTTGGTTCATTTCATTGATGAAGAGGGCCACATCCATCAGAATTGATCATCATATAATATTGTTGTTGAAGTATACAACAATCTCCTGGTCCTGCTCATTTCACTCAGCATCAATTCATGTAAGTCTCTCCAGGCTTTTCTGAAATCATGCTGTTGATCATTTCTTACAGAACAATCATATCCCATAATATTCATATACAACAATTTATTCAGCCATTCTCCAATTGATGGGCATCCATTCAGTTTCCAACTTATGGCCACTACAAAAAGGACTGCCACAAACATTCTGGACAACATATTTTGAAAAAAGACTTTTCAATATGAGGATATATCTTTGTAAGGGTGACCAGAAAGATGAGAGACATTGACTAACACATCCAAGAGTAAAACAGAGACACAGTCAACTCAGAGAACCTTTAAAGGATGAAGTCCACAGATCCCTCCCCATACTTAAAGGTTTATTTTAATGTAATACCCCAGGTTAATGAACAAATAAGAAATCTTTTCAGAAACATGTTTTCAATGAGCCTTTGAATGAGCTCAATGACATAAGTCCCAGATTTGAAGCCAAAGTTCCAGGATTCTAATCCTGACTTCAAAACTTATGAATAGTTTGTGTGACTTCATCAAGCCTAGTAAAATGGAGGCAAGGAAATTACCAATACTTACTTCAGAAAATATAAGAGTACTGCCTATGAAAACATGAACAGATAAATGTGCTACTTTTTTTTTTTTCTTAAAATAACAATCTTTTCTCTGCAAATGGTATATCATGGCTTGCTTTAGAGGCATGTGTTTGCACATGCAAATATGCAAAAAGGTATTTGTAGTCATAACCATTGGACCCTGGAGTGAAGAAGATTTAAGTTCAAATCTAGCCTCTTACAGTTACTAACTGTATGACCCATGCCAAACTGAGATACTCTTTGTACATGTTTCCTTAAATGTAAAATGGGGATCATAATAACCTGTAGCGTGCTGTTGTCTCCAGAAGCTGCCGGATCGCTCTCTGGGAAGAGATCTGCTGTGTCTACTCAAATCTTTCAGACAGATTCTTCTTCCTGTAGTGAACCATTGTCTCCAGGCAGTTGCTGTTAACTCTTGTCCAGAGAAGTGACTTCCCTTCCTTCAGAGAGCCGACTTCCCTTCCTGCAGAGAGCTGCGTCAAGCCAGATGTAGTGCAGAGTCTTCTCCTTGAATCCTGGCTCTGAATCTCCTCCAGCTCTTATCCTTCTCCAGGCAGACTGAATTTCCAGGCCCACTGTTGCCTCTTTTATCCTCCCAGAGAATGGGCGTGGGATAATGCAAGGGCTTCTGGGAAGAACCACTTCAGCCAATGAGCTTGCTCCTTCTATCAAGTCAACCTGAGTTCTCACCTTGTAATTGTCCAGAAAACCTGAATTCTCACCTTGTCACTGTCCAGAAAACCTGAGTTCTCACCTAGTAATCCTAACAATAACCCCTACCTCATTGGGTTGTTATTAGCATAATATGTCTAAAATGTTTAGCCTAGTACCTTACACATAGTTTTATTCACCCAGATAATAACATCATGTAATCATGGCTTGACTTGTGCATGCATTGGGTTTAAGTGGCAGCGTTGCACAAAATTGTCAACCACATTATCTTTTAAAGAGTCATCAAATACTAATGACAAGACAAAAGTCAAGATTACTAGTGATGGCCTGGGATTCAATGAATGACCTAGGGATCTTTTGTTTTAAATTTATGAAGCACTGCATATTTTAAAAGTACATTTAAATACATCATTTCAATTGATTCTATAGATAGTATTATTAACCTCATTTTTAATAGATAAGTGCTAGAATAGTTAACTAACTTTTGAATTTTCATGTGCCTATAAAGCAAAAAAACAAACAAGCAAAAAAAAAAACAAAAACAAATAGGATTTGAACCCAGGTTTTCTGACTACAAGTCTCCCTCCCCACTAGTCTTCAATAAATAGTTTTCTGTGTCAGAGATGTACAACACTGTGAGAAATTCTTATCATATGAAGGGTTCCTTTAATTGTGCTTTGTGTTTTTATTTCTTAAAACAGGACTCATAAATTTCATTATAGATAGTAATCTCAATCAAGTTTCAATGTTCTACTCACCAGCTGTTATGCCTTTACAGAGTAAAAATTCATTTCGTACCTTAGAAAGCACAAATGAAATTGAATTAGTTTTCTCATCATAAAATGGTCAATTGATAAATACAAATAAAGGATTTAACACATAAGCACATTTGTTGAAATTTTTTCCCCTGAAATGTACGTTGTAATTCTGTGAACCAAGGAAATTTTCAATATAATAATTACTTAATTCCCTTTTGAGTAGATTTTGCCCAAAAAAAGGACAATTTGCCTGATTTTTTTTAATAAACAGCTGTCTTGTGACAATCTTCTGGCATAAAAGATTCCCTCTTGGAATGACAGAGGTTATCCTTTTGATCATTTTTTTTCCAGGATTGAGCTTATAATGCCCAAGTATCTACCAGAGGGGCAGCTGTAAAAAAGAAAACTTCTTTGCTGGGGGAAGAAAAGTCAGCCAGAGACTTAGGATAAAATAAGCCTTTTAATGGATCTAATTTCCAAGAATAATATGTTGTATTGAAGTTTTATTGACATATAATAGAGAAGAATGGAGAGAAGAGTATATATGAAAAACACATTGTATATATATTATATAAACACATATACATTTGCATATTATTTATTTGTTTAGATTTATACACACACACACACACACACACACACACACACACACACACACACACACACACAACTCTTGGTTCTCATCATTTATTAGTTCCAGAAAGTACAATAAGTACCAAATGATTTTTCCATAAGCATTATTTTTCCATAATGCTTCCATAAGCATTCCATAATGCATTTCCATAAGCATTTAAGATAATGCTTCCATAAAGCATTTCTACTCTTAAGTCTAATTATCTCTCCCCACCCAGTTCTCCAGAAAAAGGTAACTGTGGCTTCTAAATGTTGAGATACAAGCCACTTCCTTCATGTCTTCATCCTACTCTCAACTCCACATTGCCCAACTCCATATCAAACTTTGAATAAGTTTGGGGGACTGGATGTGAACACAGGAAGCTATGGTCCCATACCCTACAGTTCTTAGGGTTTGAGGCTGCCAGGCTCTAATCACTGCTGCTCAAGCTATAGCTACAGATACTCTGTGCCCCTTCTCATACTACTATGTTGCGAGCTCGAAGAGGAACATTGCAGCCACATTTTCCTGAAAGAACACCCCAAGACCTACCCACTGACAAGCGCACCCTCAGCATCCTGGGATCCAACCTCCTAGTCATTTTCTTTCTTTTTTTTTTTTTTAATTTTTTAATTTTTTTTAAATAATTTTTATTATATATTTTTTATAACATTATCCCTTGTATTCATTTTTCCAAATTATCCCCCCCTTCCCTCTACTCCCTCCCTCCGATGACAGGCAATCCCATACATTTTACTTGTGTTACAATATAACCTAGATACAATACATGTGTGTAAATACCATTTTCTTGTTGTACAATAAGCATTAGATTCCGAAGGTACATGTAACCTGGGCAAACAGATATTAGTGTTAACAATTTACATTCATTTCCCAGTGTTTCTTCTCTGGGTGTAGCTACCTCTGTCCATCATTAATCAACTGGAAGTGAGTTGGCTCTTCTTTATGTTGAAGATTTCCACTTCCATCAGAATACATCCTCATACAGTAATGTTGTTGAAGTGAACAGTGATCTTCTGGTTCTGCTCATTTCACTCAGCATCAGTTGATGTAAGTCTCTCCAAGCCTCTCTGTATTCCTCCTGCTGGTCATTTCTTACCGAGCAATAATATTCCATAACCTTCATATACCATAATTTACCTAACCATTCTCCAACTGATGGACATCCTTTCATCTTCCAGTTTCTAGCTACAACAAAAAGAGCTGCCACAAACATTTTGGCACATATATGTCTCTTTCTGCTCTTTAGTATTTCTTTGGGATATAAGCCCAGTAGCAGCACTGCTGGGTCAAAGGGTATGCACAGTTTGATAACTTTTTGGCCATAGTTCCAAATTGCTCTCCAGAATGGCTGGATTCTTTCACAACTCCACCAGCAATGTATTAGTGTCCCAGTTTCCCCACATCCCCTCCAACATTCATCATTATTTGTTCCTGTCATCTTAGCCAATCTGACAGGTGTGTAGTGATATCTCAGAGTTGTCTTAATTTGCATTTCTCTGATAAGTAGTGATTTGGAACACTCTTTCATATGACTGGATATAGTTTCAATTTCATTATCTTAGAATTGTCTGTTCATATCTTTTGACCATTTATCAATTGGAGAATGGTTCAGTTTCTTATAAAGTAGGGTCAGTTCTCTATATATTTTGGAAATGAGACCTTTGTCAGAGCCTTTGCTTTTAAAAATATTTTCCCAGTTTGTTACTTCCCTTCTACTCTTGTTTGCATTAGTATTATTTGTACAGAAACTTTTTAGTTTGATGTAATCGAATTCTTCTATTTTGTGATCAATAATGATCTCTAGTTCTCCTCTGGTCATAAATTCCTTCCTCATCCATAGGTCTGAGAGGTAGACTATCCTCTGTTCCTCTAATCTATTTGTAATCTCATTCTTTATGCCTAAATCATGTACCCATTTTGATCTTATCTTGGTATATGGTGTTAAGTGTGGATCCATATCTAATTTCTGCCATACTAATTTCCAGTTTTCCCAACAGTTTTTTTCAAATAATGAATTTTTATCCCTAATGTTGGTATCTTTGGGTTTGTCAAATATTAGATTGCTATAGATGTACCCTTTTTTGTCCTTTGAATCTAATCTGTTCCACTGATCTAGCGGTCTATTTCTTAGCCAATACCAAATGGTTTTGGTGACTGCTGCTATATAATATAGATTTAGATCAGGTACACTTAGACCACCTTCCTCTGAGTTTTTTTTTTCATTAGATCCCTTGCAATTCTCGACCTTTTATTCTTCCATATGAATTTTGTTGTTATTTTTTCTAGGTCATTGAAATAGTTTCTTGGGAGTCTGATTGGTATAGCACTAAAAAAATAGATTAGTTTGGGGAGTATTGTCATCTTTATTATATTCGCTCAGCCTATCCAAGAGCACTGAATGTCTTTCCCATTATTTAAATCTGACTTTATTTTTGTGGTAAGTGTTTTATAATTTTTCTCATATAATTCCTGACTTTTCTTTGGTAGATGGATTCCCAAATACTTTATACTCTCAACATTTGTTTGGAATGGAATTTCTCTTTGTATCTCTTGCTGTTGCATTTTGTTAGTGATATATAAAAATGCTGAGGATTTATGTGGATTTATTTTGTATCCTGCCATTTTGCTGAAATTTTGAATTATTTCTAATAGCTTTTTAGCAGAGTCTTTGGGGTTCTCTAAGTACACCATCATGTCATCTGCAAAAAGTGATAGTTTGAGTTCCTCATTTCCTACTCTAATTCCTTGAATCTCTTTCTCGCCTCTTATTGCCGAGGCTAGCGTTTCTAGTACTATATTGAATAGTAAAGGTGATAGTGGGCAACCTTGTTTCACTCCTGATCTTACTGGAAAAGGTTGTAGTTTATTTCTATTGCATATTATGCTTACTGACGGTCTTAAATATATGCTCCTGATTATTCTAAGGAATAGTCCATTTATTCCTATACTCTCAAGAGTTTTTAGTAGGAATGGATGTTGGATTTTGTCAAATGCTTTTTCTGCATCTATTGAGATGATCATATGGTTCTTATTAATTTGATTATTAATATGGTTAAGTATATTAATAATTTCCCTAATATTAAACCAGCCCTGCATTCCTGGAATAAATCCTACTTGATCATAGTGTATTATCCTGGAGATGATTTTCTGAAGTCTTTTTGCTAATATCTTATTTAAGATTTTAGCATCAATATTCATTAAGGAAATTGGTCTATAATTTTCTTTCTCAGTTTTCGCTCTACCTGGTTTAGGTATCAGTACCATGTCTGTGTCTTAAAAGTAGTTTGGTAGGACTCCTTCGTCCCCTATTTTTTCAAATAATTTATATAACATTGGGGCTAATTGTGCTTTAAATGTTTGGTAGAATTCACATGTGAATCCATCTGGTCCTGGGGATTTTTTCCTGGGGAGTTGATTAATAGCTTGTTCTATTTCTTTTTCTGAAATGGGACTATTTAAGCAATTTATTTCCTCCTCTGTTAATCTAGGGAGCCTATATTTTTGGAGGAAGTCATCCATTTCACTTAAGTTATCAAATTTATTGGCATAAAGTTGGGCAAAGTAACTCCTTATTATTTCTCTAATTTCCTCTTCATTGGTGGAAAGATCCCCCTTTTCATTTGTAAGACTATCAATTTGATTTTCCTCTTTCTTTTTTCTGATCAGATTTACCAAAGGTTTATCTATTTTATTACCTTTTTCATAAAACCAACTCTTGGTTTTATTTATTAATTCAATAGTTTTTTTACTTTCAATATTATTGATTTCTCCTTTTAATTTTTGTATTTCAAGTTTATTATTTGGTTGGGGGTTTTTAATTTGGTCTTTTTCTAGCCTTTTAAGTTGCAAGCCCAATTCGTTAATCTTCTCTTTCTCTATTTTCTTCAAATAAGCCTCTAAAGATATAAAATTTCCCCTTATTACTGCTTTAGCTGCATCCCACTGATTTTGGTATGATGTCTCATCATTGTCATTATCTTGGGTGAAATTATTAATTGTTTCTATAATTTGCTGTTTCACCCAGTCATTCTTTAAGATGAGATTATTCCGTTTCCAATTACTTTTTGGTCTATTTATCCCTAACTTTTTACTGAATGTTGCTTTTATTGCATTTTTGTCTGAGAAGAAGGAATTTATTATTTCTGCCTTCCTACATTTAATTTTGAGATCTTTATGTCCTCATATATGATCAATTTTTGTATAGGATCCATGAACTGCTGAGAAGAAAGTATATTCCTTTCTATTGCCATTCAGTTTTCTCCAAAGGTCTATCATACCTAGTTTTTCTAATGTTCTATTTACTTTTTTAATTTCTTTCTTATTTGTTTTGTGGTTTGATTTGTCTAAATCTGAGAGTGCAAGGTTGAGATCTCCCACTATTATGGTTTTACTGTCTATTTCTTCTTGCAACTCTCTTAACTTTTCCTTTAGAAAGTTAGATGCTATACCACTTGGTGCATATATGTTTAGTATTGATATGACTTCATTATTTATGCTACCTTTCAGCAGGATATAGTTTCCTTCCTTATCTCTTTTAATCAGATCAACTTCTGCTTTTGCTTGATCTGAGATAAGGATAGCTACCCCTGCTTTTTTGGCTTTACCTGAAGCATAATAGATTCTGCTCCAACCTTTTACCTTTACTCTGTATGTATCTCCCTGCTTTAAGTGTGTTTCCTGCAGACAACATATTGTAGGGTTCTGATTTTTGATCCAATCTGCTATCCATCTCCGTTTGATGGGATCGTTCATCCCATTCACATTTACAGTTAAAATTACTAATTCTGTATTTCCTGCCATCGTATTATCCCCAGATTATGCTTTTTCCCTTGACCCCCCTGATCCCCCTCCCCGATATTTAATTTACAGACCCCCCTTGTGACGTGCAACCCTCCCTTTTTTTTAAATATCCCTCCCCCCTCCGTCCAAGTCCCTTCACTTATTCTCCTTTTTCTTTTCCCTTTTTTTCTCCCCCCTTTTAATGAGGTGAGAGAAAATTCTCTGAAAAACAAATATGTTAATTATTTACTCTTTGAGCCTCTCCTGATGAGAATAAGATTCACACAATGATTCTCCCCCTTACTAAATTCCCTCAGATATGGTGTATTTTCTATGACTCTTCATGGGATGTAGTTTCCCTCTTTTTATCATTCCTTACCCTTTTTCTGAAACGACCTCCTTCCCTTTACTAGACCCCCCTTTTTTTCTTTTATATCAGTAAAATCAAATTATCCTTGAGTACTTTTTTATATACCCACAACAGAGTTACAGTTCTCAAGGGTTCTGTGTACCTTTTTCTGTTTCTCTTCAGTCTTGTGGATGTAGATCAAATTTTTTGTTTAAGTCTGGTTTTTTTCTTAGAAACATATAGAATTCCTCTATTTCATTGATTGACCATCTTCTTCCATGGAAAAAGATGCTAAACTTAGCTGGGTAGTTCATTCTTGGTTGCAGTCCTTGATGTTTTGCCTTACGGAATATCAGGTTCCAGGCCCTTCTATCTTTTAATGTGGAGGCAGCCAGATCTTCTTGAGTGACCCTTATTGTGGCACCTTGGTATTTAAATTGTTTTTTTTTGTTTTTTGTTTTTTTTTCTAGCTGCTTGCAGGATTTTCTCTTTTGTGTGGTAATTCTGCAGCTTAGCCACAATATTCCGTGGTGTTCTTTTTTTAGGGTCTATTTCAGAAGGAGTTCGATGAATTCTTTCCACATCTACTTTCCTTTCTGTTTCTATTATCTCTGGACAGTTCTCTTTGATAATTTCCTGTAAAATAGAATCTAGGCTCTTTTTTTGGTCATAGTTTTCAGGAAGTCCAATGATCCGCAGATTGTCTCTCCTAGATCTATTTTCCAGGTCTATAGATTTTCCCAGTAAGTATTTGACGTTGTTCTCCAGCTTTGCATTTTTTTTGTTTGTTTGTTTTGTTTGACTGATTCTTGGGTTCTCTGTGAATCATTCATTTCTATTTGTTCCATCCTGACTTTTAAGGAGTTATTTTCTTCTTTCACAGTTTTTAGTTCTTTTTGTAAATGCCCAATTTCGTTTTTAAATGAATTATTTTGCTTTATTGAATTTTTTTCCATTTCCCTAATTTTTTTTTTGAGAATTATTTTCTTTTTCCAATTCAGAAATTCTATTTTCTTGAGATTTTTTTATCTTTTCCAATTCAGAAATCCTACTTTCCTGTGATTTTTTTAAGCTTTTCTAATACACAAATTTTGTTTCCCTGCATCTCCTTTGAATTCTTTATTTTTTCCAACTCCAATTTCAGGACTTTGTTATTCTCTATCATTGCTTCCCTTTCCTTTCCCCATTTTTCTTCAAAATCTCTTAATTTTTTAATAGTCTATTCTAGGAGAATGTTATGTGATGAGGGGCAGGAATTGTTCCCCTTTAGGTTGTTATCTGCTGAATCTTTGCTGTTAACTTCCTCAGGGTTGGATACCCGCTCTTTCTCTGTGTAGAAGGAATCTATAGTTTTCCTGGCTCTTTTGTTCATATTTAAAAAATCTTTTGGGGTCTGTCCCTGGGGTAGGAAATTATTTATTTACTTCTTTACCAGCTTCCTCCCAGACCGGATGGATGCAACGGCTCTTGGGCATGAGCTAAGATAGAGCTCTGGGAGAGAGTTCCCCACCCCCTCCCTGGAAGTGCCTCAGAGGTGACTAGCACTGCTGTGCCTTGAGGGAGTTGTTTTCTAGAGTCTTCCCTGACTTTTGAGATTGAAGTAAAGAAGGCACAAAGCCCAGCCTATGCTTCCTGTTGGGGCAAGGATATCTGCAGCAGGTGACGTGAAAAGCCCCTGCGCTCAAACTGGAAGTGTCTGCCAGAAACCGTGGCCCCTAGTTCAAAGGTTCCACTTCTCTAGGACTTCTGGAGGCGAGTTCCACACCTGAGTTCCACCCCCTCCAGCTAAGCTAGGCAGTGTGTGTTGCCTTGGGCCATATCCGCCCACTTGTCAATCTCTTAACTAGTCTTAGGTGGGGGCTGAAGCCACACCCCCTGGTGCTGAGATCTGCTGAGTCACCCCCAGGATCCGGGGAAAATCTAATCTATCTGAATTTTTAAAGTGTTTAGATTTCCCTTCTGAACTGCTATATTATAAGCAGTAGAAGAGCTAACAGCCTGTGCCAGATTCCTTTATCTCAGTGGCTTCTCTGATCCCAGAGCCCTTCCCAGCGTAATCGGCGCAGTATGCTAGCACTCAGCCGTCTGTGCTGGCCTCTCTTCTTCCTCCCCTGGGAAATGACCTTTTCTGTTGAAACTCCAGATTCTCTTCAGCTGGTAAGTCGTGCTTCCAGTCCTTGTGTTATATATCAGTCCAGCGATATTTCTGAGGCTGATTTATCTAATTGGTTGTGAGGGAGTAAGGACGTTCACAGAGTTGTGTGTTTCTTCTCCACCATCTTCCCTCCTAGTCATTTTCACAGCCTCCTTCCCTGGAGGGAGGAGTTGCCCAAGACCAAGGGCAATAGCAGCAACATAAGTTCTGGGTAATATACCTGGCCAGCTACATCACTTTTATTCAACTAAGACAATGACCAAGTATAACAAACAAACAAGTGAAATTCTAATTTCAAGGAATTTCAAAGCAGAAGAGTCCTGAGATACCACTTGTGGTGTATGTATATTGTTGGGATTCAGGAAGACACCAGAATATTTGTATTTTGGACTAGTGACACAGGTGTTCAAAATAGATTTGGAGGCTTAGAGAATCTCCCTGTAGAGAGGTAAAGTTTTATTACAATTGTAATGCCAAATACAGTAGATTAAATTCCAGGAGAGGAAGATAACAAAGAGCAAGGAGCAAGGATATTTGAGGAATACAGAACAAAGAACATCAATAGACTGGTGTTCATGTGATTGGTGGGAAGTTTGGCAATGGGAGTTAGCAATGATCCCCTTTTCTTTCATGAAGATAAGAAGTACTCATGGATTGTGTCCACATACAAGATAGCAGTCCAGGCTTGTGGATGGCAAACTACCTGTTTTTGAAGGATAGCTTAATTCACACACATTTTCCAAGATTGGGCCACATTACTTAATGGCTATATTCCTAAGGTGACTCCATTATTCCTAAGATCAAGTGGCCTTTTTTTTTTTTTTTTTTTTTGTTTTTTGTTTTTGTAAAGCACTTGGGTCTCTACTGCTATTGGTATTTCCACTATATAAATATAATATGTAAATATTACAATTACTCATGAAAACATGCTATAGTGTTGGGGAGAACAAGGACTGTAGACTTGTTTTCAGGGCAATGATATGCTCCCTGTGAACTCCCTGGTAATGGAGATATACTTCAAAATACCTTTCTGAGAAAGGGATTCTTAAATCCTTATCTTAATGAATATCTGGAGCTGGCGGTTACTCAGGTAGTAAGTATTAAAGCCAGACTTCCACTTACCTCTTCCTGATTCTAGGCAGACAAGGGTTAAATGTTTTACCTAGTTACATAACTAGAAAGAGACTTTTTTTGAATTCTGTTCTTTTTGACTCCAGATGGCAGCTTATATCTACTGCATCATTTAGCCTTCTCAAGTCACTTAAAGGACAATCAAAAGCCATATTGTGTAGTCTATAATATATTATAATAAAATTATTGTTCAAGATGAGTTTAAAGTGTATCATTCATAAGTATGACTGTAAAAAGGATGTGGGATAGTAGTATTCAAAGAAGGAGGAATAGCCAGTGGAGAGCTTGAGTGGTGCATTAATAGCCACACAACATAACAGAATCTAGAGAAAGCCATGTGCAATTCAGTAGAGAAGTTCTCTTTGACTATATATGGGAGATAAGGAAGAAGAGTTCATACATTAAATTCTGCCCTGCAGGTGAAAGTACTTGTCTAGATAAGATCATGGATTAATGATGTACAATGTAGACTTTTGAAAAAACTCAGAAATTTACCTTCATATTATTTTTTCTTTTAAAAATATAAAATTATAAAAATATTTAAAATTATATAAAAAGTATTATTTACTATGCAAAGTTGTAAGACCTATTTATCATTTCTATCATTATGCCATAAAATATAATATAATACAAAATACAATATTAGAAAATGAGAAATGGGGGGGCGGAGCCAAGATGGCGGAGAAGAAACACAAGACTCTGTGAACGTCCTTACTCCCTCACAACCAATTAGATAAATCAGACTCAGAAATAGCATTGGACTGATAGATACCACAAGGACTGGAAGCACGACTTACTAGCTAAAGAGTATCTGGAGTGTCAATAGAAAAGGTCAGTTACCAGGGGAGGAAGAAGAGAGGCCAGCACAGACGGCTGGATGCTAGCATACTAGGCTGATTGTGCTGGGAAGGGCTCTGGGATCAGAGAAGCCACTGAGATAAAGGAATCTGGCACAGGCTGTTAGCTCTTCTCTGCTTATAATACAGCAGTTCATAAGAGAAATCTAAACTACTTTAAAAATTCAAAGATAGATTAGATCTTACAGGATCCTGGGGGTGACTCAGCAGATCTCGGCACCAGGGGGTGTGGCCCCTAGCTCCCACCTGAGACTAGTTAAGAGATTGAGAAGTGGGCGGATACGGCCCAAGGCAACACACACTGCCTAGCTCCCATCAAACAGAGACAGATAGCAGATTAGATCAAAAATCAGAACCCTACAATATGTTGTCTGAAGGAAACACACTTAAAGCAGGGAGATACATACAGAGTAAAGGTAAAAGGTTGGAACAGAACCTATTTTGCTTCAGGTAAAGCCAAAAAAGCAGGGGTAGCTATCCTTATCTCAGATCAAGCAAAAGCAGAAGTTGATCTAGTTAAAAAAGATAAGGAAGGAAACTATATCCTGCTGAAAGGTAGCATAAATAATGAAGCCATATCAATACTAAACATATATGCACCAAGTGGTATAGCATCTAACTTTCTAAAGGAAAAGTTAAGAGAATTGCAAGAAGAAATAGACAGTAAAACTATATTAGTGGGAGATCTCAACCTTGCACTCTCAGGTTTAGACAAATCAAACCACAAAGCAAAGAAGAGAGAAATTTAAAAAGTAATAGAACATTAGGAAAACTAGGTATGATAGACCTTTGGAGAAAACTGAATGGTGACAGAAAGGAGTATACTTTTTTCTCAGCAGTTCATGGATCCTATACAAAAATTGACCATATATTAGGACATAAAGATCTCAAAATTAAATGTAGGAAGGCAGAAATAATAAATTCCTTCTTCTCATATCACAATGCAAGAAAAGCTACATTCAGTAAGAAGTTAGGAGTAAATAGAACAAAAATTAATTGGAAACTGAATAATCTCATCTTAAAGAATGACTGGGTAAAACAGCAAATTATAGAAACAATTAATAATTTCACCCAAGATAATGACAATGATGAGATATCATACCAAAATCAGTGGGATGCAGCAAAAGCAGTAATAAGGGGAAATTTTATATCTTTAGAGGCTTATTTGAAGAAAATAGAGAAAGAGAAGATTAACGAATTGGGCTTACAACTTAAAAGGCTAGAAGAAGACCAAATTAAAAACCCCCAACCAAAAATTACAATTGAAGTACAAAAATTAAAAGGAGAAATCAATCATATTGAAAGTAAAAAAAATATTGAATTAATAAATAAAACCAAGAATTGGTTTTATGAAATAGCCAATAAAATAGATAAAACTTTGGTAAATTTGATCAGAAAAAAGAAAGAGGAAAATCAAATTGTTAGTCTTACAAATGAAAAGGGGGATCTTTCCACCAATGAAGAGGAAATTAGAGAAATAATAAGGAGTATTATCAGAAGGAGTATTACCAGTACATTACATGGTACTGATACCTAAACCAGGTCGATCGAAAACTGAGAAAGAAAATTATAGACAAATTTTCTTAATGAATATTGATGCTAAAATTTTAAATAAGATATTAGCAAAAAGACTTCAGGAAATCATCTCCAGGATAATACACTATGATCAAGTAGGATTTATTCCAGGAATGCAGGGCTGGTTTAATATTAAGAAAACTATTAATATAATCGACCATATTAATAATCAAATTAATAAGAATCATATGATCATCTCAATAGATGCAGAAAAAGCATTTGACAAAATCCAACATCCATTCCTACTAAAAACTCTTGAGAGTATAAGAATAAATGGACTATTCCTTAGAATAATCAGGAGCAAATATTTAAGACTGTCAGTAAGCATAATATGCAATAGAAATAAACTGCAACCTTTCACAGTAAGATCAGGAGTGTAACAAGGTTGCTCACTATCAATAAGAGCCGAGAAAGAGATTCAAGGAATTAGAGTAGGAAATGAGGAAATCAAACTATCACTTTTTGCAGATGACATGATGGTATACTTAGAGAACCCCAAAGACTCTGCTAAAAAGCTATTAGAAATAATTCAAAATTTCAGCAAAATGGCAGGATACAAAATAAATCCACATAAATCCTCAGCATTTTTATATATCACTAACAAAATGCAACAGCAAGAGATACAAAGAGAAATTCCATTCCAAACAAATGTTGAGAGTATAAAATATTTGGGAATACATCTACCAAAGAAAAGTCAGGAATTATATGAGCAAAATTTCAAAACACTTGCCATAAAAATAAAGTCAGATTTAAATAATTGGAAAGACATTCAGTGCTCTTGGATAGACTGAGCGAATATAATAAAGATGACAATACTCCCCAAACTAATCTATTTTTTTAGTGCTATACCAATCAGACTCCCAAGAAACTATTTTATTGACCTAGAAAAAATAACAACAAAATTCATATGGAAGAATAAAAGGTCGAGAATTGCAAGGGAACTCATGAAAAAAAACTCAGAGGAAGGTGGTCTAGGTGTACCTGATCTAAAGCTATATTATATAGCAGCAGTCACCAAAACCATTTGGTATTGGCTAAGAAATAGACCGCTAGATCAGTGGAACAGATTAGATTCAAAGGACAAAAAAGGGTACCTCTATAGCAATCTAATCTTTGACAAACCCAAAGATACCAACGTTAGGGATAAAAATTCATTATTTGGAAAAAAACTGTTGGGAAAACTGGAAATTAATATGGCAGAAATTAGATATGGATCCACACTTAATACCATATACCAAGATAAGATCAAAATGGGTCCATGATTTAGGCATAAAGAGGGAGATAATAAATACATTAGAGGAACAGGGGATAGTCTACCTCTCAGACCTATGGATGAGGAAGGAATTTATGACCAGAGGAGAACTAGAGATCATTATTGATCACAAAATAGAAGATTTTGATTACATCAAACTAAAAAGTTTCTGTACAAATAATACTAATGCAAACAAGATTAGAAGGGAAGTAACCAATTGGGAAAATATTTTTAAAAGCAAAGGTTCTGACAAAGGTCTCATTTCCAAAATATATAGAGAAGTGACCCTAATTTATAAGAAACCGAACCATTCTCCAATTGATAAATGGTCAAAGGATATAAACAGACAATTCTGAAGATGAAGAAATTGAAACTATATCCACTCATATGAAAGAGTGTTCCAAATCACTACTGATCAGAGAAATGCAAATTAAGACAACTCTGAGATACCACAACACACCTGTCAGATTGGATAAGGTGACAAGAACAAATAATGATGAATGTTGGAGGGGATGTGGGGAAACTGGGACATTAATACATTGCTGGTGGAGTTGTGAAAGAATCCAGCCATTCTGGAGAGCAATTTGGAACTATGCCCAAAAAGTTATCAAACTGTGACACCCTTTGACACAGCAGTACTACTACTGGTCTTATATCCCAAAGAAATACTAAAGAGCAGAAAGAGACCTATATGTGCCAAAATGTTTGTGGCAGCTCTTTTTGTTGTAGCTAGAAAATGGAAGATGAATGGATGTCCATCAATTGGAGAATGGTTGGGTAAATTATGGTATATGAAGGTTATGGAATATTATTGCTCTGTAAGAAATGACCAGCAGGAGGAATACAGAGAGGCTTGGAGAGACTTACATCAACTGATGCTGAGTGAAATGAGCAGAACCAGAAGATCACTGTACACTTCAACAACAATACTGTATGAGGATGTATTCTGATGGAAGTGGAAATCTTCAACATTAAGAAGAGCCAACTCACTTCCAGTTGATCAATGATGGACAGAGGTAGCTACACCCAGAGAAGAAACACTGGGAAGTGAGTGTAAATTGTTAGCAGTAATATCTGTTAGCCCAGGTTACATGTACCTTAGGAATCTAATGCTTATTGTGTAACAAGAAAATTGTATTTACACACATGTATTGTATCTAGGTTATATTGTAACACAAGTAAAATGTATGGGATTGCCTGTCATCAGGGGTGGGAGTCGAGGGAGGGGGGGATAATTTGGAAAAAATAAATACAAGGGATAATATTATAAAAATATATAATAAAAAAAGGAGAGTTTTTAACACTAAAAAAATTCTTTAGGAAATGATAAAAAAAAAGAAAATGAGAAATGCATGAAAAAGAATTAAAATGTGTTCAGCTATAAAGAAAAGGCTAAATGGTCAACTTGAGTTTGCGAGTCCCTGATTTTTTCAACATGTTTCTATATCACATGACCTGTTAGAGAAAAATTCACTTTGCTCTTTTTTATCATACCAAAAATTACAGAATAAAAATATATAAATAATTTATCTTTCCAGATTTTCTGGAAACGTCTACAGCCTTTGTGTTTTGTTCACAATGTTCAGATAAGACTTGCTTCATTCACTGATACACACACACACACACACACACACACACACACACACACATATATATTAGTCTTTATAAAAAATGCAATGTTTTGTCACAATTTTCTTTTCATTTCAGAATTCTCCTCTTAATAATATTTCCTAAATGTCTAGGATTTCTCAGCAAATGGCAACATTGTCTTGGCAGTGATGAAGACTTATCTCAGTGGTGTCCTGAGGCTTTTCTTCTGGGCCATTATATAAGAAAGAACAAAAGAAAAAAAGAAAGGAAGGCACTGAAAAAGTGCCTTCTGTACTGTTTCTGGTAAGAGATACAATTATTTGTACTAATGGCCACATAGTTTATCTTACCATCTCATCTTCATGTAATATGTGTCTTAAGTATAAAGTGATGATTAAGTATGGAGTTTTAAGTGTTACATACTCAACACACTTTTGAAAAATCAAAGCTTGCAAATTATTTCTTAAAATGTAGCAAGGTGAGTTTTCAAAAGGAGATCATTTGATTACAAAATATTGTTTTGATATGTAATTGAATATTATTGGAATACAATAAACTAGGGAGAAGGAACAATGTACACTAAGGAATAGAAGAAATAATGCAGCTGAGGGAAAAAGATCTTGGACATGATTTAAGACACCTAAACTTTAACCCAAAAACTGACATTTACACTCTTTCTAATTCCTGGATGAGTCACCTCAAGTAGTTATTAGATTTTACATATATAACTATTTTTTTCATTTTTAATTTGACAAAACTTTACTTGGCGATAAGTTCCATTTTAGTTTTAGTGAAGTGTAATTCTATGAGCTTTTGAAAAAATGTTTGCTTTTGTCAGATGAATTCAGGAAAATCTTTAATATATAATTGGTAAATAATAAAGACTATATATCATCAATATCATCAATCAATTTTCTGCAAGCATTTATTTAAATATATTATGTACAATACATTGTGCTAGGCACAATCATTGAAATGATCTTTACTCACTAAAGACTTACAATGTAATGGGATAACAACAAGTTAACTCTTTTTTTTTTACTTTTTCTTTCTTTCTTTTTTTTTAAATTTTCATTTTATTTTATAATTATAATAATTTTTGACAGTACATATGCATGGGTAATTTTTTACAACATTATCCTTTGCACTTACTTCTATTCAGATTTTTTCCCTTCCTCCCCCAACCCCCTCCCCCAGATGGCAAGCAGTCTTATATATGTTAAATATATTACAGTATATTCTAGATACAATATATGTGTGTAGAACCGAATTTTTTGTTGCACAGGAAGAATTAGATTCAGAAGGTAAAAATAACAGTTTACATTCATTTCCCAGTGTTCCTTTTCTGGGTGTAGCTGGTTCTGTCCATCATTAATCAATTGGAATTGGATTAGCTCTTCTCTATGTTGAAGAAATCCACTTCCATCTGCATACATCCTCGTACAGTATCATTGTTGAAGTGTATAATGATCTTCTGGTTCTGCTCGTTTCACTCAGCATCAGTTGATGTAAGTCTCTCCAAGCCTCTCTGTATTTCTCCTGTTGGTCATTTCTTATAGAACAATAATATTCCATAACATTCATATACCATAGTTTACCCAACCATTCTCCAATTGATGGACATCCATTCATCTTCCAGCTTCTAGCCACTATGAAAAGGGCTGCCACAAACATTTTGGCACATACAGGTCCCTTTCCCTTCTTTAGTAGTTCCTTGGGGTATAAGCCCAGTAGTAGTATGGCTGGATCAAAGGGTATGCACATTTTGATAACTTTTTGGGCATAATTCCAGATTGCTCTCCAGAATGGTTGGATTCTTTCACAACTCCACCAACAATGCATCAGTGTCCCAGTTTTCCCACATCCCCTCCAACATTCATCGTTATTTGTTCCTGTCATCTTAGCCAATCTGACAGGTGTGTAATGATACCTCAGAGTTGTCTTAATTTGCATTTCTCTGATCAATAGTGATTTGGAAACAACAAGTTAACTCTGCAAAAAAAAATGAAGTCCAAAAAACAAATATATGCTAAGTAGTTAATTATAAATTGGTTTGAGAGAAGATACTATAGTTGGGACAAGGTGGAGGGGATTTAAAATATATATATACATAGTCAAAATGCTGTCTAAATTTTCTTAAAAGATGAGAGGAATTCTATGATTGGAGTTAAAGAGGCTGTTTGTTCCAATCATGTGAGACATCCAATGCAAAGTATAGAGATAAGAGATAGAATGTCTTCTATGAGTACCAGAAATAAGGTCATTTTGGTTACATCAAAGATGTAAGAGGAGTTAATTCCAGTGATGCTCAAAAGGTATGGAAGAGACACTTTATTAATATTTAAAGAAGCCAAGATAACAATTTGGATATTTCCCTCTCTTTTAGGCATGAATATAGAAATGTTCTTTTCTCTGATAAATAGATACCTGAAAATAGATGGAAGCTGAGGAAAAAAGATTACACATTCCACTAACCATGCTAAAGTAGATACTTTCTTTCCCTGTCTTGAGCTGACTTGTATTTATTAAGGACAAAGTAGAAGAACCTTAACAAAAAGGAAAAAGGAAAACTAAAAAATTCTAGCCATTGATACAAATCAAAATTTTAGGAGACCTAAGTAAAAACTGAATTAAGAGTCTTTGTTTCTTGTTCTCCTCATTTCCCTCCCATCTCCATAAGTGCCCTACATAGAATTATGGATACTAATTAAGGAAGAAATCTTAGAAAACATTTAATTAATGTATGTTATATTTAAAGTGCAAGGGAACTTTGAGATATGTATTCCACCCTCATCATGTTACAGATGTTGATTTGCAAATTTCACATACACATAGACAGAGGCAATGTTTTGCTTAGGTCCTTTGAATTCAAATCCCTAGTTTATTTCTCTGTAACAAGCCTGCTTTTTGTACTCTTTTTTTGAAAGAGTTCAGTCTTCATTTCCTAGAAGTGGAAATATAGGTCCTACAAAGTTAAATGATGTGTTTAAATTCACACAGTATTTAGTGCAAAAGTTGTAAAAATAATCGAGGTCTTCTGACTTTTGGAACAGAGATATTTCCATTGCCATAATTCAATGTACTATTCCCAATTAGGTCTTTTTTTTTCCAGAACTTTTTTTCAAATACAATCTCATACCTTTTTTCTAACTACTCAAAGGAATTGCAGATTCCAGATATGTTGCAAACTAGTATTGTATATCCCTCTACATCATTCCATCCTTTGGAAACTTGTTTTCATTATTCTCATTGAAAAAAAAAAGCTAACAACTTAATTAATACAAAAATTCTGATGGCTGATGATAAAGAATATTTAATTTTCCCCAAAAATATTATTTATTTATTTGAAAGATTCTATTATTTCTAGTTTTTGTGTTCCATTTTTTTCCTCTCCCTCTCCTATTTGCTACCCCACTTACTGAAAAGGTAATCAGTATGTTAACAATTATAAATGCAAAATCATGCAAAACACTTTTCTTTATTAGCTACATTAAAAGAAAAAAAGAAAAAAGTGATAAAAGTATATGTCAATTTGCACTTTGAGATTACCCTTTTTTTTTCTCTGAAAAGAAGAAAGGAAAAATTTTTATTATGATGATGTTATTTTTAAATTATATAAATAAGTATTATTATGTAATATGCAAAATATACACATAATATTTATGACATATTATAGATTAAACTAACAAATATGATATAGCATATCAAAATATAAAATATATGATTGTATAGATTTTTTTTTTTGTTATGAGTCCTTTGCAATTATAATGATTAGGTAGGTAAATCTTCCAAAGTTGATCACCATTACAACAATGTTATTTATATACTATTCAATCATGAATGTATCAAATTAAAGAAACAAATTTTTTAAAAAATTAAAGAAAAAGTTAAAGAAAAAAGTCATGAAAGTATTTTTACTTAAGGAATAAATAGTCTATTACTGCTTATCTCATATTTGGACTTATAATTCACTATTGCCATTGCTCAAAAAGTGACAGTTCCTATTGCTCAACATGCTTCAGCAAATGATTCTAAATCATAGAAATGAAGCTATGGATCTCCTGGGGGGTTGGGAATGGCATTTGTGCGTATGTGTGTATGGGTGTGTGTGTGTGTGTGTATGCATGTGTATGTCAGTGCCTTAACAATTTTATGGTAACTGACCATATCAAACATGCACTAATATATTGGTGAAAATATCATATTATTGAGGTGATTCATAAGTCCAAATGATCTGCTTTTAAAGTACAAGCCTATGAAAATTAAATTTTGGAAAGATTATACATTGTAGGAAATCCAGAAGAATAAACCATTATTTCAATCACATTGTTCATATTCATTATGGGTGTATATAAGAATATAATGTATGATCAATTACATGAAAGACATAGAGTCTATTGAATTAAATGCCTGTATTATATTGATGAAGAATCTGAGGTAGCAAGAGGTTAAATGATTTCCCCAGGGTCACAATTCAGGCTATATATAAGACACAGACTTGATCTCTTATTTTCCTGACTCCAAAACCTGCATTCTCTTCACTGTTCCAACTGAATCCTTAAGTCATTAAACCAATGCTTTATTTGTAGGCAGATGTTAGTTTATTTAAGAAATTGCTAATGCAATTTCTTAAGCTTTGGGGTAACTTTCCTCAAGAGTAACACAGATGCTCAACTGAAAATTATCTCTTGGTGCCCTTATTCTCCTATACATAATACTTATCAGGTGAAATTTCTTTGAAGTCAAATGACATTTCCTACATCCTGCCAACCAACCTAATTTGACATCATTATTCCTCAGATTGTCATGGAAAGAAATAATTATGATATTTTACATGTGACCATGTAATTTTTAGTCGATGACTTTTAAAGAAATCCAAAACTCTGGGAAATTGTTTTGATTTCATTTTCTATAAACTCCAAACAGGGGCCATAAGAACTGTCAGATGAATTTAGGCCAAGTTTTGGGGGAGCTTATACTGTACAAGAGGATATAAATCAAGAATATATGTTTCCACCTGAAAAACATAAGAACCCTAGCAGCCCAAGATGAATGTTGCTTCAAGTTTAAGGTTCATTGGAAGTCTAAAATGAAACTTGGAAACTGCGGGGGGTATAGATTCACATGCCAAAGAAAAGGAGACTGTCATAAAAGTTCTATGTGAGTCAAGCTCTCATCTGACAATGTCTAAATAGAGATGTCAGTATCTCCAAAAATCATTTTTAACTTGAGCTCCAACACTGTCAACAAATGAGCTATTAATAGTTTGAAATTCCCAGTTTCCCTCAATTAAAATAAACCTGGATATAGTTTTGTCTTACTCTCTGCCCAGACTGAAATACTAGCTCTCAAATAAGCTTATTCCCTATTCCAATATACTGTCCAGTATTTTGAACAGGAAATCAAGTCATGTCTGCAAGTATATCCCTCATCAAGTGCATAATTCATTAAGGTATTAGAGTTCTGGTTTTTTAGTGTATGTTTTTTTTTTCTCCTACCATGGAATTTTTAATATGCAAACCAGAGTTGGAATGTATCTGTATGAGATTTTAAAGACTCTAAATTGGAGACTTTTGCAGGTGCATATTGGCATGTGGGTGGGATCTAAAATGTGGGCTAGCTCCTATTTCAGAACCAATTAGGAGATGGGCATGAAATTAGCTCTTTCTTGTCATGTTTAAGGAACATTGCCATAATGTACAGCTTCTAAAAATATTTTATTAGTAGAATGGCAATATCCCATATTTCATTATTGAATAGCCCAAAAACTATAGCATAGTTATTGAAGAAAACAAGCTTTTTTCACTGCCTAAAGTATTTTCCCCTTATTCTTATTTTAAAATGTGAAGAAATTTTTTTTAAAAACCCTAAAATAACTGAATTTTTCTGTTTCTAATTTATTGTATTACAGTTAATTACTTTCATTTTCTATTTCTTGGATATGGAAGAAAAATTACTTGAGCTGGTAATGGGTAAAATCTGATTCCCTGCTATGCCTACTTCTGGGGCTTTGTAGTCCTTTGAACAATTCTGCCATACCAAACACTAGCCCTGTATGATCCTTAGATCCACACTATTAAGGAGATGACTAACCATATTGTAGGTGTAGTTATGAACCATTTGTTTATATATATTATACGTAGTATATATATATATATATATATATATATATATAGTTAGAAAACATTTGTTTTATAGAATACATATCAGGGAGAAAGTTGCTCTGATGTTCTGGGCAGACCACCAGAAACAGGATGGTTAAAAAATCTGCAGTATTCAGAGAAACAGCTGACTGCTACTGAATTACAATCAAGACTGGCTAATAAAGGTCTAATGATTGCTCAAGTGTTTCCACCAGTAAGAAAAACCCTTCTGTTTTGAAAGGATAAGACAATGTGGCTCCAACTCTCTGATACTGCATAAGAGATAAAGAATACCAGATGTTATTGAAGGAAGTCTTTATTAGTTAAATTTAAAAGACCTATTTTAAAAAAATCATTAATTAACTCATGTTGAAAGATATTGCCTTGAGGAGAAATCATGATATTTTTGTCCTTCTTTCTTCTAGTTAGATTTCATTAAAAACAAATCAACTAATTATTAATGTCTTTCTATTTGTCAGACATTGTGTCAAAAACAGGGATACAAAGAAAAATATGGTATCGTCCCTGTCCTCAAAAACCTTATATTCTACAATAGAAGACAAGTTATTCACATACAATTACATATACAAAAATAAATAAATATAAAGGGTGTATCGAGGGGCAGGGACATCCAACCTTTGATTTCACTGGTATAAAAACTTCTGAGAAGGAGATTCTGTCTAAAAATACTCTCAGGGACTTACCTGAATTTTGATAAAATCATGGTTAAGTGACTTACTCAAGACCATTTAGTTAGAACAGATCAGAAATAGGGCTAGAACATTGATATCCATGAATCTATAGCCAATATATGTTTTATATATATATATATATATATATATATTGTTAGCCATCATATCTTGCTGTCTTGAAACTTTGTCAATAAATCATTGACTTAAATTTATATTTATGCAGAGAACATATGCAAAAATAAATACAGGTATGGGCATGTAATAAAATAAAAAATAATATATAAAATGTAAACTTTGGCTATTAGAAAATGTCTAAAACATTCAGGAAATCCAGATAATAGCCTGAGTAAGATGATATGAAGGAAAATATTATTTGAAAGGAAGGAATTTTAAGATTTTACCAGTAACTATAAAAAGTCAAGGATGTGAAAGACCAGGGTGGAAGTGGATAAAATAGTAAATGTTGAAGATAATAGTATTTATTTTCAGAAAAGGATTTATTTTTAAGAACAAAGAAGAAAAGGAAATTTCCATTTGACAATGAATGTAAACATTAGGCATAAACTGCAAATATCATGAATCTTGATAGATATCAACTCACTAGGCAGAGTTTGAAGAGATTGCAAGCCACCTATTTCCTTAAAAAAAAGGAGGGAGACATTGAAGGTCAACTCTGGTAAATATTTGTTTCCTGGGGTAGGCTTACCCTGCCTATGGATTGGAATTCATGAAAAAAAAAATCTGAGAAGGCTTTAAATGATTTTCTGAGACTTTTTAAACCACAGACCATAGAAGAGTTTGTGAAAACAAAGTCAGAAAAAAGAAGTAAAGCTATAATAAATGAAAGGAAAACACCAGTGATGGAGTTCCCAGGATATTCAGACTGTGTTTCATGATGCCAAATGAGTAGTTGAAAAATGAAAACTCACTCTAACTTGTAATTTAGAATTTTATAGAAAAAAGTAGGGCAGTGGAAATGTTTAATTGAATATTTCAAACCAGTTCATATTGGTAAGATTTAAGAACTTTAATTTATAAGGCCATAATCTAAATAACACACATACAGAGACACAGAGAGAAGACAGATGGAGAGAAAGAGAGAGACAGAGAGGGAGAAGGAGAGATGGAGGAAGTGGGAGGGAAAGGGAAAGGAGGAAAGGAGAGAGAGAGAGAGAGAGAGAGAGAGAGAGAGAGAGAGAGAGAGAGAGAGAGAGAGAGAGAAGGTTAGTATAACGTTAAGGGGACTGTTTGGAGGAGAATAACTGGTGCTTAGTACATTGATTGGTAGTTTAAAATTTAATAGGAACAGGAAGCAAGTGTTTAATATATTTATATATTATACCAGTTGGCATTCCCATGAAAAATAAAATTGGTACATTGATACTTTGTCCTTTCAGCTTCTTTCTTTTTTTTTTTCTGGATAGAAGGGGTGAAACCCAAGCAATTCCTGTTAATCTACTGAGGAGGAGTTTACTGTATGTAGATTTTTTCTGGTCACTGTCTACCTTTTTCACTCTGAAGATTTAATCAGATGCACCCTATTACAACTATTAGTTTTTTTTTTTTTTTTTTTTTTTTCTAACCTAGTGGTAATATGGAATTTGTATCAAGATAATTAGTCTCCATTCTGGGCAGCTAGGTGATACAGGGGACAGAGTACTGTGCTTAGAATCAGGAATACTCATCTTCATGAGTTCAAATATAGCCTCAGACCCTTAGTAGCTTTTTGACCTTTAACCTTGTTTGCATCAGTTTCCTCATCTATAAAATAAACTGGAGTAGGAAATACCAAATCACTCAAGTATCTTTGCCAAGAAAACCTCAAATGGGGTTGGAATCCAACTAATAGCAACATAATAACACCCCCCTCTAGAAATTCTTCTTCTAGAAAAATTTCTAAACTTCAGACTGAGATTTTGCTTTGTTTTCTAGTTTAAATTTGTATATCCCTTAAGTTTAACCACTTATTCTTCCTTATTTGAGGCAAAATGAGAATACAGGAAATGTTGAGACAAGAGAAGAAAGCAAAATATATTATAGTGTCTGTCACTAATTGGTCACAGAGAGAAGGATTCAAATAGGTCTTGTCTGGATCCCTTATTTTTTATAAAAGTAAATGCAACTGATCACTTCCTCTATTTTGAAATTCTTATAAAACCTTATGATTGAATTCTCCCTCCATGTCTCAATTGAAATTTGCTTTCAATTAACCAGTTACTCAGTGGTTACTCTTGATTCCCCAGTCCTTTCCATCTTGGTTTATTAAGTTCTACATAGGCCTAAGGAATTCAATTAACAATTATTTTAACTGGGGTTCAGCTATTACAACCCATTCTCCTTCTCAGTCTCTTTCTTGAAGATAGTGTGTGGCCCTTTAAAAACTTGGAGGAATAAATTCAGCTTATTTTCTCTTTTGAAAATTCTCATAGATTATTATTGATCACAAAGTAGAAAACTTTGATTATATCAAATTGAAAAGTTTTTGTACAAATAAAACTAATGCAGATAAGATTAGAAGGGAAGCAACAAACTGGGAAAACATTTTTTAGTCAAAGGTTCCGATAAAGACCTCATTTCCAAAATATATAAAGAATTGACTCTAATTTATGAGAAATCAAGCCAATCTCCAACTGATAAATGGTCAAAGCATATGAACAGGCAATTATCAGATGAAGAAATTGAAACTATTTCTAGTCATATGAAAAGATGCTCAAATCCATTATTAATCTGAGAAATGCAAATTAAGACAACTCTGAGATACCACTACAGGCCTGTCAGATTGGCTAGGGAAAGATAATGCAGAATGTTGGAGGGGATGTGGGAAAACAGGGACACTGATACATTGTTGGTGGAATTGTGAATGCATCTAGCCATTCTGGAGAGCAATTTGGAACTATGCTCAAAAAGTTACCAAACTGTGCATGCTTTTTGACCCAGCAGTGTTACCAGGGCTTATATCAGAAAGAGATCTTAAAGAAGGGAAAGGGACCTGTATGTGCAAGAATGTTTGTGGCAGCCCTCTTTGTGGTGACCAGAAACTGGAAACTACGTGAATGCCCAACAATTGGAGATTGGCTGAATAAATTGTACTATATGAATATTATGGAATATTGTTGTTCTGTAAGAAATGACCAACAGGATAATTTTAGAAAGGCCTGGAGAGACTTACATGAACTGATGCTGAGTGAAATGAGTAGGACCAGGAGATCATTGTATACTTCAACAAAATTATATGATGATCAAATCCGATGGATGTGGTCATTTTCAACAACGAGATGAACCAAATCAGTTCCAACAGAGCAGTAATGAACTGAATCAGCTACACCCAGCAAAAGAACTCTGGGAGATAACTATGAACCATTACATAGAATTCTCAATCCCTCTAATTTTGTTTGCCTGCATTTTGGATTTCCTTCACAGACTAATTGTACACTATTTCAAAGTCTGATTCTTTTTGTACAGCAAAACAACTGTTTGGACATGTATACATATATTGTATTTAATTTATACTTTAACATATTTAACATGTATTAACCTGCCATCTGCAGGGGGAGGGGAAAGAGGAGAAAAATTAGAACAAAAGGTTTGGCAATTGTCAATGTTGTAAAATTATCCATGCATATATCTAGTAAATAAAAACTATTAAAATAAAATAAAAAAAAAAAAAAGAAAATTGTCATAGTTCCAATTCCTTCTCTCACAGAGCTGAAGCAGGATGTTTGTACATCCTAGTTTGCCAATCAGTTCTTAAGTCCTATACATATATGGCTTAAGAATTGTTATATTATAATCACATCATATTATACGTTATATATTATATATTTATATGTTAATCATGGGGCTAGTGCATGAAATATTAGAAAATCTGGAGTCAGAGATCTGGATTTCAAATATCTGCTTTTTTAAAGTTAATCTGGGCACATCCCTTCTCTGAGCCTCAAATTTCCTCATCTATAAAATGAATAGATGAGATTAGATGATTTCTACGGTCCTCTCTAGCTGTACACAAATTAATAGAAGAATGTAAAGACAGCTGCCACATATTTCTAAACATATACCAATTAAATCTGCAAAATATTTTTTTGGAGAATATATTTAATTATAACCCATTATGTGAACTTTATTATGTTAAATGTTCTCAGATATCAAGGATGTACAGTCTCTACTACCAAAAAAAAAAAAAAAAACCTGCCTATCTTCGGAATTTAAATTTTAAAAATAAAGAAAAGATAGAAGAAGAAGAAAAGAAGGGGGGATATTTTCATAATGTCATTTTAAATGATTCCACATTTTCATGTTTTTTAATCTGTTTCCTTCTCATATCATGCCTTTGAAAGAAATGGCTGAATTTATTATTTTAATCTCTGCCAATAACTCCTTAAATATTAAGTTCAATTTCTGAATTCACACTAGCATTGTTAGATTAACAAATATGGATTTGTAGTATATATATATTAATTTTCTTTTGAAAAATAAATAATTTATTTTACAATCAAATAATAATTATAAATTTGAAGCAAAATTTTCATTCATGTATTTTCCTCACAGTTTCTGAGGGGGTGAGGAGAGAGCCTTTTAGTGCTTTAAGTATCTTGCAAATATTTATAATTTTTGTGTTTAAAAAAGGAGTAAAAAGGTAAAATTCAGCCCTTTAATCATTGCCTCCATTGGGTATCATCTAATTATCCAATGCTCTCCCATAAATTCTTCACAGGTAATTGACCCCATATTCTTAATTATTATGCCAATTTCTATCTTAAAAAGTGCTCCCTAGAGCTTCTCTCCATTCCTACCTTGATAATGTGCCACATTGAGCCCACTGGTGTATTACTAAGCCTTCACTTGCTAATTCTAAAGTGCAGCTAAATAGTATTTTGACCTCTCTGATTTACTGAGAAGCATTACCATACTGATTTTAACCTTGAGACCTTCTACTGACAATACCTGTGGAACTTCCCCTTAGTTATTCCCCTATCATCCCCTTAAAATTCTCTATCCAGTGTTCTTGACTTCATCTATCCATCTTCTTGATTTAGGAGTTTAGCCCTAGATTGTCAGATAAATCTCTTTCTGCTTTAAGTCTAATGTTATAAATTAATGAATATTTGAGATTGAGAAGCACAAATTAAAAATCAGTAAAGGAAAAAAATCAACAGCCCTCTTCTCTCTTTATAACACTGCACTCTCTTTTTGTATTCCCCAATATCATTTATTCTTACATTTGTGGTTGTTTTCTTGATTAGAAGCATTTTTTTTTTCTTTTGTGAGTTCCTCTCTGCTCACATCTACCATATATTTTGACATTGCCCTTTGTTATAATCATTTTTTAAAAGTTCTTTCTTGATAATCAATCATTACTGCCATATTAAAGGATTAATAGGAAATTAGACCTTTGATTTAATTAGGTTATTAAAAAATATTCCAAATTTGTAATATCCCAAAGGTGATTTAGGTATTTTTCCTATTTCCCTTCAGTGCCCAATTAATTTTTTTGTGCTGTTTGAATACTTAATAGTTATTACCACAAATGGCATTTTTTCTTCAGTATCTACAGATTATAATCTATCAGATAGGCATTTATCCCATATTCTATTATTCTGTGTAAAAAATATTACCAAAATCTTACTGATAATTTCTAGGAACATGTATAATTATTTAGGACTTGATGAAAGGAATGAGAAAGGTCATTAAGTATAAAAATAGTTATTTTATTTAAAATATATTTTATTTTATCTTCAATTTTCTATTTAAAAAATATGTTACAGATCCTAAAATGTTCATACGCTCTTGTCCTATATATCCTATATATTCCATAAAGAATGTAGCTAACATGTTGAAGACCTCCCTCTGGGCTAATTGAAACCTGAATATCATTGTATACCTAGCCATCTTTTCCAATATATGAACTTTCACTCATAACCCATGACTCAATATTTCTAGTGGAAGAATCATCTGAACAATTCTTAAGACTCTTCTGCTACCATAATCACTTACCAGTCATACTTTTCTTTTTTGAATTAGCCTCTTTCTAAATTGATCACTGCATCCAGATTCTGGTAGTCATTATTTCACAATTTCCAAAAAAAATTTGTCCATTTTTAAATTTTTAAATATCTCATGATGTATCCTAACTTCTGCATTTAAAATAGATGACTTCACTCTACATATTCATGCTTCCTTGAATACCCAGATTTCCTAGTTCTTTAATCTGCTACTCGGCCATATCACAGCTATACTTACAGACAGTTACACCTTGCATATATTGGATAGCATTATCAATCACATATCCTACTTATGTGTTCTAGAAATCTAAAATACCTTTACCTAACCATAAAATTTAAGCTGATTATCTATGCCTTTTTGCTCTGACATTTTTTTCTCAGATGTTTCTTTGTTTCCTGTTGGCCTTTTTCTTCCCTGATTAGGCTTAATGCCTTAAATGTAAAACATCAACTTTGATTTTTTTTCCTATAAGTAAGAGAAAAAAGAGAAAATAAAAATCAGAGCTATAGTTCTCTTTAATGAAAAAAAAATCAACCACTGAAACTATGTTAAGAGAAAGAAATTCCCTTTATACTATTCATTTGTTTTTATTTAAATGGGAAAGCAAATTGAAAAGCATATGCTTATGATGCTTCTCATTAAGTTTTGAGACCATTTATTCAATCAGAATATTCAGATTTTTGTATATATATATTTTTTATTTCACTGGTTGTTGTTTAGAAAATGGAAAAATCATGAGGTTTCATTGGGCACTTATGGTCCTATGAAAATTCATGTTCAGACAAAAAGAAAGGAAAGAGTAGAAGAATGTAAGACAGATTCTAAAGTGTTCTTTGCATTACTTCACAAAGGAAGTTTGTTCCTTGGGTGAAAATATGGGACTGCTTCATCTGCAGGCATTTGTGGTCTCTGTACTTCTGGAATAGCAGGAAATGTTTTAACAATTAGGGTGAGCAAATTGTAAAGGGAAATATGGTAGTGAGTTACCAACCAAGTCCTTAAATAAAACATTCCTTCTCTAATGCAGTCCTGATGCTGTTCAGCCTTTTATTAGCAGAGACCACTGCATTGCCATAGGCAAAGCATCAAATATACAGTAGTTTGATAATGGTAATACATGCAGCAATAGAGCAAAAACACAATTATGAAATGAGCAAAGAAGACATAAGTTAAATTTTACCTCTAGGCCTCTTCTTGATTTTTCACGAGCAAATTAAAACAGTCTTATTGCAATTATGTGTGCTTACATTATTTACATATTTTTGAAGCTTTTTTTTTACAAAGAAGTAGTTCCATATATGCTTGTAATTCCCATTATCTTTACTTAAATAGATATTAATCACTGGTTTCTTTCAGACATAACTCAATTCCTACCTTTTGCCTTAGTCCTTTCTGGGTAATAATATTTCCTAATCCCCATTATTCCCCTGCAGTATATATGCAGTATTAACTTGGTTTATAGAAGAAAATGAAATATATTTTACTTTACAAAGAAAGTATTACACTTTCTTATGATATGGATTGGTCTAAGATCCATATTAAATTATTTTGGAATATATTAAACTTAATTACTTGTGGATATATTTATCAGTTTTATGTGTAAAGCCATTGGAGAGAGTCATAAGGTTAAATTACACTCCTCGAAACTTGAGCAAATATTTTCTTCCCCCCAAAATAATAGCAATTGCCCAAGATTCATAAATGATAGTCAGGTGTGGTGTTGTATATAGCTCAATGAGTTCCATGTAATGTGATTAAATCCTAAGATCTCTGGTAAATAAGCATATCTCCATTAAAGAACACTCTCTTCCTTTTGTGAGGTCTCCTTCAAAGCAATCACTGTTTAGGTAATATTTACACATATGAATAGAATTAATTCTAGGATAGATTCAATGTGTTTGTGTGCATGAAACACAGCTACAATTAAGAGAAAATTAGGGCTTTTATGAGCCAAAACCATTAGCTCATTAGGAATGCAAAGAACATTAGTCTCTTAAACGTAAGACATTGACTCATATATATATTTATTTATTTCAATTAAGTCCACAGAAAAAAGTCAGGATTGTATGATAAACTCAATCTTTCTTTGTCTTCAAACAAATCATAATAACTTTTGTAATGTTTAGAAAAGTCTCATATTTCTGCCAATTATCTCCTTTGATTCCTAGCTCATTGAAACACTCTTCTTTGGTTCAGTAGGTTGATTTGGTAATATGGTATCCATTTAACACCTACCAAACTTGGAAAAATTGATAATATAATATGAGTTATTAATCAGTTATTAGTATATAGATACATATTGCAAAAGATATTTCTCAGTACATTGTACATGCTAATTGTGAATAATATACTTATTAGTTATTATTGTTGTTTGTCCTTTGTTCTTGAAAATGATCATGACATCAGGGAAGTGATGCCATGATGTGCAAATGAATTGGATTTAAGTGATGGGGGACTATGCAAGGTAACCTGCCTCATTTTTTTCTTGCCTACAATGATAAAATATAGAAGAAGAGGACTAAAGATGGCCCTGGATGAAATGGAAGATATTGGCATTTTTAAATAAAGGTCTTCAACTGGTCACAAAAGACATGAACAGAGATTTGACATCATTCTCTATTCTCCACTTTCTTCATGGCACAGCTATTGTATTTTGGCATTTTGTTCACTTTGGAAAGAATACTGACAAACTGGATCATTACCAGAGAAAAATTATCAAGATGGTGAGAGGGAATAAAAACGATATAATTTGGGATTAGATAAAGAAAATAAAGAGTTTTAACCTAAAGAGGAAATGATATTCATAGTATATGGATAGGGAAAGAATTTAGGACAGGAAGAGACTTGAAAATTTACCTACTTTATACCACTCATTTTACACAAATAGAACAAAGATGCAAAAATACCAACTGTTATCTTCAATATCACACAAATATTAAGTATAAGCTAGAAGTAGAGATTAGATCTTATGTCTCCAGAGTCAGTATTCTTTCTACAAGAAGACACTTTCCCTGAATCTTATTTTCTAATATTTGAAAGACTGTAATGTGCAATTAGATTAAGTCTGCTTTACCCCAAAGGAAAGAAGTAGTTCCATATATGCTTGTAACTCCCATTATCTTCACTTAAATAGATATTAATCACTGGTTTCTTTCAGACATAACTCAATTCCTACCTTTTGTCTTAGACCTTTCTGGGTAATAATATTTCCTAATCCCCATTATTCCCCTCTCTCTTCCCTTACATAAATACATACTTCTTGTTCTGTTTTCACTCCTACCCATCCTAGATTACCTTGTTTCAATTGTATGTAGGTTTTGCACAGATTTAAATATGGACATTCTCTCTCCAAAATAAGAATTTAAGTTCCTTGAAGACAAGAACCTTTGTTTGTTTGTTTGTTTGTGTTTTTGTATTCTAGAATCTTGTATAGTGAGATACATACAAGGTATTCAGTAGAGGTTTTCTGTTTAATTAAGAGAAGAATGATGACAGCTCACTTATAAGAAATAACTACTAAGTGATAAGAGTTAGAAATATAACTATGCAGGAGAATCAGGACTTTTCCCCAGTCAGAAATCTAGAAGTCACAAAATTTTAAATATATACATACATATATATCCACACACATATGTATGTACACATACACACACACACATACCTCTCTCTCTCTGTATATATATATATATATATATATATATACACATTCATACTTTGACAATGATTTAATTTTATTATAAATTTAGCAATTAGTATGAAAACTTAGAAAAAAGTTAGAATTTATAAGATGATAGAGCTTTCTTCCCCAAGATGGTGTAATCATGGACTATAAGCTACCAGTAAGTGACAGCATAACTCCTTGCAATTTTCTGTAACTATTATATTACAAGTATCCAAAAATTTTCATGCATCATAAGGGCCAGTGTAAGTGACAAATATTTTTCCTAATTCAATTAAATTTAGCACTTTAATAATCTATATGCTGGGAAACACAGTGTGAATAGGAAAGCATATCTACCTTCAAGGCATCCATTGGCTTGTAGATGGAAGGGATGTGCACAAAATAGAATATGCTGGTACAAACTATTTTAATACACACAAATAAGTTTTTTTTTGAGAACTATAAAAGATGAACTATTACTCATAATAAGGGAGCAAGGGAAGCTTTATAGGAGGAAGGCTTTGGAGCTTGGTCTAGAATTATGGATAAAATTTTACCAGTTAAACATACGGGAGGGAGAGGAATACCTAAATAGAATTCAGTCTTTCTTTGATTCAGTTTAAAACCAAATGTCTGAATCTTCAGTAATCAAACTTTGCTGAATACAAGATGATGAAACTGGATTGAAGTAAATTTTATTTAGAGGTATTCCTCCTTCCCCCTTCTACCTATTATAACAATAATTGTCTGGGAGAGATAAATAACTTTGCTGGATGTGGAAAGAAACAACAAATTTGGATCATTAAGTTTCACAAATAGCTATGCCACTCAGCCAAAAGTACATTTACCCAGAATTAAAGATATTCTTTAAAAGTATGTTGGGAGTGGGGGCGAAAATAAAGGATGCATTAAAAGTTTAACAAATCAGACTCAGTGATCTGAACTTTTTCTGCATGTGGAATTCATCAGCAGATTTTAGTGGCACTTGCAAACTTCCCTTTTCTATTACTGTTCCTTATTAAACTCCCAAGGATCTAGGATGATTTTTTTTCAGTAATTTATGACATTTGTGTCTATTTGCAACAGTTGTAAAAATACACTATAACTAGGAAACATCATAAAACACTTATAAAGTCTTCTAAAGGCAGCCAAAGAGTTAGACTTTCCACAGCAGTTAATGATACAAAGGTGAATGAATTATCCCTGAGCAGGGGCTGCCTGGAATCTGTAGCCTTTGTAATGGTGTTTTAGCTATTATTTATGACAGCAAAATTAAAAAAATAAAATCAGATTTGTATAAAAGGGAATTTGATGCCACAATATTTTCTCGATAAGCATGTCAACTTTAAATATGACTTAAGAGTTGGAAAGATAGATTCATGTTAGTTTAAAGGAGCTGTCCTTATACCAGTATTTTAGGAGCCTTTCAGTGACAAGCCATAATTCAATTTCTCTTATAAACTGATGAGCACATTTATTGTAGCTGGACAGTAAGCCATTCAAAGAGGAATATAGCCTCTTGGAAATGCATACTATTCTTTTCCTTAGGGTACAGTTAAATAAAAATAAATCTAAGACATAGGTAATAAGAGTATACATCATCACTAATTTGAAGTTCATGTACACTGATTCAAATTGCTGCTCTCTCACTTAACAACTATATATCCTAGGCAAGTCCCTTAACCTTTCTCTGTCTGTTTTCTCACCTGTAAAAAAGGGGTTGGGGGTGGAAGATGACTTTTTTGTTTTATTTTGTTCCAGTCCTAAATATATTGTTCTATATTTTCCAAATACATACTTAATTTCCCTACTTTGTTACTTGCTTTAAAGATTTTGTTAGGACTTAGTTATCAAATCAATGATCCAAGACAATTCTGAATGAAAAGTTCTATCTATCTCCAGAGAGAAAACTGATGAACTCTGAGTGCAAACTGAAGCATAATTCTTTCACTTTATTTTTGTTTTTGTTTGTAATGAGGCTAATATGAAACTAGGAATAAATGACTTCATATGTACTTGCCTTCTCAATAGTTGGGGGGAGGAGTTAGTGGGAGGAGATTTGAAACACATGTAAAAAAAGAAAAAATAATTATTTTAAATTTTAAAATACTTTCATTGTAGTTTAATCATACTTAATGTCAAAGAAGACTACTTCTTAATAGTTATATGTTGCAGAAATTATTTGTAGAAAATCCCTATTTAGGAAAATTATTTTTATATCAACTGGAAAGCATTTAATGGATACATTTTCTATTTTCTTTCTTTCTTTCTTTTTTTTTTTTTTACTGTGCCTTAGCTAGAGTTTTAAATCAAATAGAATATTTGAAATCCAACCTCTGCTCATTAATCGGTTGCCAAACAAATCTTTTCCCCAGTTACTAATGAGGATATTAAGAAAAGATGAAATTTACACAGCATAATTCATTCCATAAGTGGATAGGAAAAAAAAAAAACAAAAAAACAAAACAAGCTAATTTTCAGATTGTTTTGTTGTCAGTGACACAATGCAGCTATTAGAAATCTCAGGAAAACTTTTACTTTTGGACTTAAAAAATTATTTGACTATATAAAGACTGCTTTTCTCCTAACTAATGGGTGAACTTGCTAGTCCCCAAATGAAATTAATTGATAGTAATAACTAAGTAGAGTCACTGGGTACACTTTAATTTTTGAAAAGCTTCTCTTTTGTAATAGTTTTATGAGGATAAAGGCAACAACAATAAAGGAAATCAGGAAGACATGGACAATAGTGATGGCTGGTAGTCTGAAAAAAAAATTGTGATGAATTGAAAGAAAGACTATAAAACAAAGCAGCCCAAGAAGACTAGCTTACTGAAAAGGTTCATCTCAATCTCAATTATATTACCCTTTTCATGTTTCTTCATTGTCTCAGACTTTGAAGAACAGAAATGGAAAAAGGTGAAAGAAGAAGGAGAAAAAAGGGGGGTGCTGTTGGAAGAATAAAGATGGAGGAAAAATTAACAGAGAAATGATGATAACTTTTGATTTTCCTATAAATGGGGGAAAAAATTTGAAGTCTAGTACTCTAGTTTGTATAATAAAAGAAATTTGACACTTTCTTCGTTTGTTTCTATATTGCATCACAAAGTACTATTCCAAATGAAGAGAGCCAGCAAATATTTTAAAGATCCTTAAGTATAGGTAATATTTAAATGATTTGTAGAGAATCAATGTTCTAGTCTTTGAATTTACCCCCAAAGTTAATTAAGCCATTCAGCCTCTTTATTTAGATAAATTGAAGCAGTATCTTTTTTTTTTTGCTAGAATTTATCATTTTTTCCTATACTATCAACTCTACTTTCTTCCTTGCAACAGTGATGATTTTGTGAAAGTTATTTAATCTCTCTGATCTTCAGTTCCCTTACCTGTCAAAAGGAGTGTTCTGTCAAAATGAATTCTCATATCTTTTTTTTTATTTAATTTTTTTCCACAGTATATATGCATGAGTAATTTTTTTATAATATTATCCCTTGTATTCATTTTTCCAAATTATCCCCCCTCTCAACACTCCCTCCCCCGGATGACAGGCAATCCCATATAATTTACATGTGTTACAATATAACCTAGATATAATATATGTGTTTAAATACCATTTTCTTGTTGCACATTAAGTATTAGATTCCGAAGGTATAAGTAACCTGGGTAGATAGACAGTAGTGCTAACAGTTTACATTCACTTCCCAGTGTTCCTTCTCTGGGTGTAGTTATTTCTGTCCATCATTGATCAACTGGAAGTGAGTTGGATCTTCTTTATGTTGAAGATATCCACTTCCATCAGAATAGCTCGTCATACAGCATTGAAGTGTACAGCTATCTTCTGGTTCTATTCATTTCACTCAGCATCAGTTGATGTAAGGCTCTCCAAGCCTCTCTATATTTCTCCTGCTGGTCATTTCTTGCAGAACAATAATGTTCCATACCCTTCATATACCATAATTTACCCAACCATTTGCCAATTGATGGACATCCATTCATCTTCCAGTTTTTAGCTACAACAAAAAGAGCTGCCACAAACATTTTGGCACATACAGGTCCCTTTCCGCTGTTTACTATTTCTTTGGGATATAAGCCCAATAACAGCAATGGTGGGTCAAAGGGTATGCACAGTTTGAAAACTTTTTGGGCATAATTCCAAATTGCTCTCCAGAATGGCTGGATTCTTTCACAACTCCACCAATAATGTATCACTGTCCCAGTTTTCCCACATCGCCTCCAACATTCATCATTATTTGTTCCTGTCATCTTATCCAATCTGACAGATGTGTAGTGGTATCTCAGAGTTGTCTTAATTTGCATTTCTCTGATCAGTAGTGATTTGGAACGCTCTTTCATATGAGTGGATATAGTTTCAATTTCATCATCTGAGAATTGTCTGTTCATATCCTTTGACCATTTATCAATTGGAGAATGGTTTGATTTCATATAAATTAGGGTCAGTGCTCTATTTATTTTGGAAATGAGACCTTTGTCAGAACCTTTAACTTTAAAAATATTTTCCCAATTTGTTACTTCCCTTCTAATCTTGTTTGCATTAGTATTATTTGTATAGAATATCAAATCTTCTATTTTGTGATCAATAATGATCTCTAGTTCTCCTCTGGTCATAAATTCCTTCCTCCTCCACAGGTCTGAGAGGTAGACTACTTTCTGTTCCTCTAATCTATTTATAATCTCATTCTTTATGCCTAAATCATGGACCCATTTTGATCTTATCTTGGTATATGGTGTTAAATGGGGATCCATATCTAATTTATGCAATACAAATTTCCAGTTTTCCTAACAGTTTTTTCCAAATAATGAATTTTTACCCCTAATGTTGGTATCTTTGGGTTTGTCAAAGATTAGATTGCTATAGATGTACCCTTTTTTGTCCTTTGTATCTATTCTGTTCCACTGATCTACCATTCTATTTCTTAGCCAGTACCAAATGGTTTTGGTGACTGCTGCTATATAATATAGCTTTAGATCAGGTACATTTAGAGCACCTTCCTCTGACTTTTTTTTTCCATTAGTTCCCTTGCAATTCTCGACCTTTTATTCTTCCATATGAATTTTGTTGTTATTTTTTCTAGGTCATTAAAATAGTTTCTTGGGAGTCTGATTGGTATAGCACTAAATAAATAGATTAATTAGGGGAGTAATGTCATCTTGATTATATTCGCTCAGCCTATCCAAGAGCACTGAATGTCTTTCCCATTATTTAAATCTGACTTTATTTTTGTGGCAAGTGTTTTGTAATTTTTCTCATATAATTCCTGACTATTCTTGGTAGATGGATTCCCAAACCCTTTAGACTCTCAACATTTGTTTGGAATGGAATTTCTCTTTCTATCTCTTGCTGTTGCATTTTGTTGGTGATATATAAAAATGCTGAGGATTTATGTGGATTTATTTTGTATCCTGCCACTTTGCTAAAATTCTGAATTATTTCTAATAGCTTTTTAGCAGAGTCTTTGGGGTTCTCTAAGTATACCATCATGTCATCTGTAAAAAGTGATAGTTTGATTTCCTCATTTCCTACTCTAATTCCTTGAATCTTTTTCTCGGCTCTTATTGCTAAGGCTAGCATTTCTAGTACTATATTGAATAGTAATGGTGATAGTGGGCAACCTTGTTTCACTCCTGATATTACTGGGAAAGGTTGCAGTTTATTTCTATTGCATATTATGCTTACTGAAGGTCTTAAATATATGCTCCTAATTATTCTAATAAATGGACTCATTTATTCCTATACTCTCAAGTGTTTTTAGTAGGAATGGATGTTGGATTTTGTCAAATGCTTTTGCTGCACCTATTGAGATGATCATATGGTTTTTATTTAATTATTAATATGGTCAATTATAGTTTTCCTAATATTAAAGCAGCCCTGCATTCCTGGTACAAATCCTACTTGATCATAGTGTATTATCCTGGGGATGATTTTCTGAAGTCTTTTTGCTAATATCTTATTTAAGATTTTAGCATCAATATTCATTAAGGAAATTAATCTATAATTTCCTTTTTCAGTTTTCGATTGACTTGGTTTAGGTATCCATGTCTGTGTCATAAAAGGAGTTTGGTAGGACTCCTTCATTCCCTATTTTTTCAAATAGTTTATATAGCATTGGGGCTAATTGTTCTTTAAATGTTTGGTAGAATTCACATGTGAATCCATCTGGTCCTGGGGATTTTTTCCTGGGGAGTTGATTAATAGCTATTTCTATTTCTTTTTCTGAAATGGGACTATTTAAGCAATTTATCTCCTCCTCTGTTAATCGAGGAAGCCTATATTTTTGGAGGAAGTCATCCATTTCACTTAAGTTATCAAATTTATTGGCATAAAGTTAGGTAAAGTAACTCCTTATTATTTCTCTAATTTCCTCTTCATTGGTGGAAAGATCCCCCTTTTCATTTGTAAGACTAACAATTTGATTTTCCTCTTTCTTTTTTCTGATCAGATTTACCAAAGGTTTATCTATTTTATTGGCTTTTTCATAAAACCAACTCTTGGTTTTATTTATTAATTCAATAGTGTTTTTGTTTTTTTTTGTTTTTTTTTGTTTTTTTTTTTTTTTTTTTTTTTTACTTTCAATATTATTGATTTCTCCTTTTAATTTTTTGGTTGGGGGTTTTTAGTTTTGTCTTTTTCTTGCTTTTTAAGTTTCAGGCCCAATTCGTTAATCTTCTCTTTCTCTATTTTCTTCAAATAAGCCTCTAAAGATATAAAATTTCCCCTTATTAGCACTTTAGCTGCATCCCACAGATTTTGGTATGATGTCTCATCATTGTCATTATCTTGGGTGAAATTATTAATTGTTTCTATAATTTGCTGTTTCACCCAGTCATTCTTTAAAATGAGATTATTCAGTTTCCAATTAATTTTTGTTCTATTTACTCCTTACTTCTTACTGAATGTAGCTTTTATTGCATTGTGATCTGAAAAGAAGGCATTTATTATTTCTGCCTTCCTACATTTAATTTTGAGATATTTATATCCTCATATATGATCAGTTTTTGTATAGGATCCATGAACTGCTGAAAAGAAAGTATATTCCTTTGCCATTCAGTTTTCTCTAAAGGTCTATCATACCTAGTTTTTCTAATGTTCTATTTACTTTTTAAATTTCTTTCTTGTTTGTTTTGTGGTTTGATTTGTCTAAATCTGAGAGTGCAAGGTTGAGATCTCCCACTATTATAGTTTTACTATCTATTTCTTCTTGCAATTCTCTTAACTTTTCCTTTAGAAAGTTAGATGCTATACCACTTGGTGCATATATGTTTAGTATTGATATGGCTTCATTATTTATGCTACCTTTCAGCAGGATCTAGTTTCCTTCCTTATCTCTTTTATTTTTTTATTATATATGTAGTACAATATTTATGATCAGGAATACATACACACATAATCTAAAGGTTATACTTAATCCAAATGTTATATAAAATTTTTATTTATTTGTTCATACAAGAAATGCTGAGTATTGATATTATGGAACCAAAACATGCTTATGGAACCAATATCATTATGTACCATGCTGTTAATCAATTTATATATTGTCAAACTCCAAAATCTAAAATGCAAACTGATTTGGAACTTTTTCAATATGTTGTTTTTCCTTCAAGAAAAAAAAAAAAAAAACAAAACCTGAAATTGAAGTCTACAAGACTACTTATATACATATAGGAACTTTGTACTAAAGGAAATACACAAACCTATCTTGTGTACAGACATCACCTATTGTATGAATTAATGATCATCCTGCATACTTTTTTGTTAACTCAATCTAAATTATAAACTAAAGTTCTACTATGTAGTTTGACAAAGTCTTCTGCCTTTATTAATTAAAATTTAATTGAATAACATCTCAAAGACAACGGAACAAAAAAGCCATTGCTCAGTGAACACTGTGTCCCAGATTCTGCCAGTGATTGCCAATGTGACACCATATGAGCAATCATTAAAGTTATAAATATTGGGTGGTGATAAAGGTATATGTGCCAGGATGTTTGATTAGCTGTGAGGGTTGTTTATTTTCTTACTTCTTCATTCTTGCATTTGGTGTGGAAAGGTTCCCATATGCAGCCTTGATCCTCTATTCTTTGAAATATGAGAGTCTGTAGGAAGCAGTTTTGATGGATTTTGTAGATGTAATAGTATGACATTCCCAAAGCAGGCATGACATTGCCAGGATGCTTATGATTCTATTATATTAACTTCTTTGAACTTAAAAGGACACCTTGATAGAGTGTTAAGGGAAGACCTAATGAGAACACCCATCTTGAAAACCACTAACTATTTCACTGATGGTGGTACTTAATTTGTAAACTAACGAATTTTTTCCCACTCCATTCTTTTGGACAGTTACTTTGCATTTAAATACTGAAATATAAGAGATGGGGTTGGAGTCTTTCCTGTGTGTGAAGTAAAGTGTTAGGCTTTAATTTGTTTAGTAGTAAAACAGTTTCTTAATTTTTTTTTGTAGATGATTGAAGTGTTCAGTTTCATACTCAATAGAATAAATTGAACTTAATTTTTTAAAATCAAAATAAATAAATAAAATAGACAGTGGTTTTAATCAATGAGGCACAACTTAAAGGTTATAATTTCAAAGAGGCACATGTAAAATAAAATGAAAATCTTCAGAATTGCAATATGAGGAATGTGTGGCTATACACCCTAAAGGGAAAATCTGATAAGTTTAGTGACCTGCAAGGTGAATATAAATTAATAATATCAAATAATAGTTCCCAAAATACAATGTGATTTTAGTTTTCATTAAGAAAATGAGAATATCCAAGATTATGATGACATGGACATGATAATGGTATTCTCATTTTCTTAATGAAAACTAAAATCACATTTTATTTTGGGAATTATTATTTGATATTAACTTATATTATTAGAATATCCAATAATTTATCATGTCCATATTGCATCAAAACAAATTATATGAAAGATTTATGGAGAATTAACAGGTATCATTCTTGGATAGTGAGAGGAGAGGAAGTGAGAGTTATTTTTTTTTTCCTTTATAAATACATATGAGAAAATAAATAGAGCTGTAGGTTTATGACTTGAGGCATTGATGGGATCTGATGAAAGATTTTTCTAGGCTTAATAAGATATGCAATTAATTAGGTGGACTAAAAGCATTGCTTCATTGCATTGAGGACCTAGTTGATGTTGGATAATGAGATTTTATTACCTATGAAGTTTGATGTTTGTGTATATTCTTCAAATTCCATTCAATGGTAGGAGCACAGGAGCTAGATGGTACTACTAATGGAGGGCTAAGGTATGGTAAGAAATAAGTGGAAGTATGATGAGGGGCAAAGAATGTGAGATTAAATAACAATGCAGTAATGAAATGGCTAATATAGTTAGAAAAATGAAGTCAGAAAAAAAGTAATGGTCTGGGAGTCTTCAGGGACTGCTGATGCCAGTACAGTTTCAATTAAGCAGAAACTAATGCAAGAGAGATATTTAGCCCACTTGGTGATATATTAGGGGAAAATATAATCTTCCAGTAGTTAATTTTACAAAGATATACAGGGCATTCATGTACCTCAAATCCCATGTCTCAGAACCATCCAGAAGATTTATAATCAATCTTATCATTGATTTCTATTTGGGGCCTGCTGAGGCCCTTGTAAGTAAACTTGTAAATGCAAACGGAAACAAAAGCAGATGAAGGGGAAAAAAGTTAAAAGTGTGATCTAGCAAGTTTTTGAAAGAAAAGCAAGCAATCCCCATCCAGAATTGCTTCAGTCAACAAAAGTAGTATCAGGCATGGTACGGGTCCTTGATCTTGGACTAGTCATTCTATTCAAGAGAGTCAAATTGGGTAGATATTAGTACTGGCAAAAAGTTCCAATGGAAATAGCAAGGCTAGAAACTTGAGTAAATAGAATACAATTCCTTATATAGTGAATATTTTGTGTTGAAAAACCCAGGAAGTATACTCAAAAAACTAAGGTTTATTATTCAATATTATAAATAGACACACACTGCACACACATATACACAAGAATCACTTGGGAATAAGAATTCCAAGAATGGATGAAAAAAAAAGGAGATAAAAAAGGAATTTAGAATTCTTGAGGAATAAAACAGAAGGAAGAGAGAGTGGACAAGTAACAGAGTAGGGTAAAGAAAGAAGGACAGAGAGAAACAGAGAGACAAAATAATAGAGTGACAGAGAGAGAAATAAAAATGGATGAAAGAAGAGAGAAAATTTAAGCATAATCAGACTACCTGAAAAGTCCAGCCAAATCAAAAATCTTTTATTCCGTATTTCACATTATTATTTTTAAAGTTATCAGAATTATTAGAAATAGAGGGGGGAGAAAATTATAAAGGAATCCACTTATCATTTCATGAAAAAAAAATCTCAAATTGCAAACAGAAATGTCATAAAAAATTCAGAACTTTCATTTAAAAGGAAGAGGGGGAAAAAATCAAAACACACATTTAAGAAGACAAAAACAAAATCCCAAAATTAAGAAAGAACAATCAAAGATCACATAAGAATAAATACTATTCTTATAGTGTACTAATTTCATATTTTATATTACACTATGAAAAGGAAATGAAATCTTCAGAAAAGACAGATTTGGTATGAAAGACTAAAGAAAAACATTTTAAACAACCAACAAACTCTATATATCTATATTATGAACAAATTCATTAAACTTGCAATTTTCTAAGGAAAATTTTATAAATTTAAGTGGTGAAGGTTTTCTTTCCTTATAACAATGAAATCCCAGATTCATGATCCAAAGATCTTGGTGTAGAGGGAGGGAAGATATTAGAACCTAGAGAAAATACAAGGTTATTTGGTTTAACAGTCAAAATTGATGAGTCATCAGCCTGAATTATCATAACTTTATTAGTCTACATTTTAAGAATTAGTCTTGGATTACTATACTTCAGCTTTCTTTGGGGAAGGAAGAGGCAGCAAGCAGTTATATTGTGATAGATAGATAGATAAATAGATAAATTAAGTGCTTATTAAATGCAAGTTACTGTGCTAAGCATTTTACAAATATCTCATTTCACAGGCCTCTGAAGTTTAAACAAATGATTGATAAAATTTATCTAAAAATGAAATAAATTGATTTGGTGGAACAGAGGAAAGAGTTTGAGTTTTCTAGAAGTAAAAGTAAATGAATAAATGGGAAATTTAAAAGACAGTTCTAAAGAGGATATGGGCCAGAGGATATCAAAGAGGATATCACTGGAGGCAAGAAGATGGAAAAATATAGGTTTTTGGAAAAAGTGTGTGAGCCAGAATATTTTATGAAAAGTATAAATGTAGCTAATTTCTGTGTCCTTAAATACAGGTTAAATTAGCACTTCTTTTTTCAATGATATAGGTGATTATGATCTTGTCTTGTTTGTTACCTGAAATGAACTCCTTTTGCTTCCTGGTTTTATGAGAAGAACTTTAAAACGACTATTAATCCATAGTTCTTTGTAACTTAGAAAAGAGCCAAGAATAAGCACTTGTAAGTCTTGGTTTGTTAAAAAAAATATTCTTCTCCCTTAAAATCACTGAAATATAGCTATTTGGAATTTTTTGGCAAATGACATGTGACCAAGAGCCTTTTCATAAGGCATTTGAGTAGGGGAATTTCTTTTTGGGCACCCCAAACTGATCCTTTACCTGAATTATTCAAACAATCCCCTCCAGATGCGAAATTTCACTAATAGGTCAAGCCCAGCTTATTGTCTAGCCAGTAACTGACAGATCAAGTTATTTATTATAACCCTGAATCTTTATTCTGAATTCCATCCTGGAGTAGATTTTATAGTCACATTATACACACAGTTTATAAAGGAAATGCTGACAGACTCTTGTTCCTGTAACACTATAGCTAACAGATGCATCAGTGCATTTTAGGATAACTAAATTATGAGGCTGTCATCAACATCCTCAACAATCACATTTCTATGAGCCAGTTCACAAGGCATGCACCTGGGGATGGTTGATCTTTCATTTTTTCTATAGGAAAAAGTAAGAGTCAAGGAAAACCCCCAAGTCAGGGAAAGGAAGAGGTTTGTATTTTGGGTATAATAACATCAGTTTTGTACATGTTAAGTTTGAAGAGCTGGTGAGACATGTATTTGGAGAATGTTAAGAAGGCAACTAGAATGCAAATCTAAAGATAAAACAACAGTAACAAAAATAAACAAAACTGGAAATATACAAGATGAAATTATAGGAAGGAAGGATGCAGGCAAAAATAATTAAGAAAGCTGTAATCAAATACATTTATATGTGTAGAAGTCATTGAAAGAAATAAAGTAGAGGGTTGGAAGAAAAAATATGTAAGTTTTCAAAAGAAAGGAAATAATAGTTTCAAAGAATATGTAGTTGGAAAGTAGAATGAAACATATATGTCATCAATATAATATGCCACATATGTTCAGGACAATAATATGAATTAAAAACATTGGTGTCTGAGGTGCCTAAATGCCAATCAGAGCGACAAGGGAAGAAACCATACATTGAGAAATGTAGAAAAATGTTAGTTTTGAGGAAGTAGAGGGTAAGAACTTAGACCAATCCTTCAAAAAGTTTGAAAGGTGATGATAATTAGACATAATGATAACTTTAAAAATAACTGTGAGAATTTGTGTTATCATGTAAAGATCATTAGCTCAAGTCAGAGGAAATAGGTTTAAATTCTATCTTTCATATGTGAAATCTGATCTACATCAAGATTACAAATATGATCTGGAAAATTCATTGAGCTATTTGATTCTCAGATTTTTCTTCTATTGAGAATGGGCTTGGACTGGATGACATTTCTGCTCTCCTTTCATCTTTTGTTCTATAATATGTCATTTTACTAATTTGCTGTTATCCATTCTTCAATTGGAAAGAGAACTAATGACATCTTGACTGGTGCATGGATTGGATTTAAGTGAGTCAGTTACATAAAGTTGATATTTTCACTCCTTTTAGTGTCAAAGATGCCCATTGGTAATACAAGTTAAGAGGAATGACAATGTCTCAGAATGAAGTAAATGATCTTGGTTGATATGTTTTGATGTCTCCAATACAATTGCTTTAGCCACTTTAATGGCTATAATAAATTGTTCTCATCTCCCTACTTTACCAGGAAAAGTCTTCATATACTTGGAGTAGATATCCTCCTACCTAACCTATTGATTTGAAACTTTCACATTACCTTTAATCTTGTTTAACCAATTTTTTGAGACAATTTTCCCAATGTCTGGCCACTATACATGATATAGCTTCTTTGACTCACAGGTGAAGGTTGCATGACAGATGGACACAAAACGTTGATGAGCAGACCTGAAAAGAGCTCAGCAAGCTCTCATACTAGAGGTGCTAGTCCTCCTTGAACATCCCATCAAAGAGGGAACAATGCAGAAAATAATGATAATAATACCAACAAAAGCAATAATAATAGATAGTAGTAATAGTACTTTTGCACATATCTATATTCCAATTTATATAATACTTACTACATGCCATGCACTGTACTAAACACTGAAAAATTATTTCATTTGTCCTCACAATTCCATTTAGAGGTAAAAGATATCACCCTCATTTTAAGATGAAGAAATTGAGCTAAAGTGAAGTCAACTGAGTTACGCAATGTCACCCAGTTAGTATATTTGAACTGATGTCTTATATACACTAGATCAATTATTCTAACCATTTTGCCACCTATTATTAGTTTTAGATGGAAAGTGTAAATAATTTTAGTGGAAAGGTAAAGGTTAAAAATGCAAGGAAGAGAAGTTAAGGGATGAAAATATTTTTGAACAAAGTATTAAGGGCTGGGATTAAGGACAGCACTGAAGAAATTAGTTCTGGAAAAGAAGAGGTTAAGCAATTGCTAAGCCTTATTAATTTCACCTCCAAAATATATATTTTGCTCATATCCTTTTTCCCTATCTTATGAATATAATTTATAAAAGAAAGACAGGGAAGGGAGAGAAAGAAGAAAAGGAAGAAAAAAGAAGAAGGAAGGGAGGAAGAAAAAGAGGGAATAAAGGAGGGAAAAAGAATAGAGTGAGAAAGGAAGGGATGGAGAAGAAAAATGAAAGGAAGAAGGAGAGAAAGATGAAAATAGAGAGGAAGGGTGAAAAAGAGAGGAAGGGGAAAGTCTAATCTAGGTAAATCTAATTGATAGAAATGAGCCAATATACATTTAAGTTAATGAGACTGAATGTCTGGTATTAAGGTACCACAAATGGGAAGTAAGGTTGAGATAATGAAGGTCAAGATAAGTGGACAATTTGAGAAGAAGCCCCCTTGGTTGAAAGACACTAAATAGAAGAGAATCTTGAAGATTTAAGCTATCTAAAAGTTTCAAACAATTTATTGTAATGGGATGGTAAGATAGCTAGACTTCAGTAAAGGGAACTGAAAATATCACCATTTTTCTATTCTTTGCAGAATAGTTCACATTGTCTATTTCTTACAGAGATTTTTGCCATGGAAATAAAAGAGGACAAAATTATGTGAAATGTATGAGTTTGAGTAGCATTGAGCTAGTCTTTAGAGTCTCAGGGAAGTTCCTAATAGATGTTGCTTAGGTATCATCTTATTTGCCCATTGTTTGCATGTTTTGGGGAATAATATTTGGAAGCTAATCTACCAGTGTCTCTCTTTCGACTTGTGCTTTTGTGTGTGTGTGTGTGTGTGTGTGTGTGTGTGTGTTTTTTTTTTTTTTTTTCTGTAACATTTAGACCTACCTTGTAGGAGCCAGTACATCTGTATCAAGTTGAAATATCAGAGACATTCCAAGGACATGTCAGAGATCTTAGATATCTCTAACAATATAAAACATGTTTAAAATACATCTGATTCTGACCCACCCAATAAGATGAAGTGCATGAAAGTTGGTAAAGTTAATCACTTTTTTGTTTGATAATAGATAAAGATCCACATAACACTGACCACTCTAAAGGTAAACAAAGCTCCAAATATGGCAGAATATGTATATATTCATTTGACTCAATTTAGATAGTCAACAATTTATTTAAGAAAGGATGGAAGAATGGAAGGAGGGAGTGAAGAATAGAAGGAGAAAAGAAATGACTTTCTAAACACAAACCTTTAATTAGTTAATTTTTGGCTGGGATCATTCCAGAAAGAGAGTTAGAAATGTTAGAGCCAAATCAGGAGTCCAGCATGGTGGCTTATACCTTTAAAATAGATAGATGCTGTAGTGGATAGAGCACTAGATTTGTAGGCAAGAAGATTTGAGTTTTAGACCTTTGCTAACTGTTATTCTGGGCAAATTGCTTAACTTCAGTTTTCTCACGTATAAAATGGGGATGATAATATCACTTGCCTTTCCTGGGTTTTGTGAGAATAAAATGATATAATATTCACAAATAATTTTGCAAACCATAAAGTATTATATAAATGCTGTTATTATATGAATAAAGACAAATGATAATGATAATTATTAATAATGACTAGGATGATGATAATAGTAATAATGAAGATAATAGTAATAATTATGATAACACTAGTTACCAGGTAGGCTCAGCCTTGCTTGCTCTTGAGAGGTCTAAACTATTATATATGATCATATGTCTACATTAAGTTTGAGAATGAAGTTAGAGACTGAGGAGTATAAGACTCTTAGACTATCTTAGGAAAAGTTAACATGGAACAGGTTAAAATCACATACAAATCAGTAGTGGGGACAGTCCATCATTATCTGCTACATATTTGGCCTAAGGAAGGGAGAATGTCTCATCCCCTGCTTCAAAAAAATTATATTTTAAAAGGAAACAATAAAATAAGGTTAGCAACCAGGACTAATACTAATAATTCACATTGCAAAAGACTTCAGATAAAACATTATATCATTTGAAGATTACAAGAGCCCTATGGGCTAGATACTACAGAATACTTTTATCCTTCATTTTACAGATGAGGGAACTGAAACTCAGAGAGGTTACCAAATATCAGAGGTGAGATATGAACTAAAATATTCCTAGCTTCAGATGCGGTATTTTACCCAGAAGACTATGCTGCCTCTCTAAATCCCTTCTTAGAAATTTGAAAGAATATTTATTATTCATTCAGTTCAAGGACTACTCTTAATATTAAGGAGATTATTTTATGTCAAGTCATCAAAAGTATGCTGTTAGGTACAAATAAAGCACATTTAGCTTTAATTCTTTTTCACTTTGAAAATCTTTTTATAATAATTATTGAAATGTATGGAGTCTCTAATAGCTCATTTATCACCTAACAATTCCTATTGTTGTTGTTGATAAAGGTCTTGGTAGCCTTTTGAGTATTGTAACCAACTGATTGCATAATATTAACTATACAAGGGAAAAAAGAAACTAAAACCACAAGCTTCCAAATAAATCTTACCTGCTAAAAGGCCAAGTTAAATAAGGACTAATGCAAGTTAACATTCTTCTTCCAGAGATTTTCTAATTGAGAGCAGTGTGAAATTTTGATTAAAATGATAGACAAATTTATTTTGCCTTTGTTTTACCTAGTGGGCTTCCAAATGATGCAAATATGAGGACTCAGTTTTAGTAGAAAAATTTGTGAAATGTGATAGTAATTGAATTATTAGAAAAATATCATTATAAAAACTCAAACTCATTCTATCAATAAGAAAACACATTTCTTACTTTGTAAAATTTGGCAAGAGATAACAAGAACAAGTTCATAGACATAAATATTTTAAAATAGAGACTTTTCAATGTCCTTCTTATGAAATCTCATTTGCTACTTCTAAATAGCACAGAACTATATTTGATGCTAACAATGCCACATCTTAACCCATTAAAACTCTTTTGACAGGCATTTTCTATCCAAATTTGTGGTATTTCTGAAATAAAATTCCTATTCATTCACTGGAGAAGAAATAAGAATGTTTTGAATCTATATGAATAAGTGAGGGTTTTATCATAATGCCATGGTTTTCTCAATGCCCACCCACAAAGCTAGTTGTCTTAACTAATGTCAATATTTAAAGCTTTCAAATCCTAACAATTAAAGCTTTCTAAAAATAGTTTTGAATCCCTCAATAGGTAGAAAATACTCTCTGACTAAAAGTTTTCAACCAAAACAAAAAAAAAAATGTTTCATAATTGTCTACTTTACTCAAAGAACTGCTCTAGATGCTAGTATATCTTATTCCCATAGACCCATTAGCCTAGTCATGTAAGGATGATTTGATAATGTCAGAGATAGAATTTATATTTTAGATAGGATTCCAAATAGATAATATTTGAAGTTCCTTACAAGTCTGATTTTATGATTCAAAATATTACAGAGATACAGCTGGAATGGATCCTTGGAATCCATTATCTCTGAGATAATATTTGCAAAAGCTTTTAGCACAATGCCTAGCATATAATAGATGCTAGTAAATGTTTATTCCATTCCCTCCCCTCCCACCTGTCTTCACATAATCCAACCCCTTCAGTTTATAGATAAGGAAACTGCAGCTCAGGAAATTGGGTGAGTTGTTCTAATATTTCATAAATAATATGTATCAGAGGTAGGAAGTGAACCTTTGGCATCTGCCTTTGGAGTCTATGTTCTTTCCAATGGACTATCCACTATTATCTCTCATATTTCATTTTAATTATTTTTTATTTTACTAATTATTTTGATTTTTAAAAATTATATAATTTGACCAAATTATGAACTATATATACTTACTATTTGAATGCCCTTCTAAATATAATCAATCCAATCAATTCTTAATTTCAGGATATCAATTTTCAAGCATTGGAAGAATTTGTATTAAGTCATAGTATAGTTATTAAATCTTGACTTCTTTTTCTCTGACAAAATATTGGTAGAAACACAATATTCAAAATTTAAAATTTGAATGCATGTTAAATATATCATGTGTTTGATTTTATGTACTTGTGTGTTAAATATATTAACAATACCTCTGTGGTAAATAAATGTTCTGCTGATCAAATATGAAAATTCACAGCTGGTTCACTATAGCCCTTGGCTTTTTTGCATTTCTCTCCTCTCCCCATCATTGGTAACCTTAATTGTTTGCACATTAGTTTGCATTATAAGACATAGCCAGAGACAACAGAAAATAGCTGGAAAAATGATAGCTAGATTTACATCACTTCCTAAAACAGACAGCTCTCTTGAGGTCACATTCCCATCATTTCAAAGATGAGTATTCTCTTACTAAGGATACATGCTAAGTTAATGGCAATATGTCTAATTAATGATAATACCTTACATTTGGATTGCATGGTATAGTTTGTAAGTCATTTTCACATACATTCTCTGATTTCACTTTCATAACAACCTTTTGAGATAGATAGATGGGACTACTGTAATCATTCCTTTTCCATTTTCTTTATTTTTGTATAGCTAGTGACTCCAAAATGTCAAATGAATTTCCTAAAGTCTTGTGACTAGAAAATAATGTCTTTTAAAAATCAAGTTTCTTTGTATCTCTTTCAGTGTTATTTTTACTCTATGTTTCTATATGTATATAACATTGTTAATTAAAGTTTAAAGAATTCTATGTCAAAACAAAGATCATGGTATCTTCAAAAGAATGTTAGATTTAAAATCAGAGTTTGAATCTCCATTATTCCATTTATTTTCTATGTGGCCCTCAGAAAGCCATTAGCCTTTTCAAGTTTTTGTTTAAATATCTGAGTAATGAAAGGGTTGTACTAGAAGGCTGCTGAGGTTTCCTCCAGTTCTATGTCTATGATCCAGTAGTGGTGCTGCTGGACTTGGAGTCAAGAAAGCTTGATTCATATACTTTCTCAGATACAAGTTTTGTGACCCTGAACAAGTCATTTAATTTCTTTTAGCCTCAGTTTCCTCATCTATAAAATGGTAAGGTAAGACTTGACTTTTAAGCATCTTCTAGTTCTAGTTATAATTGCTACCTATGAGAACTCAGGGAGATCACTTAATATTTTTGCATCTTATTTTTCCCCATGTAAAACAAAACAAAACACCGGATTTACTAGATGCATATAAGGACTTTCCCCGATTTTACTTCTGTGTAGTTATACATGAATCATGGGTTTTGATAGGTGCTAGCTTTCTTATATATTTTTCTGGCTTTTCCAAAAGTCATCAATTATTCTAAACTAGTAATTTTCATTTATCTACTGCCTGTATTTTCTGTTCATTTTTGTAGCAAATTTGATTTTATGCCTCACTCTATAGAGATAAGAAGTGTAAATGAGAATGTAATATTTTTCTAAAAATATTCTTCATGACTTCCATAGTTCTTGTAGTACCTGTGTTGTCAATTTATTCTTACTTGCTCTTTCCATATGGTTTTCTCATTTGACTTATGGATGTTGTCTCCCTTTTTTCATTGAAACACACAAATCCAATTTTCCTAGTATAAATAAATATATATATGTATATACATATACACATGTGTGTACATACAAACATGCACACATGTATGTATGTATGTTTGATATTAAGGATAAGTCAGATAAAACCTTAAGAAATGAATTGAACAATAATATGTTATTTTTCCCATCATGAACTATGTATATAGCAAAGAATTAAGCAAAAATTATTTTAACAAAAAAGATAATTTCTAGTAATTTTGTCTGAATATTTTTGGTTTTACACAATAAAACACACTATTCTGCATACTTAATCATTATTATATTCAGAAATTAAGAGTGATGCTATTCTGTAAAAGATATGTCTCCCCAGGGAAACAAAGGATTTATAAACAGGAAAAGATCAATCAAGATCTAAGGATTGGAACAACTTTTTTGAAAAGAATATTCTTTTATTTGGATTATGGTAAGTTAGATTTTATTCTCCTAATCCTTTTTTATAACTTTTAAATTGTAAAGTTGAAGGGGGAGTTAACTTAATTATAGCTCTAAAGTCAATGGCATTTAAATTTTTCCAGATGGCAACAGAATACAGGTATATGGATAATAAGATGAAAACCACATCATATGTCAATGATGCAAATTGTCCTTATGAAAAACTTTCATCCATTTGTTTATTCAGGTACTTTGCCAATGATTTTAGAGATGAGCCATTGTACACCTGGATAGTTTTAAAAAGAGTGTTAATGGGGAGCTAATGTGAGATGGCATCATAGTAAAAGAAATGCCAACGTATAAATCGTTCTAGAAGATGGTGACAAAATTGCTAAAGTTAGATTTAACACTCTTTTCACATGTTAATGAGTGTTTTAGATCCCAATCTATAAAGCTGTTTAAGAATTTCAGTTTCACTTCCTGCTGTCTTCCTCCCTGATGAAATATGAGAAAACAATGTCTTCAGCAGAGAAAGCATAAATCTCAACAATCAACGGCAAGGAAGACAAATATCTTGGAGCACATGGGCTATTCTCTTTGGATTTAAACTTTCATCAATCAGATGGATATTTATACCTATAGGTAAAAGGAAATGATATTTACTAGTATATTTATTTATGACTCCAGATGAACTAAACTCCATGGTGAAAACATCATTAGTCAAAAAATAATCCTTGGCTATATACAAGGCAAGAAAACTTTATTGTATATAACGTATTTCATGTGAACCTCGTCACAAAATGCTCTATCTACAGAGTCAAATAATACAGTCTTAGAGACTATGATATAAATTATACTAGTATCTGTAAATACATTTTATTGTGACTAAATTAAACAATCAAACATTAAACCAAGGCCTGGAGAAGTAGAGAATGAATAAACTGAAGCAAAGGATTTGAGAAAGGAGGAATGTAGATAAAGGAAACATTTGAAAGTGAGAAACAGGCAAAGAACATACTGTATAGGACATAGAACACCAAACACAAGCCAATATTTAGCATATGACAGATGAAGCAAAGTCAAGATGAGGAAACATGAAAATGATGTAGTAATAATGAATTTGAAAATGCCATTTACTTTATATTAAATTCAATTGAAGCAAGAGTCTACTAATACATATCTAAGAATAAATTATTCTCCCTTCAAAACCATTCTCCACAAAGCTATGAAAGTGATCATTTCTACTGTACCAACCTGACTATGCCATCCACTGCCTAAGAAGAAAAGATTAACCACATCTTGCCCAAGGAAAACTAACAAAATTGTCACTTTTTTAAAAGCTTTTCACAGTAGGTTCCAGGTGACATTTTCCTGAGTTTATTGAACAATTGTTCTATTTCAAGTACATGGAATTTCAGCCAAGTCGGTCTGTTTGCTGTTATTCCATGATATTTCATATCCCAACTGGACCTTCATACCTGCAATTCATTTCTTCTTTATTTCTGTCACAGAATCCCTACCTTCCTATAAAATTGAGCTCAAAGGTTACCTCTCCATATATCCTCTTCTACACTCTAACCTTGTCATATATATACTCTGTAAAGTTTGAAACTATTTTGCATACCCAACATATAGCTTAGTGTCACAATATAGAAAGCAATAAATTATTTTGGAGTGAATGAATGAAGTGATAACTTAGGAAGAAGTTGTCTGGTGTAACTATGTGATATAGTAGATAAGTTTTAGGAGCTGCAATCAGGAACATTTGAGTTTAAATTCTTTTAAAAGCACTTAGTAGCTATGTGTAACGAGCTGTTGTCTCTAGAAGCTGCCGGATCACTCTCTGGGAAGAGATCTGCTGTGTCTTCTACTCAAATCTCTCCGACAGATTCTTCTTCCTGTAACGAACAGTTGTCTCCACGTAGTTGCTGTTAACTCTTGTCCTTAGAAGTGACTTCCCTTCCTGCAGAGAGCCCCGTCAAGCCTGATGCAATGCAGAGTCTTTCTCTTGAATCCTGGCTCTGAATCTCCTCCAGCTCTTATCCTTCTCCAGGCCGATCTGCTCTCTGCGCCCAGTGCTGTCTCTTTTATCCTCCCAGAGAATGGGCGTGGGATAATGCAAGGGCTTCTGGGAAGAACCACCCCAGCCAATGAGCTTGCCCCCTCTATCAAGTCAACCTGAGTTCTCACCTTGTAATTGTCCAGAAAACCTGAATTCTCACCTTGTCACTATCCAGACAACCTCAGTTCTCACTTAGTAATCCTAACATCTCCCCCTTTCTTTTGATTTAGAACATAGGACAGTCATGACCTTGAAACATAAATCCATCAATATGGGAAGTATTACAGATAATTACATAAATTACATAAGCACATAGTAACATAGTAACATAACACATGCTAGAAGTATATAACATAATCATAATCAAATAATCATAAATTGAAAATTTATAAATGTCCATAAGTCCATTGTCCATTAGTCTCATCTTGTGTGAGGAAGTCCAATGATTCCTGCTGGTTTTTAAAGTTCTTTAACAGTCTTCTTATTATCCATGCTCTTTCAGTGTCAGATGTTTCTTAGATCTTCTCCTTTATTTTGAGGTTTTTCTCTTTTTCTGTCTCTCTCTGATGGACAAGGGGAATATGACTCGTTGGCACCCATCTGATTCCTTCTCCTGCTGAAGAAATACAAGCAAACCCTCTCTCCCAGGCAGTTAACCTATCTAATTACCTTCTATTTACCACTTTCTAAATCTCTTCTCATCATCTGGCAATTACATTGGAATTGTTTGCACTGGACACAGCCCTGTTGGTTTAAAAGGTCTGTATTCTCCCCAAGTGTAATCCATTTTTGCAATCTGATTGCTTTTTGACTGACTAATTGGGTAATCCCTTTCTGCCATGTGATTGCTTTTCTTCTGGTTGATTAAATCAGAGTCCTGGCCTTCTAAAGGTTCTTTGGGTGTAACATCAGCTGCCATCATGCCCCAAGTCTTTTTTGCCTGGGGCCCTGGATCTGGGCCCCTCATCCTATTTCCCTGAATTAGTTTACACTCTGATGCCCAATGGAGTCCTCTGTTGCATTTTGGACATGGGGTTTTAGGTCTTCTCTCACCCTGTCTTCTCACTGTATCTCCATACCTACACTGAGCTCTTAGATGTCCAATTTTTCCACATTGAAAACATCGCCGAGTTTCTCTAGAAGTCCCTTGCCAGGAGGGACCCTGTCTTTCCACATTCATCATTGTCCGGGTGTAAAAAGCATTTGTTCCCACTGTAGCACAGTGTCTTATGATCTCCTCTAAAGGAGCATCTTTGTCTAATCCCCATATAATTCTTTTGCAAATCTCATTGGCATTTTCCTTAGCCAGATGTCTGGTCATTATTTCTGTAGCTGAATTTTCTCCAATAGTTCTTTTGACAGCAGTTTGCAAACGTCCCACAAAATCTGCAAAAGGTTCATTGGGACCTTGCTGTATTTTAGTGAAAGCCTCTCCACGATCTTTCTGTACAGGAAGGACACCCCAAGCTTTTATTGCAGCCTTAGCAATTTGTTCATATATTGTCATGGTATAATTAATCTGTTCCGAATTCTCTCCATACTGACCTTCACCAGCTAAGTGCTCAAAAGTGAATTGTGTGTTAACTCCTATTTCCAAATTGCATCTGACTTGAATTTTACATAATTCATGAAAGTCCGCAAGCCATAATAAATTTTCTCCAGGTTCCAGACATGTCCTTGCTATGGATTTCCAATCATTCGGGGTTAGGACTTCATAAGACAAACCATCTAGTAATATTTTGACATAAGCTGATGTAGCCCCATAAAGGGTACAACCTTTTTTCAAATCCTTAATTTTATTCAAATCTAAAGGTGCATATCTTCTCCTTTTTTTACCTACAGAGTCAGTATTTTCAATCACAGGATATGCATGTATAAAATCACTTATATCCTGTCCTTCTCTCTTAGCTTTAACCAATGCTTTTTCTAATCTTGTCATAGGCTTAGGCTGCTTCACAGGCAATTCTGTTTGTGTTTCTGCCTCTTCCCCTCCTTCTTCCTCCACCTCTGAAGGTGGGGTTGATGTGGGCCTGTCAATAATCTGTTCTCTAGGCAGAGTTGAAGCTTCTTCAAGAGAATCATACCATAATTCCTCATTTAAATCTTCTTGCTCTAGGGCAAGATCTTGATCTTTCCTTTTTTTCTCACACTTCCTCCTCTGTTCATTTTTAAAACTTTTCCTTCTCCTACAACTTGCTTGATAGTTTAAGGCTAATTGAACTATGTTGTAGATATAAAATACTTCTGCAGAAATTGAACGAGGCCCATTTTTTGCTTGAAATTCTTTCATTTCATATCCCACTAGCTTCCATTTATCTACATCTATCTTTTCTTCCTCTAAGAACCAAGGGGATATGCATCTTAATGCAGCCAAGAGTTTAGCAATCTGTACCCAGGTTACAAGTAAACTCTGATCCTCAATTATCTTGATTATACTCTCTATAGTACCACTCCTGAATGGGGGTGGAGCTGAGGTTGCTTCTGGGGCTGGGGTTGAGTCGACTGAGGTCCAGGGATTGAATATAGCTAACATCTGCCCCATTTCAGCTATAAGAGATTCCTGGTTTATCCCTTAACAAGATAAGTTCCTTATTTATCTATTAGCACGCTCACTTAATCTTTAACAAAGTTTCCTCGTTACTCACGGTTCTGGGTCAGAGAGACTGAGATCTAGATCAGAAGCTTTTCCACTGGAATCAGGACTGTGTCTGTCCCTGTTCGGGCACCAAATTGCGAAGGTCTGGTCTAGCTCCTCTTGTCAGGATAAGCAAAAGTCCTTGTCCCACATGTGGACGCCAATTGTAGCGAGCTGTCGTCTCCAGAAGCTGCTGGATCGCTCTCTGGGAAGAGATCTGCTGTGTCTACTCAAATCTCTCAGACAGATTCTTCTTCCTGTAAAGAAACGTTGTCTCCAGGCAGTTGCTGTTAACTCTTGTCCAAAGAAGTGACTTCCCTTCCTGCAGAGAGCCCCGTCAAGCCTGATGCAATTCAGAGTCTTCTTTTTATCTCTGGGAGTCCTCTCTTTTATTCTCCCAGAGAATGGGCGTGGGATAATGCAAGGGCTTCTGGGAAGAACCACCTCAGCCAATGAGCCTGCTCCTTCCATCAAGTCAACCTGAGTTCTCACCTTGTAATTGTCCAACCTGAATTCTCACCTCGTCACTATCCAGACAACCCGAGTTCTCACTTAGTAATCCTAACAGCTATGTAACTCAGTTCGTGTAAAGTAATTACTTTTATCTCAGTTTTCTCCTCTGTAAAATGGGCACTTCCCAGTTTTGTTACAATATCTCATAAAATGAGATATTTGTAAAGTACCTTACAAGTACTGAGAATTTAAATCTCAGCTATAATTATTACTTTAAAAAGCATCACCAATTATAAAAATACAGTTTAAAATAGAGAGGGATCTTGAAGACAATCTAATCTTACTCTTTTATTCAACTGATTCTAAAATTAAGAGGTAGAGAGGTTAAGTGCATTTCTTTTTGTTAGTCTATAAGTGAGAAATAGAAGCACTATGTAGATGTTTCAGGGAAACTTATTTAGGTTCAACATTAGCCCTACCTTTGACCAATTATAGATACTTTCTACCAATTATAAGTCTTTTTTTATTTCAGTCCTGGGACTGTATCCTCTTCACCACCTTACCTGATACTTCAATAGAATAAATAAAATAAAGAAGAAAATCAGGTATCTCTACCTAATAAGGTAGTGTGAAAGATACATTTTTTTTTCAGGGATATGTCACAACACACTTCACCAATAATCACTTTTCTAGAAAGTACCCAAAGGTAAAGCAAGAAATCAAAACTGATAATGTAATTAAATAGTCCTCTTCTACCTGCATATTGTGATAAAAGAACAAAATAACAAGAGTTGTTGTTGTCATTGTCCTTTTTTCTAGAGAAAATAAAAATTGATGGAGATGGGCTTGGTAGCCATTGTACAAGACAGTGTGATCATGTTTTCAACTGTATGGGGAGAATAGAATGCTCCATTCTTAGTGTTTGGTTGGTATTTTCATGGGGTTTAGGAAATAGGGAAGCCTTGTAATGAGGGATCTATAGAATTAGAACCATGGGAATTATGACCATGGGCTGGGTTAAAGACTAAAATTATGATATTATGTTCAATTCAGTAGAGTATGACAATGAATGAAATGTTATCATAGTGATCTTTAGATTCTGTGTGGAAGAAAGGAATGTATTTTCCCAAATGACATTACCCTAGGACAAAGGAGTAGTTACTCCATCCTAGGTATGACTCTGAAAATAATTCCCCTGCATAATGTTAGGGAGGAAATATTCATTGTACTGCTCATTTATTTTCCTTCCATGAGATGATTAGAAATGTAAATAATATACAGAAAATAAGAATTTACAAATAAATTGAATGGCTATTAATATTGTTCACTTAGAGGTGACTTGAATTGGTGTGGAGCAGAGATAAGGAGAACCATCTGATTTATAATTCTATTGATTTATGTAAAGAAATTTCACAAATCAATAAAATTCATCCATCACCTTTCTATTGCTCACATTTTGGTATTTAAGGATTTTATTTTATAAATTAATGGGATGATGGAATGTAGAATATGCATGACTATATTAGTGAAATATGCTGAAAAATTAAATATATATATATACATATATATATATACATATATACATATAATATTTTTGATCAACAACAAAAATTCTGTGTGATATTTATCCATTTGGATATCAATCCAAATTAAGTACTGAAAAAATTTAAATCTCAATTTATTAAAATATTACATTACACAATATAAAGCCTTAGTGTCTTTATTTATGTTGAATTATTTTATGGGCAAATATGCCCCAATGTTTTCTATTTTCACTGAAAACAGTCAGTAGAAATGTGTTTACATTACAGTAGGAGGAATTTAGGTTTGACATAAAGAAATAATTCATGACCTGAATAGTTATTAAATTCTCAAAAAAGTTAGTGAAAGAAACTGGAACCTTTATCCTTAGAGAAACTTAAATATTCTTAGAGATATTTAAATATATATGAAAGAGCTATCTCTTTAATTATGCCTCCGCCTTGAGAAGTGGACATGAACTAGATGAATCTGGACAGCTATTTTATACACATATGATTCTAATTAAATCTACAAAGAGTTACCATAATCTAACAGTCATATCCTAATCTAAAAGTCAGAGATTAAAACTTTAAACAAACACACAAAAAGGACACAGCATCACAAAGACATTAGTTTTGTTATTTTGTTTTGTTTTTTTTGCACTTGAAGTTCTTTCTATTTCTGAGTTTAATAATTCAGCTCACTCATATTGGGATACACACATCTACATATAGGAATGTATGTATATATAAAATATGCATGTTTGTTTACATAATTTGTGGATATTCCAGTATAAGGGACCCAGCTTTAAAAATGACAATAAAGGGAGATCTCTAAAAACTCAGTGATGGCATATTATTGTGTATAATAGCACATTTGTGGAAATAGCAGTGGGAAATGACTCATCTGAATGATCAGTAGGAAAGGCTAAGAGCAATCATTTTTATATCTTGCTTGTGGAGAGGTTACTTTTTCGCTTAGTTACTTTTCTAACAGTTCCTGGACATTCCCAAGGGCTAGACTAATTAAGGAAGGACCTCTGTTGTGAATGCTAGAGAGCACTAAAGTGGCAGTGACAATAGAAAGCCTTACAGGGAAGATTTCAGTGAGATTTGAGTCCCTAAGACTGTGCCAGGAAGATTGTTATCAGCCTTTTAAAGGTTGAGACTTTTATTAGGCAATTGGGAGAATTATGTAAATGATCTTCAGTGAATCAGAACTTTCTTTTTAAAAAAAGGCAGGAAAAAAATGAAAATGTTAAAACAAACCTGAAAAAAGAAATTTAAAGGATAGATCTGATTATCTTCAAAAGAACAGGCAGCTGACCATACTTGGCCCTGTCACTTAATACATGTATCTAATGCTTACCATTTTGAAGTGCTTTCTGAAACTTTACTGTGTTCTAGTTTCACAATTATCCTATGTGATTGACTATATAACTGTTCGTGTCTCCATATTAAAAGTGAGGAAATAACCTCTCAGAGCTTTCATAAGCTCTTTCATAAAATTGATGGGCAAAGGCTGGGGGCAAAGAGAGAAACAGATTAAATGGTAAATTCCTTCTAACTCTAAAACTCTATGGTTACACTTTTTTTTTTAAATGTAGAAAGAGTATTACTCAAAGTTAAATAATCACTCCAAAAGAAAACTCTGCAAAACAAATTTGTCATAACCATATCCAAATTAATATTAACTTTACAGTTTAGCCAAATAGTTTTTCTTCTTTTTTTTATTTTTATGAACACTTGTTTCATTCTAGAAATATGCTACATAGAATTTATATGATGTGTGTAGAGACTTAAAATGTGGCTGAAGATCCTTGAATATACGTATACATCATCAACTTTTCTTTAAATATCATGATATTGTGTAAAAGATTATATCTTCTTCTGATTATACACCTGGTCTGCTTTCATTTCCAATCAAAAATCACTCTTATTAAAGCCTTTGTATTATTTGTGTGGGAAATTAGTTGTAATATTTTATAAATTGCTCACATTCATCATGTTTTTCTTCAATGTCTTTTGAGTTACCCTTCAATCTTAATTTTGAAGTGATTGTGACATTCTAAAACATTCATATACAATTTAATACCATTCATATATTCTCTCTATATGTAGATATTATATTTTAAATGTTTCTTTATACATCTATATCTATATCTATATATATTTTTTCAAACATACATGCATTCAAACAAATGTGCATGTATGCACACATATATAATATGTATATATACATATACATATACAAATCTATTTTGTTTATATTTCAGACATTTTCACTTCAGTCATGTCTGACTCTTTGTGACTCCATTTGGGTTTTTCACAGCAAAGATTGATTTGGCACTTTTTTCTTCAGATCATTTTACAGTTGAGGAACTAAGACAAACAAGGTTAAATGGCTTGCCCAGAAACACACAGGCAGTTAGTGTCTGAGGACAAATTTAAACTTGGAAAAATGAATTTTTATAACTTCAGACCTGACACTCAATCCACTGTCATCTAGCTGATATCCATCTGTCTCTCTAATAATATATCTGTTTGATAGATAATTATATATATATATATATGTATATATATATATATATATATATATATGTGTATGTATGTATTTATTATCAGAAAAATACTATTAGGAGATGGGGATTTCCCTAGAATATTCAAAGAGGTTTTGTGGATGATTTATGGAAACCTAGAATTTAAAAAAAATAGAAATGTATGTTGTACTTTTTAGGAGCTATTGATACAAATAGTTTTTATTATTCATATTATCTATATAGTTTAATATATTTATAATCTTCCTTATATTGACTTAAACAGCAGAGTCTTGAACTTAATTCTCCTGAATTCTAATCTAATGTATTTTTGCACCATACTATATGGTTGCAATGTTGTCTAGATGTGTGTAATAGTAGGGATTTTAAGTACTAGGATGAGCGAGGAAAATGAATAGATGGATCTTCTAACATCCCTCAAGGTCTTTAGACATCATATTACTCTTCCCTGGCATCTTACCATACAGACCATTAGGCTGGGATTTCCTTTCCATGTCGCATGTTGTAACCTTTAAAAAATGCTCATTTCAGCTCTGTGTTTGAGAAATGAGACTTTATCAGAGAAACTTGCTTCAAAATTCATTTTACTATTATTATTGTTAATTGCATTTCCCCCATTTATTTTCACCTTGTCCCTCCTCAAAAGTGTATTGTCACTTTCTCCCCCAATATACCCTTTCTTTTATCACCCTGCCCTGCTTTTCATAGTCTATTTCCCTCCTCTTTTCCTGAAGCATAAGATAGATTTTATAACCATATTGAATATGTATGTTATTTCCCCCTTAAGCCAATTCTCCTGAGAGTAAGGCTCTCTCACTTACTCTCTCCTCCCCTTCTCCTCCTCCACTGTAAAATTTTTTTGCCTCTTTTTATGACAGATAAGTTTTACCAGTCTACTTTTCCCTTTCCCTTTTTCTCAATACATTCTTCTCTCATACCTTATATGAGATATATATTACATGCCTCATACTTTAATTTCTTCATTAAAATTTTTTGTTTACTTCATATCCAAATCACACCCATATCCTCTGTCTATATTATTTATAACCTTCATAATAATGAGAAAATTCTGATACAGGTTATCATCCTCCCACTTAGGATTGTAAACAGATAAACCTTATTTAGTGATTTTATGATATCACTTTCTTGATTACCACCTCATGTTTCTCAAGAGTCCTGTGTTTGAAAATCAATTTTCTCATTCAGCTCTACCCATTTTTTTTTATTGTAGAAGATACTAAATCTTGTGTTATCCTGACTGTGGTTCCATGATAATTGCATTGTTTTTTTTTTTTTCTTTCTTTCTTTTTTTCTGAATACCTGCAATGCTTTCTCCTTGACCTGGGATTTCCAGAATTTGGCTATAATATTCTTGGGAGTTTTCATTTTGGAATATCTTTTAGGAAGTGACTGGTGCATTCTTTTAATTTCCATTTTACCCTCTGGTTCTAAAATATCAGGAAAGTGTTCCTTTGCAATTTTTTGAAAGATGATGATTTTAATCTTTTTTTAAAATCTTGCCTTTCAGGTAGACTAATGATTTTAAATTATTTTTCCTGTATCTATTTTCCAAGTCAGTTGTTTTTTCTAATGAGATATTATACATTTTTTAAAAAATATGTTTTTTGGTTTTACATTATTTTATCTTGATTTCTCATATAGTCTTTAGCTTCCATTTGCTCAATTCTAATTTTAAGGAACTATCTTCCTCGTGAACTTCAGTACCTTCTTTCTCAATTGATTCATTTTACTTTTTTAAGGCATTCTTCTCATCATTAATCTTTTGTATTTCTATTTGCACCACTCTCAATTCTTTACCTAATTTTTCCTTTCTCTCTTTATTTTCAAAATTCCTTTTGAGCTCCCCATGGCCTGAACCCAATTTTTTTTTTCTTGGAGGCTTTGGATGCAGAATCATTGATTCTGTTATCCTCTTCTAAGTGTGTGTTTTGACTTTCCTTATCACCATAATGACTTTCAATGATCAGAACATTTTTCTCTTCTGCTCATTTTCATAGACTGCGGCCTAGGCTGGGACTGCATATCTCCCACCCAGGATTTCTGAGAAATACGGAAATCCATTTTTTATTATTTTGTTAGTTAAAATATTGTTATTTGAGAGATTAGCAACAACTAAATAGAAGAATCTTGATATAATAGCATTATCTTTCATGAAACAACTCATCAATTAGATTCAACCAGCATTTGAAGAACTAAAGAAAATTATGTTTCAAGCATATGGAGAGTATAAAACATATAATGTGCTATTTGATTTTTTAAAAGTCATATTTGGATCTTCCAACAATGAGAAGATCCAATTCAGTTCAAATTGATCAATGATGGACAGAACCAGCTACATCCAGAGAAAGAACACTGCAAAATGAATGTGAACTACTTGCATTTTTGTTTTTCTTCCCAGGTTATTTTTACCTTTCTGAATCCAAATTTTCTTGTGAAACAAGAGAACAGTATGGATGTTTACACATATATTGTATTTAAGATATACTTTAACATGTTTAACATGTATAACACTTCCTGCTATCTAGGGGAGGGAATGAAGGGAAGGAAGGGAAAAGTTGGAACAGAAGTGATTGCAAGGGACAATGTTGAAAAATTACCCATTCATATGTTCTATCAATAAAAAAGTTACAATAAAAATCATATTTGGACTTCTTAATGTGCTTCTTTGAATCTCTTTGCTTACTTTTTATAAGGTAAAATAAAGATTGTCTCATATCTGATACCCATATTTTACATGAATAACTTTATTAGAGAGTATTCATTTATCTATTCTAGAGAATAAAACTTGAATATGCCTAAGTTTGGTTTACAGGTTTTTCTAGAGTTTTAATCTCAATTGTGTTCAAAGTCAGATCTATGATGCACACACATTTAAAATGTTTGAGTATATCTAAATTTCAAAGTTTTATCTGTCATATTTGCAATAAATGTTTCCTAATTTTATAATTTTGTTTTTCCATTCCATATATATCAAAACATATATATTTGTTTTTCTATCTAGATGAATTCTTTTTACTAGCATTTTTCACTTTCATTTTATGCATGGTAAATAAGTGAATGTCCTAATACTTTGGACACATCATTGTTATATATCACCAAGCTAAACTGATAACATTTTCTATTTTATTTATTTATTAATCTCTATATTTATTTACTTACAAATCTCAGTCCTATCCTGCTTTGGGTATCTTTAGATCTAGATCCTGGTCATTAGGCATTTTTTTTGCCTGACACATATTATACATGCATACATATACCTAAAAATAAATAACTAATAATTAGATATGGGTTTATCTGTAGAGATTGATAGTGGGATCAAAAATAGTGAGATACTAAATATTTTGGATAAAATGCAAAGTTGCTTATTGAGTCCTAGTAGGTACTTAATAAATACATAACTAACTACTTAGAATAACTTTTAGGCCATGGGGGAAGAACTATTTATGATAATTTAGAAAGCCTGACTCATCTGACTCTAATGAGAGATGGAGAGAGAAAAAGAGAAAGGGGCAAAAAGACAGAGACAGAGACAGAGAGAGACATAGAAATAGAGACAGACAGTCATCTAGGGGAGGGAGTAGAGAGAGGGAGAGGATAATTTGGAAAAATGAATACAAGGGATAATGTTATAAAAAAAATTACTCATGCATATATACTGTCAAAAATTTTATAATTATAAAATAAAAAAATAATATTAGGTATTAAAAAAAAAAAGAAAGAAATAGAGACAGACAGACAGAGACAGAGTCAGAGAGAGGGGGGGATAAGAAGAGATACCAATAGTAAAGCAAAACAACAGCACACTGAGTGTGTTAACCTGGGTTAAATTGTATCATTCTCTGTTTTATGCTTCTAGGATATCTCAAGTTTAGACCTAGTGATTGTGGACACTATCAGGAGGGCAATTATACTCTCTGGAGAGAAACTGTGTCCTCCAGGAAGCAGCTGTATCCTCCATAAAGATGAACATGTGTTCACCTTTGTTTCTTTTTGAGATAAAGCACCTGCCACCTTCTTTTAATGTAGTTCTAGCTTGGAACTTGGGGATGAGACTAAAGGTACTTTCAATGGACTAAGTTGAAATTTTATTATTTTTGGAAGATGTTAATTTTCATTTCCTGCTCATTGCTGTTTTACAAAACATTTTCTTTTGTGAGAATCATTCTGAGAATACTTAATAGAATTATATTGTTTGAATAACTCTTGGCTGAACAGATTCTGTATTTTGATAAAGTAGTTCTGGCTCTTACCAAGTTTTTTGGCTTTGTGGCTTGAATCTGAGGAGCTCTAGGCAATGGAGTGGAATGGCAATGTTGGTAGTGCCTAATACTATACTCTTCCAGTGACTAATTTAAGAACTAAAATTGGGGTTAGAGATAATTAAAGAGTTCAAGTAACTTAGGACAAATTACTTCATAATTTGATTATTTTAATCTCACATTACATTCAGTTCATGTATAACAAGGAATATCTACATTTCTAATTATTGGTATAACCATACAGAATTTTCAGCTTTTATCCTAATGTTTGGCACCTGTAGATAGAACCAGTTTTTGAAATAACTTTCAAATGAATATCTGGCTGGAACACAATTTGTTTGATTCTAGCCTTGGCATTTCTTTTCTGTGATTCTGGAATTACTAAATTGTAAAAAAAAAAAAAAAAAGTTGGTGGTGGTGATAGTGGTGGTGATATGTGTGTGTGGGAGTGGGCGTGCAATGTTGGTTTTCTATGGCAAATTGAAATTTCATTTATATTCTTTGGTCTAAGAGTCCCACTAAACTTAATTTATATTTATTATACTTAATGCTATAGGATAAGGCAATTGCAAGTATAAAGAAGACCCCAAGCTGTCTAATGAACAAAATAACATTTGGGCTAATAAATAAAAATGAAAATAAAAATCTTCAGAGAATTAGTTTTATTTTTAAAATTATTATTCAGATTTATTTGTAAAGAAACAGAACATGATATATTAGTCAATATTTAAAATAAGCATCATAAAATAAGCATACAAACATAAGTAGCATTGTTTTTCCTTTGTATTCCTTTATCATTTTCATTATATAGAGATACATTAAAAATACTCTTTTATATATTGAGAATTCATAATGTTGATTTCAAGTTTTCTCTCATTGAAATTCTTACTGCATTCAAGAAATTTTGTGGCATGATCTGCATATTATAAGCAACATCATTTAGCTTTGGACTTCATAAACTATGGATTAAGGATGTATAAACACATAATAAAAAAGTGACCATATTACTTAAAGAACCAACTTTTTAGTCTTGTGCTGGGTAATTTGAAATTTGACATCAATACTACATTTTCTCCTCCAAAAGGGAGTGAAAGAAATATATATCCAAAGGCAAAATTCCTGAAATCCATTTGAACAGCATACCTCCATCTCTGTCTGTACCACTTTCTTATTTCCTCCTTCTCTTTCTCTCTATATTCTAAAATTCCCAAATAATTTGCTTCATTTTATTTAAGAAAATTCATTTAATGCTTCATTTATCTTTAATCTATATTTTTAAGAAAATGATTAGGGGCGGAGCCAAGATGGTGGAGAAGATACACGCCACTGTGTAAGCTCCTTTCTTCCCTCACAACAAACTAGATATAATCAGCCTCAGAAATAGCGCTGGACTGATAGAATCCACAAGGACTGGAAGCACGACTTACCAGCTGAAGAGAATCTGGATTTTCAACAGGAAAAGTCATCTCCCAGGGGAGGAAGAAGAGAGGCCAGCACAGAGGGTGGGGTAGTGGCACACTGAGCTGGTCCCGCTGGGGAGGGCTCTGGGATCAGAGAAGCCACTGAGATAAAAGAATCTGGCACAGGCTGTTAGCTCTTCTCTGCTTATAATACAGCAGTTCAGAAGGGAAATCTAAGCAACTTTAAAATATAAAACCAGATTGGATGTTCCCGGATCCCAGGGGTGACTCAGCAGATCTCAGCACTGGGGGTGTGGCCGACATAGGTAATCCAGCCTTTCACCTGGGGGTAGTTAAGAGATTGAAAAGTGGGCGGGGAGGTAACTCATAGTGCCTGACTCAGCTGGAGGCTGTGGAACGGAAGTCCCAGAAAAGCAGAACCTTTGAACTAGGGACCATGGTTTCTGGCAGACACTTCCAGTTTGAGTGCAGGGGCTTTTCACATCACCTTGTGCAGACATCCATGCCCCACCGGGACGCATAAGCTAGGCTTTGAGTCGCATTTACTGTTCAGTCTCAAACCTCAGGGAAGCTGCTAAAACAGCGCCCTCAAAGCACAGCAGTGCTTATCACCTCTGAGGCACTTCCAGGGAGTGGGTGGGGAACTCTCTCCCAGACCTCTCTCTGAGCTCAGGCACAGAGGCTGCTGCATCCATCTGGTCTGGGAGGAAGCTGGTAAAGAAATAAATAAATAATTTCCTATCCCAGGGACAGACCCCCAAAAATTTTTTAATTATGAGCAAAAAGCCCAAAAAAACCATAGATTCCTTCTACACAGAGAAAGAGCGGGTATCCAACCCCAAGGAAGTTAACAGCAGAGAGTCAGCAGATAACAACCTAAAGGGGAATGATTCCTGCCCCCCATCACATAACTCACTCCTTGAAGGGACTATTAAAAAGTTAACAGAGTTTGAAGAAAAATGGGGAAAGGAAAGAGAAGCTATGAAATTGGAGTTGGAAAAAATAAAGAATTCACAGAAGATGCAGGGAAACAAAATTAGTGAATTAGAAAAGGTAAAAAAAATCACAGGAAAGCAGGATTTCTGAATTGGAGAAGGTAAAAAAAGTCTCAAGAAAATAGGATTTCTGAATTGGAGAAGATAAAAAAAAGTTCCAAGAAAATAGGATTTCTGAATTGGAAAAAGAAAATAATTCTCCAAAAAAAAAAAAAAAAAAATTAAGGAAATGGAAAAAAATTCAATAGAGCAAAATAACTCATTTAAAAACGAAATTGGGCATTTACAAAAAGAACTAAAAACTGTGAATGAAGAAAATAACTCCTTAAAATTCAGGATGGAACAAATAGAAATGAATGATTCATTGAGAACCCAAGAATCAGTCAAACAAAACAAAAAAAAAAAAAAAAAAAAAAAATGAAAAGCTAGAGAAAAATGTCAACTACTTACTGGGAAAATCTATAGACCTGGAAAATAGATCTAGGAGAGATAATCTGCGGATCACTGGACTTCCCGAAAACTATGACCAAAAAAGAGCCTAGATTCTATTTTACAAGAAATTATCAAAGAGAACTGTCCAGAGATAATAGAAACAGAGGGGAAAGTAGATGTTGAAAGAATTCATCAAACTCCTTCTGAAATAGACCCTAAAAAAAGAACACCACGGAATATTGTGGCTAAGCTGCAGAATTACCACACAAAGGAGAAAATCCTGCAAGCAGTTAGAAAAAAACAATTTAATATTCCAATGTGCCAAAATAAGGGTCACACAAGATCTGGCTGCCTCCACATTAAAAGATAGAAGGCCTTGGAACCTGATATTCCGAAAGGCAAAGATCAAGAATTGCAACCAAGAATAAACTACCCAGCTAAGTTTAGCATCTTTTTCCATGGAAGAAGATGGTCATTCAATGAAATAGAGGAATTGCATATGTTTCTAAGAAAAAAACCAGACTTAAACAAAAAGTTTGATCTACATCCACAAGACTGAAGAGAAACAAAAAAAAGTACACAGAACCCTTGAGAAAATGTATGGGTAATTTTTTACAACATTATCCCTTGCACTTACTTCTATTCAGATTTTTTCCCTTCATCCCCCAACCCCCTCCCCCAGATGGCAAGCAGTCTTATATATGTTAAGATATATTACAGTATATTTTAGATACAATATATGTGTGTAGAACCGAATTTTTTGTTGCACAGGAAGAATTGGATTCAGAAGGTAAAAATAACAGTTTACGTTCATTTCCCAGTGTTCCTTTTCTGGATGTAGCTGGTTCTGTCCATCATTAATCAATTTGAATTGGATTAGCTCTTCTCTATGTTGAAAAAATCCACTTCCATCAGCATATATCCTCGTACAGTATCATTGTTGAAGTGTATAATGATCTTCTGGTTCTGCTCGTTTCACTCAGCATCAGTTGATGTAAGTCTCTCCAAGCCTCTCTGTATTTCTCCTGTTGGTCATTTCTTATAGAACAATAATATTCCATAACATTCATATACCATAGTTTACCCAACCATTCTCCAATTGATGGACATCCATTCATCTTCCAGCTTCTAGCCACTATGAAAAGGGCTGCCACAAACATTTTGGCACATACAGGACCCTTTCCCTTCTTTAGTAGTTTCTTGGGGTATAAGCCAAGTAGTAGCATGGCTGGGTCAAAGGGTATGCACATTTTGATAATTTTTTGGGCATAATTCCAGATTGCTCTCCAGAATGGTTGGATTCTTTCACAACTCCACCAACAATGCATCAGCCCCTCCAACATTAATCGTTATTTGTTCCTGTCATCTTAGCCAATCTGACAGGTGTGTAATGATACCTCAGAGTTGTCTTAATTTGCATTTCTCTGATCAATAGTGATTTGGAACACTATTTCATATGAGTGGAAATAGTTTTAATTTCATCATCTGAAAATTGTCTGTTCATATCCTTTGACCATTTATCAATTGGAGAATGGCTTGATTTCTTATAAATTAAAGTAAATTCTCTGTATATTTTGGAGATGAGGCCTTTATCAGAACCTTTAACTGTAAAAATGTTTTCCCAAATTGTTACTTCCCTTCTAATCTTGTTTGCATTAGTTTTCTTTGTGCAGAAACTTTTTAATTTGGTGTAATCAAAATTTTCTATCCATCTGGTCCTGGGGACTTTTTCTTAAGAAGTTGGTTAATAGCTTGGTCTATTTCTTTTTCTGAGATGGGACTATTTAGACTACTTACTTCTTCCTCTGTTAATCTGGGCAAGCTATATTTTTGAAGGTATTCTTCTATTTCATTTAAGTTATCGAGTTTATCAGCATAAAGTTGAGCAAAGTAGCTCCTAACTATTGTTCTAATTTCCTCTTCATTAGTGGTGAGTTCACCCTTTTCATTTTCAAGACTATCAATTTGCTTTTTCTCTTTCCTTTTTTTAATCAGGTTTACTAAGGGTTTGTCTATTTTGTTGGTTTTTTCATAAAACCAACTCTTAGTTTTATTAATTCAATAGTTTTACTTTCAATTTTATTAATCTCACCTTTTATTTTTTGAATTTCAAGTTTTGTGTTTGTCTGGGGGTTTTTAATTTGTTCCTTTTCTAGCAATTTTGGTTGTAAGCCCAATTCGTTGGCCCTCTCTTTCTCTATTTTATGCAAGTAGGCCTGTAGAGATATAAAACTTCCCCTTATTACTGCTTTGGCTATATCCCACACATTTTGGTATGATGTCTCATTATTGTCATTTTCTTGGGTGAAGTTATTAATTATGTCTATGATTTGCTGTTTTACCCAATCATTCTTTAGTATAAGATTATTTAGTTTCCAATTATTTTTTGGTCTATTTTCCCCTGGCTTTTTATTAAATGTTATTTTGATTGCATTGTGGTCTGAAAAGGATGCATTTACTATTTCTGCCTTACTGCATTTGATTTTGAGGTTTTTATGCCCTAGTATATGATCAATTTTTGTATAGGTTCCATGAACTGCTGAGAAGAAAGTATATTCCTTTCTGTCTCCATTTAGCTTTCGCCAAAGGTCTATCATATCAAACTTTTCTAGTATTCTATTTACCTCTTTGACTTCTTTCTTATTTATTTTGTGGTTTGATTTATCTAATTCTAAGAGTGCAAGGTTGAGATCTCCCGCTATTATAGTTTTGCTATCTATTTCCTCTTGCAGCTCTCTTAATTTCTCTTTTAAGAATTTAGATGCTGCACCACTTGGTGCATACATGTTTAATATTGATACTGCTTCACTATTGATGCTTCCCTTTAGCAGGATATAATGCCCTTCCTTATCTCTTTTAATTAGATCAATTTTTGTTTTTGCTTGATCTGAGATGAGGATGGCTACTCCTGCTTTTTTGGTTTTGCCTGAAACACAATAAATTCTGCTCCACCCTTTTAATTTTAGTTTGAATGTCTCATCCTGTTTCAGGTGTGTTTCCTGTAAACAACATATAGTGGGATTCTGACTTTTAATCCAGTCTGCTAACTGCTTCCTCTTTATGAGGCAGTTTGCCCCATTCACATTTATGGGTAGAAGGACTATTTTTATATTGCTTGCCATCCTATTAACCCCTGCTTATGCTTTTCCCCTTTCCTTCCCTTTTACCCTCCTATCCAGTATTAAACTGGTGAACACCACTTGCTTTTCACAGCCCACCCTTTTTAGGATCCTCCCCCACTTTAAAGATCCTCCCCTTATTTTACCCCTTTTCCTCGAAATTACTGTATTCCCTTCCCCTTAGCTTACTCCTTCCCTTTCACTTTTCAATGAAGTGGAAGAAGTTTCACCATAAATCGAATATGTCTGTTGATACATCCTATGTTCATCTCCCTCCTTTCTTTCTCTCAGATATAATAGGTTACCTTTGCCTCTTCATGAGATGTAGTACCACCACTTTATACTTTTTTATGATATAATCTCCTTTCCACCTCTAGTTTCTAAGACAAATTGTACATATGTTCTTTACATATTTTTTTGACATAAGTATAGTTCTCAAGATTTCTTTTTACCTTTTTAGTAATCTCTTGAGTTCTGTATTTGAAGATCAAACCTTTTATGTAGGTCTGGTTTTTTCATCAAAAATAGATGGAATTCATTTATTTCGTTAAATGTCCATTTTCTTCCCTGGAAAACGATGCTCATTCTTGCTGGGTAAGTTATTCTTGGCTGCATACCAAGTTCCTTAGCCTTTTGGAATATCATGTTCCAGGCCCTGCGTTCTTTTAATGTGGACGCTGCTAGATCCTGGGTTATCCTTATTGTGGTTCCTCCATATCTGAATTGTTTTTTTTTTTTTTTTTTTTCTAGCAGCTTCCAATATCTTTTCCTTTGTCTGATGGTTCTTGAACTTGGCCACTATATTTCTTGGCGTTTTGATTTTAGGGTCCCTTTCAGTAGGTGATCGATGAATTTTTTCAATGTCTATTTTACCCTCTGTTTCCAAAATGTCTGGGCAGTTCTCTTTGATAATTTCCTCGAAAATGGTGTCCAAGCTCTTTTTTAACTCCCATTTTTCAGGGAGTCTGATTATTCTCAAATTGTCTCTCCTGGATCTGTTTTCCAGGTCTGTTGTCTTTCTGGTAAGTTACTTGACAGTCTTTTCAATTGTTTAATTTCTCTGGTTTTGCTTGACTCCCTCTTGGTTTCTCCTTGAGTCATTCATTTCTACTTTTTCCAGTCTAATTTTCTTTTTTTTTTTTTTTTTTTTTAATTTTTTTTTATTTGTTTATTTATTTTATTTTTTTTATTATATATATATATATATATATATATATATATATATATATATATATATATATATATATATTTTATAATATTATCCCTTGTATTCATTTTTCCAAATTACCCCCCCTCCCTCTATTCCCTCCCCACGACGACAGGCAATACCATACATTTTACATGTGTTACAATATAGTCTAAGTACAATACATGTGTGTGAATATCATTTTCTTGTTGCACAATAAACATTAGAATCCGAAGGTACATGCAACCTGGCAGACAGATATTAGTGCTAACAATTTACATTCCCCTCCCAGTGTTTCTTCTCTGGGTGTATCTACCTCTGTCCATCATTGATCAACTGGAAGTGAGTTGGATCTTCTTTATGTTGAAAATTTCCACTTCCATCAGAATATATCCTCATACAGTATTGTTGTTGAAGTATACAGTGATCTTCTGGTTCTGCTCATTTCACTCAGCATCAGTTGATTTAAGTCTCTCCAACCCTCTCTGTATTCCTCCTGCTGGTCATTTCTTACCGAGCAATAATATTCCATAACTTTCATATACCACAATTTACCCAGCCATTCTCCAACTGATGGGCATCCATTCATCTTCCAGTTTCTAGCTACAACAAAAAGAGCTGCCACAAACATTTTGGCACATATATGTCTCTTTCTGCTCTTTAGTATTTCTTTGGGATATAATCCCAGTAGTAGCGCTGCTGGGTCAAAGGGTATGCACAGTTTGATAACTTTTTGGGCATAATTCCAGATTGCTCTCCAGAATATCTGGATTCTTTCACAACTCCACCAGCAATGTATTAGTGTCCCAATTTCCCCACATCCCCTCCAACATTTGTCATTATTTGTTCCTGTCATCTTAGCCAATCTGACAGGTGTGTAGTGGTATCTCAGAGTGGTCTTAATTTGCATTTCTCTGATCAGTAGTGATTTGGAACACTCTTTCATGTGAGTGGATATAGTTTCAATTTCTTCCTCTGAGAATTGTCTGTTCATATCCTTTGACCATTTATCAATTGGAGAATGGTTCGGTTTCTTATAAATTATGGTCAGTTCTCTATATATTTTGGAAATGAGACCTTAGTCAGAACCTTTGCTATTAAAAATATTTTCCCAATTTGTTACTTCCCTTCTAATCTTGTTTGCATTAGTATTATTTGTACAGAAACTTTTTAGTTTGATGTAATCAAAATCTTCTATTTTGTGATCAATAATGATCTCTAGTTCTCCTCTGGTCATAAATTCCTTCCTCCTCCACAAGTCTGAGAGGTAGATTATCCTCTCTTCCTCTAATCTATTTATTATCTCCCTCTTTATGCCTAAATCATGGACCCATTTTGATCTTATCTTGGTATATGGTGTTAAGTGTGGATCCATATCTAATTTCTGCCATACTAATTTCCAGTTTTCCCAACAGTTTTTTCCGAATAATGAATTTTTATCCCTAATGTTGGAATCTTTTTGTTTGTCAAAGATTAGATTGCTATAGATGTACCCTTTTTTGTCCTTTGTATCTAATCTGTTCCACTGATCTACCGGTCTATTTCTTAGCCAGTACCAAATGGTTTTGGTGACTGCTGCTATATAATATAGCTTTAGATCAGGTACACTTAGACCACCTTCCTCTGACTTTTTTTTCATTAGTTCCCTTGCAATTCTTGACCTTTTATTCTTCCATATGAATTTTGTTGTTATTTTTTCTAGGTCATTAAAATAGTTTCTTGGGAGTCTGATTGGTATAGCACTAAATAAATAGATTAGTTTGGGGAGTATTGTCATCTTTATTATATTCGCTCGGCCTATCCAAGAGCACTGAATGTCTTTCCAATTATTTAAATCTGATTTTATTTTTGTGGCAAGTGTTTTGTAATTTTTCTCATATAATTCCTGACTTTTCTTTGGTAGATGGATTCCCAAATATTTTATACTCTCAACATTTGTTTGGAATGGAATTTCTCTTTGTATCTCTTGCTGTTGCATTTTGTTAGTGATATATAAAAATGCCGAGGATTTATGTGGATTTATTTTGTATCCTGCCACTTTGCTGAAATTTTGAATTATTTCTAGTAGCTTTTTAGTAGAGTCTTTGGGGTTCTCTAAGTATACCATCATGTCATCTGCAAAAAGTGATAGTTTAATTTCCTCATTTCCTACTCTAATTCCTTGAATCTCTTTCTCGGCTCTTATTGCCGAGGCTAGCGTTTCTAGTACTATATTGAATAGTAGTGGTGATAGTGGGCAACCTTGTTTCACTCCTGATCTTACTGGGAAAGGTTGCAGTTTATTTCTATTGCATATTATGCTTACTGACGGTCTTAAATATATACTCCTGATTATTCTAAGGAATAATCCATTTATTCCTATACTCTCAAGAGTTTTTAGTAGGAATGGATGTTGGATTTTGTCAAATGCTTTTTCTGCATCTATTGAGATGATCATATGGTTCTTATTAATTTGATTATTAATATGGTCAATTATATTAATAGTTTTCCTAATATTAAACCAGCCCTGCATTCCTGGAATAAATCCTACTTGATCATAGTGTATTATCTTGGAGATGATTTTCTGAAGTCTTTTTGCTAATATCTTATTTAAGATTTTAGCATCAATATTCATTAAGGAGATTGGTCTATAATTTTCTTTCTCAGTTTTCGATCTACCAGGTTTAGGTATCAGTACCATGTCTGTGTCATAAAAGGAATTTGGTAGGACTCCTTCATCCCCCATTTTTTCAAATAATTTATATAACATTGGGGCTAATTGTTCTTTAAATGTTTGGTAGAATTCACATGTGAATCCATCTGGCCCTGGGGATTTTTTCCTGGGGAGTTGATTAATAGCTTGTTCTATTTCTTTTTCTGAAATGGGACTATTTAAGCAATTTATCTCCTCCTCTGTTAATCTAGGGAGCCTATATTTTTGGAGGAAGTCATCCATTTCACTTAAGTTATCAAATTTATTGGCATAAAGTTGGGCAAAGTAACTCCTTATTATTTCTCTAATTTCCTCTTCATTGGTGGAAAGATCCCCTTTTTCATTTGTAAGACTATCAATTTGATTTTCCTCTTTCTTTTTTTTGATCAAATTTACCAAAGGTTTATCTATTTTATTGGCTTTTTCATAAAACCAACTCTTGGTTTTATTTATTAATTCAATAGTTTTTTTACTTTCAATTTTATTGATTTCTCCTTTTAATTTTTGTATTTCGAGTTTAATTTTTGGTTGGGGGTTTATAATTTGGTCTTTTTCTAGCCTTTTAAGTTGTAAGCCCAATTCGTTAATCTTCTCTTTCTCAATTTTCTTCAAATAAGCCTCTAAAGATATAAAATTTCCCCTTATTACCGCTTTAGCTGCATCCCAAAGATTTTGATATGATGTCTCATCATTATCATTATCTTGGGTGAAATTGTTAATTGTTTCTATAATTTGCTCTTTCACCCAGTCATTCTTTAAGATGAGATTATTCAGTTTCCAATTACTTTTTGGTCTATTTACCCCTAACTTTTTACTGAATGTAGCTTTTATTGCATTGTGATCTGAGAAGAAGGCATTTATTATTTCTGCCTTCCTACATTTAATTTTGAGATCTTTATGTCCTAATATATGGTCAATTTTTGTATAGGATCCATGAACTGCTGAGAAGAAAGTATATTCCTTCCTATTGCCATTCAGTTTTCTCCAAAGGTCTATCATACCTAGTTTTTCTAATGTTCTATTTACTTTTTTAATTTCTTTCTTGTTTGTTTTGTGGTTTGATTTGTCTAAATCTGAGAGTGCAAGGTTGAGATCTCCCACTATTATAGTTTTACTGTCTATTTCTTCTTGCAGTTCTCTTAACTTTTCCTTTAGAAAGTTAGATGCTATACCACTTGGTGCATATATGTTTAGTATTGATATGGCTTCATTATTTATGCTACCTTTCAGCAGGATATAGTTTCCTTCCTTATCTTTTTTAACGAGATCTACTTCTGCTTTTGCTTGATCTGAGATAAGGATAGCTACCCCTGCTTTTTTGGCTTTACCTGAAGCATAATAGGCTCTGTTCCAACCTTTTACCTTTACTCTGTATGTATCTCCCTGCTTTAAGTGTGTTTCCTGTAGGCAACATATTGTAGGGTTCTGCTTTTTGATCCAATCTACTATCCGTCTCCGTTTGATGGGATCGTTCATCCCATTTACATTTACAGTTAAAATTACTAATTCTGTATTTCCTGCCATCGTATTATCCCCAGATTATGCTTTTTTCCCTTGACCCCCCTGATCCCCCTCCCCGATATTTAATTTACAGACCCCCCTTGTGACGCGCAACCCTCCCTCTTTTTTTTTTTTTTTTTTTAGGATCCCTCCCCCCTCCCTCCAAGTCCCTTCACTTATTCTCCTTTTCCTTTTCCCTTTTCCTCTCCCCCCTTTTAATGAGGTGAGAGAAAATTCTCTGAAAAACAAATATGTTACTTATTTACTCTTTGAGCCTCTTCTGATGAGAGTAAGATTCACACAATGATTCTCCCCCTCACTAAGTTCCCTCAGATATGGTGTATTTTCTATGTCTCTTCCTGGGATGTAGTTTCCCTCTTTTTATCACTCCTTCCCCTTTTTCTGAACCGACCTCCTTCACTTTACTACACCCCCCTTTTTTTCTTTTATATCAGTAAAATCAAATTATCCTTGAGTATTTTTTATATACCCACAACAGAGTTACAGTTCTCAAGGGTTCTGTGTACCTTTTTCTGTTTCTCTTCAGTCTTGTGGATGTAGATCACATTTTTTGTTTAAGTCTGGTTTTTTTCTTAGAAACATATAGAATTCCTCTGTTTCATTGAATGACCATCTTCTTCCATGGAAAAAGATGCTAAACTTAGCTGGGTAGTTCATTCTTGGTTGCAGTCCTTGATCTTTTGCCTTAAGGAATATCAGGTTCCAGGCCCTTCTATCTTTTAATGTGGAGGCAGCCAGATCTTGGGTGACCCTTATTGTGGCACCTTGGTATTTAAATTGTTTTTTTCTAGCTGCTTGCAGAATTTTCTCCTTTGTGTGGTAATTCTGCAGCTTAGCCACAATATTCCGTGGTGTTCTTTTTTTAGGGTCTATTTCAGAAGGAGTTCGATGAATTCTTTCCACATCTACTTTCCCTTCTGTTTCTATTATCTCTGGACAGTTCTCTTTGATAATTTCCTGTAAAATAGAATCTAGGCTTTTTTTTTGGTCATAGTTTTCTGGAAGTCCAATAATCCGCAGATTATCTCTCCTAGATCTATTTTCCAGGTCTATAGATTTTCCCAGTAAGTATTTGACGTTGTTCTCCAGCTTCTCATTTTTTTTGTTTTGTTTGACTGATTCTTGGGTTCTCTGTGAATCATTCATTTCTATTTGTTCCATCCTGACTTTTAAGGAGTTATTTTCTTCTTTCACAGTTTTTAGTTCTTTTTGTAAATGCCCAATTTCGTTTTTAAATGAATTATTTTGCTCTATTGAATTTTTTTTCCATTTCCCTAATTTTTTTTTTTGAGAATTATTTTCTTTTTCCAATTCAGAAATTCTATTTTCTTGAGACTTTTTTATCTTTTCCAATTCAGAAATCCTACTTTCCTGTGTTTTTTTAACCTTTTCTAATTCACTAATTTTGTTTCCCTGCATCTCCTGTGATTTCTTTATTTTTTCCAACTCCAATTTCAGGACGTTGTTATTCTCTATCATAACTTCCCTTTCTTTTCCCCATTTTTCTTCGATCTCCCTAAATTTTTTAAGAGCTTCTTCTAAGAGAGAGTTATGTGATGGGGGGCAGGAATCGTTCCCCTTTAGGTTGTTATCTTCTGAATCTTTGCTGTTAACTTCCTCGGGGTTGGATACCCGCTCTTTCTCTGTATAGAAGGAATCTATAGTTTTTCTAGCTTTTTTGCTCATACTTAAAAAATGTTTTGGGGTCTGTCCCTGGGGTAGGAAATTATTTACTTCTTTACCAGCTTCCTCCCAGACTGGATGGATGCAGCGGCCCCTGCGCCTGAGCTAAGATAGAGCTCTGGGAGAGAGTTCCCCACCCCCTCCCTGGAGGTGCCTCAGAGGTGATTAGCACTGCTGTGCTTCGAGGGCGTAGAATAGTGCAGACAGCATGAAGCCCAGCCTATGTGTCCGGGTGGGGAGTGGATGTCTGCAGCAGGTGACATGAGAAGCCCCTGAGCTCAAACTGGAAGTGTCTGCCAGAAACCGCGGTCCCTAGTTCAAAGGTTCCGCTTCTCTGGGACTTCCTGGAGCTGAGTTCCACTCCCTCCAGCTAAGCTAGGCAGTGTGTGTTGCCTTGGGCCGTATCCACCCACTTGTCAATCTCTTAACTATTCTCAGGAGGTAGCCGAGGCCACGCCCCCTGGTGCCGATTCTCTGCTGAGTCACCCCCCAGGATCGGGGAAAATCTAATCTGAGTTTTAAAATATTTTGGCTTTCTCTTCTGAACTGCTAAATAATTAGCAGAGAAGAGCTAACAGCCTGTGCCAGATTCCTTTACCTCAGTGGCTTCTCTGATCCCAGAGCCCTTCCCAGCGCAATGGGCGCAGTGTGCCCCTACCCCACCGTCTGTGCTGGTCTTTCTTATTCCTCCCCTGAGAACTGACCTTTCCTGTTGAAACTCCAGATTCTCTTCAGCTGGTAAGTCGTGCTTCCAGTCCTTGTGGTATCTATCAGTCCTGAGCTAATTTTGAGACTTAATTTATCTAATTGGTTGTGAGGGAGTGAGGACGTTCACTGAGTCGTGTGTTTCTTCTCCGCCATCTTGGCTCCGCCCCCCAGTCTAATTTTCAATGATGTATTTTCTTCACTCACTTTTTTTATATCTCTTTGTAATTGTCCAATTGAGTTTTTATCTTCTATGGAATTTTTTTCCATTTTATCCATTTTATTTTTTAGAGAGCTGATTTCTTTTTCCAGCTCACTAATCCTGTTTTCTTTGGAGTTGTTTACCTTTTCCAGCTCACTAATCCTGTTTTCCTTGGAGTTGTTTACCTTTTCCAGCTCACTAATCTTGTTTCTTAATGATTTGATTTCTTTATCCACTCTTTCTTTGAATGCAAGGGATGACTTCTCCAGGCTCTCTTGCCAAGCTTCCCTTTCCTTTTCCCATTTCTCTTCCAGCTCTCTTGTGTGATTTCCTCTATGAGGTTCTTTTGTATTGAGGAGCAGCTTATATCCCTCCCAGGGGATACATCTGGGGACAGTCTGTTCCTAGTCTCCTCAGCATTTGAAGTCTGTTCCCTCTCCACACAGAAGCTGTCAATTGTTAGAGCCCTTTTGAATTTTTTGTTCATTTTGTCAGAGTAGGAATCAAAGAAAACAAACTGACAAGAGAAACAATTGGTCTGTTTTGCGGGGGATGGGGCTGGATGGTGTTAATGGGCTTCCTCTACAGACTGGGGGTAGGTCAGCAGAGAGCCACTAACAGAACAGCAATGACTGTACTGAGTCTGCACTCTGAGGCTCAGAGAACGCACTGAGTCAGTCCAGGTGGGGGTTGGGGGTGGCCGGGCTCTGAGAGATGCTGGCTTTCTGGGGTTTTAATCTTCACCTCCGGTGTTTACACCCTCTCCACCGCTCTTGGCTTGTTGCCAAGATGGAGCATCCACACTGGGTAAAAAGCCCTTTCACAGAAATGGCAGAGATCACACCCCTCCCCCTCAGGTCTGAGCTGTGTGAGCTGCCTGTCTTGCTCTGGCTGTCTGCCCTCAGTCTGCTCCCAGTCTGATTGACCCTCCACCAAGCAAACACAGACCTTTTCTGGCGACTTTCAAGGATGTCTTCTCTTGGTGATAATTTATGGATTTCTTTCTGGGTCAAGCATTAAGTCAGAGGCTTGTCATGAAGTAAGTTATGAGAGAAAACGAGGAGCTCAAGCAGCTGTCTGCCTCCACGCCGCCATCTTGGCCGGAAGTCTGATGCTAAAATCTTAAATAAGATATTAGCAAAAAGACTTCTGAAAATCATCTCCAGGATAATACACTATGATCGAGTAGGATTCATACCAGGAATGTAGGGCTAGTTTAATATTAGGAAAACTATTAGGATAATTGACCACATTAATAATCAAATTAATAAAAAACATATGATCATCTCAATAGATACAGAAAAAGCATTTGAAAAAATCCAACATCTATTCCTACTAAAAACTCTTGAGAGTATAGGAATAAATGGATTATTCCTTAGAATAATAAGGAGCATATATTTAAGACCTTCAGTAAGCATAATATGCAATAGAAATAAACTGCAACCTTTCCTAGTAAGGTCAGGAGTGAAACAAGTTTGCCCACTATCACCATTACTATTCAATATAGTACTAGAAACGCTAACCTCAGCAATAAGAACCGAGAAAGAGATTCAAGGAATTAGAGTAGGAAATGAGGAAATCAAACTAACACTCTTTGCAGATGACATGATGGTATACTTAGAGAACCCCAAAGACTCTGCTAAAAAGCTATTAGAAATAATTAAGAATTTTAGCAAAGTGGCAGGATACAAAATAAATCCACATAAATCCTCAGCATTCTTATATATCACCAACAAAATGCAACAGCAAGAGATACAAAGAGAAATTCCATTCCAAACAAATGTTGAGAGTATAAAGTATTTGGGAATCCATCTACCAAAGAATAGTCAGGAAGTATATGAAAAAAATTGCAAAACACTTGCCACAAAAATAAAGTCAGATTTAAATAATTGTAAAGACATTCAGTGCTCTTGGATAGGCCGAGTGAATATAATAAAGATGACAATACTCCCCAAACTAATCTATTTATTTAGTGCTATACCAATCAGACTCCCAAGAAACTATTTTATTGACCTAGAAAAAATAATAACAAAGTTCATATGGAAGAATAAAAGGTCGAGAATTGCAAGGGAACTAATGAAAAAAAAAGTCAGAGGAAGGTGGTCTAAGTGTACCTGATCTAAAGCTATATTATATAGCAGCAGTCACCAAAACCATTTGGTATTGGCTAAGAAATAGAACGGTAGATCAGTGGAACAGATTAGATACAAAGGACAAAAAAGGGTACATCTATAGCAATCTAATCTTCTACAAACTCAAAGATAACAACATTAGGGATAAAAATTCAGTATTCGGAAAAAACTGTTGGGAAAACTGTAAATTAGTATGGCAGAAATTAGATATGGATTCACACTTAACACCATATATCAAGATAAGATCAAAATGGGTCCATGATTTAGGCATAAAGAGGGAGATCATAAATAGATTAGAGGAACAGAGAATAGTCTACCTCTCAGACCTGTGGAGGAGGAAGGAATTTATGACCAGAGGAGAACTAGAGATCATTATTGATCACAAAATGGAAGATTTTGATTACATCAAACTAAAAATTTTCTATACAAACTATACTAATGCAAACAAGATTAGAAGGGAAGTAACAAATTGGGAAAATATTTTTAAAAACAAAGGTTCTGACAAAGGTCTCATTTCCAAAATATATAGAGAACTGACCCTGATTTATAGGAAAACAAACCATTCTCCAATTGATAAATGGTCAAGGGATATGAACAGACAATTCTCAGATGATGAAATTGAAACTATTTCCACTCATATGAAAGAGTGTTCCAAATCACTACTGATCAGAGAAATGCAAATTAAGACAACTCTGAGATACCACTACACACCTGTCAGATTGGCTAAGATGACAGGAACAAATAATGATGAATGTTGGAGGGGATGTGGGAAAACTGGGACACTGATACATTGTTGGTGGAATTGTGAAAGAATCCAGCCATTCTGGAGAGCAATTTGGAACTATGCCCAAAAAGTTGTCAAACTGTGCATACCCTTTGACCCAGCATTGCTGTTATTGGGATTATATCCCAAAGAAATACTAAAGAGTGGAAAGGGACCTGGATGTGCCAAAATGTTTGTGGCAGCTCTTTTTGTTGTAGCTAGAATCTGGAAGTTGAATGGATGTCCATCAATTGGAGAATGGTTGGGTAAATTGTGGTATATGAAGGTTATGGAATATTATTGCTCTGTAAGAAATGACCAGCAGGAGGAATACAGAGAGGCTTGGAGAGACTTAAATCAACTGTTGCTGAGTGAAAACTAGAAGATCACTATACACTTCAACAACAATACTGTATGAGCATGTATTCTGATGGAAGTGGAAATCTTCAACATAAAGAAGATCCAACTCACTTCCAGTTGATCAATGATGGACAGCAATATCCAGAGAAGGAACACTGGGAAGTGAATGTAAATTGTTAGCACTACTGTCTATCTACCCAGGTTACTTATACCTTCGGAAGCTAATAATTAATGTTCAACAAGAAAATGGTATTTACACACATATATTGTATCTAGGTTATATTGTAACACATGTAAAATGTATGGGATTAGCTGTTATCGGTGGGAGGGAGTGGAGGGAGGAGAGGATAGTTTGGAAAAATGAATAAAAAAAAAAGAAATATTGTCACAAGAAAAAAAAAAGAAAATGATTATTACAAATATTCAGAAAAAAAGTAAATAATAGTCTTATTTCATTGAAAAAGAGAAGTGTAGAAAATGTAGGAAAATGCAAAAGCAATTTCAGAAAGACTGGAATTTATCAGAATTGTAACATGAAGATTTAGGTATTCAATTTATTGACTAGTTGTAAACGCAAAATCTCAATGATACTGTCTGCTAAGAAAATTTAAATAAAATATTTCATTTTTTACATCACATAAGAATATGTAATGTCACACACATATTCTTAAAGGTCAAGATGGAACTAAAGTTCAAATCTTCTAAATTTCAATTCACTAAAATATATCTCTGAAAAGTTGTAAGATCTCATGGTTTGGAGTTCCGGCCAAGATGTCGGCATGGAGGCAGACATCTGCTTGAGCTCCGCGTTTTCTCTCAGAACTTAATTCATGACAAAACTCAGAGTAATGCTTGCCCGAGAAAGAAATCCACAAATAATAACCAAGAAAAGACATCCTTGAAATTCTCCATAAAGTTTTGCTCAGGGCAGGGACAATCAGACTGGGCACAGACTGAGGGCAGGCAAGCCAGAGAGAGACAGGCAGATCACACAGCTCAGACCTGAGGGGGAGGTGTACAATCTCTGCCATTTCTGGGAAAGGGCTTTTACTCCATCTTGGCAGCAAGCCAGGATCAGTAGAGAGGGTATAAACACCATAGGTGAAGATTAATACCCCAGAAAGCTAGCGTCTCTCAGACCTACATAAAATGTTTGATTTTCAAATACAGAACTCAAGAGATTTCTAAAAAGGTAAAAAGAAATCTTGAGAAATATACTTCTGTTATAAAAATATGTAAAGATCATATGTATAATTTGTCCTGTAAACTAGAGGTAAAAAGGAAATTATATTATAAAAAAGTGTAAAGTGATGGTACTACATTTCACAAAGAGGCAAAGGTAACCTATTATATCTGAGAGAAAGAAAGGAGAGAGATAAACATAGTGTGTATCAATAGACATATTTGATTTATGGTGAACCTTCTTCCACTTCATTGAAAAGTGAGAGGGAAGGAGTAAGCTAAGGGGAAGGGAATACAGAAATTGTGAGGAAAAGGGGTAAAATAAGGGAAGTAACTTTAAGGTAAGGGAGGGATACTAAAAAGGGAGGGCTGTGAAAAGCAAGTGGTGTTCATAAGTTTAATACTGGGTAGAGGGGTAAGAGGGAAGAACAAGAGAAAAGCATAAGCAGGGATTAACAGGATGGCAAGCAATATAGAATTAGTCATTCTAACCATAAATGTGAATGGGGTAAACTCCCTCATAAAGAGGAAGCAGTTAGCAGATTGAATCATAAATCAGAATCCTACTATATGTTGTTTACAGGAAACACACCTGAAACAGGGTGATACATTCAAACTAAAAGGAAAAGGGTGAAGCAGAATCTACCATGCTTCAGGTAAAGCCAAAAAAGCAGGGGTAGCCATCCTCATCTCAGATCAAGCAAAAACAAAAATTGATCTAATTAAAAGAGATAAGGAAAGGCATTATATCCTGCTAAAGGGTAGCATCAATAATGAAGTAATATCAATATTAAGCATATACGCAGTGGAGTTGTGAAAGAATCCAACTATTCTGGAGAGCAATCTGGAATTATGCCCAAAAAGTTATAAAAATGTGCATACCCTTTGACCCAGCAGTGCTACTCCTGTGCTTATCTCCCAAGGGAATACTAAAGAAGGGAAAGGCATCTGTATGTGTCAAAATGTTTGTGGCAGCCCATTTCATAGTGGCTAGAAACTGGAAAATGAATGGATGTCCATCAATTGGAGAATGGTTGGGTAAATTATGTTATATGAATGTTATGGAATATTATTGTTCTGTAAGAAATGACCAACAGGAGGAATATAGAGAGACTTGGATAGACTTACATCAATTGATGCTAAGTGAAACGAGCAGAACCAGGAGATCATTATACAATTCAACAATGATACTGTATGAGGATGCATTCTGATGGAAGTGGACATCTTCAACACAGAGAAGAGCTAATCCAATTCCAATTGATCAATGATGGACAGAATCAGCTACATCCAGAAAAGGAACACTGGGAAATGAGTATAAACTGTGAGCACTGTTTTGTTTTGTTTTGTTTTGTTTCCCAGATCATTTTTAGGTTCCGAATACAATTCTTCTTTTGCAACAACAACAACAACAACAACAACAACAACAACAACAACAAAATTCGGTTCTGCACATATATATTGTACCTAGGATATACTATAAAATATTTAATATGTATGGGAATGCCTGCCATCTAGGGGAGGGGATGGAGGGAAGGAGGGGAAAAATTTGGAACAGAAGGGAGTACAACAGATAATGTTGTTAAAAAAAAATATGTAATATTTTAAATATGTACTGTCAAAGAAAATGTTATAATTATAAAAATTAATAAAAAAATTTAAAAAAAGATCTCATGGTTCAAGTAATTGTGTAATTAATAGGCTTTGTTACCTGTGGACTTTGATCTAAGAATCTCAGAATTCAGTTGATGAACCAATTCATAAACTTCAGCTTACTCAAATGGTAGGTATTATAAACAAGTTGTATTACTTTTCCCCCCTAGTATTTTAGATCCCAGACTTACTTCATTGATCCTTGTTATTTCAATTCTGTAGGAAAAAAAAAAAAAAACAACCTTTCATATATATTCATTTTATTTTTGTGACTAATTTACTTATGTCCCAAACATTCTGGTATATTATCTTTTTATTAATTTTTGCATAATGCCAGATAATATATTTTTAAATTTTTGCCTTTTTTGTTTTGTTGATTTCTTTATTGCCAAATAGGTGATAAAATTTTGTGGTTGCTAGAGTGTGTTGAAAATATAGGAATAGAAATTGGTTCTGTGATTTTATTGTAATAGGTAACTTCAAGGTGAAAAAAAAAAGTTTATGTACCCCTTTTGCTCAGCACTTTCTATATTATGATGTTTTTAGGTAGCTAGCAAGGTCAGAATAGTCAGAAAGCTAGAATATGTCAGAAGCAGGACTTTAATTGCAGGTTTTCTTGTTTTGAAGACTGTTTTCTGTTTTCTATCAACTTCATTAGTGCAGTCTAAATCTCTCTCTGTAGCAGGGCTTCTTAAACTTTTTCTACTCATGACACCTTTTTGCCTGAGATATTTTTCGATATGGGACAGTGACTCTATTAGCATATGTTTTGTATAAATGGCTCTTTTCACTGTTTGGTGCTTACTCAATGTTTGATGTTCAGAAAATCATAGGCAAGGGTAGGGTGAGACAGCCCAGAGTGACTTGGCAGCAAGACGAGGAGGAGAAAGATGGAGATTCTGGACTCCAGAATCAAGAAGAGATTTGTGGCAAAACTCCTGGCAGTTTGCCTGCTTCTCCCCCTAAAAACTAAGTATTTTTATTTATTCTGACTCTGGCTGATCCTGAGGTCTCTGGGGAGCTAGCTTTGACTTAACAGTTATTACTCATTGTTTAAGAAGCTTTGCTCTACAAAGCATAAATTGATTTAGAAAACTATAAATTAACATCAATTTTATTGCATTTTTATTTATTATGCTAAGCTTTTCCCATATATTTTAATCTAATTCATGTAACATTTAGGGGTCTTGGAGCCACATATAGCTAGAAGGTCACAAGTTTGATACCTTTATCATGCTGCAACATTTTACAGCTACTCTTTCATAAAATTACTCTTCCTTTTTCACCATTACTCATTGATCTCTCCTTTGAGATTTAGTAAGTCTGTATTTAATACCACATAGAAATTTTGATAAGTTGTCTATTAATTTCTAGAACTCCTTTTTTTTCCTCAATGAATTATCTAGCTTAAAACTTTTTTCTCTTCTACCTTCTGCATACACTCATGCTAAATCTTGAAAATACATATTTTATATAGAATACATGAGCATTTTTTTTCTAAAAGTCCCATACACAACTGAGAAATATGTGTATTCTCTTGGACTCCCATTCAATATTCCATAAAAATTCATCACAAATTACTTTTCTAGCCTAAAATTCTATCCATCTCCTTAGCTTTCCTCTTATTTACTTTATTGTTTAGATCTAAAAGTTATAAATTGAGCCATCCTACTATTATTGTTTTATTGTTTATTTGCCCATATAAATCATAGAATGTTTATTTTATGAATTTGATGACATACCATATGGAGCATATATGTTCAAATTTGGTATCAATTCATTGTCTGCAGTACCATTTATCAGAATGAAATTTATTTAATTATTTTTATTTATTCTATGTTTACTTTTATTTTCTCTGAGATTATGATTTTTATTTTGGCCTTTACTTGCATAATAATAGATTCTGCTTTAGCTATTTATTTTAATTCTATGTAACTTTCTTTTTTTTATTTTATTTTTTAAAATTTTATTATAGCTTTTTATTTATAAGATATATGTATGGGTAATATTTGAGCATTGACAATTGCAAAACCTTTTGTTCCAATTTTTCCCTTGCCTCCCCGGACTCTCTCCTGCAGATGGCAGGTAGACCAATATATATTAAATATGTTAAAGTATATGCTAAATACAATATATGTATACATGTCCCTACAGTTATTTTGCTGCACAAGAATTGGACTTTGAAATAGTGTACAATTAACCTGTGAAGGAAATAAAAAAATGCAGGCAGACAAAAATAGAGGGACTGGGAATTCTATGTAGTGGTTAAAACTCATTTCCCAGAGTTCTTTCACTGGGTGTAGCTGGTTCAGTTCATTACTGCTCTATTGGAACTGATTTGACTCATCTCATTGTTGAAGAGGGCCACATTTTTCAGAGTTGATCATCATATAATATTGTTGTTGAAATATACAACAATCACCTGGTCCTGCTCATTTCTGTCAGCATTAGTTCATGTAAGTCTCTCCAGGCCTTTCTGTAATCCTCCTGCTGGTCATTTCTTACAGAACAATGATATTCCATAACATTCATATAGCACAATTTATTTAGCCATTCTCCAATTGATGGGCATCCATTTAGTTTCCAGTTTCTGGCCACTACAAAGAGGGCTGTCACAAACATTCTTGCACATATAGATCCTGTTCCCTTCTGTAATATCTCTTTGGGATATAAACCCAGTAGTAACATTGCTGGATCAAAGGAAACACACAGTTTGATAACTTTTTGAGCCTACTTCCAAATCACTCTCCAGAATGGCTGGATGTATTCACAACTCCACCAACAATGTATTAGTGTCCCAGTTTTCCTACAACCCCTCCAACATTCTGCATTATCTTTCCCTATAATTCTAGCCAATCTGATAGGTGTGTAGTGGTATTTCTGAGTTGTCTTAATTTGCATTTCTCTGATTAATAATGACTTAGAGCATCTTTTCATATGGTTAGAAATATTTTCAATTTCTTTGTCTGAGAATTGACCATTTATCATTTGGAGAATGGCTTGATTTCTTTTAAATTAGAGTCAATTCGGGAGCAGAGCCCAGATGGTGGAGAAGTCACATGTGACTTTCTAAGCTCTGTCTTACCCTTAGTACCAACAATTTAATTTAGCCTCAAAAATAGTGCTAGACTGGTAAAACCCATGAAGATTAAAAAGTACAACTTACCAGCCAAAGAGAATCTGGAATTTCATCAGAAAAGGTCTGTCCAGGGGGCAGACAGCAATAGAACTAGGCTAGCATATTGTGCATATTGGGCTGGGGTGGCCTCTGGGGTTAGAAAAGCTACAGAGAAAGATGACTGTGGCATAAGCTGATTGCTCTACTCTGCTTGCCAAACAGCATATCAGCAGAGAAATCAAAGCCACTTTAAAAAAATGCCTGAAACTATAGTCTGCCTACTACCTAAAATGGGAAGTGACTCAGCACATATGACAGCATAGCTGTGCAGCCCCATTTCTGATGCATGGGAATTTTCCTTGGGGCAGTTAAAAACCTGCACAGTAGGGAAACACAGCCTAGGGCAGCTTCTAATCTGCACAGTGCGGGGCTCGACCAGAGGTAGTTGAACTTCCACAGCAGTGAAATTTCCTCAGCAGCAACTGTGCTTCCGGGGACAGAGACCTCCTTGTCCTGAAGACAGACCCTATAGATTTTTAAAAATGAATAAAAAAATTAAAATGATAGCTTATTTGCAGAGGAGACTGATGGAAGACAGTCTCCAGATAATACCCTGAAGGGGAATGTTACCTGGCCCCCATCACATAACTCTCACCTAGAAGAGACTATTGGAAACCTTAAAAGAGAGTTAGAAGAAAAATGGGGGAAGGAAAGAGAAGCTATGCAAGAGAGTAACAACGTCCTGAAAGGTGAATTGGAAAAGATAAAGAATTTCCAGTAAGTGCAGGGAAACAGAATTTGTGAATTAGAAAAGGTTAAAAAAATCCCTGGAAAGTAGGATTTGTGAATTGGAAAAAGAAAATAACTCACATTAAAAAATTAATGAAATGGAAAAGAATTCCATAGAGCAAAACAATTCATTAAAAAAACTCAATTGGACATATAAAAAAGAAGTTAAAGAAAAAAACTAATGAAGAAAATAATTCATTAAAAATCATAACTGAACAAATAGAAATGAAGGATTCATTGAGACACCAAGAATCAGTCAAGCAAAAAAAAAAAAAAAAAGTGAAAAGCTGGAGAAAAACATCAAATATTTACTTGGAAAATTGACAGATATGGAAAATAGATTTAGGAGAGATAATCTGAGGATTATTGGACTTCCCAAAAAGTATGATGAAAAAAAAGAGGCTAGATACTCTTTTACAGAAAATCATTAGAGAACTGCCCAGAGGTAACAGAACCAGAAGGTTAAATAAGCATTGAAAGAATTCATCAAACACATTCTGAAAAAGGCCCTTAAAAAATAAATAAATAAATAAATAAATCTCAATGGAATATTGTGGCCAAACTTCAGAACTATCAGACTAAGGAAAAAATATTACAAGCAGCCAGGACAAAACAATTCAATACTGAGGTGCCACAGTAAGGGTCACTCAAGATTTGGCTGCCTTCGCAGTAAAGGATCGAAGGCCCTGGAATCTGATATTCCAAAAGGCAAAAGAACTTGGAATGCAACCAAGAATAAACTACCCAGTTAAGTTTAGCATTTTCTTCCATGGAAGAAGATGGACATTTAATGAAACAGATGGATTCCATTTGTTTTTAAGGAAAAAAAAAAAAACAGATCTAAACAAAAAATGTGATCTCCAACCACAGGACTAAAGAGAAGCAGAAAAAAGTCAAAAGGAACTCTGAGAACTGTATTTCTCTTGTGGATATACAGAAAATCCACATGTATAACTTGATTTTACTGATATACCATAAAAAAGGGAAGTAGAAATGGAAAGGGAATAGTGTCAAAATAAGGGAAAGTGGGGGATAAAAAGAGGGAAACTACATTCCAGGAAGAGGAAAAGAAAACTTATCATATCTGAGGGAATTTAGAGAGAGGGAGGAACATTGTGTGAATTGTACTCTCATCAGAATTGGCTCATTGAGAAAATAATTGACATTAAAAAGGGGGAGAGGAAAAGGGAAAAGGAAAAAAAAAGTAGTAAGGGAAGGTACAAGAAATATTAAGGGATTTAATAGGAGGGGAGGGATAATAAAAAAGGAGGGCTGTGTGATGCAAGTGGGGTCCATAAGTTTAATATTGGGGAAAACGTTCAGGGGGCAAGGAAAAAAAAGCACAATCTGAGGATAATATGATGGCAGGAAATACAGAATTTGTAATTTTAACTGTAAATGTGAATGGGATGAACTCTCCCATTAAGAGGAGGCAGATAGCAGACTGGATCAAAAGTCAAAACCCTACAATATGTTGTTTACAGGAAACACATTTAAAGCAGGGAGATACATACAGAGTAAAGGTAAATGGCTGGAGCAGAATCTATTATGCTTCAAGTGAAGTAAAAAAGAGCAGGGGTAGCCATCTTTATCTCAAATCAAGCAAAAGCAAAAATTGATCTAATTAAAAGAGTTAAGGAAGGAAACTATATCTTGTTAAAAGGTAGCACAGACAATGAAGTAATAAGAACACTAAACATATATTTACCAAGTAGTATAGCATCTAACTTCCAAAAAGGAGAAGTTAAGAGAGTTGCAAGAAGAAACAGACAGCAAAACTATAATAGTGGGAGTTCTCAACCTTGAACTCTCAGAATTAGATAAATCAAGCAACAAAACAAATAAGAAAGAAATTAAAGAGGTAAATAGAATTTTAGAAAAATTCAAGATAATAATAATTATGAGACATCATACCAAAATTTGTAGGATGCAGCTAACGCGGTAATAAGGGGAAATTTTATATCTTTAGAGGCTTACTTGAATAAAATAGTGAAAGAGAAGATCAATGATTTGGGCTTACAACTTAAAAAGCTAGGAAAAAAACAAATTTAAACCCCCCCAATCAAATACTAAAGTTGAAATTCTAAAATTAAAAGAAGAAATTGATAATATTGAAAGTTAAAAAAAACTATTGAATTAATAAATAAAACTAAGAATTGGTTTTATGAAAAGAAAAGAGGAAAGGAAAAGAAAGAGGAAAATCAAATTGTTAGTCTAACAAATGTAAAGGGGAAACTTTCCACCAATGAAGAGGAAATTAGAGCAATAATAAGGTGTTACTTTGCCCAGCTTTATGCCAATAAATTTGATAACCTAAGTGAAATAGATAGCTACCTCCAAAAATAGAGGCTTCCCAGATTAACAGAGGAAGAAGTAAATTGCTTAAATAGTCCCATTTCAGAAAAGGAAATAGAATAAGCTATTAATCAGCTCCCCAAGACAAAATCCCCAGGACTAGATGGATTTACATGTGAATTCTATCAAACATTTAAAGAACAATTAGCCCCACTGTTATATAAATTATTTGAAAAAATAGGGAATGAAGGAGTCCTACCAAATTCCTTTTATGATACAAACATGGTACTGATACCTAACCCAGGTAGGCTGAAACCTGAGAAAGAAAACTATAGACCAATCTCCTTAATGAATATTGATGCTAAAATGTTAAATAAGATATTAGCAAAAAGACTGCAGAAAATCATCCCCAGGATAATACACCATGATCAAGTAGGATTTATACCAGGAATGCAGGACTGGTTTTAATATTAAAAAAATTATTAGTATGATTGACATATTAATAATCAAATTATGGGGCAGAGCCAAAATGGTGAAGAAGATACATGCAAATTTGTAAGCTCCCTTCTTCCCTCCATACCAACTAGTTAAATCAGCCTCACAAATAACACTGGACTGATAAAAACCACAAGGATTAGAAGCACAACTTACCAGCCAAAGAGATTCTGGAATTTCAACCAAATTTCAACCTCCCTCTGAGGGGAGGAAAAAAACAGATCAAAAACTAATGCAAACAAGATTAGAAGGGATGAAACAATCTGGGAAAATATTTTTTACAATTAAAGTTTCTGATGAAGGCCTCATTTCCAAAATATATAGAGAATTGACTCTAATTCATAACATATCAAGCCATTCTCCAGTTGATAAATGGTCAAAGGATATGAACAGACAATTTTCATATGATGAAATTGAAACTATTTCCACTCGTATGAAAGAGTATTCCAAATCACTATTGATCAGAGAAATGCAAATTAAGACAACTCTGAGGTACCACTATACACCTGTCAGATTGGCTAAGATGACAGGAATAAAATAATGATGAATGTTGGAAGGGCTGTGGGAAAACTGGGACACTGATACATTGTTGGTGGAGTTGTGAAAAAATCCAACTATTCTGGAGAGCAATCCGGAATCATGCCCAAAAAGTTATCTAACTGTGCATACCCTTTGATCCAGCAATGTTACTACTGGGCTTATATCCCAAAGAAATACTAAAGAAGGAAAAGGGATGTGTATGTGCCAAAATATTTGTAGCAGCTCTTTTTGTAGTGATTAGAAACTGGAAAATGAATTGATGCCCATCAATTGAAGAATGGTTGGGTAAATTATGGTATATGAATCTTATTGAATATTATTGTTTTGTAAGAAATGAACAGCAAGATGAATACAGAGAGGCTTGGAGACACATCAACTGATGCTGAGTGAAACGAGCAGAACTAGGAGATCATTGTACACTTCAACAATGATACTGTATGAGGATGTATTCTGATGGAAGTGGATATCATCAACAAAGAGAAGATCTAATTCACTTCCAAATAATCAATGATGGACAGAATCAGCTACACCTAGAGAAGGAATTCTGGCAAATGAGTGTAAAGTATTTGCATTTTTGTCTTTCTTTCCAGGTTATTTTTATCTTCTGAATCCAATTCTTCCTGCGCAACAAGAAATTCGGTTCTGCACACATATATTGTATCTAGGATATATTATAACAAATTTAACATGTATGGTATTGCCTGTCATCTAGAAGAAGGGGTAAAGGGAAGGAACAGAAAATTTGGAACAGAAGTGAGTACAAGGGATAATGTTGTAAATAATTAACCATGCATATGTACTGTGAAAAAATTATAATTATTAAATTTATTTTAAAAAAGAAAAAAACAATTAGAATCAATTCTCTATATATTTTGGAAATGAGGCCTTTATCAGAATTTTTGACTGTAAAAATATTTTACCAGTTTCTTTTATACCTTGTAATCTTGTCTGCATTAATTTTGTTTGTACAAAAACCTTTCAATTTGATATAATCAAAATTTTCTATTTCATGATTAATAATGATCTCTAGTTCTTCTTTCATCATAAATTCCTTCCTCTTCCACTGGTCTGAGAGTTAAACTATCCTATGTTCTTCTAATTTATTTATAATATTTTTTTTAATGCCTAAATCATGAAACTATTTTGACCTTATCTTCGTATATAGTGTCAAGTGTGGGTCAATGCCTCATTTCTGACATAGTAATTTCAAATTTTCCCATCAGTTTTTGTCAAACAGTGAATCCCAAAAGCCGGGGTCTTTGTGTTTGTCAATACTAGATTATTAAAGTTATTGACTATTTTGTCCTTTGAATCTAACCTATTCCACTGATCAACTTTTCTATTGCTTAGCCAATACCAAATGGTTTTGGTAACTGCTGCTTTATAATATAATTTTACATCTGGTACAGTTAGGCCACCTTCATTTGATTTTTTTTTTCATTAATTCCCTTGAGATTCTTGACCTTTTTTTTTTCCATATGAACTTTGTTATTATTTTTTTTAGTTCATTGCTTTCTGTTTTAACAGTGTTTATTTTACACATAAAAGAGTTAGATTTTGTTTTCTAATTTGTTTTGCTATATTCTCCCATTTTATGGGTTAGATCATCCTATAACCATTAATAATTATGCTTTGTTGTTCAGCCAGTTATTTCTACTCATGTCTGATACCTCATGATCCCATTTGTAATTTTCTTGACAAAGAAAGACACGACAGTGGTTTGACACTTCTTTCTCCAGATTATTTTACAGATGAAGAAAAGTGTCTTATCCAAGATTCATATTTAGGAAATTTCTGAGGTCATATTTGAACTTATGAAGATTAATCTTTTTGGTTCAAGGCACCACTTTTCCCACTAAGCTCATTAGCTGTCCACAATCATGATGACCAACTGTTTATTTCCTCCCATCCTATTCTCCCAGGTTTATGTTTACTATGTTTATCTTTTTTTTTTTTTTTTTTTTTTTTCTCCTCTGCTCAGGTATCTATTTTCCTTTTTTTATACATATGCAGCACTTAATTTTTCTTTTCCTTTGTCATTTATTTAATGCTTATTGCTTTATAACCCATGTTAGGAGAGAAAAATCAGAACAAAAAGGAAAAATTGTGGGGGAGAGAGGGAAAAAAATAAGTGAACATAGCACATGTTGATTTACATTCATTTTTTATAGAAATTTTTCTGGATGTAGATGGAATTTTCTAACTAAAGTCTATTATGATTACCTTGGATCACAAACCACTAGATGAACCATGTCTTTTATAGTCGATTATTATACATTCTTGGTGTTATTGTGTACAATGTATTCCTAGTTGTGCTTATTTCGCACAGCATCAGTTCAGGTAAATTTATCCAGGCTTTTCTAAAATCAGCTTACCCATTTTTATCGAATAGTGATATTCTATTACTTTCATGTAACACAACTTGTTCAGTCATTTCCCAACTGATGGGCATTCACTCATTTTCAATTCCTTGCTACCATAAAAAGAACTGCTGCAAACATTTTTGCACATGTCAGTCCTTTTCCTTCCTTTATGATTCCCTTGGGATACCAATTCAGTAATAACACTTTTTGGTCAAAGAGTATACATAGTTTTGTAGCCCTTTGGGCATAGTTCAAGATTGTTCTTCAGAATGGTTGGATCATTTTACAACTTTATCAATAACACATTAGCATCCCAGTTTTCTCACATCCCCTCTAACATTTATCATAGGTTTTTTTTTCCTAACATGTTAGCCAATCTGAGAAATATGACATGGTACCTCAGTGTTTTTTTTAATTTGCATGTCTATAATCAATAGTTATTTAGAACATTTTTTCAATGACTATAGATGACATTAATTTCTTCATCTGAAATTTGTTCTTATCCTTTGACCATTTAAAACCTGAGGAATGACTTATATTCTTATAAATTTGACACAGTTCATTATATATTTTAGAATTGAAACATTTATCAGAAACAGCTTGTAAAAATGTTTTCCCTGCTTTGTACTTTCCTTTTAATCTTGTTTCTTTGATTTTCTTTGTGTGAAACCTATTAAATTTAATGTAATCAAAGTTGTTCATTTTGCTTTTAAAAATGTTCTCTGGTTCTTCTTTGGTTATAAATTTCTCCTTTCTCCAAAGGTGTGATAGGTAAATTATCTCTTCTTCTCCTAATTTGCTTATGATATTACTCTTTATGCTTAAATCATGTACCCATTTTAACTTAGTTTGGTATGGAGTATAAGATGTATGTATATGCCAATTTTCTGATATGTTATTTCCGAGTTATCCTGGCTATTTTTGTTACATGGTGAGTTCTTTTCCCAGAAGCTGGAGTTTAGTGGTTTATCAAAAACCTTGGCCTTGATTACTGTGTTGTATATATATAAAATCTATTCCACTGATCCACCACTCTATTTCTTAGCCAGAAACAAATCATTTTAATGATTTCTGCTTTATAATTTGGTTTTATGTCTGGTACTGCTAAGCCAACTTTTTTTGTATTTTTTTCCATTAATTCCCTTGATATTCTTAACATTTTGTTATTATTCTTTCTAGCTCTATGACTTTTTTTGGAAATTAAATTGGTATGACACTGAACAATTAGACCAATTTCAGCAGAATTCTCATTTTTAAAATTATAGTAGCTTGGCCTAATCATGAGCAAATCATATTTTTCCAGTATTTAAAACTGACTTTAATAACTGTATGAGTATGTATACATATATTTGATTAAACATGATACTTTAACATATTTAACATGTATTGGACTACTTGCCATCTGAGGGAGGGGATAGAGGGAGGAGGGGAAAAGTTGGAACAAAAGGCTTTGGAAGAGTCAATGTAGAAAAATTACCAATGCATATGTTTTGTAAATAAAAAGCTATAATAATAAAAAAATAATAAAATAAAACTGACTTTATTTGTGTGATAAGTGTTTTATAATTCTGTTCTTATAGTTCTTGGGTTTGTCTTGGCAGATAGTCATTTAAATATTTTATTTTGTCTACAGTTATTTTATATGGAATTTCTCTATCTTTTGCTCCCCAGCTTTGTCAATATTACATGGAAATACTGCTGACTTGTATGGGTTTATTTTATATCTTGCAAATCTATTAAATCTGTGAAATGTTTTCAGAAGGTTTTTGGATGATTTTCTAAGATTCTCTAAGTATTTCATCATATCATCTGCAAAGAGTGATAGTTTTATTTTCTCATTGATTATTCTAATTTCTTTAATTTCTTTTTAATTTTTATATTACTAAACAAACATTTCTAGTACAATGTTGAATAATAGTGGTGATAATGGGCATCCTTGTTTCACCACTAATCTTAGTGGGAATGCATCCAGTTTCTCTCCACAGCAAATAATGCTTGCTGTTGGTTTTGGATAGATATTGCCTATTATTTCTTTCTTTTTTTCTGAGGCAATTGTGATTAAGTGACTTGCCTGGGGTCACACAACTAGGAAGTATTAAGTGTCTGAGGCCAGATTTGAACTCAGGTCCTCTTGACTTCAGGGCTGCTGCTTTATCCACAGTACCACTTAGCTACCCCTGATACTGCATATTATTTCAAGAAAAGTTTCTTTTATCCCCATGGTCTTTAGGGTTTTTAATAGGAATGGGTGCTGGATTTTGTCAAAAGTTTTTTCTGCATCTATTAAGGATATCATATGATTTCTATTGGTTTTCCTATTGCTATCCCTAAACAAAAAAAAAAAAAAAAAAAAAAAAAAAAAACTAATTCACGCCTCTAAACTGATTCTGGAGTAATAGAACCAACAAACAGATAAAGTGAAATAACTTTTCAGCTTAAGATAACTTAGAAGGATTTCAGGGAAGGTTTGTATCACTTGGGTAAAGGGGAAATGCAGCCCAGCACAGACATGGTGCAAGCAACCCAGTAGGAGGCTTTTAGCCACCCATTCCTGGCTCAGTGCATCACTGTCTCAGCTGCTCAGGTATGAATTCTCCAACCCAATGAAGAAGACAAATTATGTGCCTTAGCTGTCAGCACCTCCAGCCCCAGAATGGAAATCTAGGGACAGGTTCCAGTCCCTAAACCAAAACATGATTTTGAAAGTCTCCCCTCTGTACTAGGAGCAGAGATCAACTTAAAAAAAAAAATAAAAGCAAGGAAGGAAAAAGAGCTGTGACAGGGAAAATTAGAACATAAATTCAGAGTAGGACAGCAATGGCAAAAGGCCTATGTGAATTTGTCTCAAATTCAAAAGTTTCTCTTGGAGAAACTCAAAAAAGATTGTAAAAATCAAGTAAGAGAAATAGAAGAAAAATAGGAAAAAATTATTTTGTAGAATTATGAAAAAATTCAATAGTTTGGAAAAGGAAGCACAAAAATTGACTGAATGGCCTATTACACGTAAAGGAAATAAAAGAGGATGATGAGCATGGTTTAAATCATAATATCACTGAATTTCTCTCAAAGAGGGAATATCAGAAATATTTAGTTTGATATGGAGACTTGTCTCATTCTATGGGAAATAGAAGGAGAAAGAGGAAAGAAAAGAGGGAAGCTAATAAAAAGGAGAATAGAAATTGAATGGAAAGAGATAAAAAAGGTAGAGAGGCTGAAAAGAGGAGGACAGATGGAGAGAGGTGATGATCAGATATATATTAAGTCCATAATAAAATTATTTTGCAAATAACCTCAAAAAATTTCCAATACAGAGTCAATTTTACTTTTCTACAGTTTGTCCTGGTTTATGGTTATATTCAGAAGGGATCAGTACAAAAATTTCATTCTATAAGGGAAGTAAGTAGTTCAATTGTTATTAGGAAATCTTACATGATTGAATTAGGTATCATTTAGTTGGATATCAATCAATTAATCAATAGGTGGTTTCTATGATATCCCATGCTCTATGATAGATACTGAGGAATTTAAATTATGAGAATGAAAACATTTAAATTGTGAATATTTATGTGATTCAAGAGAGTTGAAATGACATGGAGAATGTTTTCTAATGGACAAATAACTGAGAATTTGGGTTTGAATTATAGCTCTGCCATTTATTGCTTATGCAGTTCTATAGAAATAGACATATATCTAGGTTATAGTTTGCTCATATATAATTTTTTTTCAGTAAGCAGAAAACTGCATGACCTCTTAGATACTTTTTAATATCACATCTTTGATTGTTTTTCTCTTGACTGGTTGAGGTTTCTGTGGCTATTGACTCATTATTTGGAAAAGAAACATATTAATAGGTGGGCATGTGTACATGCTTGTATACACCCACATAAATATCCTTACACACTGATAAACATATATAAATGTAGATACTTAGTTATATATACATAGCTATAGTTAATTATCTCAGTAGATAAAGCATAAAACACAGCTTGGAATCAGGAAGACTTATCTTTATAAATTCAAATCTAACCCCAGGTTCTTTAATAATTATGTGAACCTGAGCAAGTCACTTTACCCTGTTTGCCTCAGTTTCCTCATTTATAAAATGATCTGAAGAAGAATATGGTAAACCACTCCACTATTTCTGTCAAGAAAACTTTAAATGGAGGCATGAAGATTCAAATATGATTGAAATGATTGAACAACTATATGTCTATATGTCTATTATGCACACTTATACCACACACATGTTGTATGTATGTATATATCAATATATATACCTATATATCCACATGTACATATGTGTATATACATAATTTTATGCATATATGTACACATACATTCATGCACATATATGTATAATAATATATTTTTACTTTGTAACTAAGTATTGCATTCTTTATATATTGTTGCCATTCAAAAACAAATTCATTTTTAGCATGTAAATAGATCCCAGAAGTTGTTCAGACCAGCCTGCAATCAATTTATCTAGATAAATAGAGTCTGCACTACATTAAGATTACTGAGGGCATATCATCCTAATAATAGCAAAACCAGTTTGTCCTAACCATATATGCTATAGAAAAGAATTCTAGATGAGGAAATTTGAAAGGGAAGGCAGATGTTCAGTATAAAACTAAATTTAGCTTTCAACCACTATATAGTAACCTGGATTTTTTTCTGCCACTGCTTTTAATTTTTAATGAAAAATGGCCTGAGCAATTGGGAATGCTCAAGATTGACTGCTGGTTTTAATCTACCAGAGATGCTAAGGAAGAAACAAAAGAGAGACTTAGCAGTATGCTTAACCTGCTAAAGAATATCAAGACACAAAGAATCAAGGAGAGAGTGGTTACAAGGATAACTGACCACTTTCAGGGAAAGGATCACCAGAATCAGCTGAAATTTCTCAAGGTTTTGCTTGCTTCATTTGCTCATTTCTTTTTTTTTTTTTCTTTTTTTTTTTTGTCTTTGTTTTATTCCCACTGTTTAAATAGATGTTGGCATTCTATTCCTTTTCTGCTTTCTTTTTTTCGTTCTGTGGCTCTTTTCCTAGGTACTTGTACTATTTTCTCTAAAATGTAATGTTCTCTGTTGAGGTTTTCTTGGGGTCTCTGGGAGCAGCCTTTGTTTCAATTCAGTAATCACCACAAGTGCAGACAGGTGTTAAAGTCCAAATCCTTAATTATCTCTTTCAAAGTCCTATCTCCCTCACTTGGGGCTCAATTAGTTTTCTGGAGGCCTTCCGGAATCTTGGTTTCAGTGGGGAAGTGAAGGAGGAGAGCCTGCCATCAAGGTGATGTGAGATGGGATGAATCAGTCTGAGTCCAAGAGCTTGTGCTCCAGCCTTCAGCCTCCAGCCTTCTGCCTCTTGTCTCTGAATCTCTGAATCTCCCTGGCTGAGGCTTCTAGACTATATGCTACAAGCTAAGTACAAGCCAATCATTATATCACTAGGAAACCATTATTTGTTGAAGGATTAAATCAGTGCTAAACTAGATTTAACCAATCTCCTCAATTCTACTTAGTATCTTGTTTCAAGTTCTGGCCTATAACATCTCCTTGAAGGATTAAATCAATCATACTGAATCATGCTAAATTAAATAACTATTGACTCTATCAATTCCACTGACTAGTACCTTGTAAGAATCCTTTGTTTCAAGTTCAGAATTCTGGCCCATAACTCACTTAATTTAATTTTTTATAGAATCATAAAATGTTAGACTTGTATAGGGCAACCATGTCCATAGACTTCATTCTACTAAAGAAAAAATAGGCCAAAATAGTTTAAATAATGTCAAAGGTCACACAAGTAGTGACAAAATCAGCACTAAAACATATCTCCAGATACTGGTTCACAGTTCTTTCCAATAAGTTCACTGCCATTTTTTTTGCTCAAAAAATTGTATATTCATGTGTGTTTATTCCTTATTTAATATCAATTATTGCCTGTAACACACTGAAGGTATATTACCAAAAGCCTCACGCAGATATTAGAGAAGATGAGGCACTAAGAGATCTCCTAGTTAATTTTTTTTCTAAGTTTACAAATAAGAAATTGAGACTTAGTCATAGAGTATCATAACTTAGATACAACTCCATGTGGGATCTTGTTAGGATTACTAAGTGAGAACTCGGGTTGTCTGGATAGTGACAAGGTGAGAATTCAGGTTGGACAATTACAAGGTGAGAACTCAGGTTGACTTGATGGAAGGAGCAGGCTCATTGCCTGAGGTGGTTCTTCCCAGAAGCCCTTGCATTATCCCACGCCCATTCTCTGGGAGAATAAAAGAGAGGACTCCCAGAGTCAGGCTTGACGGGGCTCTCTGCAGGAAGGGAAGTCACTTCTAAGGACAAGAGTTAACAGCAACTGCCTGGAGACAACGGTTCACTACAGGAAGAAGAATCTGTCTGAAAGATTTGAGTAGACACAGCAGATCTCTTCCCAGAGAGCGATCCAGCAGCTTCTGGAGACGACAGCTCGCTACAGGATCTCATTACTGAAAGGGGGTCACAAAATTTTGATTTATTATCAGTAAATGTTTGATTTGTATACCTATTCTGTGCACACACACACACACACACACACACACACACACACACACACACACCTCAGGGGTCATATAAAAATTTCCAGGCAAAAAGGATTCATGAGTTGAAAAAGTTTAAGAAGCTTGATAGTTAATACAATTTAGTGGTAGAGTAAGCACTACATCCCCCATTCTCTTGATTTTCAGGCTTTTGTTTTCTCCACTCTCCTGAAGCTAGTAATAGCAATAAAAACAAGATTAGGCAAGATGATAAATTGTTCCCTAAGGGGTATTTGCTATAAAAATCTGTTTCATGAGAATTGTATAAATTATGACTACTGACCTAGGAAAGGGCAGTTGGAAAAATATGAGACAATTGGCTTCTATAGGAAAAAAAATGTGACCACAGTTGTAGTTTCATGCAATATGTAATGTATTTTAAAGTAAGTCATTTCAATTATCAACATTCACTTTATACAACAAAAATACTTTCTTGGGACAAAAATAAAATTTGTTGTAGACAGAATAAAATAATTAAAATGTAATAAACCAGAAAAATAAATATTTAAAAATTACTTATGTGTGTACTTGAAGAGCTCCTACAGTTTATCTCCAAAAAACAATTATCCTAATTCATTAAGTATGTTTTTGATAATTACTATTTAGTTAACTACTGCACTAAGATGTAGCATTGGATAATGCTTTTATTATAAGGGTATGTTTTGGGCCCAAATAATAAAGACGCTGCCCTTTGAAACTTAATTAAATGGATCCATAACAATTAGTTGGTACTAATTTAATAAGCAATAATAACTCCAGAAAACATATTTTATATATAAGCAAGAATTCAACAAACTTTGTGAACAATGCCCTAGTTATACTGTATTCCAAATATTCAAAGGCTTATAATTGCAAGTCCTTCTTAGTTGATAAGGTCATAAATCAAAAATTACTATGGCATCAGAGGCCATTTAATGTAATGTAATTCCCCAGATCTTCTAACTTCAGAATTGGTCATTGTACTACTATAACACCTTGAACCACATTTGTTTTCACTAGTCAAGGTTTTAGTCAAGATTTCTTGGGATATTACAAATCTAGTTATGCCTCATAATTTCCTTCAAGATAATAACATTTTAGATAAATTCTGAGTAGAAACATGTGGACTTTGAAGTTTAAGAACTTTGATTCCTGGGAGTTCATTGTCTAGTCTCATTCCATCCAAAGTAGGGCACTAATTTTTAAACTTAGTGTAACATTAATATTTACTGATTATATGCACAATTTTTGGTAACTACTTAGTTAAAGAAATGGGGCCCTATAAAGAAATTCTTAGAAGAAATCAACAGGCCAATGCTTTTCTTAGAATTTTATTACTCTGAGGTTCTATTTATCTTCTAGCTTCTTACTACTACTATTTACCAACTAGCCATAGAGTAGCTAATGCTTTAATTTGTATACAAACAAATTAGGTAGTCAAATCAAGACAATAAAATCATGAAGACATCAATGCTCACCTTTAATACAGTATTCAATAAAATTATTTTTGAAAGAAAATGTTTTTAAAAATTAGGAATAAGAATCCAGACATTTCTTTATTCTACAAATAATGTTCATTTAATTCTTCTCCTACTATATTTCTTGTGTATGTATCCTTTCCATTCAGATGTGTGTGTCATATATTCACATCTCTGAAATTCTCTATTTTTTTCCTTTTAAGGTCATCACCACTTACATAATCAGAAACAATACAAAATTAGTATACATCTGAATGAAAAGAAGGATATAGATGCAAGAAAATGTGAAAATGGAATTGATAGACTTTGACAAGTGATAAGATATGAAATAAGAGAAATAGAGGAGAGTCAAGGGTGACTGAATTTATTAACCTCAGATGTCAGAAGGATCTCCCTTTCTTTGCCATTGTAAGAACATTTAGAAAATGAGGATAATGGGAGATTGAGTTATATTTCAGACAGGCCAGATTTTAGGTGATAATGGAACATCCAAATGAAAATGTTCAACTGAGAGGCATTGAGACATTAGGTTCCTGACAGAGATTAGGATCCAGTGATTACAAAATACACTTAAATGCACATAGTTTTATTAGAAACTCCAGTTGTAAAAAAAAAAAAAAAAGAAAAGAAACTCCAATTCAATATCAACACCTACAATACTAAGTATAATTGTGAGTGGCATGAAGGTATGAAGAAATTATTAAATTTTGAACTAGTAGTTATTAGATTCTTCATAAAATTTATTATATGTGTGACTTTGAGAAAATCCAAGCTCTCTCTATATGTTTTACTCTTATAATACATATTAATATAACTTGTTTAAATATATGGATATATATGTATAACCATATTTATGCCTATAATTTCTATACTATTTTATGTCTCTTTTCTATACCAATAACTATCTATTTATCAATCTTTTTTCTCCTTTATTTTCTCTCTCTGTCTCTCTTTCTTTCTAAGTGTCAAAGACCTTCCTTTATGTGATATGCTCCCTATTATTACCTACCATTTCCAAATATTCTCTAGTTAAGGGGAATGATTATTTTTCTAATAGATGTTATTCTTACTCCTGCTATCATTTCTTTTATGATTATTATTATTATTATTATTATAGCTTTTTATTGACAAAACATGCACATGGGTAATTTTTCAACATTGACCCTTGTAAAAATTTCTGATCCAACTTTTCCCCTCCTTCCCTCCACCCCCTCCCCTAGATGGCAGGTAGTCCCATACATGTTAAATATGTTAATAAGCAGGGGTCCTCAAACTACGGCCTGTGGGCCAGATGCGGCCCGCTGAGGACGTTTATGTGGCCTGTGGGGTTATGGCAAAATCAGACTGGAAGTGACATTAAACCTAAACTCGCGTTAGCAACTCACACTTCCAGCACTGGGCTGAGGCAGCAGAGACAGAGTGTGAGGCAATACCGAGGTGAGGTGAGTTCCCAGGCTGGGGTGTATGGTGTGGGGAAGGGAGAGAGATGCAGAAGACAGAGAACTGATGGCTCACAGCCTTGTAAAGTAATAGAAACCACCACAACAGACAAGGGGGAGGGATGTACAATGCATGCTATGTATCTCACTGCTGCTGCAGGGGGAATATATGGGTGTGTCTGGTGCACAGGTATAGTAACAATTATTGCTACAAGTCCCAGCTTGACTCCTTCATTGTCATTATGCTGTAATGACAATGTAACAGCTTCCTCTCTAGTTGCATGTTTCAGTACTGAGTGCTATTGTTGCCCAGAGGGAGGCTCCTGATACCATGCCATGGTCCTGTATCCATAGTGATTTCATATCTGCCTCTTGTGGTCATCAGTTTTATCATTGTGCGTATGTTCTGTAGTTTCATAAAGAGATGGAATATTGCTAACATATGTCATCACCTTATAATCACTGGGGATCTGACCTTAGTGCCCCCTCACTTATCCTGAGTATGAGGGGGTGCAGACCTGGTGTACTGCTTCATCCCCCTCCAGATTCTTAAGGTCCCCATACACTTGTGCAACTTCAAGTCACATGATGACCTCCCCCAGAAGTCCCAATGTACGATTTGTCACTGAAGCTCATTCTGCACATACAATGTATTACAGTTATATACATATATGCACATTCTTGCCTGCAATTATGATAAATTATGAGTGCAGCACATGTGATCATGCAGCACTGGATCATGAGAATTAATCCCAGGATTCAGAGGAAGCCAGGGCATTTGGAAGGGTTGCCTGAGTGGTGACTTGTGTGCAGTGAAGGTCTGAAGAGGGAGAGAAAGTGCAGGAAACAGAGCATCACAGTGCAGAGGCAGCTTGGAGGAAGTTGGGTATTGCAGTCTGTATGTCTCTGTGTGGGCAAAGTTATTGCTGGTATATTGTTTTGCTAGCACTGTATATATATATATATATATATATATATATATATATGTGTGTGTGTGTGTGTGTGTGTGTGTGTGCGTGTGTGTGTGTGTGTGTGTGTGTGTGTGTGTGCGTGTGTGTGTGTGTATTTTACTAATAACAATTTGGAATCCCTTAGAAATAATGATGTCAAGAAAAAGAAAAACTGATTTGGAGTGTAGAATATTCAAAGAACAGTGGACTTATGATTGCTTTTTCATGCAGTACAAGGAAAGAGCTGTATATCTGATATGCCAGAATATAATGTCTGTGTTCAAAGAATATAATTTGCGTTGACACTATGAAACTCAGCATAAAGATAAATATGATTGTTTGGTTGGAGAAGTGAGAAAAGATAAAATATTAAAACTGAAAAATGCATTGACAACTCAGCAAAATATTTTTGTGAAACAGAAGCAGCTAAATATTTCATCACTGCGAGGAAGTTTTCAAGTTGCCAAGCTAATAGCATGCACTGGCCGACAATTCTTAGAGAAAGAATTTGTTAAAGAATGCCTTCTTTCTGTTGCAAAAGAGATGTGTCCAGAGAAGGCCCATTTATTTAGTACAGTGAGTCTTTCAGGACCTACAACTACAAGGAGGATTGAAGAAATGGGAGACAATCTGCATCAGCATTTGCAAAACTCGACAAAAAAAAATCATATTTTTCCTTGGCACTCGATGAAAGCAATGATGTTCATGATTCTTCACAACTTCTAATTTTTATTCGTGGGAAATATGCTTATTTTGAAGTCATAGAAGAGCTTGCTGCACTGAAAAGCATCAAAGGAACTACTACAGGAGAGGATATCTGTGAAAAGTTTTGCCAAACTATGAATGGTTTGGAGCTGGATTGGGATAAATTAACCAGCGTGACAACTGATGGTGCTCCTAGCATGGTGGGGTCTAAGAAAAGAGTAATTGCTCACCTTAACCAAGAGATGGACAAACATAACCATTCTCATCCAGTAGCCATACACTGCCTCATCCACCAACAAGCACTGTGTAGTAAATCACTGAAGTGGGACTCTGTTATGAAAATTGTGGTATCTTGTGTTAACTTCATTAGAACTAATGCAATAAATCACAGACAATTTCAGGAATTTCTGAACTAAATGTTGAGTATGAAGATGTTCTATATCACACAGAAGTCCATTGGCTGAATCGAGGGAGTGTTTTGAAATATTTCTGTGACTTACTTCCACAGATTACAACTTTTCTGCTTTCAAAAAACAAGAAGTACCAGAGCTCAATGATGCAGAATGGAAATGGCACCTTGCCTTTCTAACAGATATAACAGAGCTACTCAACAATTTCAATATGCAACTTAAAGGAAAGAGGAAGCTCATCTGTGATATGCAATCACATGTCAAAGCATTTTAAGTAAAATTAGTCCTCCTCATAAAACAAGTGAAGGAGGAAAACTTCTGCCATCTCCCCACAACTCAAAATCTATTAGCAGAAAAACCACTGATTGCATTCCCAAACAAAACATGTGTGGATTCAATAAAAATTGCAAATGGAGTTCCAATTTAGATTTAAAGAGCTTCATCTCCATGAACAGGACAAACAGCTTTTCTGAAACCCATTTTCTATTGACATTGAAAATGTGGATACAATTTACCAAATGGAACTGACTGAACTGCAGAATTGTGACACTCTGAAAGATGCATTCAACTTAAGCAGCCTTCATAATTTCTATGCATCTCTCTCCTCTGAGACATATCCTCATCTCAAGAACCATGCACATAAAATGGCAACCACCTTTGGCAGCACTTATGTCTGTGAACAGACTTTTTCTACAATGAAACATTTGGAATCTCCAACCAGATCAAGACTAATGGATGCACACTTGCATCACTTGTTATGACTAGCAGTGACAAATATGGAATCAGACACTGAGCATCTCATTAGGAAAAGCAGGCCCATAGTTCCCATTGAAATACTGGTAAGTTTGTTGATTTAACTTTACTTCATTTTAAATATTGTATGTATTCCCATTTTGTTTCTTCACTTCAAAATAAGATACATGCAGCGTGCATAGGAATTTGTTCATAGTATTTTTGTATTTTGGCCCTCCTTCATTACATACTCTGTCTGATTCCTTTAATCTCTTTTCCATTTCTTATTGCCAAAGCTAGCATTTCTAATACAATATTGTATAGTAATGGTGATAGTGGGCAACCTTGTTTCATTCCAGATTTTATTAGGAATGGTTCCAGTTTGTCATCATTACATATAATGTTTACTGATTGTTTTAAAAGGTTGCTATTGTCTTTTTAAAAAAAACATGCATTTATTCCTATACTCTCTAATTTATTTTTTTTAAACAGGAATGGGTGTTGGATTTTACCAAATGCTTTTTCTGCATCTATTGAGATAACCATATGTTTTTTTCTTAATTTGGTTATTGATACAGTCAATTATGCTAATAGTTTTCTTAATATTGGAACCAGCCCTGCATTCCTGGTATTAATCCTACTTGGTTGTGGTGTATTAACCTAGGGCTGATTTTCTGTAATATTTTTGCTAATATTTTATTTAAGATTTTTATATCAATGTTCATTAGGGAGATTGGCCTATAGTTTTCTTTTTCTGTTTTCATTCTACCTGGTTTAAGTATCAGTACCATGTCTGTGTCATAAAAGGAATTTGGTAGGACTCCTTCATTCCCTATTTTTTCAAATAGTTTATATAACATTGGAACTAATTGTTCTTTAAATGTTTGGTAGAATTCACATGTAAATTCATCTGGTACTGGGGGTTTTTTCTTAGAAAGTTAATATCTTGTTCTATTTCTTTTTCTAAAATGAGACTATTTATCCAATTTATTTCTTTCTCTCAAACTGGGCAACTCATATTTTTAAAATCATTCATCCATTTCATGTAAGTTATCAAATTTATTGGAATAAAGTTGGGTAAAATAACTCCTAATTATTGCTCTAATTTTCTCTTTATTAGTTGAAAGTTCTTCCTTTTTATTTTTAAGACTAACAATTTTATTTTCCTCTTTCCTTTTTCTAATCAAATTTACCAAAGTTTAACTATTTTGTTGGTTTTTTCAGAGCTAACTCTTAATTTTATTTATTAATTCAATAGTTTTTGTTTTGTTTTGTTTTGTTTTTTATTTTCAATTTTATTAATCTCTCCTTTTATTTTTAGAATTTCAAGTTAATGTTTGATTTGGGATTTTTAATTTACTCTTTTTCTAGCTTTTTTAGTTGCAAACCTAATTCATTGATTTTCTCTTTCTGTATTTTATGCAAGTAGGCCTCTAGAAATATAAAATTTCCCCTTATTACCAATTTGGCTGCATCCCACACATTTTTGATATGTCGTTTCATTATTGCCATTCTCTTAGGTGAAATTATTGTGTCTATCATTTGCTATTCACCCATTAATTCTTTTTAATTTTTTTCCATTTATTTTTTCCATTTTTTTCCTATTTATATTTCCTATACTCCTATTGACTAGTTCAGGGATTCATGTGCAATAAAAATGTTAGCTATTGTTGATATAGCACTTTAAGGTTAATGAAGTTCTCTCTCTACTTATATATAGATATAGATAGATAATAACTCTTTGTATTTTTTAATTTTGTTTTTTATTATAGCTTTTTATATGCAAAACATATGGGTAATTTTCCAACATTGATCTTTGCAAAACCTTCTTTTCCAACTTTTCCCCTCCTTCCCCCCACCCCCTCTCCTAAATGTCAGATAGTCCCATAAATGTTAAATATGTTAAAGTATATATTAAATACAATATATATATATATATATGTGTATATACACACACACACACATATTTATACAGTTATCTTGTTGCACAGGAAAGATCAGGTTTAGAAAGAAGATAAACATAACCTGAGAAAAAAGAAAAACAAAAATGTGAGCATTCATTAACAAAAAGAATGAAAATAGTAATGTTGTGGTCAATACTCATTTCCCAGTGTTCTTTCTCTGGGTGTAGCTGGTTCTGTTTATTACAAATCACTTGGAACTGATTTTCACCCATTCATTCTTTAGGATGAGATTATTTAGTTTCCAATTACTTTTTGGTCCATTTTCCCCTGGCTTTTTATTGAACATAATTTTTATTGCATTGTGATCTGAAAGTGATGCATTTACCATTTTTGCCTTTATGCATTTGAATTTGAAGTCTCTATGTCCCATGTATGGTCAATTATTATATAGGTTCCATGGAATGCTGAGAAAAAAGTGTATTCCTTTCTGTCTTCATTTAGTTTTTTCCAAAGATCTATCATACCTAACTTTTCTAGTGTTCAATTTACCTCTTTAACTTCTTTCTTATTTATTTTGTGGTTTGATTTATCTAGTTTGGAAAGTGCAAGGTTGAGATCTCCCACTATTATAGTTTTGCTGTCTATTTCTTCTTTCAGCTCTCTTAACTTCTCCTTTAGGAATTTAGATGCTATATCATTTGGTACATATGTGTTTAGTATTGATGTTGCTTTATTATCTATGCTGCCATTTAGCAAGATATAGTGCCTTTCCTTATCTCCTTTAATTGTTTGCTTTTGCTTGATCTGAGATCAGGATGGCTACCCATGTTTTTTTGATTTCACCTGAAGCACAGTGGATTGTGCTTCAGCCTTTTACTTTTACTCTTTTTGTATCACTCTGCTTCAAGTGTTTCCTGTAAACAACATATTGTAGGATTCTGGCTTTTAATACAGCCTGTTATCTACCTCCAATTTATGGGGAAGTTTACCCCATTTATAGTTAAAACTACTAATTCTGTATTTCCTGCCATCTTGTTATCCCCAGATTATGCTCTTTTTCTCTTTCCTTATCCTCTTAACCCCCTCCCCAGTATTAAACTTATGAGCACCATTCGCCTCACACAGCCCTCCATCTTAAGAATATATCCCTCCCCCTTAGAGTCCCTCACTTTTTCTTAAAACTTTCCCTTACAATTTCTGTATTCTCTTCTATTTAGCCTACCCCTTCCCTTTTTACTTTTCCCCTCCCACTTTTCAATGAGGTGGGAGAATTTTCTCTGTAAACTAAATATATCTAATATTTTCTCCCTACAGATTTTCTGCTGGAGAAGACCTCACCTCACCTTCATTCAGTTTGCTTAGTGTGAGCTGTTCTCAGTGCTCTGACTACCTATCTGCCTGAGTCTGCACCTGGCCTAGCCTCATTTCATCCCTGGACATAGAAGCAAAAACAGACCTTTTTCTGGTGAGTTTTGAGATTATATTCTGTTGGTAATGTGTTGCACTACCAATATTCATGGGTTCTGACAGTCAAGCACTAATTCAGAGGCTGAGTTTTGTAAAATAGTTTGAGGGTAGAGGAGAGCTCAGAAAGACATGAGTGTCTTCTCTGCCATCTTGGCTCCACACCCCTTGCTGTCATTTCTTTAATCAAGAATTTCAAAGATAGAAGGGACAATGACTCACATTAGTTGTTTAATAATTGTTTGGTAATATGTTGACCTCAGTACTCATTTACCCTATTCTATCTAGAGTACACATTATCATCATCATGGTAATAATAATAATAATAATAATAATAATAATATCTAGCATTTATATAATACCTTTTTTCAGGAAATATGGTAAATCCTCTCATATGATCCTCATGACAAACCTTGGAAGTATGTATTATTATTACCTCCATTTACATAAGAAAACTGAAGCAAACAGAGGTTAAATAATTTGCCCAATATCACACAGTTACTAATGATTTCTGTTCAGATTCTATTTAGCTCCTCTTGACCCCAAATTCAATTCTTTATCTACTATCTTATCTTACATATATGCAGCATAATTATTTTCACAATATATCCAACATATCATCAAGCAACTTCTGTTTGAAGGTCTCTAATAATAAAAGAGCCACTATCTCTTAAAGTAGTCAATTCCATTTAAATAGTTCTTATTGTTGGAATATTTTTAGCTCCTATTAACACAAGATTAAATTTGATTCTACAATAGCCAAATCTGTCTCTTGGAGCCAAAGCCTAATTGTCCTTTAAATCCTTAAGAACTTAGGATGTTTAAATTTAGTTTTACAAGTGACTTCTGAGGCCATCAACTTCAACTTTCTCGGTTTTGACATCAGTAAAAAAGAAGCACAAAATAGTTCAGCTATGCCTGAGGTCATATAGCTAATATAACTTTCTGAATCTGACTATGAACCATAGTCTTTAAATTAGGCAGCTAGGTGGTACAATGGATAGAGCATTAGTCCTAGAATCAAAAAAAGATCTGTTTCCAAATCTGGTCTCAGATATTTCATAGTAGTATAATCCTAGACTAGTCACTTAGCATATTTGCTTCAGTAATATCATCTTTAAAATGAAGAGGACAATATAAACTATTATAAAGTAGTTAGCATAGTATCTAGCACATCATTTCTTCATTTTCCAAGAGGAACAATGAATTACATGTGGATTGGATTTAAGAGAGACAGGGTTGTGAATCAAGAAAGAAGTCTTAAATCACTCTAGCATCTTTGAAAAAACAAAAAAAACAAAAACATGTGGGGTCAAAAAAAAGTTGGACTTAACTTTAAAGTGACTGAATAATAATGGTTGCATCAAATTGTCAGCCTTTCTCTTCTAGAGCCATTGGAATTTAGTGGCAAGAATAAAGTCAGGATGACTAGTGATGGCCTGTGGTTGGATGGATGATACTGATATCTTTGATGTCTGACCAAGGTTTCAGCCACCTTCACAACATTTAGAACAAGTCATTATTCTCTAATCATTATTCTCTAATTCATGTCTGTTGATTAGCCACAACCTGGTTTAGCCTACCCACTAAGACAATTTTACCAGTTTGGCCACTGTTCGTGCTACAACTTCTTGGAGATGAAGGTACGAGTTGGGCAATGAGTGTCCATCAAAGGTGAATGAGCAGTACTGAAAAATTCTAGGCAATTCATACATGTCCTCCCTGAATAACCTATAGTCTATTGGCACCATAAATATGGCAAATATAAATTCCAACCATTTGTTATTATTAAGAGTAACAATGTTGTTGTGTTTTTCCCCTAGGTTCTGATTTCAGTACTCTATTTGTCATACCATTTGAAGACATATTTCTCACAATTAAACTAAAAATATTCAAGTTACTTCAAGTAATCCTCATATTACATCAGTTCAAAAGCTTTCATCATTTTATTTGCTTTCCTCTGGAAACTGCCCAACTTATTAATATCCTTTCCAAACTATCCTGCTTAAAACAGAACACAGGTGTGCAATATAATACAGTGCAATTCTTATTGAATTAGACTGAATTAAAATAAATTGAATTAATATCTTTTGTTTTAAATGCCCTTATATAAGGCATAGCCCACATTTTTTCTGACTATTTAAGTTCACATTGTTTTCTTAAGTAAACTTCGATATCAGTTATAGTCAATATCACATAATTTAGTACTTAATATATTCCCATTGTTTTTGTAGGTCTCTTCACTTGGTGTCTTAACCCAGCTTTAATGCTGTTTGAGGAGAAAAACCATGTCTTATATATGTATATATTTCCCATAGTACCTGATACTGTGTTTTACATAATGTAAAACCCCTCCCCTAAATGGCAAGTAATACAATATATGGTAAATCCAATCTATGTAAACTTATTTATACAATTACCTTGCTGCATAAGAAAAATCAGATCAAAAAGGAAATAAAATGCATAAAAATACAAACAAACAACAATAAAAAGAGTGAAAATAATATGTTGTGTTCCATACTCAGTTCCCACAGTCCTCTCTCTGTTTGTTGATGACTGTCTTCACAAGATCATTGAAACTGGCCTCAATCATGTCATTGTTGGAAAGAGTCACGTCCATCAGAATTGATCATCATATAAAGTTGTTGCCATGCACAAGGACTTCCTGATTCTGCTCATTTCACTTAGCATCAGCTCATATAAGTCTCTACAGGATTCCCTAAAATCATTCTGCTGATTGTTTCTTATAGAACAATAATATTCATATAACATAACTTATTCAGCCTTTCTGCAACAGATGGGCATCCAGTCAATTTCTAGTTTCTTGCCATTACTGATATATAGGCCCAGTAGAAACACTGATGGCTCAAAGGATATGCACAGTTTGATAATTTTTTGAATATTTCCAAATTGTTCTCCAGTATGGTAGAGACCGTCCACAATTCCACTAACAATGTATTAGTGTCATGGACAGTTTAATTTGTTACTTCTCTCTTCCTTATCAGATGACAGTGATATTTTCTTTTTTAAATTTCTCATCATACTCCATGAGAGCCTTTCATATCACCTTTCACTTGTTTACTTCTCTTTCCATACATACAACAGCTACTCAAAATCAATTCTTCATCACTTTTCAATTGTACCTCTTAATTATAGCCCTTGCTTATAATCTTTCTATTGTCCAATTTGTCCTTGGCAGAGTTGCCAAAATAATCTTGAATTTCAAGTTAAATAATGAAATTTAAATACTCAAAAACATTCAGAAAGTTCCTATTGCCTTTAAAATAAAATATAAAGTTCCCATCTTACCATTAATAATTGTATAACATGGCTTCTATATTTATTTCTAAATTAGTTAGATTATTTCCTGTTTTCAAACTTTGTTATAGCTTTATTAAACTATCAGTTTTACCATAAATTCAGATTGTCTTCTGCTAATATGTGACACTTTTCTGGAATGTCTTGTACTCTTTATATAGTCTTTCTTAGGATCCTCATCTTATTTCAATAATTGCTTCCCTATCTAGTTGTCAATGAACTCTACTTCTTCTACTACTACTATTACTACTATTACTACTACTGCTATTGTCAGCCATCATCACTATTCTTGTTGCTATCATTAATACTACTACAAGCAGCAGCAGCATATAAGTGGAAGAGTAGAGAAAAGGATGCATATCAGGAATAAAAGAGTTCAAATTGGATGTAAGTCACTTACTATCTGTATGACACTGTTGATTCAAGTTTTGTTGTCTGTAAAACAGGGATAATAATAATACCTATCTCAAAGGGCTATTACAAGAAACAAATATGATATTTGTAAAAAAAATTAACAGTCTGGCACATAACAGGCAATAAATACATATACATGTGTATTCAGACACATTTATGTTGTTGATATGAAAAGGAGTAGGAGGAGATATGAATCTCTTTATGAAAGAAATTGAGTCCGTTAGATTTTAAAGAATAAATAGGAACCCCAAAAGTATAAAGGGTAAAGAACATTTTAAGAATGAAGAACAATATGACCAGAATAATATAAACTGTCTGGGCATTTCAGGGCTATTCCAATATTTGAGAGTATAAGAATATGTTTTATTTAATATGTAGAAAACCTGAAACAATCCATAGCCATGAGATAGTGAATGGACTTAAATACCAGAAAAATTTTTACATTTATTCTCTTGTTAGAATATAAGAATAATGTGGCAGTTAGGAAATTTTGGCAGTGAGTCAAAATAGTGGGGAAAATTTACTTAATAAAATAGACACAACTTTTCAGAAGTTAGGAAAATCTGGTTTTAAGTTTAAAAAAATAAACACAAATACTTCCAGAGAAATTTTTACTTCAATAGAAGTAGACAAATCTATAAAAATAATAAATTAATGAATGAATGAAAAAGTGTTTATTAAGTTTTTACTATACATGTTTATATCTAGACATATATGCATATATGTATACAAAGTTCATTAAATAAAGCAAGACTTTTCTTTTCTCACAGAGTTCACATACAAATAGGGACTGAGGTTTCTGGCAGACATTTCCAGTTTGAGCTCAGGGGCTTTTCATGTGACCTGATGCTGACATCCACGCCCCACCAGGACACATAGGCTGAGCTTTGTGTCCCCTTTACTGTTCAGTCTCAAACCTCAGGGAAGCCACTAGAGCACAGCGCCTTTAAAGCACAGCAGTGCTAGTCACCTGTGAGGCACTTCAAGGGAGGGGGTGGGGAACTCTCTCTCAGAGCTCCCTCTTAGCTCAGGCACAGAACCCGCTGCATCCAGCTGGTCTGGGAGGAATCTCGTAAAGAAATAAATAAATAATTTCCTACCCGAGGGACACACCCCAAAAGATTTTTTTAAGTATGAGCAAAAAGCCAAAAAAACCATAAATTCCTTCTACACAGAGAAAGAGCGGGTATCCAACCCTGAGGAAGTTAACAGCAGAGTCAGCAGATAACAACCTAAAGGGGAATGATTCCTGCCCCCAATCACATAACTCTATCCTAGAAAAGACTATTAAAAAGCTAAGAGAGTTTGAAGAAAAATGGGGAAAGGAAAGGGACGCTATGATAGAGAATAACAACGTCCTGAAATTGGAGTTGGAAAAAATAAAGAATTCACAGGAGATAAAGGGAAACAAAATTTGTGAATTAGAAAAGGTTAAAAAATCACAGGAAAGTAGAATTTCTGAATTGGAAAAGATAAAAATGTCTCAAGAAAATAGGATTTCTGAATTGGAAAAAGAAAATAATTCTCAAAAAAAAAATTAGGGAAATGGAAAAAAAATTCAATAGAGCAAAATAATTCATTTAAAAATGAAATTGGGCATTTACAAAAAGAACTAAAAACTGTGAAAGAAGAAAGTAACTCCTTAAAAGTCAGGATGGAACAAATAGAAATGAATGATTCACAGAGAACCCAAGAATCAGTCAAACAAAACAAAAAAAAAAAAAAAAAAAAAAAAAAAAAGTGAGAAGTTGGAGAACAACGTCAAATACTTACTGGGAAAATCTATAGACCTGGAAAATAGATCTAGGAGAGATAATCTGCGGATCATTGGACTTCCAGAAAACTATGACCAAAAAAAGAGCCTAGATTCTATTTTACAGGAAATTATCAAAGAGAACTGTCCAGAGATAATAGAAACAGAAGGGAAAGTAGATGTGGAAAGAATTCATCGAACTCCTTCTGAAATAGACCCTAAAAAATAACACCACAAAATATTGTGGCTAAGCTGCAGAATTACCACACAAAGGAGAAAATCTTGCAAGCAGCTAGAAAAAAAACAATTTAAATACCAAGGTGCCACAATAAGGGTCACACAAGATCTGGCTGCCTCCACGTTAAAAGATAGAAGGGCCTGGAATCTGATATTCCATAAGGCAAAAGATCAAGGACTGCAACCAAGAATGAATGAAATACCCAGCTAAGTTTAGCATCTTTTTCCATGGAAGAAGATGGTCATTCAATGAAATAGAGGAATTCTATATATTTCTAAGAAAAAAACCAGAATTAAACAAAAAAATTTGATCTACATCCACAAGACTGAAGCGAAACAGAAAAAGGTACAAAGAACCCTTGAGAACTGTAACTCTGTTGTGGGTATATAAAAAGTATTCATGGATAATTTGATTTACTGATATAAAAGAAAAAAGGGGGGGGTGTAGTAAAGGGAAGGGGGTAGTATCAGAAAAAGGGGAGGGTGTGATAAAAAGAGGGAAACTACATCCCAGGAAGAGGCATAGAAAATGCAACATATCTGAGGGAATTTAGTGAGGGGGAGAATCATTGTGTGAATCTTATTCTCATCAGAAGAGGCTCAAAGATTAAATAATTGACATATTTGTTTTTCAGAGATACTAAAAAAAGGGAGGGCTGCGCGTCACAAGGGGGGTCTATAAATTAAATATCGGTGAAGGGGATCAGGGGGGTCAAGGGAAAAAGCATAATCTGGGTACAATACGATGACAGGAAATACAGAATTAGTAATTTTAACTGTAAACGTGAATGGGATGAACGCTCCCATCAAACGGAGACGGATTGCAGATTGGATCTTTCCACCAATGAAGAGGAAATTAGAGAAATAATAAGGAGTTACTTTCCCCAACTTTATGCAAATAAATTTGATAACTTAAGTGAAATGGATGACTTCTTCCAAATATATAAGCTCCCTAGATTAACAGAAGAGTATATAAATTGCTTAAATAGTCCCATTTCAGAAAAAGAAATAGAACAAGCTATTAATCAACTCCCCAGGAAAAAATCCCCAGGACCAGATGGATTCACATGTGAATTCTACCAAACATTTAAAGAACAATTAGCCCCAATGTTATATAAATTATTTGAAAAAATAGGGGATGAAGGAGTCCTACCAAACTACTTTTATGACACAGACATGGTACTGAGACCTAAACCAGGTCAATCAAAAACTGAGAAAGAAAATTATAGACCAATTTCCTTAATGAATATTGATGCTAAAATCTTAAATAAGATATTAACAAAAAGACTTCAGAAAACCATCTCCGGGATAATACACTATGATGAAGTAGGATTTATTCCAGGAATTCAGGGCTGGTTTAATATTAGGAACACTATTAATATAATTGACCATATTAATAATCAAATTAATAAGAACCATATGGTCATCTCAATAGATGCAGAAAAAGCATTTGACAAAATCCAACATCCATTCCTACTAAAACTCTTGAGAGTATAGGAATAAATGGACTATTCCTTAGAATAATCAGGAGCATATATTTAAGACCTTCAGTAAGCATAATATGTAATAGAAATAAACTGCAACCTTTCCCAGTAAGATAAGGAGTGAAACAAGGTTGCCCACTATCACCATTACTATTCAATATACTACTACAATCGCTAGCCTCCGCAATAAGAGCCGAGAAAGAGATTCAAGGGATTAGAGTAGGAAATGAGGAAATTAAACTATCACACTTTGCAGATGACATGATGGTATACTTAGAGAACCCCAAAGACTCTGCTAAAAAGCTATTAGAAATAATTCAGAATTTTAGCAAAGTGGCAGGATACAAAATAAATCCACATAAATCCTCAGCATTTTTATATATCACTAACAAAATGCAACAGCAAGAGACACAAAGAGAAATTCCATTCCAAACAAATGTTGAGAGTATAAAGTATTTGGGAATCCATCTACCAAAGAAAAGTCAGGAATTATATGAGAAAAATTACAAAACACTTGCCACAAAAATAAAGTCAGATTTAAATAATGGGAAAGACATTCAGTGCTCTTGGATAGGCCGAGCGAATATAAAAAAGATGACAATACTCCCCAAACTAATCTATTTATTTAGGTCTATACCAATCAGACTCCCAAGAAACTATTTCAATGACCTAGAAAAAATAACAACAAAATTCATATAGAAGAATAAAAGGTCGAGAATTGCAAGGGAACGAATGAAAAAAAAGTCAGAGGAAGGTGGTCTAAGTGTACCTGATCTACAGCTATATTATATAGCAGCAGTCACCAAAACCATTTGGTATTGGCTAAGAAATAGACCAATAGATCAGTGGAACAGATTAGATACAAAGGACAAAAAAGTGTACATCTATAGCAATCTAATCTTTGACAAACCCAAAGATACCAACATTAGGGATAAAAATTCATTATTTGGAAAAAACTGTTGGGAAAACTGGAAATTAGTATGGCAGAAATTAGATATGGATCCACACTTAACACCATATACCAAGATAAGATCAAAATGGGTACATGATTTAGGCATAAAGAGGGAGATAATAAATAGATCAGAGGAACAGAGGGTAGTCTACCTCTCAGACCTGTGGAGGAGGAAGGAATTTATGACCAGAGGAGAACTAGAGATCATTATTGATCACAAAATAGAAGATTTTGATTACATCAACTAAAAAGTTTCTGTACAAACAATACTAATGCAAAGAAGATTAGAAGGGAAGTAACAAATTGGGAAAATATTTTTAAAAGCAAAGGTTCTGACAAAGGTCTCATTTCCAAAATATATAGAGAACTTACCCTAATTTATAAGAAATCAAACCATTCTCCAATTGATAAATGGTCAAAGGATATGAACAGACAATTCTCAGATGAAGAAATTGAAACTATATCCACTCATATGAGTGTTCTAAATCACTACTGATCAAAGAAATGCAAATTAAGACAACTCTGAGATACCACTACAAACCTGTCAGATTGGATAAGATGACAGGAACAAACAATGATGAATGTTGGAGGGGATGTGGGAAAACTGGGACACTATTACATTGTTGGTGGAGTTGTGAAAGAATCCAGCCATTCTGGAGAGCAATTTGGAACTATGTCCAAAAAGTTATCAAACTGTGCATACCCTTTGACCCAGCATTGCTGTTATTGGGCTTATATCCCAAAGAAATACTAAAGAGCAGAAAGAGTCCTGTATGTGCCAAAATGTTTGTGGCAGCTCTTTTTGTTCGGCTAGAAACTGGAAGTTGAATGTATGTCCATCAATTGGATAATGGTTGGGTAAATTATGGTATATGAAGGTTATGGAATATTATTGCTCTGTAAGAAATGACGAGTAGGGGGCGGAGCCAAGATGGCGGAGAAGATACAAGCCACTGTGTAAGCTCCTTTCTTCCCTCACAACCAACTAGATTTAATCAGCCTCAGAAATAGCATTGGACTGATAGAATCCACAAGGACTGGAAGCACGACTTACCAGCTGAAGAGAATCTGGAGTTTCAGTGGGAAAGGTCAGCTCCCAGGGGAGGAAGAGGAGAGGCCAGCACAGACGGTGGGGTGGTGGCATACTGCACTGGTTGCGCTGGGGAGGGCTCTGGGATCAGAGAATCCACTGACTTAAAAGAATCTGACACAGGCTGTTAGCTCTTCTCTGCTTATAAAACAGCAGATAAGAGGAGAAATATAAGCCACTTTAAAATTTGAAAGTAGATTGGATCGTCCCAGATCCCAGGGGTGACTCAGCAGATCTCAGCACCTGGAGATAGGCGATCCAGGCTTTCGCCTCCAGGTAGTTAAGAGTTTGAAGAGTGGGCGGTTGCGGTAACTCATAGTGCCTGGCTTGGCTGGAGGCTGCAGAAGTCCCAGAGAAGTGGAACCTTCGAAATAGGGACTACGGTTTCTGGCAGACACTTCCCAGTTTGAGAGCAGGGGCTTTTCACATCACCTGCTGCGGACATCCACGCCCCACTGGGACACATAGGCTAGGCTTTGAGTCACCTTTGCTGTTCAGTCTCAACCTCAGGGAAGTCACTAAAACACAGCACCCTCGGGGCACAGCAGTGCTGGTCACCTCTGTGGCATTTCCAGGGAGGGGGTGGGGAACTCTTTCCCAGAGCTCTCTCTTAGCTCAGGCGTGGGGGCCACTGCATCCATCCAGTCTAGGAGAAGCTGGTAAAGAAATAAATAAATAATTTCCTACCCCAGGGACAGACCCCAACAGATTTTTTAAGTATGAGCAAGAAGCCCAAAAAAACCATAAATTCCTTCTACACAGAGAAAGAACGGGTATCCAACCCCGAGGAAGTTAACAGCAGAGAGTCAGCAGATAACAACTTAAAGGGGAATGATTCCTGCCCCCAATCACATAACTCTCTCCTACAAAAGATTATTAAAAAGTTAAGAGAGTTTGAAGAAAAATGGGGAAAGGAAAGGGAAGCTATGATAGAGAATAACAACGTCGTGAAATTGGATTTGGAAAAAATAAAGAATTCACAGGAGATGCAGGGAAACAAAATTAGTGAATTACAAAAGATAAAAAAATCACAGGAAAATAGGATTTCTGAATTGGAGAAGATAAAAAAGTCCCAAGAAAATAAGATTTCTGAATTGGAAAAAGAAAATAATCCTCAAAAAAAATTAGGGAAATGGAAAAAATTCAATAGAGCAAAATAATTCATTTAAAAATGAAATTGGGAATTTACAAAAAGAACTAAAAACTGTGAAAGAAGAAAGTAACTCATTACAAGTCAGGATGAAACAAATAGAAATGAATGATTCACAGAGAACCCAAGAATCAGTCAAACAAAACAAAAAAAAAAAAAAAAAATGAGAAGGTGGAGAACAACGTCAAATACTTACTGGGAAAATCTATAGACCTGGAAAATAGATCTAGGAGAGATAATCTGCGGATCATTGGACTTCCCGAAAACTATGACCAAAAGAAGAGCCTAGATTCTATTTTACAGGAAATTATCAAAGAGAACTGTTCAGAGATAATAGAAACAGAGGGGAAAGTAGATGTTGAAAGAATTCATCGAACTCCTTCTGATATAGACCCTAAAAAAAGAACACCACGGAATATTGTGGCTAAGCTGCAGAATTACCACACAAAGGAAAAAATCCTACAAGCAGCTAAAAAAAAACAATTTAAATACCAAGGTGCCACAATAAGGGTCACACAAGATGTGGCTGCCTCCATGTTAAAAGATAGAAGGGCCTGGAACCTGATATTCCGAAAGGCAAAAGATCAAGGATTGCAACCAAGAATAAACTATACAGCTAAGTTTAGCATCTTTTTTCCATGGAAGAAGATGGTCATTCAATTAAATAGAGGAATTCTATATGTTTCTAAGAAAAAAACCAGACTTAAACAAAAAATTTGATCTACATCCACAAGACTGAAGAGAAACAGAAAAAGGTACAAAGAGCCCTTGAGAACTGTAACTCTGTTGTGGGTATATAGAAAGTACGCATGGATAATTTGATTTTACTGATATAAAAGAAAAAAAAAGGAGGGGGTGTAGTAAAGGGAAGGGGGTAGTATCAGAAAAAGGGGAGGGTGTGATAAAAAGAGGGAAACTACTTCCCAGGAAGAGACATAGAAAATACACCATATCTGAGGGAATTTAGAGAGGGGGAGAATCATTGTGTAAATCTTACTCTCCTCAGAAGAGGCTCAAAGAGTAAATAATTGTCATATTTGTTTTTCAGAAAATTCTCTCTCACGTCATTAAAAGGGGGGAGAGGAAAAGGGAAAAGGAAAAGGAGAATAAGTGAAGGGACTTGGAGGGAGGGGGGAGGGATCCTAAAAAAAAAAAAGGGAGGGTTGTGCGTCACAAGGGGGTTCTATAAATTAAATATTGGGGAAGGGGTTCAGGGGGGTCAAGGGAAAAAGCATAATCTAGGGATAATATGATGGCAGGAAATACAGAATTAGTAATTTTAACTGTAAATGTGAATGGGATGAACACTCCCATCAAACGGAGACGGATAGCAGACTGGATCAAAAATCAGAACCCTACATTATGTTGTTTACAGGAAACACACTTAAAGCAGGGAGATACATATAGAGTAAAGGTAAAAGGTTGGAGCAGAATCTATTATGCTGCAGGTAAAGCCAAAAAAGCAGGGGTAGCTATCCTTATCTCAGATCAAGCAAAAGCAGAAGATGATCTAATTAAAAGAGATAAGGAAGGAAACTATATCCTGCTGAAAGGTAGCATAAATAATGAAGCCATATTGATACTAAACATATATGCACCAAGTGGTATAGCATCTAACTTTCTAAAGGAAAAGTTAAGAGAGTTGCAAGAAGAAATAGACAGTAAAACTATAAGAGTGGGAGATCTCAACCTTGCACTCTCAGATTTAGACAAATCAAACCACATAAGATCATAAAGACATAAAGATCTCAAAATTAAATGTAGGAAGGCAGAAATAATAAATGCCTTCTTCTCAGACCACAATGCAATAAAAGCTACATTCAGTAAAAAGTTAGTGATAAATAGACCAAAAATAATGAGAAACAGAATAATCTCTTCTTAAAGAAGATAATGACAATGATGAGACATCATATCAAAATCAGTGGGATGCAACAAAAGCAGTAATAAGGGGAAATTTTATATCTTTTGAGGCTTATTTGAAGAAAATAGAGAAAGAGAAGATTAACGAATTGGGCTTGCAACTTAAAAGGCTAGAAAAAGACCAAATTAAAAACCCCCAAAAAGTTATCAAACTGTGCATACCCTTTTACCCAGCAGCGCTACTCCTGGGATTATATCCCAAAGAAATACTAAGGAGCGGAAAGAGTCATATATGTGCCAAAATGTTTGTGGCAGCTCTTTCTGTTGTAGCTAGAAACTGGAAGATGAATGGATGTCCATCAGTTGGAGAATGGTTGGGTAAATTGTGGTATATGAAGGTTATGTATTCTGATGGAAGTGGAAATCTTCAACATAAAGAAGATCCAACTCACTTCCAGTTGATCAATGATGGACAGAGGTATCTACACCCCGAGAAGAAACACTGGGAAGTGAATGTAAATTGTTAGCACTAATATTTGTCTGCCCAGGTTGCATGTACCTTCGGATTCTAATGTTTATTGTGTAACAAGAAAATGATATTCACACACATGTACTGTACCTAGACTATATTGTAACACATGTAAAATGTATGGGATTGCCTGTCATCGGAGGGAGGGAATAAAGCGAAGGGGGGTAATTTGGAAAAATGAATACAAGGGATAATATTATAAAATATATATATATATATATATATATATATATATATATATATATATATATATATATATATATATATATATATATATATATATATATATATATATATATATATATAATAAAAAAAATTAAATTAAAAAAAAAAACCCCAACCAAAAATTAAACTTGAAATACAAAAATTAAAAGGAGAAATCAATAAAATTGAAAGTAAAAAAACTATTGAATTAATAAATAAAACCAAGAGTTGGTTTTATGAAAAAGCCAATAAAATAGATAAACCTTTGGTAAATCTGATCAGAAAAAAGAAAGAGGAAAATCAAATTGTTAGTCTTACAAATGAAAAGGGGGATCTTTCCACCAATGAAGAGGAAATTAGAGAAATAATAAGGAGTTACTTTGCCCAACTTTATGACGATAAATTTGATAACTTAAATGAAATGGATGACTTCCTCCAAAAATATAGGCTTCCTAGATTAACAGAGGAGGAAATAAATTGCTTAAATGGTCCCATTTCAGAAAAAGAAATAGAACAACCTATTATTAATTATTATTATTATTAATCAACTCCCCAGGAAAAAATCCCCAGGGCCAGATGGATTTACATGTGAATTCTACCAAACATTTAAAGAACAATTAGCCCCAACGCTATATAAACTATTTGATAAAATAGGGAATGAAGGAGTCCTACCAAACACCTTTTATGACACAGACATGGTACTGATACCTAAACTAGGTCGATTGAAAACTGAGAAAGAAACTTATAGACCAATTCCCTTAATGAATAATGATGCCAAAATCTTAAATAAGATATTAGCAAAAAGACTCCAGAAAATCATCCCCAGGATAATACACTATGATCAAGTAGGATTCATACCAGGAATGCAGAGCTGGTTTAATATTAGGAAAACTATTAGTATAATCGACCATATTAATATTAAAATTAATAAAAACCATATGATCATCTCAATAGATGCAGAAAAAGCATATAAAGTATTTGGGAATCCATCTACCAAAGAAAAGTCAGGAATTATATGAGAAAAATTACAAAACACTTGCCACAAAAATAAAGTCAGATTTAAATACTTAGAAAATAATTAATAATTGGAAAGACATTCAGTGCTCTTGGATAGGCCGAGCGAATATAATAAAGATGACAATACTCCCCAAACTAATCTATTTATTTAGTGCTATACCAATCAGACTCCCAAGAAACTATTTTATTGACCTAGAAAAAATAACAACAAAATTCATATGGAAGAATAAAAGGTCGAGAATTGCAAGGGAACTAATGAAAAAAAAAAAGTCAGAGGAAGGTGGTCTAAGTGTACCTGATTTAAAGCTATATTATATAGCAGCAGTCACCAAAACCATTTGGTACTGGCTAAGGAATAGAACGGTAGATCAGTGGAACAGATTAGATACAAAGGACAAAAAAGGGTACATCTATAGCAATCTAATCTTTGACAAACCCAAAGATTCCAACATTAGGGACAAAAATTCATTATTCAGAAGAAACTGTTGGGAAAACTGGAAATTAGTATGGCAGAAATTAGATATGGACCCACATTTAACACCACATACCAAGTTAAGATCAAAATGGGTCCACGATTTAGGCATAAAGAATGAGATCATAAATAGATTAGAGGAACAGAGAATAGTCTACCTCTCAGACCTGTGGAGGAGGAAGGAATTTATGACCAGAGGAGAATTAGAGATCATTATTGATCACAAAATAGAAGAGTTTGATTACATCAAACTAAAAAGTTTCTGTACAAACAATCCTAATGCAAACAAGATTAGAAGGGAAGTAACAAATTGGGAAAATATTTTTAAAAGGAAAGGTTCTGACAAAGGTCTCATTTCCAAAATATATAGAGAACTGACCCTGATTTATAGGAAACCAAACCATTCTCCAATTGATAAATGGTCAAGGGATATGAACAGACAATTCTCAGATGATGAAATTGAAACTATTTCCACTCATATGAGTGTTCCAAATCACTACTGATCAGAGAAATGCAAATTAAGACAACTCTAAGATACCACTACACACCTGTCAGATTGGCTAAAATGACAGGAACAAATAATGATGAATGTTGGAGGGGATGTGGGAAAACTGGGACACTGATACATTGTTGGTGGAGTTGTGAAAGAATCCAGCCATTCTGGAGAGCAATTTGGAACTATGCCCAAAAAGTTGTCAAACTGTGCATACCCTTTGACCCAGCATTGCTGTTATTGGGATTATATCCCAAAGAAATAATAAAGAGCAGAAAGAGTCCTGTATGTGCCAAAATGTTTGTGGCAGCTCCTTTTTTTGTAGCTAGAAACTGGAAGTTGAATGGATGTCCATCAATTGGAGAATGGTTGGGTAAATTGTGGTATATGAAGGTTATGGAATATTAGTGCTCTGTAAGAAATGACCAGCAGGAGGAATACAGAGAGGCTTGGAGAGACTTAAATCAACTGTTGCTGAGTGAAATGAGCAGAATCAGAAGATCACTATACACTTCAACAACAATACCGTATGAGGATATATTCTGATGGAAGTAGAAATCTTCAACATAAAGAACATCCAACTCACTTCCAGTTGAACAATGATGGTCAGAAATTACTATACCCAGAGAAGGAACACTGGGAAGTGAATGTAAATAGTTAGCACTACTGTTTATCTACCCAGGTTACTTATACCTTCGGAAGCTAATAATTAATGTGCAACAAGAAAAATGTATTTACACACATATATTGTATCTAGTTTATATTGTAGCACATGTAAAATGTATGGGATTACCTGCCATCGGGGGGAGGGAGTTGAGGGAGGGAGGGGATAATTTGGAAAAATGAATAAAAAAAATAAAAATAAAAATAATCTAAACCCTAAAAAAAAAAAAAAAAAGAAAAGAAAAGAAAAGAAAACTGATTTCATTTCCAGAGAAAGGACTGATGGTTTCTGAATACAGAATGAAACATCTTTTTATTATTTTGAGTTTTTTTCCTGTTTTCTCTCACAGCATGACTATTATGGAAATGTTTTACATGATTTTATATTAAAATATTTTATTAATTGCCTTCAAGCAAGGAGTATGGGGGAAAGAACTAAGAACCTGCAAAATGAATGTTAGATAATGTTTTGACATGTGAATTGGGAAAACAAAAATTGTAAATGTAAAACAAAATAAAAAAAAAGAAAAAAAAATAGAAATGACCAGCAGGAGAAATACAGAGAGGCTTGGAGACACTTACATCAACTGATGCTGAGTGAAATGAGCAGAACCAGAGGATCACTATACACTTCAACAACAATACTGTATGAGGATGTATTCTGATGGAAGTGGAAATCTTCAACATAAAGAAGAGCCAACTCACTTCCAGTTAATCAATGATGGACAGAGGTAGCTACACCCAGAGAATGAACACTGGGAAGTGAATGTAAATTGTTAGCACTAATATCTGTCTGCCCAGGTTACATATACCTTCGGAATCTAATGCTTATTGTGCAACAAGAAAATGGTATTTACACACATGTATTGTATCTAGGTTATATTGTAACACATGTAAAATGTATGGGATTACCTGTCATCGGGGAGAAGAAGTGGAGGGAGGGGGGATAATTTGGAAAAATGAATACAAGGGATAATGTTATAAAAAAATATATGTATATAAAAGAAAATAGTGAGGCATTTTTTTCAAAACAATTAGAAGATAGGAATCTATACTGTGGGAGTGATTGGACAGAAGTTTTTGGATTGGACCCACTAGATTTCTTTTATTTGTAATTTACATTTATTTTTAATACAGTCTTAGAAAACACTTAAATGCAAAGGAAATTATGAACCATTGCAAATAACTATTCTACCATTTTCACATAATCACACTGTTGTAGTTTAAGCGTTAAATAGAACATTTCAATGCATCTGTAAAGTAAGAATAATGAGAACAGAACAAATATTAAAAACAGGAATAAACCTGACCAGCTTTCTAAATTCCTGGTGCTTTTATTTGAGATGCTTTAATTTTTAGTCAATATTTTCTTCATTAAATGAGCTCGGCCATGGAGCCAGAGAACCATAGTTGTGACAAGATTCATATACAAATATTGCTATTCAACATTGCTAAAAGATAGGGAGGGACAAAAATCTGAGTGGAAAGAAGCATTGTACAGAGTCCTAACAGCTTGAAAAACTAGTAGAGAAAACATTTATTTATAAAATCCTTGTGTCTGCTATATTCTGATATCAACCGAAAACTTTTCACAATAGTAAAATCTATTCAATTTTATCATAGTTTTTTCATTAAAAATCATATTTTTGGGGAGAGAAATAAACATTAAACATAGCTTTATTTTTAGACACATTCTTCTGAGTTATTCACTATGTCACTTTCAACTGTATCCCATCACTAATCCTAGTACTCTGGACAAATGGCAACTCTGGGCCTATTTTGAATTATTCATGGAATAGTCAACCTTGACATTCTCAATATTATATTTGAGGATATAAGAAATGAACATGAGACTTGCAATGGTCATCATTAAGAAGTAATAACCATTATTCAGATGATTACTAGCACCCAGAAGGTGCAATCAAGTCCAAAATAAAAGTACTCTGCCTTTGAAAAAGCTCCATACAAATGTCTTTGTGAAAAATAACTATATTAGGCAGCATTTATATTTCAACCTCTTCAATTTATTGGCTATTGAACAATAGAGATTTCTTATTACCCATCAGGAAGACCTATATTATACTATAGTCAAACAGATCTTTTTAGAAGCTACAGATTATATTTCTGATGTGTAAATAAATTAATATTTGAGTGTTCTGAATCTGGATTTGTGAATCATTTGATCAGGCAATTTTTTCACAGTGTTTTGTGTTAAATATGGAAATCTTAATGAAGGCTTTAATATAATGTAAAAGTATATTCTGAGCAAGAAAATGATAATTTGCAGAGTTATTCACACTTTAGCAAATTACTAAAGGCTGCTAAAGTTAGCAACATTCACAATTCATTAATTATGGATTTTGTATAATGTTTCTTAGCTACTGTAACTACAAATTTGATACTTTTATATAGTTATTCCTTTGCAAATCAAAATGCACCACAGATATTGATTCAAAGTATGTAAGCATGTTGGAAACTATATGTATATCTAGAGAGAAATTAAATTATTGAAAGCAGGGGTCAAAGGTGTAAGTATTAGGATTATTTCAGCATATTTTCTACTACATTGAAGTTCCTGAATGACCCAGAAAGACAAAAACTCCAGCTGAATACATGATTATTTATTGTTGGAAAGAATAATTTAATTATTTTCCTCCTTCCATAGCTTGGTGTATCTGGCTTGGCCATTTAAAAAAAAGAAACCTGAAAAAAATAATTGCATTGAAAAAATAGAATACAAATGGTTGATAGAATGTAGAATGAATAGTTTATAATTGAACAATTTCAGAACCGAAATAATGATAATTACATATTCTTGAAGGTTAAAATCATTGCTACCAAGACTTATGCTAGGCAATTTAATTTACAGAGCTTTTAACTTCTAGACCCATAAAATAGTAATTAAAGAGTCTAGAACATGTACTTGATTTTTGTTAAGTTATATATATATATATATATATATATATATATATATATATATATATATATATATATATATATGTGTGTGTGTGTGTGTGTGTGTGTGTGTGTGTGTGTGTGTGTTTGTGTGTGTGTGTGTTTATTTATATATGTTTATGTGTAAGTTTTATCACTGAATTATATGAAGTCATAGAAGCCATTCATTTCAAATTTGCAGATATCATAAAGGTGGGTAAAATAGCTAATTTACCAGATGATATTGTTAATAATGTGTTGACATTCTAAAATATAGGGCCAAATTAAATAATATGCAACTTAATTTAATGGGTGTAAATATAATTCTACACTTCAATTCAAAAGAACAATTTCAGAAAAAAAGGATTAGGAGGCATGACAACGTAACTTTTTTTTTTCAAAAAAAAAAGATTTAGAAGAATCATTTGATTGATTGGATTGAAAGATTCATGCGTCAACTGGGTGATATGGCATTGTAAAAAGAAATGAAAAATAAATGAAATCACTAAAGCAATCGTAACAGCCATTAAAGAAAGTGTGAGTTCCAGGACAAAGCTAATGATGCTCCTGATATCTGCGCTCATTAAACGATATCTATAATGCTATATTATTTAATTGGTTTCATATTTTAGAAAAGATGATATAGGAGAGGGCAAAGACTTCAAGGTCATGACCATTATAATTCAACTAGTTCCTTTATTCTATTTATTTATTTATTTAAATTCCTTTATTTTTCCTACCGAAGGTCATCCCCATTTTCCACCTTTACCCACCACCTTAAATAACTTTAATCTAAGGAAAGAAATAAATTAGAGATAAAAACACTATAACATACAATGTACTGCATCAAACAATTTTATATGAATGATGCAAGTATTCTGAGGGAAAATTGAATTGTTTAAAACTAGGGGTTATGTAATAAATCTATTTTTTTTGTAAATATGAAAAAAAAGAATTAAAGATTATAAATTCCTCCAATCCTTGATGGATGACCAATCCATAATCTATGTCCCCTCAACTTCTTTTTGGCTCAATGAGCTAAAATAACAAGGCTAACATTCTTCAGCAAAATAATTGTGAAAATGATTGATTAATATGACGGACATAAGTGGTTTACTTATTTTTCTCATTTTACCCCTTCTTATTTTATGTAAAAAATTCTACTTCTGATTGTTATTAGTATATGTGTACGTATCTCTCATCTCTGACTACTCTGCTTTACCCATTACATTGTCTTGCTATTTTTTAATTATATCCTCACATTTTTCTTATCCTCTAGCCAGACACTTTCCTTCCCTCTTCATTCTATTACAATTAGTCTACACCTTTATTCCATTCCCCTTAATTTACATATCATTCCATGCCCCCTTATTCTATTTTCTTCCTCTCTTTTTTGTAAATTTAGAAAATTTTTATACCATTTTATATATTTATGTCATCATATAACCATATGATTATCATATAATTGATTCTCAAAGAAAGTAATTTTTCTGAATTATCAGCCCTCTTCTCCCATCTCACTACTATGATTGTTCTTCCTCTCACACCTAGTTTATTTGATATAATTATCCTTTTTTACCTTTCCCTTGGTGTTTTTTTTTTTCTCATGGTTTTGTTTTTTAGAATCACAACATGCTCCACTCTACCCCAAACTTGCTCTTGAACTATTTAATTACTAAAGACAATCTTAGACATATGGTTTATTTTCACATTTCTACATGAAAATCAAAAACAGTTTTATGTAATTAAATCATTTGTGATTAATCTCTGATCTTTACCTTATCTTTCTTTTGGATCTTATATGTCAAATTTTTATTAAGTTCAGGACCTTTTGCAACAAAATCCTGAATGTCTGGGAAGTCCTTGTTTTTTTTTCCCTTCATTTAGGATTATGTTTAAGTTTGCTGAGTATCTTTTTCCCGCCACAACTGTAGTTCTTTTGTTCTTTGTTATATAGTATTCCAAGACATGTGACTATTTTTTTAATTTAGAATTTTTTTCCACAGTATATGTGCATGAGTAATTTTTAATAATATTATCCCTTGTATTAATTTTTCCAAATTATCCCCCTCTCCCTCCACTCCCTCCCCCCGATGACAGGCAATCCCATACATTGTACATGTGCTACAATATAAACTAGATACAATATATGTGTGTAAATACCATTTTCTTGTTGTACATTAAGTATTAGATTCCAAAGGTATAAGTAACCTGGGTAGATAGACAGTACTGCTAACAATTTACATTCACTTCCCAGTGTTCCTTCTCTGTGTGTAGTTATTTCTGTCCATCATTGATCAACTGGAAGTGAGTTATATCTTCTCTATGTTGAAGATATCCACTTCCATGAGAATACCTCTTCATACAGCATTGAAGTTTACAGCAATCTTCTGGTTCTATTCATTTCACTCAGCATCAGTTGATGTAAGTCTCTCCAAGCCTCTCTGTATTCCTCCTGCTGGTCATTTCTTACAGAGCAATAATATTCCATAACCTTCATATACCACAATTTACCCAACCATTCTCCAATTGATGGGCATCCATTCAACTTCCAGTTTCTAGCTACAACAAAAAGAGCTGCCACAAACATTTTGGCACATACAGGTACCTTGTCACTCTTTAGAATTTCTTTGGGATATAAGCCCAATAGCAGCGATGCTGGGTCAAAGTGTATGCACAGTTTGACAACTATTTGGGCATAGTTCCAAATTGCTCTCCAGAATGGCTGGATTCTTTCACAACTCCACAAACAATGTATTAGTGTCCCAGTTTTCCCACATTCCCTCCAACATTCATCATTATTTATTCCTGTCATCTTAGCCAACCTGACAGGTGTGTAGTGGTATCTTAGAGTTGTCTTAATTTGCATTTCTCTGATCAGTAGTGACTTGGAACACTCTTTCATATGAGTGGATATAGTTTCAATTTCATCATCTGAGAATTGTCTGTTCATATCCTTTGACCATTTATCAATTGGAGAATGGTTTGATTTCTTACAAATTAGGGTCAGTTCTCTATATATTTTGGAAATGAGACTTTTGTCAGAACCTTTAACTTTAAAAATATTTTCCCAATTTGTTACTTCCCTTCTAATCTTGTTTGCATTAGTGTATTGTTTGTACAGAACATTTTTAGTTTTATGTAATTAAAATCTTCTATTTTGTGATCAATAATGATCTCTAGTTCTCCTCTGGTCATAAATTCCTTCCTCCTCCACAGGTCTGAGAGGTAGACTATTTTCTGTTTCTCTAATCTATTTATGATCTCATTCTTTATGCCTAAATCATGGACCCATTTTGATCTTATCTTGGTATATGATGTTAAGTGTGGATCCATATCTAATTTCTGCCATTCTAATTTCCAGTTTTCCCAACATTTTTTTTTCAAAATAATGAATTTTTATCCCTAACATTGGTATCTTTTGGTTTGTGAAATATTAGATTGCTATAGATGTACACTTTTTTGTCCTTTGTATCTAATCTGTTCCACTGATCAACCGGTCTATTTATTAGACAATACCAAATGGTTTTGGTGATTGCTGCTTTATAATATAGCTTTGGATCAGGTACACTTAGAGCACCTTCCTCTGATGTTTTTTTTTTTTTTTTTTTTTTTTTTTTTTTTTTTTTTTTTTTTTTTTTAGTTCCCTTGCAATTCTCAACCTTTTATACTTCCATATCCCTGGCAATTCTCAACCTTTTATTCTTCCATATGAATTTTGTTGTTGATATTTTTTCTAGGTCATTAAAATAGTTTCTTGGGAGTCTGATTGGTATAGCACTAAATAAATAGATTAGTTTGGGGAGTATTGTCATCTTTATTATATTTGCTCGGCCTATCCAAGAGCACTGAATGTCTTTCTAATTATTAATTATTTTCTAATTATTTAAATCTGACTTTATTTTTGTGGCAAGTGTTTTGTAATTTTTCTCATATAATTCCTGACTATTCTTTGGTAGAGGGATTCCCAAATAGATTTTGGCATCATTATTCATTAAGGGAATTGGTCTATAAGTTTCTTTCTCAGTTTTCAATCGACCTAGTTTAGGTATCAGTACCATGTCTATGTCATAAAAGGAGTTTGGTAGGACTCCTTCATCCCCTATTTTTAAAAATAATTTATATAACATTGGGGCTAATTGTTCTTTAAATGTTTGGTAGAATTCACATGTAAATCCATCTGGTCCTGGGGATTTTTTTCTGGGGAGTTGATTAATAGCTTGTTCTATTTCTTTTTCTGAAATGGGACTATTTAAGCAATTTATCTCCTCCCCTGTTAATCTAGGAAGCCTATATTTTTGGAGGAAGTCATCCATTTTACTTAAGTTATCAAATTTATTGGCATAAAGTTGGGCAAAGTAACTCCTTATTATTTCTCTAGTTTCCACTTCATTGGTGGAAAGATCCCCCTTTTCATTTGTGAGACTAACAATTTGATTTTCCTCTTTCTTTTTTCTGATCAGACTTACCAAAGAGTTATCTATTTTATTGGCTTTTTCATAAAACCAACTCTTGGTTTTATTTATTAATTAAATAGTTTTTTTTTTTTACTTTCAATAGAGTTGATTTCTCCTTTTAATTTTTGTATTTCAAGTTTAATTTTTGGTTGGGGGTTTTTAATTTGGTCTTTTTCCAGCTTTTTATGTTGCAAACCCAATTTGTTAATCTTATCTTTGTCTATTTTCTTCAAATAGACCTCTAAAGATATAAAATTTCCCCTTATTACTGCTTTCGCTGCATCCCACAGATTTTGGTATGATGTCTCATCATTGTCATTATCTTGGGTGAAATTATTAATTGTTTCTATAATTTGCTGTTTCACCCAGTCATTCTTTAAGATGAGATAATTCAGTTTCCAATTACTTTTTGGTCTATTTACCTCTAACTTTTTACTGAATGTAGCTTTTATTGCATTGTGATCTGAGAAGAAGGAATTTATTATTTCTGCCTTCCTACATTTAATTTTGAGATCTTTATGTCCTAATATATGGTGAATTTTTGTATAGGATCCATGAACTGCTGAGAAGAAAGTATATTCCTTTCTATTGCCATTCAGTTTTCTCCAAAGGTCTATCATACCTAGTTTTTGTAATGTTCTACTTACTTTTTAAATTTCTTTCTTATTTGTTTTGTGGTTTGATTTGTCTAAACCTGAGAGTGCAAGGTTGAGATCTCCCACTATTATAGTTTTACTATCTATTTCTTCTTGCAATTCTCTTAACTTTTCCTTTAGAAAGTTAGATGCTATACCACTTGGTGCATATATGTTTAGTATCGATTCAGGATATAGTTTCCTTCCTTTCAGCAGGATATAGTTTCCTTCCTTATCTCTTTTAACTAGATCAACTTCTGCTTTTGCTTGATCTGAGATAAGGATAGCTACCCCTGCTTTTTTGGCTTTAGCTGCTTCATAATAGATTCTACTCCAACCTTTTACCTTTACTCTGTATGTATCTCCCTGCTTTAATTGTGTTTCCTGTAAACAACATATTGTAGGGTTCTGATTTTTGATCCAGTCGGTTATTCGTCTCCGTTTGATGGGAGAGTTCATCCCATTCACATTTACAGTTAAAATTACTAATTCTGTATTTCCTGCCATCATATTATCCCCAGATTATGCTTTTTCCCTTGACCTCCCTGAACCCCTTCACCAATATTTAATTTATAGACCCCGCTTGTGATGCACAGCCCTCCCTTTTTTTTAGTATCCCCCCTCCCTCCAAGTCCCTTCCCTTATTTCCCTTTTCCTTTTCCCTTTTCCTCTCCCTCCTTTTAATGAGGTGAGAGAGAATTATCTGAAAAACAAATGTCAATTATTTACTCTTTGAGCCTCTTCTGATGAGAGTAAGATTCTCATGTTCCTCCCCCTCTCTATATTCCCTCAGATATGTGTATTTTCTATGCCTCTTCCTGGGATGTTGTTTCCCACTTTTTATCACTCCTTCCCCTTTTTCAGTCCAGCGCTATTTTTGAGGCTGATTTAACTAATTGGTAGTGAGGGAAGAAGGGAGGTCACAGGATCGTGTGTATCTTCTCAGCCATCTGGGCTCCGCCCCCCAAGGATGTGACTTTTTAATGTAGGTGTTGCCAGCTTTTGTGTGATTCTAATAGTTTCTCCTTTTTATCTAAATAGTTTTTTTCCCCCCCTTCATACTTATATTTTCTCCTTGACATGAAGTTTTGATTATGATGCTCCTGTAGGTTTTCTTTGCAGTATCTCTTTCAGGTGGTGAAAGATAAACTATTTACTTATTTATTTCTACTTTCCATTTTGTTCTAAAACTTCAGGACAATTTTATTTAATTATTTCTTGTATTATTGTATCAAGATTCTTTCTATTTTCATTGTAGCTTTCAATTATCTTATTATTGTTATGTTTTATCTTGTTGATCTGTTCTACACATCTATTGTTTTTCTGTGATGTCTCACTTTTTTTTCCTAATTTTTCATTATTTTTAAATGGTTTCTTGATTTCTTATAACTTCACTGGCTTCCCCTTGTCCAATTTTAGTTTTCAAATTATCATTTTTTCTTAAGATTCTGAATGTCCTTTTCTAATGGGTCAACCTTATTTTTATTTTTCTTGGATAATTCTTATTTGATTTTTAGCTTTTTAAAATTTATTTCATTTAATTTTTCAAGTATCTTTTGAGTTTTGTAAATTATTTTTATGTAGGTGATCATTCAATGTTATTCTTTGGCATAGGATCTGATATTCTGAAAGGCAAAGGATTTTGGCTTTCAGCCAAAAATCAACTATCCAGCAAAATTAAGCATCATCTTTCAGGGAAAATGAAGAACATTCAATGAAACAGATGAATTTCTGTCAATTCTGATGAAAAGACCAGAGCTGAACAGGAAATTTGATCTTCAAATACAAAACTGAAGTAAAGCATAAAAAGTTAAAAATGAAAGGAAAAAAATAACTTTTTTAAAGTGAAAAAAGCTTTTATCTCTATATGGGAAGATGATATGTTTGTCTTCTATAAATCTATATAGATATACTTACAGGGTGCAGCTGTATCATTTGATTTTATTGAGATAATATAAAAAAGAAACTAGAAGTGGAAAGGGAATTCTGCTGGAAGAAGATGAAAACTAATTTAAAATGGGGTAAAATACATCTCATGGAGATAAAAAGAAGACCTATTATACTTGAGGGAATGAAGGGCAGGAAATGAGCATTGAATCTTACATTCATCAGGTTTGTTTTAAAGAGAAAATAACAGACATATTTAACTTCACAAAAAAATCTTGTTATCCTAGAGGAAAGTAGGAAGGGAAAAGAAAAAGGAAAGGGTGAGGCTAATAGGAGAGAGAACAGAATTAGAAGTATAAGAAAGTGAGAAGGGCTATAAAAGGGGAGGACTCTTGGAGGGAGTTAGTAATCAGAAGCAAATTACATGGGAGGAGGGAAAAGGGAAAGAAAAAAAATAAAATTATAACTTGGGGAAAATGAGATGGTGGGAAATGTAGACCTAGTAATTCCAATTGTGAATGTGAATGGGATGAATTCTCTTATAAAAACAGAAGCCAAAAGCAGATTGGATTAAAAGCCAGAATCCCACAACATATTATTTACAAGAAACACATTTAAAGAAATGTGATACATTTAGAATAAATGTAAAAAAAAAAAAAAAAAAAACTGGAGCAAAATAAATCTATTATGCTTCAGTTAAATTAAAAAAAAAAAAAGCAGGGATAGCAATCCTGATCTCAGGTCAAGGAAAAGTAAAAGGAGATCTAATTAAAGTTGATAAGAAAGGGAATTATTTCTTCCTAAAGGATATCATGGATAATGAAGTGATAGCAACACAAAATATATGTGCATCAAATCCAAAATTCTAGAGGAGAAGTTAAGAGAGCTTAAGAATAATTAAACAGCAAAATTGTATCCTAAACCTTGCTATCTCATAATTAGATAAATTGAGCCACAAAATAAAAAAAAAGAAGTAAGGAGATAAATGCTATTTGCATTCTTGAAAAAGTAGGTATGATACACCTTTGGAGAAAATTAAATGGAGACAGAAAATAATATACTTTTTTCTCAGGGGGCCTTGGATCCTATACACCAATTGACCATGTTTGAGGGCATAAAACCCTCAAAATCAAATGCAGATAAGCAGAGATAGTAAATGCATTTTTTCAGATCATAGTGCAATAAAAATTACATGCAAGAAAAGGCCAGGGTAAATTAGACCAAAAATTAATTGGAAACTAAATAATCAATTCCTAAGAAAGAATAGGTAAAACAACAAATTATAGATACAATAGTACTTTCATCCAAGAAAATGGGAATAATGAGCCAATATTCCAAATTTTTGGGGTTGCAGCCAAAGCAGTTATTAGAGGAAATTTGATATCTCTAAATCCTTACTTGCATGAAATAGAGAAAAATATGAATGAACATGCAATTTTTTAATTAATTTTATAATTATAGCATTTTTTACAACACTATCCCTTGTACTCCTTTCTGTTCTGAATTTTCCCCTCCTTCCCTCCACCTCCTCCCCTAGATGGCAGGCATTCCCATACATATTAAATATATTATAGTATATCCTAGGTACAATATATATGTGCAGAACCAAATTTTGTTGTTGTTTTTGCAAAGGAAGAATTGGATTTGGGAGGTAAAAATAACCTGGGGAGAAAAACAAAAAAAAATTGATAATAGTTTACACTCATTTCCCAGTGTTCTTTTTCTGGGTATAGCTGATTCTGTCCATCATTGATCAGTTGGAATTGGATTATTTCTTCTCTATATTGAAGATACCCACTTCCATCAGAATACATCCTCATACAGTATCATTGTTGAAGTGTATAATGATCTCCTAGTTCTGCTCATTTCACTCAGTATCAGTTGATGTAAGTCTCTCCAAGCCTCTCTGTATTCATCCTGTTGGTCATTTTTTACAGAACAACAATATTCCACAACATTCATATACCATAATTTACCCAGCCATTCTCCAATTGATGGGCATCCGTTCATTTTGAACATGCAATTTAAAAAGCTAGACAAAGAGCAAATTAAAAACAACAATTAAATATCAAATTTGAAATTATGAAAATAAAAGGGAAAATTAATAAAACTGAAAATAAGAAAACTATTGAATTAATAAGTAAAACTAAAAGTTCATTTTATGAAAACAACATAATCGATAAAACTTTTGTCAATTTGATTAGAAAACATAAAGAAGAAAATCAAATTGTTAGTATTAAAATTGAAAAAGGAGACCTTTTCACCAATGAATAGGAAATTAGAGCAATATTTAGGAGTTATTTTGCCTAACTTTGTTTGAATACATTTAGTGATCTCAGTGAAATGGAGGAATATGTACAAAAATATAGATTGCCCAGGTTCTCAGGAGAGGAAATACATTACTTAAGTAGACCCATTTTAGATAAAAGAAATAGAACAAACTATTAATCAACTCCCCATGAAAAAATCTCCAGAGCCACATGGATTTACATGTGAATTCTACCAAACATTTAAAGAATAATTAATTCCACTACTATACAAAGTATTTGAAAAATAGGGAAGGTAGTCTTGTCAAATTTCTTTTATGATATAGATATGGTGCCGATACCTAAACCAGGTAAAGTCAAAACATGAAAAAGAACATTATAGACCAATTTCCCTAATGAAAATTGTTGTAAAAATCTTGAATAAAACATTAGGAAGCAGATTAAAGAAAGTTATTAACAGAATAATACACCATGACCAAGTGGGATTTATAATAGGAATTGGTCAGGGAGTTCAATATTAGGTAAACTATTAGCATAATTGACTATATCAATATTCAAAGAAACAAAATCATATGATTATCTCAATAGATGCAGAAAAAGCACTTGGTAAAATTTAACACACATTCCTACCAAAAACACTAGAGAGTATAAGAATAAATGAACTTTTCCTTAAAATGATCAGTAGCATCTATTTAAAACCATTGGCAAGCATTATGTGAAATAGGAACAAATTAGAACTATTTCCAGTAAGATCATGATGAAACAAGGTTGCTCACTATCACCATTACTATTCAATATTTTATTAGAAATATTAGTTTTGGAAATAAAAAAAAGAGATTAAAAGAATTAGAGTAGGGGGTAGCTGGGTAGTGGAATAGAAAGAACACCATCTCCTCTTCTAAGACCAAGGACTTGGACTGGTACTGAGGTCCTCCAGAGATCTAGTACAGACACAATAAGGATGGAAGGCAGAAAGGAAAGAGAAAAGGATAACTTAGGGTAAATAAAATGGCAGAAAATATAGAATTAGTTATTTTAACTTTGTATGTGAATGGGATGAACTGTACCTTAAAACCAAAGCAGATACTAGACTAGATTAAAAGCCAGAATCCTACAATATATTGTTTATATGAAACACATTTAAAGCAGAGTAATACATACAGAGTGAAGATAAAGGATTGGAGCAGAATCTATTACTTCACTTCACGTCAAGTGAAGTAATTAAAAAATGAGGGGTACCAATCCTGATCTCAGATAGAGTAAAAGCAAAGATAGGTCTAATTAAAAGAGATAAGAAAGGAAACTGTTTTACTAAAGGGTACCATAGATAATGAAGCAACTAAACATATATGCATCAAGAGGTATAGCGTCCATATTCCTAGAGGAGAAGAATACTAATGGGAAATCTAAATCTGGCTCTCTCAGAGCTAGATAAATCAAACCAAAAAATAAATAAGAATGAAGTTAAAGAGGCAAACATAATGTTGGAAAAATATAGGTATGACAGATCTTTGGAGAAAATTGAGTGGACACAGAAATGAGTTTATTTTTTCTTGGTGGTTCATGAAACCTATACAAAAATTGACTATGTTTTAGGCCATAAATACCTCAAAATCAAGTACAGAAAGGCAGAAATAGTAAACATATATTTTTTCAGATTATGATGCAATAAAAGTCAAATGCAATAAAAGGGCAGGCAAAAATAGACCAGAAATTAACTGGAAATTAAATAATATAATCCTAAAGAATGAATGGGTGAAATATTAAATCATAGCCACAATCAAAAACTTCATCCAAGAAAATGACAACAATGAGGCAACAGACCAAAATTTGTGGGATGGAGCCAAAGTGGTTATTAGGAGAAATTTTATATCTCTAGAGGTTTACTTGCATAAAATAGAGAGAGAGAGAGAGAGAGAGAGAGAGAGAGAGAGAGAGAGAGAGAGAGAGAGAGAGAGAGAGAGAGAGAGATGAATTGGGCTTACAACTAAAAAAGCTAGAAAAAGAAAAAAATAAAATCCCCCAATAAAATACCAAATTTAAAATTATAAAAATAAAAGGGGAGACTAATAAAATTGAAAATAAGAAAACTATTGAATTAATAAATAAAACTAAGAGTTGGTTTTATGAAAAAAAATCAACAAAATATATAAACTTTTGGTAAATTTGGTTAGAAAAATAAAAGAAGAAAATCAATTTTTTTAGTCTCAAAAATGAAAAGAGAGAACTTTCCACCAATGAAGAGGAAATTAGAGCAGTAATTAGAAGGTATTTTGCCTAACTATATGCCAATAAATTCGATAATTTAAATGAAATGGAGGAATATTTAGAAAAATATCCTTTGCCCAGGTTAGCAGAAGATGATATAAATTATTTAAATAGTCCCATTTTAGGAAAAGAAATAGAACAATGGTATTAATCAACTCCCTAAGAAAAAATATCCAGGGCCAGATGGATTTACTTGTGAATTCTAGCAAACATTTACAGAAAAATTAATTCCAATAGTTTATGAACTATTTGAAAATATAGGAAAAGAAGGAGTCCTACAAAATTTCTTTTATGACATAGATATGGTGCTGATTGCTAAAACCATGTAGGGTTTACATAGAGAAAGACTACAAACATCATATGATTATCTCAATAGATGCAGAAAAGTCGTCTGATAAAATCCAACACCCATTCCTATTTAAAAAGCAGAGGATAGGATTGAATAGACTTTTCCTTAAAATGATCAGAAGCATTTATTTAAAAACATCAACAAGCATCATATGTAATGGGACAAGTTAGAACCACTCAGAAGTTAAGCAAGATTACCCATTATATTAGAAATGTTAGTTTTGGCAATAAGAGTAGAAAAAAATATATATATTAAAAGAATTAGAGCATGTAATGAGGAAAGCAAATTATCACTTTTGGCAGATGATATGATGGTATAGTTAGGAAACCCAGAGAATCGACTAAACAAAACTACTATAAACAATTCAAAAGTTTAGTAAAATCACATGATACAGAATAAATTCACATAAATCATCAGAATTTTTATATATTACCAATACAACAGGAACAGATACAAAGAGAAACTCCATTAAAAATAACTGTCAATGGTATAAAATATTTGGGAATCTTTCTGTCAAGGGAAAGTCATGAACTATATGAACACAACTACAAAACACTTTCCACACAAATAAAATAAGTTGGAATCAGTTGGAAAAACTCAAGTGCTCATGGGTAGGCTGAGCAAATGTAATAAAAATTAAACTACTATGTAAATTAATCTACATATTCAGTGCCATACCTAATCACACTGCCAAGAAATTATTTTACAGACCTAGAAAAAATAATAACAGAGTTCATCTGGAAGAACAAAAATTCAAGAATTTCAAGGAAATTAATGGGGAAAAAAAGCCAATGAAGTTTGCTTAGATGTGCAAGACCTAAAATTTTCTTTTTATAAAGCAGTGGTCATCAAAACAATTTGGTACTGGCTAAGAAATAGAGTAGTCTATCAGTAGAATAGTTTAGAATCACAGAACAAAATAGGCAATAACTATAGCAATCTAATGTGTTATAAGTCCAAATACCTGAGCTTTGGGGATAAGAACTCACTATTTGACAGTAAATTCCTAGAAAAATGGAAAGTAATATGGAAGAACGTAGGCATTAACCTATCAAGATAAGGTCAATTATCTATTTGGGGTTGAATTATGAGTTCCAGTTCTTCTTCAAGTCACAATTCAATCCCATGTAGATAATTTTGATTACAATAAGTTAAAAAGTTTTTGTGCAAACAAAACTAATGCAGATAAGATCAGACTGAGGGAAACAATAAATTAGGAAAGCATTTTTCCATTTAAAGGTTCCAATAAATGCCTCTAGAGAATTTACTCAAATTTATAATAATTCAAGCCATTCTCCAGTTAACAAATGGTCAAAGGATAGGAACAGACAATTTTCAAATGAAGAATTTAATACCATTTCTTGTCATGAGAAAAGATGCTCTAAACCATTATTGATCAGAGAAATGCAAAATAAGACAACTCTGAGATACCACTGCACACATCTTAGATTTGCTAAGATGGCAGGAAAAAGATAATCACAAATGTTGGAGGGGATGTGAGAGAACTGGGACACAAATACATTGTTAGTGGAACTGTGAACATATCCAGCCATTCTGGAGAGCAATTCGGAACAATGACCAAAAAGTTATCAAATTGTGCATACCTTTTGATCCAGCCCTATTTCTATTGTGCCTATATCCCAAAGAGATCTTAAAGGAAGAAAATAGACCCACATATGCAAAAATATTTGTGGCAGCCATTTTCACAGTGGCAAGAAACTGGAACCTGAGTGGATGCCTATCAGTTGGAGAATGGATGAATAATTTATGCTATATGAATGTTATAGAATAATACTGTTTTATAAGGAAAAATCAGAAGGATGATTTTAAGGAAGTTTGGAGAGACTTACATGAACTGATGCTAAGTGAAATGAGCAGAGGAAGGAGATCATTGTATATGACAATATCAATGTTATTTGTTGATCAGTTCTGATGAATCTTAATCTTAACAACAGTGAAATGATTGATACCAGTTCCTATGATCTTGTGATGAAGAGAGCCATCTACATACCGAATACTGTGGGAACTGAATTTGGATTACAGCATAACATTCTCACTTTTGTGTTATTTTTCACTTGCATTTTGCTTTCCTATTCATTTTCTTTCTTTTTTGATCTGATTTTTCTTGTGCAGCAATATAATTTATAAATGTTTATACATAGTGGATTTAATATATTTAACATGTATAACATATATTGGACTGCTTGCAATCTAGGAGAGTGGATGGCAGGGAAGGAGAAGAAAATCTGAAACACAAGGCTTTCCCAGGATCACTGTTGAAAAATCATCTGTGCATATGTTTTGAAAATAAAAAGCTTTTAAAAATTACAATTTCATAGAATCCATTATGAAAAATGCTATCCTACTCGAGAGAGATTAACTATTATTCTATTTTGAAGTGGTTTCTTCTCATTTTTAATAGTTTTTATTTACCAGATATATGCATGAGTAATTTTACAACATTGGCAATTGCCAAAACTTTTGTTCTAATTTTTCCCCTCCTCCCCCACCCAGATGGCAGGTTGACCAATATATGTCCATTGAATAAAATATATGTATACATGACCAAACAGTTGTTTTGCTGTCCAAAAAGAATTAGACTTTGAAATAGTGTACAGTTAGCCTGTGAAGGAAATCCAAAATGCAGATAGACAAAATTAGAGGGACTGGGAATTCTATGTAGTGGTTCATAGTCATTTCTCAGAGTTCTTTTGCTGGGTGTAGCTGGTTCAGTTCATTACTGCTCTATTGGAACTGATTTGGTTCTTCTCATTGTTGAAAATGGCCACATCCATCAGAATTGATCATCATATAGTATTTTTGTTGAAGTATACAGTGATCTCCTGGTCCTACTCACTTCACTCAGCATCAGTTCATGCAAGTCTTTCCAGGACTTTCTGAAATCATCCTGCTGGGTCATTTTCTACAAAACAACAGCATTCCACAATATTCATATACCACAAATTATTCAGCCATTCTCCAATTGATGGGCATCCACATAGTTTCCAGTTTCTGGCCACTACAAAGAAGGCTGCCACAAACATTCCTACAATACAGGACCCCTTCCCTTCTCTAAGATCTCCTTGGGATATAAGCTCAGTAGTAACACTGCTGATTCAAAGGGTATGCACATTGTGATAACTCTTTGAGCATAGTTCCAAATTGCTCTCCAGAATGGCTAGATGTATTCACAACTCCACCAGCAATGTATTAGTGTCCCTGTTTTTCCACATCCCCTCAAACATCCTGCATTATCTTTCCCTGTCATTCTAGTTAATATGATAGGTGTGTAGTGGTATCTCAGAGTTGTCTTAATATGCATTTCTCTGATTAATAATGACTTGGAGCATCTTTTCATATGGCTAGAAATAGTTTCAATTTCTTCATCTGAGAATTGTCTGTTCATATCCTTTGACCATTTATCAATTGGAGAATGGCTTGATTTCTTATAAATTAGATTCAATTCTCTTTATATATTTGGAAACGAGGCCTTTATTGGAAACTTTAATTGTAATAGTGTTTTCCCAGTTTACTGTTCCCCTTTTAAGCTTATCTGCATCAGTTTTGTTTGAACAAAATTTTTTCAATTTGATATAATCAAAGTTTTCTATTTTATGATCAATAATGATCTCTAGTTCTTCTTTGGATATAAATTCATTCCTCTTCCACAAGTCTGAGAGTTAAACTACTACTCTAATTTATTTATAATCTCATTCTTTATGTCTAGGTCATAAACTCATTTCGACCTGACCTTGGTATATGGTGTTAAGTGTGGGACAATGCTTAGTTTCTGCCATATTAATTTCCAATTTTCCTAGAAATTTTTGTAAAACATTGAGTTCTTATCCCAAAAGCTGGGGTCCTTGTATTTCTCAAATACAAGATTATTAAAGTTATTAATTATTTTGTCCTTTGGAGCTAACCTATTCCACTGATCAACTAATCTATTTCCTAGCTAATACCAAATGGTTTTGGTAACTGCTGCTTTATAATATAATTTTAGACCTGGTACAGCTAGGCCACCTTCATTTGACTTTTTTTTCATTAATTCCTTTGAAATTCTTGACCTTTTTTTTGACATATGAACTTTATTGTTATTTTTCTAGGTCATTAAAATAGTTTTTTTGGGAGTCTGATTAATATAGCACTAAATAAAGAGATTAGTAGGTAATATTATCATCATTATTATATTTGCTCACTCTATCCAAGAGCATTTAAATTTTTCCAATTAGTTAGATCAGACTTAATTTATGTGGAAAGTGTTTTGTAGTTTTACTCATATAGTTTCTGCTTTTCCCTTGGCAGATAGAGTCCTAAAATTTTATACTATAGGTAGTTACTTTAAATAGAATTTCTCTTTGTAACTCTAACTGTTGGATTTTGTTAGTGACATATAAAAATACTTATGATTTATGTGGGTTTATTTTGTATCCTGTAACTTTGCTAAAGGTGTGGATTATTTCTTTTTTTTTTAATTCATTTTTCCAAATTATCCCCTCCCTCCCTCCATTCCCTCCCATACATTTTACATGTGTTACAATATAACCTAGATACAATATATGTGTGTAAATACCATTTTCTTGTTGCACATTAATTGTTAGCTTCCGAAGGTATAAGTAACCTGGATAGATAGACAGTAGTGCTAACAATTTACATTCACTTCCCAGTGTTCCTTGTCTGGGTGTAGTTATTTCTGTCCATCATTGATCAACTGGAAGTGAGTTGGATCTTCTTTATGTTGAAGATTTCCACTTCAATCAGAATAGATCCTCATACAGTATTGTTGTTGAAGTGTATAGTGATCTTCTGGTTCTGCTCATTTCACTCAGCAACAGTTGATTTAAGTCTCTCCAAGCCTCTCTGTATCCTCCTGCTGGTCATTTCTTACAGAGCAATAATATTCCATAACCTTCATATACCACAATTTACCCAACCATTCTCCACATGATGGACATCCATTCAACTTCCAGTTTCTAACTAAAACAAAAAGAGCTGCCACAAACATTTTGGCACATACAGGTCCCTTTCCGCTCTTTTGTATTTCTTTGGGATATAATCCCAATAACAGCAATGCTGGGTCAAAGGGTATGCACAGTTTGATAACTTTTTTGGCATAGTTCCAGATTGCTCTCCAGAATAGCTGGATTTTTCCACAACTCCACCAACAATATATCAGTGTCCCAGTTTTCCCACATCCCCTCCAACTTACATCATTATTTGTTCCTGTCATCTTAGCCAATCTGACAGGTGTGTAGTGGTATCTGAGAGTTGTCTTAATTTGCATTTCTCTGATCAGTAGTGATTTGGAACACTCTTTCATATGAGTGGAAATAGTTTCAATTTCAGCATCTGAGAATTGTCTGTTGATATCCCTTGACCATTTATCAAATGGAGAATTGTTTGGTTTCCTATAAATCAGGGTCAGTTCTCTATATATTTTGGAAATGAGACCTTTGTCAGAATCTTTACTTTTAAAAATATTTTCCCAATTTGTTACTTCCCTTCTAATCTTGTTTGCATTAGTATAGTTTGTATAGAAACTTTTTAGTTTGATGTAATCAAAATCTTCTATTTTGTGATCAATAATGATCTCTAGTTCTCCTCTGGTCATAAATTCCTTCCTCCTCCACAGGTCTGAGAAGTAGACTATTCTCTGTTCCTCTAATCTATTTATTATCTCATTCTTTATGCCTAAATCATGGACCCATTTTGATCTTATCTTGGTATATGGTGTTAAGTGTGGATCCATATCTAATTTCTGACATATTAATTTCCAGTTTTCCCAACAGTTTTTTCCGAATAAAGAATTTTTATCCCTAATGTTGGTATCTTTGGGTTGGTCAAAGATTAGATTGCTATAGATGTACCCTTTTTTGTCCTTTCTATCTAATCTGTTCCACTGATCTACCGTTCTATTTCTTAGCCAGTACCAAATGGTTTTGGTGACTGCTGCTATATAATATAGCTTTAGATCAGGTACACTTAGACCACCTTCCTCTGACTTTTTTTTTTCATTAGTTCCCTTGCAATTCTCGACCTTTTATTCTTCCATATGAATTTTGTTGTTATTTTTTCTAGGTCAATAAAATAGTTTCTTGGGAGTCTGATTGGTATAGCACTAAATAAATAGATAAGTTTGGGGAGTATTGTCATCTTTATAATATTCGCTCGGCCTATCCAAGAGCACTGAATGTCTTTCCAATTATTTAAATCTGACTTTATTTTTGTGGCAAGTGTTTTGTAATTTTTCTCATATAAATCCTGACTTTTCTTTGGTAGATGGATTCCCAAATACTTTATACTCTCAACCTTTGTTTGGAATGGAATGTCTCTTTGTAACTCTTGCTGTTGCGTTTTGTTGGTGATATATAAGAATGCTGAGGATTTATGTGGATTTATTTTGTATCCTGCCACTTTGCTAAAATTCTTAATTATTTCTAATAGCTTTTTAGCAGAGTCTTTGGGGTTCTCTAAGTATACCATCATATCATCTAAAAAGAGTGATAGTTTGATTTCCTCATTTCCTACTCTAATTCCTTGAATCTCTTTCTGGGCCCTTATTGCTGAGGCTAGCGTTTCTAGTACTATATTGAATAGTAATGGTGATAGTGGGCAACCTTGTTTCACTCCTGATCTTACTGGGAAAGGTTGCAGTTGATTTTCTGAAGTCTTTTTGCTAATATCTTATTATTTAAGATTTTAGCATCAATATTCATTAAGGAAATTGGTCTATAATTTTCTTTCTCAATTTTCGATCAACCTGGTTTAGGTATCAGTACCATATATGTGTCATAAAAGGAGTTTGGTAGGACTCCTTCATCCCCTATTTTTTCAAATAATTTATATAGCATTGGGGCTAATTGTTCTTTAAATGTTTGGTAGAATTCACATGTAAATCCATCTGCTCCTGGGGATTTTTTCCTGGGGAGTTGATTAATAGCTTGTTCTATTTCTTTTTCTGAAATGGGACTATTTAAGCAATTTATTTCCTCCTCTGTTAAACTATGAAGCCTATATTTTTGGAGGAAGTCATCCATTTCACTTAAGTTATCAAATTTATTGGCATAAATTTGGGCAAAGTAACTCCTTATTATATCTCTAATTTCCTCTTCATTGGTGGAAAGATCCCCCTTTTCATTTGTGAGACTAACAATTTGATTTTCCTCTTTCTTTTTTCTGATCAGATTTACCAAAGGTTTTCTATTTTATTGGCTTTTTCATAAAACCAACTCTTGGTTTTATTTATTAATACAATATTTTTTTTTTACTTTCAATATTATTGATTTCTCCTTTTAATTTTTGTATTTCAAGTTGAATTTTTGGTTCGGGGTTTTTAATTTGGTCTTTTTATAGTCTTTTAAGTTGCAAGCCCAATTCGTTAATCTTTTCTTTCTCTATTTTCTTCAAATAAGCCTCTAAAGATATAAAATTTCCCCTTATTACTGCTTTAGCTGCATCCCACAGATTTTGGTATGATGTCTCATCATTGTCATTATCTTGGGTGAAATTATTAATTGTGTCTATAATTTGCTCTCTCACCCAATCATTCTTTAAGATGAGATTATTCAGTTTCCTATTACCTTTTGGTCTATTTACCCCTAACTTTTTACTGAATGTAGCTTTTATTGCATTGTGGTCTGAGAAGAAGGCATTTATTATTTCTGCCTTCCTACATTTAATTTTGAGATCTTTATGTCCTAATATGTGGTGAATTTTTGTATAGGATCCATGAACTGCTGAGAAGAAAGTATATTACTTTCTATTGCCATTCAGTTTTCTGCAAAGATCTATCATACCTAGTTTTTCTAATGTTCTCTTTACTTTTTTAATTTCTTTCTTATTTGTTTTGTGGTTTGATTTGTCTAAATCTGAGAGTGCAAGGTTGAGATCTCCCACTATTATAGTCTTACTTTCTATTTCTTCTTGCAACTCTTAACTTTTCCTTTAGAAAGTTAGATGCTATACAACTTGTTGCATATATGTTTAGTATCGATATGGCTTCATTATTTATGCTACCTTTCACCAGGATATAGTTTCCTTCCTTATCTCTTTTAACTAGATCAACTTCTGCTTTTGCTTGATCTGAGATAAGGATAGCTACCCCTGCTTTTTTGGCTTTACCTGAAGCATAATAGATTCTGCTCCAACTTTTTACCTTTACTCTGTATGTATCTCCCTACTTTAAGTGTGTTTCCTGTAAACAACATATTGTAGGGTTCTGACTTTTGAACCAGTCTGCTATCCATCTCCCTTTGATGGGAGCGTTCATCTATTCACATTTAAAGTTAAAATTACTAATTCTGTATTTCCTGCCATCATATTATCCCCAGATTATGCTTTTTCCCTTGAACTCCCTGAACACTTTCCCCAATATTTAATTTATAGAACCCCCTTGTGACGCACAGCCCTCTCTTTTTTTTTTAGTATCCCTCCCCCCTCCCTCCACGTCCCTTCCCTTATTCTCCTTTTCCTTTTCCCTTTTCCTCTCCCCCCTTTTAATGACGTGAGAGAGAATTCTCTGAAAAACAAATATGACAATTATTTACTCTTTGAGCCTCTTCTGAGGAGAGTAAGATTTACACAATGATTCTCCTCCTCTCTAAATTCCCTCAGATATGGTGTACTTTCTATAACTCTTCCTGGGATGTAGTTTCCCTCTTTTTATCACTCCCTCCCCTTTTTCTGATACTACCCCCTTCCCTTTACTACACCCCCTCCTTTTTTTTTCTTTTATATCAGTAAAAGCAAATTATCCATGTGTACTTTCTATATACCCACAACAGAGATATAGTTCTCAAGGGTTCTGTGTACCTTTTTTTGATTCTCTTCAGTCTTGTGGATGTAGATCAAACTTTTTGTTTAAGTCTGGTTTTTTTTTCTTAGAAACATATGGAATTCCTCTATTTCATTGAATGATCATCTTCTTCCATGGAAAAAGATGCTAAACTTAGCTGGGTAGTTTATTCTTGGTTGCAATTCTTGATCTTTTGCCTTTTGGAATATCAGGTTCCAGGCCCTTCTATCTTTTAATGTGGTGGCAGCCAGATCTTGTGTGACCCTTATTGTGGCACCTTGGCATTTAAATTGTTTTTTTCTAGCTGCTTTCAGGATTTTCTCCTTTGTGTGGTAATTCTGCAGCTTAGCCACAATATTCCGTGATGTTCTTTTTTTATGGTCTATTTCAGAAAGAGTTCGATGAATTCTTTCAACATCTGCTTTCCCCTCTGTTTCTATTATCTCTGGACAGTTCTCTTTGATAATTTCCTGTAAAATAAAATCTAGGCTCTTTTTTTGGTCATAGTTTTCGGGAAGTCCAATGATCCGCAGATTATCTCTCCCAGATCTATTTTCCAGGTCTATAGATTTTCCCAGTAAGTATTTGACTTTATTCTCCAGTTTTTCATTTTTTTGTTTTGTTTGACTTATTCTTGGGTTCTCAGTGAATCATTCATTTCTATTTGTTCCATCCTGAATTTTAAGGAGTTATTTTCTTCATTCACAGTTTTTAGTTCTTTTTGTAAATGCCCAATTTCGTTTTAAAATGAGTTTTTTTGCTCTATTGAATTTTTTTCCATTTCCCTAATTTTTTTTGAGAATTATTTTCTTTTTCCAATTCAAAAATGCTATTTTCTTGAGACTTTTCTATCTTCTCCAATTCAGAAATCCTATTTTCTGCAGACTTTTTTATCTTCTCCAATTCAGAAATCCTACTTTCCTGTGATTTTTTTTACCTTTTCTAATTCACTAATTTTGTTTCCCTGCATCTCCTGTGAATTCTTCACTTTTTCCAACTTCAATTTCAGAACGTTGTTATTCTCTATCATAGCTTCTCTTTCCTTTCCCCATTTTTCTTCAAACTCTCTTAACTTTTTAATAGTCTCTTCAAGGAGTTATGTGATGGGGGGTAGGAATCGTTCCCCTTTAGGTTGTTATCTGCTGACTCTCTGCTGTTAACTTCCTCGGTGTTGGATACCTGCTCTTTCTCTGTGCAGAAGGAATCTATAGTTTTTCTTAGCTTTTTACTCATACTTAAACATCTTTTGGGGTCTGTCCCTGGGGTAGGAAATTATTTATTTATTTCTTTACCAGCTTCCTCCCAGACAGGATGGATGCAGCGGCTCCTGTGCCTGAGCTAAGAGAGAGCTCTGGGAGAGAGTTCCCCTCCCCCTCCCTGGAAGTGCCTCAGAGGTGATCAGCACTGCTGTGCTTTGAGGGCGCTGTTTTCTAGCGGCTTCCCTGAGGTTTGAGACTGAACAGTAAAGGTGACTCAAAGCCTATCCTATGTGTCTCGGTGGGGAGTGGATGTCAGCAGCAGGTGACGTGTAAAGCCCCTGTACTCAAACTGGAAGTGTCTGCCAGAAACCATGGTCCCTAATTCAAAGGTTCTGCTTCTCTGGGACTTCCTGGGGCTGAGTTCCTAAGCCTCCAGGGGAGCCAGGCACTATGAGTTACCGCCCTGCCCACTTTTCAATCTCTTAACTACCCCCAGGTGAAAGCCTGGATTCCCTATGTCAGCCACATCCACAGTGCCGAGATCTGCTGAGTCACCCCTGGCATCTGGGAAAATCTAATCTGGTTTTAAATTAAGTTGGCTTGATTTCTCTTCTGAACTGCTGTATTATAAGCACAGAAGAGCTAACAGCCTGTGCCAGATTCCTCTATATCAGTGGGTTCTCTGATCCCAGAGCCCTCCCCAGCGCGATCGGCGCAGTGTGCCACTACTCCACCATATGCGCTGGCCTCTCTTCTTCCTCCCCTGGGAGCTGACCTTTCCTGTTGAAACTCCAGATACTCTTCAGCTGGTAAGTCATGCTTCCAGTCCTTGTGGATTCTATCAGTCCAGCGCTATTTCTGAGGCTGATTATATCTAGTTGGTTGTGAGAGAAGAAAGGAGCTTACACAGTCACGTGTATCTTCTCCGCCATCTTGGCTCTGCCCCCCCATGTGGATTATTTCTAATAGCTTTTTAGTAGAATCTCTGAGTTTCTCTAAGTATACCATCATATCATCAGCAAAGAGTGATAATTTGGTTTCCTCATTCCTGCTCTAATCCCTTTAATCTCTTTCTCCAAAATGCCAAAGCTAGCATTTCTAATACAATATTGAATAGTAATAGTGATAGTGGGCAACCTTGTTTCTCCCCTGATCTTAATGGGAATGGTAGCAGTTTATCCCCATTACATATGATGCTTACTGATGGTTTTAAATAGATGTTACTGATTATTTTAAGGAAAAGTCCATTTATTCCTATACTCTCAAGTGGTTTTAATAGAAGTGTATGTTGGATTTTATCAAATGCTTTTTCTGCATCTATTGAGATCCTCATATGGTTTTTGTTAATTTGGTTATTAATATGGCCAATTATACTAATAGTTTTCCTAATACTGAACCAGTCCTGCATTCCTGGTATAAATCCTACTTGATTATGATGTGGGTTTCTTTAGTCTTTTTTTGCTAATATCCTATTTAAGGTTTTAGCATCAATATTCTTCATTAGGGAGATTGGTCTATAGTTTTCTTTCTCCATTTTAAACCTTCCTGGTTTAGGCATCAGTACCATGTCTGTGTCATAAAAGGAATTTGGTAGGACTCCTTCATTCCCTATTTTTTTCAAATAGTTTATATAGCATTGGGCTAATTGTTCTTTGAATGTTTGGTAGAATTCACATGTGAATCCATCTGGTTCTGGGGATTTTTTCCTGTGGACTTGATTAATAGCTTGTTCTATTTCTTTTTCTGAAATGGAACTATTTAAGCAATTTACTTCCTCTTCTGTTTATCTGGGAAGCTTATATTTTTGAAGGTAGTCATCCATTCATTTAGGTTATCAAATTTATTAGCATAAAGTTGGGCAAAGTAACTCCTTATTGTTTCTCTAATTTCCTCTTCATTGGTGGAAAATTCCCCCTTTTCACTTTTAAGACTAAAAATTTGATTTTCCTCTCTCCTTTTTCTAATCAGATTTACCAAAGGTTTGTCTATTTTATTGTTTTTTTTTTTCATTCTTTTCATTTTTTTGTTTGTTATTTGGTTTTTTTTTTCAGCAAGGATAATATAAAATATTTTGCATGATTTCACAAGTATAATAAATATAATATTTGCCTTATCAGAGAAGATAAAGTGATGGGTTAGTAGTTTTAAACAATGGAACTAACTTTTTAAAGGAGCATTAATATTTACATGTGATTGGGATATATATAATGAAATAAATAGAAAAATGTTGAAAAATATTAACATTACAATCTTATTAGGTTTGTAGTTTATACACATGCATATAATCAAATATGCACATATGTATGTATATAAATATTGATGTATTTAACTGCATTTATTGTGTCTATGTAAATATGTACATAAACAAATATGTACATATGTATATATGTGTGAAATATCACAGAGTATGTATACCCAACAAATTCAAAGCTACAAAATGGAGACATAAAGTTCTGTGTTTCATTGTCTTATGATATACATCATATATGCCATATATGACATAGGTATACACATAAGCTTATGTAAATATATATGTACATATATATGGTATACGTATATCTTTGCATTCTCTTTATATATATATATATATATATATATATATATATATATATGTTTGTGTGTATAGACACAAAGATTTTTCTCTATTGAGAGAAATATATCGAATTTACATTATATCGTTTCCTCTTCATGCTCATTATGCAATTTGCCATTAGCCACTAGATGATCCTCAACTTCAAGGCCATGAGTCATAAATAATGCAGTTATATGCATTAAAACTTTCTTGATGCTTCCATTATTGTGTTTTTATCATGTTACAAAGTTGAGTCACATAAAACTTATAATAATAAAGAAAATGTCTTTGCTTTTAAATAATACATTTTAATACTACAATGCAATAGAACTAATTTTATACTACAGTTTGTCAAATTAAATGGATAATTATTTCATCCATGAATTGCAACATTACCAGGGAATTTTTGAAGACCTCACATTTTCAACACAAACACATTTCCACTTGATATTGCCTGAAATTTTTCTATTAAAGCTTCATGCATACTTTAAAATTATATTTCTTCAATAACCAAATATATTTGGAAATGATAGCACTTGGCATTTTTATCAATCATTTATGCCTACTATGATTCCTTATTATGACATTAAAATTAATTCATCCTATAAGACTCTCATGGTTAAATGAAATACTAGAGTATTTTTTAAATGTGGAAATGGCTTTTACTATGATTCTCAAAAAATAATTTTATTCCTATATTTTAAGAGACAAATTAGCTTTGCCTTAAGAAACTCATCACCATGTTGATTAGAGGGTATAGAATTTTAGAGTTATACCAATTCTAGAAGAACATTCATTAAGTTTTAGAAGCATATTGATTTCCCTTTGTGAAAAAAAAGATTCACAAGGATACTATCATAAACCCCTGAAATATTTAAATATGTATTATTTTGAGATAAGAGATATTATGACAATAAAATGACATAATGGATGTAAAACACTTTGTTAACCTTAAAACATAATAAGTACTTGTTACTGTTTTTTGTTGTGTTGTTGTTGTTGTTATTATCATGGTCATTATTATTATCATTAGCTTCCAATCACTAAGACCACAGTCTAGTGATGATTTAATTCCCTGAGCTTATTACTGCACTCATGCTAAGTTCAAGCAAAGTTTAAAAAAGAACAATAAAGGGTATGCTAGTAAAAGTTGAAAAAAAAAAACAGACTAAGAAGGAATATATACATAATTGTATATGTATATATGTATGTGTATGTATACACATATACTTATATAATCTAATCAATATTATTCAATATTACATTAGAATTCCTAACAATAATAATAAGAGAAGAAAAATAAAAAGAATGAATCAGAATGGGAAAAGGGCTAATAGAAGTATCTTTTTCTACAGAAGATAGGATAACATACTTGAAAAATCCCAAATACTCAACTAAAAAGTGAGTTGACAAATTATCAATTTAGCATGATACAAAATAAATCTACATCAATCGTCAGCATTCCTATGTATCATAAATAAAAACTTAAAGAAAAAATAGTAAGAGATATACCATTTAAAATAGTTTTAGACAACATAAAATACCTGGAAATATAACTGTCAAAACAAATCAGATATTTTATGAATGAAATTATTCACTAAAATTATACAAGTAAAATCAGAATTAAATAATAGGAAATATTAATTATTCATGGGTAGAGCCAGTATAACAAAAGTGGAAATATGATATAAAGTAAATGCCATACCAATTAAATTAATAAAAATATTTACTGTTAGAAAAAATAATAATCAAATAATAATCAATAATATAATTACTAGGTCTGTTTTCAAAGATGATTGGAGGGGAAGGAAAAGAAGCTATATGTTCTTTTTTTTTTTTTTTTATAATAGTTTTTGTTTACCAGATATATACATGGATAATTTTACAACATTGACAATTGCCAAAACTTTTGTTCTAATTTTTCCCCTCCTCCCCCGCCCCAGATGGCAGATTGACCAATACATGTTAAATATGTTAAAGTATAAATTAAATACAATATATGTATATATGTCCAAACTGTTATTTTGCTGTACAAAAAGAATCAGATATTGAAATAGTGTATAATTAGCTTGTGAAGGAAATGCAAATGGCAGGCGGACAAAATTAGAGGGATTGGGATTCTATGCAGTGGATTATAGTCATCTCCCAGAGTTCTTTTGCTGGGTGTAGCTGGTTCAGTTCATTACTGCTCTTTTGGAACTGATTTAGTTCATCTCTTTGTTGAAAATGGCCACATCCATCAGAATTTATCATCATATTGTATTGTTGTTGAAGTATAAAATGATCTCCTGGTCCTGCTCATTTCACTCAGCATCAAGAACCTATATGTTCTTAAATATTCATAGCAACTCACTTGGTAGTGGCAAAATAACTAGGAATTACAAGTATGCCTGTCGATTGGGGTATGGCTGCACAAGTTGTATATGATTGTGATGGAATACCGTGTTTTAAGAAATGATGAGGTGATGATTTTAGAAAAAAAATATTGACAGAATTGCATGATATAAAGAAGTGTGAAATTAATAGAAGCAAGAAAATACTGTTTTCTATAAGTATAATATTGTTTTAAGAAGATTTTTGAACAACTAATTAATTGTTATTATTCCTTTATTCAAATTAATTATAATGGATCTATAAAGGAATATGGTATCTGCATCTAGAAAAAAACTGATAAATACAAATAAATATTACACACACACACACACACACACACACACACACACACACACACACACACATATATATATATATATATATATATATATATATATATATATATATATATATATATATATATATATATGATGTCATACTCATTTTTTTTCCTAATGGTAAACATTTCTGGGGAGTTGAAAAAAGAAGGGAAAATTACATGCTAACTTTATTAAATATTTAAAGGAATTAGCAATTATATACATAATTAAAAATGTGGTTTCCATCTTCAAACATCTTTTATTTTTCCTAATCTACTATGTTACAGAAATGCTTGTTTTATTTCTAAAGTTCATATTAAAACAAACAAATAAGATAAAAAAAGAAAGAAGTGTAACAATATCTTATGAATATTAAAAATGATTACTTTAAACAAAAATACCTGATTTGTAGCAATTGTAATTTCTGAGATACAAATATTTAAAATGGAAATTTGATAATTAATGCTTTAAACCCAATTTGAGCTGGCTACAACATATTCTTTCTTGATACTAAATTTTGTTATATGAAATATAGAGAAAACATGGATTCTTACTTAAGGAAACAGCTGAGTGAACATGGCACAAAATGGGAAACCTAATAGTTTCAAAGACAACTTTTACTTGTTTCAGCATCTACAATTGCTTGGGTTCCATGTAAGGAAAAAAGAAAAATCATTTTAAATGAAAACAAAGTAAAAGAGAAGAAAGTTGTCTAGGTGGCACAGTATATAGACTGCTGGGCCTCACAAATCCTGAAAATCAAAAAAATAAAAATAAAAATAAAAAGATGAAGGAAGTGTAATGAATAAATCATTGATATAATAAATAATACTAGGAGCTAGTTTTATGAAAAAAAAAAACCCTCAAATATTCACTATCTTGTGTGTTCTCTTAGTAAGTCACTTAACCCTGTTTGCCTCAGTTTGTTTTTTCCATCTGTAATTCTGGAGAAGAAAATGGCAAACTATTTCAGTATCTTTGCCAGAAAAACGTCAAAAAGGGTTACAAAATGTCACATATGACTGAAGTGACTGAACAGCAACACAATAGAGAGGAAGATCTCTGTATTATAAGGCAAGAGTCCAAGGTTCTTATGTATATGCCATTATATATCAGCTCTGAAAGCTTATTCAAGTTATTTGACCTCTGGGAATCTATCACTGTAGATAAGAATACTTTACCTGTATGATTACGTGTCTGGATTTCAATTTTTTTTTTTGAGGGAAACATTCAATCATATGAATTTATGGTTGAACTTTGGTGAGAAATGGGAGTAAGAAAAAGATTAAAAAGGAAAGTTACAAAAGTTTTAAGAACATTTACAATTATTTGATGCTACAACAAATTGTTCACTTAGGTCTATTTATGTATTGCTAAAAAAGGCTTAATTATGTAGCAGCAGATCAATTAGTCTCTCATAATCATGCTGAGTGCTTAGTAGGAAATGTTTTACAAAGTTAAGTCTCTCCTGGCTTTAGCTCAAATACTCACTTATTTGTTTTCATGTTTAGAGATGATAGGTTGGACAGTGATTATCCTATAATAGCTCTTCATTAGATGGATACTGTTTAATAATTAAGAAAAAATAACGGACTACTTTTGTAACTAATGGGAAAACATAATCTTCTATTGTTTCTCCTTTGCTAATGCTGAAGACAACTAGAAATAGACTTAGAGAAGGGTATAATCAATGAAACTTTATTTGATTTTGCCCATAGAAGGCCACCAGCCCTTCCTGTTTCATCAAAACCACTGATAGATGAAGTAGTTGCCATGGGAACGTTATCTATAATAGACCTGCAAATGAGTACAGAACTTTATGGAAGTGCAAGACAAATTGAATTTCTTCAGATAGGTCATTATGAAGACTAGTGCACTGCTGAGACAACCAGGGTCTTCCCAGAAGGCATAACAGAACATGACCACCTGGCAATATAATGGCAGGCTGATGTTGATTTGATACGTATCCCTAGCTTCCTTTTGTGTAGAGATCTCATTAACTTAGTGATCTCTGCTTGGGAAAGGAGCAAAGCCTTGTCAATAAGTTAAGAAATTCTTTCTCCAGCTCTGCACACCTTTTTCTCATCACATCACAGTTATACAGGCCGTTCTTCTCTGGTATCTGCCAAAATAAAATGCATGTTTCAAGAAATAACTAATCTAAAGCAAAGTTAGGTTTCTATGTTTGCTGATTATAAAAATTCCAGGATAATTTCTTATAGATCATTAATCCATAACCTCCTACTATTTACTACCGTAGTATAATTGCTTTAGATCTTCAAAAAACCTTTGAGGTCAATTTAGTTTTACACATGAGGAAACTGAGAACCAGAGAAGTTAATTACATTGTACAAGCTTATGTAGAATGCAAGTGTCAGAGTCAGGATTTACAGCCAAGTTCTCTCACACAAGATATTATTATTATTAAGAAGAGCAAGGATAACATTTAGAGAGCATTTAAGATTTTCAAAACTAGAAATATTATCTAGTCTATAATCACAAAAACTCTAGAAGAAAATACTATTATTTTACTCATTTCACAGATGAGGAAACTGACATAAACAAAGTTTCTTTGAATTGCTCATGATTATTCAGCCAACAAGTACATGAGATGGAATTTGAATACTCATTCTCCTAATTTTAGGCCCGGTGCTTCATCCACTGTGCCACTGAACTGCCTCTATTTCCCTATTTTTTTTTCATTGTATTACTCTGACTTAAACATATGGTTTTACATGTTCTCTTAATATTTCCATATCTCTTTTAACAATTTGCTTTTGAAAATTAAGGACTGTTTAATACCGTATGAAGTAACTTTGAAAATTAAAATAATTATGTTTAATGATACATTTAATAAATTTTGCAACTTTTTACATTTTAAAATAATTAATAATTTCTTTATTTAGTAAAATTCACTTGATTTGCATTATTTGCAATTGAATCCACAATTCTAACATGAATTTTTAAATTTTTTTACTAATAATTTACATTTGTATCACTTTGCATATTAAACATATTCTTGGGGAACTATCAGCTTTTCAAAGTAAAGCATTGTTTATAGCCTACTGATTTTCATTGGGTCTAAATCAGTAAGTTATCATGGCCATTATTGTTTACTTATTTCATCTCTTGGATAAATATCTTCACCTTTGAGATATGTGAGATGTACAAAGTAGACCTCCTATTTTTACAAAAATCACACTCAACTGCCAGGCGATAATCTAAAGTCGGGAGCATTTGATTAATGTAAGATGTTCAGAGTCAGAATAAAATGACCAATGCTGTCACAAAATAAAAAATTCAAAATAACCATGTGTTCCAGGAGATTTGCATATCATTGTACACATAGTGAGTCTTCAAGTACTCTTATTAAGATGTGAGAAAAATTTTATTAAGTACTGACACTAGACTGCTTTTCACTGCACAGGCTCTGGGAAGTTCATTGACAAGCAATTATTTTTTATTCTATCATTCATGCATTATTATCATCATTTTCATTTATTGCATTTCCCTTATTCCTAAGACTGTAAAAGTCTTTTTGTTCTCTTTGTTCTAATTTATTTATGTTTTTCTTTTTTGCTTACAATTGCTTAAGAAATATTCTTCCAAATTCAACTAATACTTTTAGCCTGGTCTCAAGAATGCTGTTTTTAACTTTCACAGGGTTGCAAAAGTTCTTTGACGACTTGATAAAGTATTCCAGAATCATTTCACTTTGAATTGTCTTTGGAAGATTCTGGAGATCACTTGGAAAGATAAAGTACAAGATACTGAAATCAATTCTTGAGCTTAACTGCTGAGCCTTCCAATCCTACTGCAAAAAATGCCAATCCAATGAGCTAATTATGTTGTTTAAAGGAAAAAAATATGTTAACACAAAAAGATTATTTATGGAGAACTGATGCAAGGAAGGTGCTCACATAGTGATCTGAAGAAGTAATAAAAAGTCACTGTCAAGGTCTCTCTGAAGATATTTGGAGTTAAAGTTGTCTCTTGGGAAACACTAGAACAGGACCACACAGCATTACATGCACACAGTACTAAGTGCCCACATCAATGAATATGCTGTGTTCTATAAAGAAAGCAAAAAAAAAAAAAAAGGCAAAAGTACAACTATTACAGTTAAATAGTAGTTAAAATATTTAATTTTATAGTAATAGTTAAAAAAATTGAGGTGAGCAAATTTAGAAACATCGTTTATATGTATTATTTGTGTCCAACCAGTAGTAGACCAAACTTAGATTGGTCTGATAGTTGGACACACTTTACCTTGACTCCAACATAATGTTGGTCCTTTGAAAATGAAGGACAGGTGCCAGAACCAAGATGGTGGAGAAGATACAGCGAATCTGTAAGCTCCCTTCTTCCTTAATTACCAATTAGTTAAATCAGCCTCAAAAATAAAGCTGGACTGATAGAAACCACAAGGATTGGAAGCACGACTTACCAGCTGAAAAGAATCTGGAATTTCAACAGAAAAGGTCAGTTCCAAGGGGAGGAAGAAAAAAGGCCAGCACAGACAGGGTTATGTGCTAGCACACTGTGCCAATCAAGCTGGGGAGAATTCTGGGATCAGAGAAGCCACTGAGATAGAGGAATCTGGCACAGGCTGTTAGCTCTTCTCTACTTATAAAACAGCGGCTCAGAAGAGAAATCAAGCCTCTTTAAAATATAAAGCCAGATACTAAAACCTCCCCAATCCGGAAGTGACTTAACAGATCTCAGCACAGCTGTGCAGCCACTTTCTGCTGTCCAGGGCTTCACCTTGGGGTAATTAAGAGCTTGAAGAGGAGGGACACAGCCTAAGGCAATATCTAATCCACATAGTGCTGGCCTGGCCAGAGGCTGTAGAACTCAGCCTCAGAAGTCCCACAGAAGCAGAACCTTTGAAATAGGGACAGCAATTTCTGGGCAGACACTTTCAGTTTGAGTGAAGGGGATTTTCACATCAGCTGCTGATATCCACACCCCACAGGACACATTGGCGGGGCTTTGTGTCGCCTTTACTGTTCAGTCTTAAACCTCAGGGATGTCTCTAGGACACACATTGGGGTCTTTCACTGGGAAACCCTCACAATCTAGTCATACTAATCACCTCTGAGGCACTTCCAGGAAGGGGAAGGGGAACTCTCTCCCAGAGCTATCTCTTAGCTCAGACACAGGAGCTGCTGCATCCATCCAGTCTGCGAGGAATCTGGTAAAGAAATAAATAAATAAACGTCTTACCCCAAGGACAGACCCCAAAAGATTTTTAATCATGAGTAAAAAGCTGAAGAGAACTACTGATTGCTTCTACACAGAAAAAGAGTGGGTATCCAACCCCGAGGAAGTTAACAGCAGAGACTCAGCAGATAACACTCTAAAGGGGAATGATACCTGCCCTCCATCACATAACTCTCTCCTAGAAGAGACTATTAAAAAGTTAAGAGAGTTTGAAGAAAAATGGGGAAAGGAAAGAGAAGCTATGATAGAGAATAACAATGTTCTGAAATTTGAGTTGGAAAAAATAAAGAATTCATAGGAGATTCAGGGAAATAAAATTTGTGAATTAGAAAAGGTTAAAAAATCACAGGAAAGTAGGATTTCTGAATTGGAAAAGGTAAAAAATTCTCAAGAAAGTAGGATTTCTGAATTGGAAAAGATAAAAAAAGTCTCAAGAAAGTAGGATTTCTGAATTGGAAAAAGAAAATAACTCTAAAAAAAGTAGGGAAATGGAAAAAAATTCAATAGAGCAAAATAATTCATTTTAAAACTTAATTGGGCATATACAATAAGAACTAAAAAATGTGAAGGAAGAAAATAACTCATTAAAATCAGGACAGAACAAATAGAAATGAATGATTCATTGAGAACCCAAGAATCAGTCAAACAAAACAAAACAAAAAAAAAAAAAAAAAAAAAAAAAAAAAACTGGAGAATAATGTCAAATACTTACTGGGAAAATCTATAGACCTGGAAAATAGACATAGGAGACATAATCTGAGGATCATTGGACTTCATGAAAACTATGACCAAAAAAAGAGCCTAGATTCTATATTACAGGAAATCCTCAAAGAGAACTGTCCAGAGATAATAGAAACAGAAGGGAAAATAGCCATTGAAAGAATTCAGTAAACACCTTCTGAAAAAGACCCTAAAAAAAGAACTCTACAGAATATTGTGGCTAAACTGCAGAACTTACAAACAAAGGAAAAAATATTTCATGCCGCTAGAAAAAAGCAATTCAAATATCAAGGTACCACAATAAGGGTCACTCAAGATCTGGCTGCCTCCACATTAAGAGATCAAAGGGCCTGGAACCTGATAATCCGAAAGGCAAAATATCAAGGATTGCAACCAAGAATAAACTATCCAGCTAAGTTTAGCATTTTCTTCCATGGAAGAAGATGGTCATTTAATGAAACAGAGGAATTCAATTTGTTTCTAAGAAAAAAACCAGACTTAAACAAAAAAATTGATCTACATCCACAAGACTGAAGAGAAACAGAAAAAGTTAAAAAGAACTCTTGAGAACTATATCTCTATTGGGAATATGTAGAAAGTCCTCATGGATAATTTGATTTTACTGATATAAAAAAATGGGGAAGAGTAGTAAAGGGAAGGGGGTAGTAACAGAAAAAGGGGAAGGAGTGATAAAAAGAGAGAAACTACATCCCAAGAAGAGGCATAGAAAATCTACCACATCTGAGGAAATTTAGAGAGGGTGAGAAACATGGTGTGAATCTTACTCTCATCAGAATAGGCTCAAAGAGTAAATAATTGATATATTTGTTTTTCAGAGAATTCTCTCTCACCTCATTAAAAGGGGAGAGAAGAAAAGGAAAAAGGAAAAGGGAAATAAGGGAAGGGTAAAAGAAAAGGGAAGGGACTTAAAAGGAGGGGGGGATACTAAAAAGGGAGGGCTGTGCAGCAAAAGTGGGATATATAAATTAAATATTGGGGAAGGCATTCAAGGGGGTCAAGGGGAAAAAAAAGCATAATCTGGGGATAATATGATGGCAGGAAATAAAGAATTGGTAATTTTAACAGTAAATCTGAATGGGATGAACGCTCCCATCAAACGGAGACAGATAGCAGACTGGTTCAAAAGTCAGAACCCTATAATATGTTGTTTACAGGAAACACACTTAAAGCAGGGAGATACATACAGAGTAAAGGTAAAAGGTTGGAGCAGAATCTATTATGCTTCAGGTAAAGCAAAAAAAGCAGGGGTAGCCATCCTTATCTCAGATCAAGAAAGAAGCATAAGTTGATCTCTATTAAAAGAGATAAGGAAACTATATCCTGCTAAAAGGTAGCAGAAACAATGAAGCCATATCAATACTAAACATATATGCACAAAGTGCTATAGAATCTAACTTTGTAAAGGAAAAGTTAAGAGAGTTGCAAGTAGAAATAGACAATAAAACTATAATAGTGGGAGATCTCAACATTGCATTCTCAGATTTAGACAAATCAAACCACAAAATAAATAAGAACGAAATTTTAAAAAGTAAACAGAACATTAGAAAAACTAGGTATGATAGATCTTTGCAGAAAACTGAATGGCAATAGAAAGGAATATACTTTCTTCTCAGCAGTTCATGTAACCTATATTAAAACTGACCCTATATTAGGACATAAAGATCTCAAAATTAAATGTAGGAAGGCAGAAATAATAAATGCCTTCTTCTCAGATCACAATGCAATAAAATCTACATTCAATAAGAAGTTAGGGGTAAATAGACCTAGAAGTAATTGGAAACTGAATAATCTCATCTTAAAGAATGATTGGGTGAAAGAGCAAATTATAGACACAATTAATAATTTCACCCAAGATAATGACAATGATGAGACATCATACCAAAATCTGTGGGATGCAGCGAAAGCAGTAATAATGGGAAATTTTATATATTTAGAGGCTTATTTGAACAAAATAGAGAAAGAGAAGATTAAATAATTGGGCCTGCAACTTAAAAAGTCAGAAAAAGACCGCATTAAAAACCCCCAACCAAAAATCAAACTTGAAATACAAAAATTAAAAGGAGAAATCAATAATATTGAAAGTAAAAAAAAAAAAAAAAACTATTGAATTAATAAATAAAACCAAGAGTTGGTTTTATGAAAAAGCCAATAAAATAGGTAAACCTTTGGTAAATCTGATCAGAAAAAGGAAAGAGGAAAATCAAATTGTTAGTCTTACAAATGAAAAGGGGGATCTTTCCACCAATGAAGAGGAAATTAGAGAAATAATAAGTGGTTACTTTGCCTAACTTTATGCCAATAAATTTGATAACTAAAGTAAAATGGATGACTTCCTCCAAAAATACAGGCTTCCTAGATTAACAGAGGAGGAGATAAATTGCTTAACTAGTCCCATTTCAGAAAAAGAAATAGAACAAGTTATTAATCAAGTCCACAGGAAAAAATTCCCAGGACCAGATAGATTCACATGTGAATTCCACCAAACATTTCAAGAACAATTAGCCTCAATGTTATATAATCTATTTGAAAAAATAGGGGATAAAGGCGTCCTGCCAAACTTCATTTATGACACAGACATGGTACTGATACCTAAACCAGGTAAATCAAAAACTGAGAAAGAAAACTATAGACCAATATCCTTAATGAATATTGATGCTAAAACCTTAAATAAGATATTAGCAAAAATAATTCAGAAAATCATCCCCAGGATAAAACAATATGGTTAAGTAGGATTTATAACAAGAATGCAGGGCTGGATTAATATTAGGAAAACTATTAGTATAATTGACCATATTAACAATCAAATTAATAAAAACAATATGATCATCTCAATAGATATAAAAAAAGCATTTGATAAAACCCAACATCCATTCCTACTAAAAACGCTTGAGAGTAATAGGAATAAATTGACTATTCCTTAGAATAATCAAGAGCATATATTTAAGACCTTCAGTAAGCATAATATGCAATAGAAATAAACTGCAACCTTTCCCAGTAAGATCAGGAGTGAAACAAGGTTGCCCACTATCACCATTACTATTCAATATACTACTAGAAATGCTAGCCTCGGCAATAAGAGCCAAGAAAGAGATTCAAGGAATTAGAGTTGGAAATGAGGAAATCAAACTATCACTCTTTACAGATGACATGATGGTATATTTAGAGAACCCCAAAGACTCTGCTAAAAAGCTATCAGAAATAATTCATAATTTTAGCAAAGTTGCAGGATACAAAATAAATCCACATAAATCCTCAGCATTTTTACATATCATCAACAAAATGCAACAGCAAGAGATACAAAGAGAAATTTCATTCTAAACAAATGTTGAGAGTATAAAGTATTTGGGAATCCATCTACCAAAGAAGAGTCAGGAATTATATGAGAAAAATTACAAAACACATGCCACAAAAATAAAGTCAGATTTAAATAATTGGAAAGACATTCAGTGCTCTTGGATAGGCCGAGCGAATATAATAAAGATGACAATACTCCCCAAACTAATCTATTTATTTAGTGCTATACCAATCAGACTCCCAAGAAACTATTTTAATGACCTAGAAAAAATAACAAAAAAATTCATGTGGAAGTATAAAAGTCGAGAATTGCAAGGGAATTAATGAAAAAAAAGTCAGATGAAGGTGGTCTATGTGTACCTGATCTAAAGCTATATTATATAGCAGCAGTCACCAAAACCATTTGGTATTGGCTAAGAAATAGACCAGTTGATCAGTGGAACAGATTAGATACAAAGGACCAAAAAGGGTACATCTATAGCAATCTAGTGCTTGACAAACCCAAAGATACCAGCATTAGGGATAAAAATTCATTATTTGGAAAAAAAACTGTTGGGAAAACTGGAAATTAGTATGGCAGAAATTAGCTATGGATCCACACTTAACACCATATACCAAGATAAGATTAAAATTGGTTCATGATTTAGGCTTAAAGAATGAGATCATAAATAGATTAGAGAAACAGAGAATAGTCTACCTCTCAGACCTGTGGAGGAAGAAGGAATTTATGACCAGAGGGGAACTAGAGATCATTATTGATCACAATATAGAAGATTTTGATGACATCAAACTAAAAAGTTTATGTACAATCTATACTAATGCAAACAAGATCAGAAGGGAAGTAACAAATTGGGAAAATATTTTTAAATCCAAGTTTCTGACAAAGGTCTCATTTCCAAAACATATAGAGAACTGACCCTAATTTGTAAGAAATCAAACCATTCTCTAATTGATAAATAGTCAAAGGATATGAATGGACATTTCTCATATGATGAAATTGAAATTATATCCACTCATATGAAAGAGTGTTCTAAATCACTACCGATCAGAGAAATGCAAATTAAGACAACTCTGAGATACCACTACATGCCTTTCAGATTGGCTAAGATGACAGGAACAAATATTGATGAATGTTGGAGGGGATGTGGGAAAACTGGGACACTGATACATTGTTGGTGGAGTTGTGAAAGAATCCAACAATTCTGGAGAGCAATTTGGAATTATGCCCAAAAAGTTATCAAACTGTGCATACCCTTTAATCCAGCTGTGCTGCTATTCGGCTTATATCCCAAAGAAATACTAAAGAGGGGAAAGGGACCTGTATGTGCCAAAATGTTTGTGGCAGCTCTTTTCATAGTGGCTAGAAACTAGAAGATGAATAGATGCCCATGAATTAGAGAATGGTTGGGTAAATTATGGTATATGAAGGTTATGTAAGGTTACTGTTCTGCAAGAAATGCCCAGCAGGACTAATACATAGAGGTTTGAAAAGACTTACATCAACTGATGCTGAGTGAAATGAATAGAACCAGAAGATCACTGTACACTTCAATGCTGTATGAACATGTATTCTGATGGAAGTAGATATCTTCAACATAAAGAAGATCCAACTCACTTCCAGTTGATCAATGATGGACAGAAACAACTACACCCAGAGAAGGAATACTGGGTAGTGAATGGAAATTGTTAGCACTACTGTCTATCTACACAGGTTACTTATACCTTCGGAATCTAATACTTAATGTGCAACAAGAAAATTGGATTTACACACATATATTATATCTAGGTTATACTGTAGCACATGTAAAATATATGGGATTGTCTGTCATCTAGGGGAGGGAGTAGAGGGAGGGAGGGGATAATATGGAAAAATGATTACAAGGGAATAAGGTAAAAAAAATTTTACTCATGCATATATACTGTCAAAAATTTTTATATTAAAGTTACTATGTTTTAAAAAAAAAAAACAAAAGAAAGAAAGAAAAAGACAAAGAAAATAAAGTTCAGCAACCTGATCCAGATAGCTTTTGTTCAAGTAGTTTCTTTCCTTTTAAAGGCCATTTATAACAATTTCTAAATTTGGAAATGACTTTAAATTTTATACAAACTCCAGAAGGAAAGATAGTCTTTCTCACTAATCAAAACATGCTTCCTATGCAAAATTAGTCTAGTTTAATCAATAGATTTCAAGGATTTATAATTGATTCAGCATTCTTTTAACTTAGTCTGTTTTTTGGTTAACAATATTTGATTCAGTACGGGCTTCTTAAGTATTTATTCACATTTTTGCTTGACTGTCTCAATAGAGGTATTCCCATTGACAAAAATCAAAATTCAAACTTATATTAATATATATATATATATATATATATATATATATATATATATAGTTGGATTTTGTCCTTATCTTATGGAAAAAGAAAAAAAATACTTTAAAAAGACTTATTGACTTATTTCAAGTTAAAGATCTAATCTCCATCCAAAACTAGATTTATGCTCAGTTTCTTTCTCATAGTCTTCCATAATCACAGTTCTTTTTTGCAAAATTAAAGTATGTCTTTTCCTTAGTCTGGCACTGTTATCTATGGACATATGTTATCCCCATTTGATGCTAAGTATTGAAGAGGTCTCTCATTAGGTCTTGAGTCACAGTGAGAGTTCTAATCTACCTTTCATACTATAGTCTATAATGGTAGGGAAGTCATTTTAACCTCTTTTTGACTGTTTCCTCATTTCGTTATTGTTCAGGCATTTTAATCATATCTTATTTGTCATGGCCCAATGAGTTTCCTTGGCAATAATACAAGAATGATTTGCCATATTTTCAGTCAATTTTAAAGATAAATTAAGAGAGGTGAATAAGGTTAAGTGACATGCTCAGGAATACAAAAAAAGCAATAGTCTAGGGCATAATTTGAACTCAGATTTTCCTGGGGCTCAGTACTTTGTTCATTATCCCACCTACCTGTCCCTCATAATTTTTATCAACCTGAAAATATTTCAGATTATTAGTAATTAGAGATGAGGTACATGTTTATGTGGTTGTTGTTTATAAATATTTCTTTTTAAAATGTTTTTAAATTATATTAAAAACTTTTTATTTTCAAAACATATGCATAAATCATGTTTCAACACTGACCCCTGCAATAAGTTGTGTTTCAAAGGTTGCCCACTATCACTATTACTATTCAATATTTTATTAGAAATGCTATCTTTGGCAATAAGATTTGAGAAAGAGATTAAAAGAATTAGAGTAGGTAATGAGGAAACCAAATTTTCACTCTTTGCTGATGATGGTATACTTAGAGAACCCCAGAGATTCTACTAAAAAGCTATTAGAAATAATCGACAACTTTAGCAAAGTTGCGGGATGCAAAATAAATCCACATAAATCATCAGCATTCTTATATCCACCAGATACATATACAAAGAGAATTCCCATTTAAAACAACTGTTGATAGTATAAAATATTTGGGAATCTATCTCCCAAGGGAAAGTCAGGAACTATATGAGCAACACTATCATACACTTCCCATACAAATAAAGTAAGATTTACCCAATTGGAAAAATATTAAGTGCTCTTGCATAGGGAAAGCAAATATAATAAAGATGATAATACTACCAAAATAAATCTATTTATTTAGTGCTATATTAATCAGACTCCCCAAAAACTATTTGAACGACCTAGAAAAAATAACAACAAAATTCACCCAGAAGAACAAAAGGTCAAGATTTTCAAGGGAACTAAAGAAAAAAATAATCAAATGAAGGTGGTCTAGCTTTACCAGATCTAAAATTTTATTATAAAGTAGCAATCATCAAAATAATTTGGTACTGGCTAAGAAATAGACTAGTTGATCAGTGGAATAGGTAAGGTTCACAGGATGAAATAGTCAATAACTTTAATAATCTAGTGTTTGACAAACCCAAAGACCATAGTTTTTGGGATAAGAATTCATTATTTGACAAAAACTGCTGGGAAAATTGGATTTAGTATGGCAGAAATTAGATATGGACTCACACTTAGCACCATATACCAAGATAAGATCAAAATGGGTCCATGATTTAGGCATAAAGAATGAGATCATAAATAGATTAGAGGAACATAGAATACCTCTCAGACTTGTGGAGAAGGAAGGAATTTGTGACCAAAGGAGAACTAGAGATCATTATTGATTATAAAATAGAATATTTTGATTACATCAAATTAAAAGGCTTTTGTACAAACAAAACTAATGCAAATAAGATTAGAAGGGAAGGAACAAATTGGGAAATATTTTTTTTACAGCTAAAGGTTCTAATAAAGGTCTCATTTCCAAAATATATAGACAACTGACTCTAATTTATAAGAAATCAAACCATTCTCCAATTCAAAAATTGTCAAAGGATATGAACAGACAATTCTCATATGATGAAATTGAAACTATATCCACTCATATTAAAGAGTGTTCCAAATCACTACTGATCAGAGAAATGCAAATTAAGACAACTCTGAGATATCACTACACACCTGTCAGAATGGCTAAGATGACAGGAACAAATAATGATGAATGTTGGAGGGGATGTGGGAAAACTGGGACACTGATACATTGTTGGTGGAGTTGTGAAAGAATCCAGCCATTCTGGAGAGCAATTTGGAACTATGCCCAAAAAAGTTATCAAACTGTGCATACCCTTTGATCCAGCAGTGCTACTATTGGGCTTATATCCCAAAGAAATACTAAAGAAGGGAAAGGGACCTGTGTGTGCCAAAATGTTTGTGGCAGCCCTTTTTGTAGTGTCTAGAAACTGGAAAATGAATGGATGCCCATCAATTGGAGCATGGGTGGGTAAATTATGGTATATGAATGTTATAGAATATCATTGCTCTGTAAGAAATGACCAGCAGGATGAATACAGAGAGGATTGGAGAGACATACATGAACTGATGCTGATTTAAATGAGCAGAACCAGGAGATCATTATACACTTCAACAACGATACTGTATAAAGATGTATTCTGATGGAAGTTGATATTTTCAACATAGAGAAGATAAAATTCAGTTCCAGTTGATCTATGATGGACAGAATATGATGGACACCCAGAGAAAGAACACTAGGAGTTGAGTGTAAACTGTTTGCACTATTGTCTTTCTTCCCAGGTTACTTTTACTTCTGAATTCAATTCTTCCTGTGCAACAAGAAATTCAGATCTGCACACATATATTGTATCTAGGATGTACTATAACACAATTAACATGTATGGGATTGCCTGTCATCTAGGGCAGGGTGTAGAGAGAAGTAGGGGTAAATTAGGAACAGAAGTGAGTACAAGGGATAATGTTGTAAAAAAAATGGCCCATGCATATGTACTCTCAAAAAATTATAATTATAAAATTAATTAAAAAAAAGAATTCACTGACAAAAAAATGTGGGGAAAATTGGAAATTTGTATGGCAGAAACTAGGCATTGACCCACACTTAATACCTTACATAAAGATAAGGTCAAAATGGATTCATGATCTAGGCATAAAGAATGAGATTATAAATAAATTAGAAGAACATAGAATAGTTTACCTCTCAGACCTGTGGAGGAGGAAAGAATTTGTGACCAAAGAAGAACTAGACATCATTATTGATCACAAAATAGAAAATTCTGATTATATCAAATTAAAGGCATTTAAAAGCTTTTATACCAACAAAACTATTGCAGACAAGATTAGAATGGATACAATAAACTGAGAAATATTTTTACAGTCAAAGGTTCTGATAAATACCTCATTTTCAAAATATATGGAGAATTGATTCTCATTTATAATAAATGAAGCTGTTCTCCAATTGATAAATGGGCAAATAATATTAACAATTTTCAGATAAAGAAATTGAAACTATTTCTAGCCATATGAAAAGATGGTCGAGGTCATTATTAATCAGAGAAATGCACATTACAACAACTCTGACAGGGAAATATTATGCGGAATTTTGGAGGAGATGTGGGAAAACAGGGACACTGATACATTGTTGGTGGAATTGTGAATACATCCAGCCATTCTGGAGAGCACTTTGGAACTATGCTCAAAAAGTTACCAAAATGTGCATACATACCCTTTGATCCAGCAGTGTTACTACTGGGCTTATATGCCAAAGAGATCTTAAAGAAGGGAAAGGGACCTGTATGTACAAAATACCAAAAAAAAAAAAAATTCCAGCTCTTTATGTAGTGGCTAGATAGAAAATGAGTGGATGTCCATCAATTGGAGAATTGCTGAATAAATTGTGGTATACAAATATTATTTAAGAAATGTAAGAAATGACCAACAGAATGATTTCAAAAGGGCCTGGAGAGACTTACATGAACTGATGCTGAGTGAATTGAGCAGGGTCAGGAGATTATTATGTACTTCAACAACAATAATATATAATAATCAACTTTGATGGACGTGGCTCTCTTCAACAGAAAGATGAACCAAATCAGTTCTATTTGTTCAATAATGAAGAGAACTGGCTATGCCCATCAAAAGAACTCTGGGAAATGAGTGTGAATCGCAATATTGCATTTGCAATCCCTCTGTTTTTTTCCACTTGCATTTTTTATTTAGTTCTCAGGTCAATTTTACCTTATTTCTAAGTCCATTTTTTCTCTTGTAGCAGAATAACTGTATGGATATGTATATGACTATTTTATTTAACATATACTTTAACATATTTAACATGCATTGGTCTACCTGCTATCTAGGTGGGGAAGGTGGAGGGAATGAAGGGAAAAGCTGGAACAGTAGGTTTTGCAAGGGTCAGTGCCAAAAAATTACCTATGCAAATATCTTATAAATAAAAATCTATAATAATAAAAAAAAACAAACTTGTGTTCCAGTGTTTCCCTCATAACCCTACTCTCTCCCATATATAGTAAATACTCCAATATATGTTAAACATGGTAAAATATATATGTTAAATTGGATTTATGCATATTTATATAATTATCTTGCTGCAAAAGAAAAATCAGATTAGAAATGAAAAAATGAGAAAATAAATAGCAAGTAAACAACAAAAAATGAAAATGCTATGTTGTGATCCACACTCAGTTCCCATAGTCCTCTCTTAGGGTATAGATGGCTCTCTTCATCACAAGATCATTGGAACTGCTATCTCATTGTTAGAAAGAGACACATTCATTAGAATTGATCATCATATAATATTAATATTGCTGTGTACAAAGATTTCCTAGTTCTGTTCATTTCACTTTAGCATCAGGTCATGTAAGTCTCTCCAGGCATTCTAAAGTAATCTATCTGATCATTTCATACAGAACAATAATATTCCATAACATTCATATACAATAACTTATTCATCCATTCTCCAGCTGATGGGCATCCACTTAGTATCCATTTATTTCACTATGAAAAGTGATGCCACAAAGATTTTTACACATGAGAGTCTCTTTTCTTTCTTTAAGATCTCTATGGAATATAGGTCCAATGGAAACACTACTGGGTCAAAGAGTAGATACAGTTTGATAACATTCTGAGCCTAGTTTCAAATTATTGTCTAGAAGGGCTGGATCTATTCACAGTTCCCCCAGCAATGTATTAGTATCCCAGTTTTCCCACTTCCACTCCATATTCATCTTTGTCTTTTCCTGTCATCTTGGCCAATCTCAGAAGTTTGTAATGGTATTGCAGAGTTAGTTGTCTTAATTTGGATTTCTCTGATCAATAGTGCTTTAGAGCATCTTCACATATGATTAGAAGTAGTTTTAATTTTTTCATCTGAATATTGTGTGTTCATACTTTTGATGATTTATCAATTGGTGAATGTTTTGGATTCTTATAAATTTGAGGCTATTCTTTATATATTTTATAAATGAGGCCTTTATCATTGTGATTTCCCAATTAATTGCTTACATTCTGATCTTATCTGCATTAGTTTTGTTTATACAAAATTTTTTTAATTTAATGTAATCAAAATTATCTATCTGGTGATAAATTATAAGTTTCATTTCTTCTTTGGACACAAATTATTTCCTTCTCCACAGATCTGAGAGGTAAATTATCCTATGTTTCTCTAATTTGCCTATATCACCCTTTATATCTCAATCATGAACTCATTTAGATCTTATCTTGGTATTTGTGTTAGGTGTGCGTTGAGCTCTAATTTCTTCCATACTAGTTTCCAATTTTCCCAGCAGTTTTGTCAAATAGTGAGTTCTTATTCCAAAAGTTGGAGTCTTTGGGTTTATCAAACACTAGATTGATATTGTTATTGCCTATTTTGTCCTGTGATCCTAGCCTATTCCACTGATTAACTACTTTATTTCTTAATCAAGACCAAATGATTTTGATTATTGCTGCTTTATAACATAGTTTTAGATCTGGCACAGCAAAGCCACTTTCACTGGTATTTTATAAATTAATTTTCTTGAAATTCTTGACCTTTTGTTCTTCCAGATAAACTTTGTTATTATTTTTTCTAGAATTATAAAATAATTTGTTGGGAGTTTGATATATATGATATTAAAGAAGTCGATTAATTTAGGTAGTATTATCATTTTTATTATATTTGCTTGGTTTACCCATAAACATTTGATATTTTTTCCAACTGATTAGGTCTGACTTTATTTATGTGGAAAGTGTTTTATAGCTGAGTTTATACAATTCCTGACTGTCTTAGCAGATAGATTCCCAAACATTTTATACTATCAGTAGTTATTTTGATTGGGATTTCTTTTTGTATCAGTAGCTTCTGGAGTTTATTGGTAATATGTAAAAATGCTAATGATTTATGTGGGTTTATTTTGTATCCTGCAATTTAGCTACATTATTTAATTGTTTCCAGTAGTTTTTTAGTTGATTCTCTAGGTAAGTATACCATCATATCATCTGCAAAGAATGATGATTTGATTTCCTCATTACCTACTCTAATTTCTTTAATCACTCTTCCTTCTCTTATTGCTGAAACTAACATTTCTAATACAATATCATAGAGTAATGTTGATAGTGGGCAGCCTTGTTTCACTCTTGATCTTATTGGGAATGATTCTAGTTTGTCCTCATTACATATGATGCTTGCTGATGGTTTTAAATAAATGCTACTGATAATTTTAAGGAAAAGTACATTCATTCCTTTATTCTCTAGTGTTTATAATAGGAATGGCTGTTGAATTGTATCAAATGCTTTTTCTGCATCTATTGATATAATCATATGCTTGATATAATTGATAATGCTGGTAGTTTTCCTAATATTGAATCAGCCCTGCATTTCTAGTATAAATGTTACTTGGTCATAGTATATCATCCTACGCATGATTTTCTGTAATATCATTGCTAATATTTTATTTGAGATTTTTGCATCAATATTCATTAGGAAAATTAGCCTATAATTTTCTTTCTCTGTTTTCACCCTACTGATTTAGCTATTGACACCATATCAATAATAGGAATTAAAGAAAAAATAAAAAGAATTTGATAGGATTCCTTTTTTTTCATTATTTTTTCAAATAGTCCATATAGTATTGGAATTAATTGTTCTTTGAATGTTTGGTATGATTCACATGTAAATCCATCTAGCCCTCGACATTTTTTCTTGTGGAGTTGATTAATAGATTTTTATCTTTCTTTTCCTAAAATAGGATTATTTAAACAATTTATTTATTTTTCTGTTAACATGGGCAATTGATATTTTTATATATATTCCTCAATTTCATTTGGATTATTATATTTATTAGCATATAGTTTAGCAAAATAACTCACAATTATTGCTCCAATTTCCTCTTCATATGTGAAAAAAATTCTTTTCATTTTTGAGACTAACAATTTAATTTTCTTCTTTCCTTTTTCACAGCAAATTAACTAAAGTCTTATTTATTTTATTGTTTTTTTTTTCATAAAACCAACTCTTAGTTTTATTTCTTAATTCAATAATTTTCTTATTCTTAATTTTATTAATCTCCCCTTTTATTTTCAGAATTTCAATTTGGTATTCATTTTGGGTTTTAAACTTTTTCTTTTTCTAGCTTTTTATGTATAATGGCAATTCCTGGATTTTCTTTTTTTTTTTTTAATTTTATGCCAGTAACATCTAGAGATATATCCCACAAATTTTGCTATATTGTCTCATTATTGTCATTCTCTTGGATGAAATTATTGATTGGGTCTATAATTTGCTCTTTTATCCATTCATTCTTCAGGATTAGATTGTTTAATTTTCAATTAACTTTTGGTTTATTTTCTCCTGGCCTTATATATAAAAAAGTATTATGGCAAATGGTTTGAATCTACAGACAGTTTACTTCTGTTTAAAAACCTCTACTATATTTGCCTCAAGGCAGAATAAAAACAATCTCAGCATATAAATACAAGTAAACAGGTTTGTTAATGATGAATTTTTTGTCTTATTTTGATTTTAAATTTTTACTTTGGGGGTACTTTGCCTCTTGTCACATCTAATATGAGGAACATTAAACACTCACTGCATTTTAAAATTTTAAATGCAAAGAAACTTAAATGATATAAATTTCAAAAATATGGGAAAATGTGAGAGTGGGTAAAGCACAAAAAACAAAGTTAATCACTTCTGAAAACTGAAAAAAAAGTGAGTGTCTAAATATATATATACATATACACAGACACAAACACACATACATATACATATACATATATTCATATGCATACAAACAACTATCTATATGTCTAAATCAATATCTATATCCATATCTCTCTATCTATCTATATGTATGCATGTAGTAATTGATGAACAGATATGTGGATGTAGATGTATGCATATGTATAGATGTGTCAAGAGGCACTTTGTGCATATATATATATATATATATATATATATATATATATATATGTTATTTTCTTCTTTCTTTCATATCTTTTAGATAGAACCCTAATAATGGTAACAAAGACCATATAAAGTATGGTAAATTTATAGATATAATTTACAATTCTTTTTTTACAGAATGCTCAGGCCAATTCATATCTCCACCAATGGTATGTTGATTTTCTTTTATTCTAGACCTCCTCCATAATTTTTCATTTTCTCCTTGTTTTACTTATCTTTGCTTGTCTGACTGATGTGAAATAGAGCATAAAACTTGTTTTAATTTGCATATCTTTTTTGTTTTAATTTTAATTTTCTTTTTTTCATTATCACATAATAAAACTAAATGTAAAAATTATGAAAATTTACAAATAGCCATTACTGAAATAACCCGAACTTCAGATGCTGAAGAAATAAATTATAGACATGTTACAAATTTTAATTTAGAAAATAAATATATTGAGTAATTTTTTTGTGAACCAGAAGTATATTTAGTTATTCCAGGTAATGACATTTCTGAAGCGGTCCTTCAAAAATATAATTTTCAATTTAAAGTTCTTTGGAGAATCTTTTTTAAACAACAAAATAAATTATAATATTTTATAATTGCATTCTTACAAAAAAATAAAGCTCTTGTTAAGAAAATTTGAATAAAAAATAATCAACATAGTAATCAGTATAGTGTAGACATACATAGGACCAACACACACCTATGCCCACACACACACACTCACCCCCCACCCCCACCTCCATTTTATATATATATATATATATATATATATATATATATATATATATATGTGTGTGTGTGTGTGTGTGTGTGTGTGTGTGTGTGTGTGTGTGTGTGTGTGTGTATGTGTGTGTGTATGTATAAATACACAATTGCCCTGAATAGGTAAAATTTTTAAAAAATGGAATTTAAAAAATTTAGGATTTCTAGAGACTGAGCCAATAAAGTGGAGTAGAGGAAACATTTATCTGAAATATATTTCATCACACACATATATCCCCATACTTAGGGTATAAAATACTATCTTATCAAAGAGGGAAATGTTGAGGGCAAAAGAACTAGTTGGAATGATAAATAAGAGAGTAGATAAAATAAGGCAGTGGTGAGAAGCAAATAATAGACTTCAGAAATGGGACAGCTTAAAGAGATAGAAAGAGAAAAATAAACAAAAGAAAATAGGTTGGAAAGAAATAAATAGTTGAAGATAGTAACTACAAATGTGAATTGAGTGAACTTACCCATAAAATAGAAGCACAAAACAGAATTGGTTAAAAACTGAAGTTTAAAAATATACTTTTTACAAAAAGAGAGAGAGAGAGAGAGAGAGAGAGAGAGAGAGAGAGAGAGAGAGAGAGAGAAACCCAAAGGTATATACAGAGTTAAATTACATGACTGAAGCAAAATGTTTTATGCATTAGAAGAAACAAAAAGTCAGGAGTAGCAATCATGATCTCAGACAAAGCAAAAGCAAAAATAATTCTAAGTAATAAAAATAAGCAAGAAAATGCCCTGTATTAAGAGGAACTGTAGACAATAAAATATTATTAATATTTAACACATATGCACAAAATAGCAGAGCAATCAAATTCTCAAAAGAAAAATTAAATGAATTAGAAGAACTAGATACTGGGGGATCTCAATTATTCCCCGTCATAATTAGATAATTCCAAATCACAAAATAAATAAACAATAGATTAATGTCACTAATTAAATTAAATTAAATTAAAGGGATTAATACAATTTTAGAAAAGGAAAATATATTAGACATTTGGAGAAAAACAAATGGGAATTAAAAGAAGTATACTTTTTTCAGCTGTAATTTGCTCTTTCATATAACACAAAAACACAAAAAATGAAAAAAACAAAAACTGACCATCAGGAAGTCATAAAAAGTCACAAAATGCAGAAATGGGCCAGAACTCTGAACTTGAAACAAGGATTCTTACAACGTTTTAATTTAGTGGAATTAAGGAGACAATTGTTAGCATAATTAATAGTTCTCTAAATTCAGTATGATTGATTTAATCTTACAACAAATAATGGATTCTTAGTGATATAATAAGATTGGTTTATGCTCAATAGAGCATATAAATTGGGAGCCTCAGACAGATTCATTGAGAACTAAAGACAACAAGTGGACTGGAGGCGGGAGCTCAAGCTCTCAGAGTTAAGGAGAGGGAGATCCATTTCCATCTTCATCAGCCTTGTGGTGGCTGGCCTGCCCTCTTGCATTTTCTCCACTGAAACCAAGTCTCCTCTAAAGGCCATGAGAAAGTTAGCTCAGTACCAGGGGAAGAAGACAATAAAGACTTTTGGATTGTTACACCTGGCTATTCTTGTGGTGATTAATCTGCTGAAAGGGAGGAGGGAACCAAGATGGCAGAGAAGATACAAGCGAATTTCTAAGCTCCCATTGACCCTCAATACCAACTATTTAACTCAGCTTCAAAAATAACACTGGACTGATAAAAACTACAGGGATTAGAAGCACAACTTACCAGCCAAAGAGAATCTGGAATTTCATCAAAAAAGTTTGGTCCAGAGGGGAGAAAAAAAAAAGACCAGCAGCAGATAGGGTTAGACTAAAGGCTAGCACATTGTGCCAAATGGGCTGGGGAGGCCTCAGGGGTTAGAAAAGCTATGGAGATAGAGGAATCTGGCATAGGCTGGTAGCTCTACTCTGCTTGTAAAATAGCAGATCAGCAGTGGAATAGGTTAGGTTCACAGGACAAGATAGTGAATAAAAAATAGCAATCTTGTGTTTGACAAACCCAAAGATCCCAACTTTTGGAATAAGAATTCATTATTTGACAAAAACTGCTGGGAAAACTGGAGATTAGTATGGCAGAAACTAGGCATAGACCCACACTTAACACTACATACTAAGATAAGTTCAAAATGGGTCCATGATTTAGGCATAAAAAATGAGATCATAAATAGATTAGAAGAACATAGGAAAGGTTACCTCTTAGACTTGTGGAGGAGGAAGGAATTTATGACCAAAGGAGAACTAGAGATCATTATTGATCACAAAATAGAAGATTTTGATTACATCAAATTAAAAAGCTTTTGTACAAAGAAAACTAATGCAAGCAAGATTAGAAGGGAAGTAACAAATTGCAAAAATATTTTTTTACAGCTAAAGGTTCTGATGAAGGCCTCATTTCCAAAATATGTAGAGAACTGACTCTAATTTATAAGAAACCAAACCATTCTCCAATTCAAAAATTGTCAAAGGATATGAACAAACAATTTTCAAATGATGAAATTGAAACTATAGCCACTCATATGAAAGAGTATTCCAAATCACTACTGATTAGAGAAATGAAAATTAAGAAAACTCTGAGATACCACTACACACCTGTCAGAATGACTAAGATGATAGGAAAAAATAATGATGATGAATGTTGGAGGGGATGTGGGAAAAGAGGGAAACTGAGGCATTGTTGGTGGAATTGTGAAAGGATTCAGCCATTCTGGAGAGCAATTTGGAACTATGCCCAAAAAAGTTATCAAACTGTGCATACCCTTTGATTCAGCAGTGCTACTACTGGGCTTATATCCCAAAGAAATACTAAAGAAGGGAAAGGGACCTGCATTTGCCAAAATGTTTGTGGCAGCCCTTTTTGTAGTGGCTAGAAACTAGAAAATGAATGGATGCACATCAATTGGAGAATGGTTGGGTAAATTGTGGTATATGAATGTTATGGAATATTATTGCTCTGTAAGAAATGACAAGCAGGATGAATACAGAGAGATTTGGAGAGACTTACATGAACTGATGCTGAGTGAAATCAGCAGAACCAGGAGATCTCTATACACTTCAACAACAATATTGTATGAAGATATATTCTGATTCAAGTGGATATCTTCAACATAAAAAAGATTCAACTCACTTCCTGTTGATCAATGATGGACAGAAACAGCTACATCCAGAGAAGGAACACTGGGAAATGAGTGTAAAATGTTTGCATTATTGTCTTTCTACCCAGGTTACTTATACCTTCAGAACCCAATTCTTACCATGCAACAAGAAATTTGGTTTTACACACATTCCCCAAATCCTAGCCTACTTCCTTCAATTTACCCTTCATGGGTGGAATAAGAAGAAGGAGGAGCAGGGGGAGTGATACAATCAGCACCACCTAAGAAGCAGCCCTAAGACAAGATTACAAAAGGCATTCTTTAGAGGAAAAGAAGGACAGGATATATCTGATTTGATAAATGCCCTATTATTGAAGAGTTTGATTCTTCAGGTCAAGCCAGGAGAAGATACACTCCTTTTGATATGGAAATTATCAAAGAATTTAAAAAGGATTGCACTCTTTATGGTTCTACATTGTCTTATGTTAAGATGGTACTAGATAATTTGGCTTGTGAAATTGTAACCCCTAGTGACTGGAAATCTATAGCAAGGGTATGTTTAGAATCTGGACAAAATTTTGAGGCTTTCAGAGTATAGTGAACTATGTAGGATACAAGCCCAATAAAACAGGCAAACTGGAGTTAATATACAAATCACCTTTGACCAACTAGCAGATAAAGGACAGTATGCAGACATTTTAAAACAGATTAATTTCCCTTTAATAGCATAGGAGCAAATTGCTACTCCTGCTATCAAAGCATGTGGCTCCCTCAGAGGAAAGCAAGATTGATGGGAAGCTTTCAAAAAATAGAGCAACGTCCAAATGAACCCTTTGCTGATTTTGTGGGCCATCTGCAAACAGTTGTCATACAAAAAATTGGAGAAAATTCAGCAACAGGGATTATGATAAGACAACTTGTTAGAGAAAATGCTAATGAGGTTTGTAGAAGAATTATTCTGGGACTACACAAGGATGCTCCTTTAGAGGAGATTATAAGATGTTGTGCCACAATGGGAACAAATTCCTCTTATACCCAAGCTATGATGCAGAACATGGGAAGACAAGCTCACTCTTGGCAAGGGATTCCCAGAGAGACTCATCAATGCTTTCAGAATGGTAAAGTCGGGCATCTGAAAATTCACTGTAGGATAGAGATAGAGTGAAAAGACAAGATGAGAAAACAAGACCCAAAACACCATGTACAAAATGTAACAAGGACTTCCATTGGGCCTCAGAATGTAGATTGACCCAGGGAAATTAGAGGCAGGGCCAAGCTCTAAGATCTCAATATTGGGCCCACATTAGTACCCTGGATATCTTAGAATCAGCCGGAATCAGGATAAGCAAGTCTTTATTCTTGGTCTTTTGGTGTCTCTTTGTCCATACCCACAGATTGAGCCATCACAGAATAGTTGGGGAGGGCCATTCTCCAAGCATATGTTAATAGAGAATTGTCCAATTGATAATTAGCCTTAAGTGCTAGGATATCTTGGTTAAGTGCATCTGCTCAGTTTTAGCCCTTTATAGCTCAAACCTTGCTTTTACAAGTGGGGCATGATGGTGGCTGAGGTTATACCCAGAGAGTCTTTAGAAGTTCAAGACTCTGATATGATCAATCAGTAAAAAAGTAATCAGATAGCAGAAAGGGATTACAATTGGGGAAAATATAGGCTTTTTACCCAACAGAAGGGCACTGTCCAAAGAAAGCAGCTTCAATGTAATTGCCAGGTGATGTGTAAAAATCCAGAAAGTGGTGAATGGAAGGGACTAGATAGGTTAACTACTTGGAAGAAAGGGTTTGCTTGTGTCTCTATAGATGGTGAAGGAATCAGATGGGTGCCAATGAGCCATATTTGCCTTGTCCATCAGAGAGACAGAAAACGAGAAAAACACTAAAATAAAGAAGAAGACCTAAAAAAATCTGACACTGAAAGAGCATGGATGATAATGAGACTGTTATAGAACTTTAAAACCAGAAGGAATTATTGGATTTCCTAAAATGAAAAATTGTTGATAAGACTGTTGCAGGACTTCAAAATTTACAGGAATCATTGGATTCCCTTATACATGATGAGACTATTATAGGACTTCAAAACTTGCAGGAATTATTGGATTTCCCACACATGGGAAGTAATGGACCATAGATTGATTTTGGACTATTTCTAGGACTTATGGACATGTATAATTCCTCATGTTTATTTGTGTTGTTTATATATTGGTTTATACTCAATGTAGAGCATATAAGTGGGGACTAAGAGTTAGATTCATTCAGAGCCAGAGAAGACAAGTGGACTGGAGGCAGGAGCCTCCAGATTCATTCACTTCATCTCACAGCACCATGGGGGCAGGGCTTCTCCACTGAAACCAAGACTTTGGAAGGCCTCTAAGAAAGCTAGCCCAGGCCCCAGGAAAGAAAACTAGATTGCGAAGGAGATATTAAAGGATTTGGACTTTAACACTAGCTATTATTGTGGTGATTACTCAGCTGAAAAGAAGGCTGCCTCAAAGTATTTCAGAAAACCAACCAAGAATTCTGTAATGAAGAACCAAGAGAACATTGTTCACACTAGCTACAAGATTATGTGATGATAAATGCTGATGGATTTGGTTCTTTTTAAGAATGAAATGATTCAGACCAATTCCAATAGAATTGTGATGGAGACAGATATCTGTATTCAGAAAGAGGACTGTGCAGGCTGAATATAGATCATAACAAAAGAGGTCTCACTTTTTAATTATAGTTCACTTGCTTTTTATCCCTTTCTCATTTTTCCCTTTTTGATCTATTTTTTTTCTTTTTTCCCTTTTTTATTAAAGCTTTTGATTTTCAAAATATGTGCACAAATAATTTTTTTCATCATTGATCTTTGCATAGCCTTATACTCGAGATTTTCTCCTCCCTGCCTCCACCCCTTCTCCAGATGGCAAGAAAACTAATATATATGTTACATATGTTAAATGCAATATATATAAACATATTTATATAATTCTCATGTTGCACAAGAAAAAATGAGATTAAAAAAAAAGAAAATGAGTAAGAAAACAAAATGCAAGCAAACAACAACAAAAAAAGTGAAAAAAATATTACTTTGCAACCCACATTCAGACCCACAATCCTCTCTCTGGGTGTAGATGGCTCTCATCACATGATCACTGTAACCAGCATCAATAGTCTCAGTGTTTGAAAGTGTCACATTAGTCAGAATTGATTATTGTATAATATTGATGTTGCAGTGTACAATGATCTCCTGGTTCTGCTCATTTTGTTTAGCATCAGTTCATGTAATTCTCCCCAGGCCTTTCTAAAATTAACCTCCTGATAATTTTTTAATAGAACAATAATATTCCATAACATCCATATACCATAACTTATTTGCCACTAAGAAAAGGGCTACCACAAACATTTTTGCACATGTGGGTCCCTTTCCTTCCTTTAAGATTTCTTTGGGATATAGGCCCAGTTGAAACACTGCTAGATCAAAGATATTCACAGTTTGATAACTACTTGAACATAATTCCAAATAATTCTCCAGAAAGGCTGGATCCATTCAAAGACATACCAACAATGCACTAGTGTTCTGGCTTTTCCACATTCCATCTAACATTCATCATCTGTTCCTGTCATCATCGGCAATCTAAGAGGTGTGTAGAGGTGTCTCAGAGTTGTTTTAATTTGCCTTTCTCTTATCAATAGTGATTTAGAGTGCCTTTTCATATGATTAGAAATGGTTTTAATTTCTTCATTTGCAAATTGTCTGTTCATATCATTTGACCATTTATCAGCTGGAGAATAGCTTAAATTCTTATAAACTTGAGAAATTCTCTATATATTTTAGAAATGAGGCCTTTATCAGAACTTTTAAATGTAAATATATATATATATATATATATATATATATATATATATATTTCCCCAATTTATTGCTTCCCCTCTAATATTGTTTGCATTAATTTTGTTTGTACAAAAACTTTTCAAATTAATATAATCAAAATTATCTATTTGGTGTTCAATTATGAATTCCACTTCTTTGGACATAAATCCCTTCCTTCTGATCTGAGAAGTAAACTGTTGTGTTCTTCTGAGTTATTTAAATTATCACTCTTAATGTTTAAACAAATATTATTGGGTATAGTTCTAGTATGTTCCCATTATACATAATGCTTGTTGATGGTTTTAAATAGATGCTACTGATCATTTTAAGAAAAAGTCCATTTATTCCTATACTTCCTAGTGTTTATAAAAGGAATGGTTGTTGAATTTTATCAAATGCTTTTTCTACATCTTTTGAGATAATTTTGCTTTTTGTTAGTTTGATTATTGATATAGTCAATTATGCTAATAGTTTTCCTAATATTGAACCAGCCCTGCATTCCTGGTATAAATCCTACTTGGGCATAGTGTATTATCCTGGTGATGATTGTTTGTAAATTCATAGTTAATATTTTATTTAAGATTTTTGCATTAATATTCATTAGGTAAATTGGTTTATAATTTTCTTTCTGTTTTCACCCTACCTGGTTTAGTAATAGCACCATATCTGTGTTATAAAATAATTTTTAGTAGCACACCTTTTTTCCCTATTTCTTCAAAAATTGTTTCAATTTTTATATAGAAAATCAAAAGAGAGATTAGTGAAATGAAATTTAAAACAAATCATTGAATCAAGCAATAGACCTCAGAGTTGGCTTTATGGGAAGCAAAAGAAAAATAAACCATAGGTTTCTTTGAGAAGGAAAAGAATAAGACCAGATGTCCAATATCAGAAATAAAAAAGAGTTAAAGCATCCCCAAAACAAAAATGAAATTAAAACTTTTTTTAGAAATTATTGCACAACTATTTGCCAGTAAGTCTGACAAAGTAAAATGGATAAATATTTGTGAAAATATAAACCTTCCAGATTAAAAGAAAATGAAACATAATTCTCTAGTTACACTATCTCAGGAAAAAAAATGAATCAAACAAGCCATACCGGAGCTTTAAAAAAAAAAAAAAAAAGATATCCAGAAAAAGTTGAAGTTTTCTAAGTATTTATGCAACCTTTAATTGAATTACTATACAAAATATTTGAGACATACAAGTAAAGGATTTCTACAAAATTCCTTTTATGATACAAATGTGGTTCTGATACTTAAACTAAGAGCAAAGATATAAAAGGAAAAGTATAAGACAATTTTACTGAAATATCTTTAAAAATCATTTGATCATATCAATAAGTAAAGACACTATCTATCTATCTATCTATCTATCTATCTATCTATCTATCTATCTATCTATCTGTTTGTCTTTCTATCTATCTACTTATCTATCTGTCTATCTATGTAATTAGATCCAAAGAAAAAAAATATTGATCTATGATTGAAGTTTAAAGCATACTTTTCAGTTTTACTTTTCTTCGTGTTTTTGTGGATTTTCATTTATAGCTTCAATAGTATGAAAAATATGCTCTGCATGGCTTTTCCATAGATTATTCCTACTATATTATTTGTCTTCTCAAAGGATGGAGGAAACCTAAGTAAGATGGAGCCAATTTGAAACTCATTTAAAATGAATGTTAAAATTTTTTATGTGATTAGAAAAAAATTTTATGAGGTAATACATACATTTATTAAAGTAAAATATAAAAGCATCCTGGACAGTGTAGTAAATGCAGAATATTTCTAAACTGAACTTATATTTACCCTTTTCTGACTTTCCTTTTGAAAGATGTTTATGAACTGGATAAGAGGAATCAACAAGATGGATTTAGTTTTCAACTTCTATAAGAACAATTCTAAATTTCTTGCCATTATGTCCCAGTCCATTAGCTGGACTTGGTAGAGTTTAATGTCAACATATTTAACTTGTTTATAATCCAATAATATCAATTTGAACTCATTAATTTTTTCCTTCAATATTCCTAATCTTGGAAACAAGTCTAATAACAGTTCATATTAAGATATATATGTCTGAGCTAGCTTTCTGGAGGTTCTCTGGAAAGGCCTTCAGACCAGCCTTGGTCTAAGCAGAATAATCACCACGAGAATAGTAAGGAATAAAGCCCAAAAGTCTTTATTGTGTCCTTCATAGTCTGTGTTTGTCATAGTTTGACCCAGTTTCCTCTGCCAGCATTCTGCTGGTTTTCCAGTCTGATCTTAGTGCTGGAAGCAGGAGAGCCACCAAGAGGATGATGAAAGATAGAATGTCTGTGGCTTACTTTCTCCTCAGTTACAATTAGATCAACTGTAGAACTACTACATCTCCATGCTAGTACTAAGTATATGTAAACTATATAACCATTGTCTCATCAATTCTACTGAGTTAAGATCTTGTTTGAAGTATACTTCTTTCAAGTATACTTCTCCAAGAGTTCTGCCTCTCCACAAATGTAGTGCTTTCTCATTTACATATTTTTTTCCTCCATAGTAGTCCTGTGAAATATCTGATGAAAATATTTCACAGTTATAACTGTACCTAATGTGAAGTTCTGTAGAGACATCATCATATTTCATGCTCACAGTTACCTACTCAGATAGATTAGATAGATCCCTCTTTTAGAAGTGAGAAAATAAAAATTCTGAGATATAAAATAAATTAACAAAGCTCACATAGCTTTCATGTAACCATTATCAAAATCTAATTCTAACCTTTGTTACACACCCGTTAGTCTTATTATCATAAAGATATTGTACTCTTCTTGGTAACTTTCCATATTGAGTACATATAGTTTAGCAAAGTGATGTTTGTAGGTATTCTGTTTTCTTCTGATTATTATTTTCCTTCATTTTTAAAATTCCTAGCAGTGAAGCATGTGCAGGCATTCCTTTTGTAATTCTTAGCTCAACTCACTTTCCTTTATTTCCCATTGCCAAAATACTTATCAAATCATTCAGTTATATATTGTAATTGAATCCATCCAAATCCATAGAACATTGTAGTAATAGAGAAGAATCAATGAAGGTTAACAACCTTCTTTATCTAATATTGAACTAGTGACATTTCAATGAAATAATTAAATTTGATTCAAAATAATTTCTTAATCACTTATTATGTGTTGTGTTAGGCACCCAAAAAAATTAAAAAGAAGGAGGAAAGGGTGAGTAATTTGTGACCTCAAATAAGATGATTTTGACTGGCATAAACATACAGTTACACCTTCCACATGGTGGTTTTTCCTTTTGAAGTTTGAATATATTGCAGGTCAGCATAAAAAAGTAAATAGAAATTTTGGGAGGAGTTTTTGGAAGCCATAGAAAACATGTAACAGCCAGTAGATAACACAGAAAACCTTGAGAAACTTAGAAATGCATAAAACATATGTATAATATTATATATTAACCCAAATTTTATAAGAAAGTATTGTAAACGCCAATAAAAGACAAAGAAAAAATCAAATTTCTTTTCTGGTATAAAGGGAAGGTTAATTTTTTTTTATGGATTTTCTAAATGATGGGGATGCTGCACTTAATTCCCACAATGGAGGAAATATAATAATACTGTGATTTACAGTTAAAATTATAAGCTATTTAAGTTCTGATAACTATTGTTTCAACACCTACCGCCATTGCAGAATTAAAGAGCTAGGTTAATTATATAATCTCCTCATGGCAACCTTGAAAGGTCAGTTGTGGCAGTCCTATCATTGACTCAAGATTGTACCAGTAGGCTTCTACTCAAGATTATCATTCATGATATTCATGAGTCAATTGTATGTAGCTATTTAAAAAAGTAAAATACATTTCCCAAAATAGTACAATATGATCCCATATGCCATTTTCTTAATGTTTATATTCTAATTTCCCACAATAATGTATTACACCATGAGGAAAGTAGATTCAAAATTAAAAATTATAGGTAACTAAGGGACAATTCATTTTTTGTTGTAAATATTTCTCCCCAATTTGTGGAGTTCTCAAGAACTCCCCTTTTACACAGTAATCTCTTTGCTGGTCTTGTGAAATCAATGATAATCTGTTCTTGTCTTCCAAAAATACGGAACCTAACACCAAGTTGATCAGAGGATTCCCTTTAGAACACAGATGTAAAAATGGTAACTACTGTTAACTCAACAATATTATAGTAGAAGATAAATGGTAAGATAAAAATACTCAAACCACATCCTCTGGACACTTTGAAGCTGTGAAGGTTCTTCATCATTCAAAGAGGAATATGCATATAGTGGTGGAGGAAACACTGACCAAGGACCAAACTGAGGATTTCTCCTTCCCTTTTTGCATGTTTGATTTCCTCCTTGGGGGAATGCTACAAAGCCACATGTTACAATTCCTGAAAATTATTTTCTTCTCAATTTAACTGATGACATAGATGGTTTCTAAGGCATAGTCAAGTTTTCTGTGTTTATCTTAACAGGATTCTAATTTGAAAGTCTTTTTATTCACAACATCAGGTGTTTTGATTAATTGAATTTTTTTCTCATTTAATTAAGGTATTGGGATAAAAATGTGTGTAGGATACTTTGATGACACTATCTGTTGCAAAGCATCATTCACAATGGAATAGAATCCCAAAGTAACAAGTTAGATATGACCCACAGGATTTTAAAACTGAAGAGTTGAAATGCTAAAAAGTATCATTATGAAGTATCATTTTTATAAAACTGTCCTATACCTAGTAATGCTGTTAACATTTTTTTTTGTATTTAGGCTCCATTGTATAAAATAAGAATTGTGATATCAAAAAAATTCATAAGATTTTATTTTTATTCTTCCCATTAACATTCCCTTCTAGCTCAATGAGATTATATCTACCAGATTAAAAATATTTCTATCCACCAAGAATTTCTATAATGGAAAATGTGAATGACATCTATGATTGTCTTTTTTCCTCCTGCCAGTTACTGATAACTTTTTACAGTATAACAAAGTGAGATCATCTCTGCCTAGAAAGAAGTTTCAGAGAAAGAATTTTCCAACCCAATAGCCGAAGTGAAGACAGCACTGTTTAACTTGCTCCTGTTTTCCATGATTTTCCTTACTTCCCTACATTTTGACTCCAACTCAACTTACCATAAAGTTAATTTAGCTTGCTCTCTTCCATACCTATTATATTCCAACTAGACCTGCCTATTTATTGTATCTCTGATACAGTATTATTTCTCCTGCCTCTGTGTCTGCACAAATATAGGATCTTCCTTAGATCAGTAATGTATGGCTTACTCATCTCTATCTCCCAGAGTTCTTAATTTCATTCAAAATTCAATTCACATATCTCCTCCTCCAGAAAATCTGGCCCAGATTTTTACTAGGTCTAAATGTTCTTTTCTGATCTTCAATTATCTTGCATTTATTTATCTATATAAATTTTATATCAAACTATCTCTAAAAAAAAAAAAGGTTACTTTTTGATGAAATAGTTTTGTAATTGTCATTGTCTTTGATCTTCATTGCCTTTTACAATTCTTTCTACATGTTTATGATCATTATTATGTATTTATTGGTATAGATTGCATTTACTGAATCAAATTGAATTAAATAATTAAATCAACAGGTGCACTTTTCCCAAATTTCCAAAACACCTTTATGTTACTTCCCTAGTTCTATGTTTTGTTATTCTTTTGATAACCCCCCAAAAATTCAGAGTTAAAAATATAAAAATATTGTACTTAAACATCTTAAGTGAACATATGTTATAAAACCACTAATGTATGGAAGCAAGGTGACCACAAAGTTCAAAGATAAATAAATGGGGGATCAACTCAGGCTGTGAAAAACTGCATGCTTGGATTCAACATATGTTTTACTTTATTTTATTGGAAAGCTGCAATTGGGGAAAAAAACAACAACACTTTTAATGCTTTTCCTGCTAACCTGAATCATGGAAACTTATTTTAATTGACACATTGTGTATTTTTCTCTCTGTGTCTTTGTTTGTCTCAGTTTCTCTGTCTGCTGTCTTTGTATCTCTTTTATCATATTTTTCTACCTTTTCTAGGAAAATAAAAGAATAAAACAGGTCTGAAATCTTCTCTGAGACTGAAATAAGTGCTGAATCAAAGTGGGGGAAAAACACTCCTGCCAAAAAAAATAGAAAATCCCTACATATATTAAATTTCTTTTGACAGTTTTCCAATGAACCTGACCACATGTTTTCCATTTGTCTAAAAATGAGAGTATGAATACATATAAGGGAAATAAAAATATGAAGATGTAAAAATATGGGGAAATGCCAAAAGCATGGAGAAAAACAAAATCATTTAAATTTTTCATTACTCATGAACTGAACCAGCTACACCCAGGAAAAAGAACTCTAGGAGATGACTATGAACCACTACCTAGAATTCCCAATCCCTCTAATTTTGTCCGCCTGCATTTTGGATTTCCTTCATGCTAATTGTACACTATTTCAAAGTCCGATTCTTTTTGTACAGCAAAATAACTGTCTCGACATGTGTATATGTATATATATATATATATATATATATATATATATATATATATATATATATATATATATATATATAATTTAATTTATACTTTAAAATTTTTAAATTTTTTAACATGTATTGGTCAACCTGTATTCTGGGGGGGAGGAAGGGAAAAAGTAAAACAAAGGGTTTGGCAATTGTCAATGTTGTAAAATTGCCCATGCATATATTTAATAAATAAAAACTATTAAAATAGAAAAAAAAATTAAAAAATAAAATTTTCATTACTCATAATTTTAACACACACATATGTATCTATACATACACACATACCTATATATTTAACTTGCAAATGCCACCAGATAGATAAAAGGTATAATATAATAGATCACAAAAAGTCCAAACCACTGAAATGCCTGAACAACAACAAAATATAAGAGATCTATATAAATATGGAATGTTTCAGATAGAATGAACCTTAGATATCAGTTAACATATTAAAAGGTTTTGTGTAGATGTGGCCACTGTGCATCAGAATATCTTTAGTAACATATTAATACATTTTAGTCATACTTTCTTTGTCCAATCTGTGCATTATAATATCAAAATATAGGCCTTAGTACAGCCATATTCTCTGCTTCTTTGAATTAGATGGTAGAATCAGTTAGTAGCAGTAGAGAAGATGGAGGTAAAGACTTTACTATTTCCTGAAAATTTAGACAAATTAGGGAAAAAATTGTTTAGTGAAACTTGAAGCTCTTAAGAAATAAATATGTACTGAATTAATGATTCACCCTTTGCCTAAGTAACTAGCAAAGTGGGAGATACTCATAAGCTGTTTCAGCACATAAGGTCATTTTGGCTTTGATTTTCAAGTTTTCCATTAAAATAATCAATGTATCTCCCTATTTTTATTTACTAAGAAATTTTCATCTTACCATTTCAGCTTGCAGTTTGAATAGTAAAACACATAATTGGTTTTATCCAACCATGCTACTAGGCAGGAAAATTATGCAGCCAAGAGAATGCAACAATAAGTGGGGTTGTTTTAAATTTTCTCAGCTACTATATATGGAAATATATTCTGGTATACATCCCATGATGTACTTAAAAAATTATAGCTGATGGGGCACTGCATATTTCCAGTCCCTTTTGGGGAGTGGGGAGATTGAGATTGATGGATTTCATATGCTTTGAAGTTTTTTTCTTATTTATTTTGTTAATTATTTTTTATACTTATAACATTTTTTCACAGTACATATGCATGGGTAAGTTTTTTTTCTTTTTTTACATTATCCCTTGTACTCCCTTCTGTTCTGAATTTTTCCCTCCTTTCCTCCACCCCCTCCCCCTAGATGGCAGGCATTTCCATACATATTAAATATCTTATAGTATATCCTAAGTACAAAATATATGTGTAGGACCAATTTTTTTTTTGTTGTTGCTGTTGAAAAGGAAGGATTGTATTCGGAAGGTAAAAATAATCTGGGAAGAGAAAAAAAAACAAAAAAACAAAACAAAACAAAACAAAACAAAAAACAAACAAACAAACAAAAAAAACAAACAAACAAAAAAAAAAAACAACAACAACAATGCTCACAGTTTACACTCATTTCCCAGTCTTCCTTTTCTGGATGTAGCTGCTTCTGGCTATCATTGATCAATTGGAATTGGATTAGCTCTGCTCTATGTTGAAGATATACACTTCCATCAGAATACATCCTCATACAGTATCATTGTTGAAGTGTATAATAATCTCCTAGTTCTGCTCTTTTCACTCAGCATCAGTTGCTGCAAGTCTCTCCTAGCCTGTCTGTATTCCTCCTGTTGGTCATTTCTTACAGAACAATAATATTTCATAACATTCATATATCATAATTTACATAACCATTCTCCAATTGATGGACATCCATTCAGTTTCCAGTTTCTAGTCACTACCAAAAGGGCTGCCACAAACATTTAGGCACATACAGGTCCCTTTCCCTGCTTTAGTATTTCCTTGGGATGTAAGCCCAGTAGTAGCACTGGTGGGTCAAATGGTATGCACATTTTGATAACTTTTTGGGCATAAATCCAGATGGCTTTGTAGAATGGTTGGATTCTTTCACAACTCCACCAATAATGCATCAGTGTCCCAGTTTTCCCACAGCCCCTCCAACATTCATCTTTATTTGTTCCTGTCATCTGAGCCAATCTGACAGGTGTGTAATGATATCTCAGAGTTGTCTTAATTTGCATTTCTCTGATCAATAGTGATTTGGAACACTCTTTCATATGAGTGGAAATAGTTTTAATTTCATCATCTGAAAATTGTCTGTTCATATCCTTTGACCATTTATCAATTAAAGAATGGCTTGATTGCTTATAACTTAAAGTCAATTCTCTGTATATTTTGGAGATGAGGCCTTTATCAGAATCTTTAACTATAAAAAATGAATTCCCAATTTGTTACTTCCCTTCTAATCTTGTTTGCATTAGTTTTGTTTGTGCAGAAACTTTTTAATTTGGTGTAATCAAAATTTTCTATTTTGTGATCAATAATGATTGCTAGTTCTCCTTTGGACACAAATTCATTCCTCTTCCACAAGTCTGAGAGGTAAACTATCCTATGTTCCTCTAATTTATTTATGATTTCATTCTTTCTGCCTAAATCTTGGACCTATTTTGAGCTTGTGTTAGTATGTGGTGTTAAATGTGGGTCCATGCCTAGTTTCTGCCATACTAATTTCCAGTTTTCCCATCAGTTTTTGTCAAATAATGAATTTTTATCCCCAAAGTTTGGATGTTTGGGTTTGTCAAACACTAGATTGCTATTTTTATTCAATATCTTGCCCTATGAACCTAACTTATTGTACTGATCAACAAGTCTATTTCTTAGCCAATACCAAATGGTTTTGGTGACTGTTGCTTTATAATATAATTCTAGATAAGATACAGCTAGACCACCTTCATTTATTTTTTATTTCATTACTTCCATTGAAATTCTCGATCTTTTGTTGTTGTATATGAATTCTGTTGTTATTTTTTCTAGGTCATTAAAATAGTTTCTTGGGAGCCTGATTGGTATAGCACTAAATAAATAGATTAGTTTAGGGAGTATTGTCATTTTAATTATATTCGCTCGGCCTACCAAAGAGCACTGAATGTCTTTCCAATTACTTAAATCTGACTTTATTTTTGTGGCAAGTGTTTTGTAATTTTACTCATATAATTCCTGACTTTTCTTTGGTAGATGGATTCCCAAATACTTTATACTCTCAACATTTGTTTGGAATGGAATTTCTCTTTGTATCTCTTGCTGTTGCATTTTGTTAGTGATATATAAAAATGCCGAGGATTTATGTGGATTTATTTTGTATCCTGCCACTTTGCTGAAATTTTGAATTATTTCTAGTAGCTTTTTAGCAGAGTCTTTGGGGTTCTCTAAGTATACCATCATGTCATCTGCAAAAAGGGACAGTCTAATTTCCTCATTTCCTACTCTAATTCCTTGAATCTCTTTCTCGGCTCGTATTGCTGAGGCTAGCGTTTCTAGTACTATATTGAATAGTAATGGTGATAGTGGGCAACCTTGTTTCACTCCTGATCTTACTGGGAAAGGTTGCAGTTTATTTCTATTGCATATTATGCTTACTGAAGGTCTTAAATATATGCTCCTGATTATTCGAAGGAATAGTCCATTTATTCCTATACTCTCAAGAGTTTTTAGTAGGAATGGATGTTGGATTTTGTCAAATGCTTTTTCTGCATCTATTGAGATGATCATATGGTTCTTATTAATTTGATTATTAATATGGTCAATTATATTAATAGTTTTCCTAATATTAAACCAGCCCTGCATTCCTGGAATAAATCCTACTTGATCATAGTATATTATCCTGGAGATGATTTTCTGAAGTCTTTTTGCTAATATCTTATTTAAGATTTTAGCATCAATATTCATTAAGGAGATTGGTCTATAATTTTCTTTCTCAGTTTTCAATCTACCTGGTTTAGGTATCAGTACCATGTCTGTGTCATAAAAGGAGTTTGGTAGGACTCCTTCATCCCCTATTTTTTCAAATAATTTATATAACATTGGGGCTAATTGTTCTTTAAATGTTTGGTAGAATTCACATGTGAATCCATCTGGCCCTGGGGATTTTTTCCTGGGGAGTTGATTAATAGCTTGTTCTATTTCTTTTTCTGAAATGGGACTATTTAAGCAATTTATTTCCTCCTCCGTTAATCTAGGAAGTCTATATTTTAGGAGGAAGTTATCCATTTCACTTAAGTTATCAAATTTATTGGCATAAATTTGGGCAAAGTAACTCCTTATAATTTCTCTTATTTCCTCTTCATTGGTGGAAAGATCCCTCTTTTCATTTGTAAGACTAACAATTTGATTTTCCTCTTTCCTTTTTCTGATCAGATTTACCAAAGGTTTATCTATTTTATTGGCTTTTTTCATAAAACCAACTCTTGGTTTTATTTATTAATTCAATAGTTTTTTTTTACTTTCAATATTATTGATTTCTCCTTTTAATTTTTGTATTTCAAGTTTAATTTTTGGTTGGGGTTTCCTTCCATATCTTTATGGCAGAAGTATAGTTCTCAATATTTCTTTTTATCTTGAACTTGGCCAATATATTTCTTGGCATTTTGATTTTAGGGTCCCTTTCAGTAGGTGATAGATGAATTTTTTCAATGTTTATTTTACCCTCTGTTTCTAAAATGTCTGGGCAGTTCTCTTTGATAATTTCCTGGAAAATATAGTCCAGGATCTTTTTTTCCTTACATTTTTCAGGGAGTCTGATTATTCTCAAATTGTCTCTCCTGGATCTGTTTTCCAGGTCTGTTGTCTTTCTAATAAGGTACTTGACATTCTTTTCAATTGTTTCGTTTTTCTGGTTTTGCTTGACTACTTCCTGGTTTCTCCTTGATTCATTCATTTCTACTTGTTCGAGTCTAATATTCAATGATGTATTTTCTTCAGTCACTTTTTTTATTTCTTTTTGTAATTGTCTAATTGTGTTTTTAAGTGAGTTGTTTTCTTCTATGGAATTTTTTTCCTTTTCATCCATTTTATTTTTTACAGAGCTGTTTTCTTTTTACAACTCACTAATTTTGTTTCTCAATTATTTGTTTTCTTTATCCACTCTGTCTTTAAATGTGTGGAATGACTTCTCCAGGCTCTCTTGCCAAGCTTCCCTTTCCTTTTCCCATTTCTCTTCTAGCTCTCTTGTGAGAGCCTTTTTGAGTTCCTCTATGAGAATCTTATATATTGAGGAGCAACTCATCCCCCCCTTAGGGGATTCCTCTGGAGACAGTCTGCTTTTAGTCTGCTCAATGTTTGAAGTCTGCTCTCTCTCCTTATAGAAGCTGTCAATAGTTAGAGCCCTTTTAAATTTTTTGTTCATTTTGTCAGAGCAGGACTCAAAGAAAACAAATTGACAAGAGAAACAATTGGTCTGTTTTGGGGGGGATGGGGTAAAAGTTTTTTTGCAGAAATGGAAGAGATTGTAGCCCTCCCCCCTCAGGTCCAGGTTGTGTGAGCTGCCTGTCTCACTCTGGCTGCCTGCCCTCAGTCTGTGCCCAGTCTGTTCGACCCTCCCCCGAGCAAACACAGACCTTCTTTGGAGAATTTCAAGGATGTCTTCTGTTGGTGAGTATTTGTGGGGTTTTTTTCCGGTCAAACATTAACTCCGATGCTTGTCATGAAGTAAGTCTTGAGAGAAAACACAGAATTCAAGCAGCTGTCTGCCTCCTTGCAGCCATCTTGGCTAACTTTGAAGTTTTGAGCTCCAAAAAGGCTAAAGTTTACCTGGTGTCAGAGTTAAATCTAGGACTAATATGGTGACTTTCTGTGGAGTTGAAGCACCAGTATGCCTAAGATTGGTTAAACTATATTGTGTTGAGAAAACAGAGCAGGATAAAGCTTTCTTATCAATAAATATTAGGATCATATCTGTGATCCATTCCTTCACTTCCAGTGTAGGCAAGATAGGGAGACCTATTCTTAATAAACATATAAATAAATCTGGAATTCAAAAGAGGAGAAATAAATACATTTAACTTGCTATTCTAGGAGTAAAGGAAGGCTTTTGTATTTCCCCCCAATAAATAAATAAATAAGTGCATTTTTGCTGACTCTAACACATTATAATGAGACCAAATATTTTGGTTTGTATAAAATATTCATTTTCTTTCTCTAGTAAAGTGTGTTTGAGTTCACTAATACTGTTATATGTAAGGCTAATGTCCTAGTTGGATATAAACTGTTTTTTATTGCACCATATGTGTGCTAAACATTGTCAGCTATTCAAATATTTCTCCTGTTGAACTTCTAAATTTAATTTCTTTTTATGCATTATTTAATATAGATCAAGTCTGTGTAAACATTAAATCACCTTCATCATGATAATATTTTATAGCAGTGATATTCTGGCTCTCTGCTTACTGGAGTAGCAGCACAAGGGAAATATAATGGATATCAAATAACAAATGGTATCTAAGTGGCTAATTGGCTGCTTTGATTTGCCCATAATATAAGGACACTAGAAATTAGATGGCAACTGATTTAAAGGTGATAAAGCAAAAATAAAACAAAACAACAACAACAACAAAAAAAAAACTTAATATTAAGAGAGCAAATAAATATTTCTGTAAATAGTTCTAAGGCTGAATAGGCAAACCATCAAGATTATGTAAATTTAATACTTATTTATTCAACAGAATTTTACATCACCAATAAAAAGACAACACTTAAATGTTTTTAATATGAAACCAGTAGATCTCAGTTCTTCAAAATGTAAAACTTGCTAAAAGAAGGAAAAGTGTTACTTTCAAAAACTTAAATTCATAGCCAGTACAGGAGTTTTCCCAGGAAAGAAATAATTCTTCCTTATATATGATTTATAATGAAATTATTAAGATAATATTAATACAAGTGGGGAGACCTCCACTAAATAAAGTTTCTTCCTTGCTTTAAAAGAATTCGGAAAAAAATATTTTGGTATATGGCAGGAATTTTAAATGAGATAATATCAAAGAATCTGGAAATAGTGTGATACTCACTGGAGTGGAATTGTTCCCTTAAAAAGAAAGTTCTCATAAAAAACAAATATATAATATATTGCCAAGTCAAAACAGAAATTCCCTTCCCTAGGCCTGTGGTAACAACTATTAGAATCAATATTCTATTAGTGAAGATCATAACCTATTCACACCTTTGTGATTCTTCTCCATGTTTTACAAAACACCTCTATCTTACCTTCTCAAGACCTTCCATTAAATTTTTTATACTTTATGAATAACAAGGTAGTACTGGTGTTGTTCAACAATTATCCCTTTCCCTTGAACACATGAAAAAAAATCAATTTTAGCCATATATTTCTTCAGTGATATCCCATGACATTTTTGGTACATGAGTTACCAATAGAAAGATAATTTAAGCTACTTCTATTCATTATTTTTCTTTCTTTTGCCCTATGTGTCACTTGCAGTTCTCATTCCTTAGGGATTCTGGTAATAAAAGTTGGAATCTATATAAAATTTCCTTTAGAGTCTGTGATTTAACAAATCAATTAGCCAATCAATCAAAATAAGGCTTTCTGATGTATAGTAGTTTGGGATCATTAAAATATTTTGCAGTTTGCCTATTACAGTCCCACTTCCTTTCTTCCTATTAATATTATCTGAATCAAATAAAGGTACTAAAGTGCTTACTCAGTGCATTGGCCACACAAGTATTATATAATCTGGGTGATAATTTTTTCTTCCCTTGAACACCAAATAGATAATTTTGATTATATTAAGTTAAAATGTTTTTGTACAAACAAAACTAATGCAGACAAGATCAGAAGGGAAACAATAAATTGGGAAAACATTTTTTATATTTAAGGGAAAAAAGGCTTCATTTCTAAAATACAGAGAGAACTGACTCAATTTTATAAGAATTCAAGTCATTCTCCATTAAAAAATTGTCAAAAGATGTGAACAGACTATTTTCAGATGAAGAAATTAAAACCACTTCTAGTCATATGGTAATCACTATTGATCAGAGAAATGCAAATTAAGACAACTCTGAGATACCACAACACACCTGTCAGATTGTCTAAGATGACAAGAAAAGATAATGATGAATGTTGGAGGGAATATGGGAAAACTGGGACACTGATATATTGTTGGTAGAACTGTGAATGGATTCAGCCATTCTAGAGAGCAATTTGGAACTATGCTCAAAAAGTTATCAAACTGTGTATACCTTTGATCATGCGATTTTTCTATTGGACCTATATCCCAAAGGGATCTTAAAGGAAAGAAAGGGGCCCATGTGTGCAAAAAGGTTTGTGGCAATATTTGTGGCAAGAAACTGGAAACTGAATGGATGCCCAAAAGTTGGAGAATGGTTGAATAACTTATGGTATATGAATAGAATGGAATATTACCATTCTATAAGAAATGATCAACAGGGTGATTTTAGAGGCCTAGAAAGACATACATGAACTGATGCTAAGTAAAATGAGCAGAAGCAGAAGATCATTGTACATGGCAACAACAAGAATATATGTTGATCAATTCTGATGGATGTGTCTCCTTCCAACAATGAAATGATTGAGTCCAGTTTCAATTATTTTGCGATGAAGAGAGCCATCTACACATATAGAGAGGACTATGAGAACTGATTGTGGATCACAACATAACATTCTCACTTTTTGTTGTTGTTCACTTGCATTTTGGATCCTTACTCATTTACTTTTCTTTTTGATCCCAGCAAGAGAATTGTATAAATATGTTTACACATATTAGATTCAACATATATTTTAACATGTATAATATATATTGGATTGCTTGCCATCTACAGACAGGGGTGGCAGAAAGTAGGGGAAATCTGAAACATGAGGCTATGTAAGAGTCACATGTTTTGAAAATTTTTAAAAAGCTTTAAAAATAATATATATTTTTTTCTTCCCTATGTGTCCTACTCTCATTGAATCTCTCTTAATTTCATCTCTTTTGAGAGTAGGCCTAACCTTTCATTACATTTGCCACAAATGCTCTCATATAAGTAGAGTCCACACTGGCATACCCTTTACTTCAAACATATCTGCAATGATTCCCATAATTACAGATTTTTTTTTAAATTCAAAGGTTCTTGGGATCCATATAATCTAGTTTATGAAAGATTCTCTATAATTCTATTTTTCTTTTAAAGACTTCAAGGAAGAAAAATCCACTATTCCTTGAGTCAAGACATGTTTGTATAGTTTTAAATATTATCAATCATATGCATAAAATCAAAGTTTTCTTAGAGGAAATTTCATAATTTGCTTCTGGTTTTACTCATTGTATGGTAATCACAATATTGCTAATACCTAAACTTTATACTTATTAAAATGCCTTATTTTGGTTTTCATCTGAGACTAGAGTAATATTTTTTTCTTTTTTTCTTTTTTCTTTTTGGCTAGTTTTCATTCAATTGGCATGGATGTTGCATTCTTTTTTTTATTATAGCTTTTTTATTTTATATATATACATGGATAATTTTTCAGCATTGATAATTGCAAAACCCTTTGTTCCAACTTTTCCCCTTCTTCCCCCTACCCCTTCCCCCAGATGGCAGGTTGGCCAATACATGTTAAATATGTTAAAAATATGTTAAATATGTAAATAAATTAAATACAATATATGTATACATGTCCAAGCAGTTGTTTTGCTATACAAAAAGAATCGTACTTGGAAATAGTGTACAATTAGTCTGTGAAGGGAATCCAAAACTCAGGCAGACAAAATTAGAGGGATTGGGAATTTTATGTAGTGGTTCATAGTCATCTCCCAGAGTTCTTTCACTGGGTGTAGGTGGTTTAGTTCATTACTGATCTATTGGAACTAATTTGATTCATCTCATTGTTGAAAATGGCCTCATCCATCAGAATTGATCATCATATAGTGTTGTTGTTGAAGTATACAACGATCTCCTGGTTTTGTTCATTTCACTCAGCAACAGTTCATGTAAGTCTCTTCAGGCCTTTCTGAAATCATCCTGCTGGTAATTTCTTACAAAACAATAATATTCCATAATATTCATATACCACAATTTATTCAGCCATTCTCCAATTGATGGGCATCCACTCAGTTTACAATTTCTGGCACTACAAAGATGGCTGCCACAAACATTCTTGCACATACAGGTCCCTGTTCCTTCTTTAAAATTTCTTTGGGATATAAGCCCCATAATAAAAAATAATAAAAAGGGGTATGCACAGTTTGATAACTTTTTGAGCATAGTGCCAATTTGCTCTCCAGAATGGCTGAATCCATTCACAGTTCCACCAACAATGTATCAGTATCCCAGTTTTCCCATATCCCCTCCAACATTCCACATTATCTTTTGCTGTCATTCTTGCCAATCTGACAGATGTATAGTGGTATCTCAGAGTTGTCTTAATTTGCATTTCTATGATCAATAGTGATTTTCATATGATTAGAAGTGGTTTTAATTTCTTCATCTGAAAATAGTCTTTTCACATCCTTTGACCATTTTTCAATGGAGAATGCCTTTAATTCTTATAAAATTGAGTCAGTGGTATGTAGTGGTATCTCAGAGTTGTTTTAATTTGCATTTCTCTGATTGAAAGGACTTGGAGCATCTTTTCCTATGGCTAGAAATAGTTTCAATTTCTTCGTCTGAGATTTGTTTTTTCATATCCTTTGACCATTTACCAATTAGAGAAGAGTAATCTATTTTCTAAGGTAAATAGATCCAGTTATTTCAACTGATACTTAAATTTTGTTAAATTAAAACAGTTGGCATCATGGCTGACTTCCTTGGGCTACTCTTCAGTTTATTGATATAAATCAATTTTTAAATAATTACTTTATATTTTCAAATTATATGCAAAGATAGTTTTCATCATTAACCTTTGTAAAACCTTCTGTTCCAATTTTTTTCTCCCTCACTCTTTTTCTTAGCACAAACCAAATTGTTTTGATGATTGTTGCTGTATTATATAGTTTCTGATGTGTTATAGCTAGACCACTTTCATTTGCTTTTTTTCCTCATTAATTCTCTTGAAATTCTTGACTTTATATGTTTCCATTTGGTTGAATTTTCTTATAATTTTTCCTACAACTATAATGTAATTTTTGGCAGTTTCATTCATATGGCATTGAATAAATAGATTAATTTAGATAGAATTGTGATTCCTTTATATTACTGTGGCCAACCCATGTGCACTTGATATTCTTGCAATTGTCTATATCTGACTTTATTTGTGTGGAAAGTGTTCTCTAATTGTGTTCATAAAGGTCCTGACTTTATCTTGGGTAATAGACTCCAAAACATTTTATATTACATACACTTATTTTAAATGGGATTTCTCTTTTTATCTCTTGTTCCTGAACGTTATTGATAACATAGAAATGTTGATTATTTATGTGGATTTATTATCTAGTTTCTAGTAGTTTTTGGTTGGTTCTCTAAGTACACCATCATATTGTTTGCAAAAAAAAAATAATAATTGTTTTTGCTCATTACCTACTCTAATTCCTTTAATTTATTTTTCTTCTCTGATTGCTACAGCTAATATTTCATTTTTATTATATATTTATTTACAAAACATATGCTTGGGTAAGTTTTCAAAATTGACTCTTGCAATACCTTTTATTCCATTTATTATTTTATTTTCCCCTCCTTCCCTCTACCCCTTCCCTAGATGATAGGTAGTCCAATACATGTTAAATATGTTAAAGTATATGTTAAAAAACAATACATGTACAAATATTTATACAGTTATTTTTCTGCACAAGAAAAAGCTGATCTAGAAAGAAAAAATAACTGAGAAGGAAAACAAAAATGAAAGCAAACAATAACAGAAAATGTGTAAATGCTATGTTGTGGTTCACACTCAATTCCTAGAGTTCACTCTCTGGGTGTAGCTGACTCTCTTCATTACTAAACAACTGGCACTGCTTTGAATCATCTTATTGTTTAACAGAGCCACATCCATCAGAATTGATCATTGTACAATTTTGTTGTTGCCATGTATAATGATCTCCTGGTTCTGCTCATTTCACTTAGCATCAATCCATGTCAGTCCAGGCTCCTCTAAAATTACCTTGTTGATCATTTCTTACAGAAAAATAATATTGCATAACATTCATACACCATAATTTATTCAGTCATTCTCCAATTGATGAGCATTCAATCAGTTTCCAGTTTCTAGCCACTACAAAAGAGCTGCCACAAATATTTTGCACATGTGGTTCCCTTTCTTTTTGGGAAGTAATTCCAGTAGAAACATGGCTGGGTCAAAGTATATGCACAGTTTGATAATTTTTTGAGCATAGTTCCAAATTGTTCTCCAGAATGATTGGATTTATTCACAATATATCAGTATCCCAGTTTTCCCACATCCCCTCAAACATTTGGTATTATCTTTTCCTTTCATCTTGCCCAATCTGAAAGGTGTGTAGTGGTATCACAGAGTTGTCTTAATTTGCATTTCTCTGATCAATAATGATTTGGAGCACCTTTTCATAAGAGTAGAAATAGTTTCAGTTTCTTTATCTGAAATTTGTCTGTTCATATTCTTTGACCATTTATCAATTGGAGAATGGCTTGATTTCTTATAAATTTGAGTCAATTCTCTATAAAATTTGGAAATGAGGCCTTTAATCATAACCTATGAATGTAAAGATGTTTTCCAAGTTTATTGATTCTCTTCTAATCTTGTTTGTGTTAGTTTTGTTTGTACAAAAACTTGTTTAACTTAATATAATAAAAATTATCTACTTTGTGATTAAGAATGATCTCTAGTTTTTCTTTGGTCCAAAATTTCTTTCTTACCCACAGGTTTGAGAGGTAAACTATCCTTTATTCTTCTAATTTATTTATAATCTCATTCTTTATATCTAGACCACGACCCCATTTTGCATTATCTTGGTACAAGGTATCTTTTGTCATACTTGTTTCCAATTTTCTTTTCTTTTTTTTTTTATTGTTCTTAAATATTTATTAGAGTTTTATAATTTTTATAATTGTAATCCTTTACATTATTGTGGTTATTACATTTGTGGTTTTCTTCTGCTTCCTTCATTCTTTATCCTTTCATATAATAAAGTATTACATTTCTACTACAGCCATATGCAATACCTTGAGACCCATTCTTGTTTTTTATATATTATTTTATTTAGAATTTTTTCCACAGTATATATGCATGAGTAATTTTTTTAAATAATATTATCCTTTGTATTCATTTTTCCAAATTATCCCCCCTCCCTCGACTCCCTCCCCTCGATGACAGGCAATCCAATACGTTTTACATATGTTACAATATAACCCAGATACACTATATGTGTGTAAATATCATTTTCTTGTTGCACATTAAGTATTAGATTGCGAAGGTATAACTAACCTGGGTAGATAGACAGTAGTGCTAACAATTTACATTCACTTCCCAGTATTCCTCCTCTGGGTGTAGTTATTTCTGTCCACCTTTGATCAACTGGAAGTGAGTTGGATCTTCTTTATGTTGAAGATATCCACTTCCATCAGAATACCTCTTCATACAGCATTGAAGTGTACAGCGATCTTCTGGTTCTATTCATTTCACTCAGCATCAGTTGATGTAAGTCTCTCCAAGCCTCTCTGTATTCCTCCTGCTGGTCATTTCTTTCTTTTTTTTTTTTTTTTTTTTTTAAGTTTGTAATCTTTTTTTTTTTTAATTTTTTTTTATTCATTTTTCCAAATTATTACCTCCCTCCCTCCACTCCCTCCCCCCGATGGCAGGTAATCCCATACATTTTACATGTGTTACAATATAATCTAGATACAATACATGTGTGTAAATACCTTTTTCTTGTTGCACATTAATTATTAGCTTCCGAAGGTATAAGTAACCTGGGTAGATAGACAGTAGTGCTAACAATTTACATTCGCTTCCCAGTGTTCCTTCTCTGGGTATAGTTATTTCTGTCCATCATTGATCAACTGGAAGTGAGTTGGATCCTCTTTATATTGAAGATTTCCACTTCCATCAGAATACATGCTCATACAGTATTGTTGTTGAAGTGTATAGTGATCTTCTGGTTCTGCTCATTTCACTCAGCAACAGTTGATTTAAGTCTCTCCAAGCCCCTCTGTATTCCTCCTGCTGGTCATTTCTTACAGAGCAATAATATTCCATAACGCTCATATACCACAATTTACCGAACCATTCTCCAATTGATGGACATCCATTCATCTTCCAGTTTCTAGCTACAACAAAAAGAGCTGCCACAAACATTTTGGCACATACAGGTCCCTTTCCCCTCCTCAGTATTTCTTTAGGATATAAGCCCAATAGCAGCAATGCTGGATCAAAGGGTATGCACAGTTTGATAAATTTTTGGGAATAGTTCAAATTGCTCTCCAGAATGGCTGGATTCTTTCACAACTCCACCAACAATGTATCAGTGTCCCAGTTTTCCCACATCCCCTCCAAAATTCATCATTATTTGTTCCTGTCATATTAGCCAATCTGACAGGTGTGTAGTGGTATCTCAGAGTTGTCTTAATTTACATTTCTCTGATCAGTAGAGATTTGGAACACTCTTTCATATGAGTGGATATAGTTTTATTTCATCATCCTAGAATTGTCTGTTCATATCCTTTGACCATTTATCAATTGGAGAATGGTTTGATTTCTTATAAATTAGGGTCAGTTATCTATATATTTTGGAAATCAGACCTTTGTCAGAAACTTTAACTTTAAAAATATTTTCCCAATTTGTTACTTCCCTTCTAATATTGTTTGCATTAGTATTGTTTGTACAGAAACATTTTAGTTTGATGTAATCAAAATCTTCTATTTTGTGATCAATAATGATTTCTAGTTCTCCTCTGGTCATAAATTCCTTCCTCCTCCACAGGTCTGAGAGGTAGACTATTCTCTATTCCTCTAATCTATTTATGATCTCATTCTTTATGCCTAAGTCAGAGACCCATTTTGATCTTATCTTGGTATGTGGTGTTAATTGTGGATCCATATCTAATTTCTGCCATACTAATTTCCAGTTTTCCCAACAGTTTTTTTCAAATAATGAATTTTTATCCCTAATGTTGGTATCTTTGGGTTTATCAAAGACTAGATTGCTATAGATATACCCATTTTTGTCCTTTGTATCTAAGCTGTTCCACTGATCTACCAGTCTATTTCTTAGCCAATACCAAATGGTTTTGGTGACTGCTGCTATATAATATAGCTTTAGATCAGGTACACGTAGACCACCTTCATCTGACTTTTTTTTCATTAATTCCCTTGAAATTTTCAACATTTTATTCTTCCGTATGAATTTTGTTGTTATTTTTTCTAGGTCATTGAAATAGTTTCTTGGGAGTGTGATTGGTATAGCACTAAATAAATAGATTAGTTTGGGGAGTATTGTCATCTTTATAATATTCGCTCGGCCTATCCAAGAGCACTGAATGTCTTTCCAATGATTTAAATCTGACTTTATTTTTGTGGCAAGTGTTTTGTAATTTTTCTCATATAATTCCTGACTATTCTTTGGCAGATGGATTCCCAAATACTTTATACTCTCAACATTTGTTTGGATTGGAATTTCTCTTTGTATCTCTTGTTGCTGAATTTTGTTGGAGATATATAAGAATGCTGAGGATTTATGTGGATTTATTTTGTATCCTGCCACTTTGCTAAAATTCTGAATTATTTCTAATAGCTTTTTAGCAGTCTTTGGGGTTCTCTAAGTATACCATCATGTCATCTGCAAAGAGTGATAGTTTGATTTCCTCATTTCCTACTCTAATTCCTTGAATGTCTTTCTTGGCTCTTATTGCCGAAGCTAGTGTTTCTAGTACAATATTGAATAGTAATGGTGATAGTGGGCAAACTTTTTTCACTCCTGATCTTACTGAGAAAGGTTCCAGTTTATTTCTATTGCATAATATGCTTACTGATAATCTTAAATATATGCTCCTGATTATTGTAAGGAATAGTCCATTTATCCCTATACTCTCAAGAGTTTTTAGTGGGAATGGATGTTGGATTTTGTCAAATGCTTTTTCTGCATCTATTGAGATGATCATATGGTTTTTATTAATTTGATTATTAATATTGTCAATTATACTAATAGTTTTCCTAATATAAAACCATTTCTGCATTCCTGGTATAAATCCTACTTGATCATAGTGTATTATCCTGGGGATGATTTTCTGAAGTCTTTTTGCTAATATCTTATTTAAGGTTTTAGCATCAATATTCATTAAGGAAATTGTTCTAAAATTTTCTTTCTCAGTTTTCAATCTACCTGGTTTAGGTATCAGTACGATGTCTGTGTCATAAAAGGACTTTGGTAGGACTCCTTCATCCCCTATTTTTTCAAATAGTTTATATAGCATTGGGGCTAATTGTTCTTTAAATGTTTGGTAGAAGTCACATGTAAATTCATCTGGTCCTGGGTTTTTTCCCCTGGGGAGTTGATTAATAGCTTGTTCTATTTCTCTTTCTGAAATGGGACTATTTAAGCAATTTATTTCCTCCTCTGTTAATCTAGGAAGCCTATATTTTTACAGAAAGTCATCCATTTCACTTAAGTTATCAAATTTGTTGGCATAAAGTTGGGCAAAGTAACTCCTTATTATTTCGCTAATTTCCTCCTCATTGGTGGAAAGATCACCCTTTTCATTTGTAAGACTAACAATTTGATTTCCCTCTTTCCTTTTTCTGATCAGAAAAGGTTTATCTATTTTAGTGGCTTTTTCATAAAATGAAGTCTTGGTTTTATTTATTAATTCAATAGTTTTTTTTTTTTTAACTTTCAATATTATTGATTTCTCCTTTTAATATTTGTATTTCAAGTTTGATTTTTGGTTGGGGGTTTTAATTTGGTATTTTTCTAGTTTTTTAAGTTGCAGACCCAATTCGTTAATCTTCTCTTTCTCTATTTTCTTCAAATAAGCCTCTAAAGATATAAAATTTCCCAGTATTACCACTGTAGTTACATCCCACAGATTTTGGTATGATGTCTCATCATTGTCATTATCTTGAGTGAAATTATTAATTGTTTGTATAACTTGCTGTTTCACCGAGTCATTCTTTAAGAGGAGCTTATTCAGTTTCCAATTACTTTTTGGTCTATTTACTCCTAACTTCTTATGCAATGTAGCTTTTATTGCATTGTGATGTGAGAAGAAGGCATTTATTATTTCTGCCTTCCTACATTTAATTTTGAGATCTTTATGTCCGAATATACGGTCAATTTTTGTATAGGATCCATGAACTGAGGAGAAGAAAACCATTCAGTTTTCTACAAAGGTCAATCATACCTAGTTTTTCTAATGTTCTATTTATTTTTAATTTCTTTCTTATTTGTTTTGTGGTTTGATATGTCTAAATCTGAGAGTGTAAGGTTGAGATCTCCCACTATTATAGTTTTACTGTCTATTTCTTGTTGCAACTCTCTTAACTTTTCCTTTAGAAAGTTAGATGATATACCACTTTGGCATATATATTTAGTATTGATACGGCTTCATTGTTTATGCTACCTTTCAGCAGGATATAGTTTCCTTCCTTGTCTATTCTAACTAGATCAACTTCTGCTTTTGCTTGATCTGAGATAAGCATGGCTACCCCTGCTTTTTTGGCATTTCCTGAAGCATAATAAATTCTGCTGCAAACTTTTACCTTTACTCTGTATGAATCTCCCTGCTTTAAGTGTGTTTCCTGTAAACAACATATTGTAGGGTTCTGATTTTTGATCCAGTCTGCTATCTGTCTCTTTCATCCCATTCACATTTACAGTTAAAATTACTAATTCTGTATTTCTTGTCTTCATATTATCCCCAGATTATGCTTTTTCCCTTGACCCCCCTGAACACCTTCCCCTACATTTAATTTATAGACTCCACTTGTGACGCGCAGCCCTCCCTTTTTTTAGTATCCCTCCCCCCTCCTTCCAAGTCCCTTCCCTTATTTCCCTATTCCTTTTCCCTTTTCCTCTCCTCCCTTTTAATGAGGTGAGAGAGAATTCTCTGAAAAACAAATATGTCAATTATTTACTCTTTGAGCCTCTTCTGATGAGAGTAAGATCCACACAATGTTTATCCTCCTCTCTAAATTCCCTCAAATATGGTATATTTTCTATGCCTCTTCCTGGGATTTAGTTTCCCTCTTTTTATCACTCCTTCCCCTTTTTCTGATTCTACCCCCTTCCCTTTACTACTCCCCTCTTTTTATTATATCACTAAAATCAAATTATCCATGCGGACTATCTATATATCCACAACAGAGATACAGTGTACCTTTTTCTGTTTCTTTTTAGTCTTGTGGATGCAGATCAAATTTTTTGTTTAAGTCTGGTTTTTTTCTTAGAAACATATGGAATTCCTCTATTTCATTGAATGACCATCTTCTTCCATGGAAAAAGATGCTAAACTTAGGTGGGTAGTTTATTCTTGGTTGCAATCCTTGATCTTTTGCCTTTCGGAACATCAGGTTTCAGGCCCTTCGATCTTTTAATGTGGAGGCAGCCAGATCTTGAGTGACCCTTATTGTGGCCCCTTGATATTTGAATTGCTTTTTTCTAGCTGCTTTCAATATTCTTTCCTTTGTGTGGTAATTCTGCAGCTTAGCCACAATATTCCCTGGAGTGTCTTTTTCAGAAGGTGTTTGATGAATTCTTTTCAAGCCTATTTTCCCTTCTGTTTCTATTATCTCTGGACAGTTCTCTTTGATGATTTCCTGTAAAAAAGAATCTAGGCTCTTTTTTTGGTCATCATTTTCTGGAAGTCCAATGATCCTCAGATTATCTCTCCTAGATCTATTTTCCAGGTCTATAGGTTTTCCCAGTAAGTATTTGACATTATTCTCGAGCTTTTCTTTTTTTTTCTTTTTTTTCTTTCTTTTTTTTTTTTTTTCTTTTGTTTTGTTTGACTGATTCTTGGGTTCTCAATGAATCTTTCATTTCTATTTGTTCCGTCCTGATTTTTAATAAGTTATTTTCTTCATTCACAGTATTTAGTTCTTTTTGTATATGCTCAATTGAGTTTTTAAATGAATTATTTTGCTCTATTAAATTTCTTTCCAATTCCATAATTTTTTTAGTGAATTATTTTATTTTCCAATTCAGAACTCCTATTTTCTTGAGAATTTTTTTATCTTTTACAATTCAGAAATCCTACTTTCCTGTGATTTTTTAATCTTTTCTAATTCACAAATTTTGTTTCCCTGAATCTCCTGTGAATTCTTTATTTTTTCCAACTCCAATTTCAGAACGTTGTTATTCTCTATCATTGCTTCTTTTTCCTTTCCCCATTTTTCTTCAAACTCTCTTAATTTTTAATAGCCTCTTCTAGGAGAGAGTTATGTGATGGGGGGCAGGTATCGTTCCCCTTTAGGCTGTTATCTGCAGACTCTCTGCTGTTAACTTCCTCAGGGTTGGATACCCGCTCTTTTTCTGTGTAGAAGGAATCAATAATTCCTTTTTGCTTTTTACTCATATTTAAAAAATCTTCTGGGCTCTGTCCTTGGGGTAAGAAATTATTTATTAATTTCTTTACCAGCTTCCTCCCAGACCAGATGGATGCCATTGCTCCTGCACCTGAGCTAAAAGAGAGCTCTGGTAGAGAGTTCCCTACCCTTGCCCTGGAAGTTCCTCAGGGGTGATTAGAGACTTCCCTGAGGTTTAAGCCTGAACAGTAAAGGCGACATAAAGCCCAGCCAATGAATTCTGTGGGTGTGGATGTCAGCAGCTGATGTGAAAAGCCCCTGCTCTCAAACTGGAAGTGTCTGCCCAGAAACCCCAGTCCCTATTTTAAAGGTTCTGCTTCCCTGGTATTTCCGAGGCTGAGTTCCACAGCCTCCAGCCGCGCCAGACACTATGTGAATTAGATGTTGTATTGGTTCGTGTCCCCGCTTTTCAAGCTCTTAACTACTCCCAGGTGAAGCCCTGGACAGCCAAAGTCGGCCGCACCAGCAGTGCTGAGATCTTTTAGGTCACTTCCAGATTGGGGTGGTTTTAGTATCTGGCTTTATATTTTAAAGTGGCTTGATTTCTCTTTGGACCTGCTGTTTTATAAGCAGAGAAGATCTAACAGCCTGTGCCAGATTCTTCTATCTCAGTGGCTTCTCTGATCCCAGAGTTCTCCCCAGCACAATCAGTGCAATGTGCTAGCACCCAACTGTCTGTGCTGACCTATTTTTTTTTTTTCTTACCCTGGGAACCGACCTTTTCTGTTGAAACTCCACATTCTCTTCAGCTGGTAAGTCGTGCTTCCAGTCTTTGTGGTTTCTACTAGTCCAGCGTTATTTTTGAGGCTGATTTAACTAATTGGTATTGAGGGAAGAAGGGAGCTCAAAAAATCGCATGTATCTTCTCTGCCATCTTGGCTCTGCCCTATCCACTGATTTATGAAACAGAACAATGTAACCAGCCATGCTATATTTTATATAAGAGGCTTCCAGTAGATATCCTCCATGCATGGAGGCCTCTCCAACCTGGGTTATTGCACTGTGCCTGTGCTGGGCTGCCTCCTGCACCCTGCCTAGCTGAGACAGACCTTTCCTGAATTTCTTCCAAAATATATTCTTCTGGCACTTTGTAATCCTCCAAATATTTGTGGTTTTTTTCACTGTAAAACCTGTTCAGAGACAATGGAAACCAGGAATAGCTTAGACAAAGATCTGTCTACTCCCATCCATCTTTACTCCTCCCTCTCAACATTAATCTTAAATCATAATTTCTAGGACATATTATAGTACTTTAGACAAGATTTGACAAGGGCAAAGAACAGCTTTATTATTACTTCCACAATCTTGGTAGTTATGCCATTTTAAAGCAGCCTAAGATTGCACTTTCTCTTGATTGCCAGTTCATATTGCTGAATCATATTGAATCTGAGCCCACTAAATCATTCTTATCCTTTATTTAATAACTGTTCTCTATTTATGCCTCACCCATTTTATTTTCTTAGACTTAATATTTGTATCTGCATCAAAAAAATTATATTCAACCACATTGGAATTAATCTCAATAAATGTATTTCAATGTTATTTCTTGTTGTTTGCTTTAGATATTAATTGTTATCCAATGATTTAGCTATTTTTCCCAGTTTTATTTTATTGATGTACATGCTAAATATTATGCACCCAACAACAAATCCTTGGCCTGTTCCACTTGAGATCTTATTCCACATTGATACTGAACCATTATTAATTAGTCTGAATTCAGTTATTCTGAATTTATCCAATGATATTGCATAATTTATATAATTATTCATCTCCAGAAAAATTAATATTAATATTTAACAGAATGAATCTCATCTATTAGTTTAGTGGCATAACAGATTCTCAATAAAGTCATGGTGAGGGGGCAGAGCCAAGATGATGGAGAAGATACACGTGACTGTGTAAGCTCCTTTCTTCCCTCACAACCAACTAGATATAATCAGCCTCAGAAATAGCGTTGGACTGATAGAATCCACAAGGACTGGAAGCAAGACTTACCAGCTGAAGAGAATCTGGAGTTTCAATGGGAAAGGTCAGCTCCCAGGGGAGGAAGAAGAGAGGCCAGCACAGACGGCGGGGTAGTGGCACACTGCGCCAATCACACTGGGGAGCGCTCTGGGATCAGAGAAGCCACTGAGATAGAGGAATCTGGCACAGGCTGTTAGCTCTTCTGTGCTTATAATACAGCAGTTCAGAAGAGAAATCAAGCCAACTTAATTTAAAACCAGATTAGATTTTCCCAGATGCCAGGGGTGACTCAGCAGATCTCGGCACTGTGGATGTGGCTGACATAGGGAATCCAGGCTTTCACCTGGGGGTAGTTAAGAGATTGAAAAGTGGGCAGGGCGGTAACTCATAGTGCCTGGCTCCCCTGGAGGCTGTGGAACTCAGCCCCGGGAAGTCCCAGAGAAGTGGAATCTTTGAACTAGGGACCGTGGTTTCTGGCAGACACTTCCAGTTTGAGTGCAGGGGCTTTTCACGTCACCTGCTGCTGACATCCACTCCCCACCGGGACACATAAGCTAGGCTTTGAGTCACCTTTACTGTTCAGTCTCAAAACTCAGGGAAGCCGCTAGAACACAGCTCCCTCAAAGCACAGCAATGCTGATCACCTCTGAGGCACTTCCAGGGAGGGGGTGGGGAACTCTCTCCCAGAGCTCTCTCTTAGCTCAGGCACAGGGGCCGCTGCATCCATCCAGTCTGGGAGGAAACTGGTAAAGAAATAAATAAATAATTTCCTACCCCAGGGACAGACCCCAAAAGATTTTTTAAGTATGAGTAAGAAGCCCAAAAAAACTATAGATTCCTTCTACACAGAGAAAGGGCAGGTATCCAACCCCGAGGAAGTTAACAGCACAGAGTCAGCAGATAACAACCTAAAGGGGAAAGATTCCTGCCCCCCATCACATAACTCTCTCCTTAAAGAGACTATTAAAAAGTTAAGAAAGTTTGAAGAAAAATGGGGAAAGGAAAGAGAAGCTATGAAATTGGAGTTGGAAAAAATAAAGAATTCACAGGAGATGCAGGGAAACAAAATTAGTGAATTAGAAAAGGTAAAAAAAATTCACAGGAAAGTAGGATTTCTGAATTGGAGAAGATAAAAAAATTTCAAGAAAACAGGATTTCTGAATTGGAGAAGATAAAAAAGTCTCAAGAAAATAGCATTTCTGAATTGGAAAAAGAAAATAATTCTCAAAAAAAATTAGGGAAATGGAAAAAAATTCAATAGAGCAAAATAACTCATTTAAAAACAAAATTGGGCATTTATAAAAAGAACTAAAAACTGTTAATGAAGAAAATAACTCCTTAAAATTCAGGATGGAACAAATAGAAATGAATGATTCACTAAGAACCCAAGTATAAGTCAAACAAAACAAAACAAAACAAAAAAAAAAAAAAAATGAAAAGCTGGAGAATAACGTCAATTACTTACTGGGAAAATCTATAGACCTGGAAAATAGATCTGGGAGAGATAATCTGCATATCATTGGACTTCCCGAAAACTATGACCAAAAAAAGAGCCTAGATTCTATTTTACAGGAAATTATCAAAGAGAACTCTCCAGAGATAATAGAAACAGAGGGGAAAGTAGATGTTGAAAGAATTCATTGAACTCCTTCTCATATAGACCCTAAAAAAAGAACACCACGGAATATTGTGGCTAAGCTGCAGAATTACCACACAAAGGAGAAAATCCTGCAAGCAGCTAGAAAAAAAAAAAAAACAATTTAAATACCAAGGTGCCACAATAAGGGTCACACAAGATCTGGCTGCCTCCACATTAAAAGACAGAAGGGCCTGGAACCTGATATTCCAAAAGTCAAAAGATCAAGGATTGCAACCAAGAATAAACTACCCAGCTAAGTTTAGTATCTTTTTCCATGGAAGAAGATGGTCATTCAATGAAATAGAGGAATTCCATATGTTTCTAAGAAAAAAACCAGACTTAAACAAAAAGTTTGATCTACATCCACAAGACTGAAGAGAAACAAAAAAAGGTACACAGAAACCTTGAGAACTATATCTCTGTTGTGGGTATATAGAAAGTACACATGGATAATTAAATTTTACTGATATAAAAGAAAAAAAAAAGGAGGGGGTGTAGTAAAGGGAAGGGGGTAGTAAAAGGGGAGGGAGTGATAAAAAGAGGGAAACTACATCCCAAGAAGAGTCATAGAAAGTACACCATATCTGAGGGAATTTAGTGAGGGGGAGAATCATTGTGTGAATCTTACTCTCCTCAGAAGAGGCTCCAAGAGTAAATAATTGTCATATTTGTTTTTCAGAGAATTCTCTATCACCTCATTAAAAGGGGGGAGAGGAAAAGGGAAAAGTAAAAGGAGAATAAGGGAAGGGACGTGGAGGGAGGGGGGAGGGATACTAAAACAAAAAGAAGGGAGGGCTGCGCATCACAAGGGGGGTCTATAAATTAAATATTGGGGAAGGGGTTCAGGGGGGTCAAGGGAAAAAGCATAATCTGGGGATAATATGATGGCAGGAAATACAGAATTAGTAATTTTAACTGTAAATGTGAATGGGATGAACGCTCCCATCAAACGGAGACGGATAGCAGACTGGATCAAAAATCAGAACCCTACAATATGTTTTTTACAGGAAACAATCTTAAAGCAGGGAGATACATATAGAGAAAAGGTAAAAGGTTGGAGCAGAATCTATTATGCTTCAGGTAAAGCCAAAAAAGCAGGGGTAGCTATCCTTATCTCAGATCAAGCAAAAGCAGAAGTAGATCTAGTTAAAAAAGATAAGGAAGGAAACTATATCCTGCTGAAAGGTAGCATAAATAATGAAGCCATATCGATACTAAACATATATGCACCAAGTGGTATAGCATCTAACTTTCTAAAGGAAAAGTTAAGAGAGTTGCAAGAAAAAATAGACAGCAAAATATAATAGTGTGAGATCTCAACCTTGCACTCTCAGATTTAGACAAATCAAACCACAAAACAAATAAGAAAAAATTAAAAAAGTAAATAGAACATTAGAAAAACTAAGTATTATAGATCTTTGGAGAAAACTGAATGGCAATAGAAAGGAAAATACTTTCTTCTCAGCAGTTCATGGATCCTATACAAAAATTGACCATATATTAGTACATAAAGATCTCAAAATTAAATGTAGGAAGGCAGAAATAATAAATGCCTTCTTCTCAGACCACAATGCAATAAAAGCTACATTCAGTAAAAAGTTAGGGGTAAATAGACCAAAAAGTAATTGGAAAATGAGCAATCTCATCTTAAAGAATGACTGGGTGAAAAAGCAAATTATAGAAACAATTAATAATTTCACCCAAGATAATGACAATGATGAGACATCATATCAAAATCTGTGAGATGCAGCTAAAGCAGTAATAAGGGGAAATTATATATCTTTAGAGGCTTATTTGAAGAAAATAGAGAAAGAGAAGATTAACAAATTGGGCTTGCAACTTAAAGACTAGAAAAAGACCAAATTAAAAACCCCGAACCAAAAATTCAACTTGAAATACAAAAAATTAAAAGGAGAAATCAATAATATTGAAAGTAAAAAAAACTATTGAATTAATAAATAAAACCAAGAGTTGGTTATATGAAAAAGCCAATAAAATAGATAAACCTTTGGTAAATCTGATCAGAAAAAAGAAAGAGGAAAATCAAATTGTTAATCTTACAAATGAAAAAGGGGATCTTTCCACCAATGAAGAGGAAATTAGAGAAATAATAATGAGTTACTTTGCCCAAATTTATGCCAATAAATTTGATAACTTAAGTGAAATGGATGACTTCCTCCAAAAATATAGGCTTCCTAGTTTAAAAGAGGAGGAGATAAATTACTTAAATAGTCCCATTTCAGAAAAAGAAATAGAATAAGCTATTAATCAACTCCCCAGGAAAAAATCCCCTGGACCAGATGGATTTACATGTGAATTCTACCAAACATTTAAACAACAATTAGCCCCAATGCTATATAAACTATTTGAAAAAATAGGGGATGAAGGAGACCTACCAAACTCCTTTTATGACACAGACATGGTACTGATACCTAAACCACGTCGATCGAAAACTGAGAAAGAAAATTATAGACCAATTTCCTTAATGAATATTGATGCTAAAATCTTAAATAAGATATTAGCAAAAAGACTTCAGAAAATCATCCCCAGGATAATACACTATGATCAAGTAGGATTCATTCCAGGAATTCAGGGCTGGTTTAATATTAGGAAAACTATTAATAGAATTGATCATATTCATAATCAAATTAATAAAAACCATATGATCATCTCAATAGATACAGAAAAAGCATTTGACAAAATCCAACAGCCATTCCTACTAAAAGCTCTTGAGAGTATAGGAATAAATGGATTATTCCTTAGAATAATCAGGAGCATATATTTAAGACCTTCAGTAAGCATAATATGCAACAGAAATAAACTGCAAACTTTCCTAGTAAGATCAGGAGTGAAACAAGGTTGCCCACTATCACCATTAGTATTCAATATAGTAGTAGAAGCGCTAGCCTCGGCAATAAGAGCCGATAACGAGATTCAAGGAATTAGAGTAGGAAATGAGGAAATCAAACTATCACTCTTTGCAGATGACATGATGGTATACTTAGAGAACCCCAAAGACTCTGCTAAAAAGCTATTAGAAATAATTCAGAATTTTAGCAAAGTGGCAGGATACAAAATAAATCCACATAAATCCTCTGCATTCTTATATATCACCAACAAAATGCAACAGCAAGAGATACAAAGAGAAATTCCATTCCAAACAAATGTTGAGAGTATAAAGTATTTGGGAATCCATCTACCAAAGAATAGTCAGGAATTATATGAGCAAAATTACAAAACACTTTCCACAAAAATAAAGTCAGATTTAAATCATTGGAAAGACATTCAGTGCTCTTGGATAGGCCGAGCGAATATAATAAAGATGACAATACTCCCCAAACTAATCTATTTAGTGCTATACCAATCAGACTCCCAAGAAACTATTTTAATGACCTAGAAAAAATAACAACAAAATTCATATGGAAGAATAAAAGGTCGAGAATTGCAAGGGAACTAATGAAAAAAAAGTCAGAGGAAGATGGTCTAAGTGTACCTGATCTATAGCTATATTATATAGCAGTAGTCACCAAAACCATTTGGTGCTGGCTAAGAAATAGACTGGTAGATCAGTGGAACAGATTAGATACAAAGGACAAAAACGGGTACATCTATAGCAATCTAATCTTTGACTAACCCAAAGATACCAACATTAGGGACAAAATTTCATTATTCGGAAAAAACTGTTGGGAAAACTGGAAATTAGTATGGCAGAAATTATATATGGATCCACACTTAACACCATATACCAAGATAAGATCAAAATGGGTCCATGATTTAGGCATAAAGAATGAGATAATAAATAGATTAGAGGAACAGAGAATAGTCTACCTCTCAGACCTGTGGAGGAGGAAGGAATTTATGACCAGAGGAGAACTAGAGATCCTTATTGATCACAAAATAGAAGAGTTTGATTACATCAAACTAAAAAGTTTCTGTACAAACAATACTAATGCAAACAAGATTAGAAGGGAAGTAACAAATTGGGAAAATATTTTTAAAAGTAAAGGTTCTGTCAAAGGTCTCATTTCCAAAATATATAGAGAACTGACCCTGATTTATAAGAAACCAAACCATTCTCCAGTTGATAAATGGTCAAAGGATATGAACAGACAATTCACAGATGATGAAATTGAAACTATTTCCACTCATATGAAGAGTGTTCCAAATCACTACTGATCAGAGAAATGCAAATTAAGACAACTCTGAGATACCACTACACACCTGTTGGATTGGCTAAGATGACAGGAACAAATAATGATGAAAGTTGGAGGGGATGTGGGAAAACTGGGACACTGATACATTGTTGGTGGAGTTGTGAAAGAATCCAGCCATTCTGGAGAGCAATTTGGAACTATGCCCAAAAAGTTATCAAACTGTGCATACCCTTTGACCCAGCATTGCTGTTATTGTGATTATATGCCAAAGAAATACTAACGAGCGGAAAGGGACCTGTATGTGCCAAAATGTTTGTGGCAGCTCTTTTTGTTGTAGCTAGAAACTGGAAGTTGAATGGATGTCAATCAATTGGAAAATGGGTGGGTAAATTGTTGTATATGAAGGTTATAGAATATTATTGCTCTGTAAGAAATGACCAGCAGGAGGAATACAGAGAGGCTTGGAGAGACTTAAATCAACTGTTGCTGAGTGAAATGAGCGGAACCAGAAGATCACTATACACTTCAACAACAATACTGTATGAGGATGTATTCTGATGAAAGTGGAAATCTTCAACATAAAGAAGATCCAACTCACTTCCAGTTGATCAATGATGGACAGAAATAACTACACCCAGAGAAGGAACACTGGGAAGTGAATGTAAATTGTTAGCACTACTGTCTATCTACCCAGGTTACTTATACCTTCGGAAGCTAATAATTAATGTTCAACAAGAAAATGGTATTTACACACATATATTGTATCTAGGTTATATTGTAACACATGTAAAATGTATGGGATTACTTGTCATCTGGGGGAGGGAGTGGAGAGAGGGAGGGGATAATTTGGAAAAATGAATAAAAAAAATTTAAAAAAATAAAGTCATGGTGATTGTTTCTAATCATTATTTGCATCTCTATATTTTCAGAACCATATCTTTCCTGACAATTTCTAAAATTACCCCAAGAGAATAACATTTCCAATTACTTTGGTGAAGAAATATATATTCCTATACAGAAAATGTTGTAGGGGAAGAAAATAATAGAAGGTCAGGGCTGATAGAAAGGAGCATACATTAGTGAAAATAGTAGTCAGAAGGAACATACTTTTCAGAATGGACAGGGTGAAAGAATGAGTAGGATAAATAGGTTGAAAAATAAGTTGGAGGGAAATACACAATAACTAATTATAAATGTGAAAAATATTTATGGCAAGCTTCTCTAATAAAAAGTTCATTTCTCAAATATATAGAGAACTGAGTCAAATTTACATTAAAAAAATTCATTCCTTTATTGACAAATAGTAAAAAGAAATGAACAGGCAGTTTACAAGATAACCATAAATATCAATAGTCATATAAAAAAAATTCTCTGTCCGTATTGATTGGGGAAATGCAAAATAAAGCCATTCTATAGCACTACCTGAGAGCTATAGAATTTTCTAGTATAATAGAAAAGGAAAATGGAAAACATTGGAGGAAAATCTGGGAAAAGTGAGACTTTAATGAACTATTGGTGGATTTATATATTGAATCAAGCATTCAGTAAAACAATTTGGACATGCCAATGTCTATAAAACATGTATATATTTTAATCAAGCAATACCATTATTATATCTGTATCCCAAACAGATTAAAAAAGAAAGGGAAAAGACATATATGAACACACACTTTTATGGCAACTCTTTTAGTGGTGGAAAAGAATTATAAATTGAAAACTTTCCCATCAATTGGGGAATGGTTGAACAAGCTGTGGTATATGATTATGATAGAATATTATTGTGCTACAAGAAATGAGTGTAATGCTCTCAATAAAAGAAATGCAAAGATTTACATAAACTGATAGAAGTGAGTAGATCCAAGAAAACACTGTATTCAATTATAGTAATATTGTGTAATGATCAAATTTGAATGATTTATTCTCAGCAAAACAATGATCAACACAATTCTGAACAACTTAATATAAAAATATTGTCTATAAGCAAATAAAGAAATGGTGGACTATGAATATAGACCAAATCAAACTTTTTAAAAAATTTTTTTTCACTTCCTCAACATAACATAGAAATATGTTTTGCATGATTGCACACTTATAGCTTATGTCAGCTTGCTTGCCCTCTTAATGAAGAAGAAAATTGAGGCAGGAAAATAGATAATTTGAAACATCTTTAAAAAGAATGTTAATTTTTTTATACATTAATAGAGAAAAATATTAAATATTTAAAATGTTCCCAAGGACTGGAACTTATCTGAATTCTGTTTCATGGGCTGCAGACTCTTTTCTATTCCCAATATTGAAAAACAAAAGTTCCTTTGATCTCTTTTACTTTTATGCCACTTTTTCCATTGTCTGTGATATTACAAATATTATAGACAGGGTCTCAGCAATAGCATTTGTCTGCTGCTTTAAGACTGAAGGATTTGGCTGATCTTGGCCATAAATTTCCCTTACCTTATTGCTGAACATGTAATATCTGTCCAATTTTTAAGTTTCAAGAAATTTCTGGAATTCATTGTATTTTATATTCAAAAAGTAAATATGATTTTCTGGCATTTGTTAATTCACCTTTCAGTGTTTCCAATGAGAATAAACCAATAAACAATGGAAATACATTTATAACATATACAATTTTCAAATGTGTCCAGTTATGATGGAAAAAACAGAAATAATGACAAAGTTTTTAAAGGGCATATGGAAATAGTTATTGTAATAAGAAGATGTGGTTTTCCTAGATTGAGAGTAAAAAGGATTATGATTTGTGATACCAAATCATGTAAGCACAGAGGGTGCTTGAAACTTTGATAGACTGGGAGGAATATTGACTGGAACGTTATTTGCTTGGCAGAGAATTTAAATTGGAAAAAAATGAATTGGAGGTCATTCTATGAATATAAGAAATCAAAATCCTGGAAACTACATAGAGCTGATTGTCCAACTACACCTGATTATCTCTTTAAAAAAATTATATGATTTCTCTACTTGGCAAGTACTAATTGTTGGCAAGACTAAGTATGGATTTCATTACACTTCTCTGTGTTGCAGTTATTGCTACCAGTCTATGAGAATATGTCTTTATTTTCTCTTCCAAAGGAAAGAGAAATAAAGATATTCTTTTAAAAAATTACAAGACTGTACAAAGTATTTAAATGCAGAGGGGATGGATAAATGTATGTGTATTACTGTAAATAATAATTGTTCAATCATTGTGGTTATATCTGACTCTTCATGATCCTATTTGTAATTTTCTTGGCAAAGCTACAAGAATGGTTTGCTATTTCTTTTTTATGTTCATTTTATAAATGAGAAAACTGAGGAAGACTCAAGGGTCCCATAGTTAGCAAGAGTGAGAGAGTGGGATGGTACATTTGAATATAGGAAGATGAGTCTTCTTGATTCCAGATCCAGCACATTATGTAATTTGCCACCTAGTTGACCAAAATAATAATATTTAAAAGTTTGTGAGTGAATAAATCTTATAGAAAACATAAAATTACTTAAGTCCAATTGCTATGAATATTTTATGGAAGAAAGTAGAGAAAAGAACTGAAAAGAATGTTTCTAGTCATCTATTGTCATTGATGACAATGGAACCACAAATTTACTCCTTCAATTCCCAATGTGTTCATGAAGTAATTATACATCAGAAAGCAAATTTGGAAAGACTTTATATCTGATTTAATAAATACAAAAGAAAATACTGTTGAAGGTGAAGGTGGACACAATTTAAAAATCACTCAGAGATTTATTTGAAAAAAATGGAAGATTCTTAACTATTGGATTAAATCATGGAAGATATTTCATACCCCCCAAAAATGTATGTCAACTATTATCTAATATTTATTTTCTCATCCCTATGAAAAATTTATGGCAAATTCATGAGTATCTGTGTGTAGATACATTTATGTTTTTGTATTGTGTATATGAGGATCATTGATGAAAATATGCAAAGAGACCAATCAAGCTATTTGAACAAGGTGAACAAACACCATAGAAAACAAATTATAGAATGTATTTGAACAAAAGTTTGAGTTAGTTAATTAATAGTATATCTTATATAGGTGCTAGGTGCTATAGATAGGCCATAAACATAATTCAAATTTAGTTAAGAAAAAGAGGCAATACAATTTGATCATTTCTCTTATTTTACACATATTAATTTATTTTTATTTTATCTTTAGTGTATGGACTAAAACAAACAATTGCACAACATAGAAAAAAATTTTTAAAAAGTCATTGTACATAAAACTGCAAATCTATTATGCACAACTTGTTGTTCCTTTCAAATATACAACAAAATATTATGTAAATGTCTTTTGCTTTTTTTTCCCCTTCTTTTGTCCCTGTTCACATGTCCCAGACAGAATTCTTTGCCATACCTTCAGCGGCATGCCTCAAATTTTATTTCTATCCATGAAACACTCTGATTACCTACCTTTTTTCACACAAATACCATTTCATTGATCATGATAGCATGGCCTTTCTTTCTTTTCTCAGTACCATGAAAGAAATTATCAAATGGAACAAATAATAAATAACAATTTTATATAGAACTTTTGTCATGTCAATAATCCTGATTATTGTGTTGAATATGGGGATCAACTTTTTAACCAGAAGATTAAATAACCATTAGATGTTTTAGATAAAGAACTTCTACCTGAGAATGAATTGAAATGCTGGCTTCTGAGATACTTCCAATTATGAAATTATATATATCCTCATACCACTCTGATTTTATGAGGTAAATTTACCTTTAATTAGTCAACCTTTTTTCTTGTTAAAATTTACATGTTGTCTTCCCTTTCTAATTCTTATCACATTTTGACATTTAGAAAGTCAAAGAATGATGGAACAAAGTTGAGGATTCTGCTCAAATCTCTTCCTTATCTCTGTTGTTCTTAGTCTGCTTCAGAATTTTTTTTTTTACCTTTTTCAACAATAGAGAGAGCTAATGTCCCACAATTTATTTTCAAATAGAAATATCAGTTTGGAATTATAAAACACAAGTGATCTCTAGATAAAAGGAAAACATAAAACAAATCCAGACTGTCCATAGAGGACTTCTTCCAATTTCCATGCCATCTGGACATGATTTGAGATGATAGTTTATTTTGAATTATTTTGGAAAATTTCATAGAAAAGGCTGTTTTGCCCTGTCCTTTGGCTGATCACAATGGATTTAAGACATGATTTGTACCTAATCCTATCTCTTTCCTTGTTTCTTATTTTATCTCCTTGAGTAATTGTGTGTATAGAAACGTGTGTAAATCCAGGAAGGTCTAGGGTCAAGCAAGACTTACCTTTCACATATACTGGTTCTATCACCATGGGCAAATAATTTCTCTTCTTAGTGCTCTAAGCTATTCTTTCAATGTATAAATTGCTGAGAGGGATGCCAATCTGCTTATAAAAATAAGTTAACTATTCCTATAAAATATGTTCACTTCCTAACTCTATTTCCCTTTATAATCTTCCAACAACTTACAAATAGCACCAATTAGCTAAGATAGATATTATATCAATCTAAACTAAGAAAATTAGCTAGTAGCCTTTATCCACAAAAAAGCAAAATATGGAAAACTCAATCAAATAATTAGAAATCTGTCAGCCTTCCAAGGTCTATCTGTTTCTGTATTCATTAATAGTATCAGTTTTGTAATGTGTGCTTTCCTATACCAAAAGTTGGAGGCAATGGCATAGTTATTTAAAAGCAAAATGTATGCTTGGAGGCAATGCCATAGTTATTTAAAAGCAAAATTTATGGAAGAGATAAATTATTGGTTTCTCCTGAAGAATAAGAAATAAGACACAGTTAGAGCAACATCTATAATTTTAGAATGACAAGTAACTTTTTTTTTTAAATTATATGTGTTTATTTTTATTTTTATTTATTTATTTTTAATTAATTTTATAATTATAACATTTTTGACAGTACATATGCATAGGTAATTTTTTACAACATTATCCCTTGTACTACCTTCTATTCTGAATTTTCCCACTCCTTCTCTCCAGCCCCTCCCCTAGATGGCAGGCATTCCCATACGTATTAAATTTATTATAGGATATCCTAGGTACAATATATATGTGCAGAACCGAATTTTGTTGTTGTTGTTGCAAAGGAAGAATTGGATTGGGAAGGTAAAAATAATCTGGGGAGAAAAACAAAAATTGCTAAAAGTTTACACTCATTTCCCAGTGTTCCTTTTCTGGGTTTAGCTGATTCTGTCTATCATTGATCAATTGGAATTGGATTAGCTCTTCTCTATGTTGAGGATATCCACTTCCATCAGAATACATCCTCATATAGTATCATTGTTGAAGCGTATAATGATCTCCTAGTTCTGCTCCTTTCACTCAGCATCAGTTGATGTAAGTCTCTCCAAGCCTCTCTGTATTCATCATGCTGGTCATTTTTTACAGAGCAATAATATTCCATAACATTCATATACCTTAATTTATCCAACCATTCTCCAATTGATGGACAGCCATTCATTTTCCGGTTTCTAACCACTACAAAAAGGGCTGCCACAAATAATTTGGCATATACAGGTCCCTTACCCTTCTTTAGTATTTCCTTGGGATATAAGCTCAGTAGTAGTACTGCTGGGTCAAAGGGTATGCACATTTTGATAACTTTTTGCGCATAACTCCAGATTGCTCTCCAGAATGGGTGGATTCTTTGACAACTCCACCAACAATGCATCAGTGTCCCACTTTTTCCACATCCCCTTCAACATTCATCATTATTTGTTCCTGTCATCTTAGCCAATCTGACAGATGTGTAGTGGTATCTCAGAGTTGTCTTAATTTGCATTTCTCTGGTCAATAATAATTAGGAACACTCTTTCATATGAGTGGAAATAATTTCAATTTCACCATCTGAAAATTGTCTGTTCATATCCTTTGACCATTGATCAACTGGAGAATGCCTTAATTTCTTATAAATTAAAGTCAATTCTGTGTATATTTTGGAGATGAGGCCTTTATCAGAACCTTTAACTGTAAAAATGTTTTCCCAATTTGTTACTTCCCTTCTAATCTTGTGTGCATTAGTTTTGTTTGTACAAAAGCTTTTTAATTTGATGTAATAAAATTTTCTATTTTGTGATCAATAAGGACCTCTAGTTCTCCTTTGTTCACAAATTCCTTCCTCCTCCACAAGTCTGAGAGGTAAACTCTCCTCTGTTCCTCTTATTTATTTATGATATCATATTTTATGCCTAAATCTTGGACCCATTTTGATCTTATTTTAGTATGTGGTGTTAAATGTGGGTCCATGCCTAGGTTCTCCCATACTAATTTCGAGTTTTTCCAGCAGTTTTGTCAAATAATGAATTCGTATCCCAGAAGTTGGGATCTTTGGGTTTGTAAAATACTAGATTGCGATTTTTATTCATTGTCTTATCCTGTGAACCTAATCTATTGCACTGATCAACTAGTCTATTTCTTAGCCAATACCAAATTGTTTTGGTGACTGCTGCTTTATAATATAGTTCTAGATCAAGTACAGCTAAGCCATCTTCATTTGCTTTTTTTTTTTTTTTTTCATTACTTCCCTTGAAATTCCCGACCTTTTGTTCTTCCATATGCATTTTGTTGTTATTTCTTCTAGGTCATTAAAATAGTTTCTTGGGAGCCTGCTTGGTATAGCACTAAATAAATAGATTAGGGAGAATTGTCATCTTGATTATATTCACTCGGCCTATCCAAGAGCACTGAATGTCTTTCCAATTATTTAAATCTGACTTTATTTTTGTGGCAAGTGTTTTGTAATTTTGCTCATATGATTCCTGACTTTCCTTTGGTAGATATATTCCCAAATATTTTATACTATCAACAGTTATTTTGAATGGAATTTATTTTTGTATCTCTTCCTCTTGGATTGTGTTGGTAATGTATAAAAATGCTGAGGATTTATGTGGATTTATTTTGTATCCTCCAACTTTGCTAAAGTTCTGAATTATTTCTAATAGCTTTTTAGCAGAGTCTTTGGGGTTCTCTAAGAAGACCATCATTTCATCTGCAAAGAGTGATAGTTTGATTTCCTCATTTCCTACTCTAATTGCTTGAATCTCTTTCTTGGCTCTTATTGCTGAGGCTAGCATTTCTAGTACAATATTGAATAGTAATGGTGATAGTGTGCAATCTTTTTTCACTCCTGATCTTACTGAGAAAGGTTCCAGTTTATCACCATTACATATGATGTGTATTGACAGTTTTAAATATATGCTCCTTATTATTTTAAGGAATAGTCCATTTATTCCAATACTCTCAAGTGTTTTTTAGTAGGAATGGATGTTGGATTACATCAAATGCTTTTTATGCATCTTTTGCGATGATCATATGTTTTTTGTTAATTTGGTTATTGATATAGTTGATTATGCTAACAGTTTTCCTAATATTCAACCAGCCCTGCATTCCTGGTATAAATCCCACTTGGTCATAGTGTATTATCATGGGGATGATTTTCTGTAATTTTTTTGTTAGTATTTTATTTAAGATTTTAGCATCAATATTCATTAGAGAGATTGGTCTGTAATTTTCTTTTCTATTAATTTTATAATTATAATTTTTGACAGTATATATGCATGAGTAATTTTTATAACATTATCCCTTGTACTCATTTTTCAAAATTTATTCTCCCTTCCTCTACTCCCTCCCCTAGAAGACAGGAATTCCCATACATTTTACATGTCTTACAGTGTAACCTAGATACAATATGTGTTTAAATCCAATTTTCTTGTTGCACGTTAAATATTGGATCCCAAAGGTGTAAGAAACCTGGGTAGATATACAGTAGCGCTACTATTTTCTATTCAATTCCCAGTGTTCCTTCTCTGGGTGTAGCTGTTTCTGTCCATCATTGATCAGCTGTGAGTTGGATCTACTTTATGATGAAGATATCCACTTCCATCAGAATACGTCCTCATACAGAATTGTTGTTTAAGTGTATAATAATCTTCTGCTTCTGCTCATTTCACTCAGCATCAGTTAATGCAAGAATCTACAAACCTTTCTGAATTAATTCTGCTGGTCATTTTTTCCAGAGCAATAATATTCCATAACCTTCACATACCATAATTTAACCAACCATTCTCCAATTGATAGACATCCATTCAACTTCCAGTTTCTAGCTACAACAAAAAGAGCTGCCACAAACACCCTGGCACACACAGGTCCCTTTCCCTTCTCTAGTATTTCTTTGGGATATAAACCCAGTAGTAGCACTGCTGGATCATTGGGTATGCACAGTTTGATAACTTTTGGGGCACAGTTCCAAATTGCTCTCCAGAATGGGTGGATTCTTTCACAGCTCCACCAAAAATGTATTAATGTCACAGTTTTTCAACATCCCTTCCAACATTCATCATTATTTGTTCCTGTTATCTTAGCCAATCTGAGAGGTGTGTAGTGGTATCTCAGAGTAGTCTTAATTTGCATTTCTCAGATCAGTAGTTCATTATCTGAGAATTGTCTGTTCATATCCTTTGACCATTTATCAATTGGAGAATGGTTGGATTTCTTATAAATTAGGATCAATTTTCTATATATTTTGGAAATGAGACCTTTATCAGAACCTTTAACTGTAAAAATATTTTCCCAATTTGTTACTTCCCTTCTAATCTTGTTTGTATTAGTATTGTTTGTACAGAAACTTTTTAGTTTCATGTAAACAAAATCATATATTTTGTGATCAATAATGATCTCTAGTTCTCCTCTAGTCGTAAATTCATTTCTCCTCCTCAGGTCTGAGAGGTAGACTATGCTCTATTCCTCTAATCTATTTATGATCTCATTCTTTATGCCTAAATCATGGACCCATTTTGCTCTTATCTTGGTATGTGGTGTTGTGTGGATCCATATCTAATTTCTGCCATATTAATTTCCAGTTTTCCCAACAGTTTTTTTCAAATAATGAATTTTTATTCCTAATGTTGGTATCTTTGGGTTAATCAAACATTAGATTGCTATAGTTGTACCCTTTTTTATCCTTTATACGAAATCTGTTCCATTGATCGAATGATCTATTTCTTAGGCAATACCAAATGGTTTTGGTGACTGCTGCCATATAATATAGCTTGAGATCAGGTACATCTAGACCACCTTCATCTGAATTTCTTTTCATTAATTCCCTTAAAATTCTCCACCTTTTATTCTTCCATATGAACTTTGTTGTTATTTTTTCTAGGTCATTAAAATAGTTTCTTGGGAGTATGATTGATATAACACTAAATAAATAGATTAGTTTGGGGAGTATTGTCACCTATATTATATTCGCTCGGCCTATCCACATACACTGGATGTCTTTCCAATTATATAAGTCTGACTTTATTTTTGTGGCAAGTGCCTTGTAATTTTGCTCATACACTTCATGACTTTTCTTTGGTAGATGAATTCCTGAATATTTTATGCTCTCGACATTTTTTTGGAATGGAATTTCCCTTTGCATCTCTTGCTATTGAAATTTGTTGGTGATGTATAAAAATGCTGAGGATTTATGTGGATTCATTTTGTACCCACCAACTTTGCTAAAGTTAGGAATTATTTCTAATAACTTTTTATTAGAATCTCTGGGGTTTTCTAAGTGTACCATCATATCATCTGCAAAGAGTGACAGTTTGATTTCCGCATTAGCTACTCTTGTTCATGAAATCTCTTTCTCGACTCATTGCCAAGTCTAGCATTTCTAATACAATATTGAATAATAATGGTGACAGTGGGCAACCTTGTTTCACTCATGATCTTACTGGGAAAGCTTCCAGTTTATCTCCATTACATATTATGCTTACTGACAGTCTTGAATATATGCTCCTGACTATTCGAAGGAATAGTCCATTTATTCCTATACTCTCAAGTGTTTTTAGTAGGAATAGATGTTTTATTTTATCAAATGATTTTTCTGCACCTATTGAGATGATCATATGGTTTTTATTAATTTGATTATTAATATGGTCAATTATACTAATAGTTTTCCTAATATTAAACCAGCTTTGCATTCCTGGTATAAATCCTACTTGATCAAAGTATATAATCCTGGGGATGATTTTCTGAAGTCTTTTTGCTAATATCTTATTTAAGATTTTAGCATCAATATTCATTAAGGAAATTGGTCTATAGTTTTCTTTCTCAGTTTTCTATCTACCGGATTTAAGAATTAGTACCATGTCTGTGACATAAAAGAATTTGGCAGGACTCCTTCATCCCCTATTTTTTCAAATAGTTTATATAACATTGGGGCTAGTTGTTATTTAAATGTTTGGTAGAATTCACATGTAAATCCATCTGGTCCTGGGGATTTTTTCCTGGGGAGTTGATTAATAACTTGTTCTATTTCTTTTTCTGAAATGGGACTATTTAAGCAATTTATATACTCCTCTGTTAATATAGGAAGCCTATATTTTTGCAGAAAGTCATCAATTTCACTTAAGTTATCAAATTTATTGGCATAAAGTGGGGCAAAGTAACTCATTATTTCTCTAATTTCCTCTTTATTGGTAGAAAGATCCCCCTTTTCATTTGTAAGACTAACAATTTGATTTTCCTCTTTCCTTTTTCTGATTAGATTTACCAAAGGCATACCTATTTTATTGGCTTTTTCATAAAACCAAACTTTAATTTTATTTATTAATTCAATAGTTTTTTTTGTTTATTTGTTTGTTTTGTTTTTCTACTTTCAGTATTATTGATTTCTCCTTTTACTTTTAGTATTTAAAGTTTAGTTTTTGGTTGAAGGTTTTTTATTTGGTCTTTTTCTAGCTTTTTAAGTTGCAGGCCCAATTCGTTAATCTTCTCTTTCTCTATTTTGTTCAAATAAGCCTCTAAACATATAAAATTTCCCCTTATTACCCCTTTAGCTGCATCCCACATATTTTGTTTTGATGTCTCATCATTGTCATTATCTTGGGTGAAATTATTAATTGTTTCTATAATTTGGTGTTTCACCCAATCATTCTTTAAGATGACATTATTCAGTTTCCAATTACTTTGCGGAGTATTTACCCCTAACGTCTTATTGAATGTAGTTTTTATTGCATTGTGAACTGAGAAGAAGGCATTTACTATTTGTGCCTTCCTGCATTTTATTTTGAGATCTTTATATCCTAATATATGATAAATTTTTGTATAGGTTCTGAGAAGAAAGTATACTCCTTTCTATCACCATTCAATTTTCTTCAAAGTTCTATCATATTTTTTCTAATGTTCTATTTACCTTTTTAATTTCTTTTTTATTTGTTTTATGGTTTGATTTATCTAATTCTGAGACTGCAAGGTTGAGATCTCCCACTATTATAGTTTTGCTGTCTATTTCTTCTTGCAGCTCTCTTAACTTTTCCTTTAGGAAGTTAGATGCTATACCACATGGTGTATATATGTTTAGTATTGATATGGCTTCATTGCCTATGCTACCTTTTAACAGGATATGTTTTCATTCCTTATCTCTTTTAATTAGATCAACTTCTGCTTTTGCTTGATCTGAGATAAGCATGGCTACCCCTGCTTTTTTGGCTTTACCTGAAGCATAATAGATTCTACTCCAACCTTTTATCTTTACTCTGTATGTATCTCCTTGCTTTAAGTATGTTTCCTGTAAACAACATATTGTAGGGTTCTGACTTTTCGTGAAGTCTGCTATCTGCCTCTGTTTAATGGGAGAGTTCATCCCATTCACATTTACAGTAAAAATTACTAATTCTTTATTTCCTGCTATCATATTATCCCCAGATTATGCTTTTTTCCCTTGACCCCCCCAGTACCCCTTCCCAATATTTAACTTATAGACTGCACTTATTACACACAGCCCTCCCTTTTTAGTATTCTCCCCCCCCTCCTTTTAAGTCTCTTCTCCTTTCTTATACCCTTCCCTTATTTCCCTTTTCCTTTTTCCTTTTCCTCTCCCCCCTATTAATGAGGTGAGAGAGGATTCTCTGAAAAACAAATAGGTCAATTATATACTCTTTGAGCCTATTCTGATGAGAGTAAGATTCAAACCATGTTTCTCCCCCTCTAAATTTCCTCAAATGTGGTAGATTTTCTATGCCTCTTCCTGGGATATAGTTTCCCTGTTTTTATCTTTCCTTCCCTTTTTTCTGATATTATCCCTTTCCCTTTACACAGTGTTAGCACCAAGTCCAACCCTATCTTTGCTGGCCTTTTTTTTTTTTTTTCCTACCCTTGGAACTGACCTTTTCTGTTGAAATTCCAGATTCTCTTCAGCCAGTAAGTTGTGCTTCTAATCCTTGTGGTTTATATCAGACCAGTTTTATTTTTTGTGGCTGATTTAACTAATTGGTAATGAGAGAAGAAGGGAGCTTACAAATTTGCATGTATCTTCTCTGCCATCTTGGATCCGCCCCTCCCTATAATTTTCTTTCTCTGTTTTCAGCCTACCTGGTTTAGGTATCAGTACCATGGCTGTGTCATAAAAAAGAATTTGATAGGACTCCTTCAATCCCTATTTTTTCAAATAGTTTATATAGCATTGCAGTTAGTTGTTCTTTAAATGTTTGGTTGAATTCACATGTAAATCCATCTGGTTTTGGGGATTTTTTCTTAGGGAGCTTGTTAATAGCTTGTTCTATTTCTTTTTCTGGAATGGGATTATTTAGATTATTTACTTCTTCCTCTGTTAATCTGGGCAAGCAATATTTTTGAAGATATTCTTCTATTTCATTTAAGTTATCGAATTTATTGACATAAAGTTCAGTAAAGTAGCTCCTAACTATTGTTCTAATTTCCTCTTCATTAGTGGTGAGTTCTCCCTTTTCATTTTCAAGACTAACAATTTGCTTTTTCTCTTTCCTTTGTTAAATCAGGTTTACTAAGGGTTTGTCTATTTTGTTGGTTTTTTCATAGAACCAACTCTTAGTTTTATTAATTCAATAGTTGTTTGTTGTTTTTTTTTTTTTTTTCGTTTGTTTTGTTTTGTTTTTTACTTTCAATTTTATTAATCTCACCTTTTATTTTTAGAATTTCAAGTTTGTCTGGGGGTTTTTAATTTGTTCCTTTTCTAGCAATTTTAGTTGTAAGCCCAATTCGTTGACCCTCTCTTTCTCTGTTTTATGCAGCTAGGCCTCTAGAGATATAAAACTTCCCCTTATTGCTGTTTGTCTGTATCCCATACATTTTGGTATGATGTCTCATTACTTTCATTTTCTTGGGTGAATTTATTAATTATGTCTATGATTTGCTGTTTTACCCAATCATTCTTTAGTATAAGATTATTTAGTTTCCAATTGTTTTTTTGGTCTATTTTCCCCTGGCTTTTTATTAAATGTAATTTTGATTGCAATGTGGTCTGAAAAGGATGCATTTACTATTTCTGCCTTGCTGCATTTGATTTTGAGGTTTTTATGCCCTAGTATATAATCAGTTTTTGTATAGGTTCCATGAACTGCTGAGAAGAAAGTATACTCCTTTCTGTCTCCATTTAGCTTTCACCAAAGATCTATAATATGAAACTTTTCTAGTATTCTATTTACCTCTTTGACGTCTTTCTTACTTATTCTGTGTTTTGATTTATCTAATTCTGAGAGTACAAGGTTGAGATCTCCCACTATTTTAGTTTTGCTGTCTATTTTTTCTTACAGCTCTCTTAATCTCTCTTTTAAGAATTTAGATGCTGCAGCACTTGGTGCATATATGTTTAATATTGATACTGCTTCATTATTGATGCTACCCTTTAGCAGGATATAATGCCCTTCTTTATCTCTTTTAATAAGATCAGTTTTTGTTTTTGCTTGATCTGAGATGAGGATGGCTACCCTTGCTTTTTTGGCTTTACCTGAACCATAATAGATTCTGCTCCACCCTTTTACTTTTAGATTGAATGTATCACCCTGTTTCAGGTGTGTTTCCTGTAAACAACATATAGTAGGATTCTGACTTTTAATCTAGTCTGCTAACTGCTTCCTCTTTATGAGGGAGTTTACCCCATTCACATTTATGGTTAGAATGACTAATTCTATATTGCTTGCCATCCTGTTAACCCCTGCTTATGCTTTTCTCCTTTCCTTCCCTCTTACCCCCCTACCCAGTATTAAACTTATGAACACCACTTGCTTTTCACAGCCCTCCCTTTTTATTATCCCCCCCCCACTTTAAAGTTCCTCCCCTTATTTTACCCTTTTCCTCACAATTTCTGTATTCCCTTGCCCTTAGCTTACTCCTTCTCTCTCAATTTTCAATGAAGTGGAAGAAGTTTCACCATAAATCGAATATGTGTATTGATACACACTATGTTCATCTCCCTCCTTTCTTTCTCTCAGATATAACAGGTTACCTTTGCCTCTTCCTGAGATGTAGTACCACCACTTTACCCTTTTTTATGATATAATTTCCTTTGCACCTCTAGTTTCTAGGACAAATTATACATGTGTTCTTTACATATCTTTATGGCAGAAATATAGTTCAAAAGATTTCTTTTTACCTTTTGAGAAATCTCTTGAGTTCTGTATTTGAAGATCAAACATTTTGTGTAGATCTGGTTTTTTAATCAAAAATAGATGGAATTCATTTGTTTCATTAAATGTCCATCTTCTTCCCTGGAAAACAATGCTCATTTTTGCTGGGTAAGTTATTCTTGGCTGCATACCAAATTCCTTAGCCTTTTAGACTAATATATTCCAGGCCCTTCATTCCTTTAATGTGGACGGTGCTAGAACCTGTGTTATCCTTATTGTGGCTCCTCCATACCTGAATTGCTTTTTTTCTAGCAGCTTCCATTATTTTTCCTTCATCTAATGGTTCTTGAACTTGGCCACTATATTTCTTGGCATTTTGATTTTAGGATCCCTTTCAATAGGTGATTGATGAATTTTTTTTCAATTTTTATTTTACCCTCTATTTCTAAAACGTCTGGGCAGTTCTCTTTGATAATTTCCTGGATAATAGTGTCCAGGCTCTTTTTTTTTTACTCGCATTTTTCAGAGAGTGCGATTATTCTCAAATTGCCTCTCCTGGATCTGTTTTCTAGGTCTGTTCTCTTTCCAATAAGATACTTGATATTCTTTTCAATTGTTTCGTTTTTCTGGTTTTGCTTTACTACTTTTTGGTTTCTCCTTGAGTCATTCATTTCTACTTGTTCAAGTCTAATTTTCTTCACTCACTTTTTTATATCTTTTTGTAATTGTCCAATTGAGTTTTTAAGTGAGTTTTTTTTCTTCTATGGAATTTTTTTTTCCATTTCATCAATTTTATTTTTTAGAGAGTTGTTTTCTTTTTCCAGCTCACTAATCCTGTTTTCCTTGGAGTTGTTTGCCTTTTCTAATTCACTAATTTTTGTTTTTCAATGATTTGATTTCTTTATCCACTCTGTATTTAAATGTGTGGAATGACTTCTCCATTCTCTCTTGCCTAGCTTCCCTTTCCTTTTCCCATTTCTCCTCTAGCTCTCTTGTGAGAGCCTTTTTGATTTCCTCTATGAGAGTCTTATGTATTGAGGAGCAGTTCATATCCCCCTTAGGAGATTCCTCTGGAGACAATCTGCTTTTAGTCTCCTCATTGTTTGAAGTTTGTTCTCTCTCCGTACAGAAGTTGTCAATTCTTAGAGCCCTTTTCGATTTTTTTGTTCATTTTGTCAGAGTGGGAATCAAAGAAAACAAATTGACAAGAGAAACAATTGGTCTGTTTTTTTTTTTGGGGGGGTCAAGGGGCTGAATGGTGTTAATGGGCTTCCTCTACACACTGGAAGAGACAGCAGCAAGACACTAACAGGACAGTTATGGCTGTGCTGCTTCTGTGCTCTGTTGCTCTAAGAACAAGCTGAGTCACTCCAGATGAGGGTGGGGTTGTCCAGATCCTGAGAGATTCTAGCTTTCCAGGGTTTTATTCTTCACCTCAGGTGTTTACACCCTCTCTGCTGCTCCTGGCTTGCTACCTAGATGGAACATCCACACTGGGGTAAAAGTCTTATTGCACAAAGGGAAGAGACCCACCCTCCCCCCACTCAGGTCTGAGCTGTGTGAGCTGCCCGTCTTGCTCTTGCTGCCTGCCCTCAGTTTTTGCCCAGTGTCTCGTCCCCTCCCCCAAGCAAACACAGACTTTTTCTGGTGAATTTCAAGGATGTCTTCTGTTGGTGATTATTTGTGGGTTTCTTTTCTGGTCAAGCATTAATTCCAAGACTTGTCATGAAGTAAGTCCTGAGAGAAAATGCGGAGCTCAAGCAGCTGTCTGCCTGCACACCACCATCTTTGCTGGAAATCCTATTTTTATTTTTATTAAATGGTCCTCAATAATTTTGAAATAATGCTGGCAGTATAGAAAAATTAAGAAAAGAATCACTTTTTTCTCCTGAAGCAGCACACAGAAAATAAGCAAGTCAAAAAATTCTGAGTTTAAATTTTGCTTTTTATATGAACTAGGTGTGCCAATATATTATTCCAGATGATAATATCTCTCAATATGTATTTTTTCATTGTGAAATGAGCATAGCAATAGCATCTAATTAATAGTGATTATAGTGATGGTCATTTGAGATTATAAATGCAAGAGAACTTCCAAAATAATTTCAGCTATTATTCTTAACTATTATTTTAACAGGATGTGAATTAATATCTTCCATTCCAAGAGCTGCAAAATTGACGCATTTACAGACTTTCTTGAGCCAAAAGAAAGGAGAATATGTTCTGACATGAATCAGAAGTGCAAAATAAATATTATATTTTGATTTGATTGAAGTATAAAGGGGCAGTGTCAGAGGAACATTTTTGTACAGGAAAAGTTTAGGAGAAAATATATACATTTCTTTGGAGCTTTTTTAATTATAAGGTCAAGAGAATCAATTTCTGTTAACATCATAATCTATATGTACTTTTTTTACTTGATTACTTATATTTTAACCATCTTTTTTGATTCTTTTCTTAAAATACATTCTAACAAATTATATTTCCAAATGCCTTTCAGTTGAGCTCAGTACTCCTAATTAATTATATTGTTCTTTTTCTTCTTCTTCTTCTTCTTCTTCTTCTTCTTCTTCTTCTTCTTCTTCTTCTTCTTCTTCTTCTTCTTCTTCTTCTTCTTCTTCTTCTTCTTCTTCTTCTTCTTCTTCTTCTTCTTCTTCTTCTTCTTCTTCTTCTTCACCCAACTATTGATCCAATGACTAATGCAAAAAATAATACAATAGGAATTAGAAATGAAAAGAATAGGGGATTTTAAATACAATAAAATTGTTCTATTTGCAAAATACATGCATGCAAATGTTCACATCAAAAAGAAATAGTTGCATAGTGTTCTAAATTATGCATAGGCATCCCACATTATCTTGTTCCAAATGGCTTTTACTGTTCTTGATTGATGCTATCTTCATTTAACATACAGGCATTGTTTATATGAACACATATTTTAGCTATGCTAAGAAAAGGGGAGGAGAAAATTGCTATCTCTCCCAAAGTTTTGGTATTGGATAAATGTTGCTTTGATTTTTATCTCTTTAATATACTTTGTGTTTTCTATTATTGTTGCAAATGATATTGCTAGCATTTAGAGCCAAGAGAAGATCTATTTGTCCTTCAGGTCTTTTATATAAAGAAACATGCAAATTGCCACATAATTTTTACAACTTTGTTCTCTTATGGTGCTCATTCCCCTTGCCAGTGGATTTCTTTTTCTGACCATCAATTTGTTCTTTAAAATAAATGGTTTGACTCCAATGGCAACATAAGTAACTTATACCTTACACGAGCTAGAGCATAATTATCATAACTGGGCTACAGTCAATATTTCTTGAAATCCTGAAGAGTTTTTGCAATTATAGCCCTATAGTGAAATTTTAGTCTGATGATTCCCAAACATACTCTAAGATTCTAAAGGCAACAAGCTTTATTCAACTGCCAAATTGACTCATAAACCATTTATTAACAACTTATTATCTTCTGATTATTAAACTACTGCAACAATAGTTCTTAATCTCACCAATCTTAGCTTCTACTAAGAAAGACCAAAATGAGACATTTTAATTGACAATAGTTTACTATATTAAGTTTGGGTTTTTTGCTTGATTTTGTTTGTTTTGTTTTCAAGGGAATTATAGACATGGAGGAGTATGGACATCTTTGTGGAGAAGGTAATATTTGAACTTCAGCTTTAGAGAATAAAAAATAATTTAGCAGATAAGGTAACAAAGGAGTCCACTTAAGATATAAATAATATCATAAGAAAAGGAGTAATAGTGTGACAATACAAGGCAAATTTCATAAGAACATAATAGTCCCTTTTGGCTAGAGTAACAAGTGTATGGAAGGAAAGCATATTAGATAGGACTGAAAAGTAAAAATTGCTGCCATGTCATCAGGAGAAAATGAATGTCTAATGTAAGAATTTAAAAAAGGAATATTGCTTAGTAAGTAATAAGGAGCCACTTAAAATTTTTAAGCAATGTCAAAATCAAGCCATAGTGCAACAAAGATTATTCTGGAGAAAAATAAAGAATGGGAGAATTCATGAAAATGATTTTTAGAAAAGAAGATGCATAAGTAGCTTCCAGACGTGTAAGCATAAAATGTATTTGCTCCTTCTTAAAAATATTATGCTCTGAGTGTAGGAAAATCACTATAATTTGCTGACATACTGATGGGAATAAACTGTTGTTGTTTCTCAGTTTTTTCAAATATGTATGACTTATTATAACCACATTTAAGGTTTTCTTTGAAAAGATATGGAGGTGATTTGCCATTTTTTAAACCCAATTTACAAATGAAAAAATGGAGGTAAACAGGATTAAGTAATTTTCCAGGCTAACACAGCTAACAATTATCTGCGCCTCGATTTGCACCACATTTTCCTGACTCCAGGCACAATGATCTGTGCTATTCTATGGGAAGTAGGGTTAAAGAAAGATATGATGGTAGGATGAGGTTGCAGAACTGGAACAAAGAAGAAGAAGAAACTTATTAGACATCAAAAGGAAGGAAGAATCATAGAGATCCTTCAGAGCTGGAGAAGTTCCAACTTCCAATTCAGAATTCAAAAGTCAAACTAATGTCTAAAAAATAAAGCTAAATGATCATTCAATCAAGGACACACCTTTCAATTTTGTACAGCTTAATTTCTTAACAAGTTTGCTTTGTTTATGTTTCTGTTGCTTTATTATTTTTGCTTTTTTACTTGTTACACAGAATTTAATTAACCTTGGAAACTTCCAATTCATTGCAGTTAGTTTTCTCTTCTGAACATAAAGAGAACATTTATAATAATTCCACTTCCATATGAAATCCTTTTCCAAGTCATTGTTGTCATCATCTACTCCTCCTCCTCCTCTTCCTCCTCCTCCTCCTTCTCTTCTTCCTCTTCTTCTTCTTCTCTTCTTCTTCTTCTTCTTCCTCTTACTCTCTTCTTCTTCCTCTTCTTCTTCTTCTTCCTCTTCCTCTTCCTCTTTCTCTTCTTCTTCTTCTTCTTCTTCTTCTTCTTCTTCTTCTTCTTCTTCTTCTTCATCTTCTTCTTCTTCCTCTTCTTCTTCTTCTTCTTCTTCTTCTTCTTCTTCTTCTTCTTCTTCTTCTTCTTCTTCTTCTTCTTCTTCTTCTTCTTCTTCTTCTTCTGCTTCTTCTTCTTCTTCTTCTTCTTCTTCTTCTTCTGCTTCTTCTTCTGCTTCTTCTTCTGCTTCTGCTTCTTCTGCTTCTTCTTCCTCTTCTTCTTCTTCTGCTTCTGTTTCTTCTTCTTCTTCTTCCTCTTCTTCTTCTTCTTCTTCTTCTTCTTCTTCTTCTTCTTCTTCTTCTTCTTCTTCTTCTTCTTCTTCTTCTTCTTCTTCTTCTGCTTCTTCTTCTGCTTCTTCTTCTTCTTTCCTCCTATTCCTTATGCCTCTTTTTCTTTCTTCTTTTTTTTCCCCAGTGTATACATCTTATTTCTTCAACTAGATTACCTCCATGGTTTCTAACACTCAAATTTTGATTTTTTTTTCCCATAGGAAAAGCTATCTCTCACAAAATGAAAAGACTATAAATTCAGTCCACTTTAAATCAATGAAGCATCATGATGCACTATAATAAAAATGAATTGTGTCAGCAACTTGATATCTATATGTCTCCTAAAATGTTTTCTTTTGTTTGATCCCAATTTCCAAGTCTTTAAAATGGTTTAGGGAAAGCTTCTGAGACAAGTTCCAACTTAAAATTCATTGGAAACCATAAGGTCCATAAGTGAGTGCTTTCCTGCTGCTTATTATTTTATATCACACAGAACTGGAGATATTTTCAGCAGCTTGTACTAAATTTCTAACTTGAATTATTGATCTCCAAATATAAAATTCTTACTTTATATCAACAACTACTTAAAGGCTACATGAATTTTTTATTCAATGTATATTTAAAAAGGAACAAATATTTCTTAAGTGATAGTTAAGATAAAGGCTCTCCCTGGTAGACATAGCTGCATTTGAAGGGAAATTTAAAAAAAAAAAAAACTATCAGAAATTTAAATAAGATAAAATGATTCTACTCTGTTTTATGCTACCAAATCCATAAAATTACATCTCATATTTTAGAACATGAAGGACACTCTGTCTGAGTGATTCAAAAGGGAGTACATTTTTTAAGTGAAAACAAAAATAGAAACAATTTATTTTCATTACATTATACAGATGTTTCTAGATAACTTATTGAAAAAATATATAAATATATTTGATATTTGATTTTGAAATATGACTAAACTCTTCTATTATATGTTTCCTCTAATATTAATGGAATTGATTAGTTTTCTAAATGATAAAAAACCATCAAACTTGTAAAATCTCATTGTAAGAAGAATTATCATAAACCTTGTTATTTTGCAATAAAGAAAAAAATTGGAATAATACATTACTACTTTGCTCAGTTCATCTTAAAATCTGAGATCTAGTAGACTTAGAGAATAATTACTTATTCTTCAGATTGGCAAATTGAAACATCTAGAGATGAACTGATTTTGAACACACTCTCCTTCACCCAAGGTCACATGTTTATAGTAAAGCAAGATTAAACCTAGATTTTTACAATTGACTTTGTAGAAACTAAATATATATACAACCTTTTTCTTTGTACACCACAAAGCACCTGATTTCACCTTTTCATGCATCTAATATATACAATTATATGCTATCTTATACTATTTCCATGTATTATCCCCTTATAAAGTAATATGTTTCATGAGCACATAATTTGTCTTTTATCTAAACTTTGTATTTCTTGAATATTTGGTACAGTTGTTTGGTTAGCAAGGAGCACTTGAATAAACTTTGGATTTGTTTTTCTCCTGGAGTCTTTGGCTTTATGTTTAATACTGCATGAAGTGTTTTTATTTGTACAAATACCATTTTTGTTTGTTTGTTTTTGTTTTGTCTTGTTTTTATATCTTTGTACCAGGTTATCTTGTCTTTTACAATTTTATTTATACTATATCTAGAAATTTTATTGTAGTATGTAATTTTCATTTTTTTCCCTTGGGGAAATATTTGTAAAGTGAGACTAGAATATAAAACTTTAGCATTTATAAAGTATGGTGTGTGTATGTATGTTACCCAAAAAGGAAAATTTATGTCCATATGGATTTGTCTAACTATAGCTTGCAAAAAGACATGGATATAAAACTCTCTGAAATGTTCCTAAAATGTCTGCAAGAGATATTCATTCCTGCATGCAGGGGAATAGAAGAGGAGACCACAAGACTAGCTTCTATCCACCCCCCCAAGAGATGGCTTGTAGATTAGAATTTTTATTTTTTCATATGACTATAGATGGCTTTAATTTTGCCACATTTTTGCCATCTGAAAAATGTCTGTTCATATTTTTGACCATTTCAGTTGAAGAATGAGTTGTATCCTTATAAATTTCCCACATTTCTTTATGTAGTTTAGAAATGAGAGCTTTATCAGAAACATGGGTTGTTAAAAAAAAAAAAAAATACCCAGATTTGTAGTTCCCTTTTAATCTTGTTTGTTGATTTTGTTGGTGCAAACCCTTTTTAATTTAATGTAACCCTAGAATTGTCCATTTTACCTTTTATAATGTTCTCTAGTTCTTCTTTGGTCATAAATTCCTGCCTTCTCTAAATATCTGAGAAGCAAATTATCCCTTTTTCTACTAATTTGCTCTTGCTAATTTCACACTTCATGCCCATTTTGACCTTATTTTGGTTTGGGGTGTGAGATGTCGGTTTATGCTGAGTTTCTGACATATTATTTTCCAGTTTGCCCTGTAAGTTTTTGTCAAATAATAAATTCTGTTCTCAGAAGTTAGAGCTTGGGCATTTATCACCAAATACTGGATTACTTTAAGCATTTGATTATTGTGTTGTGTGTATGTAACCTATTCCCTTGATACACTGCTCTATTTCTTAGCTAGTACCAAATGGTTTTGATAATTGCTGCTTTATAGTATAGTTTTAAATCCGGTACTACTAAACCACAATTCTTTGTATTTTTTTCATTAATTACCTTGATATTCTTGACCTTTTGTTCTTCCAGATGAATTTGATTACTATTTTTTCTAGTTTTATGAAATAATTTTTTAGCAGTTTGATTGCTATGGCACTGAACAAGTAGACCAATTTAGGCATAGTTGTCATTTTTTATTATATTAGCAAGGCCTACCTATGAGCAAATGATATTTTTCCAATTGCTTAGATCCAATTTTATTTTTTGTATTTCATATTTGTGTTGATATAGTTTCTCAATTTGTCTTGGCATTACTATTTTTTTGTTTGTTTGTTTTTTGTTGCTGAAGCAATTGGGGTTAAGTGACTTGCCCAGGGTCACATAGCAAGAAAGTGTTCAGTGTCTGAGGTCAGATTTGGGTTCAAGTCCTCCTGACTTCAGGGCTGCTGTTCTATCCACTGTGCCATCTAGCTGTCCGATTTTATTTCTTTTTGGAAAAATAATACAGATTTTTTTTAACCTTAGAGTAATACCTTCCTGGGTTAAATATTTAACAAGTGATCTCTTTTAAAAATTAAAATGCTACACATTTAAAAGTTTAATCTGCATTAATAATATTTTCTCTAATACTACATCAAGTATAAATAACACAATATTAAATCAAGTCCTGATTTGTAATGATTTCTGATTTTTGAGGTATAATTGATCCTTCAAATTTTAGATTATTCAAATTGAATGTAGCAAATTCCTGATTCCTTCAAATTACATCCTAGTTATATAAAATGCCCTAACAAATAGTTAATGAAGAAAAAAAATGGATCTAAACAGATTGCAAATAAATCAGAAAATTACACAAATTAGCAAGTACCAGGCCATGTTCTTCTCTTGAGTTCAATATGAACCCAATGAAGAAAAAAAAAATCTTAAATTAAATTAAGTTAATCAACAGGGTAATTCTTTGAAGTCTCTATGGAGGTAAGTTGGATAAAAATGAATGAGAAACTCCTATACATATCACTTGCCAAAATATTTTCTCTTCCTCTGTGTTTATTTCTATAGAGAAGCTCTTACTACATCTGTGCTTTCCTGAAACAGGAAGATAGATAAAGGTCTCTTCATTCCTTATCTTTCATTCAAACTCTGTTCTGACACAAGAATGCCACAATCATGTTATCACTATTTTCACTTCTGAAAAGAGACTTTTGCAAATGCACTACTGCAAAATTTAATGCCTTACTATTAATCCATGTTGATATTTATCTTAACATTTTCTGTAATATTTAATTGTTCCAACATTTGGTCAATATATATTTAATTTTGTCACCTATATTTACATTTAAAAAGAACTATATACATCATCTGGTATAGTGCCTTAATTTTTATAAATTAGGAAAATGAAATCCAGAAAGTAAAATTGACTTGCAATATTACATGGAACTGAAATTCAAATCAGAACACCCTACTGTAAATTCAGTGTTCTTTCAAACAAAATACTTTAAAGAATGACCTCTTGTTCCTATGTGTATTTCTTGATGATATATATTTAAATTCTACCCTATTTAAAATGATACATGTAATTTTAGTTTTTTTTTTTAATGCTACTGAAACAGAAAAAAAAATTAGCCTTAACCTTTGAATTTCTAACTCAGAATAAGAAAATTTTGAAATGAAAGGGACTATAACTTCCATGTAGTTGAGGAATTATTAACAACTTTTGTGTCATAAGTGCCTTTGACAAATTCTGAAACCTAAACCTGTCTCAGAGCAATGTATTTAGAATACATGAAATGAAGTGCATCAAAAAATATTTAAACGTGTGATTATTAAAATATTTTAAGTGTCCATAAAAGCCCATTTAATTTTTCTTAATTTAATGAAACCTATAACCAAGAAAAAAAAATCTCTAAATTGGTCATTCCATCTATACTTAAAGAATCTTGGTGGAAGAAAATCAGCTACTTCCTTAAGTAGCCTATTCATTCCCATTTTGGAAAACTCTGAATGTTAGATTTTTTATCGTTACATCAAACTTCAACTTGAATGTTCATAATTCTCTTCTTCTTCTTGATTTTATCATAAGGAGTCAAACAGAGCAATCTGGAGCATTTTTTCACATGAATTATCTTGTTTTATTTGATATTTATTTGATATTAATGTTTCTATTCCCCCTTCTAGATATCCCTATTTATTTCAACTGTCTTCAAAAAACATGCATTCTTAGATTCTGTGTATCCTACTTTCTGTTCTATGAGTAGAACTTAGTAATTTTCTTTCTAAATTATTACAAATTAACCTATATATAATATTCCAGATATCTTCTGATCAGAGGAATATATAATAGAACTTGGAAGCTCAATGGTTCAGTGAATAGAGCTCTCTGCCAAAGTCTAGAAGAATAAATTTCAAATCCAGTCTCAGACATTTACTATGTATGTGACCCTTGACAAGTCAGTATATTATTTGCTTTAATGCACTGGAGAAGGAAATGACAAACCATTACAGAATTTTGCTAAGAAAACTCCATGGTCGGGGCAGAACCAAGATGGCAGAGAGCACACAAGCATATTTCTGAGCTCTTCTTTACCCTCAGACTACTGTTTATGAAAGCACATGTGAATTACTGCTTGACTGTCAAAATCCATAAATATTGGTTGTACAATCCATTACCAACAGAATATAATCTCAAAATTCACCAGAAAAGGCCTGTTTTTGCTCATGCACAGGGACAGAACAGGGCTAAGCCAGGTGCAGACTCAAGCAGGCAGTTTGAACAATAATATTCTTTAATATTCATGTACCATAATTTATTCATTCTTTCTCTAACTACTATGTATCACTCATATTCCAGCACATGCTGTGGAGAACCAGAGCAGAGTACTGGATCTGTGGGGCAGTGCAGACTCCATGTAACTGAAAATATAGGGGGAGCAATCTATAGCAGTGTTGACTACTCTGCCCTGGTAGCAAGTCAGTAGACTAGCAGTGAAGTTATAAAACATCCAACACAAATTCAGAAGTAAATAGTGAACCCGGAAATGCCAAAGTCTCACAGGACCTAGCAACAGCCACCCAGCACTGGGAGTGAGTCAGTGCAAACTCAACTCAGCCACTGCCATTTCACTGCTGCTTATAGAGGTAGCTTGGAAAAAAACCCCTTGCCCTAAAAGTATATCCCAACTATTAAAAAAAAAAAAAAAATGAGTAAAAAGGCAAAGAGAACTCTGACCATAAACAGTTTTTATGGTGAAAGAGAAAAATAAATTTCAAACTTTGAGGAGACTAAAAGCATATTGTATCCAGATGAAGCCCCAAAGGGTGATATAAATTGGTCCCCATACAAGACTCTCTTAGAAGAATTTTTTTTTAAATCTTAAAAGAGAGCTGTTAGGATTCTTACAAGGTACATATGCACTTAGTTCACACCTTTAAACCAAAGAGAGAGGAAGGCCTCCAGAAAGTTAGCTGAGCCCAAGTAAAGGAGACAAGACTTGACGGAGAAAATAAAGGATCTGGACTTTAACTCCTGGTTGCATTTTGGGGTGATGAAACTGAACTGAAACAAAGGCTGCCTCCAGAAATTCCCCAAAGAAACCTGCCCCCAAGAGAATGATTAGTAATTTAGAGAAACAGAACACTACAGAGAGCAGAAGAAAAACGGGGAAAGCAAATGAAAACTTTGCAAGAGGTTTTGGAAAAGGTATATAAATTATTAAAAGATAGATTTGGCAAAATGGAAAAAGAAAACAACTCCCTGAAAAACAGAATTTCAGAAATGGAACAAAAGAAAATAACTCCCAAAAAGACAGAATTTTTGAAATGGAAAAAGTAATCCATAGAACAAAACAACTCATTTAAAAGCTCAACTGGACAAGTAGAAAAAGAAGTAAAAAAAAAAGTAAATAAAAAAATTCACTAAAATCACAACCACATAAAAGGAAATGAATGATTCATTGAGACATCAAGAATCAGTCAAGCAAAACCTAAAAGATGAAAAAAATGTAGAATACCTATTTGGGAAAACAACAGACCTGTAAAATAGATCTAAGAGAGACAATCTAAGGATTATTAGATTCCCTGAAAACCATGATGAAAAAAAGAACCTAGACACTATTTTGAAAGAAATTATCAAGGAGAACTGCCCTGATGTCATAGAATCCGAATGTAAAATAGCAATTGAAAGAATTCATTGAACCCTTCCTGAAAGAGACCCCAAATTTTAAACTCCAAGGAATATCATGGCTAAATTTCAGAACTGCCATACCAAGGAAAAAGTTTTACAAGCAACCCCCTAAAAATTTTTAAATACCAAAGAGCCCCAATAAGGATTACCCAGGGCCTAGAAGCTTCCACCTTAAAGAATCAAAGGACCTGGAATCTAATATTCCAAAAGGCAAAGTACTTAAAATGTAACCAAGAATAAAATATCACACTAAACTGATGATTTTCTTCTAGGGAAGAAGATGGGCATTAAATGAAGCAGGTGAATTCTATTTATTTCTGAAGAAAAGACTAGAGCTAAACAAAAATTTGACCTCCAAATATAGGACTGAAGAGAAGCTTAAAGCGGTAAAAAGTACTCCTCTCTTATGGGTATGCATATAAAGTGCATGTATAATTTGATTTAAGTGTTATAATATAAAAAAGGAACTAGAGGTGGAAAGGGGATTATACCAGAAAAGGGGAAAAGTGGAGGTAATTGAGGGAAATTACATATCATGAGAAGGCAAAGGAAATGTATTATACTATTCTATTATATTTGATGGAATGAAGGAGGGAGAAATGTATTATACTATTCTATTATATTTGAGGGAATGAAGGAGGGAGAAGAACATTGTGTGAATCTTTTTTCTCATCAGATTTGGCTCAAAGAGAAAATATTAGACATATTTCATTTGCAGAGAAACTTCTCTCACAATATTGAAAAGTGGGAGGGCAAAGGCAAAAAGAGAAGGAGTAGGCTAAATAGAAGGGAAAACAGAAATAGTAGTGGAAAAGTATTAAGAAGGGGGGAGATACTCTATAGAGGAAGGGACTTTTTGAGACAAGGGGTGCTCATAAATTAAATACTGGAGAGGAGGTAAGGGGCAAAGAAAAAAGAAAAGTATAATCTGGGGATAATAAGATGGCATGAAATATAGAATTAGTCATTTTAACCTGGAGAGACTTACATGAACTGATGCTGAGTGAAATGAGCAGAACTAAGAGATCATTATACATGGCAACAAGAAGACTATAAGATGAACAATACTGATGGACATGGCTCTCTTCAACAATGAAATGATTTAAACTATTTCCAATTGTTCAGTAATGAAGACAGCCATATATACACAGATGTCTATGGGAATTGAGTGTACACCAAAACATAATATTTTTACTCTTTCTGTTATAGTTTGCTTGCATTCTGGTTTTCCTTCTCAATTTTTTTTTTTTTTTTTGTGCAGCAAGATAATTGTATAAATATATGTAGATGTAGATATATTGCACTTAACATATAGTTTAACAAATTTGACATGTATTAGACTACCTGCCATCTAGGGGAGAGATGGGGGAAAGGAGTGGAATACTTGGAACAGAAAGAAGGTTTTGCAAGAGTCAATATTGAAAAATTACCCATGTATGTGTTTTGTAAATAAAAATGTTATAATTTAAAAAATGAAGGACAAACAAAATGTGTCATAATCTTCCCTCTTTTAAAAATACTATGATAAAATGTTAGTCTTTCTGAAAGCTTTAAATTCTGAAAGTGATCAAATATACAATATAAGAAATAAAAAAAAAAAACTAATAACAAAAATCACACATATTACATTTTCCCTTGTTGTTACCCTCACATTCCTGATATATAATCCAGCTTATATATGTGCAAGCTTCAAACATATTTCCTTATCAGTCATGTTATGAACAAATACAGAAAAAAATAAATTTAGAAATAATGTTTCAATTCGCATTCAGATCCCATCACCTGTTTTTTGTTTTGTTTTTTTTTTTTTTTTTTTGTTTTGTTTTGTTTTTTTATGAAGATAGGATTTTTCATTATGAGCATTTCTGGATTAATTTGAGATTATTGTATTTCTGAGAATGTTTAATTCATTCATAGTTTATCATCATGCAATACAGATGGGACTGTATACAGTGTTCTTTTGTTTCTGCTCATTTCAGTTTTTATGGTTCATATAAATATATCCAGGCTTTTCTTTTTTCTGAGGACATCTTGCTCATCATTCTTTTTTTTTTTTTTTTTAATTTACTTTTTTTATTTTAATAAAAGTTTTTTTCAACTTTTAACATATTACAAAGTACTGGTTTAAAGATGCTAATTTTCTCCTATGTACTCTTTTGACTACATCACACATTTTGGTTTGTTTTTTCATTGTCCTCATTCTCAATATTAAAATTAATAATTTATTGGCCCATTCAATCTTCACAACTATATTAAGTAGTTTCCAATTTATTTTTAATATGTGATATTGTTTTGAAGGTAATCCTTACAACATTATGATATGGGAGGAAAAGTACATTTAGTATTTTTGTTTTCTATATTTAGCTGTAAGGCTTCATGCCTTTGTACATGCTCAATATTTGTAAAAATGCTATGAGCAGTTAGGGAAAAAAATGTGTACTGATTTTTATTCTTATTCATTTTTTCCAGAGGTCTGTCATATCTAAAATTTCTAATATGCCATTCATTTTCATTTTTTATTATTTATTTCATCATTAGAATTGTCTAAACATATCATTAACCACAGATTTATTTCCTTTCTGAGAAGGGAAAATTAAAGCTATTCCCTAGTATAATTTGAGTATCAATATATTTTTTAAAATTCATTAACTTTTTCATTAAGAATGTTTCAGTTATGGCATTTTTTCTTAAAAGATTCAGAGTTAACTGTATTACTTCATTTTCTATGATACTTTTTAACAAGATATTATTTTCCTATTCATTTCTTTTCATTAGGTCTATTTTTGCTTTTATTTTGTCTGGGATTATGATTGTTACCCCTTCCATTTTTTACTTCTGGTGCAGCCTAATAGAGTCTGTTCCAGCACATAATTTTGTGGGTTTGTGTGTCTCTTTGTTTTAAAATTGTAGATCTTCAGGGGTGGAGCCAAGATGGCAGAGAAGATACATGGGAATTTGTAAGCTCCCTTCTTCCCTCAATACCAATTAGTTAAATCAGCCTTAAAAATAACTCTGTACTGATAGAAACCACAAGGACTGGAAGCACGACTTACCAGCTGAAGAGAATCTGGAGTTTCAACAGAAAAGGTCAGTTCCAAGGGGAGGAAGTAAAAAGGCCAGCACAGACGGTTAGGTGCTAATACGCTGTGCGGTTCAGGCTGGGGAGAACTCTGGGATCAGAGGAATCTGGCACAGGCTGTTAGCTCTTCTCTGCTTATAAAACAGCAGTTCAGAAGAGAAATCAAGCCACTTTAAAATATAAAGCCAGATACTAGAACAACCCCAATCCAGAAGTGGCCTAAAAAGATCTCAGCAAGACTGTGCAGCTGCTTTCTGCTATCCAGGCTTCACCTTGGGGTAGTTCAGAGCCTGAACAGCTGGGACACAGCCTGAGGCAACATGTAATCCACTTAGTGCTGGGCTTGGCCAGAGGCTGTGGAACTCAGCCACCAAAGTCCCAGAGAAGCAGAACCTTTGAAATAGGGACTGCGGTTTCCGGGCAGACACTTCCAGTTTGAGAGCAGGGGCTGTTCACATCAGCTACTGATATCCACGCCCCATGAGACACATTGGCTGGGCTTTGTGTCACCTTTAGTGTTCAGTCTTAAACCTCAGGGAAGTCGCTAGGACACACAGCAGGGTCCTTCACTGGGCAACCCTCATAGCACAGTCATACTAATCACCTCTGACATACTTCCAGGGAGGGGGAGGGAAACTCTCTCTCAGAGCTATATCTTAGCTCAGACACAGGAGCTGCTGCATCCACCCAGTCTGGGAGGAATCTGGTAAAGAAATAAATAAATAAACTTCTTACCCCAAGGGCAGACCCCGAAAGATTTTTAAGTATGAGTAAAAAGCTGAAGAGAACCATTGATTCCTTCTACACAGATAAAGAGCAGGTATCCAACCCCGAGGAAGTTAATAGCAGAGAGTCTACAGATAACAGCCTAAAGGGGAACGACACCTGACCCCCATCACATAACTCTCTCCTAGAAGAGACTATTAAAAAGTTAAGAGAGTTTGAAGAAAAATGGGGAAAGGAAAGAGAAGCTATGATAGAGAATAACAAAGTTCTAAAATTTGCTTTGGAAAAAATAAAGAATTCACAGGAGATTCAGGGAAACAAAATTTGTGAATTAGAAAAGATTAAAAAATCACAGGAAAGTAGGATTTCTGAATTGGAAAAGATAAAAAATTCTCAAGAAAGTTGGATTTCTGAATTGGAAAAGATAAAAAAAAGTCTTATGAAAGTAGTATTTCTGAATTGGAAAAAGAAAATAACTCTCTAAAAAAATTAGGGAAATGGAAAAAAACTCAATAGAGCAAAATAATACATTTAAAAACTCAATTGGACATGTACAAAAAGAACTAAAAATGTGAATGAAGAAAATAACTCATTAAAAATCAGGACAGAACAAATAGAAATGAATGATTCATTGAGAAATAAAGAGTCAGTCAAAACAACAACAACAAAAAAGAAAAGCTGGAGAATAATGTCAAATACTTACTGGGAAAACCTATAGACCTGGAAAATAGATCTAGGAGAGATAATCTGAGGATCATTGGACTTCCCCAAAATTATGACCAAAAAAAGAGCCTAGATTCTATTTTGCAGGAAATCATCAAAGAGAACTGTCCAGAAATAATAGAAACAGAAGGGAAAATAGGTGTTGAAAGAATTCATCGAACTCCTTCTGAAAAATACCCTAAAAAAAGAATTCCACAGAATATTGTGGCTAAGCTGCAGAACTACCAAACAAAGGAAAAATTATTGTAAGCACCTAGAAAAAAGCAATACAAATATCAAGGTGCCACAATAAGGGTCACTCAAGATCTGGCTGCCTCCACATTAAAAGATCTAAGGCCTGCAACCTGATATTCCGAAAGGGAAAATATCAAGGATTGCAACCAAGAATAAACTATCCAGCTAAGTTTAGCATTTTCTTCCATGGAAGAAGAGGGTCATTTAATGAAACAGAGGAAATCCATTTGTTTCTAAGAAAAAACCAGACTGAAACAAAAAATTTGATCTACATCCACAAGACTGAAGAGAAACATTAAAAGGTAAAAAGAACTCTTGAGAACTGTATCTCTGTTGTGGATATATAGAAGGTCCTCATGGATAATTTGATTTTACTGATATAAAAAAGGGGGGAGTACTAAAGGGAAGGAGGTAGTATCAGAAAAAGGATAAGGAGTGATAAAAAGAAGGAAACTACATCCCAGGAAGAGGCATAGAAAAATATACCACATCTGAGGGAATTTAGAAAGGGGGTGAAATATTGTGTGAATCTTGCTCTCATCAGAGTAAGTTCAAAGAGTAAATAATTTACCTATTTGTTTTTCAGAGAATTCTCTATCACCTCATTAAAAGGAGGGAGAGGAAAAGGAAAAAAGAAAAGGGGAATAAGGGAAGAGTACAAGAAAAGGGAAGGGATTTGGAAGGAGGGGGGAGGGATACTAAAATGGGAGGGCTGCGTGTCACAAGTAGGGTCTATAAATTAAATATTGGGGAAGGGGTTCAGGGGGTTCAAGGGAAAAACATAATCTGGGGATAATATGATGGCAAAAAATACAGAATTAGTAATTTTAACTGTAAATGTAAATGGGATAAACTCTCCCATCAAATGGAGACAGATAGCAGACTGGATCAAAAGTCAGAGCCCTACAATTTGCTGTTTACAGGAAACACATTTAAAGCAGGGAGATACATACAGAGTAAAGGTAAAAGGTTGGAGCAGAATCTATTATGCTTCAGGTAAAGCCAAAAAAGCAGGGGTAGCCATCCTTATCTCAGATCAAGCAGAAGCAGAAGTTGATCTAATTAAAAGAGATAAGGAAAGAAACTATATCCTTCTAAAAGGTAGCAGAAACAATGAAGCCATATCAATATTAAACATATATACACAAAGTGCTATAGAATCTAACTTTCTAAAGGAAAAGTTAATAGAGTTTCAACAAGAAATAGACAGTAAAACTATAATAGTGGGAGATCTCAACCTTGGATTCTCAGATTTAGACAACTCAAAACACATAACAAATAAAGAAAGAAATTTAAAAAGTAAATAGAACATTAGAAAAATTAGGTATGATAGACCTTTGGAGAAAACTGAATGGTGATAGAAAGGAATGTACTTTCTTTCAGCAGTTTATGGAACCTATTGGAACAAAAATTGACCTTGTATTAGGGCATAAAAATCTCAAAATTAAATGAGGGAAGGCAGAAATAATAAATGCCTTCTTCTCAGATCACAATAAAATAAAAATTACATTCAATAAGAAGTTAGGCGTAAATAGACCAAAAAGTAATTGGAAACTGAATAATCTCATCTTAAAGAATGACTGAGTGACACAGCAAATTATAGAAACTATTAAAAATTTCACCCAAGATAATGACAATGATGAGACATAATACCAAAATCACCAACAAAATGCAACAGCAAGAAATACAAAGAGAAATTCTATTCCAAACAAATGTTGAGAGTATAAAATATTTGGGAATCCATCTACCAAAGAAAATTCAGGAATCATATGAGCAAAATTATGAAACACTTGCCAGAGAAATAAAGTCAGATTTAAATAATAGGAAAAACATTCAGTGCTCTTGGATAGGCCGAGCGAATATAATAAAGATGACAATACTCCCCAAACTAATCTATTTATTTAGGCTATACCAATCAGACTCCCAAGAAACTATTTTAATGACCTAGAAAAAATAACAATAAAATTCATATGGAAGAATAAAAGGTCAGGAATTGAAAGGGAATTAATGAAAAGTCAGATGAAGGTGGTCTAGGTGTACCTGATCTAAAGCTATATTATATAGCAGCAGTCACCAAAACCATTTGGTATTGGCTAAGAAATAGACCGGTAGATCAGTGGAACAGATTAGATACAAAGGACAAAAAAGGGTATATCTATAGCAATCTAGTCTTTGACAAACCCAAAGATACCAACATTAGGGATAAAAATTCATTATTTGAAAAAAACTGTTGGGAAAACTGGAAATTAGTATGGCAGAAATTAGATATGGATCCACACTTAACACCATATAACAAGATAAGATCAAAATGGGTCCATGACTTAGGCATAAAGAATGAGATCATAAATAGATTAGAGGAACAGAGAATAGTCTCCCTCTCAAACCTGTGGAGGAGGAAGGAATTTATGACCAGAGGAGAACAAGAGATCATTATTGATCACAAAATGGAATATTTTGATTACATCAAACTAAAAAGTTTATGTACAAACAATACTAATGCAAATAAGATTAGAAGGGAAGTAACACATTGGGAAAATATTTTTAAAGTTAAAGTTTCTGACAAAGGTCTCATTTCCAAAACATATAGAGAGCTGACCCTAATTTATAAGAAATCAAACCATTCTCCAATTGATAAATGGTCAAAGGATATTAACAGGCAATTCTAGGATGATGAAATTAAAACTATATCCACTCATATGAAAGGGTGTTCCAAATCACTACTGATCAGAGAAATGCAAATTAAGACAACTCTGAGATACCACTACACACCTGTCAGATTGGCTAATATGACAGGAACAAATAATACTGAATGTTGGAGGGGCTGTGGGAAAACTGGGACACTGATGCATTGTTGATGGAGTTGTGAAAGAATCCAACCATTCTGGAGAGCAATTTGCAACTATGCCCCAAAAGTTATCAAACTGTGCATACCCTTTGATCCAGCATTGCTGCTATTGGGCTTATATCCCAAAGAAGTACTAAATGGGGAAAGGGACCTGTATGTGCCAAAATGTTTGTGGCAGCTCTTTTTGTAGTGGCTAGAAACTGGAAGATGAATGGATGTCCATCAAGGAGAATGGTTGGGTAAATTATGGTATATGAAGATTATGGAATATTATTGCTCTTTATGAAATGACCAGCAGGACGAATACAGAGAGGTTTGGAAAGACTTACATCAACTGATGCTGAGTGAAATGAATAGAACCAGAACATCGCTGTACACTCCATTGCTGCATGAAGATGTATTCTGATGTAAGTGGATATCTTCACCATAAAGAAGATCCAACTCACTTCCAGTTGATCAGTGATGGACCGAATCAGCTACACCCAGAGAAGAAACACTGGGAAGTGAGTGTAAACCGTTAGCATTTTTTTATTTTTCTCCCCAGGTTATTTTTATCTTCTGAATCAAATTCTTCCTTTGCAACAACAACAACAACAACAAAATTCGGTTCTTCACATATATATTGTACCTAGGATACACTATAACATATTTAATATGTATGGTATTGCCTGCCCATCTAGGGGAGGGGGTGGAGGGAAGGAGGGGAAAATTCAGAACAGAAGGGAGTACTAAGGATAATGTTGTAAAAAATTACCTATGCATATATACTGTCAAAAATATTATAATTATAAAATTAATAAAATGAAATAAAATTCAGATTGAACCATACAAATTAAAAAAATAAATAAATGAAAAGATTGTAGATCTTCTAAGAGAAGATACAAAATTTAACCCAGACAGTTTCCTAGTGTCACTGAACATAGGCAGGAGGATGCAGTTGTGGGAAGTGTTGGAACATGTTTTTAAGTTCACCAGTTTTATAAAATGGTTTTCATATCATTTTCTCCCAAGTATAACGCATATGTCCTAGTACCAATGCACATTTTACCTTAGATTTGGAGGTGAAGTCTGTTAAAGTTAAAGCCAGAGTTGGAAGGTTGGTTAGGCTTGGAATTGCAGGTGGAGTTGCAGAATTTTTCTTTGTTTTCCAGCATGTGAGGCAGGAGTATTGTAAGGTTCAAATGAGACAGTCACCGTTAAGTATTTTACAAACTTTAAAGTGCTGAATAAATGACAGTTTGCTTTTTAAAAAATGGTCCTTCTAAAGAAGATATTGTTAATTTTGGTTTTAATTTATTCTATTATTCATTTATATTTGATAGGTCAATTCATCTCACTCATTAATAATTCTCATTAATCTTACTCTTAATAATTTTTAACTGTAAATTCCTCTCCATCCTATTTCTCCTGGTGTGTCTCTATGTCTGTTAGGTTCTTACTAAGTGCTAAGTTGGTACTTAACAATTCTCTAATTCACACCTTTGGTTCCTACCTTTAAGGGGAGTTTATCCCTTTGAACTTCTGAGGAGGAGTTTACATATGAAAAAGAGTTTACACAACCTTTAAAAGGAGCAGTTTCATTACTTGAAGTAATTTTCCCATAAGTCCTTGAGTTCTCACAACCCCCTTCTTTGGGAAGATAAAAGAGACAACATTGGGACTAGAGGAGTGAGTCTTCTCTAGGTCAGAGTTGGGACGGATCTCTACAGGAAGAAGAGTTTGTCTGGGAGATTGAGTTTAGACAGCAGATCTCCTCTCAGAGAGCGATTGGCAGTTTCTGGAGACAACAGAACATTACATATGTCTGTTTGTTTTTGTCTCTCTTAACTGTGCCTGTCCATTTGACTATCTGTCTCTCTGTGTCTGACTCTCTCCTTTTCTTTAAAATCTCTTTTGCTTCTAACTACAGTCTCATTTAATGTGCAGTTTCTTTATCCCTCCCAACACACACCATTTTTTTTTTCTATTCCCTTTTCCTCATTTCCAAATAGTGTAAGATAAATTTCTATACCTAAGTGATTGTGTTTATGGATGTATAAATATATGTTTGAAACTGGAAATTAGTATGGCAGAAAACTGAAAATTAGTATGGAAGAAAACTGAAAATTAGTATGGCAGAAACTAGGCATGGACCCACATTTAACACCACATACTAAGATAAGATCAAAATGGGTCCAAGATTTAGACATAAAGAACGAGATCATAAATAAATTAGAGGAACATAGGATAGTTTACCTCTCAGACTTGTGGAGGAAGAAGGAATTTGTGTCGAAAGGAGAACTAGAGATCATTTTTGATCACAAAATAGAAGATTTTGATTACATCAAATTAAAAAGCTTTTGCACAAACATAACTAATGCAAACAAGATTAGAAGGGAAGTAACAAATTGGGAAAACATTTTTACAGTTAAAGGTTCTGATAAAGGCCTCATCTCCAAAATATACAGAGAATTGACTTTAATTTATAAGAAATCAAGCCATTCTCCAATTGATAAATGGTCAAAGGATATGAACAGACATTTTTCAGATGATGAAATTAAAACTATTTCAACTCATATGAAAGAGTGTTCCAAATCACTATTGATCAGAGAAATGCAAATTAAGACAACTCTGAGATATCATTACACACTTGTCAGATTGGCGAAAATGAAAGGAACAAATAATGATGAATGTTAGAGGGGCTGTGGGAAAACTGGGACACTGATGCATTGTTGGTGGAGTTGTGAAAGAATCCAACCATTCTGGAGAGCAATCTGGAATTATGCCCAAAAAGTTATCAAAATGTGCATACCTTTGACCCACCAGTGCTACTACTGGGCTTATATCCCAAGGAAATACTAAAGAATTAAAGGGACCTGTATGCGCCAAAATGTTTGTGGCAGCCCTTTTTGTGGTGGCTAGAAACTGGAAAATGAATGGATGTCCATCAATTGGAGAATGGTTGGGTAAATTACGGTATATGAATGTTATGGAATATTATTGTTCTGTAAGAAATGACCAACAGGAGGAATACAGAGAGGCTTGGAGAGCCTTACATCAACTGATGCTGAGTGAAACGAGCAGAACTAGGGGATCATTATACACTTCAACAATCATACTTTATGAGGATGTATTCTGATGGAAGTGGATATCTTTAACATAGAGAAAAGCTAATCCAATTCCAATTGATCAATGATGGACAGAATCAGCTACACCCAGAAAAGGAATACTGGGAAATGAGTGTAAACTGTGAGCATTTTTTTTCTTCCAGATTATTTTTGCCTTCCTAATCCAATTCTTCCTTTGGAACAACAACAACAACAACAACAACAATAAAATTCGGTTCTGCACATATATATATATTGTACCTAGGATATACTATAACATATTTAATATGTATGGGAATGCCTGCCATATAGAGGAGGGGATGGAGGGAAGGAGGGGAAAAATTCGGAACAGAAGGGAGTACAAGGGATAATGTTGTAAAAAAAAATACCTATGCATATGTACTGTCAAAAAAAATGTTATAATTATAAAATTAATTTAAAAATATGTGTGTCTTTGTGTGTGTGTGTGTGTGTGTGTGTGTGTGTATTTCCCTCTTTTAACCAATTTAGATGAAACAAAGGTTCAAGGGCTATGTCTACTACTTTTCCTTCTAATGTAAAAGTCCTTTTAGGTGCTCCTCTTTTATAATAGATAATAACCCCCATTATTTCTCTCCCTTTTCTGATCCCCAAAGGCATCCCTCTTTATCACTTAACCATTTTTGACATATAATCAATCTACTACTATGCTATCTGTCTATATGGAATCTTTCATACTGAATTTGAAATTCAAATATTCCATTTATCTGATCTTTTCATTAAGAATGCATGAAAATCTTATATTTTATTAAATATTCATTTTCTTCCTGAGAAGGATAATATTCAGTTTTCCTAGATGGTTATTTTTGCTTATAAATGCAATACTTTTTTATTTCCCCAAAAATATATTCCAAGTCCTACAGTTCTTTAGCATGTAAGCTGCTAAATCTTGTGTGATCCTGATTGTAACTTTATGATATTGGAATTTCTTGTTTCAGGTAGTAAGAAGCATTTATCTTTGTTTTGGGAGCTCTAAAATTGGGTTGTAATACTTCTGGAAGTTCTCATTTCTACATCTTTTTAAGATTCTTTCAATTTCAATTTTTGTAATTATTGTATATCTTATTAATTATCCTGGCTAATTTCTTGAAATATGATTTCTAGGCTGTGTCCTTGATCATAGCTTTCAATTTGTCCACTAATTCTTCCATTATCTCTTTTATCTAATTTCTATATTCATTATTTTCTTATTAGATATTATGCATTTTCTTCATTTTTTTTCATTTTTTAATTTGTTTTCTCTTGCAGTTTTGAGTCTTTCCTTTTCAATGGCCCAAGTTTTACTTTTAAGAAATTATTTTCTTCAGTGATCTTCTTCCATCTTTCTTTTTTCACTTGACCAATTCTACTTTTAAGGACTTCTTTTCATTATTTTTTATTTTATTTTTACTTTTTGTTTTATACTTCTTTCTTCCACTTAACTAATTCTTTTTAAGGTGTATTTCTACATTTTTGCTCTTTTAACAAGCTGCTAATTATATTTTTTGCTATTTTCTTCCCTTATTTTCATTATTTTTCCTAATTTTTCCTCTTCCACTTTTATTTACTTTTGAAATTAACTTTTAGTTCTTTTAAGAATGCATGTTGGGAAGGGGGCGGAGCCAAGATGGCGGAGAGGAAACACACGACTCAGTGAACGTCCTCACTCCCTCACAACCAATTAGATAAATTAAGTCTCAAAATTAGCTCAGGACTGATAGATACCACAAGGACTGGAAGCACGACTTACCAGCTGAAGAGAATCTGGCGTTTCAACAGGAAAGGTCAGTTCTCAGGGGAGGAATAAGAAAGACCAGCACAGACGGTGGGGTAGGGGCACACTGCGCCCATTGCGCTGGGAGGGGCTCTGGGATCAGAGAAGCCACTGAGGTAAAGGAATCTGGCACAGGCTGTTAGCTCTTCTCTGCTAATTATTTAGCAGTTCAGAAGAGAAAGCCAAAATATTTTAAAACTCAGATTAGATTCCCCCCCCCACCCACCCTGGGGGTGACTCAGCAGACTCGGCACCAGGGGGTGTGGCCTCAGCTACCTCCTGAGAATAGTTAAGAGACTGACAAGTGGGTGGATACGGCCCAAGGCAACACACACTGCCTAGCTTAGCTGGAGAGAGTGGAACTCAGCTCCAGGAAGTCCCAGAGAAGTGGAACCTTTGAACTAGGGACCGTGGTTTCTGGCAGACACTTCCGTTTTGAGCGCAGGGGCTTCTCACGTCACCTGCTGCAGACATCCACTCCCCACCCGGACACATAGGCTGAGCTTCTTGCTGTCTTCACTATTCTACGCCCTCAAAGCACAGCAGTGCTAATCACCTCTGAGGCGCTTCCAGGGAGGGGGTGGGGAACTCTCTCCCAGAGCTCTCTCTTAGCGCGGGCGCAGGGGCCGCTGCATCCATCCGGTCTGGGAGGAAGCTGGTAAAGAAGTAAATAATTTCCTACCCCAGGGACAGACCCCAAAACATTTTTTAAGTATGAGCAAAAAAGCTAGAAAAACTATAGATTCCTTCTATACAGAGAAAGAGCGGGTATCCAACCCCGAGGAAGTTAACAGCAGAGAGTCAGCAGATAACAACCTAAAGGGGAACGATTCCTGCCCCCCATCACATAACTCTCTCCTAGAAGAAGCTCTTAAGAAATTGAGGGAGATCGAAGAAAAATGGGGCAAGGAAAGGGAAGTTATGATAGAGAATAACAACGTCCTGAAATTGGAGTTGGAAAAAATAAAGAATTCACAGGAGATGCAGGGAAACAAAATTAGTGAATTAGAAAAGGTTAAAAAAACACAGGAAAGTAGGATTTCTGAATTGGAAAAGATAAAAAAGTCTCAAGAAAATAGAATTTCTGAATTGGAAAAAGAAAATAATTCTCAAAAAAAAAAAATTAGGGAAATGGAAAAAAATTCAATAGAGCAAAATAATTCATTTAAAAACGAAATTGGGCATTTACAAAAAGAACTAAAAACTGTGAAAGAAGAAAATAACTCCTTAAAAGTTAGGATGGAACAAATAGAAATGAATGATTCACAGAGAACCCAAGAATCAGTCAAACAAAACAAAAAAAATGAGAAGCTGGAGAACAACGTCAAATACTTACTGGGAAAAGAAAACTTTGACCAAAAAAAGAGCCTAGATTCTATTTTACAGGAAATTATCAAAGAGAACTGTCCAGAGATAATAGAAACAGAAGGGAAAGTAGATGTGGAAAGAATTCATCGAACTCCTTCTGAAATAGACCCTAAAAAAAGAACACCACGGAATATTGTGGCTAAGCTGCAGAATTACCACACAAAGGAGAAAATCCTGCAAGCAGCTAGAAAAAAACAATTTAAATACCAAGGTGCCACAATAAGGGTCACCCAAGATCTGGCTGCCTCCACATTAAAAGATAGAAGGGCCTGGAACCTGATATTCCGTAAGGCAAAAGATCAAGGACTGCAACCAAGAATGAACTACCCAGCTAAGTTTAGCATCTTTTTCCACGGAAGAAGATGGTCATTCAATGAAACAGAGGAATTCTATATGTTTCTAAGAAAAAAACCAGACTTAAACAAAAAATTTGATCTACATCCACAAGACTGAAGAGAAACAGAAAAAGGTACACAGAACCCTTGAGAACTGTAACTCTGTTGTGGGTATATAAAAAATACTCAAGGATAATTTGATTTTACTGATATAAAAGAAAAAAAGGGGGGTGTAGTAAAGGGAAGGAGGTCGGTTCAGAAAAAGGGGAAGGAGTAATAAAAAGAGGGAAACTACATCCCAGGAAGAGACATAGAAAATACACCATATCTGAGGGAACTTAGTGAGGGGGAGAATCATTGTGTGAATCTTACTCTCATCAGAAGAGGCTCAAAGAGTAAATAATTAACATATTTGTTTTTCAGAGAATTTTCTCTCACCTCATTAAAAGGGGGGAGAGGAAAAGGGAAAAGGAAAAGGGGAATAAGTGAAGGGACTTGGAGGGAGGGGGGAGGGATCCGAAAAAAAAAAAAAAAAAAAAAAGAGGAAGGGTTGCGCGTCACAAGGGGGGTCTGTAAATTAAATATCGGGGAGGGGGATCAGGGGGGTCAAGGGAAAAAAGCATAATCTGGGGATAATACGATGGCAGGAAATACAGAATTAGTAATTTTAACTGTAAATGTAAATGGGATGAACGATCCCATCAAACGGAGACGGATAGTAGATTGGATCAAAAAGCAGAACCCTACAATATGTTGCCTACAGGAAACACACTTAAAGCAGGGAGATACATACAGAGTAAAGGTAAAAGGTTGGAACAGAGCCTATTATGCTTCAGGTAAAGCCAAAAAAGCAGGGGTAGCTATCCTTATCTCAGATCAAGCAAAAGCAGAAGTAGATCTTGTTAAAAAAGATAAGGAAGGAAACTATATCTTGCTGAAAGGTAGCATAAATAATGAAGCCATATCAATACTAAACATATATGCACCAAGTGGTATAGCATCTAACTTTCTAAAGGAAAAGTTAAGAGAACTGCAAGAAGAAATAGACAGTAAAACTATAATAGTGGGAGATCTCAACCTTGCACTCTCAGATTTAGACAAATCAAACCACAAAACAAACAAGAAAGAAATTAAAAAAGTAAATAGAACATTAGAAAAACTAGGTATGATAGACCTTTGGAGAAAACTGAATGGCAATAGGAAGGAATATACTTTCTTCTCAGCAGTTCATGGATCCTATACAAAAATTGACCATATACTAGGACATAAAGATCTCAAAATTAAATGTAGGAAGGCAGAAATAATAAATGCCTTCTTCTCAGATCACAATGCAATAAAAGCTACATTCAGTAAAAAGTTAGGGGTAAATAGACCAAAAAGTAATTGGAAACTGAATAATCTCATCTTAAAGAATGACTGGGTGAAAGAGCAAATTATAGAAACAATTAACAATTTCACCCAAGATAATGATAATGATGAGACATCATATCAAAATCTTTGGGATGCAGCTAAAGCGGTAATAAGGGGAAATTTTATATCTTTAGAGGCTTATTTGAAGAAAATTGAGAAAGAGAAGATTAACGAATTGGGCTTACAACTTAAAAGGCTAGAAAAAGACCAAATTATAAACCCCCAACCAAAAATTAAACTCGAAATACAAAAATTAAAAGGAGAAATCAATAAAATTGAAAGTAAAAAAACTATTGAATTAATAAATAAAACCAAGAGTTGGTTTTATGAAAAAGCCAATAAAATAGATAAACCTTTGGTAAATTTGATCAAAAAAAAGAAAGAGGAAAATCAAATTGATAGTCTTACAAATGAAAAGGGGGATCTTTCCACCAATGAAGAGGAAATTAGAGAAATAATAAGGAGTTACTTTGCCCAACTTTATGCCAATAAATTTGATAACTTAAGTGAAATGGATGACTTCCTCCAAAAATATAGGCTCCCTAGATTAACAGAGGAGGAGATAAATTGCTTAAATAGTCCCATTTCAGAAAAAGAAATAGAACAAGCTATTAATCAACTCCCCAGGAAAAAATCCCCAGGGCCAGATGGATTCACATGTGAATTCTACCAAACATTTAAAGAACAATTAGCCCCAATGTTATATAAATTATTTGAAAAAATAGGGGATGAAGGAGTCCTACCAAACTCCTTTTATGACACAGACATGGTACTGATACCTAAACCTGGTAGATCGAAAACTGAGAAAGAAAATTATAGACCAATCTCCTTAATGAATATTGATGCTAAAATCTTAAATAAGATATTAGCAAAAAGACTTCAGAAAATCATCTCCAAGATAATACACTATGATCAAGTAGGATTTATTCCAGGAATGCAGGGCTGGTTTAATATTAGGAAAACTATTAATATAATTGACCATATTAATAATCAAATTAATAAGAACCATATGATCATCTCAATAGATGCAGAAAAAGCATTTGACAAAATCCAACATCCATTCCTACTAAAAACTCTTGAGAGTATAGGAATAAATGGATTATTCCTTAGAATAATCAGGAGTATATATTTAAGACCGTCAGTAAGCATAATATGCAATAGAAATAAACTGCAACCTTTCCCAGTAAGATCAGGAGTGAAACAAGGTTGCCCACTATCACCATTACTATTCAATATAGTACTAGAAACGCTAGCCTCGGCAATAAGAGCCAAGAAAGAGATTCAAGGAATTAGAGTAGGAAATGAGGAAATTAAACTATCACTTTTTGCAGATGACATGATGGTATACTTAGAGAACCCCAAAGACTCTGCTAAAAAGCTACTAGAAATAATTCAAAATTTCAGCAAAGTGGCAGGATACAAAATAAATCCACATAAATCCTCGGCATTTTTATATATCACTAACAAAATGCAACAGCAAGAGATACAAAGAGAAATTCCATTCCAAACAAATGTTGAGAGTATAAAATATTTGGGAATCCATCTACCAAAGAAAAGTCAGGAATTATATGAGAAAAATTACAAAACACTTGCCACAAAAATAAAATCAGATTTAAATAATTGGAAAGACATTCAGTACTCTTGGATAGGCCGAGCGAATATAATAAAGATGACAATACTCCCCAAACTAATCTATTTATTTAGTGCTATACCAATCAGACTCCCAAGAAACTATTTTAATGACCTAGAAAAAATAACAACAAAATTCATATGGAAGAATAAAAGGTCAAGAATTGCAAGGGAACTAATGAAAAAAAACTCAGAGGAAGGTGGTCTAAGTGTACCTGATCTAAAGCTATATTATATAGCAGCAGTCACCAAAACCATTTGGTATTGGCTAAGAAATAGACCGGTAGATCAGTAGAACAGATTAGATACAAAGGACAAAAAAGGGTACATCTATAGCAATCTAATCTTTGACAAACCCAAAGATTCCAACATTAGGGATAAAAATTCATTATTCGGAAAAAATTGTTGGGAAAACTGGAAATTAGTATGGCAGAAATTATTTATGGATCCACACTTAACACCATATACCAAGATAAGATCAAAATGGGTCCATGATTTAGGCATAAAGAGGGAGATAATAAATAGATTAGAGGAACAGAGGATAATCTACCTCTCAGACTTGTGGAGGAGGAAGGAATTTATGACCAGAGGAGAACTAGAGATCATTATTGATCACAAAATAGAAGATTTTGATTACATCAAACTAAAAAGTTTCTGTACAAATAATACTAATGCAAACAAGATTAGAAGGGAAGTAACAAATTGGGAAAATATTTTTAAAAACAAAGGTTCTGACAAAGGTCTCATTTCCAAAATATATAGAGAACTGACCATAATTTATAAGAAACCAAACCATTCTCCAATTGATAAATGGTCAAAGGATATGAACAGACAATTCTCAGAGGAAGAAATTGAAACTATATCCACTCACATGAAAGAGTGTTCCAAATCACTACTGATCAGAGAAATGCAAATTAAGACCACTCTGAGATACCACTACACACCTGTCAGATTGGCTAAAATGACAGGAACAAATAATGACAAATGTTGGAGGGGATGTGGGGAAATTGGGACACTAATACATTGCTGGTGGAGTTGTGAAAGAATCCAGCCATTCTGGAGAGCAATCTGGAATTATGCCCAAAAAGTTATCAAACTGTGCATACCCTTTGACCCAGCAGCGCTACTACTGGGATTATATCCCAAAGAAATACTAAAGAGCGGAAAGAGACATATATGTGCCAAAATGTTTGTGGCAGCTCTTTTTGTTGTAGCTAGAAACTGGAAGATGAATGGATGTCCATCAGTTGGAGAATGGTTGGGTAAATTGTGGTATATGAAGGTTATGGAATATTATTGCTCAGTAAGAAATGACCAGCAGGAGGAATACAGAGAGGCCTGGAGAGACTTAAATCAACTGATGCTGAGTGAAATGAGCAGAACCAGAAGATCACTGTATACTTCAACAACGATACTGTATGAGGATGTATTCTGATGGAAGTGGAAATCTTCAACATAAAGAAGATCCAACTCACTTCCAGTTGATCAATGATGGACAGAGGTAGATACACCCAGAGAAGAAACACTGGGAGGGGAATGTAAATTGTTAGTACTAATATCTGTCTGCCCAGGTTGCATGTACCTTTGGATTCTAATATTTATTGTGCAACAAGAAAATGATATTCACACACATGTATTGTACTTAGACTATATTGTAACACATGTAAAATGTATGGTATTGCCTGTCGTCGGGGGGAGGGAATAAGGGAGGGGGGGTAATTTGGAAAAATGAATACAAGGGATAATATTATAAAATATATATATATATATAATAAAAAAAAAATTAAAAAAAAAAAAAAAAAAAAAAGAATGCATGTTGGAATTCAGTCCAAATAAAGATTTCTTTGAGGCTTTGCTTGCAATGGTTTTGACTTTATTGTATTCTGAATTGGATTCTTGATGTTCCCTGTCACCATAACAACTTTTTATGGTCAGGTCCTTTTGTTCTCTTTATGTTTTCTAATTTTTTCACATTATTTCTTGTTTAAAGTTTTTGTCAAAGCTGAGTTTATTTTTATTTTTATTTTTTTTCTGGTGTGTGTATATGTATGCATGTTGGGGCAATGTCTTTGGGTGCTTTTGCACTGCATTTTTGAGAACTATTTTCTGTATAGTGATCTTCTGGTTCTGCTCATTTCACTCAGCAACAGTTGATGTAAGTCTCTCAAATTTCCATTTCATTTAGAGCCCTGAAATAAGTTAGAAAGTTGGAAACTTTCTGTGTTTCCTACTTAGTTCTATAAAGGGAGGTGTGACTTTGTTGGTCTGTTCTCTTGCCCTGGAAAAATTTCTAGAATTAATATTATTTTGTAAGGTCCCTACTCTTCTGGGAGCATAATTGTATTGATTGTCAGGACACTTGCTTCCTTTTGACTGAAAGTGCTCCATTTTGCCCTTAATATGTGATGCAGAAATTGATGCACAACATGGAGTTGGCAACTCACTTTTAGTCCTTTCTTTATTATTAGCATAGGTAATCCCTGTAAACATTTTATAACAAATTACTAGGTCCCTTTGCCATCTCTTTTTTGAAAATTTTCAAAACTGCTTTTGAATTTTAACCCTATTACCAACATTTTATTGATATGGACTCTGAATCAGCTTCCACTCTTGTATCACAGTACTCTTCTTCTAGACTCCTAGGTTTTTCTAGGCTAGAAAATGTTTCTCAATGATTTTTTTGTTGTTGATTATTTTACTCTAGAATTTTATTTGAGGTGTTATTTTAAATTTGTTTGTAAAGAATACTGAAAGAGGTAAGATGAGTACTTTCTCTAATCTCTTGGATCTCCAGCATGCTATTTTTTACTCAATAAATATCAAATTGAGAGATAAAATTTATTTTCCCATGAGGTAGTTGTTTTAATATTTCTAATTGGAATCTGTAGGCTATAGATAGCATTTTTTAATGTGACCTACTTAAAGTGAAATTCATTTTCTTTAGTTTGATGGTTTCCACTGAGATCAAATATGTTTGATAAGATTGGATTCTTCACCTATGCTAAATACAAATAATTCTCCAAGTATAACCTAGATGTTAAAAATTTCCACTTCATTTAGAGCCCTGAAATAAGTTAGACCTTTATTCCTTATCAGCTTTCCAGTAGACATTTCTGCAAATACCAACACTGATGGTTTTGAAATTTTTAATTATCATGCTCAATGTGCAGCAGATGCATAAAAAATTGAATTAGAAATCATGAAAAAGAAATACAAAGAGGGAAATAAGTCAAATTTTAAATACATGACTGATGGTAGAATACTGTAACTGGAAGGAAAGTTAGAGATCATTTATACAATTTCCCATGTTTCATGAGTAAAGATAAGTTTCAAAAGAATAAATATGTAAATGTTCACAAATTCCTAGGATCAGCATCAAGATTAAAATGCATAATTTATTTTTTTCTTGAAAATACATCTAATAAATATTTTTATATTATCACCTATGTTTTTCATTGGCAAATTCTTCCTACCCTTTACACAGAAATATCACTATAATGAAGAGTGATGGGGATGTTACTTGGTATAGTGGATAGAGCACCAGCTATGAAGTCAGGAGCATCTGAATTCAAATCTGGCCTCAGCACTTAACATTTCCTGGTTGGGTGACTCTCTGGGCAAGTTACTTAATCCCAATTGCTTAAGAAAAAACAATGTTTATAAAGAAGAGTGAAAAACACAAAGAAAAAAAGGCATAGTTAAATAGGATATGAAAGAACATATCTGACAGATTTTTACATATCTCTCAGCTCGATAAAAATCAATAGATTGATTTAAAATGTGTGTGCACATTTATATGTTATATGTGTATATATTGGATTATTATACTCTGCATTATTCAATGTTAATTTTTTTTGTTATTTCCAACTATATTGTTTTATTTACTTTCTATATTGTTTTACTATTTCCCCATACTTCATTTTGTTTTAGTTGACATGAGTCTTCCCATCTTTATATATATATATATATATATATATATATATATATATATATATATATATATATATATATATATATATACACACACATATATATATATATATACACATATATATATATATATACACACATATATATATATATATACACATATATATATATATATATATGTATATATTTTTTTAATTCATTTTTCCAAATTATCCCCTCCCTCACTCCACTCCCTCCCCCCGATGACAGGTTATCCCATAAATTTTACATGTGTTACAATATAACCTAGATACAATATATGTGTGTAAATACCATATTCTTGTTGAACATTAATTATTAGCTTCCGAAGGTATAAGTAACCTGGGTAGATAGACAGTAGTGCTAACAATTTGCATTCACTTCCCAGTGTTCCTTCTCTGGGTGTAGTTATTTCTGTCCATCACTGATCAATTGGAAGTGAGTTGGATCTTCTTTATGTTGAAGATTTCCACTTCCATCAGAATACATGCTCATACAGTATAGTTGTTGAAGTGTATAGTGATGTTCTGGTTCTGCTCATTTCACTCAGCAACAGTTGATGTAAGTCTCTCAAGCCTCTCTGTATTCCTTCTGCTGGTCATTTATTACAGAACAAAAATATTCCATATCCTTCATATACCATAATTTACCCAACCATTCTCCAATTGATAGACATCGATTCAACTTCCAGTTTCTAGCTACAACAAAAAGAGCTGCCACAAACATTTTGGCACATAGAGGTCCCGTTCTGCTCCTTAGAATTTCTTTGGGATATAATCCTAATAGCAGCAATGCTGGGTCAAAGGGTATGCACAGTTTGATAACTTTTGGGGCATAGTTCCAAATTGCTCTCCAGAATAGCTGGATTCTTTCATAACTCCATCAACAATGTATCAGTGTCCCAGTTGTCCCACATCCCCTCCAACCTTCATCATTATTTGTTCCTGTCATCTTAGCCAATCCAACAGGTGTGTAGTGGTATCTCAGAGTTGTCTTAATTTGCATTTCTCTGATCAGTAGTGATTTGGAACACTCTTTCATATGAGTGGAAATAGTTTCAATTTCATCATCTGAGAATTGTCTGTTCATATCCCTTGACCATTTATCAATAGGAGAATTGTTTGGTTTCCTATAAATTAGTGTCAGTTCTCTATATATTTTGGAAATGAGACCTTTGTCAGAACCTTTACTTTTAAAAATATTTTCCCAATTTGTTACTTCCCTTCTAATCTTGTTTGCATTAGTATTGTTTGTACAGAAACTTTTTAGTTTGATGTAACCAAAATCTTCTATTTTGTGATCAATAATGATCTCTAGTTCTCCTCTGGTCATAAATTCCTTCCTCCTCCACAGGTATGAGAGGTAGACTATCCTCTATTCCTCTAATCTATTTATGATCTCATTCTTTATGCCTAAATCATGGACCCATTTTGATCTTATCTTGGTATATGGTGTTAAGTGTGAATCCATATCTAATTTCTGCCATACTAATTTCCAGTTTTCCCAACAGTTTTTTCGGAATAATGAATTTTTGTCCCTAATGTTGGTAATTTTGGGTTTGTCAAAGATTAGATTGCTTTAGATGTACTCTTTTTTGTCCTTTATGTCTAATCTGTTCCACTGATCTACCGTTCTATTTCTTAGCCAGTACCAAATGGTTTTGGTAACTTCTGCTATATAATACAGCTTTAGATCTAGTACACTTAGACCACCTTCCTCTGAGTTTTTTTTTTCATTAGTTCCCTTGCAATTCTTGACCTTTTATTCCTCCATATGATTTTTGTTGTTATTTTTTCTAGGTCATTAAAATAGTTTCTTGGGAGTCTGATTGGTATAGCACTAAATAAATAGATAGTTTGGGGAGTATTGTCATCTTTATAATATTCGCTCGGCCTATCCAAGAGCACTGAATGTCTTTCCAATTATTTAAATCTGACTTTATTTTTGTGGCAAGTGTTTTGTAATTTTGCTCATATAATTCCTGACTATTCTTTGGTAGATGGATTCCCAAATACTTTATACTCTCAACTTTTGCTTGGAATGGAATTTCTCTTTGTATCTCTTGCTGTTGCATTTTGTTAGTGATATATAAAAATGCTGAGGATTTATGTGGATTTATTTTGTATCCTGCCACTTTGCTAAAATTATGAATTATTTCTAATAGCTTTTTAGCAGAGTCTTTGGGGTTCTCTAAGTATACCATCATGTCATCTGCAAAGAGTGATAATTTGATTTCCTCATTTCCTACTCTAATTCCTTGAATCTCTTTCTCGGCTCGTATTGCTTAGGCTAACGTTTCTAGTACTATATTGAATAGTAATGGTGATAGTGGGCAAACTTGTTTCACTCCTGATCTTACTGGGGAAGTTTGCAGTTTATTTCTATTGCATATTATGCTTACTGAAGGTCTTAAATATATGCTCCTGATTATTCTAAGGAATAATCCATATATTCCTATACTCTCAAGAGTTTTTAGTAGGAATGGCTGTTGGATTTAGTCAAATGCTTTTTCTGCACCTATTGAGATGATCATATGGTTTTTATTAATTTGATTATTAATATGGTAAGTTATACTAATAGTTTTCCTAATATTAAACCAGCCCTGCATTCCTGGTATGAATCCTACTTGATCATAGTGTATTATCCTGGGGATGATTTTCCGAAGTCTTTTTGCTAATATCTTATTTAAGATTTTAGCATCAATATTCATTAAGGAAATTGGTCTATAATTTTCTTTCTCAGTTTTCGATGTCCCTGCTTTAGGTATCAGTACCATGTCTGTGTCATAAAAAGAGTTTGGTAGGACTCCTTCATCCCCTATTTTTTCAAATAGTTTATATAGCATTGGGGCTAATTGTTCTTTAAATGTTTGGTAGAATTCACATGTAAATCCATCTGGCCCTGGGGATTTTTTCCTGAGGAGTTCATTAATACCTTGTTCTACTTCTTTTTCTGAAATGGGACTATTTAAGCAATTTATTTCCTCCTCTGTTAATCTAGGAAGCCTATATTTTTGGAGGAAGTCATCTATTTCACTTAAGATATCAAATTTATTGGCATAAAGTTGGGCAAAGTAACTCCTTATTATTTCTCTAATTTCCTCTTCATTGGTGGAAAGATCACCCTTTTCATTTGTAAGACTAACAATTTGATTTTCCTCTTTCTTTTTTCTGATCAGATTTACCAAATGTTTATCTATTTTATTGGCTTTTTCATAAAACCAACTCTTGGTTTTATTTATTAATTCAATAGTTTTTTTATTTTCAATATTATTAATTTCTCCTTTTAATTTTTGTATTTCAAGTTGAATTTTTGGTTGGGGGTTTTTAATTGGGTCTTTTTCTAGCCTTTTAAGTTGCAAGCCCAATTTGTTAATCTTCTCTTTCTCTATTTTCTTCAAATAAGCCTCTAAAGATATAAAATTTCCCCTTATTACTGCTTTAGCTGCATCCCACAGATTTTGGTATGATGTCTCACCATTGTCATTATCTTGGGTGAATTATTAATTGTTTCTATAATTTGCTGTTTCACCCAGTCATTCTTTAAGATGAGATTATTCAATTTCCAATTACTTTTTGGTCTATTTACCCCTAACTTTTTACTGAATGTAGCTTTTATTGCATTGGGGTCTGAGAAGAAGGTATTTATTATTTCTACCTTCCTACATTTAAGTTTGAGATCTTTATGTCCTAATATATGGTCAATTTTTGTATAGGATCCATGAATTGCTGAGAAGAAAGTATATTCCTTTCTATTGCCATTTAGTTTTCTCCAAAGGTCTATCATACCTAGTTTTTCTAATGTTCTATTTATTTTTTAATTTCTTTCTTATTTGTTTTGTGGTTTGATTTGTCTAAATCTGAGAGTGCAAGGTTGAGATCTCCCACTATTACAGTTTTACTGTCTATTTCTTCTTGCAACTCTCTTAACTTTTCCTTTAGAAAGTTAGATGCTATACCACTCGGTGCATATATGTTTAGTATCGATATGGCTTCATTATTTATGCTACCTTTCAGCAGGATATAGTTTCCTTCCTTATCTCTTTTAACTAGATCAACTTTTCCTTTTGCTTCATCTGAGATAAAGATAGCTACCCCTGCTTTTTTGGCTTTACCTGAAGCAGAATAGATTCTGCTCCAACCTTTTACCTTTACTCTATATGTATCTCCCTGCTTTACGTGTGTTTCCTGTAAACAACATATTGTAGGGTTCTGATTTTTGATCCAGTCTGCTATCCTTCTCCGTTTGATGGGAGCGTTCATCCCATTCACATTTACAGTTAAAATTACTAATTTTGTATTTCCTGCCATCATATTATCCCCAGATTATGCTTTTTCCCTTGACCCATCTGTACCACTTCCCCAATATTTAATTTATAGACCCCCCTTGTGACACGCAGCCCTCCCTTTTTTTTTTTTTTTTTAGTATCCCTCCCCCCTCCCTCCAAGTCCCTTCCCTTATTCTTCTTTTCCTTTTCCCTTTTCCTCTCCCCCCTTTTAATGAGGTGAGAGAAAATTCTCCGAAAAACAAATAGGTCAATTATTTACTCTTTGAGCCTCTTCTGATGAGAGTAAGATTTACACAATGATTCTCCCCCTCTCTAAATTCCCTCAGATATGGTGTACTTTCTATGCCTCTTCCTGGGATGTAGTTTCCCTCTTTTTATCACTCCCTCCCCTTTTTCTGATACTACCCCCTTCCCTTTACTATACCTCCCTTTTTTTCTTTTATATCAATAAGATCAAATTATCCATGCATACTTTCTATATACCCACAACAGAGATATAGTTCTCAAGGGTTCTGTGTACCTTTTTCTGTTTCTCTTTAGTCTTGTGGATGTAGATCAAATTTTTTGTTTAAGTCTGGTTTTTTTTCTTAGAAACATATAGAATTCCTCTGTTTCATTGAATGACCATCTTCTTCCATGGAAAAAGATGCTAAACTTAGCTGGGTAGTTCATTCTTGGTTGCTTTCCTTGATCTTTTGCCTTACGGAATATCAGGTTCCAGGCCCTTCTATCTTTTAATGTGGAGGCAGCCAGATCTTGAGTGACTCTTATTGTGGCACCTTGGTATTTAATTTTTTTTTTTCTAGCTGCTTGCAGGATTTTCTCCTTTGTGTGGTAATTCTGCAGCTTAGCCACAATATTCCGTGGTGTTCTTTTTTTAGGGTCTATATGAGAAGGAGTTCAATGAATTCTTTCAACATCTACTTTCCCCTCTGTTTCTATTATCTCTGGAGAGTTCTCTTTGATAATTTCCTGTAAAATAGAATCTAGGCTCTTTTTTTGGTCATAGTTTTCGGGAAGTCCAATGATATGCAGATTATCTCTCCCAGATCTATTTTCCAGGTCTATAGATTTTCCCAGTAAGTATTTGACGTTGTTCTCCAGCTTTTCATTTATTTTTTTTGTTTTGTTTGACTGATTCTTGGGTTCTCAATGAATCATTCATTTCTATTTGTTCCATCCTGAATTTTAAGGAGTTATTTTCTTCATTCACAGTTTTTACTTCTTTTTGTAAATGCCCAATTTCGTTTTTAAATGAGTTATTTTGGTCTAATGAATTTTTTTTCCATTTCCCTAAATTTTTTTTTGAGAATTATTTTCTTTTTCCAATTCAGAAATCCTATTTTCTTGAGAGTTTTTTATCTTCTCCAATTCAGAAATCTTACTTTCCTGTGATTTTTTTTTACCTTTTCTAATTCATTAATTTTGTTTCCCTGCATCTCCTGTGAATTCTTCATTTTTTCCAACTCCAATTTCAGAACGTTGTTATTCTCTATCATAGCTTCTCTTTCCTTTCCCCATTTTTCTTCAAACTCTCTTAACTTTTTAATAGTCTCTTCAAGGAGAGAGTTATGTGATGGGGGGTAGGAATCGTTCCCCTTTAGGTTGTTATCTGCTGACTCTCTGCTGTTAACTTCCTCGGGGTTGGATACCTGCTCTTTCTCTGTGTAGAAGGAATGTATAGTTTTTCTTTGCTTTTTACTCATACTTAAACATCTTTTGGGTTCTGTCCCTGGGGTAGGAAATTATTTATTTATTTATTTACCAGCTTCCTCCCAGACAGGATGGATGCAGCGGCTCCTGTGCCTGAGCTAAGAGAGAGCTCTGGGAGAGAGTTCCCCACCCCCTCCCTGGAAGTGCCTCAGAGGTGATCAGCACTGCTGTGCTTTGAGGGCGCTGTGTTCTAGCGGCTTCCCTGAGGTTTGAGACTGAACAGTAAAGGCGACTCAAAGCCTAGCTTATGTGTCCCGGTGGGGAGTGGATGTCAGCAGCAGGTGACGTGACAAACCCCTGCACTCAAACTGGAAGTGTCTGCCAGAAACCACGGTCCCTAGTTCAAAGGTTCTGCTTCTCTGGGACTTCCCGGGGCTGAGTTCCACAACCTCCAGGGGAGCCAGGCACTATGAGTTACTTCCCCGCCCACTTTTCAATCTCTTAACTACCCACAGATGAAAGCCTGGATTGCCTATGTAGCCACACTCACAGTGCTGTGATCTGCTGAGTCATCCCTGGGATCCGGGAAGATCTAATCTGGTTTTAAATTAAGTTGGCTTGATTTCTCTTCTGAACTGCTGTATTATAAGCAGAGAAGAGCTAACAGCCTATGCCAGATTCCTCTATCTCAGTGGCTTCTCTGATCCCAGAGCCCTCCCCAGCAAGATTGCCACAGTGTGCCACTATCCCACCGTCTGTGCTGGCCTTTCTTCTTCCTCCCTTGAGAGCTGACCTTTCCTGTTGAAACTCCAGATTCTTTTCAGCTGGTAAGTCATGCTTCCAGTCCTTGTGGATTCTATCAGTCCAGTGCTATTTCTGAGGCTGATTATATCTAGTTGGTTGTGAGGGAAGAAAGGAGCTTACACCGTCACGTGTATCTTCTCCGCCATCTTGGCTCCACCCCCCCTTTCTTTATATTTGTGATAGAACAATTGCTTACAGCATAACAATATGAACTTGCATTTCTGTGGGGGAAAAAACAGTGTATTTTCAATCAGTTAATCAGCAAGTAATTATTGAGTACCAACCTTGAGAAAAATATTGTTAGTTCTTGGAAATACACACACACAGACATAGACACACATACACACATACACACATATACACAAACACACGAAGAATGAACAGGTCCATACTCAAACACATCTTACCTTATAAGGGGAAATATGAGTTATAATATGATATAATATAATACAATATACTATATAATACAATATACTATGTTGTGTTATACTATGAGAGGCTGTGATATATGACATGTGATTTCATTTGTAATAATGGACTTTGTTGGGATGTAATAATACAATATAAAATAAATATAATATGTTATTAAATACAATATAATTATCACAAGATAATTTAATGTGATACAAAATATAATACATCATATAACATAATTATAATATAATTGAATGTAACATAGCATGTTTATTTTGTAAATCTTACTGCAGTAATTATTTCATATCACATCATATCACTTTATATCTTATAATCATGATAAATATAAACACAGATAAATAAAAAATCTTTTAAAAAACAGGTAATTATAAATAAGGAAATTAGCAATTGTTTGGATTAAAAAAAGCTTCATGTAGAAGATCATGTGAACTATCTATAAAAGGGATTAAAATAACGTCCACGGGAAAAGTAAAGATCGATTGCATTCTGGGACAGTGCAAATTTACAAGGATCAAAGATGCAACTTTATGTATAAAGAATAGAAAAAAAGACCATTTTTGTTAGATCAGAGAATGTAGCAGGGGAAATAAAAGCAGATAAAGGCAGAATAATAAGTTAGGGCCACAATGTGTAGAATTTGAATAGATAAATGGAGAAGATTATATTTTATCCCAAAGGAAATAGGAACACTGCAACATGGACTGGTGTATAGGTTAAGAAAATGTCAAATAAACTGGATTGGTGACAGAAATTAAGTAATAAGACTAATAAAATATTTTTTTGTATTCTGAATCCTTTTAAGTCTCTATGTAAAACAAACTACTATTTGAGTACAACATACATCTGTATAAGTGATTAAAAGAAGTCAAATGCTAGAACTAAGTATGTATGTTGGGTTAGAAAAACTGAGATATTCCATTATAACAAAAACATTATATTCTCAAACTCGGAAAGGATGATAATGCTTTCAATAGAAACTTGAATGTTTGGGAGAGGAGAAAGTTCATTTTTTGAAACATGCTGATTTTATGTTGTCTCTAAGAGTCAATTACTTATTAGTAATTAAAATTGAAGGGAGAAAATGAAGTTGGATTCGAGAGTCATCTGAATAAACATGATAGTTAAACACAAGGGTATGGATGGATAGAAAAACAGTCAGACATACACATAGACAGAAGTAAAAACCGATACAGTCACAGAAGCAGAGACAAAGATTGTCCTTAGTCTATGAACCAACCATACTTTGTTGATAATTATATTTTTAAAATTTTAACTTTTTAATTATTATCTTTTTCTATTAGCCACCTGAGATGAATGAGGCTTGGACAAACTCAGGCCCAATAGCTAATCTTTTGGAATTCACCCATCATTATACTTTTACAATCTGTTGGTATTAATCATATGCCTCATTTACAGGGTGACAACTACTATAATTCATATGACGACTAGATGAAAAAAGAAAACAAACTATTCCTTACACAAATCAGTCTTCTGGAACACTTTCCTGGGACCAGGAAAGGGCAAGAGACAAGAGCTCACATTATTACTTAAGGATATGGATAATTTGAAATGGCAAACTACTGCATTGTAATTTTCTATTGCTAAATAACTATGAGATATTGGGAAACTTCTTAGCCTTCTGGGCTTCTCTCTCTCTCTCTCTCTCTCTCTCTCTCTCTCTCTCTCTCTCTCTCTCTCTCTCTCTCTCTCTCTCTCTCCCATTTCCTACTCTTTGAGGCAATTAGAGAGAAGTGACTTCCCCAAGGTCACACACAGCTAGGAAGTGTTGAGTATCTAAGGCCAGTTTTGAACTCATTTTACTCTGTGTTTGTGTGTGTATATATGTATATATGTATATATATATATATATATATATATATATATATATATATATATATATATATATATATACACACACATATATATATGTATATATACATATATACACACACACATATATATATATATATATACATATATACACACACACACACATATATATATATGTATATATACATACACACACACACACACACACACACACACACACACACACATATATATATATATATATGGCAGAACCACAATGTCAGAATAAAGTCAGGAATTCACTCAAGCTCTCCATCAAACTCCTCCAAATTCCTTTAAACAATGACACTAAACATGTTTTAGAACACCAGCATAAAGATGGAGTGGGACACATTTCTAGCCAAAGACAACTTGGAAGGTCAGCAGGAAAGGTCTATTTTTTGAGGATATGAGTTCAGTGCAGTTCCTGCACAGGACATGCCAGCACAACCCGAGCCCTGAACCAGGTGCCAGCAAATCAGGAGTGGGTCTTGGGGTCTTTGAATCAGCAGAACCTATAGTAGTTTCTAGGCCTTTTAGCCCATAGACACCAAAGCCAACTTGAAAAATTGGCAGCAAAGGTTTGTCTCTCTTGGATGAGAAGGCCTCGGGAAACCAGCAAAGTTAGAGCAAGCGCCAGCAGTGATAGTGATGGCAATTTCAGACCACAGGAGGTGTTTTTATTAGCACTGAGCAAGGACTCTGTTCCTTTAGCACACTAGCACTTAAAGACATAGGTGAAAGGGTCATTCCTCACAATTCAGAAGAGAAAAGAATGCTTGTGGTCAAGTCCCTAGGAAGATGTCTGAAAGCAGCAGTACAAATCCCCTAAAGTTTTGTATATTATATCTTCCTTTCTGAAAACAGAGTACTACTTCAAGAAAGAGATAAAATCTGAGTATTAAGCTGGGAAAATGAGCAAACAACAGAAAAATATTTTGACTACAAAAAGTTAATATGTTAATAAAGAGGATCAAACACACAATCAGAAGAAGAAACAAAGCCAAAGATCCTACATTCAAAGCCTCCAAGAAAATAAAAATTGGTCTAAGGCCATGAAAAAGGTCACAAAGGATTCTGAAAATCAAATAAGAGAGGTAAAGAAAGGAAAAAAGGGAAGGAGAAATAGATGGTGCAAAAGAAAATACAAACATCTAATGAGGAGAGAATCTTTTAAAAGGCAAAATTGGCCAAATGTGAAGGAAGATACAAAAGTTCACCAGGGAAAATAATTCCTTAAAAATTATAATTGAGGAAATGGAAATTAATGACTTTATGAGAAATGAAGAAACAATAAAACAAAACCACATGAATGAAAAAATAGAGAGAAAATGAAATATTTCATTGGAGAAACAAATGACCTGAAAAATAAATCCTGCAGAGATAGTTTAAAAGTAATGGGTCTACCTAAAAACTATGATGAAAAAAAGAGAGACACCTTAGACATTATCTTTCAAGAAATAATCAGGAAATATCTTTAAATCCTAAAACCAGAGAGTAAAATACAGATTGAAAGAATCCACGGATCACCTCCTGAAAGAGATTCTAAAATAATGCTGAGGGATATTGTATTCAAATTCCAGGACTCCCAGGTCAAGGAAAAAAGAGTGCGAACACTCAGAAAACAAAACAAAACAAAACAAAAAACAACAACAACAACAACAACAACAACAAGGTACAGTGGAGCCACAGGATAAAATAAAATATAGCAGCTTTACATTAAAGGATCAGTGGGCTTGGAATATTGATATTCTGGCTTGATATTCTGGAGAATACTGGAGCTAGGATTACAACTAAGAATCACCTACTCAGCAAAACTGAATATAATTCTTCAATTGAAAAGGTAGACATTCAATAAAATACAGGGCTTTCAATCATACATGATAAAAAGACAAGATCTGAGTAGAAAATTCCATTTTCAAATACATGATTCAGCAGAAGCATGAGGAGGTAAGCAGAAAGAAAAAAAAAAGATAAAATAAAGGACTTAATAAGGCTTATCTCTTTAAAGTCCTACTTGGGAGGATAATACTCATAACTCATAAGAACTTTATCATTATTAGGGCATTCAGAAGCAGTAAATATAGACTGAGGACACAAGTGTGAGTCGTATATAGAGAAATAATATCTTAAAAAATTAAGTGAAAATTAGAATTGGGCTAAAAGAACTAACAAAACTATGAGACACCAAAAAATAACAAAACAAATGCCAAAGAATAATTTAAAAAAATAGAACAGAATGTGAAACATTTTATGAGACAAATGACAAATCTGAAGAACAGATCAAGAAAAGAAAACATAAGAATAATTAGACTGCCTAAATATTGTTACCAAAACATGAACCTTTACACAATAAGGCAAGAAAAAAAAAAATCAATACAATTGTTCTGGAGTGATAGAATATGAGAGGAAAATAGAAACAGAAAAAAAAATAATAAACTGATCATCATGTCAAGAAGATCTTTTGTAGAAAACACATAAGAATATTATTGCCAAACTTTGAATCCCCTAGATCAGAGAAAAATTTGCAAAAAACTAGGAAAAAACAATACAAATATACTGGAGCTGCAATGAGAATTTTGTAAGACTTAATCAACAGCCACAATAAAAGATTGCAGATCCTGGAATCACCTCTACTGACAATCAAAAGACCTGGGTGCATGGTGAAAAAGTATCATATCCAGCAAAAGTATCTAAAATATTGAATGAAAAAATGAACATTCAATGGACTTTCAGATTTTCAGAACTTTCTAATAAACCAAACCCAAACTTAATAGAAAATTTAATATAGTAGAGCCAATATCAAAGACCAATTTCAAGGAATTCAACATGAACTAATTGTTTTCTTTTTTTTTTTTTTTAACATGGGAAATATATACTGTATGTTTAAGACTGACTTCAATAACACGATAGGTGAAAAGAAAAATTAGAACAGAGTTTAGGTAAAATTAGTAATCGTTATATAAATGAGGTGCAGGGGAAGGATAGAAGAGACATTAGAAGAGGGAGGAGGCCTTATAGTTCTGAAAACCTACTCACATCAGGATTAGGTTAAATAGGCAATTTTATACGTATATATATATATATCATAAAAGTTATAGCACCCACAAAAATCTATAAAGAAATAATGGGAAATGGATGGGCAACCAGGGAAGCAAAAGTTTTGGGAAATAGACAAGGGAGGGAATTTGGTAATTAAATAATAACAAGGAAAGTAATCAAAGAGTCACTAATGATAGGAAAGATATATGTATGTATGCAAGGGGCAGTGTATGTATATATATATGTTTAAATGTATATATACATATATATATATATATATGTGTGTGTGTATGTATATATACATGCACACACATATGTATATTTCAATATAGCCTTTCCTAACTTTAGCCTGCTTAAGGGTTGGGGGTGGGGGGGAATGAAAGGGAATAAAAGAATAAAGTAAAAAAAAAAGTGGGCAACACAGAACAAAAGAATAATTTACAAGGAAGCAAAGAAAAGATGGACACTCATGAATATTCTTTCTTCTATTAATAAATATGCTTTCCTGAACTGTTAATTTTTATTTTATATTTTGAATTCTCCTTGATGTTCTGCTGGGCCCATGAAATTTTTTTTTTGTTTGTTTGTTTGTTAGCTTTGTTGTATGTATTCATTTTATGTTTTTCTTCTTTCTTATTCTGTTTTTTTAAGTAAAATAAATTTTAAAAATTAACTTAAATTAAGGATTGAGGAAGGAATTTACTGGAAGAAAAGGAAAGGAAAAGGTGGAATTGTAAAGGTCCTGTTGTCTCTAAGTTATAATCCTTCTCTGGGAGGAGATCTCTTTTCTGTAAAATTTTTTCCTCTGTGCCGTCTAAACTCAATCCCAGACTAGAATCTCCTTCCAGCTTGTTGTCTCAACTCTGTCCCAGACTGGACTTGTCCTACTGCCCTCCTCTTTTATCCTTGCAGAGATTGTAGTGAGAACTCTATGGGGCTTGTGAGAACTCGTACAGACAATGAATTTGCTCCTCTTAAAGGTGCAAACTTCTTTTAAATATGTAAACTCTACTTCAGAAGATCAAAGGTGTAAACTCTTTTCAAAGGCCTGAAGCAAAGGTTTAAATTCTGAGCTAGAGAATTGTTTAGACAACCTGAGTTCTCACACTGTAATCCTAACATGGAATGATATAAATTATCTGCCCTTAGAAAAGCAAGGAAAAAAAAAAAAAAAAAAGTTTTACAATGGAGGGGAAGAGGAGAAGAGGGGTGAGTGAATCTTATCCTCAAACAAACTGGCAAAATGAGGAAATAACAAACTGTCAATATAATAAACATTGTCAATATGAAGATATAAAGTTCTAGCTAATCCTGCAGGAAAGATAGGAAAGTGGTATGAGAAGGGGAAAAAGTGATAGAAGTAAGAGCAAATTGGGAGAGGGGGTAGTCCAAGGCAAAACATTTTTGAGGTGAAACAAGAGGAAATGAGAGAGAATAGAATAAATGGAGGAGAGAAGAATCCAGTTAACAATAGTAATTATAAAAATAATTTTGAAGCAGTTTTCTCGGATGAAAGCCTCATTTCTCAAGTGTATAGGGCAATGAGTCAAATTTATTTTAAAAAAATAAGATCATTCCCCAATTGGCAAATGATAAAAAGATATGATCACTGCTGAAAAGGTTATAAAATCATGCATGTCCTTTGACCTAACAATACCATTGCTAGGCATGAATCCCACAAAATATAAAAAAGAAAAGGCTTTATATGTCAAAAATATTTATAGTAGTTCTTCTCAAGGTAAAAAATAATTAGAAATTAAGTGGATGCTCATCATTTAGTCAATGGCTGAATAAATTGTGATATATAACTATGATGGAATACTATTATTCTTTAAGAAATAATGAGAAAGATGTTCTCAGAAAAACCTGGAAAGTCCTCCATGGGCTCATGCAAAATGAAATCTATAATGTACAAAGTAATAACTAAAGTGTGAGATGACCAGCTGAGAATGACATTGTTATTCTCAGCAATACAATGATCCAAGAAAGCTATGAAAAAAAATTTATAATTGAAAAATACTATTTGTATCCAGAGAAGAAACTGATTGTGGCTGATTCAGGCATACTTTTTGTTAATTTTCTTTTCTTTTTTTTTTTTTTTTTTTTTCCTTGGGTGGATGAATCTGTTTTCTTTTACAACATAACTTTTATGGAAATGTTTTGCAAACCTTCACATTGCCTTTTCAATGAGGAAGATGTAGCTAGGAAGGAAAAGAGGGAATCTGTAACTCAAAAGTTTTAAAAATAAATGTAAAGAAAAAGTTTTACATATAACTGTGGAGAAATACATAACACAAAGAGGAAAAAGATAAAGACAAGTCAAGAATACTTAATATGTGACATATTTTGGAATTGAAAAAAAACAAAAAACTTTCAACTTTTACTAGTATTTAATCTTTCTAACCAGATTGAGGGTAATCAACAAGACACAAACTCATTGATGAATTAGAAGAATTCTTATCCCAAGCGTGTAAAAAATTCCCCAGGTAGAATGGGCAGATGAGAAAAAAATTTCTTCCATGAAGGTGGTTGAACCAGATGCTTTAAAGTACTTAGCATTTGTTCAGACAAAGGAGACACCAATGTCATTTGTTGCATTCTTCACTTTTTTCTTGTCAATAGATTTTAATGACTCTGCAAGAGAAAATGAGGCATAATGTTTTGCAACTCACTTAGATAGGATTCATGGCACAAGTCAAGAAATCACCCATGGCTTTGAAAAATGAAAATTGAAAACTGGGGAAATAGTCAAAGGTTCTGATAAAGGCCTCATTTTCAAAATATATAGAGAATCGACTCTAATTTATAAGAAATCATGTCATTCTCCAAGTGATAAATGGTCAAAGAATATGAACATACAATTTTCAGACAAAGAAATTGAAACTATTTCTAGCCATATGAAAAGATGCCCCAACTCATTATTAAACAGAGAAATGTAAATTAAGACAACTCTGAGATACCAGTACACACCTGTCAGATTGGCTAGAATGGCAGGTAAAGATGATAATGCACAATGTTGGAGGGGATGTGGGAAATCAGGAACACTGATATATTGTTGGTGGAATTATGAATACATCCAGCCATTCTGGAGAGTGATTTGGAACTGTGCTCAAGAAGTTATCAAACTGTGTATACCCTTTGATCCAGCAGGGCTTATATCCCAAAGAGGTCTTAAAGAAGGAAAAGGGACTTGTATGTGCAAGAATGTTTGTGGCAGCCCTCTTTGTAGTGGCCAGAAACTGGAAACTGAGTGGATGCCCATCAATTGGAGAATGACTGAATAAATTATGGCATATGAATATTATGAAATATTATTGTTCTGTAAGAAATGACCAACAGGATGATTTCAGAAGGGCCTGGAGAGACTTACATGAACTGATGCTGAGTGAAATGAGCAGGATCAGGAGATAATTATATACTTCAACAATAATACTATATGATGATCAATTCTGATAGACGTGGCCCAATTAAATATCAGTGAGGTAGGTTGTCACAATTCTAGTTCGCTTATACACATGACACTTGTCACAATTCTAGACCAATTCTAGTTTCTCACAATTCTCTATTGCACTTTTCACAATTCTAGATCAATTCTAGTTTCGCAGATAAAGATGCACATAAGCAAAGTCATGTCCAGTAACATTGTCTCAATAACAATGGCAGGTGGGTGTGTTGGTTTTTCACCCACTAATTTAAAAGCATAGTCCTTCAAAAGAAAGCATAGGGCAAAGCCTCTCCCCAGGCCACCATAAGGCAAATAGCCATGGGAGAAGCAAGCAGGCCCATTGTTCATTTGCAGTCTTTATATTGCATATCACCCAAGACAGTCCATTTCAGCTGCAACACTGGAACTGTGTCTGCTGTCTCTGGTGTCACGGTCAGGAAGCACATCAGCGTCTGGAGTGCTGTTGACATCTGGCTGGTCCCTCTGGGCTGTTGTCTGGTCCTTCTCTTGGATCCCCAGGTCATAAATGTCTCTGGTGGGAATCAACTCCTCTGCTGTTGAATCTGCACCTAGAATGAAAGGAATGTACCCAGGGCCTAACTTGGGCCTTTCCAAATGCCATGCAGGCCTTTCCACATCACAGTGGAAATAAAGTTGTTGTCAAAAAGATGAACAAAAAGTCAGACAAAAGTCAGTCAGTCTGTAACTTAGCTGCACTTTCTATGTATGCCAGAAGTGCATTGCTATGGTAAAATGCAAGGAATTTAAAAATGTAAAACTGAAACAATTTAAAAATGTAAAACCAAAATAACTTAAAAATGTAAAACCAAAATACATTAAAAATGTAAAATTGAAATAACTTAAAACTGTAAAATCACAAGTGTTTAAAAATGTAAAATCAAAATAGCTTAAAAATGTAAAATCAAAATTTAAAAATTGCAAGCAATCACATATGTGTATTGCCACATCTTGTGCATATCCCAAAATTCCCTTCTCTTGTTTAAAAGAAAACATCTCGGTGATATAGTCTGTCCAAGTAATGACTTGACTGGTAGGATTATAAGAAATGTCAATGAAATGGGCAAAATCAAATTCAATGCAAAAACACCTAAAGGTAAAATATTTGTAAGCCAATCCATAAGTGCATGTGAAATTCCTACAATGGAAAAATGGTTGATCACATGCCTAGCTGCTTCTCTGGATTGGAGTGAAGCCATAATGTCCATTGGTCTTAAAACATTAAATTTCAAACCTTAAGGGTTTTGTCCTATAAGGAGCATAAGAGAGTAAAAGAAAAGATAAACTATGTAACCTTGTGCTATGCTCCTAGCTTCTTTAGTTATCACAATTTGCAAATATAAGACTCTAGCAGCCTGATTATGAAAGAGATGACTTGAAAGTCCACTCTGAAAATGGACATGTAGGGTATATTTATCTGAGCGCTTTCTCACTGGTTCCCAAAGTTCTTAAAAGAACTAATACTTTTTCAGTAGTCTGCCACTCATTCAGTTAATGAAAAAAAAGAACACTCGGCTATGAAAGATTCAGTCCATGATATCCCTGAATTCTTTTGCCTAAAATCAAAGTTTTAGTTTCTAATACCGAATTGTACTTCAGGAGTGTGAATCAATACATCTGATATTACTTTTCCTCCTGGGTCAAAGATCACACACTGCCTATTTATTCTAGTAATTAAGACAGCAATTTTCCGAACCATTCTAAAATTACTCTTAGGGGGTTGGGAAATCAAGCCCACCTGTGGAAGTGGAAAATCCACAAGGTAAGAAAAGAGGAGTTCCAACTCTCCAAAGTCTATTCTAGCAGTTTTATAAGTATAAAACTCTACTCTCTCTAACTGCAAGGTCTTATCCTTGTAAGGTTTCTTAGAATTAACCAAACTGTATTTTTAAATTTTTTCTGAATATTGTAGTCAATACCACACAATTCCTTTTCTGCCTTGGGCCATAAAGCCTACTCCTTTCTTTTGAAATGAAGACACTGGAGTTTTGAATGGATTAATGGGCAGTGCTTATGATATTATAGCCCTTCCTTTTCCTCCTCCTCCTTCTCCTTCTCCCTTGGCCCAGGAAGGTGGGACTGAGGGAAAAGGGTCAGGAATTGGAAAATTCCCCAAAGGCTGATTTAAAATCCAAACTGAGCTTTGCACTTAAGAACTAAAGTTATTCTCAATGGAAGGATAATCAATAAATTCCTTAAAACAATAATGCATGAGGTAAACCAAAAAAAACACTAAGAAGAATTTTTCCAATTGAAATCCATGTGGTTCGTATATTTCCCTTCTTAGCTTCAGCCACTGGTTTGAACTCTTCCTGTTCTATCTGTAGTAATCTAGCTTTTTCTTCTTTCTCTATTTCAACCTGTAATTTAACCTGCAATTCTAGTAACTCTTTTTTAATTGTTTGTCCTTCTATTTATGATTGTTATGTGTCAAATAACTACAGAATACCTAAATAGACCATGATGTATTTATTTAATGGAAGATACATAGAAAAATCTATACAGTGATTACTTTAATGCAAAAGAAGAAAACTCTAAGAGGTAATTTTATTCAGGTTAAAAACAGTGGACAAGGGGCAGCTAGATGGCATAGTGGGTAGAGCACTAACTCTGAAGTCAGGAGGACTTGAGTTCACATCTGGCCTCAGACACTTAACATCTTCTAACTGTGTGACCCTGGGCAAGTCATTTAATACAAATTGACTCAGCAAAATAATAATAATGATAATAATAATAAATTAAAAACAACATCAGCCATAACAATAGACAATTGTCTTCCCAGTTGACTGTGGCTAAAATTGATAACTTTAAGTACAGAAAGTTAAATGTTTTGTCACTCATTTACTCTCATAATGGAACTTTGTTGAAATATTTGAATTCTGATGGGACTGGGGAGGATTTCAGAAAAATAATAGAGAGAAGTTGCATACTGGAATTTGGTGATGTCAAAACACAATATTTTAGCAGCTTTAAAAGTTAGGGAGGAAAAATCAATTTGATAGAAAAATTATGAATGATGAAAACTTTTTTTAAAAATTCATTTGGTTATTTAGTGATCATTAGAGATGATAGAAATAACACTTTTGGCAATGCACTCTTGACAGAGGCCAAGGACCAATTGGTTAAATGACTGTTTCAATAGGAAGGCAAAATGTAATGTCCAGGCTAGCTTGTTGGAGGATCTCTGGATGGGCCTTGGTTTTAGGTGATGAAGTGATGAAGGCAGGAGAGCCACCAAAAGGCTGGTCAAAGATGGAGTCCAGATGGAGTCTTCTTTATATCTGTGGCTTAGACTCCCTGTTTGCAGTCCTCTCAACTCTTAAATGCCTCAATATAATTACATCAATACAGCAATTCATCATGTTCCAACTGTACTAAGTTATACTAAGCCAACTAGAGTAAATACATCATTACATCTCATTAAATATATGTTAATCACACTGAGTAGGTGCTTAACTATAAGCACCCTGATATCCTTGATTCAATTACACCTTTTTAGAGGTCTGGCCCTCTACATGTAGTTATAGGTAATTTTGTTTATGAATATTTTGGTCTTCAAATAATTTCTTAAGTCATATTTACTCTTCAATAGAAAGAATTCACAGAACTATAAATAGTAGAACTATGGCATATGAACATAAAAAAAAAAAGATAAGTTCTAAGAAAAATAAAAAGAAAAACAATTATACCAGTTAATTCTTTCTTGGTATCCAGTCCTGTGCTATGGATGCATTTCTAATTATATCCATATGTCTAAATACAGGTATGTGACTCAGCATAAATAATCTTCAGCTTGGAGTCAGACTCCAAGCCTCAGATATTACTAGCTATGTGACAATGAAAAAGTCATTTAACATCTATTTGAACCAATTTTCTCAGGAGTAAAATTGGGATAATATTTGTGTCTTCCTCCAGGGTTGTTGTAGGAATTAAAGAATAGTATTTGTAAAGCACTTAATTTATCACAATGACTGGTAATAATTTTGTTTAATGCTTAATGCTTGTTTCCTAATTGTTCCATTTTGTTTCACCATTTACTATATGCATGAAATAGATAAGTAAATAGAGATATGCATATATATGCATGTACAAATTCCAAAATGTGATATAAAAAAATAGTTGTGCTATAAAACAAAGAATCCTAGAGAACAGAAATCTGGATGCTTCTTTGCTCTGCCCCCTTTTAACTCTAACTTTGAATAATCATTTATTTTATATCAATTGATACTTTAGAATACAACTAAAATATTATTAATATGTACAACAAATATAATAGAGTATTATGATAGACTTACCCTCAATGATTTTTTTTGATTATACAGCCTCTCCTTTAACTTCACTTCTCTTTACAAACACTTTGTCATAACTCTCATTATAAACTTGCATCTTTTTTTTTTTTTTTTTTTTTTTTGATCACTGGATCTTTTCTGTTTTTTCCTTGGTCCAATTTTCTAATCTCTACCCTGACTTAATTCCTTTTCCTTTATAATACTTAAACTGCAATAGTCATTTCAACAATGTTCCCTTTATGGTTCCATAATTTTATCCTAATAACTAATTTAAGTCACCTCAAACACTGACCTTCCTAACTTCTACTTTAGATATCCTGAGCACTGTTCAAGAAAGTCATTAACCTGCTCAAGATCCATTACAAATTATTATCATCTTATCTCAAATACCTTTTAGTAATGAATATCTAACTGATGAAGTTCTGGGTAACAAGGTGGGTGTTAACAGAGAAAGCCTGAAGCACTGATAGGATTTAAAATCTCTTGAGGCAAGTAGGTAAGGGCACTGATAGGACCATTTTAACTTAAGTGAGCCTTTTATTTAAGTGGGCTTTTTATTACAGTACCACCTCAAAGAAAAATATCTCCAGTCAGAAAGCCAAGTTATGACATCAATACCCCTCTCACTCCCTACAAAGATCTACAGTAGATCTTTGTTAACTCCTCTATGAGTTTAGTTCCTCAGTCAATGTCTTAGTCCTAACTCATTGTATCTTCCTGTTTTCTCTTTAATGGTGTCTATCTCCTTCCTGATTAATTTTGAGTTTCACTATGAAACTTGTCTTTCCACTTAATCACTGCTAAAAAATCCCCTTTCTTTGCTAACTTTTTATTCTTAGCAGAATAATAAAAAGCTTTGTCCCTTGATTTGGAAGTCTATGCCAATTTTTTTTTGAATGATCCATAATAACTCTTTGTAATCCCAATAATGTTCTTGGGGTTTCACTATGTACTCTGAGGGGGGGGAGACTCTGAAACTGTCCTCTCTGACTTTGGGGGGGAAAGCTATGGAGTGAACTCTGGAGGAACTTTCCTCTGACAGAGACCCACCCTTCAGGGCAGTTAAGTAGTTTCATTAAGATTAGCCCAGGACCACTCTCTACTTAGCTAGAACTTAAGTGGTCTCATTTAGCTGGAGATCTGGACCTGATATTTCTATTGAGTAGCTGCACCCTCTACTGAACTGAAAATTAATCCAGGACTACTTCTAGTAACTGGAATTTAAGTGATCTCATTCAATTGGAAATTTAGGCCTGGTGTCAGTGACAACATTGAAGAAATCTCATTCAATTGAAAACTTCAGTCTCAGATTTCCTATAAAAAACACAATTTTAAACTCATAACTTGCAGAATGTCTGAAGCAGGATTATGCCTTGTCAAGGAACGTCTCCTTGGCATAGCTGCCTGCCAGGTCTCCTGTCTGCTGTAAAGAAACCCTTTTCTCAATGAAAAACCTTTTGTTATTTCTCTGCCAGGACATTGTCACTCAGAAGTCTGTCTTCCCAGCAAAGTTGGCTTTTGCAGTACCAACAATAAAACTTCCTTTTTTGCCACTAATATTTGGGGTCCACGAATTCTTTCAAATTGAACCTGTGCTGACCAGAAAGGGATTCTCACAATTCAACTCTCTGCACTTACACTAACTGTATCATACTCCATCATTCTGATTATCTGTGTAACCTCAGCATTTTGGTGGTCCTGTATGGGGACAATTTGGCTTTACTAACTCCATTCCAAAGTAAACCCCTTTTTCTTTTCCTTTTTTTTCCCCCTCCCTATAGCTGAGACATTGTTGGATTGTCTATCACCTCTCCAGGACACTTTTCCCGGGGAGAAAAATTGCCATAGGAATAACAATTTTTCTTGTAACTCTTCAATAGCTTAAACACCTGGAAGCATCAAAGAGGGTTTGCTGGCTTGTTGGTGGTTTTCCATGCTTTACTTTAACTAGAGATGCCTAGTCTTAGAAACACTTGCAGTTTTGGCACACTTCCCTTTGGGAACTCTTATTACTTTCATCTCTCCAGGATGTTTTTTGGGATGTTTGTCTCTCCTCATGGGGAGACAAATTGCTATAGGAGTAAAAACTTTCAACTTTTCTCTATAACTTGTGGAAAATCTGAGACAATCTATATTCCCCCAAATTCTTAAAAATATAGATACAAATTTGGCATAAAAATTCTCAAAAGAAATTGACTCAATTTCATTTGTGAATTAAGACTGACCCCAATTGAACCTGGAAGAGCAGAAAAAATAGCTGCCAATGGGTGTTTTAATGATAATATTTTACAGCTTAATCTGTTTTACCACTGAAAGGGCAAATGGACGGAAGTTCCATATAGTCAGACCTTCAGGGATTTATCCCAGGATCCTAATTTAAGGCTACAGTTAATGTTGTTACTAATTAAATTTGAAAGGGAAGAATTGAAAGTGGAAACAGAAAAGGATGTCTTAGATGATCATCTTCTCTTTGACCTTCTGGAACCACAAGCTTCCCATTTGGTCCCTTTGTAATACCCCACAACCATAATTAACCAACCCCCATTCCCCAGTGATATACTTGATATACAAAATTATGTGGCACCAGGTGACATGCTTCAGGAGAAGCACAAAATGTTTAGGTTGAACATAAAAAGAATTCACAATGGCCATTCTCTTTGAAAAAAGATAGGTTTATTTAGGAGAAGAGTTACAGACAAAAAAAGACACCAAGAATGGTAAATATGAAATAGAAATGTGAGAGGATAGAAAGGGGTTTTAATAATTAATGATAACAGCTCAGGGAAAAAAATATGGAAATTAAGTACATGCCCATCAATTGAAAATAACTCAAGAAATTGTTGTATCTGATTGTGATGTAATATATGGAATATTACTGTTCCATGGGAAATAATGAACAGAATTGTATCAGAAAAAAAGGAACATAAAAAAAGCAAACAAATAAAAACTTAGGAGGTCTTCCATGAACACAAAGAGAAATGTACTGTATACAAAGTAATAGCTGAGTGACTTTCCTATTCTCATTAGTATAATCATCTATGACTTCTCTGAAGGATTTATGATGAAAAATCCTATTCATTCCCAGAGAAGAACTTGATTGTGTTAGAAGACAAATTGAAACATTTTCTCTTTCCCTATCTATCCCTAACTTAATTTTTCTTAAGAGTTTTAACTTTCATTTGGGAGAGAGATATATGTTTTCTTTCACTACTTGTCTTTTAGGGAAATATTTTACATAACTCCACATGTGATCTCTTAAGTGTGGGTGAGGATAATGAAGAGTATCTAGAAATCAAAAAAATTACAAGCAAATGTAAAAAATTGTTTTGAATGTAATGGAGAAAATATTAAATAAATTAATTAATGATGGAAAGTGTTTTTATTGTTTTAATATTATTTATTTATTTTTAATACATGCTACTTTATGAATCATGTTGGGAGAGAAAACAAAACAGAAAAAAGAATTGAATATAGCATGTGCTAATTAAAATATGTAGTTTACTTCCTTATCTCTTTTAATTAGATTTATTTTTATTTTTTATTTATGAGATCAGGATTGCTATTCCTGTTTTTTATCACCTCAGCTGAAGCATAATAGATTTTGCTCCAACTTTTTAACCTTTAATCTTTTATCTTTACATCATGCTTTAAATGTGTTTCCTGTAAACAATATATTGTAGGATTATGGCTTTTAATTCATTCTGCTATCTACTTAGCCTTTTTGGAAGAGTTCAATTCATTCCCACTCCCAGTTAAAATTACTAACTGTATTTCTCACCATCTTATTTTTCTCAAGTTGTATTTTCTTTTTCCTTCGCCCCTTTCCTTTTTCACCAATATTTTGCTATTGACCACCATTTCCCTCAATTCCCCCTCCTTTTACAGCCATTCTTTCTTATCCATTTCCTCTTCTAAATGTCCCACTTTTCTATCTCCTTTCTTCTCCTACTTTTCTATACAATGAGACATGTTTTTAATATTAAACTAAATATGTATAATATTCACTTCAATTCCAATTTAATGAGATCAATTTCACATAATGCTCATTTCACTCCTTTCTTTGCCTCAACTGTCATAGGCCTTTTTTTCCTCTTAATGTGATGTAATTTACCCCATTTTATCTTCCCTTCTTTCTTCTTACAGTACAATCCCTTTTACACACACACACACACACACACACACACACACACACACACACATATATGTTTAATATTATCACAGTACAAAGATACAATTCTCAAGAGTTAAACATGCCATCTTCCTATATAGGGATTTGAATATTTGAACTTTAAATTTTTTTTTCCCTTTCATTTAATATTTTTTTCTTCTCTCGAATTCTGCATTTGAATATCAAATTTTTCTGTTCACCTTTTATCTTTTCAGCAAAAATAAAGAAAATTTCCCCATTTCATTGAATGTCCATCTTTTCCCTTGTAAGATAATGCTTAATTTTGTGGATAGTAGATTCTTGGGTTCAATCCAAATTCTTTTGCCTTCTGGAATATCATAATCTCAAACTCCCTTTCTTTGAAGTGGAAGTTATTAGGTCCTGGGTAATTCTGATTGTGTTTCCTTGATATTTGTGGTTTTTCATGTTATCCAATAATTTTTATATTGCCTCTCCTGGATCTATTTTCCAGGTTATTTTTTTCTAATGAGGTATTTTACATTTTCTTCTGTTTTCTCTCTCTCCTTTTTTTTTTTTTTCACTGATTCTTGATGTCTCATTGGGTCATTTATTTCCATTTGTTCATTAATAATTTTTCATGAATTATTTTCTTCAGCTATCTTTTTATCTCCTTTTGTATTTGGCCAATTGAACTTTTAATGCATTTTGTTGTTTCACATTTCACAAATTCTGTTTTTCAAGGAATTATTTTTTTTTTCATTTTGCCAAAATTATTTTTTAAGGAGTGATTTTCTTTACACAATTTCTATGATTCCCTTTCCAGAACTCTCATTTTATTTCCCTATTTTTCTTCTAACTCTATTTTAAGATGCTTTTTGAATTATTCAAAGAGAGCCTTGTGAAATGGAGAACAACTTCTATTATCCTTTGAGGATTCAGATGATGATGTTTTGCTTTTAGTGTTTTCAGAGTCTGAGTGCATTCTTCTCTGTCTCTATAACCATGGTCAGAGCTTTCTCTCTCTCTCTCTCTCTCTCTCTCTCTCTCTCTCTCTCTCTCTCTCTCTCTCTCTTCATAATTTTTTGCTCTTTCTTGCTGTTCATTTTTAAATGTTGAGGACTGCTCTTAGGCCAAAGGAGAAATTGTCCTAAGATTTTACTACAGGGGACAGTGGTTTCATGCTGCCATAGGGTCTATGCTTTAGGCTTCCTTCCCATGTTGGGTAGGTATGGCTAATTCTCACATTATGCTGAGGTTCAGGTGCTCACTATTTGCCTTCAGTAGTTAGTTGCATTGGAGGTCTCATGGATATTCTGCTGATCCACTGGCTTCTAAACTTTTTACCCAGTAGCAAACACTTCTATATTTTGGCTACAAATCTCCCACTAAATTTCCCCAGCTTCCACAAGCTCTCTGTCCTGGGTCACTCTTCAACTGCACTGCATTGTGTTGCATCCTATCTAGCCTTCAAACTACCATGCCCCTACCTAATTGAGATAGACCTTTCCTGAAGTTGTTCCAAAATATCTTCTGCTGGACATTTGTTACACTCCAAATATGTTTGTGCTCTCTTACTCCAACATCAGTTCAGAAGCTTGATCTGGTGTTGTTCTGGGGGAAACCAGGAGGAGCTCAGACAAAAACATGTCTACTTTTTGCCATCTTGGTTCTGGCTAGAAAAATACTTTTGAACTGGGGTAAGGTGAAATAAGAGGGAAAAAAAATAGAATAAATAGAGGGATGGAATAAGATGGAGGGAAATATATGCCATTTCCCAATTGATAAACAATCAACAAATATGAACAGTTTTTAAATGAAGTAATCAATACTATCTGTAGTCATATTTTATAAGATACTCTAATTCACTATTTATTGGAGAAGTGCAAATCAAAACAGTTCTGAGATACTATTTCATATGTATTAGATTGACTTATAGGACAGAAGATAAATGGTGGAGGGGATGTTGGAAAAATGAGATTTTTCAAATTGTTGATGAAGTTGTGACCTAATTCACAATTCTGTAGAGCAATTTGGAACTATGCTCAAAGGCCTGGAAAATCATGCATATCTTTTGAACTAGCAATTTTAAAAAGAAATAATTGTCGATTTAAAAAAAAAATTTGTCTATTTTATGATGACTACTTATTCATTTAGCTGAGCACAGTTAAAAAAATTAGAACAGATTAAGTTAGGATTAAATCAACTGACTAAAATTGATTTCTTCTTTACAATAGTTCTTTAAATCTACCATCTTCATCTAGTTCTTTTTTGTATTCCAATATATACTTATGAAGATATAACATTACCTGACCATTTTAAATATAAAAATAAACTTAATGTTGAACAAATTTTCTAAAAATGTTTGCCAAGCCATTTAAAAATATTTGGATTCGTCATTTCAGGTGTGTGATGTCTGGAATAAATTCAGTTTTGGTTCTTGACCTTTTTTTTTTCTTTATTGGCTATGGGAATTGTGACTAATGTGCCTTGTATAATTTTTATGTGTAATTGCCTTGAATTATTTTCTTATCATCAGGAGGATGATTCCATAATTCATTTTTCTTCCTTCTAATGTTCTAAATTTCAAGTTGAGAGGCTGCATTTTAAAATTATTTTAAAAAAATTAAATGGAGCCCCTTATAATGCTTAAATTATATGATCAATCTCTTAAACAATCCTAGTAGTAAACTTTGAGGTAGTAAGCTACATTTCCAATCTGATTTCTGTTGCTATAGTTGCTGTACCATATGTTTGAAATATATCCCTTCCTCAACTCCCTTCATAAAATTCCTTATTTCCCTCAATATACAAGTCAAGCATTACATTTACACAAAATTTACAAATTTACACTTTGCCAAGTACCAGAGCCCTCTATTCCTCATTTCCTTGTATTTAACTCTCTTGTATTTATATGAAGTATATACCGTTTATAAACACTTACCTATAGATTTGCTGTCTTGCATGATAAACTGATAATCCTTGAGGAGGAGAACTTTTTTCCATTTGTATCCTCAGCTACTAGCAGAATGTTCAGCATATACTAGCTCTTTGATATTATACACACCTGCACACATATGAATTTATGCACACATATTTAATGTGTCCACAAATGTATTTATAAAACTCATTTGTAAAGATTTGAATTTTGGTTACTATTTTTTGGTGCATTGATAAAGTCATGAATCATTTTTAGATTAAGGGTAAAGGGTGAACAGTATTTTCTCTAATTCAAATAATTCTGAAATTAGGAAGCCTAAGTTTACTAAATCAAGTCAGTATCATCTATTCAGTTTGTCATTTTTGAGAGGGTCAAATAGCTATATATGTAAAAGGAGGACTTATAATTATATCTTATTGATCTCAAGGATGACCTCTATCCATTAATAAAATCAAGAAGTTATAAATAACCAATGTGGCTACAAAAACATAGTAAAATGCTGCAATTATTTCTGGAAAGAAAATGGTTAATAAGTTTTGAAGGTGAAAATGGAATATTTGGCATCTTTATGATCACCAGCAAATCACAAATTACAATTGAACTTTAATTTAAAAAAAAATTATAACGGTTTAGGAACTGTAATCTCATATTTATTTGTTATTTATTTAGCTTGCTAAATACTTCTTTTGCCTGGGCACTATATCCTGCCAAATAATTTTCAAATGTAACTTTTGTCATTATTCTGAAACGTGAACTACTCCTTAAAGATATTATACTTTTAATGCATATAGATCCATGAAAAAGAAAAAGAATACTTAAGTTTCATTCACTCTTTCCAAATGTCATTTATGTAGTAAGGAAAATAATTAGGATGAGGAATGCAAATAAGTCAATGAATACCAATGAAACAATGTATTTATCATATGTGATGGAATGGTAAGGTATAGAATAGATACATATTTCATGTATTTCTTTTTATTTTACTTTGTTGGGGATGAAAAAATAGATTATTAATGTTTAGGTAGGAATATGATGAAAGATAAAAACCCAGGAAACACTGAAAAGGTAACTGATGATTTGATAGCTGTAATAGGATTGTTGAATAAACTCAGATCAAAAGAATATCTTAAGCCAATCTCAAATGAACATGGGATAATGTAAAAGAGGTACATTTTTATATTTGAATATAACAAAGGAGAAAAATACAGTGGATTAGGTTATTGGCCCAGAAACATCTGGGATCAAATTAGCTCTTGAGAATGTTACATTGAGAATTAGTTTAGAAAACTTTATCGCTTCCCTTCCTGGGACCATGTCATTTTTGTTTTTGTTAATATTTCCAATTAAATAACTCATATATTATTTTTAAATTTTATACATTCTTTCTCTTGTGAATAAAAATATAACATTATGAATGTATAGCAAATGAATATGTGATAGGAAAAGGAGAACAGATGCTGAAATTGAATGTGGAATTATGCTTATAGTAATAGAAGAAAGAAGATAGATGTTTGATAAATTCATTTATCACTGTTTAGTCTATAGAGGTAGTGAAACAAGTTCAAGGATCTAGAAATTTAGCAGTCTAGATTCCCTTCATTGTTAATCAGTAAAGTTTACAAAATGGAAATATATCTATGCCAGAGTCTTCTGTATTAATTTTAAGAAGTTCTTATCCCTAGGAAGCTCACTGAAATCACATCTTTAACACTGCAAGTCACCTTAGAAGTCATTTAGTTTAATTCTCTCACTTAAAAAAAAGATATTAAGATTGAGATGAGCTGTGAATACAAGATAAAACAGGAACTCAATACAGACCTCAAATTGAAGCCAGGTTTGATGATTACAAATCCTACACTGAAGATATACCACCTATGGATATATATAGAGAGAGAGAGAGACAGACAGATATAAGATATATTTTGTTCCATCACAACTTCTGATGTGTATTTGTATATACATATATTTACATACATTAAAATAGCCATACTTTATAACACTGTATAATTATATATATCCACATATACACACATTATATCTATAAACATATGCTTATAGATATGTTATACAAACATTTTAGCTTTGTGTGAGATTGTATATTCTTTCTTTGTTGAGCTGAGTCATTTTACTCATTCACTCTGTGGGGATTGATTCACTTTGTGAATCACCTCTTCTACTCTAATCTGAAAAGTGTCAGCAATTTCTGTTTGCTATCTACTTGGACAAATATATTTATTCACTACTTTTCAAGGTATTTTTTGTAACTATCATTTGGTGAGAAAAGATCAATCTTTTAATGTAAATTCTTTCCCATTTAAGGAACTAAAACTTTCCCATTTAAGGAAAATAAATTTAACCTATACATTTCCCTTATATTAGCAATGATCAAGGGTGCAGACAGTTATACTTCTAAGCCAATACTACTTCTCTAAGGAAATAAGTATAGTCGGCCTCATGGCTGCTTTGGCTGCTTCTTTTCAGGCAAAAATGGAAGTTTCCCAGGAAGAAGAGAGCAATATTCTAGAGAAATCTATTCATACCTACTAATGTGAACATACATATAAACTACATGGGCTATGCACATCTACCCACACCCCCCCATCCCCCTATACACTAATACATAATTACTCACACATATCCCATATTAAGATTTGTCACTGTTGAGATTATTCCAAAGAATGTGTGGCAGTCTAAAAACACCTAAAGCAATGGCAACATTTTTTAAATAAACCAACTCCCACTCTGTCTATTTTGAAGGACAACACCCATTTGGATATATAAGCCCTGGCATATTTGCTAAAAACTCAGTGATATAACTTGTTAATAACACCTCATATTTCAAGAGCCACATAGTTTCCATGCAATTCAAATTTTTTTTTTTTAATGCCCCACTGTATCAATAGTCCTTTAACAACTTGCAAGCAATTTAATATCAGCCTGTACTCCAAATTGAGGAAATTCATGTTAGTATTTCACATTTATACTTTTAAGTATTTCAAATCCATTAAAACAAAACTACTTAAAGATTTTACATTTTCTATCCTTCCTTATCCCTGGTGTATTATTCTCTTTATATCCCATCAGAGGAGATACACAACATTATTTTCTTTTTCTTTCTAATTGATTCAGGAGGAGTTTTTTGACTTCATTCTTGATCTGACAGCATGATGCCATGAGTGGCTTTTTCTTTTATGGTTTAATGCATTTTTCTTTTTCTTTTTCTTTTTTTTTCCTTTTTCTTTTTGTTTGTTTGTTTTTCTCTTGGATTATTGAATGAAGAGATTAGCAAATCAGTGTGATTCAATAGGCAGTCAGAAGATGTGCATATACTCTTGCATAGCTATGCAATGTTGGACAAATGAAGATAAATGATTTTCTCACATGCAGAATGAAGAGTTTTCTAACATTTCCCCTAGTTCTAAAACCAGAAAAGCTTTAATTTTAGAACACAGTTCACTGATAAGTTGAAATAACTTCCCACTCTTTTAGGTTGGATGAACAGCATTTTGACTCCTTTCTGGACAATTTGGAGATTCCCATAACCTTTGTTGTTCTTCAAAAGATAATTATACCCCAACTTTATTAACAAATATATCACATGGTCTTGGACTTGGAAGAAAAGGATGTGGAGTACCTACTTTTATCTAGTAAAAACTGCCCTATCCTTTAGCCTCCTTGGATTGTTTAATTTTATTTTCTGTCCATTATTCCTTTTTGTGAAAGTTAATCAGAACCCTCATTCTTCAGACAATCTTTTTTCCTTGTCATAAGTTTTTGTTTCCTTGCCTTCCTCACTTTTCTTCCCCCTTTTAAACTTTTGCCTCTTCTGATCTACTATAGCACTAAACCTAAGTAGTTTTTTTTTTTAAATTCAGTTTTGACACTTCTTGTTATATAACCATCAAGATATAATAAAAATGAAGAGTTTTGCTTCCAAGGATTTGAGTTGAAATCCTAGTTTTCTTACTTTTAATATATGTAATACTGTGCCAATCAGAATAACCTTGCCAGGCTTCAGTTTCTCATCTAAGAAATGAAAGAGAGTAGTATTTCCTAATCTCTAAGATTCCTTTAGGCTCCAGCTCTATAGATTTCAAAGCCATTGATTGCTCAGTTGCATGGTGGTAAACTAGTTTATTGTTTGTTTTATCTAATCAAATGTTTTTTTTTTTTTTTTTTTCTCCAACTGTTATACAGTGGAAAATTCCTCTGAAAATGTATAATCTATTTGCAACTTTCATATTCTAGAGTTAGCTGAGGCACTAAGAAGGAATATAATAACATAATTATATAATGATATATTTACTTATAAATAAGTCCAATAAATAAAGAAAAATAATAATTGGCGTGTAGTAGAAAGAGTATTGTAATTGGAGTCAAAAAACTTGGATTCATATTCTGCCCCTCCCACCTACTTTCTTATCAGATGAAAGTCAGATAATCTTTTCACTTCTCAGTTTTCTTGTCTATAAAATGCAATTTGGATTGCATGAAGTCAATGTTCTTTCCAGTTTTCAATATGTTTTCTGGTAATATTTGGTATTTTTATATCCTACAATAAGATGTTGATTTTCCATTTGATTTTATAACGATTAAATTATGTAGGAAAAACAAGTATAATCATATTATGCCCATTTGTCTGGTTAGGGAACTCTAAGTGTTTTAATGACTACCAAATAAATGCCCTGTTTAAGAAAAAGGTACACAGAACCCTTGAGAACAGTAACTCTGTTGTGGGTATATAAAAAGTACTCAAGGATAATTTGATTTTACTGATATAAAAGAAAAAAAGGGGGGTGTAGTAAAGGGAAGGAGGTCTTTTCAGAAAAAGGGGAAGGAATGATAAAAAGAGGGAAACTACATCCCATGAAGAGGCATAGAAAATACACCATATCTGAGGGAATTTAGTAAGGGGGAGAATCATTGTGTGAATCTTACTCTCATCAGGAGAGGCTCAAAGAGTAAATAATTAACATATTTGTTTTTCAGAGAATTTTCTCTCACCTCATTAAAAGGGGGGAGAGGAAAAGGGAAAAGGAAAAGGAGAATAAGTGAAGGGACTTGGAGGGAGGGGGGAGGGATACTAAAAAAAAGGGAGGGTTGCGCGTCACAAGGGGGGTCTGTAAATTAAATATTGGGGAAGGGGGATCAGGGGCATCAAGGGAAAAAGCATAATCCGGGGATAATATGATGGCAGGAAATACAGAATTAGTAATTTTAACTGTAAATGTGAATGGGATGAACAATCCCATCAAACGGAGACGGATAGCAGATTGGATCAAAAATCAGAACCCTACAATATGTTGTCTGCAGGAAATACACTTAAAGCAGGGAGATACATACAGAGTAAAGGTAAAAGGTTGGAACAGAGCCTATTATGCTTCAGGAAAAGCCAAAAAAGCAGGGGTAGCTATCCTTATCTCAGATCAAGCAAAAGCAGAAGTAGATCTAGTTAAAAAAGATAAGGAAGGAAACTATATCCTGCTGAAAGGTAGCATAAATAATGAAGCCATATCAATACTAAACATATATGCACCAAGTGGTATAGCATCTAACTTTCTAAAGGAAAAGTTAAGAGAATTGCAAGAAGAAATAGACAGTAAAACTATAATAGTGGGAGATCTCAACCTTGCACTCTCAGATTTAGACAAATCAAACCACAAAACAAATAAGAAAGAAATTTAAAAAGTAAATAGAACATTAGAAAAACTAGGTATGATAGACCTTTGGAGAAAACTGAATGGCAATAGAAAGGAATATACTTTCTTCTCAGCAGTTCATGGATCCTATACAAAAATAGGCCATATATTAGGACATAAAAATCGCAAAATTAAATGTAGGAAGGCAGAAATAATAAATGCCTTCTTCTCAGATCACAATGCAATAAAAGCTACATTCAGTAAAAAGTTAGGGGTAAATAGACCAAAAAGTAATTGGAAACTGAATAATCTCATCTTAAAGAATGACTGGGTGAAAGAGCAAATTATAGAAACAATTAATAATTTCACCCAAGATAATGACAATGATGAGACATCATACCAAAATCTGTGGGATGCAGCTAAAGCAGTAATAAGGGGAAATTTTATATCTTTAGAGGCTTATTTGAAGAAAATAGAGAAAGAGAAGATTAACGAATTGGGCTTACAACTTAAAAGGCTAGAAAAAGACCAAATTATAAACCCCCAACCAAAAATTAAATTTGAAATACAAAAATTAAAAGGAGAAATCAATAATATTGAAAGTAAAAAAAAAAAAACTATTGAATTAATAAATAAAACCAAGAGTTGGTTTTATGAAAAAGCCAATAAAATAGATAAACCTTTGGTAAATTTGATCAGAAAAAAGAAAGAGGAAAATCAAATTGTTAGTCTTACAAATGAAAAGGGTGATCTTTCCACCAATGAAGAGGAAATTAGAGAAATAATAAGGAGTTACTTTGCCCAACTTTATGCCAATAAATTTGATAACTTAAGTGAAATGGATGGCTTCCTCCAAAAATATAGGCTCCCTAGATTAACAGAGGAGGAAATAAATTGCTTAAATAGTCCCATTTCAGAAAAAAGAAATAGAAGAGGCTATTAATCAACTCCCCAGGAAAAAATCCCCAGGAACAGATGGATTCACATGTGAATTCTACCAAACATTTAAAGAACAATTAGCCCCAATGTTATATAAATTATTTTAAAAAATAGGGGATGAAGGAGTCCTACCAAACTCCTTTTATGACACAGACATGGTACTGATACCTAAACAAGGTAGATGGAAAACTGAGAAAGAAAATTATAGACCAATTTCCTTAATGAATATTGATGCTAAAATCTTAAATAAGATATTAGCAAAAAGACTTTAGAAAATCATCCCCAGGATAATACACTATGATCAAGTAGGATTCATACTAGGAATGCAGGGCTGGTTTAATATTAGGAAAACTATTAATAAAATTGATCATATTCATAATCAAATTAATAAAAAACATATGATCATCTCCAGAATGGCTGGATTCAATTTCATCATCTGAGAATTGTCTGTTCATATCCTTTGACCATTTATTAATTGGAGAATGGTTTGATTTCTTATAAATTAGGGTCAGTTCTCTATATATTGTGGAAATGAGACCTTTATCAGAACCTTTGACTTTAAAAATATTTTCCGAATTTGTTACTTCCGTTCTAATCTTGTTTGAATTAGTATTGTTTGTACAGAAACTTTTTAGTTTGATGTAATCAAAATCTTTTATTTTATGATCAATAATGATCTCTAGTTCTCCTCTGGTCATAAATTCCTTCCTCCTCCACAGGTCTGAGAGGTAGACTATTCTCTGTTCCTCTAATCTATTTATGATCTCATTCTTTATGCCTAAATCATGGACCCATTTTGATCTTATCTTGGTATATGGTGTTAAGTGTGGATCCATATCTAATTTCTGCCATACTAATTTCCAGTTTTCCCAACAGTTTTTTTTCAAATAATGAATTTTTATCCCTAAAGTTGGTATCTTTGGTTTTGTCAAAGACTAGATTGCTATAGATGTACCCTTTTTTGTCCTTTGTATTTAATCTGTTTCAGTGATCGACCGGTCTATTTCTTAGCCAATACCAAATGGTTTTGGTGACTGCTGCTATTTAATATAGCTTGAGATCAGGTACACCTAGATCACCTTCATCTGACTTTTTTTTCATTAGTTCCCTTGCAATTCTCGACTTTTTATTCTTCCATGTGAATTTTGTTGTTATTTTTTCTAGGTCATTAAAATAGTTTCTTGGGAGTCTAATTGGTATAGCACTAAATAAATAGATTAGTTTGGGGAGTATTGTCATTATTATATTCGCTTGGCCTATCCAAGAGCACTGATTGTCTTTCCAATTATTTAAATCCGACTTTATTTTTGTGGCAAGTGTTTTGTAATTTTTCTCATATAATTCCTGACTATTCTTTGGTAGATGGATTCCCAAATATTTTATACTCTCAACATTTGTTTGGAATGGAATTTCTTTTTGTATCTCTTGCTGTTGCATTTTGTTGGTGATATATAAGAATGCTGAGGATTTATGTGGATTTATTTTGCATCCTGCCACTTTGCTAAAATTCTGAGTTATTTCTAATAGCTTTTTAGCAGAGTCTTTGGGGTTCTCTAAATATACCATCATGTCATCCAAAAAGAGTGATAGTTTGATTTCCTCATTTCCTACTCTAATTCCTTGAATCTCTTTCTCGGCTCTTATTGCCGAGGCTAGCGTTTCTAGTACTATATTGAATAGTAATTGTGATAGTGGGCAACCTTGTTTCACTCCTGATCTTACTGGGGAAGTTTGCAGTTTATTTCTATTGCATATTATGCTTACTGAAGGTCTTAAATATATGCTCCTGATTATTCTAAGGAATAGTCCATTTATTCCCATACTCTCAAGCGTTTTTAGTAGGAATGGATGTTGGGGGGCAGCTAGGTAGTGCAGTGTATAGAGCACCAGCCCTGAATTCAGGAGGACCTAGTTCAAATCTGGTCTCAGACATTTAACACTTCCTAGCTGTGTGACCCTGGGCAAGTCACTTAATCCCAGCCTCAAGAAAAAAAAAAGAATGGATGTTGGATTTTATCAAATGCTTTTTCTGCAACTATTGAGATCATCATATGGTTTTTATTAATTTTAATATTAATATGGTCGATTACACTAATAGTTTTCCTAATATTAAACTAGACCTGCATTCCTGGTATAAATCCTACTTGATCATAGTGCATGATCCTGGGGATGATTTTCTGAAGTCTTTTTGCTAATATCTTATTTAAGATTTTAGCATCAATATTCATTAAGGAAATTGGTCTATAATTTTCTTTCTCAGTTTTCCATCTACCTTGTTTAGGTATCAGTACCATGTCTGTGTCATAAAAAGGAGTTTGGTAGGACTCCTTCATCCCCTATTTTTTCAAATAGTTTATATAACATTGGGGCTAATTGTTCTAAATGTTTGGTAGAATTCACATGTAAATCTATCTGGTCCTGGGGATTTTTTCCTGGGGAGTTGATTAATAGCTTGTTCTATTTCTTTTTCTGAAATGGGACTATTTAAGCAATTTGTCTCCTCCTCTCTTTATCTAGGAAGCCTATATTTTTGGAGAAAGTCATCCATTTCACTTAAGTTATCAAATTTATTGGCATAAAGTTGGGCAAAGTAATTCCTTATTATTTCTCTATTTTCCTCTTCATTGGTGGAAAGATCCTCCTTTTCATTTATAAGACTAACAATTTCAGCCTCCAATATTTATCAGCTCTTTAAGTAACTTCAAGAGCAAGTGAGAAAACATCCAGGCAAGATTTATATCTTGCATGTCCACTCACATAGTGGACTTCCAGGTCCTATTTTTGATGGAAATTCAAAGGCAGATAGCCTTCTAACCATGTTAGCCAGTAGTCCTTTATTTCAAGAAGCACAAGAATCTCATTCTAAATATCATCAGGCTCCTCGAGCTTTACATTTACAATTTGGAATCACAAGAGAGGAAGCTAGGAGCATAGTAAAAAGCTGTACAGCTTGTCTTCCTTTCCACACTCCTATACTCCCTCCAGGGGAGAATCCTAGTGGTTTGAGACCCAATGAAATCTGGCAACTGGATGTGACCCATTATAAATATTTTGGTCGTCTATCTTTTATTCATGTTGTGGTAGACACCTTTTCAGGATTCACATTTGCAATACCAGCAGCAAAAGAGACAGCCCGAGTGGTCACTGAATTCCTTATACAAGCATTTGCAATTATGGGTGTGCCACAAGCAATAAAAACAGACAATGGACCTGCATATATGTCCAAACCTTTTACACACTTTTGTGCACAGTATAAGATTTTACATACCATGGGCATACCCTTTAATCCTCAAGGGTAGGCAATAGTAGAGAGAAGAAACAGATATTAAGACACTCCTCCAAAAACAAAAGAAAGGGGGAGCCACAGGTAGCCCTAGGGAACTTCTAAATTTAGTTCTCTATACCATTAGTTTTCTAATTTTTGACAAAGATGCACTGGCTCCGGCAGACAGGTTTTATAACCCACCAAAAGGGCAGTGTCCAGTGCGAGCAGCTCCACTGTCCTTAGATAATCACCAGGTGATGGGGAGAGATCCAGAAAGTGGTGAATGGAAGGGACCAGATAGGTTAACTGCCTGGGGGAGAGGGTTTGCTTGTATTTCTTCAGCAGGAGAAGGAATCAGATGGGTGCTAATGAGTTGTATTCACCTTGTCCATCAGAGAGAGACAGAAAAAGAGAACGACCTCAAAATAAAGGAGAAAATCTAAGAAACATCTGGCACTGAAAGAGCATGGCTAATAAGAAGATTGTTAAAGAACTTTAAAAACCGGCAGGAATCATTGGACTTTCTAACACAAGATGAGACTAATGGACAATGGACTTATGGACATTTATAAATTTTCAATTTATGATTATTTGATCATGTTATTTGTTATATGCTTCTAGCATGTATTATGTTACTATGTTACTATGTGCTTATGTAATTTATGTAATTATGTGTAATACCTCCCATATTGATGGATTTATGTTTCAAGGTCATGACTATCTTATGTTCTAAATCAAAAGAAAGGGGGAGATGTTAGGATTACCAGGTAAGAACTCAGGTTGTCTGGACAGTGACAAGGTGAGAATTCAGGTTGTCTGGACAATTACAAGGTGAGAACTCAGGTTGACTTGACAGTTCTCTGGCTCAGACCTTTGATTTGGGCCTTTAAAGGGAGTTTACATCTTAGGAATTCTTAGAGGAGCAAGCTCATTGGTTGGAGTACTTCTTCCCAGAAGCCCTTGCATTATCCCAGGACAGCACTCCAGAGATAGGAGAAATCTCTGCTCTATATCAGGCTTGATGTGGCTCTCTGCAGGAAGGGAAGTCACTTCTCTGGACAAGAGTTAACGGCAACTGTCTGGAGACAAAGGTTCTCTACAGGAAGAAGAATCTGTCTGAGAGATTTGAGTTGACTCAGCAGATCTCTTCCCAGCTTCTGGAGATGACAGCACGCTACATTTTACCCCAGCTTTGTACTTCCCTTTCAATCTTATTTCTGTTGGTTTTCTTTGTAAAAAAAAAAAAAAAAAAAAAAAAAAAAGCTTTTTTTAAATTTAATGTAATTAAACTGTACATTTTGCAGTTTATGATGTGTTCTAGTACTTTTTTGGCCATAAATTTCTCCCTTTGCCAATGACCTAATTGATAGATTTTCCTACTTCTCCAAATGTGCTTATAATAATATCCTTTATGCTCAAAATCATGTACTCATTTTGATCTTATTTTAGTATTTAATTTGAGATATAGGTGTATGCTGAGTTTCTGATATATTATTTTCTAGTTTTCCCAGCATTTTTTGTGAAATAGTTAATTCTTATTTCAGAAGCTGTAATGTTCTCTGGTTTGGGTTTCCTGGAGGTCTCTGAGGCAGCCTTCCTTTCAGTTCAGTAAATCACCATGAGAGTAGCCAGGGGTTAAAGTCCAAATCCTTTGCCAAGGACTTATGCTTCAGCCTTCAGTCTGCTTATCTTCTCTAGCTCTCTGTATCTCTCTCTGAATCTGAGTCCCAGCTCATATGCTCTACACTGAGTATAAATCAATCATTATATTACTAGAAAACCTTATTTATTGTAAGAGTAAATCAATAATAATGAACTAGAGAACTATTAAGCACCATGCTAAACTAGATAACTATTGTCTAGTCAATTCCACTTAGTACCTTGTAAACATCCTTTTCAAGTTTAGAGTTCTGGTCCATAACAAGAAGCTTGAGTTTAGAGATTTGTTAAATAATATATTATTGTAGTCACGTGTATCAGTTATTGTGTTATATGTATCTAATCTATTCTACAGATCAACCGCACTGTTTCTTAAACAGTACAAAATGGTTTTGATGACTTCTGCTTTTTTTAGTTTATATTGTTTTGCCTGGTCTGATTTTGTCATACAAAAACTCTAACATTTACAATACCTTTATTGATTATTGCCAAGCCTTTAGTTCTGTTTCACACTCATAGCTTGGTCATATACTGCTAATGTATGGAATAGATAAAAGCATATTAGGAATTCTAGAGTAATGGATGTTCATATGAAAACTCTTCTCTAAGATCTAATTTACTTCCAGTTCATCAATAATGGAGAGAAACAATTACACCCAGAGAAGGAACACTGGGAATTGAGTGTAAACTGTTTTCACTATTGTCTTTCTACCCAGCTTACTTATACCTTCGGAATCCAATTCTTACCATGCAACAAGAAATTTGGTTTTACACAAATATATTATATCTAAGTTATACTGTAACACACTAAATATGTATGGGATTGCCTGTCATCTAGGGGAGGGAGTAGAGGAAGGGAGGGGAAAATTTGGAAAAATGAATACAAGGGATAATGTAAAAAAAAATTACCCATGCATATGTACTGTCAAAAATTATAATTATAAAATTAATAAAAGAAAAGAAACCTCTTCTCTATTTTATTTATATGATCTGATTTTGTCTGGTACTGCTGGGCCACAAAACTTTGTATTTTTTTCATTAATTGTCTTGATATTCTTCACCATATATTTTCCAGCTGAATTTTTATTATTTTTTTCTATTTCCATAAAATAATTTTTGGCAAGTTTAATTGGTATGGTACTGAACAAGTAGAATAATTTAAGTACAATTGTCATTTTTATATTAATATGACCTACCCCTGAGTAATCAATATTTTTCCAGTTGTTTAGATCTAACTTTATTTGCGTGAGAAGTGCTTTGTAATTGTTTTCATATATTCCTGGGTTTGTCAAGTAGGTTTTCAGATGATTTTCTAGGATTCTTTAATTATATAATCATATCATATGCAAAGAGTGATAATTTTTTTTCTCCTCATTGCCTATTATAATTCCTTTAATTTCTTTTTCTTTTCTTATTGCTAAAGCCCTCAATTCTAGTACAATGCTGAATAATAGCAGTGATAATGGGCACCCTTGTTTCATTGTATTGGGGATGCATCCAATTTCTTTCCATAGCAAATAATGTTTGATTTTAGTTTTAGATAGATTCTGCTTACCATTTTATGGAAAGCTCCCTTTATACCTCTATTCTCCAGTGTTTTTAATAGGAATGGCTCCTGTATAATTGTCAAAAGCTTTTTATACTTCTATTGAGATTATCATATGATTTCTCTTGGTTTTGTTATAGATATGGTGGATTATGACAATAGTTTCTCTGATATTGTACCACCCCTTAATTCATTGTATGAATTCTTCTTGATAATATTGTATTATCCAGTTTATAAGTTGTATTCCCTTTGCTAATATTTTAGTTAAATTTTTTGCATAATATTCATTAGGGAGATTTGTCTGTATTTTTTTTTTTTTGTCTTGGCTTTTCCTGGTTTAGATATCAGTATTATAATTGTGATATAGAAGGAATTTATCAAGACTCCTTCTTTTCCTATTTTCCCAAGTTGTTTTTTTTTTTTTTTTTTTCATGATATTGTAATTGATTCTTATTTTATGTTTGGTAGAATTCACTTGTAAATTTGGCTGGCCCTAGAGATTTGTTTTTAGGAAGTTTATTGTTGCCTTTTTCAATTTCTTTTTTTTCCCTAAAGTGTGACTAAGTAAAGTATTTCTTCTTGTTAATCTGGGTAATATATTTTTTGTAAATATTCATCCATTGCAATTGGATTGTCAGGTTTGCTGACATTCAGTTGGGCAAAATAACTCCCAAATATTTCTTTGATTTCTTTTTTACCCTTTTCATTTTTGATGCTGGTAATTTGTTTTGTTTTCCTTTTTTCTAAAAATAACCAAAGGTTGATCTATCTTGTTTATTTTTTAAAATAATGCTTAGTTTTATTAATTAGTTCAATAGTTTTCTTCTTTTCAATTTTATTATTCTCTCATTTGAGTTTCAGACTTTTTAATTTGTTATTGAATTGGGGGTGTTAACTTGTTCTTTTTCAAACTTTTTTAGTTGCATACCTTATTCATTGATCTTCTCTTTTTCCATTTTATTCATGTAACTATGTAGAGATACAAAATTTCCTCTAAGAACTGCTTTGGCAATACCCATAAGTTTTGGTATGTTGTCTCACAATTGCCATTTTCTTAAATGAAATTACTGATTGATTTTATGAGTTTTTATTTGACCTATTCTTTCTTTAGAATTAAATAATTTAATTTCCAATTACTTTTTAGTATAACTTTCCCTGGCTCTTTATTTAATATATTTTTTATTTTTTTTCAAATCACTTATTACTGAAAAAGTCATACAAAAACTCTGTAACATTTTCAGTACTTTTATTGATTATTGCCAAGCCTTTAGTTCTGTCTCGCACTCTTGATCACATACTGCTAATGTATAGAATGGATAAAAGCATATTGAGAATTCTAGAGTAATAGATATCTATATGAAAACTCTTCTCTATGTAAACCATATTACTGACATGATAATATCAAAAATTGGTGTAAATGAAAAATTTTCCACAAAGACTATATAAACCCAATTTTTTTCTGCCTTGTTTCCAGCTTATTGTCATCAATTCTGAATAGAATAGAATATGACTTTCATGTCAAAGAGGGAGCCACCCCAAAATCATTAAGTCACTTGATTCCACTGAAAAACACTGAAGAGCTACTTCCTCCCTTGGAAACATTTTTTTTTTCAGTTATATCAGCATATGACTTAGACTCTATAATTATGTAAATTTTTATTAAGCTTTTTATTTTTCAAAATATACACATGGATAATTTTTCAATATTGACCCTTACATAGCCTTGTACTCCAAATTGTACCCTCCTCTCCCTCACCCCCTCTTTTAAAAGGCAAGCAATCCAATATATGTTATACATGTTAAAATATGTAAATGTATGTAAAATGTATGTAAACATTTATACAATTATCTTGCTGCACAATAAAAATCAGATCAAAAAGAAAAGAAAATTAATAAGAAAACAAAATATAGACAAACAACAACAACAAAAAGAATGAGAATGCTATGGTTGTGAACCACACTCAATTCCCATAGTCCTCTCTATGAATATAGATGGCTTTTTTGATCACAAGACCATTGGAACTGATCTGAATCATCTCATTGTTACAAAGAAAGCCACATATATGGGAATTGATCATTGTAGAATATTGTTATTGCTGTATACAGTAATCTCCTGGTTCTGCCCATTTCATTTAGCATCAGACAGGCCTTTCTGAAGTCATCCTGCTTATTGTTTCTTATAGAACAATAATGTTCCATGGCATTCATGTACCATAATTTGTTTAACCATTCTCCAACTGATGGACAATCACTCATTTTTCAGTTTCTTTCCACTAAACAAAAGCTGCCATGAACATTTTTGCACATATTGGTCCCTTTCCTTCATTTAAGATCTTTTTGGGATATAAGCTCAGTAGAAACACTTCTGGGTCAAAGGGTATACAGTTTGATAACTCTTTGGACATAGTTCCAAATTGCCTTCCAGAATGGTTGCATTTCTTCACAATTCCACCAACAATGTATTAGTGTCCTGATTTTCCCATATCCATTCTAACATTCATCATTATCTTTTTGTGTCATCTTAGTCACTTATCAGTTGGAGAATGGTTCGAATTCTTATAAATTTGGGTCAATTCTCTATATATTTTAGAAATGAGCCTTTATCAGAACCCTTGAATATAAAGATGTTTTGCCATTTTATTGCTTCTCTTCTAAGTACTGTCTGCATTAGTTTTGTCTACACAAAAGATTTTTAACTTCATATAATAAAATTTATCTATTTTGTATTCAATAATGACCTCCAGTTCTTCTTTGGTCACAGATTTCTTCTACCTATCTTCCTTCTATCCTATGTTCTTCTAATTTATTTATGATATCATTCTTTATGTTTAGATCATGAACCTATTTCAACCTCATCTTGGTGTTAGGTGTAGGTCAATGCCTAGTTTCTGTCATATTAGTTTCCAATTTTCCCAGCAGTTTTTGTCAAACAATGAATTATTATTCACAAAACTAGATACTTTGGGTTTGTCAAACAAATGATTACTATAGTCATTGACTATTTCGTCCTGTGAACTTAATCTATTCCACTGATTTCCTACTCCATTTTCTTAGCCCATACCAAATGATTTTTATGATCACTGATTTATGATATAGTGTTAGATCTGGTAAAGCTAAGTCACCTTCATTTGCAGTTTTTTTTTTTTGTTTGTTTGTTTTATTAATAACTTTGACATTCTAGACCATTTTTTCTTGCAGATGAATTGTTATACTTTTTTCCTAGGTCTGAAAAATAATTGTTGGGAGTTTGATTAGTATAGCACTAAATAAATAGATTAATTTAGGTAATATTGTCATTTTTATTATATTTGCTTAATCTATCCAAGAGCATTTGATATTTTTACAATTGTTTAGATATTGGTGGAAAGTTTTTTTGTACTTGTGTTCAACTAGCTACTGTATTTCCCTTGGCAGATGGATTCCTCAATATTGTACACTATTGACAGTTATTTTAAATGGAATTTCCCTTTATATCTTTTTCTGTTGGACATTGTTGGTGATATATAAAAATGTTGATAATTTATGTGTATTTATTTTGGATCCTGCAACTTTGCTAAAGTTGTGGATTGTTTCTAATAATTTTCCAATTGATTATCTAGGGTTCATATCATCTGCAAAGAGTGATGATTTGGTTTCCTCATTACATACTCTAATTGTTTTAATCTATTTTCCTTCACTTATTGAAAAAAAAAAACTAACATTTCTAATACAATATTGAATAGTAATGGTGATACTGGGCAACTTGTTTCATTCCTGTTTTTATTGGGAATGGTTCTAATTTGTCCTCATTGTATATGATTTTTGGTAATGGTTTTACATAAATGCTACTGGTCATTTTATGGAAAAGTCCTTTTGTTCCTATACTCTGTAGTGTTTTTAATAGGAATGAGTGTTGAATTTTATTAAATTATTTTTTGCATCTATTGAGATTATCATATTTTTTTTTTTAGTTTGCTTATTGATATAGTCAATTATGCTAATAGTTTTCCTAATTCCTGCATTCCTGGTATAGATCCTACTGGGTCATGATGTATTATCCTGGGGATGACTTTCTATAATTTTATTGCTAATATTTTATTAAATATATTTTCATCTATATTCAAAAGAAAAATTGGTCTATAATTTTTTGTCTGTTTTCATCCTACCTGGTTTAGGTATCAGTACCACATCTGTATCATAAAAGGAATTTAGCAGGAGTCCTTCTTTCTATTTTTTTTCAAATAGTTTGTATAGTATTGGAGTTAATTGTTCTTGAAATGTTTGGTAGAATTCACAGGTAAATCCACAAGGCCGTGAAGATTTTTTCTTAGGGAGTTGATTAATAGCTTATCCTATTTCTTTTTCTATAATGGGACTATTTAAGAATTTATTTCCTTTTCTGTTAATCTGCACAATCTATATTTTAATAGGTATAACTCTATTTCACTTAGTTTATCAAAGTTATTGGCATAAACTTGGGCAAAATAACTCTTTTTTATTGATCTAATTTCTTATTCATTGGTGGAAAGTTCTCATTTTTTATTTTTGAGATGAAAAAATTGATCTTCTTTCCTTTTTCTAACCAAAGTAACTAAAAGTCCATCTATTTTTTTTCATAAAACCAACTCAGTTTTATTTATTAATTTAATATTTTTTTTGAGTTTTATTAATCTTCCCTTTTATTTTTAGAATTTCAAGCTTGGTATATGATTGGAGGTTTTAACTTGGTTTTCCCCCCAGCTTTTTTTATCTGTAAGCCCAATTCATTGACATTTCTTTTTCTATTTTAGGCAAGTACACATCTAGAAACTTAAAATCCCCCATATTACTGCTTTGGCTACCTCCCACAATTTCTGATATGTTGTCTCATGATTGTCATTCTCTTGGATGAAATTGTTGATTGTGTCTGTGAATTTGCTGTTTTTACCCATTTTTTCTTTGTAATTAGATTATTTAGTTTCCAATTTATTTTTGGTGTATTTTTCCCTGGTCTTGTATTGCATGTGATTTTTATTATAAACGGAAGAATATGCATTTAATATTTTTGCCTATTTGTATCTAATTTTGAGTTCTTTATGCCCTAATATATGGTCATTTTTTTGTATAGGCTCCATGAACTGTTAAGACAAAGTGTCCTCCTTTCTCTCTCCATTCAATTTTTTTTCAAAGATCTATCATACTTAACTTTTCTAGTATTCTATTTACCTTCTTAACTTTTTTCTTATATATTTTGAGGATTTGATTTATCTAGTTCTGAGAGAGCAAGATTGAAGTCTCCAACTACTATATTTTTGCTATTTTTTATCTTTCAGCTCTCTTAACTCCCTTAGGAATCTGGCTGCTTTACCACTTGGTCCATATATGTTTAGTATTGATATTTCTTCATTATCTATGGTACCCTTTAGGAAGAGATAATTTCCTTCATTATCTCTTTTAATTAGATAGGTTTTTGCTATTGCTTTATTGCTTGATCTGAAATTATGATTACTATCCCTGCCTTTTTTTTGTTGTTGTTTTTTAACTTCACCTGAAGAATAATAGATTCTACTCCAGGCTTTTACCTTTCTCTGTATGTATCATTCTGCTTTAAATGTGTTTCTTGTAAGCAACATATTATGTTATTTAAGGTAGAAGCTGCTAGGTCCTGGATAATCCTGATTCTGGCTTCTTAGTATTTGCATCATTTCTTTCTGATTGCTTGTAATATTTTTTCCTTGGTTCAATAGTTCCAAAATTTAGCCATAAAATTTCTTGGAATTTTCATTTTGAGTCTCTTTCAGTTGGTGATTGGTGAATTCTTTCAATGGCTATTTTACCTTGGGATTCTAAAACACTGGGGCAGTTCTCCTTAATGATTTCCTGTAAGATAATGTCTTGTTTTTTTGTTTTTTTGTTTTTCATCATGGTCTTCAGGAAGTCCATTAATCCTTAGATTGTCTCTCCTAGATTTATTTTCAGGGTCATTTGTTTTTCCACATAGGTATTTTACATTTTATTATTTTTTGTTTTGTTTTGCTTGACTAATTGCTAATATCTCATTGAATCATTCATTTTCATTTGTTCAGTTCTGATTTTTAATGAATTATTTTCTCCATTTACTTTTTTTAGTTATTTTTATATTTGGCCAATTGAATTTTAGCTGAGTTGTTTTGTTCTGTGATTTTTTTTCCCCATTCCACAAATTCTATTTTCAGGGAATTGTTTTCTTTTTCCATTTCCATTTTCCAATACTCAAATTTATTTTGTAAGGTGTTATATGCTTTTTCTATTTCCCTAATTCTATTTTGTTTTATTCAGATAATGTCTGTGTCTTCTTTTCCAAACCTTCTTGCAAGGTTCTCATTTCTTTTCCCCATTTTTTCTTCTAGCTCTCTTTTAAGATTTTAAAAATTTCTTCCAAGTGAGCCATGTGAGATGGGAAGCAATTTTTATCACCCTTTGGGGCTTCATCTGGAGACAATCTACTTTTAATGACCTCAGCATTTGAAATCTGTTTTTCTCTTTCACCATAAAAAAACTATCTATGGTCAGAGTTCTTTTTGCCCTTTTGCTCCTTTTTAAAAGTTGAGATGTGCTTTTAGGGCAAGGGAGATTATCCAATTTTCCTTTATAAGCAGAGTGGCAGCAACTGTAATGGGTCAGTACTGATTCTGTAATGGGTCCAGTGCTTTTCCATATTGCTTCCACCCCGAAGTGTCAAAGTGCATACTTTGTATCAAAGAAAGATCCCGAGTTATAAAACTAGTTATGCTATAAATTCCTTAATAAGAAATAATAACAAATGAAAAATATTCAGCAAACTAAGCAATACATTAACCAAATATGAAATTATATTTAGTATTCCATAATTTGTAAGTTTGCAACTTAACTCTTGCACCATATATCACTTCTGCAAAAATGGGAATAATTCACATTATCATTTCTTCCTTTTGGGCATGAAAATTTTCAAATATTTTGTTTCCACATTTTCTTATTCTTCACAATCACATTAATACAATCATTGTTTTTACTGAGTTTTTTTTCTGGTTTCTTCATTTTTTAACAATTTCTATTTTTCATTTTCTCTGTATTAATAGCATTATTTTCTTATGGCATACTAATAAATTTTACTCATGGACAATTCCTTATTTATTGCTCAATTAATAAACATGTATTTCGTTTTTCTGATAAAAAAAAAAATTTTGGTACATACTTTCCAGTTTGTATATACATATACACACACATGAGGCAGGGGGAAATTCTTAATGTATTCATCAAATCTTTATTTTGCTTATGAGCTTTATTTACTTCAAACCAAATAGGTTTTTTTTTTTAATTTTTTTATTAATTTTATTATTATAACATTTTTTTACAGTACATATGCATTGGTAATTTTTTACAACATTATCCCTTGTACTCCCTTCTGTTCCTAATTCCCCCCCCCCCTTTCTTCCGCTCCTCCCTAGATGGTAGGCATTCCATACATATTAAATATGCTAGTATATCCTAGGTACAATATATATGTGCAGAATTGAATTTTGTTGTTTTTGTTGTTGCAAAGGAAGAATTGGATTGGGAAGGTAAAAATAACCTGGGGAGAAAAACAAAAAACGTTAACAGTTTACACTCATTTCCCTGTGTTCCTTCTCTGGGTATAGCTGATTTTGTCCAGCATTGATCAATTGGAATTGGCTTAGCTCTTCTCTATGTTGAAGATATCCACTTCCATCAGAATACATCCTCATATGGTATTTCTGTTGAAGTACATAATGATTTGCTCATTTCACTCAGCATCAGTTAATGTAAGTCTCTCCAAGCCTCTCTGTATTTATCCAGCTGGTTATTTCTTACAGAACAATAATATTCCATAACATTCATATACCATAATTTACCCAACCATTCTCCAATTGATGGTCATCCATTCATTTTCCAGTTTCTAGTCACTACAAAAAAGGCTGCCACAAACATTACCAAATAGGTTTTTTACATTTTTTAAAACAGTCTGCCATAATAGCCACTTTATTTTAGCATGATTTTTCATTTGTATTAATGTGATATATATATGTATGTATAAAAGAAATCAGCACTTACTACTCACCATAGACTAATCTGTTTGTTTGGTTAACAAAATCCTTATTTTTTTCTCTCTTTCTATTTCTGGAATTAAAAAATATGAGCAAAATCCCCTCTACCAAAAATATAAAGAAATACAAGGCTCTTCTGGAATTTTCCTTTGGACCATAAGTTTCTCATCAAACCAGACTGGAAAACTTACTGAAGTGGTTGACTCCTTAATTTTCACCCATCCCTAACCAATATTCATTCTGAATTTAAAATTTTTGCTTTGGGTATGTTGTATTTGAAATGTAACTAGAATCAGCAAATAAGAAAACATTAATTAGTTTCTCAGAGAGCATTTTCAGTTGTTATTGACCGATATTCACAATTTAAAGTTAATTTAAAAAAAATTCTCTTTCTCCATAAAAGCTGTCAATTGTTAGAGTCCTCTTTAGTTCTTTACCCAATTTTTTAAAGCTAAGTTAATTTCTGCCTGTAGGGTGTCAGAGGATTACCAAGCTGAGGAAGCTGCCAACTGCTCTGGGTCAGTGGTGATTCACTCTGGTGCTGGCTCTGCCACATGGAGTTGTCAGCAATGCCCAAGGACTCTGTGCTGTCTGCCCTGGTGTTTGTGGTGGGAGTTTGCTCAGCCACTCTCAGACTGTACTGCTCCTGGACTCTGAGCTGTCTGTACTTGTGTTTGTAGTCAGCTACCTAGGCCTTGCTATGTCTCTCCTGCTTCCAACTTAAACAGAACTTTTGTAGTCCACTTCCTCTCACAATCTCGGTGCCCCACAGAAATCACATCAGTACACTGAAACTGCTCTGCCCCCAGGCTTTGCTTTGCTTGTGCTGGTGTTTTTGGTCAGCTGTTTATACTTTGTTACCTTTCTCCTGCTTCTGCACAAAACAGATCTTTTCTGGTCTGTTTCCTCCCAAAAATTCTGTGCCCTGGGACTCTGCACTGGCCTTTGTACTGGTTGCCCTGGCTATCTCCATCCTGTTTCCAATAGAAACAGACCTTTTTTGACAATCTTTGAAATTATCTTCTGCTGATAATTTGTTGCACTCCCAACATTTGTGGATTCTGCCCATCCAGAGGTAATTCAGAGGCTGGATTTCATAATTATTGTAAGGGTTGTAAAGATGTCAGAGAGAAACATGTGCTGCCTCCGCCATCTTGGCTTCACCTCCAGAAGTTGTTGATCTGGCATTAATTTTCAAGCTCCTTCCTTAAGTTCTCTTCACTTTGTTAAAATGGAACTGACCTTGAATTTTTTTGACAATTATGTTCCTGATCAAATTTCCATCAGAGGATAGAAAGAATTTCAATATCATAATTTACAATAATTGCATGTGATTGGTGATTTTGTAATAGTTTGCAAATATATGGAAGAAAATATTTAAGTTCTTTTGAATTAAATTTGCCTCAAACAGCAAATTAAACTAATTCTCTAGTTATATCAAAAGTAATTAAAAGTGATATTGGTTTTTTGACAAATGTTAAGGGACAGATCAAGTCTCTGAGAGCCTCCACAACTGTGGATGATAGCATCTGAAGGAGTTGCAAAGAAGCCTTTGCTAACACAGGTGTTGCAGACTGGGAATAAAATAAATTGGAGGCAGAGGGAAGAGGAGAGAAGTCAGACAATGCAATGGCTTTTCAGTCATAGAGGTCAGAGAACAGTAACTGCCTCTCAGTCTCCTTGTATCATCCTCTCACAGGAGAGGATCTACTCTGCAGGTCTGGGTTGTATATCTAGCAGCCACCATCAGGTGACTCCCATGTATTCCAACAGCTCCCATGTATTCCAACATATAGTGCCTGAAAGTGGGGTATAAGAAGCATAAGAATTACAAGAAGAACCAGAGCTGTTCATGAGAAGGATCCTTCCAGAGTTCCTTTGGTAACCTGCAGATAAGGAAAGGAAGAAGAGCCCCAGTAAGACTTTTTAAGTCAGTGTAATCAAATAGGCCAATACATTAAAGGGCAGAGCTAGGAAACTAAGGAGAGACTTAAATGCCTGTTCTGACCACAGTCCTCTTCTCCATTTGAAAATTTGCCTCCCTGATAAAATCAACACCTGCTACAACCATTCAGAGGTGATAGTGCTGCTTGCATTCCTCAGTGTGTGGATCATGTTGCAAGGGGAAAAAAAAACAGCAAAAAACAAAAATGGGAATTGTTAAGGGACAAGTCAATTCTCCAAGAGCCTCCACAGCTGTGGATCACAGCATCTGAAAGAGTTGCAAAGCAGCCTTTACTGACACAGCTGTTGCAGACTGGAAATGAAATAAATTGGAGAGTGGAGGGAGGGAAGAGGAGTGAGGCCAGACAACCCAATGGCCTCTCAGTCAGAGAGGTCAGAGAAATGCCTCTCGTCTCCTTGTATCATCCTTTCACAAGATGAGTTCCATTATGCAAGTCTGGGTTGGATCTCCAGCAGCCACTGGTGGCTCCCATGTATTCCAACAGCCAAATATTTGTCATCTTTAAATAAATGCAGGTAAATGACAAGTAATTACTAAGTTTTGAAAACCTAAGCACATTTTTATTGGCCTGGCTACATTGTTCAACTGCCAAATTACGTTTGCCAGAAAAGAATGTTTTGTGAAGAACTTACAAAGGGCAAATGCTTATGTGGTGGCCAGGAAAAAAAAATACACAAGACAGGGCTATAAGACATGCATTAGCTATCTTTAATATTACTTATAAGAAAAAATCTAAATATAGGTGACATATTGATCAATAAATTAGATTCTAGGTCAAAGTTACATTTTACTTTTGTTTATTTTTTGTCTATATTGATTAATCTGCATTTATACTTGTCTTCATATCAATAAGCACAAGGGCATGAGTTTAAACATATCCCTGAACCTTATTAACACACACACACACATACACATACACACACATACACATATATCTATATCTATGTCTATATTTATATCTCTATCTATCTATCTATCTATCTATGTATCTTAATATTCAGATATAAAGTTTCTGGAAGTTGTTAGGCCTCTAATAATGAAGTTACCAGAATTCCATAGTCAGTATTGAGAGCCTTTTGGATGAAATATGACATATAAATAAAGTACTTATAAATATGGCTTATTGCCATAATTTTTAGACACAGACTCAGAAATAATTTGAACCATCCATGCTCAATTGAGTGATTTTTCACTAAAAAAAGACAATATAAGTGACCTATAAAGGCAAAAAATTTTAATTTTGAATCCAAAACAAATCCAGAAAAAAAATATTTTAACCCAGGCATAAGGATTTGGTCTTAATAAGTACAGTTTGATGATTCTTAGTTTTCTAAGCTCAATAGAACTAAAGTGCCTCAGGAAATGAAGCACAGACTATAAACTGAGTTGAATTGAATCATTATTTTTGAATTATTTGGAATTTCACATTGCCATTAAAATCAACTTATGTAACATTGCACTAGGAATATTTCTTGGTAATGTAAGTTCCGTAGTTCATTTGGGAAGACCAGGATATGGCAATGTCAGAGTGCTCCCTGTAGAAAAAAAAGGACCTTCCTGGACCCCAAACTTTCCCATTCTGAATAATTTAACCAAAGATAATTTCATATATATATATATATATATATATATATATATATATATATATATATATATATATATATATATATATACTACCAGAATTATGTCAGAACTTTTGCCTACTAGTAGCATAAAAGCTAGAAATTAAGGAAAGGATTTGATATAGTCTTTAACTTAAACTTTTCTTATGCACCACACAATTCATTCTCAATAAAGTAGGCTAATGTACTCTTAAGCTGCATTTATAAATAAATTACATTCAGAATATTGAAGTCATTTCTTGCTGTAAGTCTGCTATGGTTTGATCATATAAGAAATGTAATATTCAAGTCTAAGTATTAGATTTCTGACAGGATATTGACAAGCTGGAGAAGTTCCAGAGAAGTTTGAAAAAGGTGAATAGGGTACTGGAAAATATGTAATATGAATATTAATTTAAGAAACAGGGTTGGAAGAAGAGATGAAGAAAGAAACTATAGTTACAGTCACACTTAGTTACTATATCCTCTAGTAATAAATTTCAAATAGCTAAGTTTAGGTGGTTCCAAGGGACTCCTGTATTACATTGTGTGTACACCTAAGGAAAAGGAAAACAACAACAACAACAACAACAACAACAACAAAAAAAAAAAAAAAAAAAAAAAAAAAAACTACAACCTCTCTCTCTTACACATAGCTACATATACCTTTTTTTAGTAAATATATAAATACAACTATTGTTTTGTCTACTGGTTAACCAGCCTTAGCCAAAGCAGATATCTGAAGTTCTGAAGTTAGTCACTGAGACTGATTCACTAGCAAAATTAAGGAGGCTCACTTGACTCTGACCAAGAGGAGATATGATCTGGCTTTGAAGGACCTTCCTGGATCCCTGTAAGCATGGACAGCTCCAAGCCAATAGTTAGGATTAGTTGTGCTGAGCACCAGATCTGGCCCTAGATGAATATTCCTACCTTTCTAATAAAAATAACATATTTTGTATAGAAAAGAGAGAGAGAAAGTGTCTACCTCAATTTATTGAAAAGGTTAGTTTTTGTGTATAATATTGCATATTTAAAATAAATTGGTTGACATGTAGATTACTTTTACAGTTTTTCACTATTTTTTTTCTTCCAAGGATGATTCTTTAGTTGTAAGGATGTTATTTATTTGAAAATCAATATAACATAAAACAAAACAATTATAATACTTAATAGGCATAAAAATGGTGAGGAGTTGATGAGGAGTTAATAAAGAGGGTAGAGGCATGGGTATGTCCCATGTTAAGAAAAAGACAAAGTATTATTGTTATTAATTCTATCATACAAGGACATAATTAATATAATTATTATGAAGAATTTGTGAAATAAAATAATTACTTTTTTACTTGGCCTCAAGTTCAAAACTAGGAGAAATGCACTGAAGTTTCAGACAGATTTCAGTTTGGTGTAAAGATAAATTACTAAAACTTACCTTATACAGTAATGGAATAGTATGCCTTGGGAAATAGGTGATTAATTTCCCCCAATTCATAGAGATCTTAAATCTGTCTCTCTGTTTCTATATCTTTCTCAGGATGTGTGTGTGTGTGTGTGTGTGTGTGTGTGTGTGTGTGTGTATGTGTGTGTGTTTCTGTGTGATCAAGGCATGTGATAGGCTGAAACAACATATGGAACTCTACTCAAACAGTATTTTAAAATGTTAAAAAACTGAAGGTGGAGCCAAGATGGCAGAGAACAGACACAATTTTCTGTGATCTCCTCTGACCTCCTCTCCAACCAGCAGCAGATTAAGCTTCTAAACTATTTTTGGAGTCAAAGAATCCATAAATATTTGGAGTAGAACACATTCCCAAAAGGAGATATCTTGGAAGAACTTAAGAACATGTCTGTTTCAAATGGGCAAAGGGAAGTCTACTGAGTCAAGAATGCAACAAAGGGAGACCAGAGCAAGAAGCTGGGGAAGGTAATCAGAGCATTGCACCATCCATGAACCTGGAATTCTTCTGTGAGTCTCTTAGGCTATTCTGTCCTGGTTATAAGCACATGATTTGACAGAATTGTTATAAAAGGCAAATTGTAAACCACTGAGATAGAAAGAATGCTGGGCCTAGCCATGATTATCCACCAATGGAAGTCAATCAGACACTTAACACTTCCTAGCTATGTGACCCTGGGAAAATAAATTAACCATAATTGCCTCAGCAAAAAATAAATTAATAAAAATAAAAATAAAAACAAACAAACAAACAAATAAATAAATAAATAAAATCACAGATCACCTCCTGAAAGAGACCCCCAAATTAAATGCCCAAGGAATATCATGGCTAAATTTCAGAACTATCAAAGCAAAGAAAATATATTACAAGCAGTCAGAAAGAAACAAATTAAATATTGAGGAGCCACATTCAGGATTACCCAGGACCTAGCGGCTACCACCTGAAAGGATACAAGGACCTGGAATTTTATATTCCAAAAGGAGCTTGTATTAGAGCCAAAAATAAGCTATCCAGCTAAAATGAGCATTATATTTCAGGGAAGAAGATGGACATGGTATAGGTGAATTTCACATATTTCTAATAAAAAGAACCAAACTGAACAAAAAATTTGATCTCCAAACACAGAACTCAAGAGAAACATGAAAAGGTAAAAAGGAATGAATTCTTGAGAACTATATTTTTGTTAAGAATATACTTAGAGAATTTGTTTATAATTTGATTTCATTATGATTGTTGGGACCCTGGATCTTTTAGAATCAATCCAGAGTCAGGACAAATTATTCTAGGTCTTTTGTGGTTGTTGTCAGGGGATTAGATCTAGCAATCTCCACACCATCTTCCTCTCTCTCCACCACTAGGAGAATCCCTCCATTTCCTCCTCCTACTCCACCCATTCATGTCACTTGCCCTTCTTTGTCCACACCCACAGATCCACAAGCACTGAATAATTGGGGAGGGCCATCCTTCAAACATGTTAATAGAGAATTGTCCAATTGGCAATTAGCCTCACATGCTCCATTATCCAAGTGCATATGCTCAGTTCTAGCCCTGTGTTTACAATGATAATATGAAAAAGAAACTAGAGGAGGAAATGGTATCATACTGGAAAAAGACAAAAAAAGAGGTAAAACAAAGAAAATTACATCTCACAAAGACACAAAGAAGAAGTATTATAATTGAGGGGAAAAAAGGGAGGGAGATGAGCATTGTGTGAAGCTTACTTTGGCACAAAAAGAGAATATCAGACATATTTGGTTTCACAGAGAAACTTTTCTCACCTTAAAGGAAAGTGGGAGGGAAAAGGGGAAAATAAAATAAAAGAATAAGAGAAATGAAAACAAAAATATTAGGAGAAAGGTATAAAAAAGTGGGAAGGATTATAGAGGGGAAGGGCAATTTGAGGGAGATGGTAATCAAAAGCAAATACTGGAGAGGAGGGAAAGGAGAAAGGAAAGAAAGAGCCATAAATTGGGGTAAATAGGATTTCAAGAAATAGAGAATTAGTTATTTTAACTGTGAATTTGAATGGGATGAACTTTCCCATAGCAGACTGGATTTAAATCCAGAACACTACACTATGATGTTTACAAGAAACACATTTAAAGCATAGTGATACATACTAAGTGAAAGTAAAGGGCTAGAGCAGAATCTATTATGCCATATTTTACCGGAGATAATCTATGGATTAGATAGTACCATAGATAATCGAAGGATTAATCAGTCAAACAAAACCAAACAAATGAAACAATGGACAAAAAAATTCAAATACTTTCTTGGGAAAACAACAGACCTGGAAAATATTTCTAGGAGAGATAATATGAGAATTATTGGACTTCCTGAAAAATATGATAAACCTAGGACACTATTTTCCATGAAATTATCAAAAAGAACTGCCCAGATGTTATAGAAACAGAGGGTAAAATAGAAATTGAAAGAATTCATTGATCACCTACTGAAAGGGACCATAAAATCAAAATTCCAATAAATAAAGTGGCCAAATTCCAGAACTCTCAGACAAAGAAAAAAATACTGAAAGCTGTTAGAAAAAATCAATTCAAATATAGAGGAGCCACAATAAGTATTACTCAGAATCTAGTAGTGTCCACATTAAAGGACTGAAGGGCCTGGAATATGATATATCAAAAGGCTAAGGAATTGGTATGCAGCCAAAAATAACTTAATCAGCCAAAATGAGCATTTTTTTTATTCCAGGGAAGAAGATGGACATTCAATGAAATAAATGAATTTAATCTATTTTTGATGAAAAAAAAAAAAAAAAAAAAAAACAACAGATCTAAACAAAAAGTTTGATCTACAAATATAGAACTTAAAAGAAACCTAAAAGGTAAAAAGAAATCTTGGGAACTATATTTCTGCTATAAAGATATATAAAGAACACATATACATGTGCACTTTGTTCTAGAAACTAGAGGTAGAAAGGAAATTATACTTGGAAAAGGGTAAAGTGGGGGTACTACATCTCACGAAGAGGCAAAGTAAAGCTATTATATGTGAGAGAAAAAATGGAGGGGGCTGAACATAGTGTGTATCTTACTGCGAACAGAATTGGCTTAAAGAGAAAAATATTAGACATATTTGAAACTTCTCCTACCTCACTGAAAAGTAAGAGGGGAAAAGTGAAAAGGGAAGGAATAAGCTAAGTAGAGGGTACTACAGAAATTGTGAGGAAAAGGGGTAAGATGGGGGGAGGAACTCTAAGGTGGGAGGAGGGATACTAAAAAGGGAGGGATGTGAGAAGCAAGTGATGCTCAGAAGTTTAATACTGGGGAGGGGGATAACGGGGAAGGAAAGGAGAAAAGCATAAGTAGGGGTTAACAAGATGGCAAGTAATACAGAATTGGTAATTTTAACCATAAATGTGAATGGGGTAAACTCCCCCATAGAGAGGAAGCAGTTATCAAACTGTATTAAAAGCCAGAATCCTAATATGTTATTTACAGGAAACACACTTGAAGCAGGACCATACAGAAAGAGTAAAAATAAAAGGTTTGAGCAGAACCTATTATGCTTCAGGTGAAGTGAAAAAAGCAGGGGTAGCCATCCTGATCTCAGATCAAGCAAAAGTAAAAATTGATCTAATTAAAAGAGATAAGGAAGGGCACTAAATCTTGCTAAAGTGTAGCATAGATAATTAAGCAATATCAATATTAAACATATATGCACCAAGTTGAGTAGCATTTACATTCTTAAAAGAGAAATTAAGAGAGCAATACCCAAGAAATGACAATAATGAGACATCATACCAAAATGTGTGGGATGCAGCCAAAGCAGTAATAAGAGGAAATTTTATATCTCTACAGGCCTACTTGTATAAAATAAAGAAAGAGAAGGTCAATGAATTAGGCTTGAATTAAAAATGCTAGAAAAGGAAAAAAAATTAAAAACTCCCAGTCAAACACTAAACTTGAAATTCTAAAAATAAAAGGAGAGATTAATAAAACTGAAAGTAAGTATATATATATATATAAATAATAAAAGTAAGAGTTGGTTCTGTGAAAAAACCAACAAAATAAACAAACTCTTAGTAAATCTGATTAAAAAAGGAAAGAGGAAAATCAAATTGTTAGTCTTAAAAATGAAATGGGAGAACTCACCACAAATAAAGAGGAAATTAGAGCAATAATTACACATTATTTTACCCAGCTTTATGCAAATAAATTCGATAAAGTAAATGAAATGAAAGAATACTTTCAAAAATATAGCCTAGATTAACAGAGGAAGAAATAAGTTGTTTAAACAGTCCCATTTTAGAAAAAAGAAATGGAACAAACTATTAATCAACTCCCTAAGAAAAAATCCCCAGGACCAGATGGATTTACACGTGAATTCTACCAAACATTTAAAGAACAATTAACTTTAATGTTATATAAATTATGTGAAAAAATAGGAATTGAAGGAGTCCTACAAACTTCCTTTTTTGACACAGACATGGTACTGATACCTAAACCAGGTAGATCTAAAACTGAGAAAGAAAACTATAGACCAATTTCCTTAATGAATATTGATGCTAAAATCTTTTTTTTTTTAATAATTTTTTATTATTCATTTTTCCAAATTATCCCCCCCTCCCTGTACTCTCTCCCCCCAATGACAGGCAATCCCATACATTTTACATGTGTTACAATATAACCTAGATACAATAGAAGTGTGTAAATACCATTTTCTTGTTGCAAAATAAGCATTAGATTCCGAAGGTACATGTAACCTGGGCAGACAGATATTAGTGCTAACAATTTACATTCACTTCCCAGTGTTTCTTCTCTGGGTGTAGCTACCTCTGTCCATCATTGATCAACTGGAAGTAAGTTGGCTCTTCTTTATGTTGAAGATTTCCACTTCCATCAGAATATATCCTCATACAGTATTGTTGTTGAAGTGTACAGTGATCTTCTGGTTCTGCTCATTTCACTCAGCATCAGTTGATGTAAGTCTCTCCAGACCTCTCTGTATTCCTCCTGCTGGTCATTTCTTACCGAGCAATAATATTCCATAACCTTCATATACCATAATTTACCCAACCATTCTCCAACTGATGGACATCCATTCATCTTCCAGTTTCTAGCTACAACAAAAAGAGCTGCCACAAACATTTTAGCACATATATGTCTCTTTCCACTCTTTAGTATTTGTTTTGGGATATAAGCTCAGTAGTAGCACTGCTGGGTAAAAGGGTATGCACAGTTTGATAACTTTTTGGGCATAGTTCCAAATTACTCTCCAGAATGGCTGGATTCTTTCACAACTCCACCAGCAATGTATTAGTGTCCCAGTTTTCCCACATCCCCTTCAACATTCTTCATTATTTGTTCCTGTCATCTTAGCCAATCTGACAGGTGTGTAGTGGTATCTCAGAGTTGTCTTAATTTGCATTTCTCTGATCAGTAGTGATTAGGAAAACTCTGTCATGTGAGTGGATATAGTTTCAATTTCTTCATCTGAGAATTGTCTGTTCATATCCTTTGACCATTTATCAATTGGAGAATGGTTCGGTTTCATATAAATTAGGGTCAGTTCTCTATATATTTTGGAAATGAGACCTTTGTCAGAACCTTTGCTTTTAAAAATATTTTCCCAATTTGTTACTTCCCTTCTAATCTTGTTTGCATTAGTATTATTTGTACAGAAACTTTTTAGTTTGATGTTATCAAAATCTTCTATTTTGTGATCAATAATGATCTCTAGTTCTCCTCTGGTCATAAATTCCTTCCTCCTCCACAGGTATGAGAGGTAGACTATCCTCTATTCCTCTAATCTATTTATGATCTCATTCTTTATGCCTAAATCATGGACCCATTTTGATCTTATCTTGGTATATGGTGTTAAGTGTGGATCCATATCTAATTTGTGCCATATTAATTTCCATTTTTCCCAACAGTTTTTCCAAATAATGAATTTTTATCCCTAATGTTGGTATCTTTGGGTTTGTCAAAGATTAGATTGCTATAGATGTACCCTTTTTTTGTCCTTTGTATCTAATCTGTTCCACTGATCTACCTGTCTATTTCTTAGCCAATACCAAATGGTTTTGGTGACTGCTGCTATATAATATAGCGTTAGATCAGGTACACCTAAACCACCTTCATCTGACTTTTTTTTCATTAATCCCTTGCAATTCTCGACCTTTTATACTTCCATATGAATTTTGTTGTTATTTTTTCAAGGTCATTAAAATAGTTTCTTCGGAGTCTGATTGGTATAGAACTAAATAAATAGATTAGTTTGAGGAGTATTGTCATCTTTATTATATTCGCTCAGCCTATCCAAGAGCACTGAATGTCTTTCCAATTATTTAAATCTGACTTTATTTTTGTGGCAAGTGTTTTGTAATTTTTCTCATATAATTCCTGACTTTTCTTTGGTAGATGGATTCCCAAATACTTTATACTCTCAACATTTGTTTGGAATGGAATTTCTCTTTGTATCTCTTGCTGTTGCATTTTGTTGGTGATATATAAGAATGCTGAGGATTTATGTGGATTTATTTTGTATCCTGCCACTTTGCTAAAATTCTGAATTATTTCTAATAGCTTTTTAGCAGAGTCTTTGGGGTTCTCTAAGTATATCATCATGTCATCTAAAAAGAGTGGTAGTTTGATTTCCTCATTTCCTACTCTAATTCCTTGAATCTCTTTCTCATCTCTTATTGTCGAAGCTAGCATTTCTAGTACTATATTGAATAGTAATGGTGATAGTGGGCAACCTTGTTTCACTCCTGATCTTAATGGGAAAGGTTGCAGTTTATTTCTATTGCAGATTATGCTTACTGACGGTCTTAAATATATGCTCCTGATTATTCTAAGGAATAGTCCATTTATTCCTATACTCTCAAGAGTTTTTAGTAGGAATGGATGTTGGATTTTGTCAAATGCTTTTTCTGCATCTATTGAGATGATCATATGGTTCTTATTAATTTGATTATTAATATGGTCAATTCTGTTAATAGTTTTCCTAATATTAAACCAGCCCTGCATTCCTGGTATGAATCCTACTTGATCATAGTGTATTATCCTGGGGATGATTTTCTGAAGTCTTTTTGCTAATATCTTATTTAAGATTTTAGCATCAATATTCATTAAGGAAATTGGTCTATAATTTTCTTTCTCAGTTTTCCATCTACCTTGTTTAGTTATCAGTACCATGTCTGTGTCATAAAAGGAGTTTGGTAGGACTCCTTCATCCCCTATTTTTTCAAATAGTTTATATAGCATTGGGGATAATTGTTCTTTAAATGTTTGGTAGAATTCACATGTGAATCCATCTGGTCCTGGGGATTTTTTCCTGGGGAGTTGATTAATAGCTTGTTCTATTTCTTTTTCTGAAGTGGCACTACTTAAGTAATTTATCTCCTCCTCTGTTAATCTAGGGAGCCTATATTTTTGGAGGAAGTCATCCATTTCACTTAAGTTATCAAATTTATTGGCATAAATTTGGACAAAGTAACTCCGTATTATTTCTCTAATTTCCTCTTCATTGGTGGAAAGATCACTCTTTTCATTTGTAAGACTACCAATTTGATTTTCCTCTTTCTTTTTTCTGATCACATTTACCAAAGGTTTACCTATTTTATTGGCTTTTTCTTAAAACCAACTCTTGGTTTTATTTATTAATTCAATAGTTTTTTGTTTTGTTTTTTTTTTACTTTCAACATTATTGATTTCTCCTTTTAATTTTTGTATTTCAAGTTTAATTTTTGGTTTGGGGTTTTTAATTTGGTCTTTTTCTAGCTCTTTTTTTGGTCATAGTTTTCTGGAAGTCCAATGATCCCCAGATTATCTCTCCTAGATCTATTTTCCAGGTCTATAGATTTTCCCAGTAAATATTTGACGTTGTTCTCCAGCTTCTCATTTTTTTTGTTTTGTTTGACTGATTCTTGGGTTCTCTGTGAATCATTCATTTCTATTTGTTCCATCCTGACTTTTAAGGAGTTATTTTCTTTTTTCACAATTTTTAGTTCTTTTTGTAAATGCCCAATTTCGTTTTTAAATGAGTTATTTTGGTCTAATGAATTTTTTTCCATTTCCCTAATTTTTTTTTTGAGAATTATTTTCTTTTTCCAATTCAGAAATTCTATTTTCTTGAGCCTTTTTCATCTTTTCTAATTCAGAAATCCTACTTTCCTTTGATTTTTTTAACCTTTTCTAATTCACAAATTTTGTTTCCCTGCATCTCCTGTGAATTCTTTATTTTTTCCAACTCCAATTTCAGGACGTTGTTATTCTCTATCATAGCTTCCCTTTCCTTTCCCCATTTTTCTTCAAACTCTCTTAACTTTTAATAGTATCTTCTAGGAGAGAGTTATGTGATGGGGGGCAGGAATTGTTCCCCTTTAAGTTGTTATCTGCCGACTCTCTGCTGTATACTTCCTCGGGGTTGGATACCTGCTTTTTCTCTGTGTAGAAAGAATCTATAGTTTTTCTGGCTTTTTTGTTCATACTTAAAAAAATATTTTGGGGTCTGTCCCTGGGGTAGGAAATTATTTATTTACTTCTTTACCAGCTTCCTCCCAGACTGGATGGATGCAGCGGCTCTTGTGCCTGAGCTAAGATAGAGCTCTGGGAGAGAGTTCCACACCCCCTCCCTGGAAGTGCCTCAGAGGTGACTAGCACAGCTGTGCCTTGAGGGCGTTGTGTTCTAGCTGCTTCCCTGAGGTTTGAGATTGAACAGTAAAGAAGGCACAAAGCCCAGCCTATGCTTCCCAGTGGTGTGTGGATGTCTGCAGCAGGTGATGTGAAAAGCCCCTGCACTCAAACTGGAAGTGTCTGCCAGAAACCGTGGTCCCTAGTTCAAAGGTTCTGCTTCTCTGGGACTTCCCGGGGCTGAGTTCCACACCCTCCAGTTAAGCTAGGCAGTGTGTGTTGCCTTGGGCCATATCCGCCCACTTGTCAATCTCTTTAACTAGTCTCAGGTGGGAGCTGAGGCCACATCCCCTGGTGCCGAGACCTGCTGAGTCACCCCCAGGATCCGGGAAAATCTAATCTATCTGAATTTTTAAAAGTAGTTTAGATTTCTCTTCTGAACTGCTATATTATAAGCAGAAAAGAGCTAACAGCCTGTGCCAGATTCCTTTATCTCAGTGGCTTCTCTGATCCCAGACACCTTCCCAGCGCAATTGGTGCAGTATGTTAGCACCCAGCCATCTGTGCTGGCCTTTCTTCTTCCTCCCCTGGGAACTGACCTTTTCTGTTGAAACTCCTGATTCTCTTCAGCTGGTAAGTTGTGCTTCCAGTCCTTGTGGTGTCTATCAGTCCAGCGCTATTTCTGAGGCTGATTTATCTAATTGGTTGTGAGGGAGTAAGGACGTTCACAGAGTCATGTGTTTCTTCTCCGCCATCTTGGCTCCCCCCCGATGCTAAAATCTTAAATAAGATATTAGCAAATAGACTTCAGAAAATCATTCCCATGATAATACACTATGACCAAGTAGGATTTATACCAGGAATGCAGGACTGGTTCAATATTAGGAAAGCTATTACCATAATTGACTATATCAATAACCAAATTAGCAAAAAAGCATATGATCAAATCAATAGATGCAGAAAAGGCATTTGAAAAAATCCAAAATCCATTCCTATTAAAACCATCAGTAAACATCATATGTAATGAGGATAAACTGGAACTATTCCCAGTTAGATCAGGAGTTCAACAAGGTTGCTCACAATCACCATTATATTCTACTAAAAAGGTATTAGAAATAATTCAGAAGTTTAGCAAACTTGCAGGATACAAAATAAATCCACATAAATCCTTAGAATTTTTATACATCTCCTACAAAATCCAACAGCAAGAGATACAAAGAGAAATTCCATTCAAAATAAATGCTGATACTATAAAATATTTGGGAATCTACCTACTAAAGGAAGGTCAGGAATTATATGAGCAAAATTACAAAACACTTTCCACACAAATAAAGTCACATTTAAATAATTGGAAAACATATTAAATATTCTTGGATAAGCCAAATGAATATAATAAAGATGGCAATACTCTCTAAACTAATCTATTTATTTAGTGCTAGACCAATCATACTTCCAAGAAACTATTTTAAAGACCTAGAAAAAATAACAACAAAATTCATATGGAAGAACAAATGATCGAGAATTTCAAGGGAATTAATGGAAAAAAAAATCAAATGAAGGTGGCCTAGCTGTACCTGATCTAAAACTATATTACAAAGCATCAGTCAACAAAACCATTTGGTATTGGCTAAGTAATAGATTAGTTGATCTGTGGAATATGTTAGATTCACAAGACAAATAGTCAATAACTATAGCAATCTAGTGTTTGACAAACCTAAAGATCCCAGCTTTGGGGATAAGAATTTCTTATTTGACAAAAACTGCTGGGAAAACTGGAAATTACTATGGAAGAAATTAGAGATTGTAAGGGCCCTTTAAATGGGCGGACACAGTGCATCGGGAGATTGAGGCCCGGAAGTAATTTCTGTGGATATTAGGACTGCCCTTGGGCGGGATCCTGGCCATATTGAGATAGCTTCGTAATGGGTGACTCTCTCGCTGATTGGCTGTGTGTGTGACCTCACAGGCCCTATGTAAGCCCACTGCAGGAAGCAATCGCCCTCTTTAATCTGGCGCTCTTCACCCTGGCTCCCCAGCCTGGGTGGCCAAGCCAAGAAGGATAGCCAAAAGAGGTAAGGGTTTTGGTAGTGAACACATGGGTCTTCTGACCAGGTGTTCACTAGGGAACCAACAAGTCAGGGCATCAGTTAGGGCATTATGTGAGTAGGTATAATAAAGGCTTTTAAGATTACATGTGGCTGTTCTTGAGTGCGCTACCGGTTATTAAGCTATAGATTCAAGAGATTGTGGCCAGAGACCTTTGAAGGCCTCAGAGGAGGCGAGCCGGGTAGAGTTCACACTGCAGAGGACAGTGGTCAAAGGTACTCTGGTGGGTCTGGGACAGACTAGTAATTGTAACTGCCAGGAGAGCACGTTAGAAGAGATCAACCCACACTTAACACATACAACAAGATAAAATAAAAATTGGTCCATGGTTTAGGCATAAAGAATGAGATTATAAATAAATTAGAGGAACTTAGGATAGTTTACCTTTCAGACTTGTGGAGGAGGAAGAAATTTGTGACCAAAGAGGAACTAGAGATCATTATTGATCACAAAAGAGAAGATTTTGATTATATCAAAGTAAAAAGCCTTTGTACAAACAAAACCAATGCAAACAAGATTAGAAAGGAAGCCACAAATTGGGAAAACATTTTACAGTTAAAAGTTCTGATAAAGGCCTCATTGTCAAAATATATAGAGAATTGACTCTAACTTATAAGAAATCAAGCCATTCTCCAATTGATAAATGGTCAAAGGATATGAAAAGACAATTTTCAGATGATGAGATTGAAAAAAATTTCCACTTATATGAGAGTGTTGCAAATCACTATTGATCAGAGAAATGCAAATTAAGACAACTCTGAGATACCACTACACACTTGTCAGATTGGCTACAATGACAGGAACAAATAATGATGAATGTTGGAGGGGATGAGGGAGAACTGGGACACTGATGCATTGGTTTTGGAGAGCAATCATTCTGGAGAGCAATCTGGAATTATGCAACAAAAGTTATCCATTTGTGCATACCCTTTGATCCAGTAGTGTTACTATTGGGCTTATATCCCAAAAATATATTAAAGAAGGGAAAGGGACTTTTATGTGTCAAAATATTTGTGGCAGCCCTTTTTGTAGTGGCTAGAAACTGGAAAATGAATGGGTGCCCATCAATTGGAGAATGGTTGGGTTAAATTATGGTATAGAATCGGCTTCACCCAGAGAAGGAACACTGAGATATGAGTGTGAATTGTTTGAATTTTTATTCTCCTTTTCAGGTTATTTTTATCTTCTGAATCCAATTCTTCCTGTGCAACAAGAGAACTGTTAGCTTCTACACACATATATTGTATCTAGGATATGCTATAACATATTTAAATGTATAAAACTGCCTCCCACTTAGGGGAGGGGGTAGAGGGAGGGAAAGGAAAAGTTGGAACAGGAGTGCAAGGTATAATGATTTTTAAAATTACCCATGCATATGTACTGTGAATAAAAAAGGTATCAAAAACAAACAAACAAGTAAATAAGAAAAGTTAGGTATGACAGATCTTTGGAGAAATTGAATGGAGACAGAAAGGAGTTTACATTTTTTCTCAGCAGTTCATGGAATTTATACAAAAACTGACCATGTATTAGTGCATAAAAAATTCAAAATCAAATGTAGAAAAGCAGAAATAGTAAATGCATTTTTCAAGTCATGATGCAATAAAAATCACATGCAATATAAGTTGGAGAAAATTGACCAAAAGTTAATTGAAAATTAAATAATGTAATCCTGAAAAATGAGTAGGTGAAATAGCAAATCATAGACACAATCATTAATTTCAACCAAGAGAACGACAACATACCAAAATTTGTGTGATACAGCCAAACCATTTATACCAAATTCCTTTTATGATACAGATATTGTGCTGATACCTAAACCAGGTAGGGTGAAAACAGAGAAAGAAAATTACAGACCAATTTCTCTAATTAATATAGATTCAAAAAAATCTTAAATAAAATTTTAGCAATGAGATTACAGTAAGTCATCCTTAGGATAATACACTATGACCTACTATGATTTATATCAGTAATGCAGGGCTATTTCAATATTAGGAATACTATTAGTATAATGAACTACATCAATAACCAAACTAATAAAAAGCGTATGATTATCTCAATAGATGCAGAAAAAGCATTTGATAAAGTCCAACACACATTGCTATTAAAAACACTAGAGAATATAGGAATAAATTAACTTTTCCTTAAAATGATTGGTAAGATCTATTTAAAACCATCAGCAAGCATCATATGTAATGGGACAAACAAGAACCATTCCCAATAAGATCAGGAGTGTAATAAGGCCGTGAATTATAACCATTGCTATTCAATATCTTATTTGAAATGTTTGTTTTGTTGATAAGAAAAAGAAATTAAAGGAATTAGTGTGAGTCATGAGGAATCCAAATCATCACTCTTTTTAAATGATATGCTGGTATACTTAGAGAATCTTAGAGAATCAACTGAAAAACTACTAGAAATAATTCACAATTTTAGCAAAGTTTCAGGAAACCAAATAAATCCACATAAATCATCAGCATTTTTATATATTACCAATAAAGTCCAGCACTAAGAGATACAAAAAAAAATCCCCTTCAAAATAATGTTTCCATTGTATAAAATATTTGGGAATCTGTCTGTCAAGGGAAAGTTAGGAACTATACAAATACAATTACAAAACACTTTCCACACAAAGTCAGATCTTATCTGTTGGAAAAATATCAAATGCTCATGGGTAGACCAAGCAAATATAATAAAAATAACAATACTACCTGAATTAATCTACTATTTAGTATCATACCAATCAAACTCCCAAGAAATTATTTTACATCCCTAGAAAAACATTAACAAAGTTCATATGTTAGAACAAAAGGTCAATAATTTCAAGGGAATTATTGAAAAAAAATGCTAATGAAGGTGGCTTAGCTGTGCCAGACTTAAAACTATATTATAAAGAAGCAGTCATCAAAACTATTTACTACTGGTTAAGAAATAGAGTAGTCGATCAGTGGAATATGTTATGATCACAGGACAAAATAGTCAATAACTAAAGCAATCTCATGTTTGACAAACCCAAAGTACTGAGCTTTTGGGATAAGAACTCACTATTTGATAAAAACTGCAGAAAATTGGAAATCAGTTTGGAAGAAATTAGCGATCTACCCACATCTAACACCATATAGCAAGATAAAATCTAAATGGCTTTACGATTTAGACCTAAAGAGTGATATATTATAAGCAAGATAGAAGAGCATAGGTCACCTCAGATTTATGGAGAAGGAAGAAATTTCTGTCCAAAGAAGAACTGGAACTCATAATTGAACACCAAATAGATAACTGTTAAGTTAAAAAGGTTTTTTTGTTGTTGTTCTTGTTGTTGTTGTTGTTTTGTTTGTTTTTTTTTTGTTTGTTTTTTTAACAAACAAAACCAATGTAGACAAAATTGAAATGGAAGCAATAAATTGAGAAATCGTTTTTATATTTAAGGGTTTTGATAAAGGCCTCATTTCAAATATATATAGAGAATGGATTCAAATTTATAAGAATAAAGTGATTCTCCAATTTATAAATGGTCAAAATATATGAACAGACAATTTTCAGATGAAGAAATTGCAATAATTTCTAATCATATGAAAAGGTGCTCTAAATCACTATTGATCATAGATGTAAATTAAGACACCTCTGAGATACCACTACATACCTTTCATACTGGCTAAGTTGGTAGGAAAAGACAAGGATGAATGTTGGAGGGGATGTGAAAAAATTGGTATACTAATGCATGGTTGGTGAAACTGTGAACAGATTCAGCCTTCTGGAGAGCAATTTGGAACTATTTTCAAAAAGTTATGAAACTTGCATACCCTTTGACCCAGCAGTTTTATTACTGAGCTTATATCTCAAAGAATTCTTAGATAGAGGAAAGGGACTCACATGTGCAAAACTATTTGTGGCAGCCCTTTTTGTTGTGGCAAGAAACTGCAAACTGAGTGGATGCCCATCAGCTTGAGAATGACTGAATAAGTTATGGTATATGAACATTATGGAATATTATTGCTCTATAAGAAATGACCAGGAGGAGGATTTCAGAAACTCCTAGAGAGATTTACATGTACTGATGCTAAGTCAAAGAAAGAGAACCAGGAGATCATTATACATGGCAACAAGAAGACTTATATGATGATCAATTCTGATGAATGAGACTCTTTCTAACAATGAGATGATGATGATGATCAATTCTGATGAATGAGACTCTTTCTAACAAATATATATATATATATATATATATATATATATTTCCCCCCCTGAGGCTGGGGTTAAGTGACTTGCCCAGGTTCACACAGCTAGGAAGCGTTAAGTGTCTGAGACCACATTTGAACTCGGGTCCTCCTGAATTCAAGGCTGGTGCTCTATCCACTGCGCCACCTAGCTGCTCCCAATTTAACATATATTTTAACATGTTTTAAAAATGTTTAAAAACTGCATCAGATTACCAAGGAAAGCAATGACATTTGGTGAAAAAATAAAAGAAAAGGCATATATATATATATTTTTTTAAACACCAGTTTCTAGATGCTCTGAAATCTCTTTATAGATAATTTATGGGGAAAGGAATTCTGGTTAGGAATCTTGAATTAAAAACTCTATGACAATGTGTTGTAAATATTTGGGATTATTGGTTGTTCTAAATGGCTTCTGAGGTTTTTTTTTTTCTTTTTTTCCCATATGGAATCCTAAATATATGAAGACATTTAGACATGCATAAATGAATTAATGAATTTCTTAAAGTAGGAGCTTGATTCTTCTTTTTTATCAAAAATTCTCAAAGTCCAGGAATGAACAAGGAGAGGATTTTTTGAAAAGATGAAATAATAGATCAATGCCAAAAGAATTTAAAATTATGAATTGAATTAAGAAATGCATAAAATAATATGGAAAATTCTTAGTTAGTCTATATACAGTTATAAAATTCTTCAAACCTAGAACAGAAAGTATTCTAGAACTTTCATAGGCTACTGGCCATCAAAGTGCAGGGAATCAACAACTATGACTTTTTGATTAAATGGGGACATGTTATGACATGCTAAGTTGTAATAATAAACATTGGTCCCCAGAATTGTTTAAGAATACTTTTAAATTAAAAATTTTAAACAATATCTTACTTTTGTGAAACTCAAAAAAATTTAAACTTTGATTCCAATAATACCTTAATATATCTAATAATCACTCTCTTTTTCCTTTATTACTTTTAATTTTTCTTTTACTTCAATTTTCTTCTTTTTTCCTTTGTCTACTACTTATTTTGGAAAGTTCTAAAATTTCCACAAAATGTTAAAAGTATATTTACCTTTAAAAATCTGAATTATCTTTTTTTAATAAATACTTTTACTTTGGATGTTCAAAACTATCAAGTTATGGGGTCACAGTAGTAATTCGTAGTTCAAAATATAAATCACAAGACACATATAACAAATTTATAAAGGCATTCTCCTTGCCAAAGTTACCTTTATTTATAAGAAGAATTTGAAGACAAAATGCAAAAGCAAAGAAACAAACAAAAATAAATAAATAACCAGGAGTTGTAAATATGAAATAGATTTGGGAGAGCAGTAGAGTTAATAAGATTTAGATTTAGAACAAGCCTTAAAGAAATATGCCATGAGGTGTGAGTATGCTATTAATTGGAATGCTAAATCCATACAGGAGTTAAGCAGACTAACCATATACTAAAGCAAAAAGAACCATAAAGTAATAGGGGAGGGGGTAAGAGAAAAAAAGATAGCCTGTCACATAATCCATTTAAGGATTTAAGGAAAGATGCTATGAGAAGGGGAAAATACCTCACAGCAGACTTAGTCTTGTAAAAAACTTAGTGGAAATCATCATCCTGAGAATATCTTTTATTGGATAAATATGGTCTTGAGGATTTGACATCATAATTGGGAAAGTATCAAGGAAATAAAGATAGCAACAAGGATATATACTGACATGCTGACTATCTTGATTCCCTACCAATTCCCAAAAGTTTATTTGAATATGCTAACTAGGCAATCCAGACATATTATGACTGCATTAGTTATGATAATAACTGGGAAATATTCTGGGAAAGGAAAATTTCTCTTTAAGTCATGTGCACTAATCAGTCTTGGGAAATTGATTAGATCAGAATTGACAAAGGATGCAGCACTATAATTCCTGAAAATAATTTAGTTTCAAAATTCCCTTGATTAAGCATATAATATTCAACAAGTGACCAAGCTGTTTAATTGTACAGAAGTGGATAGTTAAAATACATTTCCACTCACTCATGAATAAATTATTAAATAAACAAAGGAACAGTTCAAACAGGTGAGAAAGAAGAGTCTTCTTTCTTTGCTCATATTCCTTTCTTTCTCACTGCATAAATCAGTTCCAGGATTGTGAAATTGTCTTAATAGATGAACTATTCTTCTTACATAGTAAACAACTATTTATTTTTTTCTTGCTATTACCATAATTTTATATTCCTATATTTATTTCTGTCTTTATGAACACTTTTACAGCCATCAAATTAATCAAGTTTAAAGGAAGTAGGCCTGACTTTTAATCCTACACATTCTCGAAAGAGATTCAACCTAAGTTAAATGTTGCACAGGGGCATTTACTTAAATATTGCATTCTCTACATGTACAAACCTTTCACACCTGCACTCTATTCTAGAGCTAAATACTTTTGAAAACCAAATCAAACTGGAATCCCTAGGTAATAGCTAATCTGAAATTCCAGAGAGGTTCCAAATATTCTGCACTTTACTCAGTCAGATTTTAGAATTGCATGATAAAAAGTAATTTTAAAAGAGTCATTGAATTTTATGCAATATCTTAATCTAGACAGATTAAGACAACAAATACTCAAATAAGCAATTATCTGTCACTATTTAATACCTGATTATAGAGTAGATTTCTTTTTAGTTATTGCCAATATCCTCCAGCTTTCTCCTGAGAAAAAACAGTTCCTGTCAAGCAAGAAATCCATGCTAAATAAATTCTGTGAATGGAATTCCTGGATCTTTATAATCATTTTGATGGCCTGACTAAAGACAATTTAGAAAAGTTATATTCAAAGAATTTTTATATAATTTCAGTATATGTGATACATTTATTGATTCTTATCTAGAGAATAAGAAAAAAAATCAAACGTCAATTTTACTAGGAAATGGAGATTATGTTGGCCTCTAATAAAAGTTTTCCAGGAATTGAAATGCTACATATGTTAAAAGGCAAATTTATGAAAATATGCAAATAATTGAAAATAAAAGGTTGTGTGTTTTTTCTTCTTCTTTATAATGATATATATGTATTTGGTAAAGAATACTTAAATGATAACACAGATAATAATGATATAGTCAGGATCGTGTGATGGATTATTTCATCTCCCCAAATAAGTTTTAGTTGAATAATATATCACTTCTTCCTTCCTTTACAATTAGTTTTGTTTGTTTTTTTTTTAAATCCTATGTGGAAAGATGTAGATGAAATAGAATATGAGACTTTGCTTGCTGAAACTGGGAAAGAAAAGAGACTGTGGAGAATAGTTACATCTATAGATCAAACCTCAAAATAAGCCAACAATATACTTTTGATATTTTCCCACCCTTTCTGTACCTGGACACTATATCCTGCAAGACCCTCATCTAAATCTTTCCATTTGTCATCCTCTCTACTATCAGATATGCCCTTCATCCCTCCCTAATCACCCTTATCCAAACATATATCCCCTTTGTTCAATTCCTCCTAAGCTTTCATTGAGAAAGTATCCAGACAAATATGTTTTACAGGATAGGGATATTTCTGACTCTTTCTTCTTCTCACAAAATACTTAGAAATGAATGTTATTGTACCATAAAGCAAGAATGCTAAGGCATTAAGAACTGAAAACAGAGTAATACATATTGTGTCAATGAGAATTTTACAAAGGCTTTTTAGAGATAAGACCTTGACCTCAGCTATAAATTATAAGACTGGGAACTGAAGTTATGAATGGGAGATATTTTAGATGATGCCCATTATTTTTGATGGCAAATAAGACAAGCCTATTCAGGTATAAGCACCTAGAGTCAAAAAATTATATTTATGTATATACATATATATATATGTATATATATGCGTGTGTGTATACATATATATCTATATATATACATTCATATATGTTAATGAATATAAAATATCAAATTAACATGAAATACTAAAATCAAGAGTAAAATAATTAACCAAAGAATCAGTTATTCAGTTGTGCTTTCCGAGTCCCTTTATTTTTTAACTCTACATATTTATTAGTGTAGCAGTTCAGGCTTCTTTCTGCATCTTCCTTCATGTACTTGGGACAATGAATGGTATTTGACTAGAGAGAGTGCATATTCAGTTGGATTCTGGAGAAAAAGGAGATAGGAGAAAAAAGTAAAACAAAAGGGCAAGAGAAGAGTTCTGACTAGTTGCTTTTTGGGTACAGAGAATGTCAAAGGCCTTAATCTCTTTTTTTTTTTCCTAAAGAATATTCATTTATTTATAATTATTGCTAAGTAAACAACTCTTTAAAACAGAAAACATAAAAAACACAGTAGGGCTTTGCACAAGTGGAATTTCTAAACTGTTGTTTTGTGTACACATCAAAATAAATTAAAATGTGATTCATACAGAAGTTTTCCAAAGTCACTGAGAGGCTGAATACCTTTTTTCCTTGTGTTGAGTGTGTGTGTGTGTGTGTGTGTGTGTGTGTGTGTGTGTGTGTGTGTGTGTTTATTTTTGAAAAAGGGTTGGGGAAGGGGGAAATTTCCTAGACTGCACCCCAAATTGTGAATTGTGCTGTGGCCTTTCTCAATCTCATTGGCAGGAAAGAAAGGCACTAGCACTGTGGCTTCAAGTACAATGAAGAGGGGGCCAGCGCTGGCTGGAAGGAATGGAGAGGGAACAGGAGAAGAACCCAGGGGGCCAGGAAGGGGGGTGGAGGAAAGGAGTAGCATTGGTGGTGGAGGGTTGTGTGAGGGTCAGGGCAGATTCTGCCTCTCTCCACCCTGTCCCCTTTGGAAAACAAAGTCTTCTTACTGAGGGAAGGGGACTCCAGCCAAAGGCTTTAATCTCAAATTGAAAATTGCCATGTAAAGGGATGAAAAAAAAAACATTTAGCTATAAGCATAAAAGTATGGGCTAGAGAAGGCTCTGTAATTAATGATTGCATGAGCCATAGTGAGCTCAGAAAGCATGAACTGTGTTAAGCTACTTAAGTGTTTAGTAGGTCCTGAGATGAGAAACTTTTTGTCAGCTACACCTATTTTAAAAGTAGATGAAATGTCCCTATTACAACTAAAAATTGCGTGTAGAAGAAAAAAAAAAGTTAAATATTGTTATTAGAAAAAAAAAGTTTGCTAAAAATAATTCCTATGCTATTATTTCAAGTATTTCAAAAAAGAAACCTGAAGTCACTATGGTATTAATGATTAATCGTCTAGACTAAGAAATTCATACCTTCAAGATTAGAATTATACATACCTGTCAATTTAACACATCTATCAGAATCAGGAAGGTCTGAGTTTAAAGAATAAGTTGCCCTCCAATTGGAACTACAAAAAAATGGGAGAGAGAAGTTTTTTTTTTTTTTTTTTTTTTTTTGTTTGTTTTGTTTTTTATCAAGAAAGACTCTATTCTAAAAGAGAACAACTGTTGTCTTAACTATAACTACACTTCCAAAAGTTTCAGAAAGTGCCACAGGGTAAAGAAGAGACAGAGATAAGAGCTAATTTTTAATCACTTATTTTACCTTGACCCATTTTTTTTCAGAATTCATAGGATGACTATAATCTGATGCAAATCTGAAAATGCTGATGAAATCATGCCAATTTGTGCTTTGAAGAAAACTTTGTTTTAGTTCAGAATAATCACCTCAAATGCAGCCAGGTATTAAAAGTCCAAATCCTTTATTTTCTTTTTCCAAGTACTGTCTCCTTCCTTGGACCCAGTTAGCTTTCTTAGAAGCCTATCTCTTTCCTTGGTTCCTGCTACTAGTCCTTTGCCTCTGCTAGCTGCTGCCTCTAGCTCCCTCCAAATGTCTCCAGCCAGCACAAAGGTGGAAAATAGAATGAATCTGTCTCTGCCTCCAAGACTGGGCCTGTCCTCTATTGGGTTTGTCCTTTAGTGTCTGGCCCTGAGAACTTCTTCCTTATATGCTATACACTGAATACAATCATTATATCACTAGGAAACCATTATTTGTTGTAGGATTAAATTAATGCTAAACTAGATTTAACCATTGTCTCCTCAATTCCACTCAGTACCTTGTTTCACATTCTGGATAATAACATCTCCTTGTAGGATCAGATCAATCATACTGAAATAAATTAGGCAATTATTGTCTCTATCAATTCCACTGTCTTCACACCTTCTAAGAATCCTAACAATCTTCATACAGGAAAATAACTACGGAGACTGAATGTAGAACAACACAAGCTATTTTCATGTAAAACAACACAAGCTATTTCCATGTCTTTTTTCTGTTATTTTGGTTTTTGTTTGTTTGTTTGTTTTTTTAATCTTGCCATTTTTTCCCTTTTTCTTTGGTTTTTCTCTACCCACATGATTCATAAAGCAATGTATCTTAAAAATAAATAACATTTCTAAAAATACATCTTAGGAAACTAATAATATTGGAATGTAAATCAGAAGACACAATGATGCTAGATACCGATTTTCATCTATGTAGACAAGATAAATGAAACTATGGAAAATGATGAAGTCACCACTGAGAGAGTTCACATAAAAAAAAAGAAGAGTACCAAGGACAGTTCTTCAGTATAAACAGAGCCAGTAGGTTTAACAAGAACCTTAATGAAGAGACTACAAAGAGTCATTCAGAATTTTGGGAAAAAGCAGTGTTAACAAAAAGAAAAGAAAAAGAAACCACCAAAGTAGAGTTATGTAGGAAGAGAAGATAAGAAGTGACTATGAGATTTGGTGCTTATTAATAACTTTGAAGAGCAATGTAAATCAAATAATGAAAAATTAAAGCTGGGCAAAGTAGAATTTATGTGGGCTATGGAATCGTTGATAGAGTAGATCAGAACACAAGATCATGAATTCAGTAGAAATTAATCAATGTTTCTCAACATTTTAAATCAAGTACCATCAGATGACATTTTAAGATGAATTGAAAGATATTGTTTTCATTTATCAATTAATTATCTAGCAATTTTGAATGACTGTCAAAAGAATTTCCTAAAGTATCAGCCGATTTTTAGAAGTCTGTGGAAAAGATAGTCTAGATTATGTTGTACTTAAATAGTCTACTCTACCTAAACAATGTTATTACCAAGAGAGAGACCAACACAATCAAGAATAAAAGAAAAGCACAAAGGTAGAAGAAAACATACAGCCAATGTTTCTGATAAAGGCTTCATTTCTAAAATATAAATAACTGTTAATATATAAGAATACAGGTCATCCCTCAATTGATAAATGGTCAAAGACTATGAACACACAATTTTCAAGTGAAGAAATTAAAGCAATTTATAGACTACAAAATGCTCTAAATTTCTGTTAATTAGAAAAAAAAAACAAATTAAAACATTTCTGAGGTACCCCCTCATATCTCTCATATAGGCTAAGATAATGATAAATATTGGAGAGGTTGGGGAAAACTTGGGCACTAATGCACTATTAGTGGAGTTGTGAAATGATAAATTCTGGAGAATAACTGGAAACTGTGCTCAAAATGCTATAAACCTGTGCATATCTTTTGACCTAGCCTTGCCACTACTGGGAATTTATCCCAAGGAAATTAAAAAGAAGGGAAAACAACTCACATGTGCAAAAATGTTTGCAACAGCTCTTTTTGTGTGAAATAAAGAACTGAAAAATGAGATATCCATCAATTGGGGAATGACTAAGTTATAGAATATGAATGTAAAGGAATATTATTGTTTTATAAAAATTATGAAGAAGCTGATTTTAGAAAAACCTGGAAAGATTTACACAAATTGATGCTGAGCGAAACAAACTGAACCAGGAATACACTGTACACGGTAACAGAAAGATTATGGGATTATCACCAGATTTAGTTCTTCTCAGAGTTTCAGTGATTCAAGGCAATCCCAATTAACTTTAGATGGAAAATGCTAGAGAAAGAACCAGAGACTGAATATAAATCAATACATGTTCTGTTCACTTTTTTTCATTTTCCTTCTGTTTTATTTTTCTCTTGTGGCCTTTCCCTTTTGTTCATATTTTTCTTTCCCAATGTGATTCATAAAGAAATATGTAAAAAAAGCAAAAATAAACAAAATTAATGTACATGTATAACTAATAAATAAATAAATAAATGCAACTGAGATTGAAATAAAAAGAGACAGAGACAGAGATAGAGACAGAGACAGAGAGACAGAGATAGAGACAGTGAAAGAGAGCACACACAGAAAGAGAATGTGAGAATGTTCCAATCTGTATTCAGACATAGTTCATTCACAGAGTTCAGAGAAAAAAGAAGAGACCCAAGGACAGTCCTTCAGTATAAACAGAACCAGTAGGTTTAACAAAAATAATGAAGAGACTACAAAGAGTCAGTCAGAACTTTGGAGAAAAAAATCAGTGTAAAATAAAATAAAATAAAATAACATAACATAACATAAAAACCTACAAAAGCAGAATTATCCAGGAAGAGAAGAATGACCTTCTCTGTATATGGATAAGATTTTTCATCATGAGTCCTTCAAAATAGTCATGGATCATTCTACTGTTGAAGATAGCAAAGTCATTTATAGCTGGTCATCCCTGAATGTTGCTATTACTTTATATGCAGTACATTTCACTTAATTTGAGTTCATGAAAGACTTTCCAGATCTTTTTTTTTCCCCCTTGAGAAAATCCTGCTCATCATTTTTCATAGAAAAATAATATTCCGTCACAAAAACATACCTACTTTATTGAACCATTCTCCAACTGATGAGCATCCCCTTCATTTTCAGTTTTTTGCTTTTTGTTTTGTTTTGTTTTGTTTTTGTTTTTGTTTGTTTTTTGCCCAGAGAAAAGAGCTTCTATGAATATCTTTTGTAGGTATAGGTCATTTTTCTTTTCTTTTCTTTTGACATTTTTGATATTCATGCCTAGTAGTGTTGTTGATAGGTCAAATGATATGCATGGATTTATAGCCTTTTGGGTACAGATTATGAATTTTGATTATTTATCAATTGCGGTATGAATCTTTTTTAATATACATTTGACTCAATTTTCTTATGTTTGATAAAAGATACCTTATCAGAGAAAGTTGCTTCAAAATTATTTTTACAATTACTATATTATATTATAATAATTATAATTATATGTAATAATATATAATCACAATTATATATAATTATAATATATATTATAACTCTAATATATGATAGTATATTATTATATATGCAATTGCTATATTAATATTTACAATTACTATTGCTAACTGAATATCCACTCATATATTCTTTCTTTCCTTTCATTCTGTCCCTCCTTAAAAGTGTTTTTCTACTGACCACTCCCTCCCCCAATATGCATTCTTTTTTATCTTCCTCCCCACTTTCCCATATCCTGTTTCCCTCCTATTTTCCTGCAGAGTAAGATAGATTTCTATTTTTTTTCCTTTTTTGTAATTAAAGCTTTTTATTTTCAAAACATATTCATGTATATTTTTCAACATTCCCCTTTGCAAAATCATGTTCCAAATTTTTCTCTCACTTCCCCCTTGTCCCCTTCCCTAGATGGCAAGTAATGCAGTATGTGTTAAATATATGTAATTTTTCTGTACATATTTCTACAATTATTCTGCAAAAGAAAAATGAAATCAAAAAGGAAATTAAATAAGAAAACAAAATACAAGCAAATAAGAACAAAAAGAGTGAAAATATCATGTTGTTATCCACATTCAGTCCCCACAGTCCTTCCTCTGGTACAAATGACTCTCTTCATTACCTCTCTTCCTTACCATTGGAACTGGCTGAAACATCTCATTGTTGAAAAAAGCCACATCCATCAGAATTGATCATCATATCTGTAAGATATATTTCTAACCCACATTTAGTTTTTATGTTATTTCTTCTTTGAGTCAATTATGACCACAGTAAACTTCACTCACTCACCCATTCTTCTTCCTCTTCTACTCCACTGTAAAAGATTTTGCTTGCCTCTTTGTGGTAGATAACTTGCACTATTCCATTTCCCCTTTTCCCTTTTTTTCTAGTACATTATTCTTTTACCCTTTAATTATTTTCATTTTTAAAAATAAAAGATGTTATCCCTTCATATTTAACTCACACTTGTGTTCTCTGTCTATATATGCTTCTTCTAAATGCCATAATAATGAAAGTTGTTTTTTTTTAACATTAATTTGTATATTTTAATATGAATCATGTTGGGAGAGAAAAATCAGAACAAAAGGGGAAAAAACTATAAAAAGAGGGGAAAAACAGAAAAAAAGAAATGAAAATAACAAGTGTTGATTTATATTCAGTATCCTTAGTTCTTTTCCTGGAAGCAGATATATTCTTTTTTTTTTTTTTTTTTTTTTTTTTTTTTTTTTTTTTTTTGAGTCTGGGGTTAAGTGACTTGCCCAGAGTCACACAGGAAGTGTTAGTGTCCGAGATCAAACTTGAACTCGAGTCCTCCTGAATTCAAGGCTGGTGCTCTATACACTGTACCACCTAGATGCCCCCAGCAGATGATACTTTTTGTCCAAAATCTATTTGGATTGCTTTCAATCATTGAAACACTTAGAATAACTGAATCTTTCATCATTGATCATGGCATATTCTTGCTGTTATCGTGTACAATTCCTGGTTCTGCTTTCTTCTCTCAACATCAGTTTATATAAATCCTTCCAGGCCTTTCTATAATAAGATTATTCATAATTTTTCATTGAACAATATTCCATTACCTTTATATACCACACCTTACTCAGCCATTCCTCAATTGATGGGCATTTTCTAATTCTTTGTTAAAACAAAAAGCTGCTACAAATATTTTTGCACATATGGGTCCTTTTCCCTTTTTATGATTTCCTTGGTATACTAACTTAGTAATGGCACTGCTATGTCAAAAATGTATGCACAGTTTTATAGCCCTTTGGGCATAGTTCCAGATTACTCTCCAGAATGGTTGGTCTTATTTTTCCTGGAGTCTTTGAATGTAGAAGTTTTGACTTTATTATCATTTTTTGAACATGTTTTGATCTTTTTTGTCACCACAATAATTTTCAATTGTCAGAAACTTTTTCTGTTGTCTGCTCCTAGATAATAACTCAGCTTTTTAACTCTGTTAACAAAGTTAAACTCTATTTTCCGGGTGGAGGGTACACTGTCTCAGGTTTTGGGGGCTTTTGTGCAGCTGTTTTTAGAAATCCTTCTAGGGACCTGATCAGAAGCACTTTTTTCTGCCCTAGAACTGTTAGAGTGCCCTCACTTCACTGTGTAAGACCTAGTGTGCTAAAACAACAGGGCTCTGCTTGGCTGACAAAGGGGCTGGGATTGTGCTGGTAACCCATGCTGGGAATGCATGCCAGGCTCCCACTATTGCCACAGACTCACACACCCTCTCAACTGAGCTTTCAAATACTTCCTAGTGTCCTCAGGCTGAAATGTCCAGAAGCCACCAACACCACTGTTAATTCAGATATCCTTCTTTGCTGATGCTGGGGCCAAGTCATGGCCAAGGCTGAAGGCTGATGTGGCCTATGATGAGAATGAATGCATGACTTTTGCCCTCGTTCCATCCACAGACCTTTTCTGCTGACTTTCCAAGTTCTCTTTGGTGTCTCTGGGCTAAGAGGTCTGGAAGCCCAAAGTATTGCAGCTTATTCAAAGGACTGCTTAGCTGATAATAGTGCCAGATCTGGGACTGGGGTTGAGGCAAGGGTTGCACTGGTGTGGCTTGTACCAAGACTGTATGTTGGACTTTCACCTCTTGTCAAAAAAAAAAAAAAAGTTTATTCAGATATTCCAAGTTTCCTTCAGTTGGAAAATGTTGTGATCCATCTTCTTTGGGGATTTTCTGATATTCTAAAATATGTTTAGGATAATTATTTAAAGGAATTAGGAGCAGTTTGAGAGAAAGGTTAGACAAGTTTCTGTCTTTACTCCACCTCCTCAGTTTTACCTTTCTCAAATACATCACAAGCTAGGTTATTAGGAGGAGTGAAAAGTGATCATTAGAAAACAAATATATTTCCTGGCTATGCCCAAATATTCTTTCTGAATGAAAACATTTTATATAATTATTATTGGAAAATTACAAAATATTATGCTATTATCATCAAGAACTAGTGATTCCAAAGATTATGTGATTGGAAAGATTTGGAAGGAAAAAAATATATATATATGTATGTATGTATATATATACACACACATATATACATACATATATATATATACATATATATATATATATGTATATATATATATATATATATGTGTGTGTGTGTGTATATATATGGGAAATTTAGAACCAATACCCAGAAAAAGAGGGCAGTATGAAATAATTAACATGGTAGTCTTTGGACATTATTGACATCGAGCAAGCCCTTAATTTTCTACATAGATGTCAATCTGGATAGCTTGTGAATATCTCAATATATGATTGTGATAAATGCTAGAATTTTATGTTATTTGCCAGCTATATATTCAGTAATAGTAAGAACATCTATTATTTTCACAAGTTAGAATTTTTGGACTTGAAGTGCAGTATCACCAACTATCTATCTATCCATCTATTCAATAGATGTGTAATGAGTGAAATTCCAGTTAAACTATATCATAACCAGTGATAAGTGTGATTCAGCCAGTCCAAGATAGAAACACTGAATTTAATGCAGAGTATAAGATATATAATGAAGAAAGAAACAAAGCTAATCAAAAATGCCTTGATCCATAGGTCTCAAATTTCAAATATTATGGTGATTTTCTAAAACAAATTGATGAAGGAAATGAGATAGAGCTTCTCACATAGGAAAGTATAGCAGAACTGCTTGACATTTTCCTCAAAATATCAGCGTAAGTAAACAAAATAGGCCTGAACCAATCCTCCATAACAATACTGAACAGTGATGAATGGCATTGGGCTCAGTTGCAAGCAGATGACAAATAGCTTATTTTGCTGGCCAAAATTTGGGGTAAATATCACACAAAATACATCTCTCCCACCAGAAGCCAAACTACTGTTAAAGAATGACAGAGATTTTAAATTATTAGATTAGCTCATTAAATGCTTCCAAATAAAACTCAGTTCCAATGCTTTATCATAACATGAAAGTGATGATGGTGGTGGTTTGCATGCTCATTTTTGGTAATTTCATTTCTATCTATTTTTATCAGGTTTAATAAGAATTATAATTTTAGCAATTATCAAATAACTACCTTTAAAATAACTGCCATATATGTTATATGATCTATTTTCAATTAATTTTCATGACTTGTTGATTTTTATTATTTTATTGATTTTAAATTTCCTATTTAGTGAATTAAAATTCTTTTGAAATCATTGATTAATCATTATAAAAAAAAGCATTTCCTCTCACCTGGGAATACATAACTTTATAACAACATGTTGTTCTATAATTTGACCATTATTACTCTATTTCACAAAGTTACTATTTCTCTTATTTTATTTCTTCCCAACTCTCTATTTTTATATAATCTCCCTCTCCTTAACAGTAATGTTGGAAAGGTACCTCATAATATTAAGTAAAATCTAAAATGTTCTCATTCCAAAGAATGTCATTAAGATTTTTGGAATTACCTATTCTAACAATTCATTGTTTAATGTTTTGTCCCCAAGTTTTATTCTGATAGTTTTCATCTTTGAAAGAGAAGCAATAAAGTTTTCATTTATTTTTTAGAATTTTTAAAATTTCACTTAATTTTGATTATTTGTATTATTTGGAATTAGATTATATCTTTAATTTTGAAAATTGTGTTATTCTCAATTGTACTTTTAGACACAATATAGTTTGCCTGTTCATGTATCTTTATATAATGATTTCTTTTCTTTTTGAGAGATAGTATAATTGGATCTGCAGCTTAATTTCCCCGGTACAACATAAATGATGACAAACCATTGGGTTATTCATTTTATTCCTCCAGTTTACCTTCACTTCCTCCATTTGGTTTATTTAATTTGTTGAAATTAATGTTCTTAATTGTTAAGTTATGTAGAGGGCTGAAAATCTGAAAAGGTGTTCTTGAATAGGACAGCAGAGGACTTAAGGCTAATTACCTATTTAAAGTGAGATAATGGCTCCATATACATATATTTAGATGATATGGTAATATGATAGCTCTCTTCATTATTGGTGCTTGCTAAATGTTTGGTGGTGAGGTAATCATAAGCAAGGATTGGAGGTGTGAGAGAAAGACATCAGAGTCACTTGGCTGCAGTACGAGGAGGAGAGAGGCTAGAGACTCCAGACTCCAGAATCCAGGATACATCTTTGCCAAGCTGTGTGGCAGCTTGCTTGGCTCCTTTACTTCTCCCCCTAAAGACCAAGAACTTTGATTGATCTTGACTCTGACTGATCCTGAGGCCCTCCAGGGAGCTAGCCTGGACATTATAGATTTAGTTATTATTTCCATTCATTTATTTTCTATCTTTCTAACTTGCATCTTTTATGTCAGTAATTCTCCCTCTAAATCTTGAATGTTAAATTTGCTTATATTTCTTTGTTGTTAGTTTTTCCCATAGTTTCTTCCTCATAATCTATTCTTATTGATTTGCCATATTCTAACATCCATGCATTCATATGACAATTATTTTGCTATTCTTTTTCCCCCGTCATTTATTCATTTTTGCTTATCTGCCTTTTCTCATCTTTTTTGTACTCTTTTTTGGCTAATTGTTAACTGTTTTGTTTTTGTTTTTGTTTTTGTTTTTTCAAATCTTTTTTTATTCTGATACCCTGTAACTTCAGTTCTATATTATAACTTTTTGTATATGTGTATGTTATTCTTTCTCCAAGTAATTTTCTATACTTTGTCCTTATTATTTCTCTTCTATTTTATACTCAATTATATTTACCAATTCATAATTTGAACAATTAATCCTTCATTTTTATTTTGTATCATTATGAATTAACTTCTAGAAAAACAATTTTGAATTCCTATCTAATTCTCATTTCTATGTTATTGTATTTTTGAAATCTTGCCACAGAATGCCTTATTTTGTTTTGATTTTTTTTTTCCTCTTTTGATATGAAGAACCACTTCACTTAGAAAAATCATTCAATCAGGAAACATGGAAAGGCACTGGTGTCATATAATACAATCCACTTTTATTCCTTTACTTCATAATAACCTTTCATCACTCTTTAAGCTATTATCAATTATATTGTTCATGGGATCTTTTGTACTTAGAAAATCATACAGTTTTTACATTTTGTATCTTTTCAATTCTGAGAATTCCAATCTTTGCTCAAAATCTCTCTCTCTACTCTCCTACTCCACTACTTTCCCTCATCGTATGTGTCCTAATTTTTAAAGAGATTATAGAGATTATTAACAATTCTCTGTTCACCCATAAAACAGAGAGAAGCACATATCTTGCTTTCATGTGTTGTTTAATTTTTTTATGCATAACTTCCTTTGTAGTTACAATTTTCTATCTATCTATGCATATATCATCTATCTATCTATCTATCTATCTATTTATCTATCTATCTATCTACATTTACCTTATGTATCTATATATGTATTGTGTATATGTACATATATATATGTAATTTGATTTATTATGTGATTTTGTGAATTACTGTTTCTACCTGTTTCTTCTAAATAATTTAATTTTCCTAATTCATTAACTCAGATTCATTTTATTCCTTGATTTTTTTATTTGTCCTCCATTATTTTTTTCTTTCAAGAATAAATGATAGAATACAATAATAGAATAATGATGGTATAATTGATTTAATTACTTTTCCTCATCCTGATAAAAGTTTTTCTTGAACTTTCTTATATTATGTTATTAGTAGTATTTTCAAGTGGATCAGTTTGTTAAGCTAATTTTACTTTTTACAATGAATTCCTGAAATATTCCTTTTGGTTGGAAGTTCCACTTTTTCTTGATGAATAACAATTTGGCTCAGTCCTTGAGCTTTAATTTTCTAGAGTATTGCATTCCATTATCTTTGATTTTTTTCCCCTCTGTAACTTGAATAATAATTGCTATTCCAACTGGAATAAAATATATATATATTTTTTTCTCTCTGATGGCTGACAAAAAATATCTTTTACTAAAACTATTGACTTCCTGTTGCAGAGCTAAGATGGTAGAGAGGACAAACCCATCTTTCTAATCTTCTCCCATGAGGGAGACCCTCAGACCAATTAGAAAATTCAGCCTCTGAATTAGCTCTGGACTGGCAGAATCCACAAATATTGGGAGTGCAACAAATGACCAGCAAAGATAATTGTTGAAAAGTTCAGTTCCAATTGGGCATGGAGAGAGGTGGGCCAAGCGCAAGCAGACTGAGCACAAATGCCAGTGCAGACCCAGGGCAGTGGGAGCTCCACATAGCAGAGAATTTACAGGGAAGAGCCTACAGCAGTGTTGGCTACTCTGCCCTGGTTGCAAGCCAGTAGATCAGTAGAGAAGTTATAAAATATCCAACACAAACACAAAGGGTAAATAATGGACCAAAAAACCCAGAATCTCTTGGGATTTGGTCATAACCATCCAGCACCAAAAGTCAATAAATGCATGGCTAATTTCAGAACTATAAAACTATCAAACCAAGAAAAAAATATTACAAGCAGCCAGAAAAAATTCAAATATTGAAGAGCCAAAGTAAGGATTATCCAGGACCTAACAGCTTTCATCTTAAAGGACCAAAGGGCCTGGAATCCAATATTCTGAAAGGCAAAGGAACTTGGAATGCAGCAAAGAATAAATTACCTAACTAAACTGAATATTTTCTTTCAGGAAGAAGATGGACATTCAATGAAACAGGTGAATTCTGATGAAAAGACTAGAGCTAAACAAAAAATTTGACTTTCATATATAGAACTCAACAGAAGCATAAAAATGTATTAAGAAAAGAACTCTTTGAAAATGGTATTTAAGATGCCCACCTGTATGTCAATAAATTTTATAATCTAAGTGAAATGGAAGAATAGCTACAAAAATATGGATTGTTCAGATTAACAGAAGAGGAAATAAATTAAATAGGCCCATTTTAGAAAAAGAAATAGAACAAGTTGTTTATTAATTCCCTAATTAAAAATTCCTAGGGCCAGATGGATTTATATGTGAATTCTACCATTTAAAGAAAAATTAACTCTAATATTACATAAACTATTTGAAAAAAATAGAGAATGAAGGACTCGCACTGAATTCCTTTTATGACACAAACTTCATACTGATATCTAAACCAGGTAAGAGGAAAACAGAGAAAGAAACTAATAGACCAATTTCCCTAATGAATATTGATACTAAAATCTTAAATAAAATATTAGCAAAGAAATTATAGAAATCATCCCTTGGATAATCCCCATGACCAAATAGGATTTATATCAGGAATGTAAGGCTGGTCCAATATCAGGAAAACTATTAGCATAATTGACCTTATCAGTAATCAAATTGACAAAAGCCAAATGATTATCTCAATAGATGCAGAAAAAGCATTTGACAAAATCCAAAAACCATCCCAATTAAAAACACTAGAAAGTATAGGAATAAAAGTCAGTAGCATCTATTCAAAACCATTAGGAAGCATAATATGTAATGAGGATAACCTGGAACAATTCCCAAAAAGATCAGGGGTGAAAAATGTTTGCCCAGTATCACCATTACTATTCAGTATTATATTAGAAATGCTAGCTTTAGCAATGAGATGATAAAGAAATTAAAGGAATTAGAGTAGGTAATGAGGAAACCAAATTATCACTCTTTGCAGATGATATGATAATATACTGGAAGAACTCTAGAGAATCAACCTAAAATGTATAGAAATAATCCACAACTTTACTAAAATTTCAGAATACAAAATAAATCCATATAAATCTTTAGCATTTTTATACATCACTAACAAAATCCAACAGCAAAAGATACAAAGAAACATTCCACTTAAAATAATTGTTGATAGTATAAAATATTTGGGAATCTATTTGCCAAGGGAAAATCAGAAACTATATGAACAAAACTACAAAACACTTGCCCTACAAATAAAGTCCAATCAGAACAATTGGAAAAATATCTAATGCTCTTGGATAGGTCAAGTGAATATAACAAAAAAGATAATACTACCAAACTAATCTATTTATTTAGTGTTATACTAATTAAATTCCCAAGAAACTATTTTCCTGACTTAGAAAAAATGACAATAATATCCATCTGGATGAAGAAAAGGTGAGGAAATTCAAGTGAACTAATGAAAACAAACAAACAAAAAAAATGAAGGTGGCATAATCATACCAGATCTAAAACTATATTATAAAGCAGCAGTCATCAAAACCATTTGGTACTGGCTACGAAATAGAGTAGTTGATCCATGGAACAGGTTAGGGTCACAGAACAAAATAGTCAATGACTATAGCAATGTAGTGTTTGACAAACCCAAAGATCCCAGATTTGAGGATAAGAACTCACTATTTCACAAAAACTCCTGGGAAAATTGGAAATTAGTATGGCAGAAACTAGATATTGACCCTCACTGTATACCAAGATAAGATCAAACTGTATTCATTATTTAGGCATAAGGAATGATATTATTTAAAAAAAATTAGAAATACATAGGATAGTTTATTTCTCAGATCTGTGGAGAAAGAAGGAATTTGTGACCAAAGAAGAATTTAAGATCATTATTGATAACAAAATAGATAAATTTAATTATATTCAGTTTAAAAGTTTTTTTTTTTTTTTTTCATTGAATGGTATTTTATTTTTATTTTTATTTTTTTTTATTATATATATATATATATATATATATTTTATAATATTATCCCTTGTATTCATTTTTCCAAATTACCCCCCCTCCCTTATTCCCTCCCCCCGACGACAGGCAATACCATACATTTTACATGTGTTACAATATAGTCTAAGTACAATACATGTGTGTGAATATCATTTTCTTGTTGCACAATAAACATTAGAATCCGAAGGTACATGCAACCTGGGCAGACAGATATTAGTGCTAACAATTTACATTCCCCTCCCAGTGTTTCTTCTCTGGGTGTATCTACCTCTGTCCATCATTGATCAACTGGAAGTGAGTTGGATCTTCTTTATGTTGAAGATTTCCACTTCCATCAGAATACATCCTCATACAGTATCGTTGTTGAAGTATACAGTGATCTTCTGGTTCTGCTCATTTCACTCAGCATCAGTTGATTTAAGTCTCTCCAACCCTCTCTGTATTCCTCCTGCTGGTCATTTCTTACTGAGCAATAATATTCCATAACTTTCATATACCACAATTTACCCAACCATTCTCCAACTGATGGACATCCATTCATCTTCCAGTTTCTAGCTACAACAAAAAGAGCTGCCACAAACATTTTGGCACATATATGTCTCTTTCCGCTCTTTAGTATTTCTTTGGGATATAATCCCAGTAGTAGCGCTGCTGGGTCAAAGGGTATACACAGTTTGATAACTTTTTGGGCATAATTCCAGATTGCTCTCCAGAATGGCTGGATTCTTTCACAACTCCACCAGCAATGTATTAGTGTCCCAATTTCCCCACATCCCCTCCAACATTTGTCATTATTTGTTCCTGTCATCTTAGCCAATCTGACAGGTGTGTAGTGGTATCTCAGAGTGGTCTTAATTTGCATTTCTCTGATCAGTAGTGATTTGGAACACTCTTTCATGTGAGTGGATATAGTTTCAATTTCTTCCTCTGAGAATTGTCTGTTCATATCCTTTGACCATTTATCAATTGGAGAATGGTTTGGTTTCTTATAAATTATGGTCAGTTCTCTATATATTTTGGAAATGAGACCTTTGTCAGAACCTTTGTTTTTAAAAATATTTTCCCAATTTGTTACTTCCCTTCTAATCTTGTTTGCATTAGTATTATTTGTACAGAAACTTTTTAGTTTGATGTAATCAAAATCTTCTATTTTGTGATCAATAATGATCTCTAGTTCTCCTCTGGTCATAAATTCCTTCCTCCTCCACAAGTCTGAGAGGTAGATTATCCTCTGTTCCTCTAATCTATTTATTATCTCCCTCTTTATGCCTAAATCATGGACCCATTTTGATCTTATCTTGGTATATGGTGTTAAGTGTGGATCCATATCTAATTTCTGCCATACTAATTTCCAGTTTTCCCAACAGTTTTTTCCGAATAATGAATTTTTATCCCTAATGTTGGAATCTTTGGGTTTGTCAAAGATTAGATTGCTATAGATGTACCCTTTTTTGTCCTTTGTATCTAATCTGTTCCACTGATCTACCGGTCTATTTCTTAGCCAATACCAAATGGTTTTGGTGACTGCTGCTATATAATATAGCTTTAGATCAGGTACACTTAGACCACCTTCCTCTGAGTTTTTTTTCATTAGTTCCCTTGCAATTCTTGACCTTTTATTCTTCCATATGAATTTTGTTGTTATTTTTTCTAGGTCATTAAAATAGTTTCTTGGGAGTCTGATTGGTATAGCACTAAATAAATAGATTAGTTTGGGGAGTATTGTCATCTTTATTATATTCGCTCGGCCTATCCAAGAGCACTGAATGTCTTTCCAATTATTTAAATCTGATTTTATTTTTGTGGCAAGTGTTTTGTAATTTTTCTCATATAATTCCTGACTTTTCTTTGGTAGATGGATTCCCAAATATTTTATACTATCAACATTTGTTTGGAATGGAATTTCTCTTTGTATCTCTTGCTGTTGCATTTTGTTAGTGATATATAAAAATGCCGAGGATTTATGTGGATTTATTTTGTATCCTGCCACTTTGCTGAAATTTTGAATTATTTCTAGTAGCTTTTTAGCAGAGTCTTTGGGGTTCTCTAAGTATACCATCATGTCATCTGCAAAAAGTGATAGTTTAATTTCCTCATTTCCTACTCTAATTCCTTGAATCTCTTTCTCGGCTCTTATTGCCGAGGCTAGCGTTTCTAGTACTATATTGAATAGTAATGGTGATAGTGGGCAACCTTGTTTCACTCCTGATCTTACTGGGAAAGGTTGCAGTTTATTTCTATTGCATATTATGCTTACTGACGGTCTTAAATATATACTCCTGATTATTCTAAGGAATAATCCATTTATTCCTATACTCTCAAGAGTTTTTAGTAGGAATGGATGTTGGATTTTGTCAAATGCTTTTTCTGCATCTATTGAGATGATCATATGGTTCTTATTAATTTGATTATTAATATGGTCAATTATATTAATAGTTTTCCTAATATTAAACCAGCCCTGCATTCCTGGAATAAATCCTACTTGATCATAGTGTATTATCTTGGAGATGATTTTCTGAAGTCTTTTTGCTAATATCTTATTTAAGATTTTAGCATCAATATTCATTAAGGAGATTGGTCTATAATTTTCTTTCTCAGTTTTCGATCTACCAGGTTTAGGTATCAGTACCATGTCTGTGTCATAAAAGGAATTTGGTAGGACTCCTTCATCCCCTATTTTTTCAAATAATTTATATAACATTGGGGCTAATTGTTCTTTAAATGTTTGGTAGAATTCACATGTGAATCCATCTGGCCCTGGGGATTTTTTCCTGGGGAGTTGATTAATAGCTTGTTCTATTTCTTTTTCTGAAATGGGACTATTTAAGCAATTTATCTCCTCCTCTGTTAATCTAGGGAGCCTATATTTTTGGAGGAAGTCATCCATTTCACTTAAGTTATCAAATTTATTGGCATAAAGTTGGGCAAAGTAACTCCTTATTATTTCTTTAATTTCCTCTTCATTGGTGGAAAGATCCCCCTTTTCATTTGTAAGACTATCAATTTGATTTTCCTCTTTCTTTTTTTTTGATCAAATTTACCAAAGGTTTATCTATTTTATTGGCTTTTTCATAAAACCAACTCTTGGTTTTATTTATTAATTCAATAGTTTTTTTTACTTTCAATTTTATTGATTTCTCCTTTTAATTTTTGTATTTCGAGTTTAATTTTTGGTTGGGGGTTTATAATTTGGTCTTTTTCTAGCCTTTTAAGTTGTAAGCCCAATTCGTTAATCTTCTCTTTCTCAATTTTCTTCAAATAAGCCTCTAAAGATATAAAATTTCCCCTTATTACCGCTTTAGCTGCATCCCAAAGATTTTGATATGATGTCTCATCATTATCATTATCTTGGGTGAAATTGTTAATTGTTTCTATAATTTGCTCTTTCACCCAGTCATTCTTTAAGATGAGATTATTCAGTTTCCAATTACTTTTTGGTCTATTTACCCCTAACTTTTTACTGAATGTAGCTTTTATTGCATTGTGATCTGAGAAGAAGGCATTTATTATTTCTGCCTTCCTACATTTAATTTTGAGATCTTTATGTCCTAGTATATGGTCAATTTTTGTATAGGATCCATGAACTGCTGAGAAGAAAGTATATTCCTTCCTATTGCCATTCAGTTTTCTCCAAAGGTCTATCATACCTAGTTTTTCTAATGTTCTATTTACTTTTTTAATTTCTTTCTTGTTTGTTTTGTGGTTTGATTTGTCTAAATCTGAGAGTGCAAGGTTGAGATCTCCCACTATTATAGTTTTACTGTCTATTTCTTCTTGCAGTTCTCTTAACTTTTCCTTTAGAAAGTTAGATGCTATACCACTTGGTGCATATATGTTTAGTATTGATATGGCTTCATTATTTATGCTACCTTTCAGCAGGATATAGTTTCCTTCCTTATCTTTTTTAACGAGATCTACTTCTGCTTTTGCTTGATCTGAGATAAGGATAGCTACCCCTGCTTTTTTGGCTTTACCTGAAGCATAATAGGCTCTGTTCCAACCTTTTACCTTTACTCTGTATGTATCTCCCTGCTTTAAGTGTGTTTCCTGTAGGCAACATATTGTAGGGTTCTGCTTTTTGATCCAATCTACTATCCGTCTCCGTTTGATGGGATCGTTCATCCCATTTACATTTACAGTTAAAATTACTAATTCTGTATTTCCTGCCATCGTATTATCCCCAGATTATGCTTTTTTCCCTTGACCCCCCTGATCCCCCTCCCCGATATTTAATTTACAGACCCCCCTTGTGACGCGCAACCCTCCCTCTTTTTTTTTTTTTTTTTTTTTTTTATTAGGATCCCTCCCCCCTCCCTCCAAGTCCCTTCACTTATTCCCCTTTTCCTTTTCCCTTTTCCTCTCCCCCCTTTTAATGAGGTGAGAGAAAATTCTCTGAAAAACAAATATGTTAATTATTTACTCTTTGAGCCTCTTCTGATGAGAGTAAGATTCACACAATGATTCTCCCCCTCACTAAGTTCCCTCAGATATGGTGTATTTTCTATGTCTCTTCCTGGGATGTAGTTTCCCTCTTTTTATCACTCCTTCCCCTTTTTCTGAACCGACCTCCTTCCCTTTACTACACCCCCCTTTTTTTCTTTTATATCAGTAAAATCAAATTATCCTTGAGTATTTTTTATATACCCACAACAGAGTTACAGTTCTCAAGGGTTCTGTGTACCTTTTTCTGTTTCTCTTCAGTCTTGTGGATGTAGATCAAATTTTTTGTTTAAGTCTGTTTTTTTTCTTAGAAACATATAGAATTCCTCTGTTTCATTGAATGACCATCTTCTTCCGTGGAAAAAGATGCTAAACTTAGCTGGGTAGTTCATTCTTGGTTGCAGTCCTTGATCTTTTGCCTTACGGAATATCAGGTTCCAGGCCCTTCTATCTTTTAATGTGGAGGCAGCCAGATCTTGGGTGACCCTTATTGTGGCACCTTGGTATTTAAATTGTTTTTTTCTAGCTGCTTGCAGGATTTTCTCCTTTGTGTGGTGATTCTGCAGCTTAGCCACAATATTCCGTGGTGTTCTTTTTTTAGGGTCTATTTCAGAAGGAGTTCGATGAATTCTTTCCACATCTACTTTCCCTTCTGTTTCTATTATCTCTGGACAGTTCTCTTTGATAATTTCCTGTAAAATAGAATCTAGGCTCTTTTTTTGGTCATAGTTTTCTGGAAGTCCAATAATCCGCAGATTATCTCTCCTAGATCTATTTTCCAGGTCTATAGATTTTCCCAGTAAGTATTTGACGTTGTTCTCCAGCTTCTCATTTTTTTTGTTTTGTTTGACTGATTCTTGGGTTCTCCGTGAATCATTCATTTCTATTTGTTCCATCCTGACTTTTAAGGAGTTATTTTCTTCTTTCACAGTTTTTAGTTCTTTTTGTAAATGCCCAATTTCGTTTTTAAATGAATTATTTTGCTCTATTGAATTTTTTTCCATTTCCCTAATTTTTTTTTTTTGAGAATTATTTTCTTTTACCAATTCAGAAATTCTATTTTCTTGAGACTTTTTTATCTTTTCCAATTCAGAAATCCTACTTTCCTGTGTTTTTTTAACCTTTTCTAATTCACTAATTTTGTTTCCCTGCATCTCCTGTGAATTCTTTATTTTTTCCAACTCCAATTTCAGGACGTTGTTATTCTCTATCATAACTTCCCTTTCCTTGCCCCATTTTTCTTCGATCTCCCTCAATTTCTTAAGAGCTTCTTCTAGGAGAGAGTTATGTGATGGGGGGCAGGAATCGTTCCCCTTTAGGGTTGTTATCTTCTGAATCTTTGCTGTTAACTTCCTCGGGTTTGGGTACCCGCTCTTTCTCTGTATAGAAGGAATCTATAGTTTTTCTAGCTTTTTTGCTCATACTTAAAAAATGTTTTGGGGTCTGTCCCTGGGGTAGGAAATTATTTACTTCTTTACCAGCTTCCTCCCAGACCGGATGGATGCAGCGGCCCCTGCGCCGGAGCTAAGATAGAGCTCTGGGAGAGAGTTCCCCACCCCCTCCCTGGAAGCGCCTCAGAGGTGATTAGCACTACTGTGCTTCGAGGGCGTAGAATAGTGAAGACTGCAGGAAGCCCAGCCTATGTGTCCGGGTGGGGAGTGGATGTCTGCAGCAGGTGACGTGAGAAGCCCCTGCGCTCAAACTGGAAGTGTCTGCCAGAAACCGCGGTCCCTAGTTCAAAGGTTCCGCTTCTCTGGGACTTCCTGGAGCTGAGTTCCACTCCCTCCAGCTAAGCTAGGCAGTGTGTGTTGCCTTGGGCCGTATCCACCCACTTGTCAGTCTCTTAACTATTCTTAGGAGGTAGCTGAGGCCACACCCCCTGGTGCCGAGTCTGCCGAGTCACCCCCAGGGTGGGGGGAGGGGGGGGATCTAATCTGAGTTTTAAAATATTTTGGCTTTCTCTTCTGAACTGCTAAATAATTAGCAGAGAAGAGCTAACAGCCTGTGCCAGATTCCTTTACCTCAGTGGCTTCTCTGATCCCAGAGCCCCTCCCAGCGCAATGGGCGCAGTGTGCCCCTACCCCACCGTCTGTGCTGGTCTTTCTTATTCCTCCCCTGAGAACTGACCTTTCCTGTTGAAACTCCAGATTCTCTTCAGCTGGTAAGTCGTGCTTCCAGTCCTTGTGGTATCTATCAGTCCTGAGCTAATTTTGAGACTTAATTTATCTAATTGGTTGTGAGGGAGTGAGGACGTTCACTGAGTAGTGTGTTTCTTCTCCGCCATCTTGGCTCCGCCCCAGTTTAAAAGTTTTTGTAAAAGCAAAACTAATGCAGACAAGAAAAGAAGGGAAGCAATAAATTGAAAAAAACCCAACATTTTTACATTCAAAGATTCTGATAAAGGCCTAAAATATATAGAGAATTTACTCAAATGTATAAAAATTCAAACTATTCCCAAATTAATAAATGGTAGGATGATATGAACAGATAATTTTCAGATGAAGAAACTGAAACTATTTCTAGTCTTATAAAAAGGTGCTCCAATCACTATTGATGCAAATTAAGACAACTCTGAGATACCATTACACACCTCTCTGATTGGCTAAGATGACAGAAAAAGATCATGACGAATGTTGGAGTGGATGTGGAAAAACTGGGACACTGATACATGGTTGGTGGAACTGTGAATGGATCCAACCATTCTAGAGAGCAATTTAGAACTCAAAAAGTTATCAAACTACACACATTTAAAGCAGGTAGATACATACAGAGTAAAGGTAAAAGGTTGGAGCAGAATATATTATGCTTCAGGTAAAGGGAAAAAAGTAGGGGTAGCCATCCTTATCTCAGATCAAGGAAAAGCAGAAGTTGATCTAATTAAAAGAGATAAGGAAAGAAACTATATCCTGCTAAAAGATAACATAAACAATGAAGCCATATCAATACTAAACATATATGCAACAAGTAGTATAGCATCTAACTTTCTAAAGGAAAAGTTAAGAGAGTTGCAACAAGAAATAGACAGTAAAACAATAATAGTGGGAGACCTCAATTTTGCACTCTCAGATTTAGACAAATCAAACCACAAAACAAATAAGAAAGAAATTAAAAACGTAAATAGAACATTAGAAAAACTAGGACCTTTGGAGAAAACTGAATGGTGATAGAAAGGAATATACTTTCTTCTCAGCAGTTAATGGAACCTTTATAAAAACTGACCATATATTAGGACATAAAGATCTCAAAATTAAATGCAAGAAGGCAGAAATAATAAACACCTTCTTCTCAGATCCAATGCAATAAAAACTACATTCAATAAGAAGTTAGGGGTAAATAGACCAAAAAGTAATTGGAAACTGAATAATCTCATCTTAAAGAATGACTGGGTGAAACAGCAAATTATAAAATAATTAATAATTTCACCCAAGATAAAAATCATACCAAAATCTGTGGGATGCAACTAAAGAGGTAATAAGGGGAAATTTTATATCTTTAGAGCTTATTTGAACAAAATAGAGAAAGAGAAGATTAATAAATTGGTTCTGCAACATAAAAAGCTAGAAAAAGACCAAATTAAAAGCCCCTAAACAAAAATCAAACTTGAAATACAAAAATTAAAAGGAGAAATCAATAATAATGAAAGTAAAAAAAAAATCTATTGAATTAATAAATAAAACCAAGAGTTGGTTTTATTAAAAAGCCAATAAAATAGATAAACCTTTGGGAAATCTGATCAGAAAAAGGAAAGAGGAAAATCAAACTGTTAGTCTTACAAATGAAAAGGGGGATCTTTCCACCAAGGAAGAGGAAATTAGAGAAATAATAAGAAATTACTTTGCCCAACTTTATGCCAATAAATTTGATAACTTAAGTGAAATGGATGACTTCCTCCAAAAATATAGGCTTCCTAGATTAACAGAGGAGGAGATAAATTGCTTAAATAGTCCCATTTCAGAAAAAGAAATAGAACAAGCGATTAATAAACTCCCCAGGAAAAAAACCCCAGGACCAGATGGATTTACATGTGAATTCTACCAAACATTAAAAGAACAATTAGCCCCAATGTTATATAAACTATTTGGAAAAATAGGGGATGAAGGAGTCCTACCAAACTCCTATTATGACACAGACATGGTACTGATACCTAAACCAGATAGATTGAAAACTGAGAAAGAAAATTATAGAACCAGAAGATCACTGTACACTTCAATGCTGTATGAAGATGTATTCTGATGGAAGTGGGTATCTTCAACATAAAAAAAGATCCAATTCACTTCCATTTGATCAATGATGGACAGAAACAACTACACCCAGAGAAGGAATACTGGGAACTGAATGTAAATTGTTAGCACTACTGTCTATCTACCCTGGTTACTTATATCTTTGGAATCTAATAGTTAACGTGCAACAAGGAAATTGAATTTACACACATATATTGTATCTAGGTTATACTAGGTTATAGGGATTAGGAATTCTATGTAGTGGTTCATAGTCATTTCTCAGAATTCTTTTGCTGGGTGCAGCTGGTTCAGTTCATTACGGCTCTATTGGAACTGATTTGGTTCATCTCATTGTTGGAGAGGGTCATGTCCATCAGAATTGATCAACATACAGTATTTTTGTTTAAATATATTATGTTCTCCTGGTCCTGCTCATTTCACTCAGCATCAGTTCATGTAAGTCTCTCCAGGCCTTTCTGAAATCATCTTGTTGGTCATTTCTAACAGAACAATAATATTCCATAACATTCATATACCACAATTTATTCAGCCAATCTCCAGTTGATGGGCATCCACTCAATCTCAAGTTTCTGGCCACCACAAAGAGGGTTGCCACAAACATTCTTGGCCATACAGGTCCCTTTCCCTTCTTTAAGATTTCTTTTGGATACAAACCCAGTAGCAACACTGCTGGATCAAAGGATATGCACAGTTTGATAATTTTTTGAGCAGTTCCAAATTGCTCCCCAAAATTGCTGAATGTATTCGCAGTTCCACCAACAATGTATCTGCGATGGACATATATTTTTAAAATCCCCTCTGCACTTTCTTCTCTAAGTGAGATATTTATTCCTTTTAGGAGGATATTAAGTCATGAGGCTGACTAATCTCTTTGGGAGAAATACTAGTTTAACATAACATCTATGTGCTCCCTATCCCAATATTGTTAATCTAAGAGTTCTTTTTAGATTCTGACTGATCCACTGGTATCTTTCCTTTAATAAGGAAAAATGGGTACAAACTCTGTAACTAAGGCTCCAACATATGTTAGTTACACAAAGATCACTCATAATTAATAGAAAATAAAGCTATTTATGTAATCCAAGAGCAAACAAAAATGAGAGAAATTATATATATGTGTGTGTGTGTGTGTGTGTGTGTGTGTATGTGTGTGTATCAAAGAATACCCTGTCAATGTCATCTCCCACTTAAAGCAAAATATCTTAGCTCCATCAAAAGAAAGCATCTCAGATATCATCAAAATGGGGATTCTCAGAGTAATGGTGGTGCTTTTGAAAAAAGGGACATGATTGAAGTGTTGGCTCCTCTACATGTTGGCATTTTCCCAGAGTTTTTTCTCTTCTTTGAGGGACATTTCCTTGAAGAAATTTTGTTGTGTAAAACTATGCATCTGAATCCTTTTATCTGTCTTCACTCAAATTTTTTACCAACTCAAGTAGGCATGGAGCATTGAATAATGATTTTTAACCAATGAAAATCATATAGAAGTGGGCTTTGAGCTACAGATTAAATAAATATGTATATGCATATAGGCATATATACAATCGACAATAACATACCTCTCTATATACATACACATGTATAGTTTACTTGATACACTTATATATATAGATAGATAAATATACCCATATAGTATACACACATATGAGTGTATATACATATATACAGTATATATATATATATATACATATATATATACTGTATATATACTATATACATAAACATATATACATACACACATGTTTGAATGTATATGCAATGCTTTTCGGTTTTTTTTTTTTTTTTATTTACCCATATACTTATATCTACAAATGGACATATACATAGAACTGGTTAAAGAGTTATCTGTGAAGCCAGGAAACTCTGAAGTAAAAGTTCCAATTCTGACATATACTGGTTCTGTGATCTAAGCAAGCTACTTAGCCCTTTTATGATCTAAGCATATTTATGACTATAAATTGCAGAGAAGGTGCCAAATTGCTTTGATAAAGTGTGTTTTCTCATGTGAGAGCTTATTTAGTAATGAATTATAGGTCCTAATCTATTAAATAGAGATGGAAATAGATATAGGCATATATATGTGTGTATATATATAAAATTATAAAATATTATTTCCTAGATGTAAGGACCTCTTAGTAAGGAATTTTCTCTATTGCAGACAGGCAACTTTTCTGCAATTTATTATTTTAGAAAGTTTCCTGCAGTCATTGAAAGGTAAGTCACAAAACCAGCAAATTAGAGAGTCTGGACTTGATTCCAAATTTTCATGACTCTATGGTCTTCTCTCCACCCACTATGCCATGTTGTCCCTCAGTAGATATATGTATAATTTTCCATAATCTCAGAAACCAAATTATCAAAATTACCATACATCAACATGCTCAAATCCATTATACCTATGACTAAATCTTGGGCATTGTTCTATGCTAGACACATAAACTCTTTGATAAACGTCAATTAAATAATTTTTTTTGAATCTCAGTTTCTCTGCTTCTGATATTGGGATGAAAATAAATACTACCACAAGAATGCTGTCAAGAGAAATCCTTTTAAAAGTACAATAGATTTTATTGTAAACAGGGATTTTTTATTATCACTCTGTGACTCAAGAAAACACCAGAGTCAAATTTATCTCAATTGATTTAGAATCACCAAGACTCAAATATATATATATATATATATATATATATATATTTTTTTTTTTATCAGCATCACACATTTGGAGTGCACACACATATTCACATACATATACATATCTCTTCACTCTATTTCTCTTCTCCCTTAACTTTATTTTATAATGCTGATATATTATGATATTGTTTCACCCCATATATAAAATGCTTAATTATATACGTGACAAATGTTAGGAAAATGTATGACTACTTTTCTTGACTTTTTGAGTTATACTTCTTCAGGATTGTGCTCACGTGATGTACTGTAGTAAACTAAGAACAAATCAGTGTATAAATATGTGATTTGCATAATTTATTCATTTCATAGTATAGCCAAAAGGATCATAATGATAAATATCTCTTAAATATGATGCCCTAATCATAAGCTAAATTCATTTTCTCCAGCAAAATTAAAGATGTATTTTATTCTCAGAAATGAATACTCGGTTTGAAGTCTTTTTTTTTTTTCTTTCTTTCTTTCTTTTCTTTCTTTTTTTTTTTTTTTTTTGACATAAACTGGCTGTCTGACTATTACAAGGTAATAGTCACAAACTTCCAAACTTCAGTATGGAGAGAATTTCCCCTCTGAGGATTCCTGTCATGAATTAAATCACAAATGTAGAATACACGTCCCTAAATGAATTAGTAAATGAATATGTATATGTGGGAGAATGTGAAATAGTGAAAATACTTCAGTTAAAGATATCCTTTTGTATTCTTATTATTCTATAGCTGTATCCTTCATTTATCTGGGTACACAGAGAAAATCCATCAGACAATTTGTCAACAGTAGTTACATTGCCATAAGTCTCCTACCTATTCAAGGATAAATTTGTTAATTCCAGAAGGATCATTATACAAATGATAATGTTATCTCTCTGTCACCTTGCAATAAATTTTGTGATCAAGACAAGTATATAGAATAACTGGTCAGACTCCTATTTAAATGAGCAAAACTGCATTTTTAAATGCTTGAAGACAAAATGCAGGGTATGGGATATTAAAATGTAATAGTAGGAGGGAGAACAATTCAATGTTTTCTCCATCTTTGGTCATAAATTCAGCTGCAAATTAGAAAGTAGGATATAGGGTAGGATAGCATCAACTCCTACCATTCTTTAGATTCTATCTGTCCATTTTTTTAGGCATGAAAGTAAAATGCACAGAAGCTATTTAAAAGCCACCTATAATGTGATTAATCAGGGTACCACTGTGAGAAACATAAAACTGCCCTGTCTCCTTTATCTATTCTTCTGGTGCAGTGATTAACCTTTGAGTTTATGAGTATTTTTTTCACTTGCTTCAGATAAAGTATTTTATGAGTTCTTACCTGCCAGGCAACTTGGATTAAACTTATCAAGTCCTGGAAGAGAGTGACCCATAATAGCTATTCCCTCCAAGAGCATGCCTATCTCCTTGTTACATTATCTTCATATTCTTTGAACAAAACAGATGGAAAAATCAAGGCAGAGACAAGGCAACTTGTTAAGGTCACATTCTGCACTCAAATTCATCATTCATGCTTAATTGATTCTCAGCCCCACCTAAAGACAAATTGCCATATATTATGAAGGTTAAGAATATGAAAAGATCATTTTAGCTTCCTTATTAATTCCCATTTGGAATGGCCCCTGCCTCTCCAAAACTTTTCTTGGCAGCACACTCACTCATGACTGATTACTGCATTTCAGAGTAGAAATGGGACAGAGAAAAAAGAGATTTATCTTTTAGCAAATGTCTGATGCCATAATACAGTATCTGGGATATTGAGCTTCTAGCATCATCCTCAAAAATAGAAACCCAAAAGTAAGACATTTAGTTAATTTCTTGATATTCTAAAGCCACAGATTAAAATGAACCTTTTAAATAATAACAGTTCTGTTCCTCTACCAACTAACAGGCTTTACTTAGGTTTCTTTTCATCTTCTAATAATGCCTTTCTTTGCCTTCCACAAAATGGTACTCATTCTGCTACTTTTTTCAAGTTATAGGAATATTCTGTCACATATTAATTGACCTTTGATAACCTATTTATTGAAAGAACTATTAAATGCATCATAAGATTCTTATAAGGAAATAAAATAATTTATTATATCTAGATTTTATTTTGGAGGAAATAAGAGTTAAATGATTTACCAAAGGTCACAAAGCTAATTAATTGTATGGGGCCAAATTTCAATTCAAGTTCTCCTGACTTGAGGTCTGTGTTTTATCCATTATGCTATCTACCTGCCTTGTATTTTCAAAAATAAATTTTATTAAATAAAATAACACAATAACAATGTAGGTATGTAGTCTTCATAGGCACCAAACACCATTATTATCAGGTATTTACTCCATATGTGGCTTGTGAATAATGGAGAATAAGGCTTGGACCACTCCAATAACTAATAAAAATTTAGCTTGGATAAAAAAAAAAAATAGGAGGCAAGATTTGAGTAGAAATTTTACCTAATTAACAAAGGTGTGATAGTCATCCATTTGCAACTCTCTAAGATTATGAATTATTATAAAAAATTACAAAATTAATTAATAGAGAAAAGTGTACTTACCAGGAATTTCATATGTTAGCAAAATCCCAAGTCCATACTCTTGCATCTCCCCTCAAATAAAGACTTCTTAATAAATCATTATCTGAATTGCAGATAAAGTACCTATAAAAAGATGTTTGAATGATGGTAGATGTAAATATGGAAGGGATACATTTTTAGATCAAGAAACTGAGGATAGTGAAAGAAGTAAAAATAGTAAATTTTGAATAGGAAAAGATAATCTGTTAGGATTCTTACACGGTGCTAAGTCACCAGACTGAATAGTTATAGTAATTACTTAATTTAGCATGGTTCAGTACGATTGATTTAATCCTACAAAGAGATGTTATAGGCCAGAACTTGAAACAGGGTACTAAGTGGAATTGAGGAGACACTGGCTAAATCTAGTTTAGCATTGATTTAATGCTACAACAAATAATGGTTTCCTTGTGATATAATGATTGGTGTATACTCAGTGTGGAACATGTAAGAGAAAAGCTCTCCGAGCTTTGGGAGATTCAGAGTCAAGAGAACTTTAGAAGAACTTCAAGGAGACTTCAGAAGATTCTGAGTCAATATTCATTCCAACTTCCCCCTTCGTGCTGGCTGGAGACATTAGGAGGACAAGAGGCAGAAACTGGAAGAGACAAAGGACTAGCGACAAGAGCTCTTGGGAACCAAGGAGTGAGATAGGCCTTTAAGAAAGGTAACCAGGCCTCAGAAAAAGATTCAGGATTTTGAAAGACACAATAAAGGATCTGGCCTTTAACTCCTGGCTGCATTTGAGGTTATTGAACTGAACTGAAACTAAGGCTGCCTCCAGAAGCTCCCCAAGAAACCTGTTCAAAGAGAATGATTATAATTTAGAAAAAAAAGAACATTACAATAATTGACTCCTATAGTGATTCAAGTTTTATTGTTGCTGTTGTTGTTGTTCAGTTCTTTCAGTCATGTCCAAACTCAACAACACCATTGAGGTTTTTGTGGCACAGATATTAGAGTTGTTTCCCATTTCCTTCTCCAAATCATTTTACATTGGGGAAACTGAGGCAAATGGAGTCAAGTGGCATGCCCAATTTCACACAGGCAGTGTCTGGAGCAGTATCTGAAGTCACAAAGATAAGTCTTAATTCTAGGCCTGGCACTCTATCCACTACAGAAATCTAAACATATAAAAATTATTTTATAAATCTATCTAGCCATCTATCTATGGGTTTAATGGTAGCCATCTCTAGAGCAATGTAGAGAAAAAAGAGAAACAATAAATTTACATAGTGACTTTATTATAAATTTAAAAGGAATAGCAACTTGTACATAATAGATTTGCAGTTTCTTGTATAATCATCTTTTCATTATACTGTATTTTAGAAGTGTTTGCTATATTCCATAAATTAAAAATAAAGTAATATAAATTGTATTTTCCTCAATACTGAAAGTCTTCACATGGAAGTTAGGTCATCAATTCCTGAATGATGCTGTAGATGAAATTCATGCCTCTGTTAAGAAGATCAATTAGATGACCAATGATTAATTTTCTGACTCAGCAATTCTATTTCTAAAATTTTGCATTGCATTCTATGACAGTCTACTTCACAGCACTATATATAAGATGTTGCTTCAAAGGTAAGCATCAGGTAAAAATTAATAACTTTTAATAATCTGTTATGTCACTAATGTTAACTACCATGTGAGACACAGTATAGTGGTATTCATGACTATTGTTTCACATATTAGCAGCAAAACTGTGAAGTAAATACATGCTCTCTGGATTTTCTGGTCTGTGGATTACCTAGTGAAAACATATGATAATGTATGTATTTCTATGTTATGTATGTGTGCATGTATATATATATATATATATACATATAAATATATATATATATACACAGACATACATACGTACAAACACATGTGCATATATTCATTCAAATATGTAAGTATGTTTATGAACACACATGTTGAAGAAAAAGACATCCCAACAAGATTAGGATCCCCTGATTGGTGACTTGGGTTTGGCAAAAGAATTTGTACATTCAGTTCCCAGTTAGGGGACAAAGTTGCTTCTTGATAGCTGGTTTAAGTTCTTTTTTTTTTTTTAATAGCTTTTTATTTACTAATATATGTATGGGCTATTTTTCAGCATTGATAATTGCAAAACTTTTTGTTCCAGTTTTCCCCCTCCTTCCCCCCACCACCTCTATCAGATGGCAGGTTGACCAATACATTTTAAATGTATTAAAGTATAAGTTAAATACAATATATTTATACATGTCTTTACAGATATTTTGCTATCGGATTTTGAAATACTGTGCAATTAACCTGTGAAGGAAATAAAAAAGGCAGGCAGACAAAGATAGAGGGATTGAGAATTCTGTGAAGTGATTCATAATCATTTCCCAGAGTTCCTTTGCTGGGTATAGCTGGTTCTATTCATTACTGCTATATTGGAACTTATTTGCTTCATCTCATTGAAGAGGGCCACGTCTATCAGAATTGATCATCATATAATATTGTTGTTGAAGTATATAATGATCTGCTGGTCCTGCTCATTTCATTCAGCATTAGTTCATGTAAGTCTCTCCAGGCCTTTCTGAAATCATCCTGCTAATCATTTCTTACAGAACAATAATATTCCATAATATTCATATACCACAATTTATTCAGCCATTCTCCAATTGATGAGCATCCACTCAGTTTCCAGTTTTTGGTCACTACAAAGAGGACTGCTACAAACATTCTTGCACATATAGTCCCTTTCCTTTCTTTAAGATCTCTTTGGGATATAAGTCCAGTAATAACACTATTGGATCAAAGGGTATACACAGTCTGATAATTTTTGAGCATAGTTCCAAATCGCTCTCTAGAATGGCTGGATATGTTCATAATTCCACCAACAATGTATCAGTGTCCCAGTTTTACCACATCCCCTGCATCATTCCACATTATCTTTCCCTGTCATTCTAACCAATCTGACAGGTGTGTAGTGGTATCTCAGAGTTGTCTTAATTTGCATTTCTCTGATTAATAATGATTTGGAGCATCTTTTCATATGACTAGAAATAGTTTCAATTTCTTTATCCAAGAATTGCCTGTTCATATCCTTTGACCATATTTATCAATTGGAGATTGGCTTGATTTCTTATATATTAGAGTCAATTGTCTATATATTTTGGAAATGAGGCCTTTATCAGAACCTTTGACTGTAAAAATGTTTTCCTAGTATATTGCTTGATTTCTAATCTTGTCTGCATTAGTTTTGTTTGTACAAAAACTTTTCAATTTGATATAATCAAATTTTTCTATTTTGTTGTTAGATTATTACTAAGTGCTAATGAGATAGTGTGATATTAGGTTCTTACTAAGTGCTAAGTCAGTACTTGACAATTTTCTAGTTACGGCCTTTCCTCGTAGTTTGACTTGTGAATTCCTGAGGAAGAGCTTGTGTGCTTGGGAGGAGCAAGCTCATTGGTTGAAGTGGTTCTTCTCAGAAGCCCTTGCATTATCCCAAGCCCATTCTCTGGGAGGATAAAGAAGGCAGCACTCCAGAAATAGTCAGTCTCTGCTTTAGACCAGGCTTGACGCGGCTCTCTGCAGGAAGGGAATTCACTTCTCTGGACAACAGTTAACGGCAACTGTCTGGAGACAAAGATTCTCTACAGGAAGAAGAATCTGTCTGAGAGATTTAAGTTGACACAGCAGATCTCCTCCCAGAGAGTGATCGACAGCTTCTGGAGACAACAGCACGTTACATTTTGTGATCAATAATGATCTCTAGTTGTTCTATGGTCATGAATTCCTTCTTCTTCCACAGGTCTGAGAGGTAAACTATCTTATGTTCTTCTAATATATTTGTAATTTCATTCTTTATGCCTAGGTCATGAACCCATTTTGACCGTATCTTGGTGTATGGTGTTAAGTGTGGGTCAATGCCTAGTTTCTGCCATGCTAATTTCGAATTTTTCCAGCAGTTTTGTCGAACAGTGAGTTCAGCTGGCTTAAGTTCTAAAGGTCCTTAGCAAAAAGAGTTAGCAAAGGGGCAGAAGTGAGAAGAAAGGATGCTACTTGAACATGGACTAATTCCAAGGAAATTAGACTAAAAGGAAATTGGACTAATTCCAATAGAAAATTACAGAGATAAGTATAGATACAATCAAATAGACTGACAAAATTCTCACAACAAAGGTGTATTATTTTTAATCATGATTTTAGAACTTGAGAGATATTTATAAGTTTATTCTTGGGTAAATCAAAAAATATAGCTTAGGATTTTGAAATGATAGACTCAGAAATATAATTAGCAATGGCACAGTGGATGGAGCAGAACAAAAAGCTGGATACCAACATTCTCCCACATAAGCAACATTCACATTGCTAGAGTTCCACATAAAAACATCTTGGAAATGTATGTTTATAGATTTTTTTTGCATTGTGCAACAATTTTAAATATGAAATGTCCCATTTAAAATTTACAACAACCACTCAAACTATGCACATCTGCTTTATGTCTGGTAATTATCTAAGAATCCTAGAATTTTTTTCCTTCTATTTTTTTTTTTCATGTATGTATGGGAAAATCCCAAATTAAAATGATCAAATCATGTAAAAAGATTCTGTTTGTCATAGTTGCAAGCTGCTATGTCAGGAATGGCATAGTATATTAAAAAAGACATTTGAGAAGACATAAGTTCTCTTATGAAGGTAGAAGGGGAGTTCTGCAAAACAGAAGCATTTTGGGAAATTTTGACTAGAGTATAGACTTCACTAGTTTGTCTAGTAAAATTTATTTCCTTAATGTTGCAACTTTACTTATGGTATATAAATATTATGGAATATTATTGTTCTGTAAGAAATGACCAGCATGATGATTTCAGAAAGGCCTGGACAGACTTACATGAACTCTTGCTAAGTGAAATGAGCAGGACCAAGAGATCATTACATACTTTAACAACAATACTATATGATGATCAATTCTGATGAAATGGCCCTCTTCAACAATGAGATGAACCAAATTCATTCCAATAGAGCAGTAATGAACTAAGCTAGCTACATCCAGTGAAAGAATTCTAGGATATGACTCTGAACCACTACATAGAATTCCCAATCCCTCTATTTTTGTCCACCTGCATTTGTACACTATTTCAAAGTCTGATTCTTTTTGGACAGTAAAATAATTGTATGGACAAGTATACAAGTATTGTATTTAACTTATACTTTAACATATTTAACATATATTGGTCAACCTGCCATCAGGGGGAAGGGGTGGGGGGAAAGAGGGGAAAAGTTGAAACAAAAGGTTTGTAAAAGTCAATGCTGAAAAATTACCCATGCATATAGCTTGTAAATAAAAAAAGCTATAATAAAAATGTTGCAACTTTACTTTCCTATCAAAAATTTAAGTTAATAACTCCCTCCTTTTCAAAATAAAAATCAAGGTTATATTAGTTATTCACACATTTGTTGACAATTATCTTAATCTATTTCTTTTTTTAATACATAACTGAGTTAAGTATCTCTCCATGAACAGATTCTTCACTAAGTAGCAGAAAAGGAATGCTATTTTTATTGCTGTTATTGTTATGATTACTATTATTCTTAAGGACAAAGAGCATACTTAAAGAAATAGAATGAGCTAGTTAGAGTACCACCAGTTAGTTTTGGAATGATGTGGAACACTGAATGCTTGGACAAAAGGGCACTTGGCAGTGGAAATAAGGTGCCAAATTGGAGGTGTGAGAATGTCAAAGACATACTTTTTCTATTGAAATATTTTTTTTTTGGATAATCATTTATGTGAGAAAATGTTTATACTTTTCTTTCCCTAGAACTACAATATTTAGCATGTAAAATCTTTCAAATAATGTTATTCACGACTTATATAAAATTTTCTTATATTTGATTAAATATAACTTTGGGAAGATAGTAAAGAAACCTAATCATTTGTAAGTTGCTTCTATAAAAATGTATATTTATTTACAACAAACCAATTTATAAGAAACTTTTAAAGTCTTATCTACTCATGAATTAAAGATTACCTGTATTTACAACAGCTAAATGAATTTGCTTAAAGGCTCATATTTACCATTGTCTCATTTAAAATATGCATGGGATCATGGTTTTGTAACTGAAAGAGAACTTAATTCTTGAACCTCTTTAATATATCTACAAAAAATTCAACTTCAGAAAACAATGTGCACTTGTAACATGTGAGCAATCTTTTTTTTTTCCCATTTTGTCTTTGCAACTCCAAAAACTTGAAATATTCTTTGCATGTAATAGATACTTTTTTTTTTAAGTAAAGCTTTTTTTTTTTAATCTTTCAAAACATATGCATGGAAAATTACTCAATATTCACCTTGAAAAACCCTGTGTTTCAATTTTCTCCCTCTTCCCCTATGGCCTTACAAGTAGTTTAATATATGGTAAGCATGTTCGAAATACATGTTAAATCCAATATATGTATACATATTTATATAATTATCATGATGCATAAGAAAAAGTGAAGCAAAATAAAATGCAAACAAATAACAACAAAAAAAAATGAAAATGATATGTTGTGAATCCCATGCAGTTTCCACAGTTCTTTCTTTGGGTGTAGATCAGCCTCTTCATCACTAAACAATTGGAACTGTATTGAATAATCTCATTGTTGAAGAGAATCATATCCACCAGAATTGATCATCGTATAGTATTGTTGATGCCATGTATAATGATCTCCTGGTTCTGCTCATTTCACTTAGCATCAGTACATGTAAGTTTTTCAAGCCTATTTGAAATCAGCCTGTTGATAGTTTCTTACAAAGCAATAATAAAATTTAGCCAGTACCAAATGGTTTTGATGACCACTGCTTTATAATATATTTTAAGATCTGGTACAGCTAGTTCAACTTCATTTGATTTTTTCATTAATTCCCTTGAAATTTTTGACCTTCTCTTCTTCCAGATGAATTTTGTTGTTATGTTTTCTAGGTCAATAAAATAGTTTATTGGGAGTTTGATTGGCATAGCATTAAATAAATAGATTAATTTAAGGACTATTGTCAGCATTATTATATTCACTCAACCTATCCAAGAGCGTTTGATATTTTTTCCAGTTGCATAGATCTGACTTTGTGTGGAAAGTGTTTTGTTGTTTTGCTCATTTAGTTCCTGATTTTTCCCTTGTCAGATAGATTCTCAAAATTTTATATTATTGGCAGTTAATTTAAATGAAATTTCTCTTTGTTTATCTTACTGTTGGATTTTCTTAGTTATATACAAAAATATTGATGATTTATGTGGACTTATTTTGCAGCTTGTAACTTTGCTATTAATTATAATAGTTTTTGGTTGATTCTCTAGGGTTCTTCTAGTATACCATCATATCATCTGAAAAAAAGTGATAATTTGGTGTTCATTTTACCTACTTTATTTACTTTAATCTCTTTTTCTTCTCTTATTGCCAAATATAGCATCATTTCTAATACAATATTGAATAGTAATGGTGATTATGGGCAACCTTGTTTCATTCCTGATTTTATTGGGATTGGTTCCAGTTTATCCCCATTACCTATGATGCTTGCTGGTGGTTTTAAATAGATGCTACTGAATATTTAAGGAAAGAAATCAATTTATTCCTATATTCATAGTGTTAATAAGAAAGGATGTTGGAGTTTATCAAATTTTTTTGTATGCATCTATTGAGATAATTATATGTTTTTGTTAGTTTGGTCATTAATCTATTCAATAATGCTAATAGTTTTCCTAATAATGAACCAGCTCTGCATTCCTGGTATAAATTCTACGTGGTCATGGTATATTATCCTGGGGATGACTTTCTATAATCTTGTTGCTAATATTTTATTTAAGATTTTTGCATCAATATTCATTAGGGTAATTGGTTTATAATTTTCTTTCTCTGTTTTCATTCCACCTGGTTTAGCTCTCTCTCTCTATGTGTGTGTGTGCATGTGTGTGTGTGTGTGTGTGTATAAGATTTATTTCCTCTTCTGTTATTTTGGACAATTTATATTTTTGTAGGTGTCACTCCATTTCACTTAGGTTTTCAAATTTATTGTCACAAAGTTGGGCAAAATATCTCCTAATTATTGCTCCAATTTCTTCTTCATTGTTGGAAAGTTCTCCCTTTTATTTTTGACACTAACAATTTGATTTTCCTTTTTCTAATCAAATTAACTAAGGTTTATTATTTTGTTGTTTTTTTCATAAAACCCACATTAATTTTATGCATTAATTCAATATTTTTTTTACTTTCCATTTTATTAATCCTTGTTTTTATTTTAGAATTTCAAGCTTTAATTTGGTTTTTTAATTTGTCCTTTTTCCAGCTTTTTTAGTTGCATACCCAATTCATTGATTTCTTTTTTCTATTTCATGCAAGCAAGCATTTAGAGATAGAAAATTTCCTCTTATTACTGCTTTGGCTGCATCCCACAAATTTTGATATGCTTTCTCATTATTGTCATTTTCTTGGATAAAATTAATTATGTGTATGATTTGCTGTTTTACCCAATCATTCTTTACAATGAGATTATTTAGTTTCCAAATAATTTTTGGTCTATTTACCCCTGGCCTTCTACTGAATGTAATTTTTTTTTCATCATGACCTGAAAATGATACATTTACTATATTTGCCTTTCTGCATTTGAATTTGAGGTTTGTATGTCCTAAAATATGGTCAATTTTTTGAATAGGTTCCTTGAACTGCCAAAAACAGATTGTAATCCTTTCTGTGTCCATTTAGTTTTCTCCAAAGATCTATCATATCTCACTTTTCTAGTATTCTATTACCTCCTTAATTTCTTTCCTATTTATTTTGTGGTTTGATTTATCTAGTTTTGATAGAGCAAGTTTGAGATCTCCCACTATTATAGTTTTGCTATCCATTTCTTCTTGCAGGTCTCTTAACTTTTCCTTTAGAAATGTAGATGATACACCATGAGGTACATATGCATTTAGTATTGATATTGCTTCTTTATCTATGATACAGTTTAGAAAGATATAATTTCCTTTCTTATCCCTTTTAATTAGATCAGTTTTTACTTTTGCTTGATCTAAAGATGGGTACCTCTTCTTTTTGTATTGCAGCTGAAGCATAGTAGATTCTGCTCCAGCATTTTCCTTTTCTCCATATGTATCACTGTGCTTTAAACGTGTTTCATTTAAACAACACTTTGTAGGATTCTGGCTTTTAATCCAGTCTGCTATCTGCTTCTGCTTTATAGCAGAGTTCACGCCATTCACATTTACTATTAAAACTACTAATTCTGTATTTCCAGCCATCTTAATTATCCCAAATTATACTTTTCTCTTTCCTTTTTTCCTTTCCTTCCCCCCCAGTATTTTACTTATACGCACTACTGGCATCAAGCACCTCTCTACCTTTAGTCCTTTCCACCTTCTCATGCTTTTCCCTACTATTTCTGCTTTCCCTTATATTAGTGTACCCCTTCACTTTTCCTCTTTTCCCTCCCACTTTTCTATAAGCTTAGAGAAGTTTCTCTGTGAGACCCAATATTTCTAATATTGTCTCTTTTTGCCAAATCTGATGAGAGTAAGATTCACATAATGTTCATCTCCCCTTTCTTCTTTCCTCACTTATACTAGGTTTTCTTTGCCTCTTTATGAGATGTAATTTTTCTCATTTTACTTCCGTTTTTCCCTTTTTCTGATGTAATCATTTTTCTACTTTTTAAAAAAATAACAGTATAACCCAATAATATACACACTATCTATGTATAGCAATTAGAGAGATACAGTTCTCAAGAGTTGTTTTTTAATTATACCTTTTTATTTACAAGATATATGCATGGGTGATTTTTCAGCATTGACAATTGCAAAACCTTTTGTTCCAACTTTTCCCCTCTTTCCCTCCACCCCTTCCCAGAGATGACAGGTTGAACAATACATGTTCAATATGTTAAAGTGTATGTTAAATACAATATATGTATACATGTCCAAGCAGTTATTTTGATAAACAAAAAGAACTGGACTTTAAAATAGTGTAGTCTGTGAAGGAAATAAAAATTGCAGCCAGACAAAAATAGAGGGACTGAGAATTCTATGTAGTGGTTCATAGTCATATCCCAGAGTTCTTTCACTGCATGTACCTGGTTCAATTCATTACTGCTCTATTGGAAATGATTTGGTTCATCTCATTTTGGAAGAGGGCCAAGCCCATCAGAATTGATCATCATATAGTATTGTTATTGAATTATGTAATGATCTCCTGGTCCTGCTCATTTCACTCAGCCTCAGTTCATGTAAGTCTCTCCAGGCTTTTCTGAAAACATCCTGCTGATAATTTTTTACAGAACAATAATATTCCATAATATTCATATACCACATTTATTCAGCCATTCTCCAATTGATGGGCATCCACTCAGTTTCCAGTTTCTGGCTACTACAAAGAGGGCTGCCACAAACATTCTTGCACATACAGGTCCCTTTCCCTTCTTTAAAAGCTCTTTGGAATATAAGCCCAGCAGATATACTGCTGGATCAAAGGGTATGCACATTTTGATAATTTTTTGAGCATATTTCCAAATCATTCTCCATAATGGCTGGATGTATTCACAATTCCACCAACAATGTAACAGTGTCCCACTTTTCCCACATCCCCTCCAATATTCTGCATTATCTTTCTCTGTCATTCTAGTCAATGTGGCAGATATGTAGTGGTATCTCAGAGTTGTCTTAATTTGCATTTCTCTGATTAATAATGAGTTGGAGCATTTGTTCATATGGATAGAAATAGTTTCAATTTCTTCATCTGAGAATTGTTTGTTCATCTCATTTGGCCATTTATCAATTGGAGAATGATTTGATTTCTTATAAATTAGAGTCAATTCTCTGTATATTTTGGAAATGAGGCCTTTATCAGAACTTTTGACTATTAAAAATGTTTTCCTAGTTTATTGCTTGTTTTCTAATCTTGTCTGCATTAGTTTTGTTTGTACAAAAACTTTTCAATTTGATATAATCAGAATTTTCTATTTTGTTATCAGTAATGATCTCTAGTTCTTCTTTGGACATAAATTCCTTCTTTCAAGAGTTATTTTTATTAACTTTTATGTTTTCTTGAATTTGATATTTTTGAAGTCCAATTTTTGTTCAGTTCTGGTTTTTTTTATCAGAAATACATAGAATTCACCTAATTTGTTGAATGTCCATCTTCTTCGCTGAAATAAAATTTTCAGTTTAATGTAGTATTTAATGTATTTTTGGCTGAATACCAAGTTTCTTTGCCTATCAGATTCCAGGCCCTTCAATCATTTAAAGTGGAAGCTGCTAGGACCTAAGTAATCCTTATTGTGCCTCCTTGGTATATGAATTGTTTCTGTTTTCTGAGTATACCTCAACCTTTAAAAATGAACACTGAAGACACTAAAAGCAAAAGGCCTCCAGACGAAGTCGCAAAGGGAAATATGAACTGGTTTCCAACTCAAAAGTCTATCATGGAAAAATTCTAAATGGATCTTAAAAGAGAGTTAGAATCAAAGGGGGGGGAACTGAGAACTTTACAAGAAAGTTCGTAAAAGTAAATACAGAAATTGAGTGATGAAAATAACTCCTTAAAAATAGACTAGATGAAATGAAAAAAGAAAACAACTTTTTAAAAAACATAATTAATGAAATAGGAAAAACATCCAATGAACTAAATAATTCTTATGGGAAATGTGGCAAAGAAGTTAACTAAAGAAAATAATTCATTAAAAACTTGAACAAATGGGAGTAAGTGATTCAATGAGAATCAGTAAGAATCAGTAAAAATAAAACCAAAAAAAATGAAAAAAAAAATAGAAGGATATATAAAATGCTTCATTGTGAAAATAATCGACCTGGAAAATAGATGCAGAAGAGATAATATAAGCACTACTGAACTTCCTGACAACCACAACTTAAAAAAAAAGGAACCTGAACAATATATTTTTAAGAAATCATCAAGGAAAGCTGCTGTGATATCTTAGAAGCAGAGGGTAAAATAGCTATTGATAAAATCCATTGATCACCCCTTGTAAGAGACCCTAAAATGAAAATTCCAAAGAATACTATACAAAAATTCCAGAATTATAAGATCAAAGAGAAAATATGGCAAATAGTAAGAAAGAAGTAATTCAAATATTGAAGAGCCATAATCAAGATTACCCAGGACCTAACAACTTCTACTTTGAAGGATCAAATGCCTTAAAATATAATATTCTGGTGGGCAAAGGAGCTTGTACTGCAGTAAAGAATAAACTACTCAGCAAACCAAGCATTATCTTTAAGATGAAAAGATGATTATTCAACAAAATAAGAAGTTTTCAATTATTTTTGATTGAAAGACCAAAGGTGAACAGAAAATTTGAGCTTTAAATACAGGACTCAAGAGCAGTTTAAGAAGACAAAAAGGGAAAGAAAAAAGTATGTTTTTTTATAGATTAAAATGTTTGCATCCCTACATGAGAATATAATATGTGTAATTCTTGAAAAAAATGTATCTGTTTTAGGGGGTATACTTAGAAGGTATAGTTATAAACTGACTTTAGGAGTGGAAGAAGGATTGTGCTGGAAGAGGTGAAAAGGGGAAGTAAAATGGGACAAATTACATTACATGAAGAGGAACAAAAGATCTATTCAATTTAAGGGGAAAAGGGAGGGAGATGAGCATTGTTGAATCTTAGTCTTTAACCTATAAGGAAATAGGAGGGGAAAAGCAATGTTAATAGGTGGAGCATAAACATAAGGGGAAAAGGACAAGAAATGGAGAGGAGCTGAAAAATGGGAGGTTAAATTGAGGGAAGTGGTGGTAAGAAGTAAATTCTCTCTGAGCAGGGAGACATTTAATGTTATTCTTTTGGAGAGAAGTTTTATTTCTTGTCTTCTAATGAAGATAAGCCCCAGTCTTCCCTGTTCTCATAATAAGTTTCTATAGTTGTGTTCTTTCTTTTTTGCCTGTTCACTTTTTTAAATGATAAATATGAATGTAAGCAACTGTAATAATGTAGTGGAAGGATAGTGCCTCTAGCTTCACTTCAGCTCTACCCTCTGACCTGGAACCACAAAGCAAGAGTGTCACCTCCCCTACAAGTGCCAGAATTCAACAATGTCCCTGTGGTATTGCTTCTGTTCTTATTATGTGTGCTGGCTCCTCATCCATTGCTGCGTTTCTGCAGCATGGATGCATTCTTAATCAGTTGAGGTTCCCTCAGGCTTCCAACATCAAAATCCTAAATTCCCACACACTTGAAAGTTTCTGTTGTTCCTGCTGAAGCTCCAGTCACACCCAGCTAGCCCCAGGACTCTGTACTTTTCTTTTTGTGGAACTAAGCAGGAAGTAGTTTCACTTCATACTAATTGATTCTAAGCCTAAGATCTTTCTTTGGAACTTCTTGGGTTGTACCAGAAGTTCCCTGTTCTGCCCCAAGTCTTTTTCATTGTTCATTAGTCTATGTGTGCCCAAGGTACATTTTTTTTTCCTTTTTGAGAGGAAATCTGGAGAATTAGAAATTTTCTGAGCTATTCTGACATTTTCCCAGAATTCTCTGATTATTTATTTCTAATTAAATATAAAGATATATAATAACCTTATTTCAAATAGATATATACTTACCCTATGATGGCCTTGTACTAAGTACTGGAATTATAAACAAACCAAAACAAACAAAAAATGAATGGAACCTTAACAAAAAATGTACTCAGTCAAATAGGAGGATACAAACAATAGGACTATAAAAATAAAATAACTAAACTTACAAATTAAACAAAACAATAGACATTTTGTTGACTTAGCTGGTCTAAAAATGATCAAAAGTATACATAGCTATCTATGAGTATGGGTCCAACAATGGTTGGAAGCTATTTTCATCTTGCAATAACCAATTTCCCAGAGATTCATTTCAAGTTTTGTAGGTCTATGTTCCTGGGTCATCATCTCTCCTGTAATGTTGTTATATTTTCCTCTGCTTGCCTTATCATTTCCCTACTCTTTTATTATTATTATTATTATTATTATTATTATTATAGCTTTTAATTGACAGAACATATCCATGGGTAATTTTTCAACATTGACCTTTGCAAACACTTCTGTTGCAACTTTTCTCATCCTTCCCTTCATCCCCTTCCCTAGAGGGCAGACAGTCTCATACATGTTAAACATGTTAAAGTATATCTTAAATACAATATATGTATACATATCTATACAATTCTCTTGTGGGACAAGAAAAATCGGATTTAGAAAGGTAAATATAACCTGGTAAGAAAAACAAAAATGTAAGCAGCCTACACTCATTTCCCAGTGTTCTTCTACTGGATGTAGCTGGTTCTGTTCATCACTGATCAGTTGGAACTGAATTGGATCCTCTCATTGCCAAAAATAGCAACTTCTATCAGAATTTAACCTCATATACTAATGTTGTTGAGGTGTATAATTAATTATCTCCTGGTTTTGCTTATTTCACTTAGCATCAGTTCATGTAAGTCTCTCCACGACTCTCTGTATTCATCCTGCTAGTCATTTCTTATAAAAAAAGTAATAATCCATAACATTCATATACCATAATTTACTCAGCCATACTCTCATTGATTGGCATCCATTCAATTTCCTGTTTCTAGCCCATACAAAAAAAAAGACTGCCACAAACATTTTTGCACATTTAGGTCCTTTTCCCTTTTTATATATATCTTTGGGACATAAGCCCAGTACTAATAGTGTTGGATCAAAGGATATACATAGTTTGACAACTTTTTGAGCATAATTCCAAATTGCTTCCAGAATGATTGGATCATTCACAAGGCCACCAACAATGTATCAGTATCCAAGTTTTTCCACAGCCCCTCCAACATTCATCATTATTTGTTCCTGTCATCTTAGCCAATCTGACAGGTGTGCAGTGGTATCTCAGAGTTGTCTTAATTTGCATTTCTCTGATCAATAATAATTTAGAACACCTTTTTACATGAGCAGAAAGTTTCAATTTCATCATCTGAAAACTGTCTGTTCATATCCTTTGACCATTTATCAATTGGAGAATGGCTTGATTTCTTATAAATTAGAGTCAATTATCTATATATTTTGGAAATGAGACCTTTTTCAGAACCTTTAACTATAAAGATGTTTTCCCAGTTTATTCCTTGCCTTCTAATCTTGTCTTCATTAATTTTGTTTCTACAAAACCTTTTTTAACTTGATATAATCATTTTTTTTTCTATTTTGTGATCAATAATAATCTCTGGTTCTTCTTTGGTCACAAATTCCATCCTCCTCCACAAGTCAAAGTCATTTGTTCTTCTGATTTATTTATAAACTCATTCTTTATGCCTAAATCATGAACATTTTGATCTTATCTTGGTGTATTGTGTTAAGTGTGTGTCCATGCCTAATTTCTGCCATACTAATTTCCAATTTTCCAGCAGTTTTTGTAAAATAGTGAATTCTTATTTCAAAAGTTTGAGTCTTTGAGTTTGTCAAAGACTAGATTGCTATAGTTATTGATTATTTTGTCATGTGAACCTAACCTATTCCAGATAATACCAAATGGTTTTGATAACTGCTGCTTTATAATATACTTTTAGATTAAGAACAGCTAGGCCATCTTCATTTGATTTTTTTTTTCATTAGTTCCCCTGAAATTCTTGACCTTTTGTTCTTCCACATGAATTTTGTTGTTATTTTTTCTAGGTCATTAAAATTGTTTCTTGGGAGTTTGCTTGGTAAAGCATTAAATAAATAGATTAGTTTAGGTAGTATTGTCATCTTTATTATATTTGTTCAGCCTATCCACAAGCACTTACTATTTTTCCAATTGTTTAGATCTGACTTTGTGTGGAAAGTGTTTTGTAGTTTTGATCATATACTTTCTGTATTTCCTTTGGCAGATAGATTCCTGAATATTTTATACTGTCAACAGTTGTTTTAAATGGAATTTCTCTTTGTATTTCTTGCTTTCTGATTTTATTAGTGATGTATATAACAATGCTGAGGATTTATGTGAAATTATTTTGTATTCTACAACTTTCCTAAATTTGTCAATTATTTCTAATAGCTTTTTAGTAGAATATCTGGAGTTTTCTAAGTACACCTTCATATTATCTACAAAGAATGATAATCTGGTTTCCTCATTACCTACTCTAATTCCTTTAATCTCTTTTTCATCTCTTATTACGGAAGTTAGCATTTCTAATACAATATTGAATAGTAATGGTGATAGTGGGCAACCCTGTTTCACTCCTGATTTTAGTGGGAATGATTCCAGTTTATCAACATTTCATATGATGCTTACTGATTGTTTTAAATAGATGTTACTATTTTAAAGAAAAGTCCATTTATTCCTATACTATATAGTGTTTTTTAATAGGAATGGGTGTTAGGTTATATCAAATCCTTTTTCTGCATCTATTGAGATGGTCACGTGATTTTTGTTAATTTGGTTATTGAAATAGTCAATTATGCAAGTAGTTTTCCTAATATTGAACTTGTATTCTTAGTATAAATACTACCTGGTCATGTTCTATTATTATGGGGATGATTTTCTGTAATCTTTTTGGTAATATTCTATTTAAGATTTTTGCATCAATATTCATTAGGGAGATTGGTCTATAATTTTTTTTTTTTTTCTGTTTTCAACCTACCTGGTTTAGGTATCAGAGCCATGTCTGTGTCATAAAAGGAATTTGGTAGGACTCCTCCAATTTCTACTTTTTCAAATAGTTTATATAACATTGAAGTTAATTGTTTTTTTTAAATTTTGTTAGAATTCACATGTAAATCCATCTGGTCCTGGGAATTTTTTTAGGGAGTTGATTAATAGCTTGTTATATTTCTTTTTGTAAAGTGGAATGGTTTAACCAATTTACTTCTTCCTCTGTTAATCTGGGCAAGCTACATTTTTGAAGGTATTCTTCCATTTTATTTAAATTATTGAATTTATAGGCATAAAGTTGGGCAAAGTAAGTCCTAATTATTGCTCTAATTTCCTCGTCATTAGTGTCAAGTATTCCCTTTTCAGTTTTAAGACTAATAATTTGATTTTCCTCTTTCCCTTTTCTGATCAAATTTACCAAAGGTTTATGTCTTTTGTTGTTTTTTTTCATAGAACCAATTTTTGTTTTATTTATAAATTCGATAGTTTCTTTTTAACTTTCAATTGTATTAATCTCTACTTTTATTTTTAGAATGTCAAATTTAGTCTTTGTCTGGGGATTTTAAATTTGCCCCTTTTCTAACTTTTTTTAGTTTCAAGCCTAATTCAATGATTTTCTCTTTCTCTATTTTATGCAAGGAGGTCTCTAGAGATATAAAAATTCCCCATATTACCACTTTGGCTGCATCCCACTCATTTTGGTATGATGTCTCATTATTGTTATTATCTTGGGTGAAATTATTAATTGTGTCTATGATTTTCTGTTTTACCCAATCATTCTTTAGGATGAGATTATTTATTTTCCAATTACTTTTTTGGACTATTTATCCCTAGCATTTTGTTAAATGATTTTTTTTTTTGCATTATGATCTCAAAAAAATGCATTTACTATTTCTGCCTTTTTGCATTTGAATTTGACGTCTTTATGTGCTAATATATAGTCAATTTTTGTATAGGTTCCATCAACTGCAGAAAAGAAAGTATACTCCTTTTTTCTCACTTTAGTTTTTTTTTTTTTTTTCCCAAAGATCTATCATACCTAACTCTTCTATTGTTCCATTTAACTCTTTAACTTCTTTGTTATTTATTTTGTGATTTGATTTACCTAGTTCTTAGAGTGCAAGGTTGTGATTTTCCACTATTATACTTTCGCTGTTTATTTCTACATCTTTAAGAATTTAGATGCTACACCATTTGGTACATATATGTTTAATATTAATTTTGCTTCATTATCTCTGCTATCATTTAGCAAGATATAGTACACTTCCTTATCACTTTTAATTAGATCAGTTTTTGTTTTTGCTTCATCTGAGATGAGGGTGGTTGCCCCTGCTTTTTTTGATTTCACCTGAAGCATAGTGGATTCTGCTCCTGCATTTTACCTTCATTCTGTATGCATCATCCTGCTTTAAGTGTGTTTCTTGTAAACAACACATTGTAGGATTCTGGCTTTTAATCCATTCTGCTAACTGCCTCTGCTTTATGGGGGAGCTTAATCCATTCACATTTATGGTTTAAATTACTAATTCTATATTTTCTGCTATCTCGTTAACTCCAAATTATGATTTCCCTTTCCTTTACCCTTTATTCCCTCTCCAGTATTAAACTTGAGAGCACCACTTTCCTCACACAGTTCTCCTTCTTTAGGATCTCTCCCCCTCCCCATTAGAATTGCTCCTCTTTTCTTAGATTTTTCCCTGTAATTTTTGTATTCTCCTCTAATTTAGCTTACTCCTCCCCTTTTCACTTTTCCCCTCCCACTTTTCAATGTGGTGGGAGGTGTTTCTCTGTAAATTGAATATGTCTAATATTTTCTTTTTGAGCCAATTCTGATGAGAGTAAAATTCACACTATAAATATCTCCCTTCCTTCTCTTCCTCATATATAATAGGTTTCCTTTGCCTCTTTGTGAGATGTAGTTCCTCCATTTTTCCCTTTTTCTGGTACAACTTAATTTCCACCTCTAGCTTGTTTTTATATTATAACAGTAAAAACTAATTATATATGTATTGAGATTTATTTTTACCTCTCTATATTTCTCTTGAATCCTATATTTGGAGGTCAAATATTTGTTTAGTTCTGTTTTTTTTTTTTTTTTTTTTTTTTTTTTTTCCCCATCAGAAATAGATGGAATTCACCTATTTCATTTCATGTCCATCTTCTTCCTTGGAAGAAAGTGCTTATTTTGGCTAAGTTATTTTTAGCTGTGTTCCAAGTTCCTTAGCCTTTCAGAATATCAGATTCTAGGCTCTTCAATCCTTAAATGTGGAAGCTGCTAAATCCTGAGTGATTCTTATCCTCTTCTGTATTTGAACTGCTTTTTTTCTAACTGCTTGTAGTATTTTTATTTGGTCTGATAGTTTTGGGATTTAGCCACAATATCCCTTGGAGTTTTTATTTTGAGATCTCTTTCAGTAGATGATCAACAAATTCTTTCAATGACCATTTTGTCTTCTGTTTCTCTTTGATGATTTTTTGAAAAATTGTGTCTAAGGCTCTTTTTTTTTCCATCAAGAAGTCTAATAATCCTTAGATTATTTCTCCTAGATTTATTTTTTTCAGTTCTGTTTTTTTTTTCCCCAAGTAGGTATTTAACATTTTTTCTATTTGTTTTTAATTTTTTTGTGTGTGTTTTGCTTGATTGATTTTTGGTATGCCCTAAAGTCATTCATTTCCATTTTTTCAATTCTGATTTTTAATAAATTATTTTCTTCATTTACTTTAAATTTATTTTTCTAACTGTCCAATGAGTTTTAAAATGAGTTGTTTTGTTCTATGGAATTTTTTTTCCATTTTACTAATTTTATTTTTCAGAAGCCATTTTCTTTTTCCAGTTCACGAATTCTGTTTTTCAAGGAGTTGATTTCTTTATTCAATCTATCTTTTAATGAGTAACCTGACGAATCCAGACCCTCTTGAAAAGATTTCCTTTTCTTTCCCCATATTTCTTCTAGCTCTCTTGTAAGAGATTTTTTATTTTCTTCTATGAGAGCCTTGTGTGATGGGGACAAGGTTATATCACCATTTGGGGCTTAAAGTGGAGACAATCTGCTTTTAGTCTTTTTGAGGTTTGAAGTCTGCTCTCTTTCAGTATAGGAGCTTTCTATAGTTAGAGCCTGCTTATTCTTTTTACTCATTTTGGAGAAAAACAAACAAATAAACAAACAATCAAAAAGAAATGCAATCTGTTTTGGGGGCACTATTGTTTCCTCAATAGACAACAGGAAATAGCAGTGAAGTAATAGTGGGACATCAATGACTATGCTGAGATCAGCCTTTGAACTGGAATCAGTGTCCACACTAGTATCAATGGTTGTGTGCTGAGATCATGCTGAGTCCCTCCTGATGCTGGGTGGGTGTGGCTAAGTCCAGAGAAATTCTAGTGTTTGGGGTTATAGTATTTACTCCCTATGTTTATAGCTTCTCTCCTGATCTACTGGCTTGCTGCCAAGGCAGAGTAGCCGACACTGTGGTAAAGTTCTTTCCACTAATTTTCTGACAGCTGAGACAGCACCCTACCCCTTTATGGTCTGCTCAGCATGAAATGTTTGCTGTGCTCTCATTACCTATTTGCCTGAATTCTCATTACCTATTTGCCTGAATTCTCCGCTTAGCCTAGTCGTTCCTGCCAATGAAAATAAAACAGACCTTTTCTAGTGAATTTCATGATTATCTTCTGTTGGTAATGTGTTGTACTGTCAATTTTTTGTGAGTTTTGACAGTCAAGCACTAATTCCGAGGCTATTTCATTAAAAAAGTAGTCTGAGGGTAAGGGAGAGTTTAGATAGACATGTGTATCCTCTTACTGTCTTGGCTCTGCTCCTTCTTTTCCCTACTCTTTGACTGATACTTCTGGGCCAGATTTGAAGAAGATTAGGCCTCTATAAGGATTCTTCTCTTTGGAATAAGAGTCTTCTGCCACTTGTTGCCATTGCAATTGTATTCATGTAGTCACAATCATGATGGGCAGTGAGGCCCAGTCTAGTTTTGGAGATTAAAGAATTAACTGTTCTACAACCAACTTTCCACATGAGTCATGCTAAAAGTTGTCAGATATAATTGTTTCTTCAAAACATTTCACATTGTTATCTTGATTATTGCATTACAAATAAATTTATGGTTGTTTTCCATGTTTTAAGTTTCTACCCATTTTTATCTATTGTCCAATACTTCCTCTCTGATAAGCACTAGTGGTTTTCTGTTACCAATGTTCAAATACAAAATACTATTTGGCATTTAAATCCCTTCACAACCTGGATTTTCTCTAACTTTCTAGTTTTTGTTTTTGTTTCTGTTTTTTTTTTTTTTTACTTCTATTCCCCTCTACATAGTCAACTTTGCTTTTTTTCTGATAACACATATTCTGTATTCTATGTGTTTGCACTCTATCCCTATATTTAAGATGATATCCTTTCTCATGTCCATGTTCTCTATGCATTTATTCTCTTAAAGGCAATCTATACTTGGAAAAAGTACAGACAACTCTGAGTTAATATGAGTAACCCATGAGGGTAACTGTTATATTTCATTAATCCTAACTAAATATTTGAACCAGATGTTCACTGGTCATGTAAAATCTATGCTTCGAGTACCATAGAAGCCCTTACCTATTGTTTATATTTACTGCAAGCACACATTATATTGCCTGCAACTTTTACTTAAGAAGCTTTTCTGTTGAAGGTTCTTCTGTTGAAGACTTGAGGAGGCTCAGGGAGTTGAAGATCATACATTCCTTGTTTTTTTGTTTTTTTTTTTCTACATATATATATATATATATATATATATATATATATAGTCAGTGTAATTGTTAATAGAAAGCCAAAATTTGCCCCATTGGCAGAAGTCAGCTTTGTGTTTAAAAAAGAAAAATAAAAACCACAAAACTTGCTCATTTCCTGAGCTAAAGCCTTTAAATGTAAACTGTCACTTCTGGATATCAAGATGCCCCTTGAGCACAGGCACTGTCAGGTCAGGAAAGGGGGAAAATGAAACAAATGAGTTCTCTTCCAAATTTCCCAATGGAGGAACTATGTTGAAATGCCAAGATTGCCCTGCTGATTTTTGCATCAATAGATGGCAGACAACATACCTTGTGTTTGTTTTCCAATTGACAAATTGCAGGGCACATCTGGTCCAGACTCAATTTGCTCTAAGCAGTTGGGAGTTCACATATTTTTCTTTATCAAAAACTGTTTTGTGTGTGTGTGTATATATATGTGTGTGTGTGTGCGTGAGAGAGAGAGAGAGAGAGAGAGAGAGAGAGAGAGAGAGAGAGAGAGAGAGAGAGAGAGAGAGAGAGAGAGAGAGAGAGAGAGAGAGAGAGAGAGAGAGAGAGAGAGAGAGAGAGAGAGAGAGAGACGGACACACAGAGAATACATTAAAGGAAGGTATTGATGTAATTTTAAGATTTCTGCAGTTGGTATTAGTGTACTATCAGTAGATAGCTTGAAACATACAAACACAACTTGCAGACTTGCCTCAATCATGAATGAATGAAACCAGTATCACATTTGAAAGACAGTCAAGAAATCAAATATATAATATTGGATGTACCTCTAGGTAAACTCTTTCACACAAGACAAGCTTTTGAGTTTAAAAAATGTAACACACAGTTAAATTACACCCTTCAGACATTCTGTTCTTATGAAGAATGGATTTTTCCCTTCCACATGCCTTTGTACAAGTAAGTTAGTAGTATTTCACCCTGACCCTTGGGATGTTTTAAGATGTATGTCTGTAGAAAGGGATTCTATCCAAATGAAGTATTCTTTAGAATAAATCTAAAAATTTAAATGCAAACTGCTAATTATTGGTCTTTTCATTAAATAGCACTACAAAATAATTTTTCATAGTGAAGGTAAATAAGTGGGTGGATAATTAGATTGTTCTGTTACTTGTGTGCTAAAGTAGCTATGGCAGAACTAGACTCCAGTAGCTTTTTCAACCCAGAACTTCTTGAGTATGCTCAAACTGGAAATTTTGAAGTCTCCTTGGGAGTAACTTCTGAGCCATGGTTATAGTTTCAAGAGTAAATTCCCAAAATGATTTTGGCAGGAGGCTCTGATCTAGACTTGCTGAAATTTTAGAAATAAAAATCCACTAAGAATATAGACTCCTCCAGTGCCTTGAAATGACATTTTGTAGCAGTTTCATCAAAGTCTAAACCCACAAAATCCAAGTTGATTAGAAACATGGTGGCATAACATTGAAGCCTTAAAGTAGAACTTAGCAATAAAGAAAAATAATATGTGCATATTATGTTTACGCCAGTGATTCAGTTAATCTTTGATCCCATATGACATTTTTTCTGAATGGTATATCACTTATAACTCATCCATTCTTTCTCTTTCTGGTTGACTTTGTCAATTGCATAGACAACTCAATTAACATAATGGACTTCTTTTTCATGTTTTCTGTCAAGTATATCTAATCATGAACTGAGAATTTTTAGTTTAAAATACTGTGTTAGATGAAAGAGATCATAAATAAATCTGAACATTTTGATCCTTCTTGTTTTTGGTGCTCCTTCCTCTATGAATTTTCATGCACATTCTAATCTATTTGCATGAGGAAGAGAAAGAAAGGACAAATATCTGTTGTGGTTATTCAGTTGTCTCAATGGGGTCTAACTCTTCATGACCCTATTTAGAGTTTTCTTGGCTAAGATATTGGAGTGATTTGTCATTTCCTTCTCCAGCTCATTTTGCAGATAAAGAAACTGAGGCAAATAGTATTAAGTGACTTGCCAAAAGTCATGCAGCTCATAAGTTCCCAAGGTCAGATGTCAATTCATCAAGAAGTGTACTCCTGACTCCAGTTGCAGCAGCATATTCCTAATGTAAAATATTAACATCATATAAGAGTTGGTACAAGAGCTGAGCTTTAGAGGAAACTACAGATTCTAGGAAATCAAACTGAATTGGAAGTATATTGCAAACAGGAAAAAAAAAACTTTAAAAAAGATATAATTTTAAATTCCAACAAATATCAAGTAGATAAGATTGGCTTACATGACGTGCATAATAGTAATAATGTACAGTAAGGTGAAAAGATAAATCAGAGCCATATTTTTTTTCTTTTTTTTTAATTAAAGCTTTTTATTTTCAAAACATAGGCATGAACAATTGTCCAATATTGACCTTTGGCAAGGTTTTGACCTTGTATTCTAATTTCTCCCCCTTCCTTCTACACCCTCTCCTAGATGATAAGTGATTAAATGTATGTTTTTTTATGTTAAACATGATAAAAATATATATTAAATCTAATATAAGCATACATATTTATACAATTATCTTGCTGCACAAGAAAAATCAAATCAAAAAGGAAAAAATGAGAAAGAAAATAAAATGCAAGCAAACAACAACAAAAAAAAGTGAAAATGCTATGAGTGGTATCCACACTCAGTTCCCACAGTTTTTTCTCTCTGGTTGTAGATGGCTCTCTTCATTACAAGATCATTGGAACTAGAATCAGAGCCATATTATTAAGGGACATAAATGTAAAATTAAGGCATTCGGGTTTCTATTAAAAAAAGAGTTGAAAGTTCTTGAAGTTGTGATATAGCATAGTTAGAATTAAGAATAGAAGTTGGCAGGGGCAGCTACGTGGTGCAGTGAATAGAGCACAAATCCTGAAGTCAGAAGGACCTGAGTTCAAATCTGGTCTCAGACACTTAATGCTTCCTAGCTGTGTGACCCTGTGCAAATCACTTAGCCACAATTGTCTCAGCCAAAAAAAAAAAAATAGAAGTTGTCAAGGAGGAAATCAACTCATCATTTGTTATAACCAACAACTCATGTGAAACCTCAACATAAATATCTCCTCTTATAAAGATTGTGGATAGTGTTACTGGGCCATTAAGCTAAAAAAAAAAATCTCAGAAAGAGATATTTAAATTGTCAATTTTATAAGATCCTTGAGAGATGCAAAATAAGTAAATGAATTGCCAATTTTTGGATAATTAGAAATTTTTTTTTTTTTTTTAATGAACAAGCCTAGAAGGTATGAGAGAATAATTTTGAGACTCTTATTACCATCTTGAGGAAGCTAAATCGTTGGATAGTAGTTCTAGTATCTGCCTCTATAACAGTAGTTACTTTGCATATGTAGAATAACTCTGCTATGATTTTCTTTTTCAAATATTTAAATATATTTTGAATTATTAGTAACAATATTAAAAATTATAACACAGTGACATTGATGTTTCTCTAAGTTTATTTGAAAAAATTATAAAGTCGAGAAAGTTTTAGAGAAAAGAGGTTTCTCTCATCTTTATATTTTGTTGTGGAGGCTCAGGTAAATGATACATGAGGGAGATGTTTCAGTTTTAGCTATTTACAAGGAAACATTAGAAAATATTCCTTGATTTCTTTTAAATCAAGTTGAAAGCTTTAATAGGGAAATGAGTTAAACCAACTGAAGAATACACATTTGTTGTCATTGTCCCCCAAAACAGCTTTTACATGAGTTGTTTCTATATTGGAATACAGACATACATCCTCATTCATGAAACTGATAGAGTCATATTAGAAAATAGCTTGGCTACATTGAGGGTTTGTCTTGAGACATTGTATGTGTAATGTAGTCATATTTATAGTATTTTTCCATGTACTTTTCTACCTCTATTATGTATAATGAATTTTAGCCAATGCTTTTGCTACTACTACTATTTTTACTGCCACTACCACAGCCATCACCATCACTACAACTACTGCTACTACTACAACTACTACTACTGAGGCTATAACATCCTTCCTCCTCAACTTTATTTTTCTTCTTATTTTAATTTTCCTCTTCCTTCTCCTCCTGTAATTTCTAAAACCACAAGCCATAGGATCCCTTCAACTATTTATTTATATCTTTAGGGAGCAATCAGCTATTTACTAAATTTACTAAATTTAATTTAAATGTACTAAAACACCCCCATCAAGTATTGTGTTTAGTGTGCTTGATGCATTTGTGTGGTTAGAATGTGCGAGTGTGTGTGTGTGTGTGTGTGTGTGTGTGTGTGTGTGTGTGTGTAGCAATAATATTCTGTCTGAATTCTGAAAAAGAAAGCTGAGGTTAAAATAAGAATTATATTCCAATAACCATCTGCTTCTCCTGCATTCCTACCCTTGTATTCTTAATCAATGAAAAGAGTCGATCTAAATGATTTTTTAAAAGATAAAGTTTGTCTTTTGGGATTCTCAATATTCTTTTCTCTCTGAAAATCTTGCAAGAAGGGTTAAGTTGTTTGTACAGGGTCACAAATATGTGAAACCAAATTTGAACTCAGGTCTTCCTGACACCAGGCCCAGCATTCTATCTAATGTATCATTTATTTTGTCTTTCTATTCAGCTCTAACTGCATGCTCATCAATGATCAATTATTTACTAGCTACAAACTTTAAATCCATTTTTATAACTTTTCTTAACCTACTAGTTCTTAGCTGAAGGTAATTAAAAAACAAATACCTTCTCCTCTGTGCCTGGTTATTAGCTGCTCACTAGAGAAGTACCAAATGTCTACTTTCTCCATCATAAACATGATAGAACTTTTTTTCCCTTTTTTTCAACATTCCTTCCTTTCAATATTTTCTGATTATTTAATCACTCTACAGATTGTTCCAAAATTTATTTATTTCTCAAACTCTTCACCTTTTTTTAATGACATCAAACAATTTGACAAAAACTTACTTATATAGCTTCCGTCACATCAAATGGCTATTTGAGTTCCTGTAAATATCCTCTACCTTTCTTTCTTATATCAGAGGAAGAAGTATTAGCTTTGATTCATTATTACAGCTAGATCTTCTGTTTCATGCTATCCCATCCTGACCCCTCCAGAAACATTAATATTTTCATTCAACTATACTATTTCTTTCATGCATCATCAGCCCTTTCCTCTCTGCTTCTTTTTCCTTCTATCTACAAATATATATATGAAAAAAATCCATCTCCTTTTACTCCCTGGAAATATCTATATTGCCAGTTTTTCTGTTCAGTTTTGCAGCCAAATCAATTTTACAATAATATCCATTTAAAGTTACTACTTTTCAGCACATATTTTTCTCAACCTCTGATAATCTGGCTTTCTTCCCTATCACTACTAGAACTCTTTTCTCAAAGGTCACTAATGTCTTAGTAATTTTCAAATCAAATGACTTTTTCTTAGTGTTCCATGACATTTCTACAGAATTACATAATGTTATACACTCCTTTTTTGAAACTGTCTCCTACCTTGGCTTTTGTGAAGATTTTTTTTTCTTTTCTTTTAAATAACAACTATAATTTAAATTATCAAGACTGTCTGTCAGGCCTTGGTCCTATACCATTTATGCATTTCACACCATTATACTTTCCTTTACCCTGTGACCACAAGTCTTCATACTTAGCCTTAAAATGCCCAATACTTGCTTCTTGCAATAGGGGTTTATCACTTGCAGAAAATTCCTGGAAGCTAATCAACATGTGGAAGAACTAGTGGAGGAGTGATGATGATGATGATGATGATTGATGATGATGATGATGATGATGATGATGATGATGATATAACATATGTGCCTTGTGTACAAAGTATTTATTAACTAGTTCTATTTTGTTAAAAAGGTATTAAAAGAAGTCTTTTCAGTTTACTGAGTAGAAAGGATTGCAGATGCTTAGATTCACTTGTAATCATATGTTAAATTATTTCTTCTCTTCAGCTGTTCTTTTTTAGTTTCGTACATTCAATGATGATATCTGGTGGGTAACAATATTTTAAGGAAATTTTTTCTTCATCTCTCACAGGTTGACATGTAACCCAAGGAAAATAGGACTTGATCATGCCTCCATTTATTTTGTTTTCTATGTTAAATATGAAGGTTCAAGGTTGTGAGTTTCTAAAATACTCTGGGGTATATATTTCCATGTTTTGAAGACTGCTCAGTGTTGACTTATTAAACTGAACTATGTTTGTACTCATTCTCTTCAGAGACGGAGGCAGTATTAGGGATATGACTCAATGGTCTTTAGGGGAAATAGCTACATCTGTTTTATTGCATAAATTGGAAGTAAAAATAGTTATTTAAAATATATATATGATATTAAGTAATTAAATGGAATTTTGTGATACAAATTGCTACCACTTCATAGCAGTGGAAATTTAAGCAGTAGGAAACTGATCTAATAGTAGAGAAAGGATAATCCACACTAATGTGACTGTGGGAATGTGGTTAAATTGCTTTAATGAAGAAATACTAATTTATTATAAAAATGATGAGCTTGGTACACCCAGAGAAGGAACCCTGGGAAGTGAATGTAAATTGTTAGCACTAATGTCTGTCTGCCCAGGTTACTTGTACCTTCGGAATCTAATGCTTATTGTGCAACAAGAAAATGGTATTTACACACATGTATTGTATCTAGGTTATATTGTAACACATGTAAAATGTATGGGGTTGCCTATCATCGGGGGGAGGGAGTAGAGGGAGGGGGGATAATTTGGAAAAATGAATACAAAGGATAATATTATAAATATATATATATATATATATATATATATAATAAAAAAGAAAAAAAAAATGATGAGCTTGGTGATCTTCAAAAACATGGATAGATCTGCACAAAATAATGAAGAGCAAAATGAGCAGAACCAAGAGAGTAATGTATACAGTAACACTCATAACAGCAATATCATTTTAACAACAATTTTGACTGTCATTTGGATTTTGAAAAGTACATAAATTAATTACAAGACTTTCAAAGAAACACAGTATCTGCATTCAGAGAAAGAGCTGATAAATAGAACTAGAAAGAGAATGATTTTTATGTGAGGTATGTGTGTGTATCCTTTGTGTGTGTGTGTGTGATGATATCTATCTCTCAGACAATGGGGAGGGAAGGAAAAAAAGAAAGAAAGAAACTTACATGATAATTTTACTATCTATATTTAAAAAGGACTAGCAAGCTGTACACAAAAGATTTGCAGTTGCATGTGCAATTTTTTTCTATTCTACTGTTATCAAATTTTATTTTTTAAGCTCAGAATAAAATGAAATGCATTACTTGAACTATAATGCAATAAATAAATAAATAAAGCAAACACAGAATGTTAATGTTGTAAAGAGCCCCAATGCAACCACTGTAATCCATAAATGAATAGGAATCATATCTATACCATCCTTTAGCCATGATCTCTTATTGATGAAATACAAATAAATTCATCACCTGAGTCTACTATTTTGTAACTTATGTAAGCATTATTTTCCCTTTTTCTTGAGCTTAAATCTACCTCTTTTCCACTTCTCATATGTATACACACATATGAAACTATATACATATACACACATATTTATATTTGTTTATGTGTGTGAATTAATGAAAAAGGAGAAAAGACTAATGGAATTAATATAGTACTTGAATAATTGGAAATTGTCAAACACATTCACATGTGAAAAAGAGGAAATATTATGCATTAGAATAGATAAATAAATTGGAAACCAAAAGTAGCTATACAAATATATATAATTTAGTCTTTTTAAAATACTTACAGATGATAGATCTTTAACCAAATCTGGTTTTAAAATAAGGGGGAAATGTCAAGTTAGAAAAGTTTAAAAAATAAACAATCACAAAAACAATGTATAACAGCAGAGGAGAAATACAAATAATTGTCAGTCTCATGCATATAATTATATATCACCAAAATTAAGAACACAAAAGAAATAAATATCTAAATATCTAAAAAGAAACCAACCAAATTAGCAAAACACTAAATTCAATTTTCAAATCATTTAATTTCAAAGAAAATTGACCTGAATATAAGGAAGTCAGAGAAAGAAAAAGAAAAATTCTTAGTCATGATGGAATTACAGAACCATTCAGTCAATTTCTGAAAGGATAATTAGAACCTTTATTACCAAATTATATCAAAAATTGATAAAACTAGCTCTTTCAAATTATTTTTAGAAACAAATGAATAATTATTACATTAATAATAATTGCTAAAATGTATATAGTACTTTAAGGATTGCATTATTTCATTTGCTCATCACAATAATTTTCTGTTATCTCCATTTTATAGTTGAGAAAACTGAGAGACATTAAATTACTTACTGTAATTATTTAATAAATAAATTAGGTAGAATTAAAATTTAAGAACTCTTCAAATCTGTCATGTTTTCCATTACATCAAACTCCATTTTTGTACCTTAATACTTATTATATAGTCTTAATACTTAAATCAGAAATGCTTAGCACAGTACTAAGAATTAGATAATTATTTATTTCTAATGAATGTTTTATTCAATCAGTCATTTAGCGAGTTAATAAATTGAAAAAAAAAACACAAATTTCAAAGTCAGGCTCTTTGAGGCCTTTGTGTGTCTCTGAGTGCATTTTTTTTCAACTTTCCTTATTTAAACAATTAAAGAAAAAAAAAAAAAAACTACTTAAAGGCTTCCCTCCCATTCAGTAGGAAGGGGGGAAAATCTTCTTTGTCATTCAAATGAGCATGCAATTCACTGACTCAAATGGTAACCCCTTTCATGTCACTTTATGTCATGTCATATTATTCATATTTGAAAAGGCTGTGATTAGTTCATGATAAAAGACTATAAAATATATTCAAGCAATTTTTCCTGCTTTGGCTTCACAAAGGAGTGAAAATCAGTATAGTAGTTTAAGACTAGTTATCATCTTAGTTTCTATTGTAGTATAGAAGGAACTTCAAATATTCCAGCAATACAAATAACATATTTACCCATGTAACCCTAGTATTTACTGCTTTTTAATAAATACTGCATTCAAATAGGAACCAAAAGGAAATCTTAAGAAAAGCTTCTTTTCCACTTATTCAGGCATTCCAAAACTGATGGGCATTTATTCATTTACCAATTCTTTGCACCACAAATAGAGCTGCCATAAATATTTTGCACATATGAGTCCTTTTCCCTTCTTTATGATTTCCTTGGGATACAGACCCAGTAGTGGCACTGTTGGGTCAAATGGTATGCACAATTTTATAGCCTTTTGGGCATAGTTAAAAATTGTGCTCCAGGATGGTTGGATCAGTTCATAACACCACCAACAATTCATTAGTGTCCCAGTTTTCTCACATTCCTTCCAACAGTTATCATTATCTTTCCATGTTATCTTAGACCTGTTAAAAGGTATGTGATTGTATCTTGGACAATAATAAGGTTCTTGTGAACATACTAAAGCACCCCTTCTCCATCTCCATTATCAATAATAAAAACTTAGATTTCATCCTTGTTTCATTAAAGTGAAACTTAGTTAACAATACCTAACTAGTCTTTATCTCATTAGCTAATACTTCAGAAAAATTTATCCACATGTTTTAAACTAAGAATTTCAAAAGAATTTTAAAAACACTTATATGTATATTTTAGTGTGACTTTATTACTTGTTGCTCTTTAGAATAACCCAAAAAGAGAAACCTTGAACACTGGAAAGCAAATTAGTTTTATAAAACTAGGTTTTCTTTTGCTTTCTAGAATAGTCCCTATTTAGAGGGCTGTTTTTCAACACTCACATTTCAATTCAATGTATAAATTATATTTATATAATATAATATTTATATAATTATATTTATATAATATAAATAATAAACATAAATTATATTTATATAATATAATTATAAATAATTATATTTAACTAGATATTTAAGAACTATAGAGGGACAAATGATATTAATATATAGTATCTTGCTTGCCTCATGTTGCTTATGATCACATCATCATATATGGGATTTTGAGATTTAAAAGAATTTCAGGTTTGAAAATATTTCTAATATAAAATGTTATTCTGGTGTATTAGGTCCACAAATAAAGATATATTACATATGACTCAATAAAAATATTAGAATTTTCATGATGTATAATGTTTTGTATTTGAATTTGGAAAAAAAAGAAAAAAGGTAGTTTAAATCCTTACTCTACTAATTAAAAGCTGTATGATCTTGATCCATTTAAAGACCCTCTCACAACCCTAGTTTCCTTAACTATAATACTAGAACTTAGCCAAGATGACCTTTAAAATCACAGTTATATAGCTATGGTTTTTCAATCTCCTTTTATATTTTATCTTTCCCATGTTGTTGTCTATTTTTATTTTCAAAAAAGGAGCAATGACATCACGAGATGCCATACTTTCACATAAAATGAAATAAGATTGCATTGTACAGAAGTGTTAGACTCTCTCTTCAAGAATGATTGAAATCTAGTGGCAAGACAAAAGTCAGGATAATTAACAATGGACCCTGATTTGGCAGATAACCTTGTTTTTTTTGATATCTGACTAAGGTATAAATATTCAATAGCAGCTGCTTCAGCCATCTTCATAGCTATTGGAACAAAATTTGCTTATCCATCTATCTGCCAACAGAAGTCTTCACATGTTTGCATCATTATGCAAGCTACAGCTTCTTGAAGTCAAAAGTGAGAGTAAAGTGCAAGGTGGACAACAAAGATGAATGAGTAGCCCTAAAAAATGGTTGGAAAGTTTTCATATAAGAAATGCCAATCTTCCCTGAATACATTATATTCCCTTTCTTCTTTCCAATACTTTCATTGATTTGTTATTTCATCAATGTGAGTCTGTAGTAGCAGGAATAATATTCTAGGCCTGTTCATTCCATTACAATTTCACTTAGGTCTTCCAATAATTTTAACTTATATGAACATTTAAAGGTAGTTTTTTTTTGTTTGTTTGTTTTTTTCTGAAAAACAAAGAACAATGAGTTAATAGACTAACACAATGGAATGAAGATCAGAAATGCTGAATTCAAGTCTTTATTGGCATGAAATAGTTATATGAACTGAGGAAAGTTTCTTCCATTTTAAATGCATCACTTTTTATTTTTCTTTTTCTTTTTTTTAATTAATACTTTTTATTATATATATATTTTATAATATTATCCCTTGTATTCATTTTTCCAAATTATCCCCTCCTCCCTCTATTCCCTCCCCCCGATGACAGGCAATACCATACATTTTACATGTGTTACAATATAGTCTAGATACAATACTTGTGTGTGAATATCATTTTCTTGTTGCACAATAAACATTAGATTCCGAAGGTACATGCAACCTGGGCAGACAAATATTAGTGCTAACAATTTACATTCACTTCCCAGTGTTTCTTCTCTGGGTGTAGCTACCTCTGTCCTTCATTGATCAACTGGAAGTGGGTTGGCTTTTCTTTATGTTGAAGATTTCCACTTCCATCAGAATACATCCTCATACAGTATTGTTGTTGAAGTGTATAGTGATCTTCTGGTTCTGCTCATTTCACTCAGCATCAGTTGATTTAAGTCTCTCCAGGCCTCTCTGTATTCCTGCTGCTGGTCATTTCTTACAGAGCAATAATATTCCATAACCTTCATATACCACAATTTACCCAACCATTCTCCAACTGATGGACATCCATTCATCTTCCAGTTTCTAGCTACAACAAAAAGAGCTGCCACAAACATTTTGGCACATATATGTCTCTTTCCACTCTTTAGTATTTCTTTGGGATATAAGCCCAGTAGTAGCGCTGCTGGGTCAAAGGGTATTTTTTCCTGGGGAGTTGATTAATAGCTTGTTCTATTTCTTTTTCTGAAATGGGACTATTTAAGCAATTTATCTCCTCTGTTAATCTAGGGAGCCTATATTTTTGGAGGAAGTCATCCATTTCACTTAAGTTATCAAATTTATTGGCATAAAGTTGGGCAAAGTAACTCCTTATTATTTCTCTAATTTCCTCTTCATTGGTGAAAAGATCCCCCTTTTCATTTGTAAGACTATCAATTTGATTTTCCTCTTTCTTTTTTCTGATCAAATTTACCAAAGGTTTATCTATTTTATTGGCTTTTTCATAAAACCAACTCTTGGTTTTAGTTATTAATTCAATAGTTTTTTTTTTTTTACTTTCAATATTATTGATTTCTCCTTTTATTTTTTGCATTTCAAGTTTAATTTTTGGTTGGGGGTTTATAATTTGGTCTTTTTCTAGCCTTTTAAATTGTAAGCCCAATTCATTAATCTTCTCTTTCTCTAATTTCTTCAAATAAGCCTCTAAAGATATAAAATTTCCCCTTATTACTGCTTTAGCTGCATCCCAAAGATTTTGGTATGATGTCTCATCATTGTCATTATCTTGGGTGAAATTATTAATTGTTTCTATAATTTGCTCTTTCACCCAGTCATTCTTTAAGATGAGATTATTCAGTTTCCAATTACTTTTTTGACTATTTACCCCTAACTTTTTACTGAATGTAGCTTTTATTGCATTGTGATCTGAGAAGAAGGCATTTATTATTTCTGCCTTCCTACATTTAATTTTGAGATCTTCATGTCCTAATATATGGTCTATTTTTGTATAGGATCCCTGAACTGCTGAGAAGAAAGTATATTCCTTTCTATTGCCATTCAGTTTTCTCCAAAGGTCTATCATACCTAGTTTTTCTAATGTTCTATTTACTTTTTTAATTTCTTTCTTGTTTGTTTTGCGGTTTGATTTGTCTAAATCTGAGAGTGCAAGGTTGAGATCTCCCACTATTATAGTATTACTGTCTATTTCTTCTTGCAATTCTCTTAACTTTTCCTTTAGAAAGTTAGATGCTATACCACTTGGTGCATATATGTTTAGTATTGATATGGCTTCATTATTTATGCTACCTTTCAGCAGGATATAGTTTCCTTCCTTATCTTTTTTAAGGAGATCTACTTCTGCTTTTGCTTGATCTGAGATAAGGATAGCTACCCCTGCTTTTTTGGCTTTACCTGAAGCATAATAGGCTCTGTTCCAACCTTTTACCTTTACTCTGTATGTATCTCCCTGCTTTAAGTGTGTTTCCTGTAGACAACATATTGTAGGATTCTGATTTTTGATCCAATCTGCTATCCATCTCCGTTTGATGGGATCGTTCATCCCATTCACATTTACAGTTAAAATTACTAATTCTGTATTTCCTGCCATCATATTATCCACAGATTATGCTTTTTCCCTTGACCCCCCTGATCCCCTTCCCCGATATTTAATTTACATACCCCCCTTGTGACGAGCAACCCTCCCTTTTTTTTTTTTTTAGTATCCCTCCCCCCTCCCTCCAAGTCCCTTCACTTATTCTCCTTTTCCTTTTCCCTTTTCCTCTCCCCCCTTTTAATGAGGTGAGAGAAAATTCTCCGAAAAACAAATAGGTTAATTATTTACTCTTTGAGCCTCTCCTGATGAGAGTAAGATTCACACAATGATTCTCCCCCTCACTAAGTTCCCTCAGATATGGTATATTTTCTATGCCTCTTCCTGGGATGTAGTTTCCCTCTTTTTATCATTCCTTCCCCTTTTTCTGAAACGACTTCCTTCCCTTTACTACACCCCCCTTTTTTTCTTTTACATCAGTATAATCAATTTATCCCTGAGTACTTTTTATATACCCACAACAGAGTTACAGTTCTCAAGGGTTATGTGTACCTTTTTCTGTTTCTCTTCAGTCTTGTGGATGTAGATCAAAATTTTTGTTTAAGTCTGTTTTTTTTTTTTCTTAGAAACATATAGAATTCCTCTATTTCATTGAATGACCATCTTCTTCCATGGAAAAAGATGCTAAACTTAGCTGGGTAGTTCATTCTTGGTTGCAGTCCTTGATCTTTTGCCTTACAGAATATCAGGTTCCAGGCCCTTCTATCTTTTAATGTGGAGGCAGGCAGATCTTGAGTGACCCTTATTGTGGCACCTTGTTATTTAAATTGTTTTTTTCTAGCTGCTTGCAGGATTTTCTCCTTTGTGTGGTAATTCTAAGCTGAGCCACAATATTCCGTGGTGTTCTTTTTTTAGGGTTTATTTCAGAAGGAGTTCTATGAATTCTTTCCACATCTACTTTCCCTTCTGTTTCTATTATCTCTGGACAGTTCTCTTTGATAATTTCCTATAAAATAGAATCTAGGCTCTTTTTTTGGTCATAGTTTTCTGGAAGTCCAATGATCCTCAGATTATGTCTCCTATGTCTATTTTCCAAGTCTATAGATTTTCCCAGTAAGTATTTGACGTTGTTCTCCAGCTTTGTTTTGTTTGACTGATTCTTGGGTTCTCTGTGAATCATTCATTTCTATTTGTTCCATCCTGACTTTTAAGGAGTTATTTTCTTCTTTCACAGTTTTTAGTTCTTTTTTTTTTTTTTTTAATTTTTTTTTATTATATATATATATATATATATATATATATATATATATATATATATATATATATTTTATAATATTATCCCTTGTATTCATTTTTCCAAATTACCCCCCCTCCCTTATTCCCTCCCCCCGACGACAGGCAATACCATACATTTTACATGTGTTACAATATAGTCTAAGTACAATACATGTGTGTGAATATCATTTTCTTGTTGCACAATAAACATTAGAATCCGAAGGTACATGCAACCTGGGCATGACAGATATTAGTGCTAACAATTTACATTCCCCTCCCAGTGTTTCTTCTCTGGGTGTATCTACCTCTGTCCATCATTGATCAACTGGAAGTGAGTTGGATCTTCTTTATGTTGAAGATTTCCACTTCCATCAGAATACATCCTCATACAGTATCGTTGTTGAAGTATACAGTGATCTTCTGGTTCTGCTCATTTCACTCAGCATCAGTTGATTTAAGTCTCTCCAACCCTCTCTGTATTCCTCCTGCTGGTCATTTCTTACTGAGCAATAATATTCCATAACTTTCATATACCACAATTTACCCAACCATTCTCCAACTGATGGACATCCATTCATCTTCCAGTTTCTAGCTACAACAAAAAGAGCTGCCACAAACATTTTGGCACATATATGTCTCTTTCCGCTCTTTAGTATTTCTTTGGGATATAATCCCAGTAGTAGCGCTGCTGGGTCAAAGGGTATGCACAGTTTGATAACTTTTTGGGCATAATTCCAGATTGCTCTCCAGAATGGCTGGATTTTTTCACAACTCCACCAGCAATGTATTAGTGTGCCAATTTCCCCACATCCCCTCCAACATTTGTCATTATTTGTTCCTGTCATCTTAGCCAATCTGACAGGTGTGTAGTGGTATCTCAGAGTGGTCTTAATTTGCATTTCTCTGATCAGTAGTGATTTGGAACACTCTTTCATGTGAGTGGATATAGTTTCAATTTCTTCCTCTGAGAATTGTCTGTTCATATCCTTTGACCATTTATCAATTGGAGAATGGTTTGGTTTCTTATAAATTATGGTCAGTTCTCTATATATTTTGGAAATGAGACCTTTGTCAGAACCTTTGTTTTTAAAAATATTTTCCCAATTTGTTACTTCCCTTCTAATCTTGTTTGCATTAGTATTATTTGTACAGAAACTTTTTAGTTTGATGTAATCAAAATCTTCTATTTTGTGATCAATAATGATCTCTAGTTCTCCTCTGGTCATAAATTCCTTCCTCCTCCACAAGTCTGAGAGGTAGATTATCCTCTGTTCCTCTAATCTATTTATTATCTCCCTCTTTATGCCTAAATCATGGACCCATTTTGATCTTATCTTGGTATATGGTGTTAAGTGTGGATCCATATCTAATTTCTGCCATACTAATTTCCAGTTTTCCCAACAGTTTTTTCCGAATAATGAATTTTTATCCCTAATGTTGGAATCTTTGGGTTTGTCAAAGATTAGATTGCTATAGATGTACCCTTTTTTGTCCTTTGTATCTAATCTGTTCCACTGATCTACTGGTCTATTTCTTAGCCAATACCAAATGGTTTTGGTGACTGCTGCTATATAATATAGCTTTAGATCAGGTACACTTAGACCACCTTCCTCTGAGTTTTTTTTCATTAGTTCCCTTGCAATTCTTGACCTTTTATTCTTCCATATGAATTTTGTTGTTATTTTTTCTAGGTCATTAAAATAGTTTCTTGGGAGTCTGATTGGTATAGCACTAAATAAATAGATTAGTTTGGGGAGTATTGTCATCTTTATTATATTCGCTCGGCCTATCCAAGAGCACTGAATGTCTTTCCAATTATTTAAATCTGATTTTATTTTTGTGGCAAGTGTTTTGTAATTTTTCTCATATAATTCCTGACTTTTCTTTGGTAGATGGATTCCCAAATATTTTATACTATCAACATTTGTTTGGAATGGAATTTCTCTTTGTATCTCTTGCTGTTGCATTTTGTTAGTGATATATAAAAATGCCGAGGATTTATGTGGATTTATTTTATATCCTGCCACTTTGCTGAAATTTTGAATTATTTCTAGTAGCTTTTTAGCAGAGTCTTTGGGGTTCTCTAAGTATACCATCATGTCATCTGCAAAAAGTGATAGTTTGATTTCCTCATTTCCTACTCTAATTCCTTGAATCTCTTTCTCGGCTCTTATTGCCGAGGCTAGCGTTTCTAGTACTATATTGAATAGTAATGGTGATAGTGGGCAACCTTGTTTCACTCCTGATCTTACTGGGAAAGGTTGCAGTTTATTTCTATTGCATATTATGCTTACTGACGGTCTTAAATATATACTCCTGATTATTCTAAGGAATAATCCATTTATTCCTATACTCTCAAGAGTTTTTAGTAGGAATGGATGTTGGATTTTGTCAAATGCTTTTTCTGCATCTATTGAGATCATCATATGGTTCTTATTAATTTGATTATTAATATGGTCAATTATATTAATAGTTTTCCTAATATTAAACCAGCCCTGCATTCCTGGAATAAATCCTACTTGATCATAGTGTATTATCTTGGAGATGATTTTCTGAAGTCTTTTTGCTAATATCTTATTTAAGATTTTAGCATCAATATTCATTAAGGAGATTGGTCTATAATTTTCTTTCTCAGTTTTCGATCTACCAGGTTTAGGTATCAGTACCATGTCTGTGTCATAAAAGGAATTTGGTAGGACTCCTTCATCCCCTATTTTTTCAAATAATTTATATAACATTGGGGCTAATTGTTCTTTAAATGTTTGGTAGAATTCACATGTGAATCCATCTGGCCCTGGGGATTTTTTCCTGGGGAGTTGATTAATAGCTTGTTCTATTTCTTTTTCTGAAATGGGACTATTTAAGCAATTTATCTCCTCCTCTGTTAATCTAGGGAGCCTATATTTTTGGAGGAAGTCATCCATTTCACTTAAGTTATCAAATTTATTGGCATAAAGTTGGGCAAAGTAACTCCTTATTATTTCTCTAATTTCCTCTTCATTGGTGGAAAGATCCCCCTTTTCATTTGTAAGACTATCAATTTGATTTTCCTCTTTCTTTTTTTTGATCAAATTTACCAAAGGTTTATCTATTTTATTGGCTTTTTCATAAAACCAACTCTTGGTTTTATTTATTAATTCAATAGTTTTTTTACTTTCAATTTTATTGATTTCTCCTTTTAATTTTTGTATTTCGAGTTTAATTTTTGGTTGGGGGTTTATAATTTGGTCTTTTTCTAGCCTTTTAAGTTGTAAGCCCAATTCGTTAATCTTCTCTTTCTCAATTTTCTTCAAATAAGCCTCTAAAGATATAAAATTTCCCCTTATTACCGCTTTAGCTGCATCCCAAAGATTTTGATATGATGTCTCATCATTATCATTATCTTGGGTGAAATTGTTAATTGTTTCTATAATTTGCTCTTTCACCCAGTCATTCTTTAAGATGAGATTATTCAGTTTCCAATTACTTTTTGGTCTATTTACCCCTAACTTTTTACTGAATGTAGCTTTTATTGCATTGTGATCTGAGAAGAAGGCATTTATTATTTCTGCCTTCCTACATTTAATTTTGAGATCTTTATGTCCTAGTATATGGTCAATTTTTGTATAGGATCCATGAACTGCTGAGAAGAAAGTATATTCCTTCCTATTGCCATTCAGTTTTCTCCAAAGGTCTATCATACCTAGTTTTTCTAATGTTCTATTTACTTTTTTAATTTCTTTCTTGTTTGTTTTGTGGTTTGATTTGTCTAAATCTGAGAGTGCAAGGTTGAGATCTCCCACTATTATAGTTTTACTGTCTATTTCTTCTTGCAGTTCTCTTAACTTTTCCTTTAGAAAGTTAGATGCTATACCACTTGGTGCATATATGTTTAGTATTGATATGGCTTCATTATTTATGCTACCTTTCAGCAGGATATAGTTTCCTTCCTTATCTTTTTTAAGGAGATCTACTTCTGCTTTTGCTTGATCTGAGATAAGGATAGCTACCCCTGCTTTTTTGGCTTTACCTGAAGCATAATAGGCTCTGTTCCAACCTTTTACCATTACTCTGTATGTATCTCCCTGCTTTAAGTGTGTTTCCTGTAGGCAACATATTGTAGGGTTCTGCTTTTTGATCCAATCTACTATCCGTCTCCGTTTGATGGGATCGTTCATCCCATTTACATTTATAGTTAAAATTACTAATTCTGTATTTCCTGCCATCGTATTATCCCCAGCTTATGCTTTTTTCCCTTGACCCCCCTGATCCCCCTCCCCGATATTTAATTTACAGCCCCCCTTGTGACGCGCAACCCTCCCTCTTTTTTTTTTTTTTCTTTTTTTTTAGGATCCCTCCCCCCTCCCTCCAAGTCCCTTCACTTATTCCCCTTTTCCTTTTCCCTTTTCCTCTCCCCCCTTTTAATGAGGTGAGAGAAAATTCTCTGAAAAACAAATATGTTAATTATTTACTCTTTGAGCCTCTTCTGATGAGAGTAAGATTCACACAATGATTCTCCCCCTCACTAAGTTCCCTCAGATATGGTGTATTTTCTATGTCTCTTCCTGGGATGTAGTTTCCCTCTTTTTATCACTCCTTCCCCTTTTTCTGAACCGACCTCCTTCCCTTTGCTACACCCCCCTTTTTTTCTTTTATATCAGTAAAATCAAATTATCCTTGAGTATTTTTTATATACCCACAACAGAGTTACAGTTCTCAAGGGTTCTGTGTACCTTTTTCTGTTTCTCTTCAGTCTTGTGGATGTAGATCAAATTTTTTGTTTAAGTCTGTTTTTTTTCTTAGAAACATATAGAATTCCTCTGTTTCATTGAATGACCATCTTCTTCCGTGGAAAAAGATGCTAAACTTAGCTGGGTAGTTCATTCTTGGTTGCAGTCCTTGATCTTTTGCCTTGCGGAATATCAGGTTCCAGGCCCTTCTATCTTTTAATGTGGAGGCAGCCAGATCTTGGGTGACCCTTATTGTGGCACCTTGGTATTTAAATTGTTTTTTTCTAGCTGCTTGCAGGATTTTCTCCTTTGTGTGGTAATTCTGCAGCTTAGCCACAATATTCCGTGGTGTTCTTTTTTTAGGGTCTATTTCAGAAGGAGTTCGATGAATTCTTTCCACATCTACTTTCCCTTCTGTTTCTATTATCTCTGGACAGTTCTCTTTGATAATTTCCTGTAAAATAGAATCTAGGCTCTTTTTTTGGTCATAGTTTTCTGGAAGTCCAATAATCCGCAGATTATCTCTCCTAGATCTATTTTCCAGGTCTATAGATTTTCCCAGTAAGTATTTGACGTTGTTCTCCAGCTTCTCATTTTTTTTGTTTTGTTTGACTGATTCTTGGGTTCTCTGTGAATCATTCATTTCTATTTGTTCCATCCTGACTTTTAAGGAGTTATTTTCTTCTTTCACAGTTTTTAGTTCTTTTTGTAAATGCCCAATTTCGTTTTTAAATGAATTATTTTGCTCTATTGAATTTTTTTCCATTTCCCTAATTTTTTTTTTTGAGAATTATTTTCTTTTTCCAATTCAGAAATTCTATTTTCTTGAGACTTTTTTATCTTTTCCAATTCAGAAATCCTACTTTCCTGTGTTTTTTTAACCTTTTCTAATTCATAAATTTTGTTTCCCTGCATCTCCTGTGAATTCTTTATTTTTTCCAACTCCAATTTCAGGACGTTGTTATTCTCTATCATAACTTCCCTTTCCTTGCCCCATTTTTCTTCGATCTCCCTCAATTTCTTAAGAGCTTCTTCTAGGAGAGAGTTATGTGATGGGGGGCAGGAATCGTTCCCCTTTAGGGTTGTTATCTTCTGAATCTTTGCTGTTAACTTCCTCGGGTTTGGGTACCCGCTCTTTCTCTGTATAGAAGGAATCTATAGTTTTTCTAGCTTTTTTGCTCATACTTAAAAAATGTTTTGGGGTCTGTCCCTGGGGTAGGAAATTATTTACTTCTTTACCAGCTTCCTCCCAGACCGGATGGATGCAGCAGCCCCTGCGCCGGAGCTAAGATAGAGCTCTGGGAGAGAGTTCCCCACCCCCTCCCTGGAAGCGCCTCAGAGGTGATTAGCACTACTGTGCTTCGAGGGCGTAGAATAGTGAAGACTGCAGGAAGCCCAGCCTATGTGTCCGGGTGGGGAGTGGATGTCTGCAGCAGGTGACGTGAGAAGCCCCTGCGCTCAAACTGGAAGTGTCTGCCAGAAACCGCGGTCCCTAGTTCAAAGGTTCCGCTTCTCTGGGACTTCCTGGAGCTGAGTTCCACTCCCTCCAGCTAAGCTAGGCAGTGTGTGTTGCCTTGGGCCGTATCCACCCACTTGTCAGTCTCTTAACTATTCTTAGGAGGTAGCTGAGGCCACACCCCCTGGTGCCGAGTCTGCCGAGTCACCCCCAGGGTGGGGGGAGGGGGGATCTAATCTGAGTTTTAAAATATTTTGGCTTTCTCTTCTGAACTGCTAAATAATTAGCAGAGAAGAGCTAACAGCCTGTGCCAGATTCCTTTACCTCAGTGGCTTCTCTGATCCCAGAGCCCCTCCCAGCGCAATGGGCGCAGTGTGCCCCTACCCCACCGTCTGTGCTGGTCTTTCTTATTCCTCCCCTGAGAACTGACCTTTCCTGTTGAAACTCCAGATTCTCTTCAGCTGGTAAGTCGTGCTTCCAGTCCTTGTGGTATCTATCAGTCCTGAGCTAATTTTGAGACTTAATTTATCTAATTGGTTGTGAGGGAGTGAGGACGTTCACTGAGTCGTGTGTTTCTTCTCCGCCATCTTGGCTCCGCCCTAGTTTTTAGTTCTTTTTGTAGATGCCCAATTCGTTTTTAAATGAATTATTTTGCTCTATTGAATTTTTTTCCATTTCCCTAATTTTTTTTGAGAATTATTTTCTTTTTCCAATTCAGAAATTCTATTTTCTTGAGACTTTTTTATCTTTTCCAATTCAGAAATCCTACCTTCCTGTGATTTTTTAACCTTTTCTAATTCACAAATTTAGTTTCCCTGCATCTCCTGTGAATTCTTTATTTTTTCCAACTCCAATTTCAAGACTTTGTTATTCTCTATCATAGCTTCCCTTTCCTTTCCCCATTTTTCTTCAAACTCCCTTAATTTTTTAATAGGCTCTTCAAGGAGAGAGTTATGTGATGGAGGGCAGGAATCGTTCCCCTTTAGGTTGTTATCTGCTGTCTCTCTGCTGTTAACTTCCTCGGGGTTGGATACCCGCTCTTTCTCTGTGTAGAAGGAATCTATGGTTTTTCTGTTTTTTTTGTTCATATTTTAAAAATCTTTTGGGATCTGTCCCTGGGGTAGGAAATTCTTTATTTACTTCTTTACCAGCTTCCTCCCAGACTGGATGGATGCAGCCCTTCTAGCGCCTGTGCTAAGATAGAGCTCTGGGAGAGAGTTCCCCACCCCCTCCCTGGAAGTGCCTCAGAGGTGATTAGCACTGCTGTGCCCCGAGGGCGCTGTGTTTTACCGGCTTCCCTGAAGTTGAGACTGAACAGTAAAGGCAGCACAAAGCCTAACCTATGTGTCTCGGTGGGGTGTGGATGTCTGCAGCAGGTGACGTGAAAAGCCCCTGCACTCAAACTGGAAGTGTCTGCCAGAAACCGTGGTCCCTAGTTCAAAGGTTCCGCTTCTCTGGGACTTCCTGGAGCTGAGTTCCACTCCCTCCAGCTAAACTAGGCAGTGTGTGTTGCCTTGGGCCGTATCCACCCACTTGTCAATCTCTTAACTATTCTCAGGAGGTAGCTGAGGCCATGCCCCCTGGTGCCGAGACCTGCTGAGTCACCTCCAGGATCCGGGGAAAATCTAATCTATCTGAATTTTTAAGGTATTTTAGCTTTCTCTTCTGAACTGCTATATAATAAGCAGATAAGAGCTAACAGCCTGTGCCAGATTCCTTTATCTCAGTGGCTTCTCTGATCCCAGAGCCCTCCCCAGCCCAATCGGCGCAGTATGATAGCACCCAGCCGTCTGTGCTGGCCTCTCTTCTTCCTCCCCTGGGAACTGACCTTTTCTTTTGAAACTCCAGATTCTCTTCAGCTGGTAAGTCGTGCTTCCATTCCTTGTGGTATCTATGAGTCCAGGGCTTTTTCTGAGGCTTAATTTATCTAATTGGTTGTGAGGGAGTGAGGACGTTCATAGAGTCATGTGTTTCTTCTCCGCTGTCTTGGCTCCGCCCCACTTTTTATTTTTCAAACTAATAGAGTTAAACTTTGTGATTTATAAGTTCTATAGAAAGAGAACATGGATAATAAAAAGAGTGAGAGGAAGAAATGAGTAGGGCTAGTGTTAGGACAGGTGAGGAAGAAGAAATATAGTTGGATAAGAGGGCAAAAGAGGGGAAGATTAAATAACCAGATAAAAGTAGGAAAGATAGAAGGAACTAATAAGTAAAACCATAAAGAGAAAAATTGTATACCAAAGGAAAAATTTGAGGAAGTATGGGGAAAAGGGCCATTGGCAACAATATGGGGGGAAAAAAAAAACAACCTAAAACACCTGAATTAATATATTGCTGTGTTTTATAGCAGAAAAAGAAGAAGAAGAAGAAGAAGAAGAAGAAGAAGAAGAAGAAGAAGAAGAAGAAGAAGAAGAAGAAGAAGAAGAAGAAGAAGAAGAAGAAGAAGAAGAAGGAAGAAGAAGAAGAAGAAAAAAAAGAAGAAAACATCATGATAGTGGGGAAACAACAACATTTTTCTGTATATCATGTAACTTTTCCTCAATTAGAAATTTAAAATAAATGTTTGTATAGAGCAATGTAATTGTATATAATATAAATTTAATATTCCATTAATATAATATAGTCATTTAAAATATGTCATTCATATATTGAAAGAGATTATAAAGAATTTGAGGCAGAGCCAAGATGGTGGAGAAGATACATGCAAAAACTCTAAGCTCTCTATTACCCTCAATACCAATTATCTAACTCAGCCTCAAAAATAATGCTGGACTAATAAAAACCACAAGGATTAGAAGCACAACTTAACAGCCAAATAGAATTTCGAATTTCATCAGAAAAGGTCAGTCCAGAGGGGAGGAAAAAAAGACCAGCAAAGACAGGGTTAGACTAAAGGCTAGCACATTGTGCCAAATGGGCTGGGAAGGCTTCTGGGTTAGAAAAGCTACTGTGACAGAGGTCTCTGGCATAGGCTGATAGCTCTACTCTGCTAGTAAATCAGCAGATCAGAAGAGAAATCAAAGCCACTTAAAAACAACAACAACAACAACAACAACAACAACAACAACAACAAACCCAGAACCCCAAACTGGAAGTGACCCAACACCTATCATGGCACAGCTATACAGCCCCCTGCTGCTGTCCCTGGCTTTTCCTTGAGGCAGTTAAAGAACTTGCACAGCTGGGGAAACAGCTTGGGGCAGCCTCTAATCCACATAATTTGGGGCTCAGCCTAAGGCAGTAGAACTTCCACAGCAGTGAAACTCCGGCAGCAGCAACTCTGCTTCCCTGGCAGAGACTTCCTGTCTGTGCACTGGGCTTTTCACTGGTCAGCTGTTAAAATCCACAGCCCCATAGCAGCTTTGGCCTGGGGTTGTGACGCTTTCACTGTTCAGCCTCTAGACTCAGGGCAGTTGCTAGGCCACACAGCGGGGGTTTCCTCACTGGGCACTCCCTGCAGTGCAGCCATGAGAACTACCCCTGAGTCATTTCCTGTGGTGGAGGTGAGGGGAGAGGGGTCTGAAATCTCTCCCAGAGCTCACTCTTAGACCATTCACAAGACTGCAGAAATCCATACTATCTCTGTTCTGCCAGGAAGCTGGTAAATTTCCTACCCAAAGAGCAGACCCCACAGATTTTAATAATGAGTAAGAAATTGACACCTAATATACAGAGAAAGAGCAGGTATCCAACCCCAAGGAGGCCAACAGCAGACAATCTCCAGATAATTCCCTAAAGGGGAATGATACCTGCCCCCCCATCACATAACTCTCTCCTAGAAGATACCATGGAAAAGTTAATAGTTATAAGAAATTTGGGGAAAGGAAAGAGAAGATATGATTGAGCCTAACAATGTCCTGAAATTTGACTTGTAAAAGAAAGAATTCACAGGAAGTGCAAGGGAACAAAATGTGTGAATTGGAAAAGGTTAAAAAATCACAGGAAAGTAGGATTTCTGAATTGGAAAAGATAAAAAATTCTCAAGAAAATAGGATTTGTGAATTGGAAAAAGAAAATAACTCACTAAAAAAAATAAAATAAAATAATGAAATGGAAAAAAAAAAATCCACAAAGCAAAATAAATTATTTAAAAACTCAATTGGACATACACAAAAAGAACTAAAAATGTGAATGAAGAAAATAGCTCATTAAAAATCAGGGCTGAACAAATAGAAATGAATGATTCATTGAGAAACCAAGAATCAGTCAAACAAAATAAAAATTTAAAAAAATGAAAAACTGGAGAATAACATCAAATATTTACTGGGAAAATCTATAGACCTGGAAAATAGTCTAGGAGAGTTAATGTGAAGAACATTGGATTTCCCAAAAATTATGATGAAAAAAAGAGCCTAGATTCTATTTTACAGGAAATCATCAAAGAGAACTGTTCAGAGATAATAGAAACATAAGGGAAAATAGGCATTGAAAGAATTCATCAAACAGCTTCTGAAAAAGATACTAAAACAAAACAAAACAAAAAAACAAAAAAAACAAAAAACAAAAAAACCTCCAAGGAATATTGTGGGCAAGCTGCAGAACTACCAGAGTAAGGGAAAAAAAAAAAAAAAAAAAAATATATATATATATATATATATATATATATATATATATATATATATATATATATATATATATATATATATATATATATTTCAAGCAGACAGAAAAAAGCAATTCAAATACTGAGGAGACACAATAAGGGTCACTCAAGATCTGGTTGCCTCCACATTAAAAAATCGAAGGGCCTGGAATCTGATATTCTGAAAGGCAAAAGAACGTGGAAGGCAGCCAAGAATAAACTACCCAGCTAAGTTTAGCATTTTCTTCCATGGAAGAAAATGGTCATTCAATGAAACAGAGGAATTCCATTTGTTTCTAAGGAAAAAAAAAACAGATTTAAACGAAAAATTTGATCTCCAACCACAAGACTCAAGAGAAGCAGAAAAAGATGACAGGAACTCTTGAGAACTGTATTAGTGTTGTGGGTATACAGAAAGTCCACATGTATAATTTTATTTTACTGATATAACATAAAAAAGGAAGTAGAAAGGGAAAGGGGATAGTATCAGAAAATGGGAAAGGGGAGATAAAAAAAGGGAAACTACATCCCAGGAAGAGAGAAAGAAAATTTACCATATCTGAGGGAATTTAGAGAGTAAATCTCAACTCTCATCAGAGTAGGCTGAAAGAGTAAATAATTGACATATTAGTTTTTCAGAGAATTCTATCTTACCTCATTAAAAGAGGGGAGAGGAAAAGGGAAAAGGAAAACAGGAATAAGGGAAGGGTACAAGAAAGGAGAAGGGACTTAAAAGGAAGGGATACTAAAAAGGGAGGGCTACATGTCACAAGTGGGGTCCATAAGTCTAATACTGGGGAAGGTGATGGGGGAGGAAAAAGGAAAAAAAAAGCATAATCTGGGGATAATACAGAATTAGTAATTTTAACAGTAAATGTGAATAGGATGAACTCTCCCATTAAGCGAAGGAGGGTAGCAGACTGGATCAAAAGTCAAAACCCTAAAATATGTTGTTTACAGGAAACGCATTTAAAGCAGGGAGATACATACAGTGTAAAGGTAATAGGATGGAGCAGAATCTATTGTGCATTAGGAGAAGTAAAAAAAAAAAAAAAACAGGGTTAGCCATCCTTATCTCAGATCAAGCAAAAGCCAAAATTGATCTAATCAAAAGAGATAAGGAAGGAAACTATATCCTGCTAAAAGGTAACATAGACAATGAAGCCATATCAATATTAAACACATATGCACCAAGTGGTATAGCATCTAACTTCCTAAAGGAGAAGTTAAGAGAGTTGCAAGAGGATATAGACAGCAAAACTATAATAGTGGGAGATCTCAATCTTGCACTTTCAGAATTAGATAAATCGAAACCACAAAACAAATAAGAAAGAAATTAAAGAGGTTAATAGAACATTAGAAAAATTAGGTATGATAGATCTTTGTAGAAAAGTGAACGGTGATAGAAAGGAGTATATTTTTCTCAAGAGTTCATGGAACCTATACAAAAATTGACCATATATTAGGACATAAAGATCTCAAAATGAAATGCAGGAAGGTAGAAATAGTCAATGCTTTCTTCTCAGATCACAACGTAATGAAAACTACATTCAACAAGATGTTAGAGGTAAATAGACCAAAAAGTAATTGGAAATTAAACAATCTCATCTTATAGAATGATTGGGTGAAACCACAAATTATAGAAACAATTGATAATTTCACTTAAGATAATGACGATGAAACATCATACCAAAATTTGTGGGATGCAGCTAAAGCTGTAATAAGGGGAAATTTGATATCTTTAGAGGCTTACTTGAATAAAACAGAGAAAGAGAAGATCAATGAATTGCACCTGCAACTTAAAAAGCTAGAAAAAGACCAAATTAAAAAACCCCATCCAAATACTAAACTTGAAATTCTAAAATTAAAAGGAGAAAACAATAATATTGAAAGTAAAAAAATATATATTGAATTAATAAATAAAACTAAGAGTTGGTTTTATGAAAAAGCCACTAAAATAGATAAACCTTTGGTAAATCTGATCAGAAAAAGGAAAGAGGAAAATCAAATTGTTAGTCTTAAAAATGAAAAGGGGGATCTTTCTACCAATGAAGAGGAAATAATAAGGAGTTACTTTGCCCAACTTTATGCCAATAAATTTGATAACTTAAGTGAAATGGATGACTACCTCTAAAATATAGACTTTCTATATGAACAGAGGAAGAAGTAAATTGCTTAAATAGTCCCATTTCAGAAAAAGAAATAGAACAAGCTATTATTCAACTCCCCAAGAAAAAAATCCCCATGAACAGATGGATTTTACATGTGAATTCTAATAAACATTTAAAGAACAATTCGCCCCAATGTTATATAAACTATTTGAAAAAAACAAGGGATGAAGAAGTCCTACCAAACTCCTTTTATGAAACAGACATGGTACTGATACCTAAACCAGGTAGGTTGAAAATGGAGAAAGAAAACTATAGATAATCTCCTTAATGAATATTGATAATAAAAATTTAAATAAGAAATTAGCAAAAAGACTTCAGAAAATCATCCCCAGGATATTACACTATGATCAAGTAGGATTTATACAAGGAATGCAGGGCTGGTTTAATATTAGGAAAATTATTAGTATAATTGACCATAATAATGTTATGTTCTTACTAAGTGCTAATGAGATAATGAGTTATTAGGTTCTTACTAAGTGCTAAGTTGGTACTTGACAATTCTCTAGTTCCAGCCATGACTGGGAGTTATACTTGTGAATTTCTGGGGAAGAACTTGCATGCTTAGGAGGAGCAAGTTCATTGGTTGAAGTAATATTTTCCCAGAAGCCCTTGCATTATCCCATGCCCATTCTCTGGGAGGATAAAAAAGGGAAGTCACTACTCTGGACGAGAGTTAATGGCAACTGTCTGGAGACAATGGTTCTCTACAAGAAGAAGAAACTGTCTGAGAGATTTGAGTTGACACAGCAGATCTCCTCCCAGAGAGCGATCAGCAGCTTCTGGAGACAACAGCACATTACAAATTGGTGTCCACAATGTGGGGCAAGGACTCTTGCTTATCCTGACAAGGACTTATTTTGAGCTATTCAGAGGAGCTAGACCAGACCATAGCAATTTGGCATCTGAACAGGGACAGACAACATCCTGATTCCAGTGGGAAAGCCTCCATTCCAGATATCAGTCTCTCTGACCCAGAACTGTAAGTAACAAGGAAACTTTGTTAAAGATTAAGTGAGTGTTCTAATAGACAAATAAGGAACTTAACTTGTTAAGTGCTAAACTATCAATCTCTTATAGTGAAATGAGGCAAACACCTTCTGTTCAAGGAAAATGTTTAGGGAGCATCATCAAGGTTATGAAAAGCCAAGGATTGATTGTATTTTTGTAGGATATTACTGAACTTTTAAAAACTGTGAAGATTATATGTCCTTGTCTTTCTCTGGAAGAAGAATTGGATCCAGATGAATGGAAATTAGTAGGAAAGCAATTAGGTGAATACTACAATTGCCTTTATGACATTTTGCCCTTTGGTTCCGGACCAAACTCAATTTCCAAAGATACACTTCATGCCTGGGAGAGAGGGTTTGCTTGTATTTCTTCAGATGGAGAAGGAATCAGATGGGTGCCAATGAGTCGTATTTGCTTTGTCCATCAGAGAGAGAAAGAAAAAGAGAAAGACCTCAAAACAAAGGAGAAAATCTAAGAAACATCTGACACTGAAAGAGCATGGCTAATAAGAAGACTGTTAAAGAATTTTAAAAACCAGCAGGAATCATTGGACTTCCTAACATAAGATGAGACTAATGGACAATGGACTTATGGACATTTATAAATTCTCAATTTATGATTATTTGATCATGTTATTTGTTACATACTTCTAGCATGTTATGTTACTATGTTACTATGTGTTTATTTAATCTATGTTATCATGTGTAATGCCTCCCATATTGATGGATTTATGTTTCAAGGTCATGACCACCCTATGTTCTAAATCAAAAGAAAGGGGGAGATGTTAGGTTCTTACTAAATGCTAATGAGCTAATGAGCTATTAGGTTCTTACTAAGTGCTAATTTGGTACTTGACAATTCTCTAGTTCCGGCCATGACTGGGAGTTATACTTGTGAATTTCTGGGGAAGAACTTGCATGCTTAGGAGGAGCAAGTTCATTGGTTGAAGTAATTTTTCCCAGAAGCCCTTGCATTATTCCACATCCATTCTCTGGGAGGATAAAAGAAGGAAGTCACTATTCTGGATGAGAGTTAATGGCAACTGTCTGGAGACAATGGTTCTCTACAGGAAGAAGAATCTGTCCAAGAGATTTGAGTTGACACAGCAGATCTCCTCTCAGAGAGCGATCGGCAGCTTCTGGAGACAACAGCACATTACATATTAATAATCAAATTAACAAAAAAAAAAAACATATGAACATCTCAATAGATGCAGAAAAAGCATTTGATAAAATCCAACATCCATTCCTACTAAAAATGCTTGAGAGTATAGGACGAAATGGAGTATTACTTAAAATAGTCAGGAGTATATATTTAAAACCGTCCGTAAGCATCATATGTAATGGAGATAAATTGGAACCCTTTCCAGTAAGATCAGGAGTAAAACAAGGTTGCCCACTATCATCATTACTATTCAGTACTTTTTTAGAAATGTTAGCCTCAGAAATAAGAGTCGAGAAAGAGATTAAAGGAATAAGAGTAGGTAATGAGGAAATTAAACTGTCACTTTGTAGATGATATGATGGTATACTTAGAGAACCCCAGAGATTCTAATAAAAAGTTATTAGAAATAATTTACAACTTTAGCAAATTTGCTGGATACAAAATAAATCCACAAAAATCCTCAGCATTTTTATACATCACTAACAAAATGCAACAGCAAGAGATACAAAGAGAAATTCCATTCCAAACAAATGTTGAGAGTATAAAGTATTTGGGAATCCATCTACCAAAGAAAAGTCAGGAATTATATGAGAAAAATTACAAAACACTTGCCACAAAAATAAAGTCAGATTTAAATAATTGGAAAGACATTAAGTGCTCTTAGATAGGCCAAGCAATTATAATCAAGATGACAATACTCCCCAAATTAATCTATTTATTTAGTGCTATACCAATCAGGCTCTCAAGAAACTATTTTAATGACCTAAAAAAATAACAACAAAATTCATATGGAAGAACAAAAAATCGAGAATTTCAAGGGAATTAATGAAAAAAAAAATCAGATGAAGGTTGCCTAGCTGTACCTGATCTAAAGCTATATTATAAGGCAGCAGTCACCAAAACCATTTGGTATTGGCTAAGAAATAAACTAGTTGATCGGAGGAACAGGTTAGGTACACAGGACAAAATTGCTACAAAATAGCAATCTATTATTTGACAAACACATTGATACTAACTTTTGGGATAAGAATTCATTATTTGAAAAAAAACTGTTGGGAAAACTGGAAATTAGTATGGCAGAAACTAGGCATGGACCCACACTTAACACCATATACCAAGATAAGATCAAGATGGGTCCATGATTTAAGCATAAAGAATGAGATCATAAAATAGATTAGAGGAACATAGGATAGCTTACCTCTCATACTTGTGGAAGAGGAAGGAATTTGTGGCCAAAGGAGAACTAGAGATCATTATTGATCACAAAATAGAAGACTGTGATTACATCAAATTAAAGAGCTTTTGTACAAACAAAATTAATGCAAATAAGAGTAGAAGGAAAGTAACCAATTGGGAAAATATTTTTAGAGTTAAAGGCTCTGAAAAAGGCCTCGTTTCCAAAATATATAGAGAACTGACTCTAATTTATAAGAAATCAAACCATTCTCCAATTGATAAATGGTCAAAGGATATGAACAGACAAATTTCAGGTGATGAAATTAAAACTATTTCCACTCATATGAAAGAGTGTTCAGAGAAATGCAAATTAAGACAACTCTGAGATACCACTACACACCTGTCAGATTGGCTAAGATGACAGGAACAAATAATGATGAATTGTGAAGGGGATGTGGGAAAACTGGGACACTAATGCATTGTTGGAGTTGTGAAAGAATCTGGCCATTCTGGAGAGAAATGTGGAACCATGCCCAAAAAGTTATCAAACTGTGCATACCCTTTGATCCAGCAGTCCTACTACTGGGCTTACATCCCAAAGAAATACTAAAGAAGGGAAAGGGACCTGTATATGCCAAAATGTTTGCGGCAGCTCTTTTTGTAGTGGCTAGAAATTGGAAAATGAATGGATGTCCATCAATTGGAGAATGGTTGGGCAAATTATGGTATATGAATGTTATGGAATTTTATTGCTCTGTAAGGAATGACCATCAGGATAAATACAGAGAGGCTTGGAAAGTCTTACATGAACTGATGCTGAGTGAAATGAGCAGAAACAGGAGATCACTATACATCTCAACAATTATACTGTATGAAGACATATTCTAATTGAAGTGGATATCTTCAACATAAAGAAGATCCAATTCAGTTACATTGATCAATGATAGACAGAAACAGCTATACCCAGAGAAGGAACACTGGGAATTGAATGTAAAATGCTTGCACTATTATATTTCTACACAGGTTACTTATACCTTCAGAATCCAATTCTTACCATACAACAAGAAATTTGGTTTTACACACATATATTGTATCAAGGACATACTGTAACACATTTAATATGTATGGGATTGCCTGTCATCTAGGGAAGGGATTAGAGGTATGGAGGGGAAAATTTGGAAAAGTGAATACAAGGGATAATCTTGTAAAAAAAATTACCATGCATATGTACTGTCAAAAATTATAATTATAAAATTAATAAAAAAATAATTTGATCTGAAAAAAGCACTGTACATATGTGCAATATTATAATACTTTCTACTATATAGAAGTGAAAAAATGGCATTAAAAGGAATTGATCTGGGGAAAGCTCGGTGGTGCAATGGATATAGACCAGCCCTGAAGTCAGGAGGATCTGAGTTCAAATCTGATGTCAGACACTTAACACTTTCTAGCTATGTGACCCTGGGCAAGATATTTAATCACAATTGCCTCAGCAAAAAACAAACAAAAACAAACATACAAAAAAAGGAATTGATCTTTTGTGGAAAGGGAATAATAATTAGAAGGCCTGGATTATTATCTTGTATTTTAATTTTACTGAGTATGAGTTTGAATAAGTTTGGGCACAATACAATCTCTCCATCTTAAATTAAAAATGGAGGTAATAATATCTTCACCAATTATGAATTTAGTATGAAAAATAAAGAAGAAAATGTATTTGAAATATTATCTAAATATCTATAATCCACAAAGTTGGAATCAGTGATCACAAAAACTAGTAAATGGCTGGGGGATGACTCAATAATTATGGTTAATGATTTCATAGGATATTATAGTTCAAGAAACAAATGAATATGAAATATGCAAAGAAATATGGGACCACTAGAATATTTTGCTTAATAGTATCCCAAGCTTATAATTTGTAATAATTATAATAAATAAATAAATTAATTTCTTGATGTTGTCTATCATCATATTTAATTTATAAATTCAGCTAAATGATATATGGAAACGAAGATAATAGGGGAAGAAGCCATGAATTTTTGGGGGGGAAGCTGGAAGTATGATAATGTTAAGTAGAGCTTTCATATGACACTAAAATTCACTTTTAGGGAATTGATATTTCTTCATTTACTATCCACTCCTACTTCCATACAAAACTCTCAGAATCTTACTTTGAGATTCCCAGAAGATATTTTGTCAATTTCTGTTTTTATAAGACATAGTCCATAAAAATATTCAAAGAAATAAATTTGTATTGAGAGAAGAGCAAAACAAAATAAATATTGCAACAGATCTGTCTACTTGAATTTAGAACTTTCCAAAGTTCTTTATGGAATTTTGGTCATTTGTGGAGAGTCATTAAGTAGGGCTTCATCTGAGCTGATATTACTTTTTAAAGTTGCTTTGTACATAATTCCTCTTCTTCTTCTGTGAAACTGCAAGAAGTTGTTGCCTTTAATAATGTCTCATTATGGTTTTTTTTTCCATACTTCTAGGGAGTTCCAAGTAATTAGTATCAATCAAATATGCATTCTTAAATGTTTTTCATATTATATGATGGATGTGACTTCGGTGAAATGGAAACCTATTGAAGACATTAGCTTAAAAAGTCCAAATTCTCTCATTTCGTCCAGGACCATCTCTGATTGTCTTGAACTATATCTTGCCACAAGAGCCAGTTATCTCTAGAGCAGGTAATCTAGAGCACAACTCTCCCTTACTTAAATCCAATTCATTTGTATGTCATAGCATTACCTCCTAGATGTCATGTTCTCTTGGAGAATGAAAAACAAACAACATTATATTAGGCTACAGAAAGAAATATTTATTATGTACTACCATGTTGCAGGCATTATGTTAAGCATTTTATTGATTATTATTAAGCACTCTATATCATTATTTCATGTTATTTCCATTATTACTTGGAGAGTAGTTGCTATTATTATCCTCATTTTTTTATTCAAAGGCAGACAGAAGAAAAAAGAACTATTATGATTCTAGATGTATTTATAATCTGAGGTTGTATGTGAACTCAACTTGCTGACTCCATATATAGTACTCTATCTGCTGTGCAATCAGATTACCTCTTACTATTATAAACACCCAAAATGCCACAAGTAGCTTATATTTTTAGATGATCTTTTCACATGATGATCAATAAAGACCTCATCGAAAAGTGATGACTGACCTGAGGTTTTGGAGAAAAGCAAGGATTATAAGAAGAATAAGTAAGGAGACAGAAAATCTCAGGAATGAATGACAATCTATACCAAAGTTCAGGGTTAGGAGAGGGGGTGAAATGTATGAGGAAAATCAAGAAAGTAAGAGTAGATTATTTATTGAATCCATAGAGTAAAATATGTAATAGCAAACCTAGAAAAGGAAGGAGGGTGTAGATTATGGTAGGTTTTACATGTCTACAGAGTTGTTAAACTCCAAAAATCTGTGTCTATATTTGTACTTCCCCATTTTGTCTTCATATAATAACTCTGCTGAATGCCATTTTGAAAGGAGTTAACTCTTAGTCATCAAAGCCCTTTTAGAGGGAAAACCATTATCTTATGTGTAACACTTTACCATTTTAAATAAGGAAACAAACATTTCCTTTACTTTCAGAAGAGTTCTCCCTATCTCATGTTATTTTCATATCAAAATGAGTAATGTCCTCTCATAAATCCCTATTATGCTGGCTTTATTGGTGAGTTTTACCTTCCAAGAAGTTTGTGTAGAACTAAGCATATATATATATATATATATATATATATATATATATATATATATATATATATATATATATATATATATATATATATATATATATATATATATATATATATATATATATATATATATATATATATATATATTAGTCCTCTCTCTCATCTACAAATGAGGCTCAAGTTTTGATCTCAGGTTCTGATAAGACAATTTCAAAATCTAGTATTGTCTCTCTCTTTCTGGAAAATTTTGATTATCTTTTCTTCTTGAGAGAATACTCCTCATTAATCTAGAAGCTTCAGAAAGTACACCAAGTCTTCTGACTTAATCTTCCAAGTGCCAGTTAATCTTCTTTAACAATTGAAAGAGAATATTCTAATTTCCAAGACTATCCTCTAATTCTAGAATAAGTGTTTTCATGGAAAGGAATTGCAAATAATAGTAATAATACAAGCCACCAGAAGAGTTATCAAAAGAAAAAAAAAAAAAAAAAAGATGATCCTTGCTCAATAACAACTAAAATATTGGGCAGAGCCAAGATGGTAAACAATAAACATGTCCTTGCCTGAGCTCTTACTGGCTTCCTTCAGAATCAACACCACATCAAGCCTCTGAATGGATTTTGGACTGACAGGATCAATAAATATTTGTAGTGTAACCAATTTTCAAAAGAAGACATCTTAGAAGAACTTCAGAAAAGATCTGCCTCAATCAGGCAAGGGGGGAAGCAGAGCAGTGCAGATGCAACTCAGGGAGGCCCAGGGCAGAAAGATCCCATGAAGGAAATCTTGTGGAAGGCTCTTAGCCAAAATACAACAGTGTTGGCTAATCTACTCTTTTTTCAGAAACCAGTGGAACAGCAGACTAACAGTGATACCTCCAAAACAACTAAAAATGCAAATAGTGAGCTTATAAACCACTAAATAACAAGTAGGACTTACATTAAGAAGGAAGCCAGCAGCACTGGCTACAGGGAAGTGTAAAATCCTTATTGTCCTGTAGTGGAAGCTCCATATAATCTTCTCTTTGTCCTAGGAACAGACCTTAATCTTTAAAAATGAGCAAAAAGAGCTCTAATCACAGAGCTATTAAGGAGACAAGGAAGAACAGAGGATTATCAGATTTATTGGCATAAAGTTGGGCAAAATAGCTCATAATTATTGTTCTAATTTACTCCTTATTGGTAATAAGTTCATCATTTTCATTTTTGATAAAGGAAATTTATTTTTCTCTTTTTTTCTAATTAAATTAACTAAAGGTTAGTCTATTTTCTTTTTTTTCCACAAAAAAAAAAAAAAAAAAAAAACCGTTTCTTTATTCAAGTTCCTTACTTTCATTTTTATTAATCACCCTTTACATTTTCAGAATTTCAAATTTGGTATTTGATTAGGGTTTTTTTCTTTATTCTTTAATTTTTTTTTATTTTCATACACAACTCATTACCCTTCTCTTTCTCTATTTTAACATATTTTTACCACGTTTGACATATATTGGATTACTTGCCATTTAGGGTAGGGGGTGGGGGAAGGCGAGGGGATATTGGAATACAAGGTTTTGTAAGGATTGATATTGAAAAATTATCCACACATATGTTTTGAAATTTTAAAATATTAATAAAAAAGAAAGGAGGAAATAAATTACTTAAATTGTCCCATTTTAGAAAAAAATTTGAACAACCTATTAATGTAGTTCTTAAGAAAAAAAAAAAACTTCAAAACCAGAAGGATTTGCAAATGAATTGTACCACAATTTAAGAAGCAGTTAATTCCAATACTATGCAGAGTATCTGGAAAAATAGGGAAAGAAGGAATCCTACTAAATTCATTTTATTATACAAATATGGTGCTGATAACTAAACACTCTATACCAAATTATGGTTGAAGTGGGCTTACATATGCAACAAAGTTTGTAGTATCCCTTTTTGTAGTGGCAAGTGTAGTGGAACCTGAGTGAATGCCCATCAGTTGGAGAATGGCTGAATACATTATGGTATATAAATGTAATTATTTTTCTATAACAAATGATAAGCAGACTGATTTTTAGAAAGAACTGCAGAGACTTTCAAGAACTGATGCTAAGTGAAGTGAATAGAACCAAGAGAACATTACTCTCAGCAACTACAAAAGTATGCGATAATCAGTACTGAAGGATGTGATTCTTTTCAATAATGAGGTGATTCAGCCAAAATCCAATAATTGTGATGGAGAGACCCATTTGCATCCAGAAAGAAGACTGTGGGGACTGAATATGTATCAAAACATAATATTTTAATTTTTTTGCTATTGTTTGTTTGCTTTTTGTTTTCTTTCTCATTTTTTCTCTTTGATCTGATTTTTCTTGGGCAGCATGATAATTGTGGAAATATGTGTAGAAGAATTGCACTTGTTTTATATATATATATATATATATATATATATATATATATATATATATATAATTAGTTTTTATCTAAGCAATGGAGTGGGGAAGGGAGGGAGAAAATTGTAATATTTTGCAAGTTTGAATGTTAAATACTATTCATATATTTTGAAAATAGAAAATTAAAAATTTTCATGATTAAAATAAATGAGCTAAAAATAAATAAATAATAAAATAATGATTAATAAAAATAAATGATCTGATTTTTGTTTGTGTAAACCTAAAATTTAGCATAGTGTTTGGAACATAGAAATACCTAATACTTTTTTGTCCATTTATTCCTGATTTATAGACTTTGAATTTAATGGATTAATCTAAGAACTATGCAAGAGATTCCATCTAGTTCAATTCATGTTGACCTTTATGGTGACAATATGCTAGCATAAATGAGAAAACTGTGATCCAGGTACTAAGCATACTGAAAAGAAGGGAAATGAAGTTGGTGGTATAAAGATGATCACAACATTAATCTGAACTGAATGGAGTGAATTTTGTGGAAAGATAAATTAACTGATCATAACAAAGTGATATTTTACAAATGGCAGTAAGGATCAATTTTTGTCATGTGGGTGGGGGTGTTACAGAAAGAGAAACTCCCCTTAGAGAGTCAATAGATGGGATATTATTTAGAAAAAAATAAGCAATAGAAAGTGGAATAAAGGAAAGAAGAGGATAAAGAAGATAATGCTACAGAATAAAAAGTAAAGGAATCCTTCAGAATATATACTCTAACTATAATTAAAATAATTTTGGAGGATCAAAGTATGGCAGCAGAATGGTTGAGCAGTTTTCTCATGGGGATAGAGGGTTTAGGGAAAGAGCCATTCCTTCTGAAGAAACTATTATCAGGAACACAGGCTCAATTACCTTTTCCAACTTTAATTCTGTTTACCATCAACCTTAAGGTATTACTATAGATTATGAAGACTGAAACCAATGAGAGGTTAGCCAAGATTTTTTTTCCTGGAGCAAAGAGTTATAAGTAAAATTTGTTTTTTGTTATGTGACAAAAAAAATTAAGGAAATCAAGAAGAGATTGTAGTAGCACAGAAGACACATCTGAATAATGTGCATCATCACTTTGGGGGATGGAATTTTTAAAATTCCTCCACAATTCCCCACAATTACAGATTGTGCTTCTATAGATGTCAGGGGCAAAAATAAAGTGATTTACCAGTGAGAAGCTCTTGAGGGTGATTACCTATGCCCATGTGAAATAGCAGGGAGGAAAACTCATATATCCATTGGATTTTGGAGTTCTGGGAACACCTTGATCAACCTACGCTTTTCTATGACTTTTGACTCTGATTTCCAGAAAGATCAAGGCTGGATGATACAGATAGCTATTTTGTGCATGTATAATTTCTGCTTATAGGTACCTCTGTTGTTCTATGTGTGTTTCTGGTTAGATCTAGACAGTGTGAGATAATGACTTCATTTGGGTGTCTTATTTCCCTTGCATCCTATTGTTTAATGCTCTGATAGAGTTTTCTCATTCAAACTTTTTTAGATATAATTCATTTCTATTTATATACCCACTGTACCCTAACATAGCCCTAATGCAATCACAATTAGCATATGTGATATGCCCCTCTGTGTCATTATTATTGTCACTAATTGTTTTCCCCTTTTTGGTGAGTCTGTATTATGGTATATCTTATTTTCATTTCCTTAATGCTCTCTCACAACTACTATTCTAACCATTACTACTTTTACCAAGATAATTGTTCTTTCTCTGTCTTTTTTTCCTCATATCATCTCTGTCCTACTCTTGCTCAAAAAGCTTCAGTGGCCACCCTATGGATTGTAGGAGAAATTAAAAAGACCTTTGTTTAGCATTTAAAGATTTTCAAAATATGTCTACAATTAATTTTTATTATTTAATTTCCTCTCCCATACTCATGAAAAGAAATACTGCCTATACTTTTTTATTTCTCTAAGGAGGCATTCTTTCTTTTACTTGAGTATATTTATATAAGTGGTCTTTTAGTTCTTGAATTTTCTTTATTTTTTTTTTATTTTTTTTTTTTGGGGGGGCTCTTGAAACCATGCGCTTACTTCAAGAATCAGGTCTTATAAGATGCTATACATGATTCGTCCCATTACTATTGCTCTCCATTCCAAAATTACTTTGATGTGACTTGGAATGTGTTTTATATCTGCTAATGTCTCTGTATTATAAAAACACATTTGAATATAAGATTTAAGAGATCGAGGATGTTTCTCCCTCTCTTTAGTGTCTGGCACATAGTATGGATTTAAATACTCATCAAATTCCATCATATCAAACTTAATTGATGTAGACACATGTTTCTCTTTTTGTGAAAGAGAGAGGTTACTTTTAGAGGCAGATGATAATGTAAAGGAAACATTTGTGAAGTAGATTTAAATGAAAACCCTCTAGGAAATGAGCTGTCTTCTCCCAATAGAGAGAACTTGTGTTTATTTAAGTGGATTAAAATAAAAAAAAAAAAAAAAAAAAACTCTTAGGTACGACATTTATCCCTCTCAAACTGGCTAAAATGATAGGAAAAAGACAATGGTAACTGTTGGAGAGGGATTGGGAAACCTGGGACATTAATGCATTATTGGTGGAATTATGAAATGATTCAAACATTCTGGAAACAATTTGGAACTATGACCAAAGGGTTATCAAACTGTGCATACCCTTTGATCCAGCAGTGGCACTACTGAATCTATATCTCAAAGAGATCATAAAAGAGGGGAAAAGACCCACATGTGCAAAAATGTTTGTAGCAGCCCTTTTTGTAGTCACAAGGAATTGAATTTAGTGGATGCTCATTAGTTGCAGAATGGTTGAATAAGTTATGGTATATGAACATAATGAAATATTATTGTTCTATAAGAAATGATGAGCAAGTTGACAATTTTTTTTTCATTTTTCATTCTTTTTTTATTAAAGCTTTTGTTTTGTTTGCATGGGTAACTTTTCAACATTGACCCTTGCAAAACTTTCTGTTCCAAATTTTTCCCTCTTTCCCCCCACCTCCTCCATTAAATGGCAGGTAGTTCAATACATGTTAAATATGTTAAAGTATATGTTAAATCCAATATATGTATGTATGTATGTATGTGTATATATATATATATATATATATATATATATACATATATATATATATATGCAGTTTTCTTGCTACACAAGAAAAATCTGATCTTGAATGAAAAAAAAAACAGAAGAAAATAAAAAATGCAAGCAAATAATAATAGAAAGAGTGGAAATGCTATGTTGTGGTCCATACTCAGATCCCATAGTCTTCTCTCTTTATTAGTGGACATTTGGAACTGGTCTGAATCATCTCATTGTTGAAGAGAGCCATGTCCACCAGAATTGATCATTGTGTAGTCTTGTTGTTGCTGTCTATAATGATCTCCTGGTTCTGCTCATTTCACTTAGCATCAGTTCATGTAAGTCTCTTCAGGCCTCTCTGAAATCATCCTCCTGATAGTTTCTTACAGAAAAATAATATTCTATAATCTTTATATACCATAATTTATTCAGACATTCTCTAGCTGATGGATATCCACTCAGTTTCCAGATTCTTGCCATTACAAAAAGGGCTGCCAGAAATATTTTTGCATATGTGGGTCCCTCTGGAAAGACTTATGTAAAGTGAATAGAATCAAGAGAATTTTGTAAACAGTAACAGCAACATTATGTGATGGACTTGGCTTTTCTGAGTAATGTGGTGATTCGAGACAATTCAAATAGACTTGGTATGGAAAATACTGTTGTCATGGAGAGAGAGAGAGTTCTCTGGAGATTGAATGTAGATGGAAACATAGTATCTTCACCTTTGTTTGTTTTTTTTTATTTCTCATTTTCCCCTTCTTTGTTCTAATTTTTCTTGCACATGACAAAAATGGAAATATGTTTAAAATAATTGCACATGTTTAACATATATCAGATTGTTTGCTCTCTTGGAGAGAGATGATGTAAGGAGGATGGGAGAAAAATTTTGAATTAAAAATCTTACCAAAATGGATGTTGGAAACTATCTTTACATGTATTTGGAAAAAAATAATAATGAGAAAAAAAACCTCATATCCATTTTGTCTTTAATACTGCTAAGAGAAAAATAGTAAAAAAAAAAAAAAGTTATTTGAATCACTATTTTAATTGTATTATGTTATCCCTTTTGGATAAGCATTGCATGTAACTGGAGGACAAGAACCCCTAAATGACTCCAATGCACATATTAAAATAAATGTATACCTAATAATTGATATGTAAAATCTAAATGTTTGCTCTTTGGGGGTATATAATTTTCAATATCTGATGAGGTCTAAATTTCAATTATTCAATTATTAAAAGAAAACTGTAGTGCAGATAGGAGGAGAGAAGATAAGAACTTCTTTTGAGTGCCCGAAAAGCATGTTGTCATGTAGATTTGAAAAATGCCAATACCCTGAACCCCTTAAGTCTGCCAGTATTTATTACATCAAGTGATATGATTAGATTCAGAGAGTTTGAGTTATTTTACTGATAAGACTGACAGGAAACCTGAGAACTCTGGAGCCATCTTTGAATGGACCCTTTTTTAGAAGTCTAAATCTTTAGCTTTTTTTTTTTTTAATAAGACAATTTATAACCTCTTAATATTACTTCCTTCTATCAGGACACAATTTTTCATTGTGTAACTATCCTATTGCCTTTGTGAAGGCATAGCTAATAAGATGTTAGTATTCCTGCTGCTAATTCTGAAACCAATTAAATGGTTCTAAAGTAGACTCTGGGACCTCAAACAAAAGTTCCCCTAAGAACAAGTCCTTTAACATACACATAGAATCCAACTGGGGTATTTCATTCATTTCAATATGGACACTTTGGGCCCAACTAACTGTGACTCATTTTCTTCTATCCTTTGTACCTACTTACTTCTAAAGGTTTAGTATGAGAGCAGAAAAGAATAGAAAATCTAAAACCACTGGATTCTTGGGAATAGGCATGAGAAATTGTACAACAAAGGGGAAAAAAAGTGTATTCTGCCCCACATTTGGATATTCATTAAATGAAAATTTATGCTTCTTATCTCTCCCTTATAAAATGCAATCATGAATAATAGGGAATAAAAAATAGTCATTACTACTTAGGCAATTAATTGACACAGTTAAAAACCTGCTTAATTTAAGAGTTAGGGAATACTTCCATTCTAGGTGACACTGGGCAAGTCACTTAATTTCAATCCTCTTCAATGTTTCCTCATCTATAAAACTGAGATATCAAAAGTACTTACCTAGCAGGAAGCTTTTGAGGATCAGTTGAGATGATTTTTGTAAAGTTATTTGCAAACTCTGAAATAAACAGAAATGCTAATGATAATTATGATATTAATGATGATGGTGGTGATCAAGTCATTAATGATTTAAAAATCATTTTACACATATTATATTTTAAAATTAATGATATTATACCATTATAATTATTAATGTTGTTGCTTTGTCATTATCTAACTTTAGTATTGAAAAATTTGGAAATATTTTTATATTCTTTAAGAGGGAGGATATTTGCAGAAATATAATAAATATTCTAGTGCTTAGCAACTATATCATACATTCCTGGCAAAGATCCTAAACTACAAACAATTTCACATATAGGTCAAATAATTTTGCATTTTTTGATACAAAAATTGTTGCCTCCTTTATTAGACAGTATGTATAAATACTCTAGTGAATTAGATAATTAAACAAATGTGGGGGGCTGATGACTTCTGAATCATTTTAATAACTCATTCCCCTTCTCCAGTTCCCTAACCTGATAAAACAGACTATGATATATACCTCATTATAAAATAATTGCTGGCAGTTGATGGGTCAGTTCCCTAAGTTCCAAATAGCCAGGGATGAATTGTATTTTCAGAGTCTTTCACTTTCCTCTGATATATCTGATATTGATTATAATTAGAAACTAGATAAAGTATCTACTATCAAGTATGGACTTGCTATACTAGTAATGTAACCTAGAAGAATAAATTATAAGAATAAGAAGTAATCACTTATCAGAATACACACAAACCATTCTCCAATTGGTAAATGGTCAAAGGATATGAACAGACAATTCTCAGATGATGAAATTGAAACTATATCCACTCATATGAAAGAGTGTTCCAAATCACTACTGATCAGAGAAATGCAAATTAAGACAACTCTGAGATACCACTACACACCTGTCAGGTTGACTAAGATGACAGGAACAAATAATGATGAATGTTGGAGGGGATGTGGGAAAACTGGGACACTGATACATTGTTGGTGGAGTTGTGAAAGAATCCAGCCATTCTGGAGAGCAATTTGGAACTATGCCCAAAAAGTTGTCAAACTGTGCATACCCTTTGACCCAGCATTGCTGTTATTGGGATTATATCCCAAAGAAATACTAAAGAGCGGAAAGGGACCTATATGTGCCAAAATTTTTGTGGCAGCTCTTTTTGTTGTAGCTAGAAACTGGAAGTTGAATGGATGTCCATCAATTGGAGAATGGTTGGGTAAATTGTGGTATATGAAGGTTATGGGATATTATTGCTCTGTAACAAATGACCAGCAGGAAGAATACAGAGAGGCTTGGAGAGACTTACATCAATTGATGCTGAGTGAAATGAATAGAACCAGAAGATCGCTGTACACTTCAGTGCTGTATGAAGAGGTATTCTGATGGAAGTGGACATCTTCAACATAAAGAAGATCCAACTCACTTCCAGTTGATCAATGATGGACAGAAATAACTACACCCAGAGAAGGAACAGTGGGAAGTGAATGTAAATTCTTAGCACTACTGTCTATCTACCCAGGTTACTTATACCTTCGGAATCTAATACTTAATGTGCAATAAGAAAATGGTATTTACATACATATAGTGTATCTAGGTTATATTGTAACATATGTGAAATGTATGGGATTGCCTGTCATCAAGTGAGGGAGTAGAGGGAGGGAGGGGATAATTTGGAAAAATGAATACAAGGGATAATATTATAAAAAAATTACTCATGCATATATACTGTGAAAAAAATTCTAAATAAAAAAAAAAAGAATACAAACAAAAATTGCATCTTCAGGGTTGATTGGGGACAAAATTTAATCTGTTTGATCCAGTGAAAATTATTAAACTTATTAAAAATAGCTAAATTTTTATTTTCTTTTCCTAGAATTGATACTCACATTAGTAGCTAAGAAGGAATTCTTCTGAACAGAATTTTTCTGGTTGGCTGCTCTGCTGCTTGAATGCTAAAAAAACAATCTTTTCCCCCTTCTTCTTCATGGGGAAAATGGGATTTTTCATCATTCAGCTCAAACCAATTTTCTTCTACATTTTTCTGAATGCACAATTTAATAAATATTTATTTGGTAATACTTTTTAAGCTTTCCATGGCTGAATTCAGTCTATCTTAACAGACTACTGAGAGAAACCAGAGAGGGAGGTAGGAAAAATGATAAGGAAGCTAATATTATGTAATCAGTTGTCCCTTGTGGGAAGCAAAACTCCTTGTTCTAACTAGAAAAGTGAATTTCAAATCCTCTTTGCTTAGCAAAGAAAAATATTTTAGTCAGCTCTCTCTTTATCAATAAGCTTACCAAATTAATTCATTTATTTTTTTTATCCCTAGCATCATTTTGTGTTTGCTGCTATACGGAACAACAACATTTTCTCACATAATGAGTAAAAGGCAAAACTAAAAAAAAAAACTTTTCATTTTTTGAAAGTCTTCTGCATTTATCCCACATCAGAACCCTAGTCAACTATATCAGCTTATTTGCTGTTTTCTATATTTCAACTAAACTGTCAGGGAAAGAAAAATAATTCTAAAAATATCCATATTTAAAGAGGTTATAGATTAAATAGGTAGAAATTTAAATGCAGATAAAAATACATCTATCCCTTTACTTGTCTTCTATTGATTTTAATCACAATTCTGAAAATCAAATATGTTGAATAATATGTTATTTCTAAAATGTCAGAATTTAAAAAATACATATTCTAAGCATTTCCAGGTCCAATGGTATTTTTCCCTAAATGAGAATCTTATTATAATCAATGAAATATTTTTTTTAAAATTAACATGTTATTATCTATCTTATTATTATCTATCTTATTATTATTTATTATCTATATATTATTCAACTGTGTGATTCATTTTGGCTATTTAGACACACTGCTAATGTGATCCTCTAGTTGTTAAAATGACAGTTATACTATCATTTTACCTTGAATATAATGATAGGTCTTGGAATTGGGAAAATTTGTCTTAGACACACACTATCTGTATGAGCATAGGCAAATCATAACTACCCAAATAATTCTCAGAAACTATCAATTTTAGATGAGTTTTCAATTTGTATCCCCTATAGAATTCAATGATGAAATTAAATTCAATAATAAGTATTTTTCAAATTGCTGTTTTAGGTTGCATTTTCAAACCAGGAGTTGCTTCCACAGGTAATATTATATGTTTAGGTCTTTCTGATTATTAATAATCCAGATTAAAATTAATGGTATAGAAGTATAAAATAATATTTAAAAGAAGAAACTTTATTTAATCTATGATAATATTAAATAATTGAAAGCATAAATATCACTGTGATAATATGACTATTATGGATTAAACTAAAGTGTATCTCCGTATTATCAGTATTTTCTTTCAAAATTTAAATCTCAAATATAAGTGAGAAAATTATTGCACTATTGATTAAAATACAAGATATGCAGAAAGATATTTACTAGATCTGTTAAAGAAGATGTACCAAAAGTCTTATTCCTGTTTTAAGCTATTGTGTTTTATAAGTATAATAGATGCCATTTCTACCTGATACTAATTTATAATTCATTTTATAATTTTCCAAAGGAATTCTCAAGTAATGCTATGTAGTGTTATTATTTATGTGTCATCATAAATTAAACTACACAAGGGTACTTGCAATCTCTCATTTTAATACATCACCACCAGGGTCAAATGCAATCCTCTGTAGACACTAAACATATGTTTAATATTGGAGGAATAATATACTTGCCTTTTTCATGAACAGATTTACCAGTTATAACTCTAAAGATTATCCATCAGTGAAATGAGGAGGCAATGTATAGCTTCAAGTATGAATATAATCAAAGTAAGAAAATCAGCCAACAGTGCTAAACAAACAAAACAAAAGAATTAAAACAAAAATTAAAACAAAATTAAAACAAACAAAAAAAAGAATTTAAAAAGTTGCTTCTAGACTCCTTATGAACTGCAAGAAAGACCTCTATTACCTAGGGGGTAAATTACTCGTCAGGGTCTAAAAGGAATATGAAATATGTCAATATGTTGTGATTGAGTGAAGTTGTACAATTATGTCAAGTGAAGTTCCATTGAAATCATATGTTGTCAAGCAAATTATCCAGAGGTTTTTTTTGTTTTTGTTTTTGTTTTTAACAGAAAGAATAGCTTTCTGGTCTAATATATTTGTCAATTGTATCTCACAAGAAAAAAACATAAAATTATATCAGTGAAGATCACTTTATTTATGAACAAGTAAATATAAGATATGTATTGCTGCAAAAAGGACATTATATTTTAAGCTAGAAGACATGAGCTTGAACCTTTGCTGTTATTTACCCTACTGTTTGAACTAAGACAATTTTCTTAACCTTTCCTATTTTCCGTCCTATTTTCACTCTGTCCACCCTATGATGCTAAAATCTCTAACCAAAATGGTCAAAAGCAAAAATGCAATGCCAGTGTAATAGTTTTCTGATGTTTCTGGTATCCAAAATCTATATGGATTTTTCTGAACAATTGCAATAAAAAAGCAACAGCAACAACAACAAGCACCAAAAAATACCCTAACAATTGTGGTTATGGTAACTCACTAAAACTTGGATGATTCTTCTTTACTCATAAATAATGTTAATAATAAAGATTTATCATATATAAGAAATAATATTCAAGTGAATACTTGATAATGATAATATTCATTGATGGTGAAGAGGAAAAAAAAATTTAATTTGGGCATTTAATGTTTCCTTTTGAAAGTTTTTTTTAATAGCTAAAACCTTTCATTAGCATTGTCTCTTAAGTGCTCATATAGTTCCTGCCATTTTGAATTAGCAATCAGTAGAAGCCAAGCAGTTGGTAGAACATTGTCATATATTTACTCCCCTGCCAATTTTTTCACATGAAATGATCTGGGAAGCCATATTGTTACATATCTATCAGTGTGCATGCATCCTATGATCCCACTATTTTGCTCAATGCAAAAAGTAATGTTCATAGTTGCTAAGCAACCTATATAACTTTTTATCAGAATCTAGACACAAGAAAACATAGAGTATCAGGAAATTTTTCTTGTCTGATTTATGGGGAAAACATTCTCGATTCACTTTGTCCATCTTCTTTAGTAGGGGGAATAGTGTAATTAGAACACTAATTTCCCTATGGCACCATTATCACATATTTTCCCAGAGCTTCTTTAGATACATATGCTTTGAACCATTTGTTGCTTTTATTCAGCTAGACTGATTTCTGAACAGAGATGTATGCCACGTGGAAAACTAATCTTTCACTGAAAATAGCATCCTCTGGCAGTGGTTAACCTGTTAAGGCTTAAAAATTAATATGGAATCTTTTTACTTCAAGTTCTACAAACTAGGAACACAGGATATTGTATGTGGTTTTACTCCTTTTGATATTCAAATACTCCTCTGAGCCACTCTTAGACTTTGTCAGATCTCAAAATATGAGGGATGACGTTTGTCTTGACATCAAAGTTAGTCAGAAATCCTTATCTATATAAAATACTAAGTAGCTTTTTTGATAACTAGACTACATACTTAATCTTTAATGGGCAAATATGTACAGAACAGTGATAGAACTGTTTTAAACAGAAGAAGAGAAAATCATGTGGAACTTGGGAGGGTAGAATCAATTTCATGTTTTAGATTTTTAAAAGATATTTCATTTTGACAGTAGATAAATTATTATATCACTTATTCCCAGGGGCAGTCAGTAGTTGTTCTTTCTGAAGATGTTGTCAATAAAGTCATACACCAATGCCAGCTACTACACAGTATGAATATCAGTCATGGCTAATTTAATTAAAATGCAATTGACTCTTTTAAAATAGAAATTATTTAGTGCTAGAAATCTAGAGGTTAAAGTAATATCTCCACTGACCAAATTGTCACTAGTCCACTCATTTCACCTCCATAACTGATACTAGGATGTATAACCAGTTATAGTCCTTTAGCAACCAATCATTGCCAACCCCAGCAAGCACTGGAATCAATCCTGCTGGATTGTAGTTCTTTTGGGGATGGAGCCATTTATCGGCACAGGTGCACTACAGGAATTTAATGGGAAGAATGTCTGATTGCCAGCAATGAACTTACTTTACAAAGGCTAGCCAGAGCCTATTTGTAAGAAACTGACAAAAGGTTGGCATTCCAGTAATAGGAAAGAATTAAGCATGAAATTGAACTGCTGTGTCACTCAAAGCTTCTACTAAATATACTTCTAATACAGTGTATTGAAAGTCACAAAACTTGAAGCCTAAGAATGGGTTCCCATAACAAATTTCAACTCTTCACTGTAAAAGAGAACCCTTACCCATTATTCTTTTCTTCAAATTATAATGTTATTATCCTTGTAGAACAGTCTCCAAAAAAGATGCTATGACATTCAAAATCACCCATAATCAGAGAAAAAAAAATTAAAAGCACTGTGAATCTTCATTTCAATACCATTAAATTAACAAAAATTAGAATACATATGAAAAATCCAAGGTTGTGGGGTGGGTGGTAGGAATTTAGGCACACTATTTGCTATTGATGGTAACACAAATGAGTCCAATTCTCCTGACAAATGTTTGGAATATGTAAGAAAACTTACAACATATTAATAATCTGAATCTACTTTGAAAAATTATATTTTGAATGTACCTATATATTTACATATTATTTACTCTCTCGGAATTTGGTTTAATCACAGAAGATTATTTTTTCTTTCTTTTTATTTAATCCTAATACATAGTATGACAAGTGCTTAATAACTACTTGAGCTTGCGATACCTTATAAAGTGGTTAATGACAGCAAGAAAAGACCCATATGCATAAAAATATTCATATGACTACTACTTAAAATATCAAATTAGAAAAATATCACTTAAATCCAGAAGTAGCAATTTTCTAATATATACTACTGGCCATTTCCTTCTTTATTTTTACTGTTACTAGTTTATTTTCTTTTCTTTAGTTAAGACCAATGAGATTGGGCAAATCCAAGATGATAAAGTAGAAGCAATCAGTCATGCTTTCCAATTATTTCTACCAAAATTACTTTAAAATAATGTCTCAAGTCAAATTCTGGAATGGTAGAGCCAACAAAAGATCAAGTTGAGACATTTTTCTAGGTCAAGATAACTTACGAAGTAAGAAAGAGAGAGCTGATGGGGTGCAGCATCAAAATGGTGGAGGGAAGACAGAAAATTGCATAAGTTCTTCCAGTTTCCCTCAAAAACAATATGAAATCAAACTTCTGAATAGAATGTGGAATGACAGAACCTATGACAGATAGAATAAAATAATTTTCCAACTCAAGAGAGGTTGGAACGACTTCTGCATGTGTCAGTCTCATTGCGGTGAAAGAAGTGTGCATATTAGTTCAGATGGTGCTCAGAAAAGCCAGTGGGATGGTCTTAATCACAACACATATCAAAACTCAACTATTCTTTTATTAGGGCAATTAGAAAGGATATACATATGGAGAAGGTGAGGGAATAAATTGACTTTGATATGATGATGTTTTATTTTATTTCATATTTTTCTTTAGTTACATTAAAACTATCTGTTTTACATTTGTTTTTAAGATTTTGGAGTTTTATGTTCTCTCCCTTATCCCCATTCACAATTAAGAAACCACATGATAACACAAAACATTTCCATAAAAGTCAAATTGTTAAAGAAAACCTAGATCTCCCATCCTAATGTAAATAAAAACCCTTCAGACAAATTAAGTTAAAAAGAAAGAGAGAGATAAAGGGAGAAAGAGAGAATATTTCAATCTGTAATCAGATACAATTATTTTTTTGCCTGGGGATAAATAAGTTTTTTCAACATAAGTCCTTCAGAGTAGTCATGGATGGTTATGTTACTGAGCACAGCAAAGTCATTTATACCTGGTCATTTCAGAACATTTACATTATTTTGTATAAATACATTTGACTTTGTTCATGAAGGACTTTCTGTTTGTTTGCCTAAGAGCATCTTGCTCATCATTTTTTAGAGAACAATAATATTCTATCATAACCTCATACACAAATACCATGGGTTTTTTTGAGCCATTTCCCAAATTATAGACATCTCTTCAATTTCCTTTTTTTGTTGTTGTTCTGAAAAGAGAGCTGCCATGAATATTTTTATACATGTAGTACATGTAGATCATTTTCCTTTTTTTTTTTTTTTTTCTGAATCTCTTTTGGTACTCATGTGTGTAGTGGTGTCATTATATCAAAGGATATACATGAATTTATAGCCCTTAGACACAGACCATATCTGTTGATAATTTATCAATTGGGGCATGGATCTTACTTTTTATAAATTTAACTCAGTTCTATGTTCGAAAAATGAGGCTTTATCAGGAAAAAAAAAAAACTTGCTTCAAAAATGTTTTACAATTACTATTGCTAACTGCAATCTCCCCTTTTATTCTCTTTTTCTTTCACTTTATCCCTCCGCAAAAGTATTGCTACTGACCACTCCTTCCCCCAATATATTCTCTCTTTTATTACCCTGCCCCATTTCCATATCTGCTAATCTTCCTATTTTATTGCAGGTTAAGATAGATTTCTGTACCTTTATTGAATATGTATGCCATTTTCTCTTTGAGCCAATTCTGATGAGAGTAAGGTTTGCTCAGTCTCCTTTTCCTCCTCTTCACCTTAGCTGTAATCTTTTACTAGCTTCATTTTTATCGCAGATAATTTTCATCATTTCATTCTATCCTTTCCCTTTCTCCCAGTACATTACTCTTTTATCCCTCAATTTCATTACATTTTTTAAAAATATTATTTCTTCATTTTCAACTCACACCTGTAACCTCTATCTATATATTATCCTTCTAATTGTCATAATAATGACAAAGTTCTAATGAATTAAAAGCATCATCCTCCCATGGAGGAATGTAACAGATGCACCTTAATACATACTATAGAGGGCCAGAACTCTGGAAAACTATGCTTGAAACAAGGATACTTAGAGCAGGGTCTTTACTCAGCCTGATGGATGAGATAATGGTTCACATATACTTAGTACTTAGTATGGTGATGTAATGGTTCTACAGTTGGCAAATGCTCAGTGTGTGATAGTGATTTAATTGTTCTAGGGTATTTAAGAGCTGAGAGGATTGGAGAGAGGGAGAGTGGGGAGAATGTGAGTGAGTGTGTGCTTGAGCTCGATCTCAGAGTCCAGACTGCAGACTCCAGACTCCATCCTTGACCATCCTCATGATGGCTCTCCTGCCTTCATCACTTCTCCTAAGGCTAAGGCTCATCCCATGAACCTCCATAAAGCCAGTCTGAAAACTACAAAGTGCTTTATGATATCACTTTACTGATTATGCTTCTCCTTATGTTTCTCCAGAATTCCATATTTGACAATAAAATTTCCATTCAGCTTTGTTATTTTTATTACGAATGTATTAAAAACCTCTATTTTGTTGAATCACCAACTTTTTCTCTGAAAGATTATATTCAGTTTTTTGGGTAAGTGATTCTTGGTTGCAATCCTAGCTCCACAGCTATCTGAATTATCATATTGCAAGATCTCTGGTCCTTTAATGCAGAAGCTGCTAAATTGTGTGTCATCCTGACTTTGGCTCCATCTTCCTTTCTCACAAATAAATTTAACAACAAATTAACACAGAAGAAATTAGGAGGCTAATAGAATTTTAGAAAACTTAAATATGAAAGAACTGTGGAGAAAAACTGAATGGGGATAGAAAGGAATATGAATTTTTAAACAGTACATGGTACTTACACAAAAATTGAGCAAATATTAGAAAATTAAAAACCTCATGATCAAATGGTAAAACAAAAACAAAAAAAAAATCATATTTTTCAGATGTTACAATACAAAATTGCATGTGATCAAGGGTCAAGGAAAATAGATAAAAACTAATTAGAAATTAAATAATCTAATCCTAAAGAATGACTGGATCAAACAAAAAGGTCATAGAAACAACTGATTGATAATTTCTTTCAAGAGAATGACAATGATGAGACAACATACCTAAGTCTATGAGATGCAACCAAAGTAGTTCTTAGAACAAATTTCATATGTATTAATACTTATATTAATATAATAGAGAAAGAGAAGAACAATAAATCAATAAGTAAAAAGGAGAGAAAAAGAACAAATCAACTCTCCAATTAAATTCCAAAATAGAAATTCTGAAGATCAAAGTAGAGATTAATGAAATTGAAAGAAAACTTTTGAAATAATAAATACAACAATATGTTGGTTTTGTGAAAAAAAACTAATATACATGACTGCATAATTTGATTATAAAATAGAAAGAAAAAAATCAAATTACCAGTATTAATTATGAAAAAGTGGCACATACCACCAATGAAGAAAAAATTGTAGCAATAATCAGAAACTATTTTGCCCAATTGTATGCAAAGTAATGTGTCAATCTGATTAAAATGGATGAATATTTACTAAAATAGAATCTTTTGGATTAACAGAAGAGGACATAAAAGAATTAAGTAATCCTATTTTAGAAAAAAATGAAATTGCACAAATAATCAATGAACTCCATAAGAAAAAAAAAATCCAACACCATATTGATTTGCAGGTAAATTCTACCACAAATTTAAAGGACAATTAATTCCAAAACTATATAAACTATTTGGAAAAATAGGGGAGAACAAGCCCTGACAAATTAAATTTATGACACAAATATGGTCTTCATACCTAAAGCACAAATTTCAAATAACAAAAAGTAAATTATACACTAATTTCCTTAATGAATGTTTATGCAAAAATGTTAAATAAAATGTTGGCAAAGAAAATACAGTGATTTATCACAGGTTAATATATTATGATTGGTTGAATTTTATACTAAGAAAAAAAAGTTCAATATGAGGAAAACTATTGGCATAATTGACCACATTAATAACAACAACAACAAAAATATGATAATATTTTATATAGCTTTTTATTTAAAACATATATGTATGGGTAATTTTTCAGCATTGACAATTACAAAACCTTTTGTTCTAACTTTTCCCCTCTTTCTGCCCACTCCTTCCCCCAGATGGCAAGTTGACCAATATATGTTAAATATGTTAAAGTATAGATTAAATACAATAAATGTGTACATGTCCATACAGTTATTTTGCTGTACAAAAAGAATTGGATTTTGAAATAGTGTACAATTAACCTGTGAAGGAAATCAAAAATGCAGGTTGACGAAAATAAAGGGATTGGGAATTCTATGTAGTGGTACATAGTCATCTCCCAGAGTTCTTTTGCTGAGTGTAGCTGGTTCACTTCATTACTGCTCTACTAGAATTGCTTTGGTTCATCTCATTGTTGAAGAGGGCCACGACCATCAGAACTGATCATCATATAGTATTGTTGTTGAAGTATATAATGATCTCTTGGTCTTGCTAATTTCATTCAGCATCAGTTCATGTAAGTCTTTCCAGGCCTTTCTGAAATCATCCTAGTGGTAATTTCTTACAGAACAATAATATTGATATACCACAATTTATTCAGCCATTCTCCAATTAATTGGAGTAGGTAATTAAATGGATCTTCTTTATGTTGAAGATAAACACTTCAATCAGAATATATTTTCATACAGTATTGTTGTGCTTTTAATCCTTGTGTTTTTTATCATTCCAGCATTATTTTTGAGGCTGATTTAACTAGTTGGTATTGAGGGAAGAAGGGAGCTTAGAAATTCACATGTATCTTCTCCACCATCTTGGCTCCACCCCCCAGTTTTCTTATTATTCAACCATTCCTGGTATAAATTCTATTTGATCATGATGTATTATCCTGCTGATTATTTTGTGTAGTCTTTTTGTTATGTCTTACTTAAAATTTTAGCATCAATATTCATTAGGGAGATTGGTCTATAACTTTCTTTCTGTGTTTTCAACCTACCTGGTTTAGGTATCAGTGCCATTCTGTGTCATCAAAGGAATTTGATAGGACTCCTTCATTCCCTATTTTTTCAAATAGTTTATATAATAATGTGGCTAATTGTTCTTTAAATGTTTGGTAGAAATCACATGTAAATCCATCTGTTCCTGGGAATATTTTCTTAGGGAGTTGATTAATAGTTTGTTCTATTTCTTTTTTCTGAAACGGAACTATTTAAGCAATTTAATTCCTCCTCTATTAATCTGGGAAGCCTATATTTTTGGCGGTAATCATCCATTTCACTTAGGTTATCAACTTTATTGGCATGAAGTTAGGCAAAGTAACTCCTTATTATTGTTATAATTTCCTCTTCATTGGTGGAAAGTTCTCCTTGTTCATTTTTAAGACTAAGAATTTGATTTTCCTTTTTCCTTTTTCTAATCAGATTTACCAAAGGTTTATCTATTTTATTGTTTTTTTCATAAAAACAAGTCTTAATTTTATTTATTAACTCAAAAGATTCTTTTTACTTTCAATATTATTAATTTGTCCTTTTAATTTTAGAATTTCAAGTTTAGTATTTGATTGGGGTTTTTTAATTTGTTCTTTTCCTAGCTTTTTAAGTTGCGAGCTCAATTCATTGATCTTCTCTTTCTCTATTTTATTCAAGCAAGCCTTTAAAGATATACAATTTTACCTTATTACCGCTTTGGCTGCATCCCACAGATTTTGGTATGATGTCTCATCATTGTCATAATCTTGAATGAAATTATTAATTGTGTCTATAATTTGCTGTTTCACCCAATCATTCTTTTTGAAATTATTTTTATAATTATATTTTTGATAGTACATATTCCTGAGTAATTTTTTTACATTATCTCTTGTATTCACTTTTCCAAATTTTCCCCTCCTTCCCTCTACTACCTCCCCTAGATGACAGGCAATCCCATACATATTAAATGTGTTACAGTATATCCTAGATACAATATATGTGTGTAAAACCAATTTTCTTGTTGCACAGTAAGAATTGGATTCCAAAGGTATAAGTAACCTACGTAGAAAGACAGTAGTGCTAACAGTTTACATTCAATTCCCAGTGTTCCTTCTCTGGGTGTAGCTGTTTTTATCCATCACTGATCAACTGGAAGTGAATTAGATCTTCTTTATGTTGAAGATATCCACTTCAATCAGAATATATCCTCATACATTATCATTGTTGAAGTGTATGGTGATGTCCTGGTTCTGCTCATTTCACACAGCATCAGTTCATGTAAGTCTCTCCAAACCTCTCTGTATTCATCCTGCTGATTATTTGTTATAGAGCAATAATATTCCATAACCTTCATATACCACAATTTACCCAACCATTCTCCAATTAATGTGCATTCATTCATTTTCCAGTTTCTAGCCACTACAAAAAGAGCTGCCACAAACATTTTGGCACATATAGGTCCCTTTCCCTTCTTTAGTATTTCTTTGGTATATAAGCCCACTAGTAGCACTGCTGGATCAAAGAGTATGCACAATTTGATAACTTTTTGGGCATAGTTTCAAATTGCTCTCCAGAATGGTTGGATTCTTTCACAACTCCACCAACAATGCATCAGTGTCCCAGTTTTCCCACATCCCCTCCAATATTCATCATTAGCTTTTCCTGTCATCTCAGCCAATCTGACAGGTGTGTAGTAGTATCTCAGAGTTGTCTTAGTTTGCATTTCTCTAATCAGTAGTGATTTGGAACACTCTTTCATATGAGTGGATATAGTCTCAATTTCATCATCTGAAAATTATCTGTTCATATCCTTTGACCATTTATCAATTGGAGAATGGTTTGATTTCTTATAAATTAGAGTCAGTTCTCTATATATTTTGAAAATTAACTATTTTTGCCTTCCTGCAAAAAAGAAGTTTTTCTGTAAAACAAACAAAAGTTTTAGATCTTTATGTCCTAATAAATGGTCAATTTTTTATAGGTTCCATGAACTACTGAGAAGAAAGTATGCTCCTTTCTGACACCATTCAGTTTTCTCCAAAGATCTATCATACCTAATTTTTCTAATATTCTATTTACCTTCTTAATTTCTTTCTTATTTTTTGTGGTTTTATTTATCTAATTCTGAGTATGCAAGGTGGAGATCTCCCACTATTATAATTTTGCTGTCTGTTTCTTATTGCAACTTTCTTAACTTCTCCTTTAGGAAGTTAGATGATATACCACTTGGTGCATATATATTTAGTATTGAAATTGTTTCATTGTCTATGCTACCCTTTAGCAAGATATAGTTTCCTTCCTTATCTCTTTTGATTAGATCATTTTTTGCTTTTACTTTATTTGAGATAATGATGGCTACACCTGCTTTTTTGACTTCACCTGAAGCATATTAGATTCTGCTCTAGCCTTTTACCAATAGTCTATATGTTTCTCCCTGCTTTAAATGTGTTTCCTGTAAACCACATATTGGATTCTGAAAATCCTATCTTCTATCTGCCTTAGCTTTATGGGAGAGTTCATCCCATTCACCTTTACAGTTAAAATTACTAATTCTGTATTCACTGATAATAAGATTAGTATCCCCAGATTATACTTTTCTTTTTCTTGGCCCCCTCTTACTTCCCTCTCCAGTATTAAACTTGTGGGTACTACTTGCATCTCGCAATTCTCCTTCTTTAGATTCCCTCCCTCTGTCCTTTTGAATCCCTTACTCTTTCTTGTACCCTTTCTATATTACTCTTTTTCTTTTCCCTTGTCATCTCCCACTTTTTAATGAGGTGAGAGGGAATTCTCTGCAAAACATATATTTCAATTATTTTCTCTTTAAGCCAATTCTGATGAGAGTATGATTCACAAAATGTTTCCACCCCCTCTCTAAATTCCCTCAGGTATATTAGTTTCCCTTGGCCTCTTTGTAGGATGTAGTTTCCTTCTTTTTATCTCTCCTTTTCCCTTTTTCTGACACTATATCCTTTCTATTTCTACATCCCTTTTTATGCTATATAAGTAATATAAAATTATTACATGTACTCTTTATGTATATCCACTATAGAAATGCAGTTCTCAAAGGTTATTTTTTACCTTTTTCTGCTTCTCTTGACTGCTATAGTTGGAGATCAAATTTTCTGTTTAGATCTGTTTTTTTTTTTTTTTTTTTTTTTTTTTTTTTGGTATCCCCAGATTATACTTTTCTTTTTCTTGGCCCCCTCTTACTTCCCTCTCCAGTATTAAACTTGTGGGTACTACTTGCATCTCGCAACTCTCCTTCTTTAGATTCCCTCCCTCTGTCCTTTTGAATCCCTTACTCTTTCTTGTACCCTTTCTATATTACTCTTTTTCTTTTCCCTTGTCATCTCCCACTTTTTAATGAGGTGAGAGGGAATTCTCTGCAAAACATATATTTCAATTATTTTCTCTTTAAGCCAATTCTGATGAGAGTATGATTCACAAAATGTTCCACCCCTCTCTAAATTCCCTCAGGTATATTAGTTTCCTTGGCCTCTTTGTAGGATGTAGTTTCCTTCTTTTTATCTCTCCTTTTCCCTTTTTCTGACACTATATCCTTTCTATTTCTACATCCCTTTTTATGCTATATCAGTAATATAAAATTATACATGTACTCTTTATGTATATCCACTATAGAAATGCAGTTCTCAAAGGTTATTTTTTACCTTTTTCTGCTTCTCTTGACTGCTATAGTTGGAGATCAAATTTTCTGTTTAGATCTGTTTTTTTTTTTTTTTTTTTTTTTTTTTTGGTTTTTTGTTTTTGTTTTTGTTTTTTTGTTTTGTTTTTTTTCCTTAGAAATTCATCTGTTTCATTAAATGTCCATCTTATTCCATGGAAGAAAATGCTCAGCTTAGCTGGGTAGTTTGTTCTTGGCTGCATTTCAAGTTCTTTAATCTTTCAGAATATCAAATTCCAGGCCCTTCTATCCTTTAATGTGGAAGCAGCTAGATCTTGAATCATCCTTTTTGTGGCACCTTGGTATTTGAATTGTTTTTTTCTTGCTGCTTGTAATGTTTTTTTCCTTTGTTTGATAGTTCTGAAATTTTGCCACAATATTTCTTGAAGTTTTTATTTTAGGGTCTTTTTCAGAAGGTGTTCAATGAATTCTTTCAATGTCTATTTTACATTCTGATTCTATTGCATTTGTGCAGTTCTCTTTGATGATTTCCTGTAAAATAGTATCTAGGCTCTTTTTTTTTTCATCATAATTTCTGGGAAGCCCAATGATCTTCGGATTATCTCTCCTAGTTCTATTTTCCAGATCTGTTGTTTTTCCAAGTAGATATTTAACACTTTTTTGTAGTTTTTTTTTTTTTTTTTTTTTTTTGGTTTTACTTGACTGATTCTTGATGTCTCAATGAATCATTCATTTCTATTTCTTCAGTTCTGATTTTTAATGAGTTATTTTCTTCATTAGCTTTTTTTTTTAACTTTTTTTTGTATATGTACAATTTAATTTTTAAATGAGTTGCTTCGCTCTATGGAATTTTTTTTTCCATTGCACTTTTTTTTTTTTTTTTTTTTTTTGTTACTGAGTTAATTTTTTTCCCCCCAATGTGCAAATTCGTCTTTCCTGGGAGTTCTTTGTCTTTTCCAATTCACAAATCCTGCACTTCCTGGGAGTTCTTTACCTTTTAAATTCACATTTTAGGATGTTGTTGCTCTCCTGCATATCTTCTGTTTCCTTTCCCCATTTTTCTTCTAGTTCTTTTTAAAGATTTTTTAGAGGTTTTTTTGTTTGTTTTTTTTTGTTTGTTTGTTTGTTTTTGTTTTTTGTTTTGTTTTGTTTTGTTTTGTTTTTTTTCTGGGAGGACTTTTTGTAATGGGGAACAGGTTACATCTCCCTTTGGGATATTGCTGGAGACTGCCTGCTATTAGTCTCCTCAGGGTTGAAAACCTGTTTTCTTTCTGTGTAGAAGTTATTGATTGTACTTTTGATTTTTTTACTCATTTTTTAAAAGCCTTTAGGGTCTGCCTTCAGAGCAAGGAGGTTACCAGCTTCCTCTGCAGAGGAGGAATATTTATATGGGCAGTAGCTATCCTGTCTATGGGCTGCAAAGAGAGGCCAGATTGTGAGGGTTCTCTGGGAAAAGCTCCAATGCAGACGGGAAGTGACTCAGATTCAGGCCTGGGTATTAAGGGCTGAGCTGCAAATGTGCCCTGCAAGGAGCCCACTGTGAGGATTAGCAACTGCTTTGGGGCTAAAGGCTGAGCAACAAAAGTATCACTGTCCCTTGCAAAAGCCCACTTTGAGTATTAACAGCTGCTTTATCCCTCATGGCACCAGAAGTGTCTCTGCCTGTGGAGCATAGTTGAGCTGGGGAAATTCCACCTCCCCAGGCCAAGCCCCTCATTGTGCAGATTAGAGGCTGCCCCGGGCTATGCTCCCTGCTGTGTGTATTTGTGACTGCCCCACCAAGAGAGCCCCTAGCTGCAGAATGCTGCTGAGGAGCTGTATTATGGTCTGTGCTGAGTCACTTCTCGTTGTAGATGGGTGCAACCAGATCCTATTAGGCTCTGGAAACCCTCAGAGTACCCTCTACCCTAGGCTCTAATTCTCTGCTAGTCCACTACTCTGTGACCAAAGCAAAGCAGTCAGACTATGGCAGAGAGTTCTATGTTAAACCACAGAGGCCACCATCGCTCTAGATTCTATCACTGCATGCTCTGGTCTGTTCCCACTGCTCAGGACAAACCTTTTCTGGAATCTTCCAGGTTATCTTTGGCTGGTAAGTTGTTGTATGTACTTCCAATTTTCATGAAGTTTACCAATCAAGCTCTATTTTTGAGGCTGATTTAAAGATTGGTAATGAGGTTAAGAAAGGAGCTTAGAAAGTCATGTGTGCCTTCTCCTCCATCTTGGCTTTGCTCCAATCTGATAACCTTGATACTTGCAGAAAAACAGCTTTCAATGAAATATAGCATCCATCCTTATTAAAAATTATAAAGAGAAAATGAATAAATGAGTTTTCACTAAAACTATATAGAAACTAGGTATAGACCAAACTTTCACACCCCATACCAAGATGTGGTTGAAATGGATACATGCTTTTGGTGTAAAGAATGATGTTATAAGTAACAGAAGAGTAAGAAATAGTTTATCTGTGTAAGTTTTGGAAAGGGAAGAAATGAATGAGCACAAAAATAAAGATAATTATGGAATGCAAAATTGATAAATTTTATTACATTAAAAGTTTTTTTGCAAAAAACAAACTAATTCAGTCAAGGTTAAAAGGGAAACCAAAAGATGGGAAACATTTTTTCTAATTAATGTTTCTGATAATGGCCTTATTTTTAAATTATATAAATAACTTAGTAAAATTTATAAGAATACAAGTCATTCATTCTCCAGATGATAAATTGTTAAAGGATATAAAGAGATAATTTATACATGAAAACATTTATGCCATTTATAGTCATATAAAATAATGCTCTACATCACTGTTGATTAGAGAAATGCAAATTAAACCAATTCTGAGATATCACCTCATCTCTATCAGACTGGCTAAGATGGAAGGAAAAAATAATAATAAGTATTGGAGAGGATGTGGGAAAACTGGGACACTGATGCATTTGGTGGTATTTTGAAATGATCCAAAAATTCTGGAGAGAAATTTGGAAATATGTCCAAAGGCCTATAAATCTGTACATACCCTTTCAGCTAGCAGTGTCTCTACTAAGTCTGTATACCAAAGAGATCATATAGGAGCGAAAGTATCCATATGTGCAAGAATGTTTGTAGCAGCCCTTTTTAAGTGGCAAGGGATTAATAATTGAGTGGATGCCCATCAGTTTGGGAATGGCTGAATAAATCATGGTATATAAATATAAGATAATATTATTGTTCTATAAGAAATGATTAGTAAGATGATTTTAGAAAAGTCTTAAAAGACATACATTAACTATTGCTGAGTGGAGCAATTAGAATCAGGAAAACAGTGTTCACAGCAATAGTATGGTTGTGTGATGATCAACTATAATAGATATAGTTCTTCTCAGTTCTTCTCTGATCAAAAGCAATTACAACAAACTGTGAATGGAAGATATCATCCACATCCAGAGAGAGAATTATGGAGACTGAATGTCATAGGAATTATAATGTTTTCACAATTTTTTTAATCTTGAATTTTTCTTTCTCATTATGTTTCTTTTTATTCTTATTTTTCTCTTGCAAAATGATGCATTTAGATATATTTAAAGAAAATTATGTACATGTATAACAAAAAAATTTAAAATGAAGATTTTTCCAATATGTAAGAAGGACAGAGATAGAGACAGAGGCATACACAGAGAAAGTGAGACAGACATCCCCAGAAAAAGGCACAGACAGAGAGAAAGAGATAATTTTGTAAAGATTAGCCCAGAGCCCTTGAGAATGAAACACTAGTGTAGGATGTACTGGAAGCACTAGCCGCTTCAGTGAGCTGAAGTTACAAACAGTAACATATCTGGTAACTGGTCAGAAAGATTATTGGGTAGCAATGTGATAGTATTAGAAATAAGACAAAGTGTTGTTTTTTATTCCCATTATTATATTCACTTCTGGGTCACAGTAAAGGTCATAAAAGAGTTCTTTAGATCAAGAGGAAGTAGGTGTCCTGACAAATAAAGTATTTAAAAAAAATAAAATATAGTTTCTGATAACCAGGAATCAAGGGCCCTAAGGTATTGCATAGATTTCAATGCCAAGGGATCAGGAATATTCCTATATATGGATTATATCTTTGTGTGTGTGTGTGTGTGTGTGTGTGTGTAAATCCAATTTTCTTGTTGCATGTTAAGTATTAGATTCTGAAGGTATAAGTAATCTGGGTAGATAGACAGTAGTGCAAATAGTTTATATTCAATTCCCAGTGATCCTTCTCTGGGTATAGTTGTTTCTTTCCATCATTGATCAGCTGGAAGTGAGGTTGATCTTCTTTATGTTGAAGATATCCACTTACGACTTCTGGCCAAGATGGTGGCGTGGAGGCAGACAGCTGCTTGAGCTCCATGTTTTCTCTCAGGATTTACTTCATGACAAGCCTCAGAGTTAATGCTTGACTGGAATAGAAACCCACAAATAATCACCAACAGAAGACATCCTTGAAATTCGGCAGAGAATGTCTGTGTTTACTCAGGGAAGGGAGGGTAGAACAGACTGGACACAGATTAAGGGCAGGCAAGCCAGAGTGAGACAGGCAGCTCACACAGCTCAGACCTGAGGAGGGAGGGGTACAATCTCTTCCGTTTTTACCCCAGTGTGGGAACTCCATCTTGGCAGCAAGCCAGGAGCAGCAGAGAGGGTGTAAACACCTGAGGAGAAGAATAAAACCCCAGAAAGCTAGTATCTCTCCAGACTGGCCACCCCCACCCCCCACCTGGAGTGACTCAGCACATTCTCAGACCTGCAGAGCACAGACGCAGAACAGCCATCGTGGTCCTGTTAGTTCCTCACCACTGTCTGCCTCAATCTGTAGAGGAAGCCCAGTAACAGCATCCAGCCCCATCCCCCCAGAAACAGACCAGGTGTTTCTCTTGTCAATTTGTTTTCTTCAATTCTCGCTCTGACAAAATGAACAAAAAGTTTAAAAGGGCTCTAACTATTGACAGCTTCTGTATGGAGAGAGAGCAGACTTCAAGTACTGAGGACACTAAAAGCAGATTGTCCCCAGAGGAATCCCCTAAGGGTGGTATGAGCTGCTCCTCAATACATAAGACTCTCATAGAAGAAATCAAAAAGGCTCTCACAAAAGAGCTAGAAGAGGAATGAGAAAAGGAAAGGGAAGCTTGGCAAGAGAGCCTGGAGAAGTTATCCAGAGTGGATAAAGAGAACAAATCATTGAGAAATAAAATTAGTAAATTAGAAATGGTAAACAACTCCAAGGAAAACAGGATTAGTGAGCTGGAAAAAGAAAACAGCTCTCTAAAAAATAAAATGGATGAAATGGAAAAAAATTCCATAGAAGAAAAAAAACTCACTTAAAAACTCAATTGGACAATTACAAAAATATATAAAAAAAGTAAGTGAAGAAAATACATCATTAAAAATTAGACTCGAACAAGTAGAAATGAATGACTCAAGGAGAAACCAAGAAGTAGTCAAGCAAAATCAGAAAAACAAAACAATTGAAAAGAATGTCAAGTACCTTCTTAGAAAGACAACACATCCAGGAGAGACAATTTGAGAATAATCGGACTCTCTGAAAAATGTGAAGCAAAAAAAAAAGCCTGGACATTATTTTCCAGGAAATTATTAAAGAGAACTGCCCAGACGTTTTGGAAACAGAGGGTTAAATAAACAGTGAAAAAATTCATCGATCACCTACTGAAAGGGAACCTAAAATCAAAACACCAAGAAATATATTGGCCAAGTTCAATAACAATCAGAATAAGGGAAAAATACTGGAAGCTTCAAGAAAAAAGCAATTCAGATATGGAGGAGGCACAATAGGATAACCCAGGATCTAGCAGCATCCACATTAAAAGAGCAAAGGGCCTGGAACATGATAGATCTTTGGTGAAACCTAAATGGAGACAGAAAGAAGTATACTTTCTTCTCAGCAGTTCATGGAACCTATACAAAAATTGATCATATACTAGGGCATAAAAACCTCAAAATTAAGTGCAGTAAGGCAGAAATAGTAAATGTATCCTTTTCAGACCACAATGTAATTAAAATTATATTTAATAAAAAGCCAGGGGAAAATAGACCAAAAAATAATTAGAAACTAAATAATATTATACTAAAGAATGATTGAGTAAAACAGCAAATCATAGACATAATTAAAAACTTCACCCAAGAAAATGACAATAATGAGACATCATACCAAAATGTGTGGGATACAGCCAAAGCAGTAATTAGGGGAAGTTTTATATCTCAACAGGCCTACTTGCATAAAATAGAGACAGAGAGGGTCAAGGAATTGGGCTTACAACTAAAATTGCTAGAAGAGGAACAAAGTAAAAACCCCCAGACAAACATGAAACTTGAAATTCTAAAAAAAAAGGTGAGATTAATAAAATTGAAAGTAAAAAAAAAAAAAAAAAACAACAACAAAACTATTGAATTAATTATTAAAACTAAGAGTTAGTTCTATGAAAAAACCAACAAAATTGACAAACCCTGAGTTAACCTGATTTAAAAAAAAGGAAAGAAAAAAAGCAAATTGTTAGTCTTGAAAATGAAAAGCGAGAACTCACCACTAATGAAGAGGAAATTAGAACAATAGTTAGGATCTAATTTGCTCAACTTTATGTCAATAAATTCGAGTTATAACTTAAATGAAATGGAAGAATACCTTAAAAAATATAGCTTACCCAGATTAACAGAGGTAGAAGTAAGTAGTCTAAATAGTCCTATCTCAGAAAAAGAAATAGAACAAGCTATTAACCAACTTCCTAAGAAAAAAATCCCCAGGACCAGATGGATTTACATGTGAATTCTACCAAACATTTTAAGAACAACTAATGCCAATCCTATATAAACTATTTGAAATAATAGGGATTGAAGGAGTCCTACCAAATTCCTTTTATGACACAGACATAGTACTGATACTTAAACTTGCTTGAGAGCATAGGAATAAATGGACTATTCTTAAAATAATAACAAGCATATATTTAAAACTGTCAGTAAACATCATATGTAATGGCGACAAACTGGAACCTTTCCCTGTAAGATCAGGAGTGAAACAAGGTTGCCCACTAACCCCAATACTATTCAATATAGTACTAGAAATGCTAGCCTGGGTAATAAGAGCCGGGAAAGAGATTCAAGGAATTAGAGTAGGAAATGAGGAAAGCAAACTATCACTCTTTGCAGATGACATGATGGTATACTTAGAGAACCCCAAAGACTCTGCTAAAAAGCTATTAGAAATAATTCAGAACTTTAGCAAAGTTGCAGGATACAAAATAAATCCACATAGATCCTCAGCATTTTTATACATTACCAACACAATCCAAGAGCAAGAGATACAAAGAGAAATTCCATTCAAAATAACAGTTGATAGTATAAAATATTTGGTAATATATCTACCAAAGGAAAGTCAGGAATTATATGAGAAAAATTATGAAACACATTCCACAAAAATAAGGTCAGATTTAAATAATTGGAAAGACATTGAGTGCTCTTGGATAGGCTGAGCGAATATAATTAAGTTGACAATACTCACTAAACTAATCTATTTATTTAGTACTATACCAATCAGACTCCCAAGAAACTATTTTAATGACCTAGAAAAAATAACAACAGAATTCATATGGAAGAATAAAAGGTCGAGAATTGCAAGGGAAGAGGGGGGCGGAGCCAAGATGGCAGAGAAGAAACACACGACTCCGTGAACGTCCTCACTCCCTCGCAACCAATTAGATACATTACGTCTCAAAATAAGCCCAGGACTGACAGATACCACAAGGACTGGAAGCACAACTTACCAGCTGAAGAGAATCTGGAGTTTCAACAGAGAAGGTCAGTTCCCAGGGGAGGAAGAAGAGAGACCAGCACAGACGGTGGGGTAGTGGCACACTGCACCCATTGCGCTGGGAAGGGCTCTGGGATCAGAGAAGCCACTGAGGTAAAGGAATCTGGCACAGGCTGTTAGCTCTTCTCTGCTAATTATTTAGCAGTTCAGAAGAGAAAGCCAAAATATTTTAAAATTCAGATTAGATTTTCCCCTGACCCTGGAGGTGACTCAGCAGATCTCGGCACCAGGGGGCGTGGCCTCAGCTACCACCTGAGAATAGTTAAGAGATTGAGAAGTGGGTGGATACTGCCCAAGGCAACACACACTGCCTAGTTTAGCTGGAGGGAGTGGAACTCAGCTCCAGGAAGTCCCAGAGAAGCGGAACCTTTGAACTAGGGACCGAGGTTTCTGGCAGACACTTCCCAGTTTGAGCACAGGGGCTTTTTTCGTCACCTGCTGCAGACATCCATGCCCCACCCCGACACATAGACTAGGCTTTGTGCTGCCTTTACAGTTCAGTCTCAAATCTCAGGGAAGCCTCTAAAACACAGCGCCCTCCGCACAGCAGTGCTAATCACCTCTGAGGCACTTCCAGGGAGGGGGTGGGGAACTCTCTCCGAGAGCTCTATCTTAGCTCAGGCGCGGGGGCCGCTGCATCCATCCAGTCTGGGAGGAAGCTGGTAAAGAAGTAAATAAATAATTTCCTACCCCAGGGACAGACCCCAAAAGATTTTTTTAAGTATGAGCAAAAAAGCCAGAAAAACTATAGATTCCTTCTGCACAGAGAAAGAGCAGGTATCCAACCCCGAGGAAGTTAACAGCAGAGAGTCAGCAGATAACAACCTAAAGGGGAACGATTCCTGCCCCCCATCACATAACTCTCTCCTAGAAGAAACTCTTAAAAAATTGAGGGAGATTGAAGAAAAATGGGGAAAGGAAAGGGAAGCTATGATATAGAATAACAACATCCTGAAATTGGAGTTGGAAAAAATAAAGAATTCACAGGAGATGCAGGGAAACAAAATTTATGAATTAGAAAAGGTTAAAAAAACACAGGAAAGTAGGATTTCTGAATTGGAAAAGATAAAAAAGTCTCAAGAAAATAGAATTTCTGAATTGGAAAAAGAAAATAATTCTCAAAAAAACAAAATTAGGGAAATGGAAAAAAATTCAATAGAGCAAAATAATTCATTTAAAAACGAACTGTGAAAGAAGAAAATAACTCCTTAAAAGTCAGGATGGAACAAATAGAAATGAATGATTCACAGAGAACCCAAGAATCAGTCATACAAAACAAAAAAAAAAAAAATGAGAAGCTGGAAAACAACGTCAAATACTTACTGGGAAAATCTATAGACCTGGAAAATAGATCTAGGAGAGATAATCTGCGGATTATTGGACTTCCAGAAAACTATGACCAAAAAAAGAGCCTAGATTCTATTTTACAGGAAATTATCAAAGAGAACTGTCCAGAGATAATAGAAACAGAAGGGAAAGTAGATGTGGAAAGAATTCATCGAACTCCTTCTGAAATAGACCCTAAAAAAAGAACACCACGGAATATTGTGGCTAAGCTGCAGAATTACCACACAAAGGAGAAAATCCTGCAAGCAGCTAGAAAAAAACAATTTAAATACCAAGGTGCCACAATAAGGGTCACCCAAGATCTGGCTGCCTCCACATTAAAAGATAGAAGGGCCTGGAACCTGATATTCCGCAAGGCAAAAGATCAAGGACTGCAACCAAGAATGAACTACCCAGCTAAGTTTAGCATCTTTTTCCATGGAAGAAGATGGTCATTCAATGAAACAGAGGAATTCTATATGTTTCTAAGAAAAAAACCAGACTTAAACAAAAAATTTTGATCTACATCCACAAGACTGAAGAGAAACAGAAAAAGGTACACAGAACCCTTGAGAACTGTAACTCTGTTTTGAGTATATATAAAGTACTCAAGGATAATTTGATTTTACTGATATAAAAGAAAAAAAGGGGGGTGTAGTAAAGGGAAGGAGGTCGGTTCAGAAAAAGGGGAAGGAATGATAAAAAGGGGAAACTACATACCAGGAAGAGGCATAGAAAATACACCATATCTGAGGGAACTTAGTGAGGGGGAGAATCATTGTGTGAATCTTACTCTCATCAGGAGAGGCTCAAAGAGTAAATAATTAACATATTTGTTTTTTAGAGAATTTTCTCTCACCTCATTAAAAGGGTGGAGAGGAAAAGGGAAAAGGAAAAGGAGAATAAGTGAAGGGACTTGGAGGGAGGGGGGAGGGATCCTAAAAAAAAAAAAAAAAAAAAAAAAGAGGGAGGGTTGCGCGTCACAAGGGGGGTCTGTAAATTAAATATTGGGGAGGGGGATCAGGGGGGTCAAGGGAAAAAGCATAATCTGGGGAATAATACGATGGCAGGAAATACAGAATTAGTAATTTTAACTGTAAATGTAAATGGGATGAACGATCCCATCAAACGGAGACGGATAGCAGATTGGATCAAAAAGCAGAACCCTACAATATGTTGTCTACAGGAAACACACTTAAAGCAGGGAGATACATACAGAGTAAAGGTAAAAGGTTGGAACAGAGCCTATTATGCTTCAGGTAAAGCCAAAAAAGCAGGGGTAGCTATCCTTATCTCAGATCAAGCAAAAGCAGAAGTAGATCTCCTTAAAAAAGATAAGGAAGGAAACTATATCCTGCTGAAAGGTAGCATAAATAATGAAGCCATATCAATACTAAACATATATGCACCAAGTGGTATAGCATCTAACTTTCTAAAGGAAAAGTTAAGAGAACTGCAAGAAGAAATAGACAGTAAAACTATAATAGTGGGACATCTCAACCTTGCACTCTCAGATTTAGACAAATCAAACCACAAAACAAACAAGAAAGAAATTAAAAAAGAGAATTGCAAGGGAAGTAATGAAAAAAAATTAAATGAAGGTGGTCTAGCTGTAACTGTTCTAGAACTATATTATTAAGCAATTTATCTCCTCCTCTGTTAATCCAAGAAGCCTATATTTTTGGAGGTAGTCATCCATTTCACTTAAGTTATCAAATTTATTGGCATAAAATTGGGCAAAGTAATTCATTATTTCTCTAATTTCCTCTTCATTAGTAGAAAGATTCCCCTTTTCATTTGTAACACTAAAAATTTGACTTTCCTCTTTCCTTTTTCTGATCAGATTTACCAAAGGTTTATCTGTTTTATTGGCTTTTTCATAAAACCAGATCTTGGTTTTATTTATTAATTCAATAGTTTTTTTGAGGTTTTTTTTTTTTTACTTTCAATATTATTGATTTCTCCTTTTAATTTTAGTATTTCAATGTTTACTTTTTAGTTGGGGGGTTTTTATTTGGTGTTTTTATAGCTTTTTAAGTTGCAGGCCAATTCATTAATCTCTTTCTCTATTTTGTTCAAATAAGCCTCTAAAGATATAAAATTTCCACTTATTACCGCTTTATCTGCACCCCACAAATTTTGGTATGATGTCTCATCGTTTTCATTATTTTGGGTGAAATTATTTTTTTATAATTTTTTTCACAGTATATATGCATGAGTAATTTTTTTTATAATATTATCCCTTGTATTCATTTTTCCAAATTATCCTCTCCCTCCGTCTACTCCCTCAGCTTGATGACAGGCAATCCCATACATTTTACATATGTTACAATATAATTTAGATACAATATATGTGTGTAACTACCATTTTCTTGTTACACATTAAGTATTAGATTCTGAAGGTATGAGTAACCTGGGTAGATAGACAGTAGTGCTAACAATTTACATTCACTTCCTAGTGTTCCTTCTCTGGGTATAGTTATTTCTGTCCATCATTGATCAACTGGAAGTGAGTTGGATCTTCTTTATGTTGAAGATATCCACTTCCATCAGAATATATCTTCATACAGTATTGTTTTTGAAGTGTATAGTGATCTTCTGGTTCTGCTCATTTCACTCAGCATCATTTCATGTAGGTCTCTCGAAGCCTCTTTGTATTCCTCCTGCTGGTCATTTCTTACAGAGGAATAATATTCCATAACCTTCACATACCATAATTTACCCAACCATTCTCCAATTGATGGACATCCATTCATCTTCCAGTTTCTAGCTGCTTCAAAAAGAGCTGCCACAAACATTTTGGCACATACAAGTCCCTTTCCCCTTCTCAGTATTTCTTTGGGATATAAACCCAATAGTAGCAATGCTGGATCAAAGGGTATGCACAGTTTGATAACTTTTTTGGAATAGTTCCAAATTGCTCTCCAGAATAGCTGGATTCCTTCACAACTTCACCAGCAATGTATTATATTGTCCCAGTTTTCCCACATCCCCTCCAACATTCATTATTATTTGTTCCTGTCATCTTAGCCAATCTGACAGGTGTGTAGTGGTATCTCAGAGTTGTCTTAATTTGCATTTCTCTGATCAGTAGTGATTTGGACCACTCTTTCATATGATTGGTATAGTTTCAATTTCATCATCTGAGAATTGTCTGTTCATATCCTTTGACCATTTATCAATTGGAGAATGGTTTGATTTCTTATAAATTAGGGTCAGTTCTCTATATATTTTGAAAATGCAACCTATGTCAGAATCTTTAACTTTAAAAATATTTTCCCAATTTGTTACTTTCCTTCTAATCTTGTTTGCATTAGTATTGTTTGTACAGAAACTTTTTAGTTTGATGTAATCAAAATCTTCTATTTTGTGATCAATAATGATCTCTAGTTCTCCTCTGATCATAAATTCCTTCCTCCTCCACAGGTCTGAGAGGTAGACTATTCTTTGTTCCTCTGATCTATTTATTATCTCACTCTTTATGCCTAAGTCATGGACCCATTTTGATCTTATCTTGGTATATGGTGTTAAGTGTGGATCCATATCTAATTTCTGCCATACTAATTTCCAGTTTTCCCAACAGTTTTTTTTTTCCCAAATAATGAATTTTTATCCCTAATGTTGGTATCTTTGGGTTTGTCAAAGACTAGATTACTATAGATGTACCCTTTTTTGTCCTTTGTATCTAATCTGTTCCACTGATCTACTGGTCTATTTCTTAGCCAATACCAAATGGTTTTGGTGGCTGCTGCTATATAATAAAGCTTTAGATCAGGTGCACTTAGACCACCTTCCTCTGATTTTTTTTCATTAGTTCCCTTGCAATTCTCGACCTTTTATTCTTCCATATGAATTTTGTTGTTATTTTTTCTAGGGCAATAAAATAGTTTCTTGGGAGTCTGATTGGTATAGCACTAAATAAATAGATTAGTTTGAGGAGTACTGTCATCTTTATTATATTTGCTCAGCCTATCCAAGAGCATTGAATGTCTTTCTAATTATTTAAATCTGACTTTATTTTTGTGGCAAGTGTTTTGTAATTTTTCTCATATAATTCCTGACTATTCTTTGGTGGATGGATTCTCAAATACTTTATACTCTCAACATTTGTTTGGAATGGAATTTCTCTTTGTATCGCTTGCTGTTGCATTTTATTGGTGATATATAAAAATGCTGAGGATTTATGTGGATTTATTTTGTATCCTGCCACTTTGCTAAAATTCTGAATTATTTTTAATAGCTTTTTAGCAGAGTCTTTGGGGTTCTCTAAGTATACCATCATGTCATCTGCAAAGAGTGATAGTTTGATTTCCTCATTTACTACTCTAATTCCTGGAATCTCTTTCTCGGCTGTTATTGCGAAGGCTAGCGATTCTAGTACTATATTGAATGGTAGGGGTGATAGTGGGCAAACTTGTTTCATTCCTGTTCTTACGGGGAAAGGTTCCAGTTTATTTCTATTGCATATTATGCTTACTGACAGTCATAAATATATGCTCCTGATTATTCTAAGGAATAGTCCACTTAGTCCTATACTCTCAAGAGTTTTTACTAGGAATGGATGTTGGATTTTATCAAATGCTTTTTCTGCATCTATTGAGATGATCATATGTTTTTTTATTAATTTGATTATTAATATGGTCAATTATACTAATAGTTTTCCTAATATAAAACCATTTCTGCATTCTTGGTATAAATCCTACTTGATCATAATGTATTATCCTGGGGATGATTTTCTGAAGTCTTTTTGCTAATATCTTATTTAAGATTTTAGCATCAATATTCATTAAGGAAATTGGTCTATAATTTTCTTTCTCAGTTTTCAATCGACCTGGTTTAGGTATCAGTACCATGTCTGTGTCATAAAAGGAGTTTGGTAGGAGTCTTTCACCCCTATTTTTTCAAATAGTTTATATAGCATTGGGGATAATTGTTCTTTAAATGTTTGGTAGAATTCACATGTAAATCCATCTGGTCCTGGGGATTTTTTCCTGGGGAGTTGATTAATAACTTGTTCTATTTCTTTTTCTGAAATGGGACTATTTAAGCAATTTATCTCCTCCTCTGTTAATCTAGGAAGCCTATATTTTTGGAGGAAGTCATCCATTTCACTTAAGTTATCAAATTTATTGGCATAAAGTTGGGCAAAGTAACTCCTTATTATTTCTCTAATTTCTTCCTCATTGGTGGAAAGATCTCCCTTTTCAATTGTAAGACTAAAAATTTGATTTTCCTCTTTCTTTTTTCTGATCAGATTTACCAACGGTTTATGTATTTTCTTGGCTTTTTCTAAAACAAACTCTTGGTTTAATTTATTATTTCAATAGTTTTTTTACTTTCAATATTATTGATTTCTCCTTTTAAGGTTTTGTATTTCAAGTTTAATTTTTGCTTGGGGGTTTTTAATTTGGTCTTTTTCTAGCTTTTTATGTTTCAGGCCCAATTCGATAATCTTCTCTTTCTCTATTTTGTTCAAATAAGCCTCTAAAGATATAAAATTTCCCCTTATTACCGCCTTAGGTGCATCCCACAGATTTTGCTATGATGTCTCACCATTGTCATTATCTTGGGTGAAATTATTAATTGTTTCTATAATTTGCTGTTTCACCCAGTCATTCTTTAAGATGAGATTATTCAGTTTCCAATTACTTTTTGGTCTACTTACCCCTAACTTCTTACTGCATGTAGCTTTTATTGCATTATGATGTGAGAAGAAGGCATTTATTATTTCTGCCTTCCTACATTTAATTTTGAGATTTTTATGTCCTAATATATGGTCAATTTTTGTATAGGATCTATGAACTGCTGAGAAGAAAGTGTAATCCTTTCTATTGCCATTCAGTTTTCTCCAAAGTTCTATCACACCTAGTTTTTCTAATGTTCTATTTATTTTTTAAATTTCTTTCTTATTTGTTTTGTGGTTTGATTTGTCCAACTCTGAGGAAGTTAATAGCAGAGTTTCAGCAGATAACAGCCTAAAGGTGAACGATACCTGCCCCCCATCACATAACTCTCCCCTAGAAGAGACTATTAATAAGTTAAGAGAGTTTGAAGAAAAATGGGGAAAGGAAAGAGAAGCTATGATAGAGAATAACAACGTTCTGAAATTGCAGTTGGAAAAAATAAAGAATTCACAGGATATGCAGGGAAACAAAATTTGTGAATTAGAAAAGGTTAAAAAATCACAGGAAAGTAGGATTTCTGAATTGGAAAAGATAAAAAAAAATCTCAAGAACACAGGATTTCTGAATTGGAAAAAGAAAATAATTCTCTAAAAAAATTAGGGAATGTAAAAAAAAATCAATTGAGCAAAATAATTCATTTAAAAACTCAATTGGGCATATAAAAATGAACTAAAAACTGTGAATGAAAAAAATAACTCCTTAAAAATCAGGACGGAACAAATAGAAATGAATGATTCATTGAGACCCCAAGAATCAGTCAAACACAACAAAAAAAAAAAAAAAAAGAAAAGCTGGAGAATAACTTCAAATACTTACTGGGAAAATCAATAGACCTGGAAAATAGATCTAAGAGAGATAATCTGAGGATCATTGGACTTCCCGAAAACTATGACCAAAAAAAGAGCCTAGATTCTATTTTACAGGAAATCACCAAAGAGAACTGTCCAGAGATAATAGAACCAGAAGGGAAAATAGGCATTGAGAGAATTCATCGACAACCTTCTGGAAAAGACCCTAAAAAAAGAATACCACATAATATTGTGGCTGAGCTGCAGAATTATCACACAAAGGAGAAAATCTTGCAAGCAGCTAGAAACATAATTTGCTGTTTCACCCAGTCATTCTTTAAGATGATATTGTACAGTTTCCAATTACTTTTTGGTCTATTTACCCCTAACTTCTTATTGAATGTAGTTTTTATTGCATTGTGATCTGGGAAGAAGGCATTTAATATTTCTGCCTTCCTGCATTTAATGTTGAGACCTTTATGTCCTAATATATGGTCAATTTTTGTATAGGTTCCATGAACTGCTGAGAAGAAAGTATACTCCTTTCTATCACCATTCAGTTTTCTCCAAAGGTCTATCATACATAGTTTTTCTAATGTTCTATTTACCTTTTTAATTTCTTTCTTATTTATTTTGTGGTTTGATTTGTCTAATTCTAAGAGTGTAAGGTTGAGATCTCCCACTATTATAGTTTTGCTGTCTATTTCTTCTTGCAACTCTCTTAACTTTTCCTTTAGGAAGTTAGATGCTATACCACTTGGTGCATATGTGTTTACTATTGATATGGCTTCATTGTCTATACTACCTTTTAGCAGCATAGAATGATTTAAAAGGATTCCTTCCTCATCTCTTTTAATTAGATCAATTTCTGCTTTTGCTTGATCTGAGATAAGGATGCCTACCACTGCTTTTTTGGCTTTACCTGAAGCATAATAAATTCTGCTCCAACTTTTTACCTTTACTCTGTATGTATCTCCCTGCTTTAAGTGTGTTTCCTTTAAAAATATATTGTAGGATTCTGACTTTTGATCCAATTTGCTATCTGCCTCTGTTTAATGGGAGAGTTCATCCCATTCGTATTTACTGTTAAAATTACTAATTCTGTATTTCCTGCCATCATATTATCCCCAGATTATGTTTTTTTCCCTTGACCCCCCTTGAATCTTTTCCCCAATATTTAATTCATAGACCCCACTTGTGATGCACAGACTTTTCTTTTTACTATCCCTCCCCCTCCTTTTAAGTCCCTTCCCCTTTCTTGTACCTTCCCTTATTCCCTTTTTCCTTTTCCCTTTTCATCTTCCCCCTTTTAATGAGGTGAGAGAGGATTCTCTGAAAAACAAATATGTCAATTATTTACTCTTTGAGCCTACTCTGATGAAAGTAAGATTCACACAATGTTTCTCCCACTCTCTAAATTCCCTCATATGTGGTAGATTTTCTATGCCTCTTCCTGGCATTTAGCTTCTCTCTTTTTAACTCTCCTTCCCCTTTTTCTGATACTATCCCCTTCCCTTTACTATTTCCCTTTATTAAAAATATTATATCAGTAAAATCAAATTATCCATGTGGACTTTCTTTATATCCACAACAGAGATACAGTTCTCAAGAGTTCTTTTTACCTTTTTCTGCTTCTCTTAAGTCTTGTGCATGTAGATCAAAATTTTTGTTTTAGTCTGGCTTTTTTCTTAGAAACAAATGGAATTCCTCTGTTTCATTAAATGACCATCTTCTTCCATGGAAGAAAATGTTAAACTTAGCTGGGTAGTTTATTCTTGGTTGCAAACCTTGTTCTTTTGCCTTTCGGAATATCAGGTTCTAGGCCCTTCGATCCTTTAATGTGGATGCAGCCAGATCTTGCTTGACCCTTTTTGTGACACCTTGATACTTAAATTGTTTTTTCCTCGCTGCTTGCAATATTTTTTTCCTTAGTATGGTAGTTCTGCAGCTTAGCCACAATATTCCGTGGAGTTATTTTTTTAATGTCTTTTTCAGAAGGCATTCGATGTATTCTTTCAACACCTATTTTCCCTTCTGTTTCTATTATCTCTGGACAGTTCTCTTTGATGATTTCCTGTAAAATAAAAACTAAGCTCTTTTTTTGATCATAGTTTCCAGGAAGTCCAATGATCCTCAGATTATCTCTCCTAGATCTATTTTCCAAGTCTATAGATTTTTCTAGTAAGTATTTGACGTTATTCTCCAGCTTTTCTTTTTTTTTTTTTTTTTATTTTGTTTTTGTTTTGTTTTGTTTTGTTTTATTTGACTGATTCTTGGTTTCTCAATGAATCATTCATTTCTATTTGTTCAGTCCTGATTTTTAATGAGTTGTTTTCTTCATTCACATTTTTTATTTCTTTTTGTATATGCCCAATTGAGTTTTTAAATGAATTATTTTGCTCTGTTGAATTTTTTTTCCATTTCACTAATTTTTTTGTGAGTTATTTTCTTTTTCCAATTCAGAAATCCTACTTTCTTGATAATTTTTTTTATCTTTTCCAATTCAGAAATGCTACTTTCCTGTAATTTTTTAACCTTTTCTAATTCACAAATTTTGTTTCCCTGCATCTCCAGTGAATTCTTTATTTTTTCCAACTCAAATTTCAGGACATTGTTATTCTCTATCATAGCTTCTCTTTCCTTTCCCCATTTTTCTTCAAACTCTCTTAACTTTTTAATAGTCTCTTCTAGGAGAGAGTTATGTGATGATGGGCAGGTATCATTTCTCTTTAGAGTGTTATCTACAGACTCTCTGCTGTTAGCTTCTCTGGGGTTGGATACCAGCTCTTTCTCTGTGTAGAAGGTGTCAATCATTCTCTTCAGCTTCTTATTCATTGTCAAAAAATCTGTTGAGGTTTACCCTTGGGGTAATAAGTTTATTTATTTATTTACCAATTTCCTCCCAGACTAGGGGTGGGTGGGTGGGTAGAATTAAACAACCCTGTGCCTGAGGTAAGAGAGAGCTCTAGGAGAGAATTCCTCTCCCCACTCCCTGAAAATGCCTCAGAGGTGTTTAACATGGCTACTCTGTGAAGAGTGCCCAGTGAAGGACCGGCTGTGTGGCCTTGTGACTGCCCTGAGGGTTAAGGCTGAATAGTGAAAGTGTCACAAACCCCAGGCAATGCCTCCCTTGGGACTGTGGATGTCAGCAGTTGATGTTAAAAGTTCCTTTGCTCAAACTGGTAGTGTCTGCCAGGAAACCATGGTCCCTACTACAAAGGTTCCTGTTCTCTGGGAGTTCTGCTTCTCTGGGAATTCTGCTGCTGCTAGAATTCTACTGCTTTAGGCTGAGCCCCAAACTATGTGGATTATAGGCTGACTAAGGCTGTGTCCCAGCTTTTCAGGCTCTCAATTACCCCAAAGAGTAGCCCCAGGAAGCAGAAGGCATCTACACAGTCTTTGCAGCCCAGCCATAAGGAGATCTATTAGGTAACTTCCTTATTGGGGTGGATTTAGGATCTGGATTTATATTTTAAAGTGGCTTGATTTCTCTTCTGAACTTCTGTTTTATAAGCAGAGAAGAGCTTACAGCCTGTATCAGATTCCTCTAGCTCAGTGGCTTCTCTGATCCCAGAGTTCTCCCCAACCCAGTCGGCACAGTGTGTTAGCACCCAGTCCAACCCTGTCTGTGCTGTTTTTTTTTTTTTTTTTTTTTTTTCCTCCCCTTGTACTGACCTTTTCAGTTGAAATTCCAGATTCTCTTCAGCTGGTAAATTGTGCTTCTAATCCTTGTGGTTTTTATCAGTCCAGTGTTATTTTTGAGGCTGATTTAACTAATTGGTCATGAGGGAAGAAGGGAGCTTACAAATTCCCCTGTATCTTCTCTGACATCTTGCCTCCGCCCCTCCCATATGGATTATATCACAGAGTAAGAGAATAATTATCACATACTTCCCAGATCACAATATCTTGGAAGCATTAAAAACCATCCAAATTTCCAGAACTAATTCTGAACAGAGTAGTGCAATAAATCTTGTAATTTGGGACATGGCCTATCTCCTCTTTCTATGACCCTTGGCAGAAAGAAAGCAGTACCTTCATGCAAAATTCTATGTAAAATTAATATAAAATTGAGGGAAGAAATTACATAAAAACTTACCAAGGTAGAAATGCAAATTAAGACAACTCTGAGATACCACTACACACCTATCAGATTGGCTAAGATGACAGGAACAAATAACGATGAATGTTGGAAGGACTGTGGGAAAACTGGGACACTGATGCAATGTTGGTGGTGTTGTGAAAGAATCCAACCATCCTGGAGAGCAATCTGGAATTATGCCCAAAAAATTATCAAAATGTGCATACCCTTTGACCCAGCAGTACTACTATTGTGCTTATATCCCAAGGAAAAACTAAAGAAGGGAAAGGGACCTTTATGTACCAAAATGTTTGTGGCAGCCCTTTTTGTAGTGGCCAGAAACTGGAAAATGAATGAGTGTTCATCAATTGGAGAATGGTTGGGTAATTTATGGTATATGAATGTTATGGAATATTATTGTTCTGTAAGAAATGACCAACAGGAGGAATACAGAGAGGCTTGGAGAGTTTTATATCAACTGATGCAGAGTGAAACAAGCAGAACTAGGAGATCATTATTCACTTCAACAACAATACTGTATGAAGATGTATTCTGATGGAAGTGGATATCTTCAACATAGAGAAGAGCTAATCCAATTCCAATTGATCAATGATGGACAGAGAAGGAACACTGGGAAATGAGTGTAAACTGTGAGCATTTTTTTGTTTGTTTTTTTGTTTTTCTTCCCAGATTATTTTTACCTTCCGAATACAATTCTTCCTTTGCAACAACAACAAAATTCGGTTCTGCACATATATACTGTACCTAGGATATACTGTAAGATATTTAATATGTATGGGAATGCCTGCCATCTAGGGGAGGGGGTGGAGGGAAGGAGGGGAACATTTTGGAACAGAAGGGAGTACAAGGGATAATGTTGTAAAAAAAAAAAATTCCTATGCTTATGTACTGTCAAAAAAATATTATAGTTATAAAAAAAAAAAAAAAAAAAAAACTTACCAAGGTGGCAGGAAAGATTTAGAAACAAATTCGGAAGAACACAATGATCTCAAAATGGATATAAACAAAATCTTAAAGGAAAACAAAATAATTGTGATTTGGATAAATGTCCTAAAAATAATTCCATGAAGAGGGAAGATTCTGGGAAGATTGCAGAGTATGTTGGTAAATTTCAAGATCTCTTGATTTCCCCCACAAATAGAAGAAATTTGTACCTCAAGGTGAACATAGGTGAAAAATCAAGGGAAATTGGGCATAAGAGGAGTCTTCCTAATACTACCCAAATCTGAAGAAAGATCCAGTGATGAGAATTAACCTGTCTGAAATGCAAACACCTCCAGGCTAGTTTTGTCAAAATATCAAATGGGACATTTGGGCTAGTGGTGTGTGGCTGATGCCTCAGCAAGAACCACTGAGACTTTCACCTCCCTGTCTGTTTTTGAGTTGGGGTTTGAGTCCCAGAAGACTAAGTGAACCTCAGCTGATTGGGAATTCCAGATCCAAATATGCTGCTGAAATGACCATGAACAAAAAAGAACCAGACCCCAGTGAGTGCAGAAACATGGGGTAGGGATACTACTGGCTGTAGGTACATTCAGGAGGGTAGAGCTCTTGGTTTGGAGATCTTGCTGAGAGGGATGAGCTGATGGGAAGCTTGAGGCACCATACCCCATCCTATACTTCAAGTTGCTTCCACTAATATCTCTCATAAAAAAAACAAATGTCCTAGCAAAGAAGAAAGAACCATATCACTGAAACATATTATGGAAACAGGGAAGACTGAGGTTCATCTTTAGAGAAGGACATTTTATTAAAAAAAATCTTCTACTCCTAAGAATAATGTGAAATGGCTCCCTGTCCAGATTGAATTTATAGAAAAACAAAAAAAGAAATCAAATGTCAATGAGTGAGAAATATTGAGCAAAAAAAAATAAATAAAAAAATAAAAACCATCCAAGAAAAACAAGAAGCTCATGGGGGAAAAAAAAGCCTAGAAAAAGAGATGCAAAAGCTCAAAGATGAAAATAACAGTAAATAACAAAATAGATTATAAGGAATGAGAAAATGGAATAGAATGTGCAACATCTTATAAGAAAAATGACAGATCTGAAGAACAGATTAAGAAGAGAAAATATAAGAATAATTAGATTTCCAGAAAGTTGTGACCAAAAAGAGAACCTTGACACAAAAATGCATGAAGTAATACAATAAAATTATTCTAGAGTGATAGAACATGAGAGAAAAGTAGAAATAGAAGAAAAAAATTATCAGTCACCACCACAAAGAGATCCTTAGTAGAAAATGCACAGGGATATTATTGTCAAATTTCAAAGGCCCCAGATCAAAAAGAAAAATAGAATAGAAAAAAAAACAATTCAAATATGCTGGGACTAGCATTGTTTAAGACTTATCAGTAACTACAGTAAAAGACCACAGGTCCTATTGCTATCATATACAGAAAAAATTATCTATAATTTTAAATGAGAAAAAAACATGAACCTTCAAGGAATTGTAATTTTTCAGAAGTTTTCATCAGTCAGACCCATATTAAACAAAAAATTAACATATCAAAGCTAATATCAGATATCATTTTAAGAAACTCAGCATGGAAAAATTGTTTAAACATGAACAAATTGTATATATATTTTTTAACATGGGCAATGTATATTATGTGTTTAAGATTCACATTAACAATAAGGCTGCTCAAAGGAAAGATCATCAGATTTAAGGTAAAAATAGTAATCATGTTATATAAATGAGGTTCAAAGGAATTAATTAACTGGTTAACAGAGGCATTAGAAAGAAGAGGAGGGTTCATGGTTCCAAAATCTATTCATATCACTAATGGGTTCACTAGGCAACACTCCATATATACCATGAAGAGTATAGTGCCCTGCAAAATCTATAAAGAAAAAAAAAGGGGGGAAAGGATGTGTGGATGGGGAAGCAAAGTGTGAGGGAAGAAGACAAAAGAAGAATCTGTAGATGAAGGTAAGCTATTCCTTGCTAAGTAATAGCAAGACAAGTTATACAACAGAATTTAATCAGAGTCATTCAGGATGGGAAAATTGTTGTGTATGAGGGTATATGAGTGTGATAGTGTATATGTATATCTTTTCTTATGCATATCTTTTCTTAATTGCAGCTTGCTGTTAGGTGAGGGAAGAATGAAAGGGAGGAAAATGAATAAAATAAATGCAGCAGAGAACCAAAGAACAATTTATAAGGAAGTAAAGAAAAAAAAATAAACATTCACGAATAAAATTTCTTCTACATATATATATATATACATATATATATAAACATATATTTTATTGATCTGATAATTTGTTAATATATATTTTAAATTCTCCCTGATGTTCTGCTGGGCACATGACAGTGTTGTCTTCCATTTTGCTTTATTTTATTTGTTTTTCTTTTCTGTTATTCTTTTTTTCTTTCTTTTAAAATAATTTTATTTTTTCAAATGAAAAGCATTTTAAAAATAATAATTCCATGAAAACTGTAAATTTATTTTGAAAATCAAATAAGAGTAGCAGAAGGAAAATTAGGTTAAAAATGAGAGGAAGGGAAGAAAATTGGGAAAAGAAAATTGACAAACTGGCAAGAGATACAAAACTATTGAAGAAAATTAATTATAAAAATGCAAAAAAAATTCTGCTTAATAATATGTAGAAATGCTGAGTGTTTATAGGGATTTATCTTATATTCTACAACTTTTCCAAGACTGTTAATCATTTCTCCTCACTGTCATTTGTGTGGAGGATTAATTGAAGAAATGAAAATATTGAAGCAATGAGCTAAATTTAGAAGCTATTTTTAAAGCTCAGGTTAGAGTTGATGAGGACCTGAACTAGACTGCTTGCCATATGTATAGATAAAAAGACCTATATGCTAGAGAAATATATGCTATGTAAAATAGCAATAATGTTGATGATGATGATTGATGGTAATTATTACAATCTAGCAATTGGCTGTATATAGAGTAAGAATAAGTAAGAAGTGTCAGATGGCTCTAAGACTATAAACTTATTTGACTGGAAAGATGAGAGTGCCTTGACAAAACAGAGAAATGAAAGAGTAATGGATTTGAAAAGAAATATAAATTATATTTTGAATCTGTTGAGTTTGAGGTCAAAATCAACCAAAACCAATTGAAGGTACAATAGATGATCTTAGAAAAGTATCCTGGATATATAAACATCGCAATGATCCACATTGAGATTAAATAAGAGAACTCAAGATACTCTCTTCATGTATACTTCCATATAGGAAGTGTGATATTGATTGTAATGACAGAAATGCCACTCTTAGGAGTGCACAGAAAAATAGAAGTCCTATAAGAAAGAACAGTATCATCAAAACTACAAAAAAGAAAAAAAAAAAGGAAATAGATTGATAGAGACTGACAAAAAAAGAGGTATAGATAAATAATTTAAAGGATATATAAATAAGAAGATAAATCAATGCATGAATGAACAAAAAGAGTAAGAACAAGGTCAGTAATATCAAATGTGACAAGGTTGAAAAAAATTAAGACAGAAAAATAAAATGTCATTCAATCTTAGAATGAAGATATCACTGGTAATTTTAGAGACAGCAGTTTCACTTGAGTGATGATTTGAATAGAAACATATTTAAAAATTATTGCATAATGAGGAATAAGTTAGGGAGTAGAGGCAACAAGCATAGGGAATATTTTTTTTCCTTTCTAGGATTTTAGCTATTAGTGGAAAGACCTTTGAACTCCTTTAATGGTGTTAACTAAGTACATTGCCTTGTCTCAAGTTCTGGTCCATAATATCTGTAAGAATCCTAACACAATAGTGTATGTTTCCTGATCAGATAATTCATTCATTTCTCTGAGCTAGACTATTGGTTACCTCATAAACTAGATATGTTAATGCATATGTAAATAAAGCCACTCTTCTTATTTGCTATGCTGCTTAATTAAGTATGCATTGCTAATCTATATTTATTTAATGCTCACCAATGTATTTAATTTCATCAATTAAAAGGTACAGCAGGCTAAAATAATGTATATTTAATTAACACATACTATTGTCCTGTATTCCTCCCTTCATAGCAAAAATCTTAAAATACCTCATAATTATAGTAGTTTTCTAGTGTCTATTTATGTTAATGACTAGAGAGACTGCTTATATTTTTCTCATTTTTAAGTTAATATCTTCTGCTTTTATATGAATTGAAATCTTAATAGATCATTCATATAACTAGAAAGCCTCTTCTTGTAAGACAGGGGCTGGGTTGTGCTCTGAGTGGAATGTAGTCATTAAAGTCTATTCTTGTCAAAATTTTAAGGCAATTAATGTATATGAGTTACGGTTGAACAAAACTCATTTGGTCAAGTGAAGTTTCTATATACTTCTTTGTAATAATGCGTACTTTACAATGTTAAGTGTACTTTAGACTTGCCATATTTTTCAATATAGGCATATTATGGAATAATTCTTCCTCAACCATTCTGACATAATCAATAATCATAAAATTTTGAAACATCTTTATAGTGGTCAAAAACTGGAAACTGAGTGGATACTCAACAATTAGTCAATGGCTGAATAAATTGTGGTATATGAATGTCATAGAATATTATTGTTCTGTAAGAAATGACTAGCAGGATGATTTCAGAAAGGCCTGGAGAGACTTACATGAACTAATGCTGAGTGAAATGAGCAGAACTAGAAGATCATTATATTGTGATCCAGTAACTCTTGCCTCTTTTCTCTTTTTCCAGTGAGAATTTTGAGCTTTTAAGCTGGGGCATTCTCACCAACTGTCTCCCATCCCTGCAATTTTCTGTTTTCTTGTCTCAGTTTCCTGATTGCCTATAGTTCATTCAAGTCTCAGTCAAAATCCTACTTTTTACAATAAGTCTTTCCTGATCCTTTTAATACCTTACCTCTGATATTATTTCTAATTTGTCTTATATATTGATTATTTATTTATTTATTTTTATTACAGCATCTTATTTACAAGATGTATGCATGGGTAATTTTTCTACTTATGTATTTGTTATATTTTTACTAATTTTTAACTCTTACCAGTTACAATCTAATCTAATTTTGGTGAGAATGACTTGCCAAAACTTGTATAGGTCACAGAATATGATAGAACAGGGACTTGAATTTAGGTCCTCTTACTTCAGATATGGACTCTTTCTATTTTATTGTCTTTCCTTTCCACATAAAATCATTCTAGTTCAAAATCTAAGATTTTATGCCATGGTCAATGTTATAAATCATGTTCAACCCTTCAGGAATCCATTGGAGATATTCTTGGGCAAAGATACTGAAATGGTTTGCCATTTCATTTTCCAGTTTATTTTAGGGATAAGGAAATAAGGCAAACAGAGTTAATGGACTAGTCCAAGCTCACAAAACTGGTAAGGTGTGAAGCCAGACTTAAATTCAAAAAAATCAGTCTGACTTTGAAAGCTCCAGGCTCAGTGCTCCATTGGAACGTCATTGCCCCCCAAAATAGAGTAATTATTAAATACTTATTACATGTCAGGCTCCATACTAGATACTGAGGATTTAAATATAAACAAACAAGACAGTTTTACTTTACACTGGAATGGGGGACAACAATATATAAAAGAAGCTGGAGGAGGAGCAGAGAAAAGTTAGCTATTGAATAGGTGGGAAAGCTAGAGAGAGAGAGTTGAGATAGGAGTGAAGTGAGCATGAAATGATCTTGACTAGACTGGTGTTTCATAAATTGGGAAATTGAACTTCAAAGTGCTTGTTTTTCCTAGGGTGACAAACATAGTAATCATATCAACACCATTCTGAAATTGATAAAGGTAAAAATTAAGAAAAAATATATAAAATGGTGACCACATCAGACAATGTACAGAGCTTTTCTTAACAGTTCTCCACCTCTCTTCTCTAAGAAAGAAGAAATGTTTCATTTTCTGTTCTCTGCAACTTTCTTTCCCCCTCCCATTATTTTGAGTTACAATCCTCTAGGTAAACTATTCATTTTTTCAAGGTAATAAAACATTTTTGTAATGATGAAAAATAAAATAAGATCATCATAAAGCATCATATATAATGGGGACAAACAAGAGCCATTCCCAGTCAGGGATGAAACAAATTTGCACATTAACATCATTACTATTCAATATTGTATTAGAAATGCTAGCCTTGGCAATAAGAGAAGAAAAAGAGATTAAAGGAATTAGAGTAGATAATAAGGAAAACAAATTATTACTGTTTACAGATGCTAGGATGGTATTCTAAGAGAACCTTAGAGAATCAATTAAAATAATACAAGAAACAATTCATAATTTTAGCAAAGTTGCAGGATACAAAAGAAAACCACACAAAATATGAGTATTTTGTTATCTTACCAGCAAAATGCAGGAACAAGAGTAACAAAGAGAATTTCCATTTAAAATAATCTTCTGTGGTATAAAATATTTGGGATTTTATTTGCCAAGGTAAAGTCAGGAACTATATGAACAAAATGACAAAACGCTTTCCACACAAATAAAGTCAGATCTAATAAGTTGTAAAAACATCAAGTTCTCTTGGGTAGGCCAAGCAAATATAATATAAATGACAATGCTTCCTAAATTAATTTACTTATTTAGCGCCATGCTAATGCAACTAACAAGAAATTATTTTACAGATCTAGAAAAAATAGCAATGAAGTTCAACTGAATTAATAAAAGGTCAAGCATTTCAAGGGAATTAGTGAAAAATGCCAATGAGGGTGGCCTAGTTGTGCTAGACCTAAAACTAAATTATAAAGCAAGGGTCATCAAATTTGGTACTACCTAAGAAATAGAAGAGTTTATCAGTGGAATAGGTAAGGTACACCAGACAAAATAGTCAATAGCTATAGGAATCTAGTTATTGATAATTCCAAAGACCTCAACTTTTGGGATAAGAATTCATTATTTCACAAAAACTGCTGGGAAACTTAAAAACCACTACTGCAGAAACTAAGCATTGGTCTACACCTAATACCATATACCAAAGTAAGGTTGAAATGGATTCATGATTTACACATAAAGTGTAATATTATAGGCAAATTATAAGAACATAATATTCTTCTCTCAGATATGTGAAGAAAGGAATTTTTGACCAAAGAAAAACTGTAACTCATTATTAAACACTGAATAGATAATTTTGATTATATTAAGTTAAAAAGTATACAAAGCTAATGCAGACAAGATTAGAAGGGAAACAAAACTGGGAAAATATGTTTACATTTAAGGGTTCTGAGAATGGCCTCATTTCTAAAATATATGGAGAAGTGAGTCAAATTTATAAAAATTCAAGCCATTCTCCAATTGATATGGTCAAAGGATATGAATATACAATTGTCACATGAAAAAATTAAAACCATTTCTACTAGTATGAAAAGATGCTCTAAATGACTATTGAGCAGAAAAATGCAAATGAAGACAACTCTGAGGTACCACTACACATCTCTAAGATGAGCTAAGAGGACAGGAAAAAAATAATAATTTTTATTGGAGAGGATGTGGGAAAACTGGGACAGTAATACGTTGTTGGTGCAACTGTGACCTGATCTCACCATACTGGAGAGCAATTTGAAACTATGCCCAAAGAGTTATCAAACTGTGCACACTGATAAATCATCAACGTTTTTTATACATCACTAACAAAATCCAACAGCAAGAGATACAAAGAGAAATTCCTTTTAAAATAATTGCCAATAGTATAAAATATTTGGGAACCTGTCTGCCAAAGTAAAGTCAGGAAGCATATGAAAAAAAAAAAAAAAAACTACACAACATTTTCCACACAAATAAACAACTGGAAAAATATCTTGGATATTTTTCTTGGAACGATTGACAACATAACTTAATTTATTTATTTAGTATACCAATCAAACTCTCAAGAAACTATTTTACTGACCTAAAAAAAAATAACAATAAAATTTATCTGGAAGAAAAAAAAGTTAAGAATTTCAAGGGAACTATTATCTAATAGTATATTATAAAGCAGTGGTCATCAAACCATTTGGTACTAGCCAAGAAACAGATTTGTAGTTTAGTGGAATAGGTTAGTTTTATAGGGCAAAATAGCCAATAACTAGAGCAATCTAGTGTTTGACAAACCCAAAGACCCCAGCTTTGGAGATTATAATTTTCTATTTAACAAAAAAAACTGCTGGGAAAATTGGAAACTATTATGTCAGGAACTAGGCATTGACTAATACTTAACATTGCATACCAAGATAAAGTCAAAATAGGTTCATGATCTAGACATTAAGAATTAGTTGTAGGGACTTCCGGCCAAGATGGCAGGGTGGAGGCAGACAGCTGCTTGAGCTCCTCGTTTTCTCTCAGAACTTACTTCATGACAAGCCTCTGACTTAATGCTTGACCCAGAAAGAAATCCACAAATTATCACCAAGAGAAGACATCCTTGAAAGTCGCCAGAAAAGGTCTGTCTTTGCTCGGGGGAGGGTCAATCAGACTGGGCGCAGACTGAGGGCAGACAGCCAGAGCAAGACAGGCAGCTCACACAGCTCAGACCTGAGGGGGAGGGGTGTGATCTCCGCCGTTTCTGTGAAAGGGCTTTTGCCCCAGTGTGGATGCTCCGTCTTGGCAGCAAGCCAGGAGTGGTGAAGAGGGTGTAAACACCGGAGGTGAAGATTAAAACCCCAGAAAGCCAGCGTCTCTCAGAGCCCGGCCACCCCCAACCCCCACCTGGACTGACTCGGTGCGTTCTCGGAGCCTCAGAGCACAGACTCAGCGCAGCCATCACTGTTCTGTTAGTGGCTCTCTGCTGCCCTACCCCCAGTCTGTAGAGGAAGCCCATTAATACTATCCAGCCCCATCCCCCGCAAAACAGACCAATTGTTTCTCTTGTCAGTTTGTTTTCTTTGATTCCTGCTCTGACAAAATGAACAAAAAATTCAAAAGGGCTCTAACCATTGACAGCTTCTGTGTGGAGAGGGAGCAGAATTCAAATGCTGAGGAGACTAGGAACAGACTGTCCTCAGAGGAATCCCCTGGGAGGGATATAAGCTGCTCCTCAATACAAAAGAACCTCATAGAGGAAATCAAAAAGGCTCTCACAAGAGAGCTGGAAGAGAAATGGGAAAAGGAAAGGGAAGCTTGGCAAGAGAGCCTGGAGAAGTCATCCCATGCATTCAAAGACAGAGTGGATAAGGAAATCAAATCATTGAGAAACAAGATTAGTGAGCTGGAAAAGGTAAACAACTCCAAGGAAAACAGGATTAGTGAGCTGGAAAAAGAAATCAGCTCTCTAAAAAATAAAATGGATAAAATGGAAAAAAATTCCATAGAAGATAAAAACTCAATTGGACAATTACAAAGAGATATAAAAAAAGTGAGTGAAGAAAATACATCATTGAAAATTAGACAGGAACAAGTGGAAATGAATGACTCAAGGAGAAACCAAGAGGGAGTCAAGCAAAACCAGAGAAATGAAACAATTGAAAAGACTGTCAAGTACCTTACCAGAAAGACAACAGACCTGGAAAACAGATCCAGGAGAGACAATTTGAGAATAATTGGACTCCCTGAAAAATGGGAGGAAAAAAAGAGCTTGGACACCATTTTCGAGGAAATTATCAAAGAGAACTGCCCAGACGTTTTGGAAACAGAGGGTAAAATAGACATTGAAAAAATTCATCGATCACCTACTGAAAGGGACCCTAAAATCAAAACGCCAAGAAATATAGTGGCCAAGTTCAAGAACCATCAGACAAAGGAAAAGATATTGGAAGCTGCTACAAAAAAAAAATTCAGATATGGAGGATCCACAATAAGGATAACACAGGATCTAGCAGCGTCCACATTAAAAGAACGCAGGGCCTGGAACATGATATTCTGAAAGGCTAAGGAACTTGGTATGCAGCCAAGAATAACTTACCCAGCAAGAATGAGCATCGTTTTCCAGGGAAGAAGATGGACATTTAACGAAATAAATGAATTCCATCTATTTTTGATGAAAAAACCAGACCTACATAAAAGGTTTGATCTTCAAATACAGAAAACAAGAGATTTCTAAAAAGGTAAAAAGAAATCTTGAGAACTATATTTCCGTCAAAAAAATATGTAAAGAACATATGTACAATTTGTCTTAGAAACTAGTGGTGGAAAGGAGATTATATCATAAAAAAGTGTAAAGTGGTGGTACTACATCTCATGAAGAGGCAAAGGTAACCTATTAGATCTGAGAGAAAGAAAGGAGGGAGATGAACATAGCGTGTATCAATAGACATATTCGATTTATGGTGAAACTTCTTCCACTTCATTGAAAAGTGAAAGGGAAGGAGTAAGCTAAGGGGAAGGGAATACAGTAATTTCGAGGAAAAGGGGTAAAATAAGGGGAGGATCTTTAAGGTGGGGGAGGGATCCTAAAAAGGGAGGGCTGTGAAAAGCAAGTGGTGTTCACCAGTTTAATACTGGATAGGAGGGTAAAAGGGAAGGAAAGGGGAAAAGCATAAGCAGGGGTTAATAGGATGGCAAGCAATATAGAATTAGTCCTTCTAACCATAAATGTGAATGGGGCAAACTGCCTTATAAAGAGGAAGCAGTTAGCAGACTGGATTAAAAGTCAGAATCCTACTATATGTTGTTTACAGGAAACACACCTGAAACAGGATGATACATTCAAACTAAAAGTAAAAGGGTGGAGCAGAATCTATTATGCTTCAGGCAAAACCAAAAAAGCAGGAGTAGCCATCCTCATCTCAGATCAAGCAAAAACAAAAATTGATCTAATTAAAAGAGATAAGGAAGGGCATTATATCCTGCTAAAGGGAAGCATCAATAGTGAAGCAGTATCAATATTAAACATGTATGCACCAAGTGGTGCAGCATCTAAATTCTTTTTTTTTTTTTTTTTTTTTTTTTTTTTTTTTATTTTTATTTTTTTAATTATATATATATTTTATAATATTATCCCTTGTATTCATTTTTCCAAATTGCCCCCCCTCCCTCTATTCCCTCCCCCCGACGACAGGCAATACCATACATTTTACATGTGTTACAATATAGTCTAGGTACAATACATGTGTGTGAATATCATTTTCTTGTTGCACAATAAACATTAGAATCCGAAGGTACATGCAACCTGGGCAGACAGATATTAGTGCTAACAATTTACATTCGCTTCCCAGTGTTCCTTCTCTGGGTATAGTTATTTCTGTCCATCATTGATCAACTGGAAGTGAGTTGGATCTTCTTTATGTTGAAGATTTCCACTTCCATCAGAATACATCCTCATACAGTATTGTTGTTGAAGTATACAGTGATCTTCTGGTTCTGCTCATTTCACTCAGCATCAGTTGACCTAAGTCTCTCCAGGCCTCTCTGTATTCCTCCTGCTGGTCATTTCTTACAGAGCAATAATATTCCATAACCTTCATATACCACAATTTACCCAACCATTCTCCAACTGATGGACATCCATTCATCTTCCAGTTTCTAGCTACAACAAAAAGAGCTGCTACAAACATTTTGGCACATATATGTCTCTTTCCGCTCTTTAGTATTTCTTTGGGATATAATCCCAGTAGTAGCGCTGTTGGGTCAAAGGGTATGCACAGTTTGATAACTTTTTGGGCATAATTCCAGATTGCTCTCCAGAATGGCTGGATTCTTTCACAACTCCACCAGCAATGTATCAGTGTCCCAATTTCCCCACATCCCCTCCAACATTTGTCATTATTTGTTCCTGTCATCTTAGCCAATCTGACAGGTGTGTAGTGGTATCTCAGAGTGGTCTTAATTTGCATTTCTCTGATCAGTAGTGATTTGGAACACTCTTTCATGTGAGTGGATATAGTTTCAATTTCTTCCTCTGAGAATTGTCTGTTCATATCCTTTGACCATTTATCAATTGGAGAATGGTTCGGTTTCTTATAAATTATGGTCAGTTCTCTATATATTTTGGAAATGAGACCTTTGTCAGAACCTTTGTTTTTAAAAATATTTTCCCAATTTGTTACTTCCCTTCTAATCTTGTTTGCATTAGTATTATTTGTACAGAAACTTTTTAGTTTGATGTAATCAAAATCTTCTATTTTGTGATCAATAATGATCTCTAGTTCTCCTCTGGTCATAAATTCCTTCCTCCTCCACAAGTCTGAGAGGTAGATTATCCTCTGTTCCTCTAATCTATTTATTATCTCCCTCTTTATGCCTAAATCATGGACCCATTTTGATCTTATCTTGGTATATGGTGTTAAGTGTGGATCCATATCTAATTTCTGCCATACTAATTTCCAGTTTTCCCAAGAGTTTTTTCCGAATAATGAATTTTTATCCCTAATGTTGGAATCTTTGGGTTTGTCAAAGATTAGATTGTTATAGATGTACCCTTTTTTGTCCTTTGTATCTAATCTGTTCCACTGATCTACCGGTCTATTTCTTAGCCAATACCAAATGGTTTTGGTGACTGCTGCTATATAATATAGCTTTAGATCAGGTACACTTAGACCACCTTCCTCTGAGTTTTTTTTCATTAGTTCCCTTGCAATTCTTGACCTTTTATTCTTCCATATGAATTTTGTTGTTATTTTTTCTAGGTCATTAAAATAGTTTCTTGGGAGTCTGATTGGTATAGCACTAAATAAATAGATTAGTTTGGGGAGTATTGTCATCTTTATTATATTCGCTCGGCCTATCCAAGAGCACTGAATGTCTTTCCAATTATTTAAATCTGATTTTATTTTTGTGGCAAGTGTTTTGTAATTTTTCTCATATAATTCCTGACTTTTCTTTGGTAGATGGATTCCCAAATATTTTATACTCTCAACATTTGTTTGGAATGGAATTTCTCTTTGTATCTCTTGCTGTTGCATTTTGTTAGTGATATATAAAAATGCCGAGGATTTATGTGGATTTATTTTGTATCCTGCCACTTTGCTGAAATTTTGAATTATTTCTAGTAGCTTTTTAGCAGAGTCTTTGGGTTCTCTAAGTATACCATCATGTCATCTGCAAAAAGTGATAGTTTAATTTCCTCATTTCCTACTCTAATTCCTTGAATCTCTTTCTCGGCTCTTATTGCCGAGGCTAGCGTTTCTAGTACTATATTGAATAGTAATGGTGATAGTGGGCAACCTTGTTTCACTCCTGATCTTACTGGGAAAGGTTGCAGTTTATTTCTATTGCATATTATGCTTACTGACGGTCTTAAATATATACTCCTGATTATTCTAAGGAATAATCCATTTATTCCTATACTCTCAAGAGTTTTTAGTAGGAATGGATGTTGGATTTTGTCAAATGCTTTTTCTGCATCTATTGAGATGATCATATGGTTCTTATTAATTTGATTATTAATATGGTCAATTATATTAATAGTTTTCCTAATATTAAACCAGCCCTGCATTCCTGGAATAAATCCTACTTGATCATAGTGTATTATCTTGGAGATGATTTTCTGAAGTCTTTTTGCTAATATCTTATTTAAGATTTTAGCATCAATATTCATTAAGGAGATTGGTCTATAATTTTCTTTCTCAGTTTTCGTTCTACCAGGTTTAGGTATCAGTACCATGTCTGTGTCATAAAAGGAGTTTGGTAGGACTCCTTCATCCCCTATTTTTTCAAATAATTTATATAACATTGGGGCTAATTGTTCTTTAAATGTTTGGTAGAATTCACATGTGAATCCATCTGGCCCTGGGGATTTTTTCCTGGGGAGTTGATTAATAGCTTGTTCTATTTCTTTTTCTGAAATGGGACTATTTAAGCAATTTATCTCCTCCTCTGTTAATCTAGGGAGCCTATATTTTTGGAGAAAGTCATCCATTTCACTTAAGTTATCAAATTTATTGGCATAAAGTTGGGCAAAGTAACTCCTTATTATTTCTCTAATTTCCTCTTCATTGGTGGAAAGATCCCCCTTTTCATTTGTAAGACTATCAATTTGATTTTCCTCTTTCTTTTTTTTGATCAAATTTACCAAAGGTTTATCTATTTTATTGGCTTTTTCATAAAACCAACTCTTGGTTTTATTTATTAATTCAATAGTTTTTTTACTTTCAATTTTATTGATTTCTCCTTTTAATTTTTGTATTTCGAGTTTAATTTTTGGTTGGGGGTTTACAATTTGGTCTTTTTCTAGCCTTTTAAGTTGTAAGCCCAATTCGTTAATCTTCTCTTTCTCAATTTTCTTCAAATAAGCCTCTAAAGATATAAAATTTCCCCTTATTACTGCTTTAGCTGCATCCCAAAGATTTTGATATGATGTCTCATCATTATCATTATCTTGGGTGAAATTATTAATTGTTTCTATAATTTGCTCTTTCACCCAGTCATTCTTTAAGATGAGATTATTCAGTTTCCAATTACTTTTTGGTCTATTTACCCCTAACTTTTTACTGAATGTAGCTTTTATTGCATTGTGATCTGAGAAGAAGGCATTTATTATTTCTGCCTTCCTACATTTAATTTTGAGATCTTTATGTCCTAGTATATGGTCAATTTTTGTATAGGATCCATGAACTGCTGAGAAGAAAGTATATTCCTTCCTATTGCCATTCAGTTTTCCAAAGGTCTATCATACCTAGTTTTTCTAATGTTCTATTTACTTTTTTAATTTCTTTCTGGTTTGTTTTGTGGTTTGATTTGTCTAAATCTGAGAGTGCAAGGTTGAGATCTCCCACTATTATAGTTTTACTGTCTATTTCTTCTTGCAGTTCTCCTAACTTTTCCTTTAGAAAGTTAGATGCTATACCACTTGGTGCATATATGTTTAGTATTGATATGGCTTCATTATTTATGCTACCTTTCAGCAGGATATAGTTTCCTTCCTTATCTTTTTTAACAAGATCTACTTCTGCTTTTGCTTGATCTGAGATAAGGATAGCTACCCCTGCTTTTTTGGCTTTACCTGAAGCATAATAGGCTCTGTTCCAACCTTTTACCTTTACTCTGTATATATCTCCCTGCTTTAAGTGTGTTTCCTGTAGGCAACATATTGTAGGGTTCTGCTTTTTGATCCAATCTACTATCCGTCTCCGTTTGATGGGATCGTTCATCCCATTTACATTTACAGTTAAAATTACTAATTCTGTATTTCCTGCCATCGTATTATCCCCAGCTTATGCTTTTTTCCCTTGACCCCCCTGATCCCCCTCCCCAATATTTAATTTACAGACCCCCCTTGTGCCGCACAACCCTCCCTCTTTTTTTTTTTTGGATCCCTCCCCCCTCCCTCCAAGTCCCTTCACTTATTCTCATTTTCCTTTTCCCTTTTCCTCTCCCCCCTTTTAATGAGGTGAGAGAAAATTCTCTAAAAAACAAATATGTTAATTATTTACTCTTTGAGCCTCTTCTGATGAGAGTAAGATTCACACAATGATTCTCCCCCTCACTAAGTTCCCTCAGATATGGTGTATTTTCTATGTCTCTTCCTGGGATGTAGTTTCCCTCTTTTTATCACTCCTTCCCCTTTTTCTGAACCGACCTCCTTCCCTTTACTACACCCCCCTTTTTTTCTTTTATATCAGTAAAATCAAATTATCCTTGAGTATTTTTTATATACCCACAACAGAGTTACAGTTCTCAAGGGTTCTGTGTACCTTTTTCTGTTTCTCTTCAGTCTTGTGGATGTAGATCAAATTTTTTGTTTAAGTCTGGTTTTTTTCTTAGAAGCATATAGAATTCCTCTGTTTCATTGAATGACCATCTTCTTCCATGGAAAAAGATGCTAAACTTAGCTGGGTAGTTCATTCTTGGTTGCAGTCCTTGATCTTTTGCCTTTCGGAATATCAGGTTCCAGGCCCTTCTATCTTTTAATGTGGAGGCAGCCAGATCTTGGGTGACCCTTATTGTGGCACCTTGGTATTTAAATTGTTTTTTTCTAGCTGCTTGCAGGATTTTCTCCTTTGTGTGGTAATTCTGCAGCTTAGCCACAATATTCCGTGGTGTTCTTTTTTTAGGGTCTATTTCAGAAGGAGTTCGATGAATTCTTTCCACATCTACTTTCCCTTCTGTTTCTATTATCTCTGGACAGTTCTCTTTGATAATTTCCTGTAAAATAGAATCTAGGCTCTTTTTTTGGTCATAGTTTTCGGAAGTCCAATAATCCGCAGATTATCTCTCCTAGATCTATTTTCCAGGTCTATAGATTTTCCCAGTAAGTATTTGACGTTGTTCTCCAGCTTCTCATTTTTTTTGTTTTGTTTGACTGATTCTTGGGTTCTCTGTGAATCATTCATTTCTATTTGTTCCATCCTGACTTTTAAGGAGTTATTTTCTTCTTTCACAGTTTTTAGTTCTTTTTGTAAATGCCCAATTTCGTTTTTAAATGAGTTATTTTGCTCTATTGAATTTTTTTCCATTTCCCTAATTTTTTTTTTTTGAGAATTATTTTCTTTTTCCAATTCAGAAATTCTATTTTCTTGAGACTTTTTCATCTTTTCCAATTCAGAAATCCTACTTTCCTGTGTTTTTTTAACCTTTTCTAATTCACTAATTTTGTTTCCCTGCATCTCCTGTGAATTCTTTATTTTTTCCAACTCCAATTTCAGGACATTGTTATTCTCTATCATAACTTCTCTTTCCTTTCCCCATTTTTCTTCGATCTCCCTCAATTTTTTTAGAGCTTCTTCTAGGAGGGAGTTATGTGATGGGGGGCAGGAATCGTTCCCCTTTAGGTTGTTATCTTCTGAATCTTTGCTGTTAACTTCCTCGGGGTTGGATACCCGCTCTTTCTCTGTATAGAAGGAATCTATAGTTTTTCTAGCTTTTTTGCTCATACTTAAAAAATGTTTTGGGGCCTGTCCCTGGGGTAGGAAATTATTTACTTCTTTACCAGCTTCCTCCCAGACCGGATGGATGCAGCGGCCCCTGAGCCGGAGCTAAGAGAGAGCTCTGGGAGAGAGTTCCCCACCCCCTCCCTGGAAGTGCCCCAGAGGTGATTAGCACTGCTGTGCTTCAAGGGCGTAGAATAGTGAAGACTGCAGGAAGCCCAGGCTATGTGTCCGGGTGGGGAGTGGATGTTTGCAGCAGGTGACGTGAGAAGCCCCTGTGCTCAAACTGGAAGTGTCTGCCAGAAACCGCGGTCCCTAGTTCAAAGGTTCCGCTTCTCTGGGACTTCCTGGAGCTGAGTTCCACTCCCTCCAGCTAAGCTAGGCAGTGTGTGTTGCCTTGGGCCGTATCCACCCACTTGTCAGTCTCTTAACTATTCTCAGGAGGTAGCTGAGGCCACACCCCCTGGTGCCGATTCTCTGCTGAGTCACCCCCAGGGTCGGGAAGGGGGGGGGGGGGGAATCTAATCTGAGTTTTAAAATATTTTGGCTTTCTCTTCTGAACTGCTAAATAATTAGCAGAGAAGAGCTAACAGCCTGTGCCAGATTCCTTTACCTCAGTGGCTTCTCTGATCCCAGAGCCCTTCCCAGCGCAATGGGCGCAGTGTGCCCCTACCCCACCGTCTGTGCTGGTCTTTCTTATTCCTCCCCTGAGAACTGACCTTTCCTGTTGAAACTCCAGATTCTCTTCAGCTGGTAAGTCGTGCTTCCAGTCCTTGTGGTATCTATCAGTCCTGAGCTAATTTTGAGACTTAATTTATCTAATTGGTTGTGAGGGAGTGAGGACGTTCACTGAGTCGTGTGTTTCTTCTCCGCCATCTTGGCTCCGCCCCCTGTCAGCATCTAAATTCTTAAAAGAGAAATTAAGAGAGCTGCAAGAGGAAATAGATAGCAAAACTATAATAGCAGGAGATCTCAACCTTGCACTCTCAGAATTAGATAAATCAAACCACAAAATAAATAAGAAAGAAGTCAAAGAGGTAAATAGAATACTAGAAAAGATTGATATGATAGATCTTTGTCGAAAGCTAAATGGAGACAGAAAGGAATATACTTTCTTCTCAGCAGTTCATGGAACCTATACAAAAATTGATCATATACTAGGGCATAAAAACCTCAAAATCAAATGTAGTAAGGCAGAAATAGTAAATGCATCCTTTTCAGACCATAATGCAATCAAAATAACATTTGATAAAAAGCCAGGGGAAAATAGACCAAAAAATAATTGGAAACTAAATAATCTTATACTAAAGAATGATTGGGTAAAACAGCAAATCATAGACACAATTAATAACTTCACCCAAGAAAATGACAATAATGAGACATCATACCAAAATGTGTGGGATACAGCCAAAGCAGTAATAAATAAGAGCCGAGAAAGAGATCCAAGGAATTAGAGTAGGAAATGAAGAAATCAAATTGTCACTTTTCGCAGATGACATGATGGTATACTTAGAGAACCCCAAAGACTCTGCTAAAAAGCTATTAGAAATAATTCAGAATTTTAGCAAAGTCGCAGGATACAAAATAAATCCACATTAATCCTTAGGATTTTTATACATTACCAACACAATCCAACAGCAAGAGATACAAAGAGAAATTCCATTCAAAATAACAGTCGATAGTATAAAATATTTGGGAATATATCTACCAAAGGAGAGTCAGGAATTATATGAGCAAAATTGCAAAACACTTGCCACAAAAATAAAGTCAGATTTAAATAATTGGAAAGACATTCAGTGTTCTTGGATAGGCCGAGCGAATATAATAAAGATGACAATACTCCCCAAACTAATCTATTTATTTAGTGCTATACCAATCAGACTCCCAAGAAACTATTTTAATGACCTAGAAAAAATAAAAACAAAATTCATATGGAAGAATAAAAGGTTGAGAATTGCAAGGGAACTAATGAAAAAAAAGTCAGAGGAAGGTGGTCTAAGTGTACCTGATTTAAAGCTATATTATAAAGCAACAGTCACCAAAACCATTTGGTATTGGCTAAGAAATAGACTAGTTGATCAGTGGCATAGATTAGGTTCACAGGGCAAGATAGTGAATAAAAGTAGCAATCTAATCTTTGACAAACCCAAAGATCCCAAATTTTGGGATAAGAATTCATTATTTGACAAAAACTGCTGGGAAAACTGGAAATTAGTATGGCAGAAACTAGGCATGGACCCACATTTAACACTACATACTAAGATTAGATCAAAAATGGGTCCAAGATTTAGGCATAAAGAACGAAATCATAAATAAATTGGAGGAACATGGGATGGTTTACCTCTCAGACTTGTGGAGGAGGAAGGAGTTTGTGTCTAAGGGAGAACTAGAGACCATTATTGATCACAAAATAGAACATTTTGATTACACCAAATAAAAAGTTTCTGCCACAAACAAAACTAATGCAAGCAAGATTAGAAGGGAAGTAACAAATTGGGAAAACATTTTTACAGTTAAAGGTTCTGATAAAGGCCTCATCTCCAAAATATACAGAGAATTGACTTTAATTTATAAGAAATCAAGCCATTCTCCAATTGATAAATGGTCAAAGGATATGAACAGACAATTTTCAGATGATGAAATTAAAACTATTTCCACTCATATGAAAGAGTGTTCCAAATCACTATTGATCAGAGAAATGCAAATTAAGACAACTCTGAGGTATCATTACACACCTGTCAGATTGGCTAAGATGACAGGAACAAATAACGATGAATGTTGGAGGGGCTGTGGGAAAACTGGGACACTGATGCATTGTTGGTGGAGTTGTGAAAGAATCCAACCATTCTGGAGAGCAATCTGGAATTATGCCCAAAAAGTTATCAAAATGTGCATACCCTTTGACCCAGCCATACTACTACTGGGCTTATACCCCAAGGAACTACTAAAGAAGGGAAAGGGTCCTGTATGTGCCAAAATGTTTGTGGCAACCCTTTTCATAGTGGCTAGAAGCTGGAAGATGAATGGATGTCCATCAATTGGAGAATGGTTGGGTAAACTATGGTATATGAATGTTATGGAATATTATTGTTCTGTAAGAAATGACCAACAGGAGGAATACAGAGAGGCTTGGTGAGTTTTATATCAACTGATGCTGAGTGAAACGAGCAGAACCAGAAGATCATTATACACTTCAACAATGATACTGTACGAGGATGTATGCTGATGGAAGTGGATTTCTTCAACATAGAGAAGAGCTAATCCAATTCCAATTGATTAATGATGGACAGAACCAGCTACATCCAGAAAAGGAACACTGGGAAATGAATGTAAACTGTTATTTTTACCTTCTGAACCCAATTCTTCCTGTGCAACAAAAAATTCGGTTCTACACACATATATTGTATCTAGAATATACTGTAATATATTTAACATATATAAGACTGCTTGCCATCTGGGGAAGGGGGTTGGGGGAGGAAGGGAAAAAATCTGAATAGAAGTAAGTGCAAGGGATAATGTTGTAAAAAAATTACCCATGCATATGTACTGTCAAAAAAATGTTATAATTATAAAATAAAATAAAAATTAAAATAAATAAATAAATAAATAAATAAATAAATTACATGACTAAAACCAAAAAAAAAAAAAAAAAAAAAAAAAAAAAGAATTAGTTGTAAATTTGAAGAACACAGGATAGTTTATCTCTCAGACCTGTGAAGAAGGAAGGGATTTTTGACCAGAGGAGAACTAGAAATAATTATTTGATCACAAAATAGATGCTTTTGATTATATTAATTTAAATTGTGATATATGAATGTTATGGAATATTATTGTTCTGTAAGAGATGACCACCAGGATGATTTCATAAAGGCCTAGAAAGACTTATATGAACTGATGTTGAGTGAAATGAGCAGGACCAGGAAATCAGTATATACTTCAACAACAATACTGTATAATACTGTATGATGATCAATTCTGATGGATGTGGCCCTCTTCAACAATGAGATGAACCAAATCTGTTCTGATAGACCAGTAATGAATTGAAACAGCTACATCCAGTGAAAGAACTCCGGGAAATCAGTGTGAACTATTACATAGAATTTCCAATCCCTCTATTTTTGTCCACTTGCATTTTTGATTTCCTTCGCAGGTTAATTATACACTATTTCAAATTCTGATTCTTCTTGTGCAGCAAAATACCTGTATGGACATTATACATATATTGTATTTAACTTTCTTTGAGGGTAGAAGATTTTTTTTATTATTATTATTAAGGTATTCTCCTCTGAATATGAATCCTGGTTTCCATATATTTTTATGTTTCAATGATGGGATTCTTCTTAGCTGATTCATGTTTTAATAGGCCATATTAGTGTAAGCACCTCAAATCATGGGGTGCAGAGATGGTGCCTCAAACTTTCTTTCAGGTCTCCACTCTGACCAGGAGCCCAAACCAAGAGCTCCATCATACTGAAAGTGCCCACAGCAAGCAGCTTTCTTGCCCCACTCTCTCTCCATTTATGGTGTGGGGCAGGGCTGATTCCTTGTCATCCAGGGGTACATCTTGGCAGTATAGCTGGGCTGTCATTCCCAATCATCTGAGGTTAACTTAATCTTCCTGGGCTCAAACCCTAACTCCACAAATAGTGTGGGAAATGAAAGTCACTGGTGTTCCTGCTGGGACTTCAGTAACACACAGCTAATAGGAAGAGGACCCATCTGATATTTCTGTGAAGCTATCCCTGAGGTATTTGCACTTCAGACAACTCAATCCCCAACACAGGGCCTTTCTTTACATCTTCTCAGGTTGTATCTTGAGGACCCCCTATTCTGCTCCAAGTCTTTATTTTTTTTACATTTTCCCTGAGGCATAAATTTGTTTTATTTGTGGGAGAAATTAGGAGAGTTTGAAATTTACCAACATATTTCATCATCTTTCCCTTGTTTTTAAAAATAAAATATGTACAGGATAGACTCAAATTTACAAGAATACAACTCATTCTTCAGTGATAAATAGTCAAAAAATATAAACACACTCTTTTCAGATGATGAAATTAAAGAAATCTTTAGTCACATAAAAATATTCTAAACCATTATTGATTGTAGAAATGCAAATTTAAAAAACTCTGAGATACTACCTCACTTCTATCAGAATAACTAAGAATATAGGAAAAGATAATCACCAATTTTGGAGGGAATGTGGGGAATACTTACATTAATACATTACTAATAGTATTGTGAACTGATTTTCTTTTGGTGGTAACAAGTTTTAAATTGAAAAAAGATCTATCAGTTGGGGATGACTGAATATGTTATAGTATAAGAATGTAATGGAATATTATTTTTCTATAAGAAATGATGAGTAAGTAGGTAGATTTCAGAAAAGCCTGGAAAGATTTACATGAGTTGATACTGCATGAAATGAGCAAAAATCAGGAAAATATTGTACATTACAATAACTACAAGACTGTGATGATCATCTGTGATAAACTGAAAATAATACAATGGTACAAAATAATTCAAATAGACTTTGAATACAATTTGTGATTTGCATCCAGAGAAAGAAATATAGAGACTGAATGTCAATGGAAGCAAAGAGTTTCCTTGTTTTTCTTGTGGCTTTTCCCCTTTGTTATGATTTTTTCTCACCATGATTTTTTCCAAACTATGATTGGTATGGAAATTTTAAAAGTTTATTTTACATATTTTATCAGTTTGATTGCTGTCTTGATGAGTGAAGAGGCAAAAGAAGAGAAGAAGAAAAAAAATGAAACTCAAAATTTTACAAAAAATGAATGTTTTAACACCATCTTTACTTGCAATTGGAAAAAATAAAATACCATTTAAATAAAATGATTTTTAAAATTACTTCCAATGATTTAACAAGCAAATTTGCAATTTATTTTACTATTTTAGGATGTAATTCACCTTCATAGGTGAATCCTGCAAAGGATTACTTGCATTTATCTCAGTATACTGTTAAATTTATTGAGTATCAATTACCTATTGGCATTTTTTTTAGTTCTTTTTTTTATTATTACAGGAAATGAAAACAAATTAAAGTTCATAAATTTTATTTTGATCTAATCTCATTCATTCCAATACAGATACTTTGTTTTCCCACAATATAGTCTTCTCGGGGGAAAATCTTATTTTTCATTTGGTAGCTTAATTTAAGAAATAACTTTAGCACTCTTCACTCTGTTTTTGTCTTGCTATCTTTTTGTAACCATACTTTAAATCTGACTTTCATTCCACCTTTTGTGTATTAAAATTATTATTTCTTCTGTTTTATGAATATTTATGGCTTAAAAAGCATCACCTATGATTTGCCTATAGTAGATTGGACTCACGAATGTGTGTGTGTGTGTGTGTGTGTGTGTGTGTGTGTGTGTGTGTGTGTGTGTGTTTGTGTGTGTGTATGTGTGAGTGGGTGTATCTTTTGATCAGATTAGTAGATTTTATAAGAGATTGTTTTGGTCTGACAAAGGTTTTAAGAATATACCACAATTAAGCACTAGTCGAAATTTTGGGAAGAACATTTACATATGTAGTAGAAAAGTCAGTAGAATTCTGGTGTCAGATGACCAGAGTTTGAATCACAATTATGCCAGTTACTCTCTGACAACTCTGCTAGTTATTCTCTTATAAAAGGAATGTCTTAATTTTGCCTCATTAAGCGATACATTTATCATGATGAGAATGCTAAATTAGATAATGGCTAAAACCACAAGACTTAGATCTCTGCCACATAAGCTAAATCCCTGATTTTATAGATGAGAAAATTCAGTCTCCGAGAAGTTAAGTAACTTGGTCAGGTAACATAATTTTAAAACAGCATAGTCAGTATTTAAACATCATTCTTCTGTTTCAAATATGGCATTCTTTTTAATGTATTGTGATATACCTTCTTTCTTAATGACACTGTTAAATATAATAAGTGAAGTATTTTATTTAATAAAAAATACTTTTAAAGTTATATATGCCAGATATTGAAATAACAGGAACGACAATTTTTTTTAAACATTTTGGTAACAATTACAATATAAATATGTGTAGGAATGCATGCAGATGAAGCAGGCTATAACATATTTAAACTTCCTCCAGCAGTGGTGACCCTTTTCAAACCCAGATGTTTAAATGAGTGTTCAATGGGGGATATTTGGAATTATAAATATTTCCCATCTGCTGCTACCGTCTGGCTCTGCTCAAAAGTTATAAAATCATCTATAGGACCTTGGGATAGGAGGAGGCTCAATTTAGAGCTATAGGAATTGTGGTCACAAACGTTTCTCATAGAAAAGACTTTTACCATTAACTCAAAGGAATAAGGGAAAGTTAAAGCAATCTCTTATTTAATATTTTTTTGGATGGGACAAATTTGGGGCATAGTTTCAATTGAGAGGATTTAGCAATCTAGAAAATCATAAACAAGAATGAACTGCATTTAAATTTTCAACATGGAATACCTATGAGGATGCTGTACACACCAAAGAAAAAGAAAATATCTATATATTTTTAAAAAAATAATATTAGACACTTAGATAATGCTAACAATCATCCAAAAACTTATTCAAACCAATTAACAGCTTTAGCAAAGTTTCAGAATATAAAATAGAAACAAATTATTAGCCTTTCTATATATTAATGACAAAGCCCAGCAGATATAAAGAGAAAATCCATTTTAAATAATTGTAGACAAAATAAAATATTTTTTATTTTACAAGACAAGCACAGCAACTACATGAACACAATTACAGAACACTTATCACATAAAGAAAATCAGATATAAATAATTGGAAAAATGTCAAATATTCATGGACAGGCTGAGCTAATATAATAAAAATGACAATTCTGTCTAAATTGGTCTACTTTTTAAATTCCATACCAATCAAACTGCCAAAAATCATTTTATTGAAAAAGCAAAAATAATAACAAAATTTATGTGGAAGAACAGAAAAACAAAATGTCAAGAATGTTATGGAAATTAATGAAAAAATTACAAAGGATGGTGGCTTAGCAGTACCAAGAATAAAACTATATTATAAAGCAACAGTAATCAAAACCATTTTTTACTCACTATAAAATAGAGTAGTAGATCAGTGGAAGAGGTTAAATATATATGACATAGTAATCAATGCTTATTACAATACATCATTTGATCAATCCACAAACTTCAACTTCTGGGATAAAAACTCACTATTTGACAACAATTGTTGAGAAAACTGGAAAATAATATTCAGAAAGTTGGCATAGATCTACATCTCACACTCCATATCAAAATAAGTTCAAAATGGGTGCAAGATCTGGAAAAAGGGTGATAACATAAGCAAATTAAGAGAGCAAAGGATAATTAACCTATTTAGAGAATAGAGAACTAGAGAACATTATGAAAGGGAAAATGGACAATTCTGATTGTAATAAATTAAAAAAATATTGCACAAACAAAATGAAAAGAAATAAGAATAAAAGAGAAATACAAAGCTAGGAAAAATTTTACAGTCAAAGTTTCTGATAAAGGTCTCATTTCTAAAATATATTTAAAAAGGTGTATTGAATTTATATGAATACAAGTCATTCCCCAATTGAAAAATGGTCAAAGAAAATGAACAGACAATTTTCAGAGGACAAACTTATAGTCATGAAAAAATTTCTCTAGATTAGAAGAGTTAAGATTATATTAATTATTTTTCTCTGGTTTTACCAGGAACTTAATGATTGGAAATCAGTAGTACTAATTATACTAGAAAAATATGAGCCTTATCCATTTACTGATGAGGCTATGATTAGAGAAATGCAAATTAAAACAACTATGAAGAACCACCTCAAATCTCTCAAATTAGGTAAGGTGACAGGAAAAGATAGCAATAAACGTTGGATGGTACAGTAATGCATTGTTTTTGGAGGTGTGAAATGATCCAACTATTCTAGAGATCAAATTGGAACTATCCCCAAAGGGCTATATAATTCCTCTGATCCATGAGTGGTATCACTGGGTCTGTATCCCAAGGCCATCAAAAAGAAAGGGAAAGGGCCTACATGGGCAAAAATGTTTGCAACAGCTCTTTTTCTGATAGCAAGAACTTGGAAAATGAGTAAATGTCCATCAGTTCAGGAATGACTGAATAAGGTGTGGTATATGAAGGGAGTGGAATATCATTGTTCTATAAAAATGATAAAAACAAGCTGATTTTAGAAAGGCCTGGAGATATTTACATAAACTGATGTTGAGTGAAACAAGCTTAACCAGTAATACATTGTACACAATAACAGCAACAATATGTGATGATCACCTATGAAAGACTTGGGTCTTTTCAGTGGTTCAATGATTCAAGGAAATCCAAAGAGAGTTTTGTTATGTGATTTGAAAGAAAAGTTCCTATCCTCTCCTATCAGAACCGCTCCTATAAATGAAACTCTCAGACTCAATTAAAGTGAAAGTAAAATTTACTTATATGATGCAATGAATCGAATGCTTACAGTAACAACTAATACAGCAAGTAATACATAAAAACAAAAAAATAATGAGAATTATGATTAAAATAGCAGAGAAGGGAAGAGAATACATCACCAATTTGGAAGAGCACTAACACTAGATTTCACAGGCTAGGGAGTCCCAATATCACCAGCCTCTAGGTTCCAAATGGGAAAAAATGGTCCCAGACAGATCACAAGAATGTGGGAGAAGGCAGGGCTCCAACTGCGGGATTATCATCCCACACACTACCATCTTTATGGGTGAAACTCCAAATAGGGAATGTATTACCCACCTTTTATAGTGATTGGAACAAAGAAGGCTTTGAGCTAAGTAAAGACATCATATAAGATAGTAACATACCAACAAGGGCTCCAGATGGTTATAGTCAAGTGTTGTTTTGACAAGGGGACCAGCCCTTATCAACAGCAATTATTCCAAGGAGTGGCGAGTTCTTAGAATCACATATTTGGAGCTAAAACACCCGCAGTACATTCCCATCTCATAGGTTAAAAAATGGTATGTTGTAGGGGCAGAACCAAGATGGCGGAGAAGAAACACACAACTCTGTGAACCTTCTTACTCCCTCACAACCAATTACATAAATCAGCCTCAGTAATAGCGCTGGACTGATAGATACCACAAGGACTGGAAGCACGACTTACCAGCTGAAGAGAATCTGGAGTTTCAACAGAAAAGGTCAGTTCCCAGGGGAGGAAGAAGAGAGGCCAGCACAGACAGCCGGGTGCTAGCATACTGAGCTGATTGTGCTGGGAAGGGCTCTGGGATCAGAGAAGCCACTGAGATAAGGAATCTGGCACAGGCTGTTAGCTCTTCTCTGCTTGTGGTGCAGCAGTTCAGAGGAGAAATCAAGCCAAATTAATTTAAAACCAGACTGGATCTTCCCGGATCCCTGGAGTGACTCAGCAGATCTTGACACTGGGGGGTGGGGCCCCTAGCTCCTACCTGAGACTAGTTAAGAGATTGAGAAGGGGGCAGATACGGCCCAAGGCAACACACACTGCCTAGCTCAGCTGGAGGGTGTGGAACTCAGCTCCAGAAGTCACAGAGAAGCAGAACCTTTGAACTAGGGACCACGGTTTCTGGCAGACACTTCCAGTTTGAACACAGAGGCTTTTCATGTCACCTGCTGCAGACAACCACGCCCCACCGGGATGCATAGGCTAGGCTTTGTGTTGCCTTTACTGTTCAGTCTCAAACATCAGGGAAGCTGCTAAAACACAGCGCCCTCAAGGCACAGCAGTGCAAGTCACCTCTGAGGCACTTCCAGGGAGGGGGTGGGGAACTCTCTCCCAGAGCACTCTCTTAGCTCAGGCACAGGAGCCACTGCATCCATCCTGTCTGGGAGGAAGCTGGTAAAGAAACAAATAAATAATTTCCTACCCCAGGGACAGACCCCAAAAGATTTTTTATGTATGAACAAAATAGCAAGAAAAACTATACAATCCTTCTACACAGAGAAAGAGCGGGTATCCAACCCTGAGGAAGTTAACAGCAGAGAGTCAGCAGATAACAACCTAAAGGGGAATGATTCCTGCCCCCCATCACATAACTCTCTCCTAGAAGAGACTATTAAAAAGTTAAGAGTTTGAAGAAAAATGGGGAAAGGAAAGAGAAGCTATGATAGAGAATAACAACGTCCTGAAATTGGAGTTGGAAAAAATAAAGAATTCACAGGAGATGCAGGGAAATAAAATTTGTGAATTAGAAAAGGTTAAAAAATCACAGGAAAGTAGGATTTCTGAATTGGAAAAAATAAAAAAGTCTCAAAAAAATAGAATTTCTGAATTGGAAAAAGAAAATAATTCTCAAAAAAAAATTAGGGAAATGGAAAAAAATTCAATAGAGCAAAATAATTCATTTAAAAACGAAATTGGGCATTTACAAAAAGAACTAAAAATTGTGAAAGAAGAAAATAACTCCTTAAAAGTCAGGATGGAACAAATATAAATGAATGATCCATTGAGAACCCAAGAATCAGTCAAACAAAACAAAAAAAAAAAAAAAATGAGAAGCTGGAGAACAATGTCAAATACTTACTGGGAAAATCTATAGACATGGAAAATAGATCTAGGAAAGATAATCTGCGGATCATTGGACTTCCCAAAAACTATGACCAAAAAAAGAGCCTAGATTCTATTTTACAGGAAATTATCAAAGAGAACTGTCCAGAGATAATAGAAACAGAAGGGAAAGTAGATGTGGAAAGAATTCATCGAACTCCTTCTGAAATAGACCCAAAAAAAGAACACCATGGAATATTGTGGCTCAGCTGCAGAATTACCACACAAAGGAGAAAATCCTGCAAGCAGCTAGAAAAAAACAATTTAAATACCAAGGTGCCACAATAAGGGTCACTCAAGATCTGGCTGCCTCCACATTAAAAGATAGAAGGGCCTGGAACCTGATATTCTGTAAGGCAAAAGATCAAGGACTGCAACCAAGAATGAATTACCCAGCTAAGTTTAGCATCTTTTTCCATGGAAGAAGATGGTCATTCAATGAAATAGAGGAATTCTATATATTTCTAAGAAAAAACCAGACTTAAACAAAAAATTTGATCTACATCCACAAGACTGAAGAGAAACAGAAAAAGGTACACAGAACCCTTGAGAACTGTAACTCTGTTGTGGGTATACAAAAAGTACTCATGGATAATTTGATTTTACTGATATAAAAGAAAAAAAGGGGGGTGTAGTAAAGGGAAAGAGGTCATTTCAGAAAAAGGGGAAGGAATGATAAAAAGAGGGAAACTACATTCCAGGAAGAGGCATAGAAAATACACCATATCTGAGGGAATTTAGTGAGGGGGAGAATCATTGTGTGAATCTTACTCTCATCAGAAGAGGCTCAAAGAGTAAATAATTGACATATTTGTTTTTCAGAGAATTTTCTCTCACCTCATTAAAAGGGGGGAGAGGAAAAGGGAAAAGGAAAAGGAGAATAAGTGAAGGGACTTGGAGGGAGGGGGGAGGGATACTAAAAATGTTTGTGGCAACTCTTTTTGTTGTAGCTAGAAACTGGAAGATGAATGAATGTCCATCAGTTGGAGAATGGTTGGGTAAATTATGGTATATGAAGGTTATGGAATATTATAGCTCTGTAAGAAATGACCAGCAGGAGGAATACAGAGAGGCTTGGAGAGACCTACATCAACTGATGCTGAGTGAAATGAGTATAACCAGAAGATCACTGTACACTGCAACAACAATACTCTATGAGGATGTATTCTGATGGAAGTGGAAATCTTCAACATAAAGAAGAGCCAACTCACTTCCAGTTGATCAATGATGGACAGAGGTAGCTACACCCAGAGAAGAAACACTGGGAAGTGAATGTAAATTGTTAGCACTAATATATGTCTGCCCAGGTTACATGTACCTTCTGAATCTAATGCTTATTGTGCAACAAGAAAATGGTATTTACACACATGAATTGTATCTAGGTTATATTGTAACACATGTAAAATGTATGGGATTGCCTGTCATCGGGGGAGGGAGTAGAGGGAGGGGGGGATAATTTGGAAAAATGAATAGAAGGGATAATATTATAAAAATATATAATAAAAAAAGAAAAAAATGGTATGTTGTTATGGGTTAAGGAACAGTCAATGTTATGGGTTTAAGAAATGGTCAGGTTCTCATAGGAGAAGTCATATCCTACCTCAATTAGGTTCATATGGCTTACATGGGAATTAGGTTATTAGGCTCACATGGTTCAAATGGAAATCAGGTTCACATGAAGAGAGTCATGTTCTTTCAATGATTTGAAATGAACTTATTAATAATATAGAAATTTCTTATTCAACTTTGTATGGAAAATGCCATCTACATCCAGAAAAATAACTATGGAGACTTAATGTAACTTTTAATAATCTGTCCCATAAACTCTACTACTTCAACAAATATTTAAAGCAGCAGACTACATTCTAATCATAAATTTTCAGAAAAAAAAACTCAGAGTGCATTACTTTTGTAACCAAAATCAATGCAGATAAGATTAGAAGGGAAGCAATAAACTGGGAAAACATTTTTATAGTCAAAGATTCAGATAAAGTCCTCATTTCCAAAATATATAGAGAATTGACTCTAATATATAAGAAATCAAGCCAATGTCTAATTGATAAATGGCCAAAGGATATGAACAGACAATTCTCGGATGAAGAAATTGAAACTATTTCTAGTCATATGAAAAGATGCTCCAAATAATTATTAATCAGAGAAATGCAAATTAAGGCAACTCTGAGATACCACTATACATCTGTCAGATTGGCTAAAATGACAGGAAAAGGTAATGCAGAATGTTAGAGGAGATGTGGGAAAATAGGGACACTGATACATTGCTGGTGGAACTGTGAATACATCCAGCCATTCTGGAGAGCAATTTGGAACTAGGATCAAAAAGTTATCAAACTGTGCATACCCTTTGACCCAGCAGTGTTGCTACTGGGTTTGTATCCCAAAGAGATCTTCAAGAAGGGAAAGAGACCTGTATGTGCAAGAATGTTTGTGGCAGCCCTCTTTGTGGTGGCCAAAAACTAGAAACTATGTGAATGCCTATCAATTGCAGATTGGTTGAATAAATTGTGGTATATGAATATTATGGAATATTATTGTTCTGTAAGAAATGAACAATAAAATTATTTCAGAAAGGCTGGGAGATACTTACATGAACTCGTGCTGAGTGAAGTGAGCAGGACCAGGAGATCGTTGTATTAATCAACAACAATACTATATGACGATCAATTCTGCTGGATATGGCCATTTTCAAATATGAGAAGAACCAAATGAGTTCCAATAGAGCAGCAATGAATTGAACCAGCTACACCCAGCAAAAGAACTCTAGGAGATGATTATGAACCACTATACAGAATTTCCAATTCCTCTAATATTGTCCGCCTGCATTTTGGATTTCCTTCACAAGCTAATTGTACACTATTTCAAAGTCCGATTCTTTTTGTACAGCAAAATAACTGTTTGGTCATGTATACATATATTGTATTTAATTTATACTCTAACTATTTAACATGTATTGATCAACCTGCCATCTTGGGGAGGGAGAAGGAAGGGAAAATTAGAACAAAAGTTTTGGCAATTGTCAATGTTGTAAAATTACCCATGCATATATCTTGTAAATAAAAACTATTAAAAAAAAAACTCATTTAAAAACTCAATTGGACAAATACAAAAAGAAAGAAAAAAATGAAAAATTCATTAAAAATCAGACTTGAACAAATAGAAATGAATTTCTTCATGGGACACTAAAAATTAGTCAAGCAAAACCAACAAAATGAAAACATAGAAAAAAAAAAGTGTTAAATACCTGCTTGGGTAAACAATAGGTGTGGAAAATAGATCTAAAAGAGATAATCTAAGAACTATTATACTTCCTGAAAATCATGATGAAAAAAGAGCCTAGACACAATCAATTTTTCAGGAAGTCAGAAAAGAAAACTTTCCAGATGTTATAGAAACAAAAGGCAGACATTGAAGGTATTCATTGATTTCCTACTAAAAGACATCCAAAAATCCTAACTCCAAGAAATAGTGTGGCTAAGTTCCAGACTTATCAGACCAAGAAAACATACTACAATCAGTCAGATAAAAACAGCAATTCAAATAATGAGGAGCCACCATAAGGATCACTCAGGATCTAGCAGCATCCACATAAAAGGATCAAAAGGCCTGGAATCTGATAATCTGAAAAGCAAAGGTAAATAGTCAAGAATAAATTACCTAGTCAAACTGAGCTTTTTGAGCTTGTTTTTTTTTTTCTTTTTTTTTTCCTCAGGGAAGAAGATGGACATTAAAAAAACAAAACAAAACAAAACAAAACAAAAAAACAAAAACAAACAAACAAACAACAACAAAAAAAAAACAGAGTTAAACAAAAAGTTTGATCTCCAAATATAAGTCTCAAGAAAAGCACAAAAAGGTAAAAAGAACTCTTGAGAACTGTATTTCCGTTATGGATAAACATAAAGAGTACATGAATAAATTGGTTTTACTGTTATAAAAAAAAAAAAATGAACTAGAAGTGGAAAGGAAATTGTCCTAGAAAAAGGGAAAAGTGGATGTAAAAAGAGGGAAACTACATCTCACAAAGAGAATGAAGGGAGGGGGATGAACATAGTGTGATTATTAACTATCATCACATTTGGTTCAAAGAGGAAATAGTAGACATACTTGTTTTACATAGAAACTTCTTCCACCTCATTGGAAATTGGGAGGGAGGGGGGAAATGAAAAGTGAAGGGTTAGTGTAAATAGAAGGGAATACTGAAATAGTAAGGAAAATTATGAAGAAAAAGGCAGGGACTTCAAGGATCAGGAGGGATTCTAAAGAGGAAGTGCTGTGTGAGGCCAGTGGTGGTCATAAGTCTAATACTGGGGAAGGAGTGTAAGGGGGGAAGAAAAGAGTAAGGCATAATTTGGGGATATTAAAATTGCAGGAACTAAAGAATTACTAATTTTAATCATAAATGTCAATGGGGTAAACTCCTCTATAAAACATGGATGTATAGCAGACTGGATTAAAAGCTAGAATCCTACAATATGTTGTTTACAGAAAACACTTGAAACAGGGTGAGATATACAGAATAAAGGTAAAAGGCTGAAGCAGAATTGATTATGCTTCAGGTGAAGCCAGAAAAGCAGGGGTAGCCATCCTGATCTCAGATCAAGGAAAAGCAAAAATTGATGTAATTAAAAGAGATAAGGAAGGGCACTATATCATGCTAAAGGGTAGCATAGATAATGAAGCAATATCAATATTAAACATTAAGGCACCAAGTGGTATAGTATCTAAATTCCTAAAGAAGAAATTGAGAGGTGAAAGAAGAAAAAAACGGCAAAACTATAATAGTGGGAAATTTCAACCTTGAATTCCCAGAACTAGATAAATCAAATCACAAAATAAATAAGAAAGAAGTTAAAGAGCTAAATAGAACACTAGAAAAGTTAGGTAAAACAGATCTTTGGAGAAAACTGAATGGAGACAGAAAGGGGTACACTTTCTTCTTGGCACTTCATGGAACCTATACAAAAATTGACCATATATTAGGACATAAAGATCTCAAATTCAAATGCAGAAAGGTAGAAGTAGTAAATGCATCCTTCTCAGTTCACGATGCAATAAAAATTACATTCAACAAAAAGGCAGGGGAAAATAGACCAAAATGTAATTGGAAACTAAATAATCTCAACCTAACAATTATTGGGTGAAACAGACAATCATAGATAGACACAATTAATAATTTCACCCAAGAAAATGACAATGATGAGACAGCATACTAAAATGTATGGGATGTAGCCAAAGTGGTAATAAGGGGAAATTTTATATCTCTAGAGGCTTAGTTGCACAAAATAGAGAAAGAGAAAATCAATGAATTAAGCTCATAACTAAAAACGCTAGAAAAAGAGCAAATTTAAAAAAAAAAAACTCAATCAAACACTAAACTTGGCATTCTAAAAATAAAAAATAAAAATAAAAATGTAATTTAACATAAAAAATTATTGCATTAATAAATAAAACTTAGAATTGGTTTTATGAAAAAAACAACAAAATCGAAAAACCCTTGTAAATTTGATTAGAAAAAGGAAAGAGATAAATCAAATTATTAGACTTAAGAATGAAAAGAAAGAAATTTCTACTAATGAAGAAGAAATTAGAGCAATAATTAAAGTTATTTTTCCCAATTTTATGCCAATAAATTTGATAACTTAAATGAAATGGATAAGTGTTTTCAAAAATATAGATTGCCCAGATTAACAGAAGAAGAAGCAAATTCATTAATTAGTCCCATTTTAGAAAAATAAATAGAACAAGCTATTAATCAACTCCTTTAAAAAGTCCCCAGGACCAGATGGATTTACATGGGAATTCTACGAAACATTTAAAGAACAATTAACTCCATTGCTATATAAACTATTTGAAAAAATAGGGATTGAAGGAGTCCTGCCAAATTCCTTTTATGTCACAGACCTGGTACTGATACCTAAGCCAGGTAAAATGAAAGCAATTAGAAATTATAGACTAAGTTCCCTAATGGACATGGATGCAAAAATATTAAATAAAGGCTTAGCAAAAAGACAACAGAAAATCATCTCTGGGACAATACACCATGAACAAATAGGATTTGTACCAGGAATTCAGGGCTGATTTAATATTAGGAAAACTATTAGCATAATTGACTATATCAATGACCAAATTAACAAAAAACATATGATCATCTTAATAGATGTAGAAAAAGCATTTGATAAAATCCAACACCCATTCCCATTAAAAACACTAAAGAGTATAGGAATAAATAGACTTTTCCTTAAAATAGTCCATAACATCTATTTAAGACTATCAATAAGCATCATATGTAATGGTGATAAACTGGAATCATTCCCAGTAAAATCAGGAGTGAAACAAGGTTGCCTACTTTGACCATTACTATTTAATATTGTATTAGAAATGTTAGCTTCAATGATGGGTCATAGATCCAATGAGGGCCAAGGAAGTCCTTATTCTTGTTTGTGATAGAACAGGAAAGGTCCAGTTATAAGTGTGATAACTTCTGATATGTAGGAGCAAGGACATAAATAAGAAATTGTTTAATTTTAACACAGATAAAGTATTATTAATAATAATAAACACTTAGAACATATGTATCTAAATTCCCAGTGAGACCTATACAAACTTAGGGATTTCTCTCTCTCTCTCTCTCTCTCTCTCTCTCTCTCTCTCTCTCTCTCTCTCTCTCTCTCTCTCTCTCTCTCTCTCTCTCTCTCTCTCTCTCTCTCTCTCTCTCTCTCTCTCTCTCTCTCTCTCTCTCTCTCTCTTCTCCCTCCAATCACACATACCAAAGATATATTTATTAATAAAAGTGACAGAATAATCTTTCTTTCTTCCTAAATAGAAATGTATAAAATGATCCCATCAAGTTCATTCACCTTTCTTATTTCCTGATCTTATTTTTACCTAAGGATAACTCTATTGCTATTTTCAACCAAGACAATGCTTTCATGAAAATAAGAGTCTTCTAAAATCACTTATTATATGAAAGAAGTTTTAATTCACTATAAGCACCCAGTTGAAAATTATAAGAAAAACATATGAGTTATAGCTCAATGACAATTTTACCAGAGGTATCTTGCCCATCACATATTCTCCTACTGCCAATACATGTAATATCCCTGTTTTATCATTATAAGCTTAAGATATTTTTATATTAATAGATATTTAGCATAATGCAATTAATAATTCACAAAAGTGAATAGGATTTTTAAATTAGATGAAAGAAAAGTCATTTAAAATATTTAGATACTTCATATCAACAATTAGTATTTTTGTATTTTTGTGTATTTCATCATAATATATATGCTTTCATGTATTTCTAGAGAAGCATTAGGAAAATGTAAATATACACATATAACACACAGACACATAGATAGATAGATAGATAGATAGATAGATAGATAGATAGATAGATAGACAGATAGATAGAAATAGATGGAGATATTTTACTGAAGATACAATTTTTTTTTAATAGGAAGGAACACATTCCCAGCTAGCATAGCTATTTAAAACTCCCATGTAGGCAGAGCAGAACCAAGATGGAGAGCAGACACGTCTCTATGTGACTTCCTCTGAACTTCCCTCAAATTGTCAGCACATTAAACTTCTAAACTGGTCTTGGAGTGCCAGAACCCACAAATATTTGGAGTGAAACAAATTTTCTACTTCGGAAGAATTTCAGAAAGGCTCTGTTTCAATTGGGAAGGGAAAGAGGCTGCAGAGACCAGACCAGAGCACAGGGAGTCTCAGGCAGGGAGTTGAGTTGATAGCCAGGGTGTTGAGGCTGTCACACACCAGGAAATCTATTGGTAGGCTCTTATTCTAGTCTGTCCTGGTTACAAGCCCATGATTCAGCAGATTTGTTGTAAAATACCCAAAAGCAAATACAAAAGGCAAATTGTGAGTCACTGAGCCCCAGAAGAATGTGATTCTTGGCCATGTTTACACAGCACTAGAAGTCAGTCAACAAAACCACCCCAAACTCTTTTGCCTTAAGAGGAGACCCCAACCTTTAAAAATGAGCAAAACAGCAAAAAAGAAATCTGACCATAGACAGGTTTTATGGAGAAAAAGAACAGACCTCAAACCCTGAGGTGCCTAAAGACAAATCAACTCTAGATGAAGTACCAAAGGGTGATATGAGTTGGTCCCCATTTAACAAAGTTTTCTTGCAAGAACTCAAAAAGAATCTTAAAAGAATGTTAGAAGAAAAATGAGGAAAGAAAGTGAGATTTTTACAAGACAGTATCAAAAAAGAAAACCAGAAATTACCTGAATAAAACTCCTTAAAATAGACTTGGTGAAATGGGGAAAAAACACATATAACTCCTTTTAAAATAGAAATTAAAAAGAAACCAGTTCATTGCCAAAAAAAAAAAAAAAAAAAAAATCTGTGAATCGGAAAAAAAAAAAAAACATGCAATGAACAAAACACTTTATATAAAAGTGCAATTGGCCAAATGCAAAATGAGATAAAAAATCTAACTGAAGAAAATAATTCTTTTAAAATTAGAATTGAACAAATAAAAGGGAATAATCAATGAGATTTTAAGAATCAGACCAAAAAAAAAAAAAAACATAGAAGAAAATGGGGAAAAAACTGATATGGAAAATAGATCTAGGAGAGACAATCTAAGAATTATTGAATTTCTTGAAATTCATGTTGACTAAAAGAACCTAGACATTATCTTTCAGAAATCATTAAGGAAAACTGCCTAAATGTCCTAGAACCAGAGGGCAAAATAGCCATTGAAAGAATTCACTGGTCACCTCCTGAAAGAGACCTCAAAATAAAAACTCCAAGGAGCATCACAGCTAAATTTGAGAATTATCAAATCAAGGAGAAAATATTGCAAGCAGCCTGAAGGAAACAATTTAATATCGAGGAGCAACAATCAGGATTACCCAGGACCTAGCAGCTTTTCACATTAAAAACCAGAAACCAATATTTTGTTGTTTACAAGAAACTCATTTAAATTATTATGATACATTTAGAGTAAAGGTAAAATGATAGAACAGAATCTATTATGCTTCAGCTGAGGTAAAGAAATCAAGGATAGTAATCCTTAAATCAGGTCAAGCAATAGGTTCAATAAAAGAGATAAGGAAAGAAACTGCATCCTACTTAAAGATATCATAGATAATGAAGTAATATCAATAAGTGGTATAGCACCCAAGTTCCTAAAGGAGATATTAAGAGAGGTGAAAGAAGAAGAGAGATTAAAGGGATTAGAATAGATGAGGAAATAAAATTATCTCCCTTTGCAGATAATATGATGATATAATTTGAGAACCTTAGAGAACCAACTAAACTTACAAGAATTCAAAACTTTAGTAAAGTTGCAGGATACAAAATAAACCACATAAATTATCAGCATTTTTATATACTACTCACAAAATCAAACAAGAAGAGATACAAAGTGAAATTCCTTCTAAAATAGCTGTCAATGATATTAAGTATTTGGGAGTCTATCTGCCAAAGCAAATTCAAGACCTATATGAACACAACTACAATAAAGTTTTTCCCACAAATAAAGTCATATCTAATCATTTGAAAAAATTGATAGTGCTCATGGGTAGGCTAAGGTTATGTAATAAAAATGACAATACTACGTAACCTAATCTATATATTTAGTGCTATACATTTCAAACTCCCAAGAAACTATTTACTGACATCGAAATAACAACAAAATTCATCTTGAAGAACAAAAGATCAAGAATTTCAAGTGAATTAATGAAAAAAATGGAAATGAAATGAAGATGGGTTAGCTGTGCCAGATCTAAAACTATATTACAAAGCAGTAGTCATTAAATCAATTTAGCACTGGCTAAGAAATTGTCAATCAGTGGAATAGGTTAGATTCACAGAACAAAATAGTCAATAAGTATAGTAATCTAGAGTTTGACAAACCCAAAGATCCCAACTTCTCGGATAAGAACTCACTACTTGACAAAAACTTCGAAGAAAATTGGAAACTAGTATGAGAGAAATTAGGCATTGACCCACACCTAAATGCGGGATATAGGAGCCACCTGCCACCTGAAGTTCTGACTCAGACCTATAGAATGCATCTCTTCATATGAGGGGGTGATTGTTAGGATTACTAGGTGAGAACTCAGGTTGTCTGGATAGTGACAAGGTGAGAATTCAGGTTGTCTGGACAATTACAAGGTGAGAACTCAGGTTGACTTGATAGAAGGAGCAAGCTCATTGGCTGAAGTGGTTCTTCCCAGAAGCCCTTGCATTATCCCACGCCCATTCTCTGGGAGGATAAAAGAGACAACAGTGGGAAAGTTAGTCAGCCTGGAGAAGGATAAGAGCTGGAGGAGATTCAGAGCCAGGATTGAAGAAGAAGACTCTGCACTACGTCTGGCTTGACGCAGCTCTCTGCAGGAAGGGAAGTCGGCTCTCTGCAGGAAGGGAAGTCACTTCTCTGGACAAGAGTTAACAGCAACTGCCTGGAGACAACTTGAGTTCTCACCTAGTAATCCTAACAGGAGATGATAATACAAAGAGACTGAGAGGCAGTTGCTTTCTCTGACCTCTCTCCTCTTCCCTCTGCCTCCAATTTATTTCATTCCCTATCCATAAGCAACACCTGAGACAGTAAAGGCTGCTTTGCAACTACTTCAGATGTTATGACTCACAGTTGTGGAGGCTCTCAGAGAAGTGACCTGTCCCTTCATCTAAGCATGGTCCTTAACACAACACCATGTACCAACATAATATTGAAATGGGTTCATGATCTACATCTAAGAAGTGATTTTTATAATCAAATTAGAAGAACAAAGAATAGTTTACCTCTCAGATAGGTGGAGAAGGAAAGAATTTGTGGCCAAAGAAGAGCTGGAACCCACTATTAAACACTAAATAGATCATTTTGATTATATTAAGTTTCCCATATCACAAGTCTCTTTTGGAAGAATTCTAAGAAAGAATTATACCAAATGGTAGAGCATCTAAATTCTTAGAGGAGAAGCTGAGATTTCTTAATGGTTTAGCTTAAGAAGGAGGACTCCTCTGGTAACAAGAGCCATCTCCAGTTCTGATCCATATATGAACATTGGACTCAGATGGTTCTGGAGAGGAAAGTAATATGACTTTCCACTGCATTTTGTCACTTAAAATCAATTCACTTGCATATCATGGTATGACTTCCCTCATGTTATGTTACTCTTCAAAAGCAAAGAATAAGCATCAAAACATCAACAATAATGGTAATCTAATCTATCTATATCTATATCTATCTATCTATCTATCTATCTATCTATCTATTTATCTATCTATCAGTCTGTCTGTCTTTCATGTATTTCATGACTGGAGATGACCCTGGGATAGGAGTCAATATATTATACATATGTATATACATATATTATAGTGTATATACATACATATATATATATATACACACACATACATACAAAAACTTTATAATACATAATCTTTCTACATCATCTCATATTCAGCCATTCTCCAACTGATGAACATCTACTCAGTTTCCAGGTTCTTGCCACTACCAAAAGGGCTGCCACAAACATTTTTGCACATGTGGTTCCCTTTCCCTCCTTTAAGATTACTTTGGGACACAACCCAAGTAGAAACATAAAAGGGTATGCACAGTTTGATAGCCCTTTGTGCAGAGTTCCAAATTACACTCTAGAATGGTTGGATCAACTTTACCTACAATGTATAAGTGGTTCAGTTTTTCCACATCCACCCTAATAACAATCATTATGTTTTGCTGTCATCTTAGCCAATCTGATAGGTGCATAGTGATACCTCAAAGTTGTTTTAATTTGCATTTTTCTGATGAATAGTGATTTAGAGCATTTTTTCATATTACTAGAAATGATTTCAATTTCTTCAACTGAAAATTGTCTCTTCATATCCTTTGATTATTTATCAATAGGAGAATGGCTTGATTTATTATAAATTTGAGTCAGTTTTCTATATAATTTAGAAATGAGTCCATTCTCAGAACCCTTAAGTGTAAAAATGTTTTCCCATTTTATTGTTTCCCTTCTATTATCCTGTGGGACTTCATCTGGAGATGATTTGCCTTTACTGTTCTCAGAGTTTTGTGTCTGTTCTTCTCAGTCTATATAAAAACTATCCATGGTCAGAGTTCTTTTTGCATTTTTGCTCACTTTTTAAAGGTTGAGGTCTTTTCTTAGGGCAAAGGTCTGGTTGTCTCAAGCTTCCTCTACAGATGACAGAGACTTTACATTGTGCTGCGCTAGTGCTGCTGACTTTTTTGGAGTGCTATGTGTCTGTGGCCAACTCCTGTGTTATTCTGGGGTTCATAGGCTCACTATTTGTTTTTTGTATTTGCATTGGATTTCTCACAACTCCACTGAATTCTGCACCAGGAGAGAGTAGCCAACACTGCTGTATTTTGGCTAAGATACCCCTGGAAAATTCTCAGGCATGCAAAGATCGTACTGCCCTGCATCCCTATGCTATGCCTACACTTGGCCATCTTCCCCCCAACCCCATTCCCTGCACAATTGAAACAGATATTTTCTGAAGTTCTTCCAAAACTATTCAGCTGGAAATTTTTTACACTTGAAATATTTTTGGATTCTGTCACTCCAAAACTCCACCAGAGGCTTAATCTGATGTTGATCTGAGGTATGCCAGGAAGTGCTCAAATAAAGACCTGTCTACTATCTAACATCTTGGTTCTGCTTCCAACTCATTATTTTAAAAGAATTGTTCTCTTTAGTGGGTTTATTTTCCATTTGGCAATTTCTAATTTTAAGGAGGGCTTATTAAAGTAAAGTTTTGTGCTTACTTTTCTAAGCTGCTGACTTTTTTATCATAATTTTCATTCATAATTTTAATTTTCCCTATTTTTCTTCAAATTATCTTACTTGATTTTTAAAATTCTTTCTGAGAGTGAGACTAATTCATTTTCCTCTTTGAGGCTTCACATATAGGCATTTTGTCATCACTGTCCTGTTCTAAGTTTGTTTTCATCTTCCCTGTCAGTACAGTAACTTTCTATTTATTGTCAGTTCTCTTATCTATATTTTACTCCTTTTAGACTATTTTGTGACTTTTAAAGTTGTGCTCTGTTCCTGAAGGATAAAAGACACTTTACTGTTTCCTGTTCTGGGGTTAAGGACCTGGTCACTGGCTTTTTTATTTTGGAACCTGAGATGCTGGTGACTTACATGCTGTGCTGTGGTTCCAAAGCTTGCAATCTGACTTCCACATTGAAATTGGAGGCCTCATAGTTGTCCTGATGTGTTGAGTTTGCTGAGTCAGAACCAAGTGGCCTTGGTTGCTTATATGTGCTGTGGAAGATCCTTTTGCTTCCTTGCTTGCACTGTGCTGGGTTGTGCTCTCCCTTTACCCAAGAGAAATAGTCCTTTGCTGAAGTCCTTTTATGTTATTTTAATCTGGAAAACTGTTTTACTCTGTCTTATTGTGGGTCCTGTAACTACAGAATTTTTATATGGAGAAAATGTAGTGATTGAATTAAGAGTTTATTAAGCATTTATCATATGTAAATCACTGTAGATACACACAGAAAAGATCATAAAAATACTGTTAAGGAATGCACATTGATTTAAAGGAAGAGAACATATATATGGACCATTTCAGCTTGAAGTAAAATGTAAAGATATAGTAAAGTATAGTAAGAAAAGACATGATGATGGGTCTTTTTTAATGTAAATTCTTCTGATGAAGTATTTTGTGTTTCTGATATTAAACTATTTGACAGTGCAAAGAAATATTGTGACAAGATCCTTCCTTTCTGGATCTTCAAAAGATACAGCTACAGTTCCTATAGGGGCTAGTAAAAATAGCAATTGATCTGAAGCTAGTAATTCTATATTTGAATCTTTTCCAAGCTATATGACTTTGATAATTAATAATGATAGTTGACATTTATAAAGTGCCCTATAGTTACACATTACCTCATTTGATTCTTACAATACTTTTTTTAAGTTCATACCACATTTAACAAAGCTGAACATAGCATAGTACTTTGCACCCAATATGTGCTTAATCAATATTTAATAGGTGCTTATTGCAATTCCTTCATCTACTTGACCTTTAAATTCTTCAACTAATCTAATTGAATACACATTAATTAAGAAGCTTGCTTAAGTGAGGTGTTGTATATATTATAAAGATACCTTAAAATAGTCTCTATCAGGGTAGATAGATGGTACAGTGGATAAAGTACCAGCTCTGAAATCAGGAGGACTTGAATTCAAATCTGGTCTCAGACATTTAACACTTCCTAGCTCTGTGACCCTGGACAAGTTACTTAACCCTAATTGTTTCAGAAAAAATAAATAAAATAGTCTCTATCACCAAGGAGTTTACATGGCACAGTGGGAGTTGCAGCTAGGGATGTAGCCTGTAAATAGATAAGTATGCATATGATGATTTGAGATGGGGGAGAGAGAGAGAACACTAACAGAAACTCAATGTGATTATCTATAAAATAAACACATTACATTTGTAGCATAGATTAAAATTAGGAAGTATACTATTCAAGTTTCACATTTGATAAATGTTGGCATGAAATTCTGGGAAAATCACAACTCAGGAACTCCCAAAAATATAAAATTGAAACTGGTACCCTTTTGTGTTGGTAGAATTAATTTCCTTATTTAAAAGATCCTTGCTAATGCAATCACAGGTCTAGTTAAACAAGCAATAAAACGTGTGTGTGTGTGTGTGTGTGTGTGTGTGTCTTTGTGTGTGTGTATTACATGAGATAACTAACACACACATTGACAACTACATAGCATTATAGAAAGGCAAACTATTTTATATGCCAGTTGTCTCAGTGAAAGAATGAGTTATCTACCATTGAAAGAGGTAGTACAATATTCAGAATGTAGGAGAATTTTGAAAAGTTTAGAAAAGGAGAACTTTTATTCATATTAATATATATATATATATATTTGTTAATTATGGTCATATATAATTCAAGTCACAAATATCTGAAAAATGGCATTTCAAAGCACTGACATATTTCCATTCATTATATCTACTAGACACAGACAATGAATAGATATGTTTGAGTTAATATTATTCCTTGAGTGATGACTTTGGTCACTAATTACCTAGAAGGGGGATAAAGGAAGTTATCTCTTGAATTTTAGTTGTTTTCTGTTGCCAGGAAGGTTCATTGTCAGCATCTTACTGATGCCAATGGGATAATCCTAGGATGGATTAAAAACAAGCAAACAAACACAACAAACTATGATTCTGATACTTGACATAAATGCACATCAGACATTGCTCAGTAAAGTATATTTTCTTCCTGTTTTTTTTTTTTTTTAATTATGTGATTTTGGGACTTTTTCAGTGCAGAATTATCTGTACCATATCCTCTTACAATCACAAATTAGCCAATATGATATTACCATATTATATTTAAAAAAACTCATCTGACATAAAACCCAAAGAATTTGGCATAAAATGGTATACATTACACATGTAAAATACATTCTATAGGAAGGAAAATTAAGCCAGAAATCAAAAGAAGTAGTTTTTAAATTCTCCCACTGCAATCTATTATATAAGGAAACAATTTTTTTTCTGAGTTTGTTTTATTCATCTATAAAATGAGAATAATAATCCTGGGGACAACAGACTTAACAGTATTAATGTGAGGATTAAAATGAAATACTACAGGTTAACTTATCTTATTAAACCCAAAAGTTATATGAAATTTAATTATTATGTTTTTTCTCATCCTCTTTCTCTTTTTATCATCAACATTATTATTATTTTTCCAGACAATAACTAATCAGACACCCAAGGTTTTTGAATCTTGAATTCTTAGACTGGATCTGCTGAGTACAAAATTGAGAGTTTCTATCCAGAAAGCTTGAAGTAATGACAATAACAGTGGCAACAACAACAACAACTATCATTTTTCTCTGGAGCGTAAAAGTTTAGAAAAGGCATTATAAATATTATCTCATTAAATCCTCAAAATCATCTTGTAAGTACATCTGATTATTTTCTTCATTTTACAAATGTTAAAATTGAGTTGGTAAGTCATGTGAAACATTCAGTCACAAATCTTTTTGAGTCAAGTATTGGATGATGTCTTTCAGATTTCCATTTCAGTACTTTGTACAGTGAATCATCTATGTTCCCCCTGAAATTATATTGATGCCATATTGACATCAGTATATAACTTCTAATAAACACTCTAGATTAAGTGATCAATGATATGAATTTATTATAGTTAAATTAAGGTTATTGTCCAACAATCAGTGAATTCAAGTAAGATTATAGGAACTGTGACATTCATATTTCACCATTATAATTTTTTAAAATGTATTTTATAATTATAACTTTTTTTTGACAGTACATATGCATGGGTAATTTTTTACAACATTATCCCTTGCACTTACTTCTATTCAGATTTTTTCCCTTCCTCCCCCAACCCCCTCCCCCAGATGGCAGGCAGTCTTATACATTTTAAATATATTACAGTATATTCTAGATACAATATATGTGTGTAGAACCGAATTTCTTGTTGCACAGGAAGAATTGGATTCAGAAGGTAAAAATAACATTTTACACTCATTTCCCAGTGTTCCTTTGCTGGATGTAGCTGATTCTGTCCATCATTAATCAATTGGAATTAGATTAGCTCTTCTCTATGTTGAAAATATCCACTTCCATCAGCATACATCCTCGTACAGTATCATTGTTGAAGTGTATAATGATCTTCTGGTTCTGCTCGTTTCACTCAGCATCAGTTGATGTAAGTCTCTCCAAGCCTCTCTGTATTTCTCCTGTTGGTCATTTCTTACAGAACAATAATATTCCATAACATTCATATACCATAATTTACCCAACCATTCTCCAATTGATGGACATCCATTCATCTTCCAGCTTCTAGCCACTATGAAAAGGGCTGCCACAAACATTTTGGCACATACAGGTCCCTTTCCCTTCTTTAGTATTTCCTTGGGATATAAGCCCAGTAGTAGTATGGCTGGGTCAAAGGGTATGCACATTTTGATAACCTTTTGGGCATAATTCCAGAATGCTCTCCAGAATGGTTGGATTCTTCCACAACTCCACCAACAATGCATCAGTGTCCCAGTTTTACCACATCCCCTCCAACATTCATTATTATTTGTTCCTGTCATCTTAGCCAATCTGACAGGTGTGTAATGATACCTCAGAGTTGTCTTAATTTGCATTTCTCTGATCAATAGTGATTTGGAACACTCTTTCATATGAGTGGAAATAGTTTTAATTTCATCATCTGAAAATTGTCTGTTCATATCCTTTGACCATTTATCAATTGGAGAATGGCTTGATTTCTTATAAATTAAAGTCAATTCTCTGTATATTTTGGAGATGAGGCCTTTATCAGAACCTTTAACTGTAAAAATGTTTTCCCAATTTGTTACTTCCCTTCTAATCTTGCTTGCATTAGTTTTGTTTGTGCAGAAACTTTTTAATTTAGTGTAATCAAAATTTTCTATTTTGTGATCAATAATCATCTCTAATTCTCATTTGGTCACAAACTCCTTCCTCCTCCACAAGTCTGAGAGGTAAACCATCCCATGTTCCTCCAATTTATTTATGATTTCGTTCTTTATGCCTAAATCTTGGACCCATTTTGATCTAATCTTAGTATGTGGTGTTAAATGTGGGTCCATGCCTAGTTTCTGCCATACTAATTTCCAGTTTTCCCAGCAGTTTTTGTCAAATAATGAATTCTTATCCCAAAATTTGGGATCTTTGGGTTTGTCAAACACTAGATTGCTATTTTTATTCACTATCTTGCCCTGTGAATCTAGTCTATTACACTGATCAACTAGTCTATTTCTTAGCCAATACCAAATGGTTTTGGTGACTGTTGCTTTATAATATAGTTCTAGATCAGGTACAGCTAGACCACCTTCATTTAATTTTTTTTCATTACTTCCCTTGAAATTATCGACCTTTTGTTGTTCCATATGAATTCTGTTGTTATTTTTTCTAGGTTATTTAAATAGTTTCTTGGAAGTCTGATTGGTATAGCACTAAATAAATAGATTAGTTTAGGGAGTATTGTCATTTTGATTCTATTACCTTCGCCTATTCAAGAGACCTTAATGTCTTTCCAATTATTTAAATCTGACTTTATTTTTGTGGTAAGTGTTTTGTAATTTTGCTCATATAATTCCTGACTCTCCTTTGGTAGATATATTCCCAAATATTTTATACTATCAACCGTTATTTTGAATGGAATTTCTCTTTGTATCTCTTGCTGTTGGATTGTTTTGTTAATGTATAAAAATCCTGAGGATTTATGTGGATTTATTTTGTATCCTGAAACTTTGCTAAAATTCTGAATTATTTCTAATAGCTCACCATTATAAATTAAAAATACATAAAAATAGCCAACAAATCAAAAAATGGTTCATATGTTAACTTCAGAGAGGAAGAAAAAGAATAGAACCAATTTGTGGAAGATGAAGACAAATTGATTTGGTCTAGAGATAAACAAACACTTCCTAACAATTTAAAGTTGTCCAACTAAAATGATTATTCAAAAAATGCATGAGTACCTCCTTAACTGGTGGTCTTCAAATGGAGACTGGAAGCAGAAAAAAAGAGAAAAATAAATTCTCCATTAATTCAGCTTGTAAACGAGTATAAATTATTTTATATAGAAAATATGAACATGTATAATATAATACATACATATGCATATATACAACTATTCATATAGATATGCACATACAAATAGACAAATAGATCATTAGATGATATGTGCTGTGATAAGTGTTGGAAGTACAAAGAAAGGCATATGATTTATGAGCTCATAGATCTTATATTTTCAATTATTCCAATTAAGGTTGAACTAAATGCTATTAGAATGGATGAAAATTATGTTTGAAGACCTATACTACCTTCTAGATTTTATGAATTCCTGATTGATACTAAAATATTTTGATTGTAGGTACTGTGGATTTTTCTATTATATTATCCAATTATAGTTCTAAATCTTTATTTGGATTTGTCTATGCTATTAATTAGATTTAAAACTTACACTGAGTTATAAAGAATATCAACAATTAACCTATCCTCACTTGAACTCACTGAAGGCTAAATCAGAAGAAAGCAAAGATTTAGAGTCATGGTTCATGTTAACAATTCTAGAGAATAAGGAAGTCCTGACAATTTGACCTGGAGTTTGTCTCTTTTCACTAACTGTATGTTAGGGAGTTAAATGGCACTTAATTCAGCAAGGAACTAAGAAAATGGTATTCTTAATATTTTGATTCCAAATGCATCACAACTACTGAAGAAATGCTTCATAATATATTTGTCCTTGTTTTATATATATATATATATATGTTTGAATTCTATATAGTGGTGAATAATCATGAATATTAAGGAAGTCTAATCACAAAGCACACTTTTACCTCTTGTCTAAGAGATGATGAAGTAGATCAAGGGTGGGAAACATTTTTACTGCATATTTATGTATAACATTATCTATGGAGTGAACAAAATTATTAGCTTATAGAAGTGAATGAGTGGGGCATGATTGTATCTAATTTTCAGCCCATCATCAGCTAAAGTTGTCTTTATCAAATGAATCACATGATGCTAGGATATAGAACAAAAACTCTTTTTATTTTTTAACAGCATTTAAGGAATTCTATGTAAAACAAAACATGCCAAAATACTCAGTAAAAAGCTCATAACCTTAAGTAAATGTAGTGTATATGATATAGACAATAAAACATCTTTTCTCCCTCCACTTTTTGTAGATGTATAATCACTAATTCAAGTTTTAAATACCCGGGGTATATGGTGCACCCATGAGTCACCAATAAAATTTTGTCTTCTCTAATTCCACATACTACAATGCAAAGTATTATACCCAATGGACATTCAATAAATATTAATTGAAAATTATAATGATTATAATTCACTTGATATTTTGGCATTCTAAAGGAAAAGTACATGGCCCGTGCATTATTACATTAAGTATTTGCAATTCCAGAACATTCCCAATACAAGAAACCCCAGGGAAAATGCAGTTCCATAATATAATAAAATTGGAAATCAACTCAATTGACTTCTCAGTTTTTCACCATTTGATTCCTTCTTATACATTCTTTTTTAAAGAAAGAAAACCAGCTCTCAAAAATATAACATTTTTCTTAAGAATTCAGGGAGAAAATTAGAACAGTTCTAATATATGCTTCAGTATGTATTTATTTCACTAGCTAATCTAACATTTTTTGAAATTAATATGTCATATCATATAATGATGATTTCCGTTATGAAGAATTATCTTTGCCCTCTGACTTCCTTACTTACAAGCTTTATAAACTTGACAGGGGGTGGGGAAGTTGGGGGGAAGGAAGGGGAGAAATAATCTCTTTGTCTTAATTTATCTTATTCTTATAAAATAATGTTTTCTTTCAAATTTGCTTTGAGGAAAAAACAATGTTTCTGGTCTCAAACCATGAGGATTCTTCCCTGGAGGGAGTGTAGGAGCGTGGAAAAGAAGGCAAAATGTACAGCTTTTTACTATGCTTCTAGCTTCCTCTCTTGTTATTCCAAATTGTAAACATAAAGCTCAAGCAGCCTGATTATATTTAGAATGAGATTCTTGTGCTTCTTGAAATAAAGGAGTATTGGCCTATAAAGTTCTTGAATTGTAAACGTCTTCTCTAAGTTATCCTTCCAGAATGCGGTCTCAACTCAATCTCCCAGCCAGACTCTTTCCTTCCAGGCTGCTGTCCCAACTGGGTCCCAGACTCGACTACTCCCCAGACCCAATGCTGCCCTCTTTTATCCTCACAGAGATTGTAGTGAGAACTCAACAGGGCTTGTGAGAAAATACTTCAACCAATGAACTTGCTCCTCTTAATGGTGCAAACTTATTTTAAACTTGTAAACTCTATCTCATAAGATCAAAGGTGTAACCTCCCTTCAAAGGCCCAAACCAAAGGTATGAATTCTGAGCTAGAGAATTGCCCAGAAAACCTGAGTTATCACCTTGCAATCCTAACATCAGAAAATGCTTAATAGTAGTTAACCAAAGGTACCTTTTTTTTCACTAAATGGTCTTTACTAAGATAAAAAGGAAGGTTTAAATTGATTTTCACTAATAATAGCTTAAATATTTCTTGTTTTGCTTTTTTAAATTCAGTTTCAATTGACATGAATACCACATTCTTTAAGTATGAAAGTTCAATTTTAGGATAAATATAAATCCAATAATTAGCATTTCCAAATTATGTGAATTCCTGTTAAGTTAGATGTGAAAAAGTAATATACTTACTAAAAAATAAGTCATAGGGCTTAACCACAGTTAGATATTTATCTCAATGCTTTTAAGAAGACAACCAATGCTAACTACCTGCTAGAAAGGATAATTAGCTACTCTGCATCACCAAAATTCTGAAGTTGGCAAATTGTTTCATTCTTCTTGGGCAGAGGATTCAAGTGTTCTTAATAGATTCCAATTAGAACTCACTACAATAATACAATTTGGAAACTTTTAGGAAGATGTCAGGAAAATCACATACTCATAAGTGGGAGGCTTTTATAATCATCATACCTAGAACATCAGGAATATGATTTTTTTAATGTACATGTAATAACAAAATAGAGAAAAATTAATATCATACCGTATCATTTAATAATTAATATTGCTTTGTAAATCGACCATTTCCCCCATTTTATCAGACCTATTTCTCAGTTTAGCTAATTCTCATCCTTGGAGTAGTTGTTGGCTAACTAGTTTAAATGGGATCCTTATTGTTATTTGTATAAAAATATAGAATCATCTTGTGTTAGATCCTCCCCAAGTGACTAACTCTTCTGTCTCATTATAAAATTAGGAGTGATTCAGTATTTAAAGGTGAGACCAAATTAGAGAATGGAACATTTGAGCAATATTACTAGAGGTAGCTGAGTCCCATAAAAAGTCAACATTGTCAGAGAAGGGTTCTGTCTCCTGAGAATTGGTCCCATCTCTTATGTAGGAAATAATATGGAAGAGCTGAGGTAACTTTCTGCCTCCTCATTAAATTGTATAGAGATTGAGGTTCTCTAGATAGCATGGTGGATAAAACATCAGCCTTGTAGTCTGGAGTCCCTGAATCCAAATGTGACCTAACTGTGTTCTCCTTGATAAATCACTTAACACCAATTTCCTTGCAATAAAAATGCCTATGGATTATTTTACCTCTTCTCAGGAAGGTCCAAATGATGCATTGTCAAGTCAGTCAAAATGAAGACATTAAAAAAAATTTCTTTCTCTTTTTTAACCCAACTAGTTTTAGTTATCTCTGTCATAAAAGAAATTTTATAGAATTTTATAGAACTATTTCTTTCCATATTTTTACAATTAATTTACATAATATTGGAACTAACTATTCTTTAAATGTTTGCTACTTTTAACTTGTAAATTTATCTGGTCCTGCAGATTTATTCTTAGAAAGTTGATTAACAACTTCTTCAATTTTTTTTTTTAAATGGGACTAAATACTTTATTTCCTCCTCTGTTAATCTGGGCAATTTATATTTTTACATATAAATTTAAGTTATTTACATATATTTTTCATTTCACTTACTCATATTTGTTGGTATACAGTTGGACAAAATAATTTTTTAATTATTGTTCTAATATCTTGTTTATGGGTGGAAAATTCATTGTTTTCCTCTTTTATACTAACAATTTGATCGTCTTCTTTCCCTTTGTAATCAAATTAACTAAGGGTTAATGCATTTTGCTGGATTTCTCATAAAATTAAGTTAGTTTTGTTTATTAGTTCAATAGTTTTCTTATTTTCAATTTTGTGGATCTTCCCTTTTATTTTCAGCATTTGAAATTTGGTATTTAATTTGGGTTTTTTCATTTGTTTATTTTTTCTATATTTTTACTTACACAATCAATTCATTGATCTTTTTTTTCCTCTTAATTTTTTGAAATAACTATCTAGAGATATAAAATTTCTCCTAAAAATTGTTTTAACTGCATCCATTAAATTTGGCTGTATTGTGTGATTATTGTCATTTCTCTTGGATGAAATTTTCAATTGTGTCTATGGTTTGTTGTTTTACACACCACTCATTCTTTAGTATTAGATTATTTAGTTTCCAATTAATTTAATTATGCCTTGCACTCACTTCTGTTCTGACTTTTCCCTTCCCTCCCTCTGCCTCCTCTCCTGGATGGCAAGCAGTCTTATACATATTAAATATGTAATAGTATATCCTAGATGCAATATATGTGTGCAGAACTGAACAGTTCTATTTTTGCACAGGAAAAACTGCATTCAGAAAAAAAAAATAATCTGTGAAGAAAAACAAAAATGAAAAACAGTTTATACTAATTTCCTACACCCAGAGACAGGACTATTGGAACTTAGTGTGTACATAGCATTTTCACTCTTTCTGTTGTTATTTGCTTGAATTTTTGTTTTCTTTCTCAAGTTTATTTTTTCTTCTTGATTTGATTTTTCTTGTGCAGCAAGATAACTTTATAAACATATATACACATATTGGATTTAACATATATTTTAACATATTTAACATGTATTAGACTACCTACCATCCAGGGGAAGGAGTGGATTGAAGGAGGGGAAAATTTGGAACAGAAGGTTTTGCAAGGGTCAGTGTTGGAAAATTACCCATGATGTTTTGTAAATAAAAGTCTATAATAAAATAAAATAATAATAGCTTTTTATTTTTCAAAGTAAATGCACAGATTTTTTAAAACATTCAGTCTGTAAAAGTTTCTGTTCCAATTTTTCTCACTCTCTCCCCCCTCCCTTAGACAGCAAACAATTCAATAAAGGATAAACATGTGCAATTCTCATAAACATATTTCCACATTTATCATGCCACACAAAAGAAATCAGATCAAAAGAGGGAAAATGAAAGGGGAAAAAACAAGCAAATAACAACAAAAAAACAGTGAAAAAACTATGTTGTGATTCACATTCAGTCCTCAACGTCCTCTTTATAGATGCTAATGGGTCTCTCCATCACAAGTCTATTGGAATTCTTCTTAGTTACCTCAATGTTGAAAAGAACCAACTCCATCAAAGTGGCAAATTGCTCTCCATAAAGATTGGTGCACTTCACAATTCCACCAAGAATGTATTAGTATCTCAGTTTTCTCACATCCCTTCTAACATTTATCATCTTTTCCTGTCATCTTAGTCATTTAGAGAGGTGTGAGGTGGTACCTCAAAATTGTTTTAATTTTCATTTCTCTAATAAATAATGATATAGAGGATTTTTTCATTTGACTAAAATTGGCCTTAATTTCTGAATCTGAACCTTTTATCCTTAACCATTTATCAATTGGAGAATGTCTTGTATTCTTATAAATTTGAGTCAATTGCCTATATATTTTAAAAATGAAGTCTTTATCTTGCATGTAAATTTTTTCCCGTTTTTTGCATCCCTTCTCATCATGGCTTGCATTGGTTTCATTTATACAAAGCTATTTGGTCTTTATATAATCAAAATTATTTATTTTGCTTTTCATAATGTTCTCTAATTCTTCTTTGATCACAAAACCCTTATTCTTCACAGATATGAGAGGTAGTTTCTTTTTTTTTCCCCTAATTTGCTTACAGAATCAACCTTTTTGTATAAACCATGCACCCATTTCAGACTTATCTTGATATAGAGTGTTAGGTCTTGGTAATGCCTAGTTTCTACAATAATGATTTTCAATTTCCCTAACAACTTTTTGTCAAATAGTGAGTTCTGATCCCAGAAACAGGAGTCTTTGGGTTTACCAAATGCTAGATTACTGAAGTCATTGACAATTGTATTTTGTAAACTTAACCTATTCCATTGACCAACTATTCTTTTTCTCAGCCAGTACTTAATGGTTTGTATGAGTGCTCCTTTATGATATAGTTTTAGATCTGATATAGCTAGGACATCTTCATCAAAATTTTTTTCATTGAATGTCTTGAAATTTAGGACCTTTTGTTATTCTAGAATTTTATTGTAAAATGAAGGATACTTAACCCTGGGCAGTCATTTCATTTGTGAATGTCCTAGAGTTACTCTGCAACTCCTTATATTAATATTCTGTTAACTCCCAAGTGAACACCAGGTCTGCAAGTGACCCATGTGCTCACTATCAAGCTCCTTATCTCTTAACTATCCATCCATTTGGCTGGGTTTCCCCAGGACAAAGAAGCTGACCTCTTGCTGCAATTAAGAAGTAGATTTATTTATGTGTTGTCATTTTTGTTATAAGTTTAGTCTATCCGTGTATATTTTTCTAACTGATTAGATCTGATTTTATTAGTGTGGAAAGTGTTCATATAGTCCTTTATTTTTCCTTGATAGGTAGACTTCCAAGTGTTTAATATTACCTACAGTTATTTTAAATGGAATTTCTCTTTGAATATCTTGCTGCTGGACTTTGTTGGCAACATATAAAAATGCTGATGATGTCTGTGGATTTATTATGCATCCTGCACCTTGCTAAAAATGGGAATTGTTTCTAGTAGTTTTTTAGCTGCTTCTCTAGGATTCTCTAAATGCTAAATCATATCATCTGCAAAGAATGATAATTGTTTCCTCATTACCTATTCTAACTTCTTTAATTTCTTTTTCGTAACTTTTTTATTAATATTTCTAATATAATATTGAATACTGATGGTGTTAGTGGGCAAACTTGTATCACCCCTGATGTTACTGGGAATGCTTCTTGTTTATCTCCATTACATATGATTCTTGTTGATGGCTTTAAATAGATAATTCTGATCATTTTAAGGAAAACTCTTCTATTCCTATTCTCTCTGATATTTTAATAGGAATGGATGTTGGATTTTGTCAAATGATTTTTCTGCATCTATTGAGATAATCACATTTCTATTCGTTGGATTATTGATGTAGTCAGTTATGCAAATAGTTTTCCTAATATTGAAAAAGATCTACATTACTATTATAAATTTTACTTGGTCATGGTATAGTATCCTTGTGTTAACTTATTGTAATTGTATGAGCAATTGTAAAATATCTACCATTTTCTATAATGAATGTTGAGACAAAATTTTAAATAAAATATTAGCAATTACAATTTTTATTTACATAATCAATTCATTGATCTTTCTTTCCTCTATTTTTTTTTCAAATAACTATCTAGAGATATAAAATTTCTCCTAAAATTATTTTCATTGCATCCATTAAATTTGGCTGTATTGTGTGATTGTTGTCATTTCTCTTGGATGAAATTTTCAGTTGTGTCTATGATTTGTTGTTTTACCCACCGTTCATTCTTTAGTATTAGATTATTTAGTTTCCAATTAATTTTTGTTTGGGGGTTTTTTTTGGTTCTTTTTTATTTATAATTTTTATTGTATCATGTTCTGAAAAAAAAAAGCATTTAATATTTCTGCCTTTCTGCATTGGATTTTGAGGATTTATGCCCTAATATATTGGCAGTTTTTATATAGTTTCTGTAATCCTATACAACAGAAAAAAATAAATTTCTTTATGGATACATTTAATTTTCTCCAAAGATTTGTCATATCAATTGTTCTTTTTTTTTTTTTAATTTATTTATTTATTTATTTATTTATTTATTATTCATTTTTCCAAATTATCCCCTCTCTCCCTCTACTCCCTCCCCCCCGATGACAGGTAATCCCATACATTTTACATGTGTTACAATATAACCTAGGTACAATATATGTGTGTAAATACCATTTTCTTGTTGCACATTAAGTATTAGATTCCGAAGGTATAAGTAACCTGGGTAGATAGACAGTAGTGTTAACAATTTACATTCACTTTCCAGTGTTCCTTCTCTGGGTGTAATTATTTCTGTCCATCACTGATCAACTGGAAGTGAGTTGGATCTTCTTTTTGTTGAAGATTTCCACTTCCATCAGAATACATCCTCATATAGTATTGTTGTTGCAGTGTATAGTGATCTTCTGGTTCTGCTCATTTCACTCAGCAACAGTTGATTTAAGTCTCTCCAAGCCTCTCTGTATTCCTCCTGCTGGTCATTTCTTACAGAGCAATAATATTCCATAACTTTCATATACCACAATTTACCCAACCATTCTCCAATTGATGGACATCCATTCAACTTCCAGTTTCTAGCTACAACAAAAAGAGCTGCCACAAACATTTTGGCACATACAGGTCCCTTTCCGCTGTTTAGTATTTCTTTGGGATATAATCCCAATAACAGCAATGCTGGGTCACATATCAATTTGTCTAATGTTCTCTTTACTTCCTTTACTTCTATCTTATGTATTTTGTTCCAACGTATCTAGTTCTGAGAGAGCAAGGCTGAGATTCCCTACTAGTATAGTTTTGCTTTCTATTTCTTCTGGCATCTTTCTTAACTTCTCCTCTAGGAATATTGCTGTTGTACCACTTGGTGCATATATGTTTAGTATTGATATTTCTTCATTATCTATGGTAATCTTTAATAAAATTTACTTTCCTTCCTTATTTCTTTAAATTAGAATTATCTTTGGTTTTAATTGATGTAAGATCAGGATTGCTACCCCTGCTTTTTTTTTTAACTTCATTCTAAGCATAATAAATTCTGCTTCAGTATTTTACCTTCACTCAGTATGTATGTTCAAATGTGTTTCTTGTAAATAACACATTGTAAGATTCTGACTTTTAATCCAGTCTGCTATCCCCTTCTGTTTTATAGGAGAGTTCATCACATTGACATTCACAGTTAAAATAAGTAATTCTGTATTTCCTGTCATCTTTTTCACCCTAAGTTATGCTTTTCTCTTTCCTTTCCCCCTTCCCTTCTCCTCAGTAATTTGTTTCTGATCACTACCTCCCTCAAACAGTTGTCCTTCTTTGCAGTTCCTCCTTCTTTTTTATACCTTTCCCATACTACTTCTGTTTTTTCCTTCTATTTGCCTGTATTCCCCTTCCACTTCCTTATAAGGTGAGACAAGTTTCTCTGTGAAATCAAATATGTCTGATATTCTTTCTCTTTGAGTCAAATCTGATAAGAGTAAGATTCATACAATGTTCATTCCTCTCCCTTCTTTCCCTCAATTATTATAGGTCTTTTTTGCCTCTTTGTGAGATGCATTTTCCCTTATTTTCTCTCCTTTTTCCTCTTTTTTTTCCAATGTGATCCCCTTTCCATTTCTAGCTTCATTTTCATATTACCATAATAAAATCAAATTATACCTACACTCTCTAAGTATACCAATTATAGAAATACAGTTCTCAAGAGTTCTTTATTTTTTTAAATTTTTTATGCTTCTATTCAGTTCTGTATTTGAAGATCAAATTTTATCTTCACCTCTGGTCTTTTCACCAGAAATAGATGAAATTCACGTTTCTGTGAAGATTCATTTTTCCCTGAGAGACAATGCTCAGTTTTGTTGAACAGTTTATTCTTGGCTGAACCCAAAATATTTTTTTTTCCTTTCAGAATATCTGATTCCATGCCCTTCAGTCTTTTAAAGTGGAAGCTGCTAAGTCCTATGTTATCTTGATTGTGGCTACTCAATATTTGAATTGCTTCTTTCTGCCTGCTTGCAATATTTTTTCTTGGTCCAATAGTTCTGAAGTTTAGCCCTGATATTATCTGGATTTTTTATTTTGGGGTTCATATCAGAAGGTGAGGAGTGAATTGCTTCCATGGCTATTTTCATCATGGCTTTCAGAAATTCCAATAATCCTTAGATTGTCTTTCCTTGAATGATTTTCCAGTTCAGGTGTTTTTCCTAGGAGGTATTTCATATTTTCTTCTGTTTTTTTTTTCATACATTCTGGTTTTGTTGGACTAATTCTTGATGTCTTTTTGAGTCATTCACTTCCATTTGCTTAATTCTAATTTTACTGTATTATTTTCTTCAGTTATGTCCTTTTGTATTTTGCCAATTTGTAATGTCTGGACTAACTCCCTGGAGGCCTCAGGACCAGCCAGTTTCAGTATAAGTAAAAGTCGTTGGTCTTTAGGGGGAGAATTGAAGGAGACAGACAAATTGACACAGGCTTGCCACCAACCTTTCTCCTCCTCGTCCTGACAAAAAATGAGTCTGGCCTATCTCACACCACTCTAATACTTCCTATGATTATCTGTATACACCAAACATAGAGCCGGCACAGAACAGTGAGAAAGGTCATTTTTCCAAACATATGCTAATAGAATCATTGCCTGTTAGGATTACTAAGTGAGAACTGAGGTTGTCTGGATAGTGACAAGGTGAGAATTCAGGTTGGACAATTACAAGGTGAGAACTCAGGTTGACTTGATAGAGGGGGCAAGCTCATTGGCTGAGGTGGTTCTTCCCACAAGCCCTTGCATTATCCCACGCCCATTCTCTGGGAGAATAAAAGAGAGGACTCCCAGAGATAAAAAGAAGACTCTGAATTGCATCAGGCTTGACGGGGCTCTCTGCAGGAAGGGAAGTCACTTCTTTGGACAAGAGTTAACAGCAACTACCTGGAGACAACGGTTCACTACAGGAAGAAGAATCTGTCTGAAAGATTTGAGTAGACACAGCAGATCTCTTCCCAGAGAGCGATCCAGCAGCTTCTGGAGACGATAGCTCGCTACAATTGCCCAATAGGTAATTAGTCATAAGTGCTCCCTTGTCTGATTCAAGCACACCTTTTAAGAGTTTCAGCCCTTTACACCAATTGAATTGTTTTGTTTATTGTATTTTTTCCATTAAAAAAATCATGTTTTTCAATGAATTGGAATCTTTTTCATATCTATTTTGTAAGGAGTTATATACTTTTCCATTTCATCAAATTAGTTTTAAGGAGTTTTCTTCAGATAATTTGATTTTCCATTTCCATACTCTCTTGCAGAGATTTTATTTCCTTTCCCCATTTTTTTTAACTCTCCTTTAATACCCTTTTTTGAAGTCTTCCAAAAAAAGCCTTTTGAAATGGGGACCAGCTCATATCTCCTTTTGTGACTTCATCTTAATTTGATTGGTGTTTAGGAACCTCAGATTTTGCATTTTGTTCTTTCTCTCCACAAAAGTTGTTTATAGTCAGAGTTATTTTTTTTTATTTTTTTATTTTTTATTGTTCATTTTTAAAGGTTGATATCTACTCTTAAGGCAAAGGAATGACAGTTACTTAAGTTTGCCCTAAGGCCAATGTTTCTGACTGACTTCAGATACTGGATAATCCTGGCCAGGTGCTGAGTTCTTCTAAAGCTCAGCAGTTTGTAATTTGTACCTTCTATTTACTTTTGGGTGTTTTACAGCAAATCTGCTAACACCTGATTGCAAACAGGATGGAGTAGCATAAGATACTCACAGAAGTTTCCCTGGTGTGTGAAAGCTGCAAGCTCTGCCTCCCTGTCCCAGCTCTTTGCTCCAGCCTCCCTGTGCTGCCCTTGTGGGCTCAGCAGACTCCCTGCCTGTTTGAAACAAACCTGTTTTGAAGTTCTTCCAAGGTATCTTCTTCTGGGAATGTGTTATATACCAGATATCTGTGTGTTCTTTCACTCAGAATTCAGTTTAGAAGCTTAATCTATTGTTGATTTGAGAGAAGGTCAGAGGAAGTCACAGAAAATCATGTCTACTCTCTGCTATCTTGGCATTATCCCAACCATAGTAATCATTATATGTTGTATATTTGTTCATCTCTTTTGGCAATCTAATAATACTTATGGACTCTTTTTAAAAAAATAATGCTTTAAATGCAAAACATATGTACTATTAGAAAGAAAATTAATTATAATTTTACAAAGAATTGTTTCAGATGATGAACCCCCAAACAGAGAAATAATTTGATAAATGTCATATACCATTAGAGGCAAAATTAGGCATAACAATTGAATTTTTCCAAACACCTTAGTCCCAAGAAAGATTAACTTATTCATTAAAGTTATCTTTAGAGTGAGTTGTAAAATAGTGAGTTTTCTGTCACTGAATATTCTTAAAGAAAAGCTAAGTGATTTTCCAGTAGGAATGTTATAGCAAGAGCTCCTTCTTTGGAAAGAATGCTGAACTGCTGATCCTTATGGTTCTTTTCACCTTTTAAGCTTCTCTATTACATATGTAAGAAGAGAATGTATATATTAGTTGATTTCTAGAAATTCCTGAATAAATTGCTTCTTCCAGTTCCTCAGATAATGAACCAAAAAAGTATCAAAGCATGAAAAACTTCCAAAAAAGGAATGATTTCCTATGCTACTGAATAGTATAAGATCTATTTTGTTTGAATTCAGTTTTAATAATTTGTACGTACTTTTAAGTTTGGGCTAAGTTATAAATGAAGCATAAAAGTAAATCAAATGCTTTATAAAAATAATCATCTGAAAGCTCATTCTATGAAGCAAAGGCAAAAATTGTAAACATCTAAATGGACATTTACTGCCTACATGGCATAACTCTTCAATATCTAAATTGGAGTCAAAAAATCTGACATTGAGCTATGCATATATTAGGGAAACTGAAAAAAACGGTTGGAACTACACCCAAAATATTATGACTTACAAGTCTGTGATTTAGAGAAGTCTGTTTATTTGATGTTTTGTTTTTTGGTTTTGGTGCAAAGTAAACATCTATTGTCTTAAGTTTGACTTAAGTATGTGTATGAGTAGTCATATTTAACCTTCTGTATTGCCTAGTTACCTTTTTTAAAAGTATCACATAAACTTCCACATTTTCATCATATACTTGAATTTCTACATATACATATATATGTATATATATATATACATATATATGTGTATATATGTATATATACATATATGTGTGTGTGTGTGCAAAATGATTTAAATGATTAAGTGATTTTTCTGACAATAACTTCATTATTCTCCATTACATTTTATTTCCGTCAATTGTGAGGTGGTAAGGCTATGGTCCACCATAGAAAAATGTGATTTTTTTGTTATTAATACATTCAGTAAGGACACTATCGATTTATATACAGGTGATTCTTATAAGGCTTATATAGCCACATATATAAACAAACACACATACACAAAGAGAGACAGAGATAGAGACAAAGAGATAGAAACAGACAAAAAGTTACAGAGAGACACAGAGATAAATGTCAGGAGTAATTGATATTTATTCATTTTCTTTTTTGTCCCACTATTAACAGAGGATCAAGGTTTTCCCAAATCTTTAGCATCTTGCTATGTTTTCAGGTCTTGGCTATGGATTTCTTAATGCCCTTAAAATTTTGTTACATCCAGCATAGATTTCTGATGCATAAATAAATCTACATTTACTCCCATTGACTCACCCTGACACACACATGCACATTGAGATATATACAGACATGGGGACAGCTAGGTGGCACAGTGGATAGAGCACCAGCCTTGAATTCAGGAGGACCCGAATTCAAATCTGGTCTCAGACACTTAACACTTCCTAGCTGTGTTACCCTAGGCAAGTCACTTAACCCCAGTCTCAGAAAGAAAAGGAAAAAAAAAATATATATATATATATACACACATATATACAGACATGTATGTTAATATATAAAATGCATATATGCATGCATATATATGTATGCATATATATGCATGTATGTGTGGGCATACACATGTACATATATACATATCCCTACACACATAAAACACATATTATATATATGAATGTTTGTATATGTATATGCATTCCTTGCTTTATTCTTTTTAATATTATCTCTAATGTATTTTTTCTATTTATTCCTGTACATCCCAGAGTATAATATCACCTTATTTAAATATAATTTTCAGTATGTCACATACCTTCTCTTCATCTATTTGCTATCACATCCATTCTCTAACTCAACCAGGTTTGAAGGCTCTCTCTTTATTAGTGAAACCCTAGTTGATTTTTTCTTCCCCTCCTCTATAACATATGACTTCCCCTTTAGTATATCTGTTACTATTTACCTATAATCTATCAATGTCTATCTTTCTTTCTCTATCTGTGCATCTATCTACATATGTACATCTGTATCTATTAATCAATCTAAACTTTCCTGATTTTACTATCCTTGTCTATCTTTTATTTTCTCAGATGCTGCATATTTACAAAAGTTTAATTTTTTTCAAAAGCTATTTATTCTTGGGTTTTTTTTTTAAATTTCTGCTTTTACTGAAATGTTCTGGCAAAAAAATAATAATAGTGGTAGTATCAATGACTCATCTATCTATTGATTTAAGCTTTGCAGAATGCTTTAAATGCATGTTTTCATTTGATCTTTATATGAAATGTGCTTTGACAATAAAGTCAGAAGTCATAGGGTCAAATCTCCATTCAGATCTTTGTTCCTTATGTGAATTTGGAGAAGTACTTTACTTTTTCCCAAACCTCAATTTAGTCATTTCAAAAATAATGTACTGACTGTTTCCTAATGTCCATTCTATCTTTAGTTATATGAAGCTATGAAATCTGTGAAACAACTAATTTTAAATGAAATATTTACAGATGAAGCTTACTGAAGCTAAGATATTAGGTAACTTACTCTGAATTTTATTTTTATGTCCTTTGATATTGAATGAATAAAATTTTCATTTTACAACATTGCCATGTCTGAAGCTAAGTGTCTATGTGATTATAATCAAGTCACTTTGTCTTTCTGAAATTAAGTCTCCTCATTGCAAAATGTATTAAACAAAATACCACTAGATTATATCTAATCTCATAGGGCTCATAGGGCATACAGTATCAAATGAGAAAGCATGTGTGTGTGCATATGAGTGTGTGTTTGTATAAAAATTAAGATTCAATATCAATGTTGGTTTTTTTAGTTGTGTGAATTATATGCCTACTTGGAGAGTTAATATCAGCATATATAAAGTTACTGATAATAATTTTCTGAGAAATTTTATTGAATTTTCTGATCAATAAATATGTAAGCCAAAAGAATCAGAAATAATACATATATTTGAAGATATATTTGAATTATTTGGCATGATTAGAGCTTCTGACCTGAATTGCAAAAGTTGATAGTAGGCAATTCATTCAACAATAAAATTTAAAGAAAGCATTCATAGTATGTCTTAAAGTAAGACATATTATGCTTGGTTTCCCTTTCCTTTCCTCTCTGTATTATTGCAGAAATTTTCAGAATCATGACTAGGGATCACTGCAGAAGTTTGCTATTACATTTAGTTTGCCATTTATGGTGCAAGAGAGAGAAAATTATGTCATGGGAAGAAGTTCTCCTCATTTAATTAAATATTGGAAATTACTGAATATTCATTTACCCAGATTTCTGAGTACCTGAGTTCTCTAGTTAATTGATTCTTTAAGATAATTAATTTCCAATATGAAATATATTTAAAATTATAACAAGAATATAACCATAAGGTATATTTATAAATATACTTTAAATCCCAATTTTTATTTAAAAATATTGTTTCATAGAGAAAGCATTTAGGGAATATATCATAACAGTGCATCCCACAACTTTCACTTTTGGTTCATATGATGCATCATTGTTTAATGAAATGGCCCTTCAGAAATTAACCAATGTACAGCTGCTCAAGGATTTAGTAAAAATTACAGCTACCATTTTAAAATAGCATTTTACTTTTTTATTTACATGTAAAGACAATCTTCAATACTGATTTTTTTATTATAGCTTTTTATTGACAAAATATATGCATGGGAAATTTTTCAACCTTGACCCTTGCAAAAACTTCTGTTTTTTCCCTCCTTCCCTCCACCCCCTCACCTAGATGACAGGTAATTCTATACATGTTAAATATGTTAAAGTATATGTTAAATACAATATATCAACATTGATTTTTGTAAGTTTTTTGAGTTCCATTTTCTCTCTCTCCTTCCCTCTATTTTCCCCCTCCCCGAGACCACAAGCCATCCAACACAGATTATAGATGTGAAATCATATAAAAGTTATTTCTATATTAGTTATGTTGTGAATACAGCTACCATTTAAGAATTGGGAATTACTTTAATTTAGTACTTTATTTGATTTTTTTCAAAGACTCTATGATGTAGTAGTTATTATTACCATTTTACAAAGAGGAAATTGAGGCTGAAGGAGGTTATTGTCTAGTAATTATATAATGTAAAATTTGAGTGGAAATATAATATTTTTACTCCGTCTATCATTTTATTTACTGCACTAGCAAGCTAGCAATAATATGACTGTTGAGATGTTGCTAAGCACAGATCTCTAGTTCTTAGAAGAGCTAAAAGCTATGTTGAGTGAAACAAATATACAATACCAACAACAAAAATGAGGAGGATAGGGAAGAAAGGAATCTTTATGGGATGATTAATACTGAAAAGCCAGCAAAGAGGCTGGCTGAAGAATTGAAATATAACAACAACAAATAAAAAAAAAGAACTCCTGTAAAGTTGACTCAGGAAATTAAAGAACTTTGGGAGATATGTAACAAAAAAAGAACATTTCTACAGTAACAAAAATTATAAGTACAGATAAGAATAGTATTGACTAAGATCCCCTATGAGTGCTTGAAAAGTTTAATAAAATGAAACTACTCAATATTTTTCAAATCACCTCTTCATATACTTTACCTTTTCATTATGAATCTCAGATTGATGCTATCCTAACACATATCTTAAGTCTTATTTAAGGTCATTTGAAATTGTTTAAATTTCTCCTGTTATGTCTTCTTAGTTCCTTGGTTTGTAAATCTCTTGAGAGGATTCTTTGGAGTTGAAAACCTATACAGATTCTCTCAAAAACTTCACTGTGTGCCTAGTGATTTGTTGAGATGAATCATGTGGTATAAAGATGGTTCTGTAATTTACTAGAAATTCCTGCACCCTTGATCTTTGAAACAGTTCCTAAGAGATGGCACTACAAAGGCACTTGTGTGATGCCAATGACAATTAGATACTTCCTACATTAATCTCTCAATTTTAATTCTTATTCAAGTCTCTTTTGCTAGCCTGTGCAAGTAGCAATAGTGTGTTCTAAAAATAAATATAATTTCCTTATTTTGTCAGTGTTTTTATTTTTTCCTTTTTTGGAGGGAAATTGGGCATTATATTTTACAATGGTCTGACAAAATATATAAATTTCTATAATGTTAGCTTAAACATTTCAATTAATAGGCTGAAAGTAAGAGGGGGGATATGAAGAGAAGGGCCTGAAGCAAAAAGAAAAAAAAATCCATTTTTTTTTGAGGCAATTGGGGTTAAGTGACTTGCCCAGGGTCACATAGCTAGAAAGTGTTAACTAACTGTGACCAGATTTGAAATCAAGCCCTCCTGATTTAAGGGCTGGTGCTTTATCCACTGATATATGCTTGGGTAACATTGACAATTGCCAAACCCCTTGTACCATTTTTCCCCCTTCCTCCCTCTCCCAGATGGCAAATATGACAGAGTATAAATTAAATATGATATATGTATACATGATCAAACAGTTGTTTTGCTGTACAAAAAGAATCGGACTTTGAAATAGTGTACAATTAGCCTGTGAAGGAAATACAATATGCAGGCAGACAAAATTAGAGGGACTGGAAATTCTATTTAGTGGTTCATAATCATCTCCTAGAGTTCTTTTGCTGGGTGTAGCTGGTTCAGTTAACTACTGTTCTATTGGAACTGATTTGGTTCATCTCATTATTGAAAATGGCCTCATCCATCAGAATTGATCATCATATAGTATTGTTGTTGATGTATACAATGATCTCCTGGTCCTGCTCATTTCACTCAGCATCAGTTCGTGTAAGTATCTCCAGGACTTTCTGAAATCATCCTGTTGGTCATTTCTTACAAAACAATAATATTCCATAATATTTATATACTACAGTTTATTCAGCCAATCTCGAATTGATGGACATCCCTGCAGTTTCCAGTTTCTAGCCACCACAAGAGGGATGTCACAAACATTTTTGCACATACAGGTCCCTTTCCCTTTTTGAAGATCTCTTTGGGGTACAAACCCAGTAGCAACACTGCTGGGTCAAAGGGTATGCTCAGTTTGATAACTTTTTGAGCATAGTTCCAAATAGATCTCCAGAATGGCTGGATGTATTCCATCAACAATGTATCAGTGTGGCACTGATTTCCCACATCCCCTCCAACATTGTGCATTACCTTTTCTTGTCATTCTAGCCAATCTGATAGGTGTGTAGTGGTATCTCAGAGTTGTCTTAATTTGCATTTCTCTGATTAATAATTATTTGGAGCATCTTTTCATATGACTAGAAATAGTTTCAATTTCTTCATCCAAGAATTGCCTGTTCACATCCTTTGACCATATTTATCAATTGGATATTGACTTGATTTCTTATATATTAGAGTCAATTCTCTATATATTTTGGAAATGAGGCCTTTACCTGAACCTTTGACTGTAAAAATGTTTTCCCAATTTATTGTTTCCCTTCTAATATTATCTGCATTGATTTTGCTTGTATAAAGACTTTTCAATTTGATATAATCATTCTTTATTCCTAGGTCATGAACCCATTTTGTCCTGACCTTGGTGTACGGTGTTAAGTGTGGGTCAATGCCTAGTTTCTGCCATATTAATTTCCAATTTTCCCAACAATTTTTGTCAAACATTGAGTACTTATCCCAAAGGCTGAGGTCCTTGGGTTTGTCAAACACTAGGTTATTAGACTTATTGATTACTTTGTCCTTTGGACCTAACCTATTCCACTGATTAACTAGTCTATTTCTTAGCCAATACCAAATGTTTTTGGTAACTGCTGCTTTATAATATAATTTTAGATCTGGTACAGCTAGTCCACCCTCATTTGATTTTTTTTTCATTAATTCCCTTGAAATTCTTGACCTTTTGTTTTTCCATATGAACTTTGTTGTATTTTTTCTAGGTCATTAAAATACTTTTTTGGGAGTCCAATTGGTATAGTGCTAAAAAAATAGATTAGTTTAGGTGGTATTGTCATCTTTATTATATTTGCTCACTCTATCCAAGAGCATTTAATATTTTTTTTCCAATTAGTTAGATTGGACTTAATTTGTGTGGAAAGTGTTTTGTAGTTGTGCTTATATAGTTTCTGATTTTCCCTTGGCAGAGAGATTCCTAAATATTTTATACTATTGGTAGTTACTTTAAATGGAGTTTCTCTCTGTAACTCTAACTGTTGGATTTTGTTAGTGACATATAAGAATGCTGATGATTCATGTGGGTTTATTTTGTATCCTGCAACTTTTCTAAAGGTGTGGATTAATTCTAATAGCTTTTTAGTTGAATCTTAGGGGTTCTCTATGTATACCATCATATCATCAGCAAAGATTGATAATATGGTTTCCTCATTACATACTCTAATTTCTTTAATCTCTTTCTCACTCTTATTGCCAAAGCTAACATTTCTAATACAATATTAAATAGAAATGGTGATAGTGGATAACCTTGTTTCACCCCTGATCTCAATGAGAATGGTTGCAATCTTTCCCATTATATATAATGCTTATTGATGGTTTTAAATAAATGCTACTGATTATTTTAAGGAAAAGTCCATTTATTCCTATACTTTCAAGTGCTTTTAATAAAAATGGATGTTGTATTTTATCAAATGCTTTTTCTGCACCTATTGAGATGATCATATGATTTTTGTTAATTTGATTATTAACATAGCCAATTATACTGATAGTTTTCCTAATATTGAACCAGCCCTGCATTCCTGGTATAAATCCTACTTGAATGTATGATCCTGGGGATGATGATTTTCTGTAGTCTTTTTGCTAATATTTTATTAAGATTTTAGCATCAATATTCATTAGAGAGATTGGCCTATAGTTTACTTTCTCAGTTTTCAACCTACCTGGTTTAGGTATCAGTACCATGTCTGTGTCATAAAAGGAATTTGGTAGCACTCCTTCACACCCAATTTTATCAAATAGTTTATATAACATTAAAGCTAATTGTTCTTTGAATATTTTGTAGAATTCACCTGTGAATTCATCTGGTGCTGGAGATTTTTAAAAGGAATTAATTAATATCTTGCTCTATTGTTGTTTCTGAAATGGGACTATTTAAGCAATTTACTTCCTTCTCTGTTAATCTGGAAAGCCTATATTTTTTAAGGTAGTCCTCCAATTCACTTATGTTATCAAATTTATTGGCATAAAGTTGGGCAAAGTAACTCCTTATTATTTCTCTAATTTCCCCCTCATTGGTGGACATTTCCCTGTTTTCATTTTTAAGACTAACAATTTGATTTTCATCTCTCCTTTTTCTAATCAGATTTACCAAAGGTTTATCTATTTTATTTATTGTTTTTTTTTTCATAAAACTAACTCTTAGTTTTATTTATTGGTTCAATAGTATTTTTACTTTCAATATTATTAATTTCTACTTTTAATTTTAGAACTTCAATTTTAGTATTTGATTGTGGGGGTTTAATTTGGTCTTTTTCTAGATTTTTAAGTTGCAAGCCCAATTCATTGATCTTCTCTTTCTCTATTTTCTTCCAGTAAGCTTGCAAAGATAAAATTTCCCCTTATTACTCCTTTAACTGAATACCACAAATTTTGTTATGATGTATCATCATTGTCATTATCTTATGTGAAATTACTAATTGTGTCTATAATTTGCTGTTTCACCCAATCATTCTTTAAGATGAGATTATTTATTTTCCAATTACTTTTTGATCTTTTTACCTCTAACATCTTGTTGAATATAGTTTTTATTGCACCGTGATCTGAAAAGAAAGTCTTTACTATTTCTGCCTTCCTGCATGTAATTTTCAGATCGTTTGTCCTAAAATACAGTCCAGTTTTGTATAGGTTCCATGAACTGATGAGAAGAAATTATACTCCTTTCTATCACCATTCAGTTTTCTCCAAAGATCTATCATACCTAATTTTCCTAATATTCAATTTACCTCTTTAATTTCTTTCTTATTTGCTTTGTGGTTTGATTTATCTAATTCTGAGAGTGCAAGGTTGAGATCTCCCACTATTATAGTTTTGTTGTCTATTTCTTGCAACTCTCTTAGGAATCTCTCTTTAGGAAGTTAGATGCTATACCCCTTGGTGAATATATATATTTAGAATTGAAATTGCTTCATTGCCTATGCTACCCTTTAGCAAGATAGTTTCCTTCCTTATCTCTTTTGATTAAATCAATTTTTGCTTTTCCTTGATATGAGATAAGGATGGCTACCCCTGCTTTTTTGACTTCACTTGAGGCATAATACATTTTGCTCCAGCCTTTTACCTTTACTCTGTATGTATCTCCCTGCTTTAAATGTGTTTTCTGTAAACAATATATTGTAGGGTGATGACTTTTTATCCAATCTGCTATCCTTCTCCACTTAATGGGAGAGTTCATCTCATTCACATTTACAATTGAACTTACTAATTCTGTACTTCCTGCCATCATATTATCCCCTGATAGTGCTTTTTTTCCCCTTAACTCCCCCGAACCCCTTCCCCAGTATTAAACTTATGAGCCCCACTTATGTCACACAGATCACCCTCTTTAGTATCCCTCCCTCCTCCCTTTAAATCCCTTTCTCTTTCTTGTCCCTTTCCTTATTGCTCTTTTCCTTTTACCTTTTCCTCTCCCCCTTTTTAACGAGGTGAGAAAGAATTTTCTGTAAAACAAATATGTCAATTATTTTCTCTTTGAGCCAATTCTGATTGGAGTAACATTCACACAATGTTCCTCCCCCTCTCTAACTTCCCTCAGATATGGTAGGTGTTCTTTGCTTTTTTGTGGGATGTCGTTTCCCTCTTTTTATCTCCCCTTTCCTCTTTTTCTGACACTATCCCCTTTCCATTTCTACTTCCCCTTTTTTTGTTATATCCTTAAAATCAAATTATACTTGTAGTCTTAATATATATTCATAACAGAAATAGAGTTTTCAAGAGTTCATTTTACTTTTTTCTGCTTCTCTTGAGTCCTATGATTGGAGAGCAAATTTTTTGCTTAGATCTGTTTTTTTTTTCCTTAGACACATATGTAATTAATCTGTTTCATTAAATATCCAACTTCTTCCATGGAAGAAAATGCTCAACTTAGCTAGGTAGTTTATTCCAGGCTGCATTCCAAGTTCTTTTGCCTTTTGGAATTTTGGAATATCAGATTCCAGGCCCTTTGATCCTTAAATTTAGAGGCAGACAGATCTTGAGAGAACTTTATTGTGGCACCTTGGTATTTGAATTGTTTTTTCTTGGCTTTTTGTAATATTTTTTCCTTAGTTTGATAGTTCTGAAATTTAGCCACAATGTTCTGTGGAGCTGTTTTTTTTTTTTTTGGGGGGGGGGAGGGGGGTTCAGAAGGTGTTTGATGAATTATTTCAATGTCTATTTTACCTTCTGGTTCTATTACCTCTGGGTAGTTCTGTTTGATGATTTCTTGTAAAACAGTATCTAAGCTCCTTTTTTCATCATAATTTTCGGGAAGTCCAATAATCTTCAGATTGTCTCTCCTATATCTGTTTTCCAGGTCTGTCGTTTTGGCAAGTAGATAGCTGACATTTTTCTCCAGATTTTCTTTCTTTCTCTCTTTTTTTTTTATTTTGCTTGACTGATTCTTGGTGTCTCAATGATTCATTCATTTCTATTTGTTCAGTTATGATTTTTTAATGAGCTATTTTCTTTATTAGCTTTTTAAACTTCTTTTTGTATGTGTCCAATTGAGTTTTTTAATGAGTTGTTTTGCTCTATGGAATTTTTTTCCATTTCACTATATTTGTTTTTTAGTGAGTTATTTTCTTTTTCCAATTCACAGATCCTACTTTCCTGTGATTTCTTTATCTTTTCCAATTCCCTAATTGTTTCCCTGCACTTCCTGTGAATTCTTTACCTTTTCCAATTCACATTTAAGGAAGTTGTTTACCTTTTGTAATTCACATTTTGGAACATTGTTATTCTCTGGCATAGCTTCTATTTCCTTTCCCCATTTTTTTTCCTAATTCTCTCTTCAGAGTTTTAATAGTTTCTTCTAGGAGAGTGTTATTTGGGGTATTGTCTAAAGGCTGTCTGTTGTTAGTCTCCTCAGGGTTGGAAATCTGTTCTTTTTCTGCATATAAGCTGTCAATCGTTTTCTTTATTTTTTTGCTCATTTTTTTAAAGCCTTCAGGGTCTACCTTCAGTATAAGGGAAATTACCAGCTTTCTCTGCAGAGCAAGGATGGGTATATGGACAGAAATGCCCTCTCAATGGGCTGCAAGGAACGGCAGAGCTGCAGGAGGGCTCTGGGAAGAGCTCCACAACTGAGTGAGTATTCTTGGGTATCACTGGCCAGGCTGTATAAGTGCTCTGTGAGGAGCCCCGCTGTGAGGATTAGTGACCACCTTGGGGCTAGAGGTTAAGGAGTAAAGGTATAACTGCACCTCACACAAACGCCTTCTTTGAGTACTTACAGTTATCCTGTCCCTCACTGCACCTGAAATGTCTCTACCTGGGGAGTGCAATCTGGCTGGGGAAATTCCACTACCCCCGGCCAAGCCTCTCACTATACAGATGAGAGGCTGCTCCGAGCTGTGCCCCTGCTGTGTGTGACTCTCTCCCACCACGAGCCCCTTGCTGCAGAATGCCACAAAGATCTGTGTTATGGTCTGCACTAGGGCACTTCTGGTCCTGGGTGAGTGCAGCCAGATCCTCCCAGGCTTTGGTGTCCCTCAGAGTACCCTCTACCCCAGACTCCAACTTCTCTGCTGGTCCACTACTCTGCCACCAAAGCAAAGCAGCCAGGCTACAGCAGAGAGCTCTATGTAAATTTTCCAACCACAGAGGCCTCCCCGCTCCTGTTTCTCTCCCTGCTCTGTGCCGATCCACTCTCAACACCTCTGGTCAAACCTTTTCTGGTGATATTCCAGATTCTCTTCCATTGGTAAGTTTTTGTATTTCTAATCTTCGTGGGTTTTACCCATCAAGCACTGTTTTTGAGGCTGAATTAAATAGTTGGTAGATAGGGAATTAGAGATTTTAGAATGTTCTGTTTTGCTTCTCTGCCATCTTGGCTCCGCCCCTGAAAAAAATTCTTAATGAAAATTCGGTAATGCCAAACAAAATTGAATGCCCTGTCATAAGGTAGATGACAAATTCAGAAAAGCTTTCAGGAAAGAATTCTAAGGAGGACCAAAGTGACAGCAGAATTTGTAACCTTTGACCTTATATAATTGGTCATCAATATTTGACTAAAATCAAGAAATAGGGTGTTTGAGGAAAACTGGCACCTAAGTTATGAGCATCTGCGAATTTTTTTTAAAAGAAATATTCATCCACCTTTGATGTCTACCTTATCTGTGAGTCTATATAGCTATACATAGTGCAATGGTTATACCCCAGCAAAAGATAGCAAATCAGCAGAGGGGTTAAAAGAGGTGAAGGCAATCAAAGAACCTCAAGATCATTGGTGAGTTGGGGGGAATGTCTGTGCCAAGCATGGGAATACTTCCCTGGTGGAATGAGATAAGAAAAATGTGTTCTAAACGTCATGAAAATGTGTGGAACAGAGGTTTTAAAGCTATTAAAACTTGGTTACACTTCAAAAACATAAAAGTCATCTATGGCATCTTAGGCCATTACCAGTCATCTTGATTTTTGTCCTGTCACTGGCTCTGGCAAAAAGAATAAGGCTGAAAAGTTTACATAACTCTGCCTCACTTAAATCCAAGTTATGCACATGATACATAATCCACTGTTTTATTGCAATATTGTGATGCTTATTGAACCCTTCAAAAACGAAGAACAAACAACAACAAAAATGAAGAAATTCAAAGAGTTTACCAAGTGCAGAATGTAATTTAGCAGGCAAATAATTTGTTTGATTAGAATAAAGCCAGGGATTTTTAAGACTCTCTGATATAACATTGTAATCCTACATTATAATTATGTCCTTAAGGATTTGGGGCTCAGAGTAGTGCAACTGTTAAATAGCAATATTTCTACAATAGCACAAAACTGAAGAAAAATCCTAATCACAAAAAAGAGAATGAGAAGGATATTCCCAATTATCTGTGATTCATGCGCTGGCGTCACACAAATATGAATACATATTCTTTATGTATAGATATGCATACACATAATCTGAAATGTTTATTACAGAGAGTAATTAATATTCTGCTATTCTCTAGATATGTAATCTTAAACAAGTCATCTCATACCTTCCAGTTTTATTTTTCTGATTAGTAAAATGAGAGAAACTAAAATGCCCAAATGCCTGAAAGACATAAAATGCAACTTAGAGGTTATCTAGATCAGTCACATCATTTTACAAATAGATAATTGAAGCAATGAGAGATTATGTGACTTAATTATCAAACTCATTTAGGTAGCAAGTAGCAGTCAATGTGTGAATCTATAGATTTCTACTATTGATTATATAGACACAAACACATACACATATTCACATATATATATGAATGCATAAATTTACATTAAAGGCATAGTTATTTGCACATATATATCCATATATAAATATGCATACATGTATGTATAGACTTTTTAAAAATCTAAAACATAATTAATTATGTTGGTATTTAGCAGGTTAAGCTTGAAGTTCTCTTTATGAAGTTTCTGATAATAGAAAAATTCTAATGATGAAATTCAATTTTGACTATTATGCTATCCCATTATACACATTTGTCTTTAATGACACATTTGAAGTATGTTACATATGAAGTTACATATAAATATAAATAAATAAATATATATATATATGAAGTTAGTTACATGAAATTAACTTTAATATTTTTGGGAATAAGTACTAAAAACCAACTGTATCTTATATTATGAAATTATCCAATAGAATGAAAATATAATATTTGAGAAGACTTAAGCTATGGAAGTACTTAATAGTTTAGGATCTGTTTCAAGTGGCTTTCAATTTTTATTAGATTCTGCAAATTTCCTTTTACTAATGTCCTTTTGTTCTGATTTCTAATATTTTCCTTATTCAGTAATTATGGGACCCATGTTTCTTCTTTTCTTTTCCAATAGAATATGCTTTTAGAGGTACTTTGTTTTTTGCCCTTGAAGGTTTTCAAGTAGAGAATAGATGATTACTTGCCTAGTATATTATGTACAGGATTGATTTTCTGAATACTGAAAGATGTTCTAATTTGTAACCCCCCTCATTTTTCTTCCTGAAAATTAATGATATTCAGCTAGTCATTCCTAGTTCCTGAATTACTTATTCAATTCCTAGTAACACTGTAACAAGTCATATATTATATCTTCAAAATTCTTTAACCCTTATGTATCAAATTAAGCAAATTGAAATAGTTTCCTAACATTCACACACATGATAGCATAGTTGACATCAAACTAATTGAAAGCTTAATCCCTTAGCAAAGAGGTTCTCAAACCTGATCTTTCCCCTTCTGTCAGAAAGTAACCAGTAAGAAACAATCAAAATGACATCACCACTAATTGAATTGCTAAGATAACATTCTACAATTTAATATTAACACTGATGGATGCTTCTTTTTTAAATTTTTTTATTAATTTTTATAATTATAACATTTTCTTTGACAGTACATATTCATAGGTAATTTTTTTTACAACATTATCCATTGTACTCCCTTCTGTTCCAAATTTTCCCCCTCCTTTCCTCCACCCCCTTCCCTAGATGGCAGGCATTCCCATACATATTAAATATCTTATAGTATATGCTTGGTACAATATATATGTGCAGAACCGAATTTTGTTGTTGTTGTTGTTGCAAAGGAAGAATTGTATTTGGAAGCTAAAAATAATCTGGGAAGAAAAACACAACAAAACAGTGCTCACAGTTTATACTCATTTCCCAGTGTTCCTTTTCTGGATGTAGCTGATTTGGTCCATCATTGATCAATTGGAATTGGATTAGCTCCTCTCTATGTTGAAGATATCCACTTCACTGATGGATGCTTCTGATGGTGCTTTACATTGGCAAGATTGAGATTTGTTTTATAGGACTGATGAGTATGACCTTTAAAATAATGTAGTTGCTATAAAAAGGAAGGAAACTATAACCAGAATTTATTGGCTACAAAGTCACTTCCCAGAAAGTCATCTGATTACAATCAAAATGACCCACCAAAATGAAACAGTTTACCTGTGATCAATTTAATGTGGTAGTGAAATGCTAATTATGAAGGGAAACACATTCAAGGTTTGTGTTATTGTCTATAAAACCTATAAGGAATTCAAAATTTAGTGCTGTGTAACACATATGGATAAACAGATGTCTGAAAAATTATTTTTAAAAAACAGGACTTTTGCTTACAAAATACAGAATTGGGACAGTGTGATTGGAAAGCTAAGAAGGGGTTATTTATGATTCAATAAGCTCATGTGCAGTAATTGGATTCTTTCCCAACAGCATATTAAAAAAGACTCAGTAAAAATGTTTATCAAAAAAAGGTATAAAAGGATAACTTATTTCTTCTCATAAAGTATTTCCATAATTTTCATAAAAAGGAAAAATCTACCTTAGTTCTCCCAATATCATCTTCTCCCTTCCTCCAACTTCTAATTTGCCTTATTTTTATTGAAAAGCAAAAGAGATAGGGGTAACTTGCATCAAACACCATTCAAAAGCAATTTTAACCTCTACCACTCTTGTCACAAATTTAAAAATCAAATCTTTAAGATTAATGAAAGAAATAAGATGTTAAGGAGGGTTCTGTGAAGATGGCTGAGTAGGTTGGTAAATTTCAAGTTCCCCTGATTTTCCCCACAAATGGAACAAATTTGCCCCTTAGGGAAAACATAGACTTTTGAAAAGTGAAAAACACTTGGGGCAGAATGAGGGTCTTCCTTTTATAACCCAAGAAGATCTGAAGAAAAACCCTGGGACTGGAATTAAACTGTCTGAAGTACAAACACATCTGGATTATTTCAGAGGAAACATCAACTGGGGAAGCCATGAGCTAACTGGTTTGGTTAGATTCTCAGCAGGAACCACAGAGGTTTTTACTTCCGGGTCTGTTAGTCCAGTAGTAGAGGTTTGGATCCAGAAAGACAGAGTAAAAATCATTTGATTGGGAACATCAGGCCCAGCTAGGATGCTGAAACCTGGCTCTGAACAAGAACTCACCTAGTGAGTGTACAAGCAGTGGGGCAGGGATGCTGCTGACTGTGAACACTTGCAAGAGGTTAGAATTGGAGTTTGGAGTTTCTGGTCAGAATGGACAGCTAAAAGGAAATTTGAGGCACCACCCCCACTCCACAATTTGAAATGCCTACATTAATATCTCCTATTTTAAAAAAATGAACCAGCAAAGAAGAACCTCATCATTGAAATATATGGAAACAGAGAACATCAGGGTTCATCTTTAGAGGAAGACGCAAGTAAAATAAACAGTTTCTACCCCAAAAGGTAGCATGCTTCCTGCCTCGAGAGAATTTATAGAAAAAAATCAAAAAATAATTCAAAAATAAAACGATAAATATAAAGGAAAAATTAAGAAAAGAAATAAAACCATTCAAGAATAACAAAAAGATTATGAAGAAAAAGTCAAATTAAAGATCAGCTTTAAAGAAATCAATATGGATAAACTGAGCAAAAGCTAAAATAGCAATCATGTTATATAAATTAAATGAATAGGAAGAACTGACAGAGGCATTAGAAGAGGGAAGAGAGCTTTTAGTTCTAAATACCTAAACCCATCAGGAATGGTTTCAATAGACAACACGACATATATATATATATATATATATATATATATATATATATATATATATACGATGAAGTATATAGCACCTTCATAATTTATAAAGAAATAAGGGGGTGAGGATAAATGGTTAGGAAAGAAATAGTGAAGGAATAAGACAATGAAGGAATCTGTGGATAGAAGGAGGTTAAGTAATAGTAAAAAAAAAAAAAAAAAACAGTTATAGAAGAGAATTTAATTAAAGAGTCATCAGGTAGATCTAGAACTATATTATAAAGCAGCAGTCACCAAAACCATTTGGTATTGGCTAAGAAATAGACTAAGAAATAGATCAGTGGAATAGATTAGGTTCACAGGACAAGATAGTGAATAAAAATAGCAATCCAGTGTTTGACAAACCCAAAGATCCCAACTTTTGGGATAATAATTCATTATTTGACAAAAACTGCTGGGAAAACTGGAAATTAGTATGGCAGGAACTAAACATGGACCCACACTTAACACCACATACTCAGATAAGATAAAAATGGGTCCATGATTTGGGCATAAAGAATGAGATCATAAATAAATAGGATAGTTTACCTCTCAGACTTGTGGAGGAGGAAGAAATTTGTGACCAAAGGAGAACTAGAGATCATTATTGATCAGAAAATAGAAAATTTTGATTACATCAAATTAAAAAAAAAAGCTTTTGTCCAAATAAAACTAATGCAAATAAGATTAGAAGGGAAGTAACAAATTGGGAAAACATTTTTAAAGGAAAAGGTTCTGATAAAGGCCTCATCTCCAAAATATTCAGAGAATTAACTCTAATTTATAAGAAATCAAGCCATTCTCCAATTGATAAATGGTCAAAGGAAATGAACAGACAATTTTCAGATGATAAAATTGAAACTATTTAGTCTCATATGAAAGTGTTCCAAATCACTACTGATCAAGAAAACTCTGAGATACCACTACACACCTGTCAGACTGGCTAAGATGACAGGAAAAAATAATGATGAATGTTGGAGGAGATATGGGAAAACTGGGACACTGATGCATTGTTGATGGAGTTGTGAAAGAATCCAACCATTGTGGAGAGCAATCTGGAATTATGCCCAAAAAGTTATCAAACTGTGCATACCCTTTGATCCAGCAGTCTTACTACTGGGCTTATATCCCAAGGAAATACTAAAGAAGGGAAAGGGACCTGTATGTGCCAAAATGTTTGTGGCAGCTCTTTTTGTAGTGGTTAGAAACTAGAAAATGAACGGATGCCCATCAATTGGAGAATTGTTGGGTAAATTATGGTATATGAATGTTATGGAATATTATTGTTCTGTAAGAAATAACCAACAGGATGAATTCAGAGAGGTTTCAAGAGACTTCCATCAACTGATGCTGAGTGAAATGAGCAGAACTAAGAGATCATTATACACTTCAACAGTGATACTATATGAGAATGTATTCTGATGGAAGTGGCTATCTTCAACATAGAGAAGAGCTAATCCAATTCCAATTGATCAATAATGGACAAAATCCTAGCAACACCCAGTGAAGAAACACTGGGAAATGAGAGTAAACTGTTAGCAGTTTTTGTTTTTCTCCCCAAAATATTTTTACCTTCTGAATCCAATTCTTCCTTTGGAACAACAACAACAACAACAACAACAACAACAACAACAAAATTCAGTTCTGCACATATATATTGTACATAGGATATACTATAACATATTTAATATGTATGGGAATGCCTGCCATCTAGGGGAGGGGGTGGAAGGAAGGAGGGGGAAATTCAGAATAGAAGGTATTACAAGGGATAATGTTGTAAAAAATTACCTATGCATATGTACTGTCAAAAATGTTATAATTATAAAATTAATAATTTTTAAAAGAGTCATCAGGTATAGAAAAACATGTATGTATATCTGAGGTAGATATGTGGGTGATTGTGTGCATGTATGTGTATATATATATACACATACACACACATACCACACATACATACATACATACACAACAAACCATTTGGTAGTGGCTAAGAGATAGACTATTTGATCAGTGGATTCACAGGAAAAAATAGGGTACAACTCTAGAAATCTAGTGTTTGACAAACCCAAAGATCCCAACTTTTGGGATAAGAATTCATTATTTGACAAAAACTACTGAGAAAACTGGAAATTAGAATGGCAGAAACTAGATATGGACCCACACTGAACTATACCAAGATAAAATAAAAACGGGTCTATGATTGAGGCATAAAAATGAGATTATAAATAGATTAGAAAAATATAGGATAGTTTACTTCTCAGACTTGTGGAGGAGGAAGGAAGTTGTGACCAAAGGAGAACTAGAGATAATTATTCATTACAAAATAGAAAATTTTGATCATATGAAATTTAAAAGCTTTTGTACAAATAAAATGAATGCAAACAAGATTAGAAGGGAAGTAACAAATTAGGAAAATATTTTTACAGTTAAAACTTCTGATAAAGGCCTCATTTCCAAAATATATGGAGAACTGACTCTAATTTATAAGAAATCAACATTCTCCAATTCATAAATGGTCAAAGGATATGAACAGACAATTTTCAGATGATGTACTTGAAACTATTTAGACTCATACGAGTGTCCCAAATCACTATTGATCAGAGAAATGCAAATTAAGACAACTCTGAGCTACCTCTACACACCTGCCAGATTGGCTAAGATAACAGGAAAAAATAATGATGAATGTTTGAGGGGCTTTGGGAAAACTGGGACATTGATACATTGTCTGTGGAGTTATTAAAGAATCCAGCCATTCTGGAGAGCAATCTGGAATTATGCCCAAAAAGTTATCAAACTATGCATACCCTTTGATCCAGCAGTGCTACTATTGGGCTTATATCCCAAAGAAATGCTAAAGAAGGGAAAGGGACCTGTGTGTGCCAAAATGTTTGTGGCAACCCTTTTTGTAGTGGCTAGAAACTGGATAAAGAATAGATGCCTGTTAGGATTACAAGGTGATAACTCAGGTTGTCTAAACAATTCGAATTTAAACCTTTAGTTCAAACCTTTAAAAGGAGTTTACACCTTTAGACTTCTGAAAAGGAGTTTACATATTTAAAGGAGCTTACACCTTTAAAAGTAGCAAGTTCATTGGTTGAAGTATTTCTCACAAGCCCCTGAGTTCTCACAAGCACATTCTCTGCAAGGATAAAAGAAGGCAACATTGAGTCTAAAGGTAGTTTAGACTGGGATATAGAGTTTGGACGGCAGTATGGAAGGATAGAGTCTAGATTGGGAGAAGAACAAGACTTCCAGGAAGAACTTCAGACAAGCTTGAGGAGATTCAGAGACAGGATTCAGGAAAAAGAGGATTTGATATTCTACCTTCACTCTGTCTGGAGGCTCCAGAAGCCTTCCAAGAAACCTGCTCTCAGAGGAAAAGATTATAGAAAAAAGAAATCTCCTCCCAGAGAAGAATTAAAACTAAGAGACGACAGAACTTTACAATTTGGCGCCCAACATGGGTCCAGGACTGTTTCTGAGCCCTTCAGAGGAGCTAGCCTGGACCTTCACAGATGCTCATCAATTGGAGAATTGTTGAACAAATTATGGTATATGAATGTTGTGGAATATCATTGCTCTGTAAGAAATGACCAGCAGGATGAATACAGAGAGGCTTGGAGAGACATACATGAACTGATGTTGAATGAAATGAGCAGAACCAGGAGATCATTATACACTTCAACAATGATACTGTATGAAGATTTATTCTGATGAAAGTGGATATCAACATAGAGAAAATCTAATTCAATTCTAGTGGATCAATGATGGACAGAATCAGCTATACCCAGAGAAGGAACACTGGGAAATAAGTGTAAACTGTTTGCACTATTGTCTTTCTTCCCAGCTTACTTCTACCTTCTGAATCCAATTCTTCCTGTGCAACAAGAAATTTGGTTCTGCACACATATATTGTTTCTAGGATATACTATAACATATTTAACATGTATGGGATTGCCTGTCATCTAGGGGAGGGGGTAGAGGGAAGGAGGGGAAAATTCGGAATTGAAGTGAGTGCAAAAAATATATAATTATGAAATTAATTAAAATTTTTAAAAAATAAAAGAAAAATAAAGTGAGAGCCAGAGACGGAGACAGAGGAAAAAAATCCTAAAGGAGTATTATAGTAAATGTATTATATTACATTATAATGTATTTATAGTTAATGTAGTATTATAGTTTGTTTTTTTCTGGACTGAAATCCAAAATTAAGAGTTCTATCTTCCTGCAAAGGAGAATGACATATTTCTTCTATTTAATCCAGAATGAAAGAAGATGAAATTTATAAAATTATACAATCAAAATGTAGATTTAATAGTATAGAAAACAAAAGAAAAAAAGAAAAATAGTTTAAAATGTAGAGTTCTCAAAAGTGAGAGATGCTGCGTGCTATATAGTTTTCATGGAGGTATTTAAAATGAAATTTCAAGATTTGTCAAATTCTGAAAAAGGCAAAAAATTTGCTTAATATTTGGTCCATAACATCTGTGATCCTCTCTAACTTTATATTTCTATAATTCTATGTAAAACTTTAAAAGAGTATACAGATTTGAGCTAGTATCATTCAGATTTCTTAATTACTTGATTAAAGATCCATCTTCTCAGTTTTCCCTAAGGACTAGAATATAATCATAAACAGATGTAAAATTATATTCTTATAAGATGTTGTCACTTTGTCCCATTACTCTTTTTAATTTTCCTCTTCTCTTGATTAAAGTATTTCATGTAGACTCATAAATTTTGGTTTCTTGGAGTAACTGACAGAACCACGAAAGCTTGGTATCACATTCATATTCTAGATAAATTGACTTCATATTAGAAGTTCACAATTTTAATGGTAACATTCTTATATGTGACATTGTATGTCTTCAAAACGATGGTATTGACAGGATTCTGGAAATGTGACAGAGTACATTAGAAAATTCCAAACTCTCCAGACTTTCCCCACAAACAAAACAAAAAGCATCTTAGTGAAAATGTGGAGTTGTTAAAAAAATATAAGTATTAAGACAGAACAGTGATCCTCTGTGATAATCTGAACAGGTCCAAAGAAACATACTAGCACTGAAGTTTAGCTTTTATGTTGTATAAATACTTCAAGCCTACCTCCAATGCAACCCAATGAGTCTTGGAACTAGCTATTTTGGGAGATAACTGCTCCAGCCATAGGAATTTTCACTTCCCAGGTAATTTGGGAAGACAGGCATCTAAGTAAGGGAAGGTTGAAGGGACCTCTAATGATAGGGACTTCAGACCCAGCAGTGTCTCCAATATATGGCCCTTGGTGAAAAGGAACCAGTCAGAGTGAGAAGGAACATGCCATGTGAGGGCAAAAGCATTTAAGCAGGAATTCTGCTTAATAAGGGCCTTTGTAGGAAGGCAGAGTTGCTAATTTTGGATTCCTGTCCAGGAGCAAAAACTGATGGAGGACCTAAAGTCAGAGAAACCATTCCTCCATACTACAGAACCAGAGATGATGATATTTACCCATCTGCTATAAATAAAAGAAAAGAAAAGAACAGACAATGGAGAAAGAACCCAACCATAGAAAGTTACTATGGGAATAGAAAAGGCCAAAGGAGGATACTGAAAAAGCAGAAGCTTCTCCTATCCCAAAGAATAATAACATTAAATGGTCATCTGTCCAAAAAAATTGAAAGAAGTCAAAACATATTTTACACAATAGATTTTTATTTTCAAAATATATGCAAAAATAGTTTTCCACATTCACCATTGCAAAATCTTGTGTTCCAGATTTTTCTCCTTCCTTTCCCTTCACCCAGTCCCCTAGAAAGCAAGTTAACCAATATATGTTAAATATGTTCAATTATTTCTATACATATTACTGACCATATTTATCAGGTAAGACAAGAAAAATCAGATCAAAAATGGAAAAATGAGAAACAAAAAAAAAGTAATAAACAGCAACAAAAAAGGCAAAAATACTGTGCTATGATCCACATTCATCCATATTTTTTGGATACAGATAGCTCTCTCCATGACAGTATATTGAAATTGGCCTGAATAACCTCAAGTCCATCAAAATTGATCATCACATATAATCTTATTGTAGCTGTATACAATGTTCTCTTGGTCATCCTCATTTTACTTTGCATCAGTTCATGTAACTCTTTACACTTTTTTCTGAAAACATCCTGCTGATCATTTCTAATAGAAGAATAACATTCCATAGCATTCATATACCATAACTTAATAAACCATTCTCCAACTGATGGGCATCCACTCAGTTTCCAGTTCCTTGGCACTACAAAAATGACTGCTGCAAAATTTTTTGCACATAAGTGTTGTTTCTCCTTTTTATGATCTTTTTGGGATAAACATCCAGGAAAGAAATGCTGAATAAAAAGGTACACACAGCTTGATAGTCCTTTGGACATAGTTTCAAATTCCTCTCCAGAATGGTTGGATCAGTTTGCAAGTCCAGCAACATGTTAATGTCCTAGTTTTCACACAGTCTTTCCAATATTTATCATTACCTTTTCCTGTCATCTTAGCCAATTTGAGAGGTATATAATGATACCTCGGTATTGTTTTAATTTACACTTCTCTGATCAATATTGACTTAGAACATTTTTTCACATGAGTAGATATGTTTTTTGTTTTTTTTTTCCATTATATATATTTTTATAATATTATCCCTTGTATTCATTTTTCCAAATTATCCCCCCCTCCCTCTACTCCCTCCCCCCGATGACAGGTAATCCCATACATTTTACATGTGTTATAATATAACCTAGATACAATACATATGTGTAAATACCATTTTTTTGTTGCACAATAAGCATTAGATTCCAAAGGTACATGTAACCTGGGCAGACAGATATTAGTGCTAACAATTTACATTCACTTCCCAGTGTTCCTTCTCTGGGTGTAGCTACCTCTGTCCACCATTGATCAACTGGAAGTGAGTTGGCTCTTCTTTATGTTGAAGATTTCCACTTCCATCAGAATATATCCTCATAGAGTATTGTTGTTGAAGTGTATAGTGATCTTCTGGTTCTGCTCATTTCACTCAGCATCAGTTGATTGATGTAAGTCTCTCCAAGCCTCTCTGTATTCCTCCTGCTGTTCATTTCTTACATAGCAATAATATTCCATAACCATCATATACCATAATTTACCCAACCATTCTCCAACTGATGGACATCCATTCATCTTCCAGTTTCTAGCTACAACAAAAAGAGCTGCCACAAACATTTTGGCATATACAGGTCTCTTTCTGCTCTTTAGTATTTCTTTGGGATATAATCCCAATAACAGCAATGCTGAGTCAAAGGGTATGCACAGTTTGATAACTTTTTGGGCATAGTTACAAATTACTCTCCAGAATGGCTGGATTCTTTCACAACTCCACCAACAATGTATCAGTGCCCCAGTTTTCCCACATCCCCTCCAACATTCATCATTATTTGTTCCTGTCATCTTAGCCAATCTGACAGGTGTGTAGTGATATCTCAGAGTTGTCTTAATTTGCATTTCTCTGATCAGTAGTGATTTGGAACACTCTTTCATATGAGTGGATATAGTTTCAATTTCATCATCTGAGAATTGTCTGTTCATATCTTTGACCATTTATCAATTGGAGAATGGTTCGATTTCTTATAAATTAGGGTCAGTTCTCTAAATATTTTGGAAATGAGACCTTAGTCAGAACCTTTGCTATTAAAAATATTTTCCCAATTTGTTACTTCCCTTCTAATCTTGTTTACATTAGTTTTGTTTGTACAGAAACTTTTTAGTTTGATGTAATCAAAATCTTCTATTTTGTGATCAATAATGATCTCTAGTTAGCCTCTGGTCATAAATTCCTTCCTCCTCCACAATTCTGAGAGGTAGACTATCCTCTGTTCCTCTAATCTATTTATTATCTCACTCTTTATGCCTAAATCATGGACCCATTTTGATCTTATCTTGGTATATGGTGTTAAGTGTGGATCCATATCTAATTTCTGCCATATTAATTTCCAGTTTTCCCAACAGTTTTTTTGCAAATAATGAATTTTTATCCCTAATGTTGGTATCTTTGGGTTTGTCAAAGATTAGGTTGCTATATATGTTTCCTTTTTTGTCCTTTGTATCTAATCTGTTCCACTGATCTACCGGTCTATTTCTTAGCCAATACCAAATGGTTTTGGTGACTGCTGCTATACAATATAGCTTTAGATCAGGTACACTTAGACCACCTTCCTCTGAGTTTTTTTTTTTTTTTTTTCATTAGTTTCCTTGCAATTCTCGACCTTTTATTCTTCCATATGAATTTTGTTGTTATTTTTTCTAGGTCATTGAAATAGTTTCTTGGGAGTCTGATTGGTATAGCACTAAATAAATAGATTAGTTTGGGGAGTATTGTCATCTTTATTATATTCACTCGGCCTATCCAAGAGCACTGAATGTCTTTCCAATTATTTCAATCTGACTTTATTTTTGTGGCAAGTGTTTTGTAATTTTTCTCATATAATTCCTGACTTTTCTTTGGTAGATGGATTCCCAAATACTTTATACTCTCAACATTTGTTTGGAATGGAATTTCTCTTTGTATCTCTTGCTGTTGCATTTTGTTAGTGATATATAAAAATGCTGAGGATTTATGTGGATTTATTTTGTATCCTGCCACTTTGATGAAATTTTGAATTATTTCTAATAGCTTTTTAGCAGAGTCTTTGGGGTTCTCTAAGTATACCATCATGTCATCTGCAAAGAGTGATAGTTTGATTTCCTCATTTCCTACTCTAATTCCTTGAATCTCTTTCTCGGCTCTTATTGCCGAGGCTAGCGTTTCTAGTACTATATTGAATAGTAATGGTGATAGTGGGCAACCTTGTTTCATTCGTGATCTTACTGGGAAAGGTTGCAGTTTATTTCTATTGCATATTATGCTTACTGACTGTCTTAAATATATGCTCCTGATTATTCTAAGGAATAGTCCATTTATTCCTATACTCTCAAGAGTTTTTAGTAGGAATGGATGTTGGATTTTGTCAAATGCTTTTTCTGCATCTATTGAGATGATCATATGGTTTTTATTAATTTGATTATTAATATGGTCAATTATATTAATAGTTTTCCTAATATTAAACCAGCCCTGCATTCCTGGAATAAATCCTACCTGATCATAATGTAATATCCTGGAGATGATTTTCTGAAGTCTTTTTGCTAATATCTTATTTAAGATTTTAGCATCAATATTCATTAAGGAAATTGGTCTATAATTTTCTTTCTCAGTTTTCGATCATCCTGGTTTAGGTATCAGTACCATGTCTGTGTCATAAAAGGAGTTTGGTACTCCTTCATCCCATAATTTTTCAAATAATTTATATAACATTGGGGCTAATTGTTATTTAAATGTTTGGTAGAATTCACATGTGAATGCATCTGGTCCTGAGGATTTTTTCCTGGGGAGTTGATTTTGTTCTATTTCTTTTTCTGAAATGGGACTATTTAAGCAATTTATCTCCTCTGTTAATCTAGGGAGCCTATATTTTTGGAGGAAGTCATCCATTTCACTTAAGTTATCAAATTTATTGGCATAAAGTTGGGCAAAGTAACTCATTATTTCTCTAATTTCCTCTTCATTGGTGGAAAGATCCCCCTTTTCATTTGTAAGACTAACAATTTGATTTTCCTCTTTCTTTTTTCTGATCAAATTTACCAAAGTTTTATCTATTTTATTGGCTTTTTCATAAAACCATCTCTTGGTTTTATTTATTAATTCAATAGTTTTTTTTTTACTTTCAATATTATTTTTTTCTCCTTTTAATTTTTGTATTTCAAGTTTAATTTTTGGTTGGGGGACATATGGTTTTAATTTCATCATCTGAAAATTGTCTGTTCATAACTTTGTATATTTTGCAATTGGATAATACCTCATATCCCTATATATATGAGTCAATATTCTATATATTTTAGAAATAAAGCCTTTATCAGAACCCTTGAAAGTATTTTTTCATTTTTCTGCTTCCCTCCTTTATTGTCTGTATTTGTTTTGTTTTACAAACATTTTTAAAATTTTATATAATCAAAATTTTCCATTTTGCATTCCATAATGTTCTCTAATTCTTCTTTGGCCATAAATTCTCTTTTTTCCCCTCAGATCTAAGAGGTATACTATCTTCTATTCTCATAATTTACTTATAGTATCATTTATCATGCCTAAATCATGAACCCATTTAAATGTTATCTTGGTACAGGGTGTTAAGTGTTGATCAACGTCTAGTTTCTCTCATACTATTTTCCATTTTTTCCCAGACATTTTTTATCAGTTAGTGAGTTCTTATACCTCCAGAAACTGGAGTCTTTGGATTTATATAACATTAGGTACTATTGTCATTGACTATTGACTTATGTCTTGTGATCCTAAATTATTCTACTGTTCAACTACTTAATTTCTTAGCTAGTACTAAATTGTTTTGATGGCTGCTACTTTATAATATAGTTTTAGATCTGGTACAACTAAACTATCTTAGTTTGAATTTTTTTCATTAATTTCCCTGAAATTCTTGATCTTTTGTTCTTCTAGGTGAACTTTGTTATCATTCTTTCTACCTCTGTTAAATAATTTCTTGGCAGTTTGATTAATTTGGATAGAATTGTCATTTTTTTATTATATTATCTTGGCTTATCCATGAGCACTTGATATTCTAACAATTATTTAGATCTAATTTTATTTGTATTGAAAGTGTTTTGTGATTGTTTTCATGTAATACCTGACTTTGTCTTGGCAGGGAAACCCTCAAATATTTTATATTATTTACAGTTATTTTAAATGGAATTTCTCTTTTTATCTCTTGCTGCTAGAATTTATTGGTAACATATAAAATGCTTATGGTTTATGTAAATTTATTAAAAAATGATTTTAAAAATCAAATGAAGTAGTCACAATAGCAGAAGCAGTAACTATAGAGGCAACTAGAGATGGTAAGGACATCAGAAAACTGATTAAAAAGAGATTACAGGGCATTTAGCAGACACTGAGTGGAGATAGTCCTGGTTGCGAGCTATATTGTCCATAAGAAGTTCTGGATCATCATTTTAGGATGAAGAGAAGAATTTGTGATTGATTATGAGGATGCTTGGTCATAAACAATTCTGGGTTTTTCCTCCAGGACCAAGAGTAACATTAGTACTTGTGGTTAAAGGGGACCAGGCACATGAACATAATAATGTACATAACATTAACAGCATACTGTGATGATTGTCTATGATTGAGTTCACTCTTTTCAGCAGATTGATGATTCAGGGAAAATGCAAAAGACTCATGAAGGAAGATGATATTCATGACTAGATAAAAAAATGCTGGACTCTGAGTGCTGACTGAGGGATATTTTTCACTTACCTTATTTTTTTCATGTTTTTTTTTTTCATTTTGATATTTTTTTCTTTCACAAATTTGACCAATATGGAGCTATATTTTACATGATATCCATGTATAAACTAATTCAAACTACCTACCATCTTCAAAAAATAAAAAAGAGGAAGAAAGAAGGAAATTTTGGAATTCAAAATCTTGTAAAATTCAATTTAAAAAATGTTATTGATGTCTAACTAGGAATAATGAAATATTATTTAAAAAATGTATTTCAAGAAGAAAATAATGCTGATTCAAGGAGGGTAGATTTAAGGAGTTAGTAGTTAGAAGCAAAACAATGGTGAGAATGACAGGGTGAAAGAAAAGAGAAAAAGGCCATCAGGGATAGAATATGATGGAAGAAAATACACAATAAGTAATTATGACTATGAATGTGAATGGTATGAACTCTCCTTCCAAAATGGGTGTGAATAGTAGAGTAGATTAAAAGCTACAATACATTGTTTATAAGAAACACATTTGAAGCAGAAAGCTACACACAGAGTAAAGGGGAAAAGCTGGAGTAGTATATGTTTTGCTTCAGAAAAAGGCAAAGTTAAAAATTGTGATCTCAGAAAAATCTAAAATAGGTCTAAATAATAGTTTAGATAATGAAATATTACATAATCAACATATATGAGCCAAATAATATAACAACCAAATTCTTAGAGATGTTCTTAGAGATGTTAAGTGAGTTTCAGTAAGAAATAGACAGCAAATACTAGTGGGGGAATCTCAACCTCTCCCCTCAGAATTAAATCTCTCTAACCCAAAAATAACAAGAAAGACATTAAGGAAGAGAATATAATTTGAAAAAGTTATATATGATAGACCTTTGAAAAAAATTAAATGGGGGGGGCGGAGCCAAGATGGCGGAGAAGATACACACAACTCTGTGAACCTTCTTACTCCCTCACAACCAATTACATAAATCAACCTCAGTAATAGCGCTGGACTGATAGATACCACAAGGACTGGAAGCACGACTTACCAGCTGAAGAGAATCTGGAGTTTCAACAGAAAAGGTCAGTTCCCAGGGGAGGAAGAAGAGAGGCCAGCACAGACGGCCGGGTGTTAGCATACTGAGCTGATTGTGCTGGGAAGGGCTCTGGGATCGGAGTAGCCACTGAGATAAGGAATCTGGCACAGGCTGTTAGCTCTTCTCTGCTTGTGGTGCAGCAGTTCAGAGGAGAAATCAAGCCAAATTAATTTAAAACCAGACTGGATCTTCCCGGATCCCTGGAGTGACTCAGCAGATCTTGACACTGGGGGGTGGGGCCCCTAGCTCCTACCTGAGACTAGTTAAGAGATTGAGAAGGGGGCAGATACGGCCCAAGGCAACACACACTGCCTAGCTCAGCGGGAGGGTGTGGAACTCAGCTCCAGAAGTCCCAGAGAAGCAGAACCTTTGAACTAGGGACCACGGTTTCTGGCAGACACTTCCAGTTTGAGCACAGGGGCTTTTCATGTCACCTGCTGCAGACATCCATGCCCCACCAGGATGCATAGGCTAGGCTTGTGTCGCCTTTACTGTTCAGTCTCAAACATCAGGAAAGCTGCTAAAACATAGCGCCCTCAAGGCACAGCAGTACAAGTCACCTCTGAGGCACTTCCAGGGAGGGGGTGGGGAACTCTCTCCCAGGGCTCTCTCTTAGCTCAGGCACAGGAGCCACTGCATCCATCCTGTCTGGGAGGAAACTGGTAAAGAAACAAATAAATAATTTCCTATCCCAGGGACAGACCCCAAAAGATTTTTTAAGTATGAACAAAATAGCAAGAAAAACTATAGAATCCTTCTACACAGAGAAAGAGCGGGTATCCAACCCTGAAGAAGTTAACAGCAGAGAGTCAGCAGATAACAACCTAAAGGGGAATGATTCCTGCCCCCATCACAGAACTCTCTCCTAGAAGAGACTATTAAAAAGTTAAGCGAGTTTGAAGAAAAACGGGGAAAGGAAAGAGAAGCTATGATAGAGAATAACAACGTCCTGAAATTGGAGTTGGAAAAAATAAAGAATTCACAGGAGATGCAGGGAAACAAAATTTGTGAATTAGAAAAGGTAAAAAATAACAGGAAAGTAGGATTTCTGAATTGGAAAAGATAAAAAAGTCTCACAAAAATAGAATTTCTGAATTGGAAAAAGAAAATAATTCTCAAAAAAAAATAGGGAAATGGAAAAAATTTCAATAGAGCAAAATAATTCATTTAAAAACGAAACTGGGCATTTACAAAAAGAACTAAAAACTGTGAAAGAAGAAAATAACTCCTTAAAAGTCAGGATGGAACAAAAAGAAATGAATGATTCACAGAGAACCCAAGAATCAGTCAAACAAAATAAAAAAAAAATGAGAAGTTGGAGAATAACATCAAATACTTACTGGGAAAATCTATAGACATGGAAAATAGATCTAGGAGAGATAATCTGCAGATCGTTGGACTTCCCGAAAACTATGACCAAAAAAAGAGCCTAGACTCCATTTTACAGGAAATTATCAAAATAATAGAAACAGAAGGGAAAGTACATGTGGAAAGAATTCATCGAACTCCTTCTGAAATAGACCCTAAAAAAAGAACACCACGGAATATTGTGGCTCAGCTGCAGAATTACCACACAAAAAAGAAAATCTTGCAAGCAGCTAGAAAAAAGCAATTTAAATACACCAAGGTGCCACAATAAGGGTCACACAAGATCTGGCTGCCTCCACATTAAAAGATAGAAGGGCCTGGAACCTGATATTCCGTAAGGCAAAAGATCAAGGACTGCAACCAAGAATGAACTACCCAGCTAAGTTTAGCATCTTTTTCCATGGAAGAAGATGGTCATTCAATGAAATAGAGGAATTCTATATGTTTCTAAAAAAAAAAAAACAGACTTAAACAAAAAAATTGATCTACATCCATAAGACTGAAGAGAAACAGAAAAAGGTACACAGAACCCTTGAGAACTGTAACTCTGTTGTGGGTATATAAAAAGTACTCAGGGATAATTTGATTTTACTGATATAAAAGAAAAAAAGGGGGGTGTAGTAAAGGGAAGGAGGTCGTTCCAGAAAAAGGGGAAGGAATGATAAAAAGAGGGAAACAACATCCAAGGAAGAGGCATAGAAAATACACCATATCTGAGGGAATTTAGTGAGGGGGAGAATCATTGTGTGAATCTTACTCTCATCAGAAGAGGTTCAAAGAGTAAATAATTGACATATTAGTTTTTCATAGAATTTTCTCTCACCTCATTAAAAGGGGGGAGAGGAAAAGGGAAAAGGAAAAGGAGAATAAGTGAAGGGACTTGGAGGGAAGGGGGAGGAATACTAAAAAAAGGGAGAGCTGCGTGTCACAAGGGGGGCCTATAAATTAAATATCAGGGAAGGGGATAAGGGGGGTCAAGGGAAAAGACATAATCTGGGGATAATATGATGGCAGGAAATAAAGATTTAGTAATTTTAACTGTAAATATGAATGGGATGAACGGTCCCATCAAATGGAGACAGATAGCAGATTGGATCAAAAATCAGAACCTTACAATATGTTGTCTACAGGAAACACTTAATGCAGGGAGATACAGAGTAAAAAGGTTGCAACAGAGCCTTTTATGCTTCAGGTAAAGCCAAAAAAAGCAGGGGTAGCTATCCTTATTTCAGATCAAGCAAAAGCAGAAGTTGATCTAGTTAAAAGAGATAAGGAAGGAAACTATATCCTGCTGAAAGATAGCATAAATAATGAAGCCATATCAATACTAAACATATATGCACCAAGTGGTATAGCATCTAACTTTCTAAAGGAAAAGTTAAGAGAATTGCAAGAAGAAATAGACAGTAAAACTATAATAGTGGGAGACCTCAACCTTGCACTCTCAGAATTAGACAAATCAAACCACAAAACAAATAAGAAAGAAATTAAAAAAGTAAATAGAACATTAGAAAAGTTAGCTATAATAGACCTTTGGAGAAAACTGAATGGCAATAGAAAGGAATATACTTTCTTCTCAGCAGTTCATGGATCCTATATAAAAATAGACCATATATTAGGATATAAAGATCTCAAAATTAAATGTAGGAAGGCAGAAATAATAAATGCCTTCTTCTCAGATCACAATGCAAAAAAAGCTACATTCAGTAAAAAGTTAGGGGTAAATAGTCAAAATAGTAATTGGAAACTGAATAATCTCATCTTAAAGAATGACTGGGTAAAAGAGCAAATTATAGAAACAATTAACAATTTCACCCAAGATAATGACAATGATGAGACATCATATCAAAATCTTTGGGATGCAGCTAAAGCAGTAATAAGGGGAAATTTTATATCTTTAGAGGCTTATTTGAAGAAAATAGAGAAAGAGAAGATTAACGAATTGGGCTTACAACTTAAAAGGCTAGAAAAAGACCAAATTATAAACCCCCAACCAAAAATTAAACTTGAAATACAAAAATTAAAAGGAGAAATCAATAAAATTGAAAGTAAAAAAACTATTGAATTAATAAATAAAACCAAGAGTTGGTTTTATGAAAAAGCCAATAAAATAGATAAACCTTTGGTAAATTTGATCAGAAAAAAGAAAGAGGAAAATCAAATTGATAGTCTTACAAATGAAAAGGGGGATCTTTCCACCAATGAAGAGGAAATTAGAGAAATAATAAGGAGTTACTTTGCCCAACTTTATGCCAATAAATTTGATAACTTAAGTGAAATGGATGACTTCCTCCAAAAATATAGGCTTCCTAGATTAACAGAGGAGGAGATAAATTGCTTAAATAGTCCCATTTCAGAAAAAGAAATAGAACAAGCTATTAATCAACTCCACAGGAAAAAATCCCCAGGGCCAGATGGATTCACATGTGAATTCTATCAAACATTTAAAGAACAATTAGCCACAATGTTATATAAATTATTTCAAAAAATAGGGGATAAAGGAGTCCTACCAAACTCTTTTTATGACACAGACATGGTACTGATATCTAAACAAGGTAGATCGAAAACTGAGAAAGAAAATTATAGACCAATTTCCTTAATGAATATTGATGCTAAAATCTTAAATAAGATATTAGCAAAAAGACTTCAGAAAATCATCTCCAGGATAATACACTATGATCAAGTAGGATTTATTCCAGGAATGCAGGGCTGGTTCAATATTAGGAAAACTATTAATATAATTGACCATATTAATAATCAAATTAATAAGAACCATATGATCATCTCAATAGATGCAGAAAAAGCATTTGACAAAATCCAACATCCATTCCTACTAAAAACTCTTGAGAGTATAGGAATAAATGGACTATTCCTTAGAATAATCAGGAGCATATATTTAAGACAGTCAGTAAGCATAATATGCAATAGAAATAAACTGCAACCTTTCCCAGTAAGATCAGGAGTGAAACAAGTTTGCCCACTATCACCATTACTATTCAATATAGTACTAGAAACGCTAGCCTCGGCAATAAGAGCCGAGAAAGAGATTCAAGGAATTAGAGTAGGAAATGAGGAAATTAAACTATCACTCTTTGCAGATGACATGATGGTATACTTAGAGAACCCCAAAGACTCTGCTAAAAAGCTATTAGAAATAATTCAAAATTTCAGCAAAGTGGCAGGATACAAAATAAATCCACATAAATCCTCTGCATTTTTATATATCACTAACAAAATGCAACAGCAAGAGATACAAAGAGAAATTCCATTCCAAATAAATGTTGAGAGTATAAAGTATTTGGGAATCCATCTACCAAAGAAAAGTCAGGAATTATATGAGAAAAATTACAAAACACTTGACACAAAAATAAAATCAGATTTAAATAATTGGAAAGAAATCCAGTGCTCTTGGATAGGCCGAGCAAATATAATAAAGATGACAATACTCCCCAAACTAATCTATTTATTTAGTGCTAAACCAATCAGACTCCCAAGAAACTATTTCAATGACCTAGAAAAAATAACAACAAAATTCATATGGAAGAATAAAAGGTCGAGAATTGCAAGGGAACTAATGAAAAAAAACTCAGAGGAAGGTGGTCTAAGTGTACCTGATCTAAAGCTATATTATATAGCAACAGTCACCAAAACCATTTGGTATTGGCTAAGAAATAGACCGGTAGATCAGTGGAATAGATTAGATACAAAGGACAAAAAGGGAAACATATATAGCAACCTAATCTTTGATAAACCCAAAGATACCAACATTAGGGATAAAAATTCATTATTCGGAAAAAACTGTTGGGAAAACTGGAAATTAGTATGGCAGAAATTAGATATGGATCCACACTTAACACCATATACCAAGATAAGATCAAAATGGGTCCATGATTTAGGCATAAAGAGTGAGATAATAAATAGATTAGAGGAACAGAGGATAGTCTACCTCTCAGAATTGTGGAGGAGGAAGGAATTTATGACCAGAGGAGAACTAGAGATCATTATTGATCACAAAATAGATGATTTTGATTACATCAAACTAAAAAGTTTCTGTACAAATAATACTAATGCAAACAAGATTAGAAGGGAAGTAACAAATTGGGAAAATATTTTTAATAGCAAAGGTTCTGACTAAGGTCTCATTTCCAAAATATATAGAGAACTGACCCTAATTTATAAGAAACCGAACCATTCTCCAATTGATAAATGGTCAAAGATATGAACAGACAATTCTCAGAGGAAGAAATTGAAACTATATCCACTCCCATGAAAGAGTGTTCCAAATCACTACTGATCAGAGAAATGCAAATTAAGACCACTCTGAGATACCACTACACACCTGTCAGATTGGCTAAGATGACAGGAACAAATAATGATGAATGTTGGAGGGGATGTGGGGAAACTGGGACACTAATTCATTGTTGGTGGAGTTGTGAAAGAATCCAGCCATTCTGGAGAGCAATCTGGAATTATGCCCAAAAAGTTATCAAACTGTGCATACACTTTGACCCAGAAGCGCTACTACTGGGATTATATCCCAAAGAAATACTAAAGAGCGGAAAGAGACATATATGTGCCAAAATGTTTGTGGCAGCTCTTTTTGTTGTAGCTAGAAACTGGAAGATGAATGGATGTCCATCAGTTGGAGAATGGTTGGGTAAATTGTGGTATATGATGGTTATGGAATATAATTGCTATGTAAGAAATGACCAGCAGGAGAAATACAGAGAGGCCTGGAGAGACTTAAAGCAACTGATGCTGAGTGAAATGAGCAGAACCAGGAGATCATTGTACACTTCAACAACAATACTGTATGAGGATGTATTCTGATGGAAGTGGAAATCTTCAACATAAAGAAGATCCAACTCACTTCCAGTTGATCAATGATGGACAGAGGTAGCTACACCCAGAGAAGAAACACTGGGAAGTGAATGTATATTGTTAGCACTAATATTTGTCTGCCCAGGTTGCATGTACCTTCGGATTCTAATGTTTATTGTGCAACAAGAAAATGATATTTACACACATGTATTGTACCTAGACTATATTGTAACACATGTAAAATGTATGGGATTGCCTGTCATCGGGGGGAGGGAAAAGAGGGAGGGGGGGATAATTTGGAAAAATGAATACAAGGGATAATATTATAAAAAATATATATAAAAAAAAAAAAAAGACTTCAGAAAATCTTATCCAGGATAATACACTATAATCAAGTAGGATTTATTCCAGGAATGCAGGGCTGGTTTAATATTAGGAAAACTATTAATATAATTGACCATATTAATAATCAAATTAATAAGAACCATATGATCATCTCAATAGATGCTGTAAAAGCATTTCACAAAATCCAACATCCATTCCTACTAAAAACTCTTGAGAGTATAGGCTTAAATGGACTATTCCTTAGAATAATCAGGAGCATATATTTAAGACTGTCAGTAAGCATAATATGCAATAGAAATAAACTGCAACCTTTCCCAGTAAGATCACGAGTGAAACAAGGTTGCCCACTATCACCATTACTATTCAATATAGTACTAGAAACGCTAGCCTCGGCAATAAGAGCCGAGAAAGAGATTCAAGGAATTAGAGAAGGAAATGAGGAAATCAAACTATCACTTTTTGCAGATGACATGATGGTATACTTAGAGAACCCCAAAGACTCTGCTAAAAAGCTATTAGAAATAATTCAAAATTTCATCAAAGTGGCAGGATACAAAATAAATCCACATAAATCCTCAGCATTTTTATATATCACTAACAAAATGCAACAGCAAGAGATACAAAGAGAAATTCCATTCCAAACAAATGTTGAGAGTATAAAGTATTTGGGAATCCATCTACCAAAGAAAAGTCAGGAATTATATGAGAAAAATTACAAAACACTTGCCACAAAAATAAAGTCAGATTGAAATAACTGGAAAGACATTCAGTGCTCTTGGATAGGCCGAGTGAATATAATAAAGATGACAATACTCCCCAAACTAATCTATTTATTTAGTGCTATACCAATCAGACTCCCAAGAAACTATTTCAATGACCTAGAAAAAATAACAACAAAATTCATATGGAAGAATAAAAGGTTGAGAATTTCAAGGGAACTAATGAAAAAAAAAAAACTCAGAGGAAGGTGGTCTAAGTGTACCTGATCTAAAGCTATATTGTATAGCAGCAGTCACCAAAACCATTTGGTATTGGCTAAGAAATAGACCGGTAGATCAGTGGAACAGATTAGATACAAAGGACAAAAAAGGGTACATCTATAGCAATCTAATCTTTGACAAACCCAAAGATACCAACATTAGGGATAAAAATTCATTATTTGGAAAAAACTGTTGGGAAAACTGGAAATTAATATGGCAGAAATTAGATATGGATCCACACTTAACACCATATACCAAGATAAGATCAAAATGGGTCCATGATTTAGGCATAAAGAGTGAGATAATAAATAGATTAGAGGAACAGAGGATAGTCTACCTCTCAGAATTGTGGAGGAGGAAGGAATTTATGACCAGAGGAGAACTAGAGATCATTATTGATCACAAAATAGATGATTTTGATTACATCAAACTAAAAAGTTTCTGTACAAATAATACTAATGCAAACAAGATTAGAAGGGAAGTAACAAATTGGGAAAATATTTTTAATAGCAAAGGTTCTGACTAAGGTCTCATTTCCAAAATATATAGAGAACTGACCCTAATTTATAAGAAACCGAACCATTCTCCAATTGATAAATGGTCAAAGATATGAACAGACAATTCTCAGAGGAAGAAATTGAAACTATATCCACTCCCATGAAAGAGTGTTCCAAATCACTACTGATCAGAGAAATGCAAATTAAGACCACTCTGAGATACCACTACACACCTGTCAGATTGGCTAAGATGACAGGAACAAATAATGATGAATGTTGGAGGGGATGTGGGGAAACTGGGACACTAATTCATTGTTGGTGGAGTTGTGAAAGAATCCAGCCATTCTGGAGAGCAATCTGGAATTATGCCCAAAAAGTTATCAAACTGTGCATACACTTTGACCCAGAAGCGCTACTACTGGGATTATATCCCAAAGAAATACTAAAGAGCGGAAAGAGACATATATGTGCCAAAATGTTTGTGGCAGCTCTTTTTGTTGTAGCTAGAAACTGGAAGATGAATGGATGTCCATCAGTTGGAGAATGGTTGGGTAAATTGTGGTATATGATGGTTATGGAATATAATTGCTATGTAAGAAATGACCAGCAGGAGAAATACAGAGAGGCCTGGAGAGACTTAAAGCAACTGATGCTGAGTGAAATGAGCAGAACCAGGAGATCATTGTACACTTCAACAACAATACTGTATGAGGATGTATTCTGATGGAAGTGGAAATCTTCAACATAAAGAAGATCCAACTCACTTCCAGTTGATCAATGATGGACAGAGGTAGCTACACCCAGAGAAGAAACACTGGGAAGTGAATGTAAATTGTTAGCACTAATATTTGTCTGCCCAGGTTGCATGTACCTTCGGATTCTAATGTTTATTGTGCAACAAGAAAATGATATTTACACACATGTATTGTACCTAGACTATATTGTAACACATGTAAAATGTATGGGATTGCCTGTCATCGGGGGGAGGGAAAAGAGGGAGGGGGGGATAATTTGGAAAAATGAATACAAGGGATAATATTATAAAAAATATATATAAAAAAAAAAAAAAGACTTCAGAAAATCTTATCCAGGATAATACACTATAATCAAGTAGGATTTATTCCAGGAATGCAGGGCTGGTTTAATATTAGGAAAACTATTAATATAATTGACCATATTAATAATCAAATTAATAAGAACCATATGATCATCTCAATAGATGCTGTAAAAGCATTTCACAAAATCCAACATCCATTCCTACTAAAAACTCTTGAGAGTATAGGCTTAAATGGACTATTCCTTAGAATAATCAGGAGCATATATTTAAGACTGTCAGTAAGCATAATATGCAATAGAAATAAACTGCAACCTTTCCCAGTAAGATCACGAGTGAAACAAGGTTGCCCACTATCACCATTACTATTCAATATAGTACTAGAAACGCTAGCCTCGGCAATAAGAGCCGAGAAAGAGATTCAAGGAATTAGAGAAGGAAATGAGGAAATCAAACTATCACTTTTTGCAGATGACATGATGGTATACTTAGAGAACCCCAAAGACTCTGCTAAAAAGCTATTAGAAATAATTCAAAATTTCATCAAAGTGGCAGGATACAAAATAAATCCACATAAATCCTCAGCATTTTTATATATCACTAACAAAATGCAACAGCAAGAGATACAAAGAGAAATTCCATTCCAAACAAATGTTGAGAGTATAAAGTATTTGGGAATCCATCTACCAAAGAAAAGTCAGGAATTATATGAGAAAAATTACAAAACACTTGCCACAAAAATAAAGTCAGATTGAAATAACTGGAAAGACATTCAGTGCTCTTGGATAGGCCGAGTGAATATAATAAAGATGACAATACTCCCCAAACTAATCTATTTATTTAGTGCTATACCAATCAGACTCCCAAGAAACTATTTCAATGACCTAGAAAAAATAACAACAAAATTCATATGGAAGAATAAAAGGTTGAGAATTTCAAGGGAACTAATGAAAAAAAAAAAACTCAGAGGAAGGTGGTCTAAGTGTACCTGATCTAAAGCTATATTGTATAGCAGCAGTCACCAAAACCATTTGGTATTGGCTAAGAAATAGACCGGTAGATCAGTGGAACAGATTAGATACAAAGGACAAAAAAGGGTACATCTATAGCAATCTAATCTTTGACAAACCCAAAGATACCAACATTAGGGATAAAAATTCATTATTTGGAAAAAACTGTTGGGAAAACTGGAAATTAATATGGCAGAAATTAGATATGGATCCACACTTAACACCATATACCAAGATAAGATCAAAATGGGTCCATGATTTAGGCATAAAGAGTGAGATAATAAATAGATTAGAGGAACAGAGGATAGTCTACCTCTCAGAATTGTGGAGGAGGAAGGAATTTATGACCAGAGGAGAACTAGAGATCATTATTGATCACAAAATAGAAGATTTTGATTACATCAAACTAAAAAGTTTCTGTACAAACAAAACTAATGTAAACAAGATTAGAAGGGAAGTAACAAATTGGGAAAATATTTTTAATAGCAAAGGTTTTGACTAAGGTCTCATTTCTAAAATATTTAGAGAACTGACCCTAATTTATAAGAAATCGAACCATTCTCCAATTGATAAATGGTCAAAGGATATGAACAGACAATTCTCAGATGATGAAATTGAAACTATATCCACTCATATGAAAGAGTGTTCTAAATCACTACTGATCAGAGAAATGCAAATTAAGACCACTCTGAGATACCACTACACACCTGTCAGATTGGCTAAGATGACAGGAACAAATAATGATGAATGTTGGAGGGGATGTGGGAAAACTGGGGCACTGATACATTGTTGGTGGAGTTGTGAAAGAATCCAGTCATTCTGGAGAGCAATTTGGAACTATGCCCAAAAAGTCATCCAACTGTGCATACCCTTTGACCCAGCAGTACTACTACTGGCCTTATATCCCAAAACAAATACTAAAGAGTGGAAAGAGACCTATATGTGCCAAAATGTTTGTTGCAGCTCTTTTTGTTTTAGCTAGAAACTGGAAGATGAATGGATGTCCATCAGTTGGAGAATGGTTGGGTAAATTATGGTATATGATGGTTATGGAATATTATTGCTATGTAAGAAATGAACAGCAGGAGGAATACAGAGAGGCTTGGAGAGACTTACATCAACTGATGCTGAGTGAAATGAGCACAGCCAGAAGATCACTATACACTTCAACAACAATACTGTATGAGGATGTATTCTGATGGAAGTGGAAATTTTCAATATAAAGAAGAGCCAACTCACTTCCAGTTGATCAATGATGGACAGAGGTAGCTACACCCAGAGAAGAAACACTGGGAAGTGAATGTAAATTGTTAGCACTAATATCTGTCTGCCCAGGTTACATGTACCTTTGGAATCTAATGTTTATTGTGCAACAAGAAAATGGTATTTACATACAAGTATTGTATCTAGACTATATTGTAACACATGTAAAATGTATGGGATTGCCTGTTATCAGGGGGAGGGAATAAAGGAAGGGGGAGATAATTTGGAAAAATGAATACAAGGGATAATATTATAAAAATATATATAATAAAAAATTATTAAGTAATAAAAAATATATATATATAATTAAAAAAAAGAAAAAAATTAAATGGAAATAGAAAGGGATGTACCTTTATCAGTAGCACATGGCACCTACACAGAAATTGAGCATGTATTATGGCATAACAATTTCAGTCAATAGCATAAAGACAGAAATAATAAAGGAATCCTTTTTCAGATTATAATGCAATAAAAATAAAAATGAAGGGCTAAATTACTTGGAAACTAAATAACTAATTCGAAGGAATGAGTGGGTCAGACAACATATTATAGCAACAATCAACAATTTAATCAAGTGAAATAAAGCTAATAAATCAATATACCACAATACATGGGATACAGCCAAAATAATCCTTAGGGAAAATTCTATATATCTTAATTCTTTTATCAATAAAATATGTCAAGAGGAGATTAATAAATTGAGCATGCAGATGAAAACAAAATCTAGAAAACGAAAAATTAAAAATCCCCAATTACATACCAAAGTAGAAATTCTTAAAATCAAAGAATAAAATTGAAAGTCAGAAAACATTTGAACTAATAAATAAAAGTAATGTTTTATAGCAAAAAACTCCACAACAATAAAACATAAATTTTGCTTTATTCAGGAGAGAGAGAGAGAGAGAGAGAGAGAGAGAGAGAGAGAGAGAGAGAGAGAGAGAGAGAGAATAAAACCAAATTACCACTATCACAACTGAAAAAAACAGAAAAGGGTGAATTCACCATCAAAGAAGAAATTAAAGCAATATTTAGGATACATTTTGTCCAACTGTAGGCTGCTAAATCTGACAATCTAAGTTAAATGGATGAATATTTACATCTTTATCTACCCATATTTATTTATTTATCTATCTAAGTTACCCAGATAAACAGAAGAGAAAATAAAATACTTAAATTAGTCCAATAAAAGAAAATGAACAAGCTATCAAGGAACTCCCTAGGAAAAATTCTCCCATGTCAAATGGATTTATAAATGAATTCAACCAAATATTTAAAGAACAATTGATTTCAATACTATTTAAAACTATTTTCAAAAATAGGTGGAGTCCTGCCAAATTAATTTTATGACCAAACATCATCTGGAAATATAAAAGATCAAGAATATCAAGGGAATTTAGGGAAAAAAATCAAAATAATGTGCCCTACCCATACCAGATCTAAAACTATATTATAAAGTGGCAGTCATCAAAAAAATCTATTACTGGTTAAGAAATAGAGTTGTGGATTAATGGGCTAGTTAGGTACACAAGATACAGTAATAAATTACTATAGTAATCGATTGCTCAATAAACCCAAAAGATTCCAGCTTCTGATACAAAAACTCATTATTTGACAAAAACTATTGGGAAAACTGGAAAGTAGTATGGCAGAAAGTAGGTGCAGATCAACCATTCACTTTGTATACTAAAATAAGATTGAAATGGATACATGACTGAGGGATAAATAATAATGCCATAAGCAAATTGAGGGAGAAATGAATAATTTTTACCTATTAAGTCTATGGAGAAAAGAATTTGTAATAAAACAAGAGATAGAAAACTTCATAAAATGCAAAATAGATATTTTGATTACACAGAATTAAAAAAGATTTGCCCAGACAAAAACAATACAATCATGATTAGAAGGAAAGAAAAAAGTGAGGAAACAAGTTTTACAGTCAGTGTTTCTGACAAAATTCCTGTTTCTTAAACATAAAGAGAACTGAGACAAATAAAAACACAAATTATTCCCCAATTGATAAATGATCAAAGATTATAAATAGGCAATTTTCAAATGAAGAAATTAAAACTATCTATAGTTATGAAAAATGCTCTATATCAGTATTGATTATAGAAATGAAACTTTAAAAACTCTGAGGAGTCACTTCATTCTTAGGAATTAAACTGGCTAAGAGGACAGGAAAAGAAAATATTAAATATTGAGGAGATGTGGAAAAATGGTGACACAAATATATGGTTGGTAGAGTTGTAAACTGATTTATCCATTTGGGAAAGAAATTTGGAACTATGCCCAAAGGATATAAAACTTGTCAATACTCTTTGATCCACCAATACCACTACTCAATCTGTATCCAAAAGAAATCACAAAACTGGGAGAGGGTCCACATGTACAAAACTATTTATAGCAGCTTTTTCCATATGAGCAAAGAATTGGAAATTGAGAGGATACCTATTAATTACAGAAATGTTGAACAAGTTGAAGTATATGAATGCAGTTTAATTATATTATACTGTAAAATATTACAAGCAGAAAGATTATAGAAATTTCTTGAAGAAAGACTTACATGAACTGATGCCATGTGAAATGAGTAGAAACAGGAGAATATTGCACACAGCAACAGTAACAATGTGCAATGATCAACTATGAAAGACCAAGATCATTTAATCAATATAATGGTCTAAGACATTTCAAAAAGACTCTGGGTGTTGTCCAAATATAGAGAAAGAACTGTGAAGTCTGAAAACAGGTTGAGACATACTATTTTTGTGTTTATTTTTTCTTTCTGGGTGGTCCATACTCTTTTTTCTGATTTTTCTTTCTGAATATGAATAATGTAGAAATATGTTTAATGTGATTGTACATGTATAATTTATATCAGATTGTTTTTTAACTTGGTAAGGGGAAAGAAAAGGGAAAAAGGAAAGAGATAAAAATTGGAATTCAAAATCTTATACAATTAACATTGAACACTATATGTGCATTTGAAAAAATTCTATTAAATGGGGGAATTTTTTAAAAATGAAATAATCCTATAATCCTAATAAATCTTCCTTTTTTCTTTGATTCCAAATAAAATTGTGTGGTTAAAATTGTTTATAAGGCATAAAGTGCAATGGTCCGGGCTAGCTCCTCTGAAGGGCTCAGAATTAAGTCCTTGTCAGGAGAAGCAAAAGTCCTTGCCCCATGTTGTGGGCGCCAAATTGTAAAGTAACTGAATTGTAAAGGACTGGTTGTCTCTAAGTTATCCTTGGGGACTGCTGTCTCAACTCAATCTCCCAGCCAGACTCTCTCTTTCCAGCCTGTCCTGCTAACTCTGTCCCAGACTCGAATAACTCCTTGCCCTCCTACCCTCCTCTTTTATCCTAGCAGAGATTGTAGTGAGAACTCAATGGGACTTGTGAGAAAATATTTCAACCAATAAACTTGCTTCTTTTAAAGGGGCATGTGAGAACTCAGGGGCTTTGGGAAAAATTACTTCAACCAATGAACTTGGTCCAAATAAAAGTTGTGTAAACTCCTTTTCAGAACTCCTTTTAAAGGTATAATCTCCTTTAAATATGTAAACTCCTCCTCAGAAGTTCAAAGGTGTAAACTCCCCCTAAAGGCTGGAACTAAATGTGTGAATTCTGAGCTAGAGAATTGCCCAGACAACCTGAGTTCTCACCTTGTAATCCTAATAATACAGTATTAGCCAATGTATAATATGGGTATTTTTTCTATCCAGAATATTTGTGGGGTTTTTTCTACTTTATATTTTTTCATGTATTTTCTATCCTGTCATATGTGTCCTTTAAAAAAAATCTGAAAGATTTTTATTTATTCTAATCTAATCTCAATTCATTATTTGACTTCAAGTTTGCATTGTTCTTTTAAAACTTAGGAAACTTCAGTCAACCAGCTGACTGATCCAACATAGCACTTCTATTTTCCCATTTTCTTTAATTTAATTGAAAGAAAATATCTACTCGCTGTTTGATATGGCCTCATATAAAATCATTTGTCCTGTAACTTATGAAGCAAGAAGTTTGATACTTTTTTGATGAACATATTAAACTATTTTAAGGCATTAGTCATTAAAATTCCTTTAAAGAGGTATATTTATGTGGCAAATATTCATTTACTATTTAAGATATAATAGTCCATTTTCCATTAAGTAAGAAAAACCATGTGTTTTTTTTTCTTTTTTCTTTGCAGATTAATTTTTTGTGACATGAAAATCATCATCAGTCTCATTAGATTACATTTGAATGAAGAAGCAGTGATGCAAAAGCTGCAAATTTCTGAATAGAGATGGTATATTAACTCATGTTTGATATGATGATGATTGTGCTTATTTTTATATATTATATATTCTTGTCTGTCTCCATTCAGTTTTCTTACTAGATTTATCATATCTAAGTTTTCTAAAATTCTATTTACCTCCTTAACTTCTTTCTCATTTATTTTGTAGTTTGATTTGTAAAATTCTGTCCCCCCTATTATAGTTTTGCTATTTATTCCATCTTGCAGCTCTTTTAACTTCTCCTTTAGGAATTTAGATGTTATGCCACTTGGCATATATATGTTTAGTGTAGATATTATTTCATTATCTATGGTACCCTTTACGAAGATATAGTTCCTTTTCTCATTCCTTTTAATTAGGTTTTTGTTTTTTGTTTTTGCTTGTTCTGGGATCTGGATCATTACTCCTGCTTTTTTTTTTTTTTTTTTTTTAATTAATTTCACCTGAAGTATAATAGATTCTGCTCCAAACTTTCACATTTACTCTGTATGTATCTTCTGCTTGATATGTGTTTCTTTTAACCAACATACCATAGGATTCTGGCTTTTAATCTAGTCTGCTGTTTCCATCATATGGGAGGGTTCAATCCATTCACATTTACAGTTAAAATGACTAATTCTATATTTTTCACCATCTTATATGCACCTAATTATGCTTTTCTATTTCCTTTCCCTCTTATTTTGCTCATCTCTAGTATTATGCTTCTGACCACCACTTCCCTAAAGTAGCTCTCTATTTTATAGCCTCTCCCCCTTTTTTATTCCTTTCCCCTACTACTTCTGTTTTCCTTTTTATTAGCTTCCCCCTTTCCTTTCACCTCTTCCCTCCCACTTTTCTATAATGTGAGATAAGTTTGTTTGTGAAACCAACTATATCTAATATTCCCTCTTTGAACCATAGATGATAAGAGTAATATTCAAACTGTTCATCCCCTCTCTTATTTCCCTCAATTATAATAGGTCTTCTTTGCCATTTCCCGAGATGTAATTTCCCTCACTTTACCCCATTTTCCTCTTTTTTAGTACAATCATCTTTTGACCTTTAGTTCATTTTTTATATTATCACAGGAAAATAAAATTATGCCTAAACTCTCTCTATATAACCATAAAAGAGATATAGGTCTCATGAGTTCTTTCATTTTTATTTTTTATATTTCTATTGGGTTCTGTATTTGGGAATCAAATTTTCTGTTCAGCTCTGATTTTTCATTAGAAATTAATGAAATTCACCTATACAGTTGAATGTCTATTTTCTTCTCTGAAAGATAATGTTCAATTTAGCAGGATAGTTTATTCTCAGCTTCATTCCTAGTTCCTTTACTTTTAAGAATTTCAGATTACAGGCATTTTGATGATTTAAGGAAGATGCTGGGCCCTGGGTAATCCTGATTGTGGCTTCTAGATATTTGAATGGTTTAATTTCTGGTTGCTTTCAATATATTTCTTTAGTCCAATAGTTTTGAAATTTAGCTAGAATATTCCTTGGTGTTTTTATTTTGGTGTCTTTCAGGAGGTGATTGATGAATTCTTTCAATTATTATTTTTACCTTCTGATTCTAAGACATCAGGGCAATTTTCCTGGAAGATAATGTCTTGACCCAACCTGCGGGTCTCGAACTAGGGGGGTCTGAAGCCCCGTGCCAACCTGTAAGCAAAAGGTGGTAAGGCGACAACCTGGGAATGGGTGAAGAAAGCAGGAGGCGGAGACAATTCTGTGTTAGGCAGAAACGCTCATTTATTAGAGGGAAATACAAGGTTTATATATGTTTCCAGAGTATAGGTTTGAAAAAATAGTTCTGTGACTAATTAGGGGGACTTTTAATGATTAAAGAACATCTGGTGGTAGATATGTGTGTCCTTGTGATGTTTTATGGCAGGATGTGATGTGTGATGTTTTATGCTCTCAGACTAAGAGAGAATGTTTTATTGCTAGAACCTGGGCTTAATGATCTTCAAGGCAGGATGTTCTCATGCTTCACTATATTGCTTATCAGTTCTTTGGTATTTGGGGTGTGGGGCAAGAGGCTCCAGCAATGTCTAGGATTTTTTTCATCTAGGTTTTCAGAAATTACAATAATCCTTAGATTGTCTCTCCTAAATCTATTTTCCAGGTCAGTTTTTTTTTCCCAAATAGGTATTTTACATTTTCTTCTGTTTCTTTGGTTTTGCATGACTGATTCTTGATGTCTCAGTGTGTCATTCATTTCTATTTCTTCAAAATTTTGGTGAATTATAGTCTTCAGTTATCCTTTTTAGTTATTTTTCTATTTGACAAATTGAATTTTTAAGTTTTTTTGTTGTTGTTCTATGGGTTTTTTCCCATTTTACAAATTCTGTTTTTTTAAGTTGTTTTCTTTTGCCATTTCACAAATTCTATTTTTCAAGGAGTTGCTTTCTTTCTCCATTTTGCCAATCTATTTTGTAAGGAGGTATATGCTTTTTCCATTTAACTAAATCTATTCTGAAAGTTTTCCTCAGATACTTTATGTGTTTTCTTTTCCGAATTCTTTTGTAAAGTTCTCATTTCCTTTTTCATTTTTCTTCTAGCTTTATTTTAAGATTGTTTTCGAATTCTTTCAAGAGAGCTTTGTGAGATGGACTAATTTATAACACCCTTTGGAGTTTTTTTCTTGAGTTTATCTGCTTTTAGCATCATAAGGATTTAAAATTTGTTCTCTTTCTACACAAAACCTACCTATGATCAATGTTCTTTTTGCTTTTTTGCCTATTTTTTGAAGGCTGAGTTCTGATTTTAAGGCAAAGAGAAGATTGTCCAAGCTTCCTCTATAGGTGACAGTGGCTGTGCTGGGTAACTACTGACCTATTTCTTGTGCTAGATGAGTGTGGCCAGGTCCTGTGAAATTCTGGTATTTAGGAGCTCACTATTTATCTTTTGCTTTTGGGTTGGATATCTTATAACTAGTCTGTCAATCTATGGGCTTGCAAACATGACAGAGTAGCCTACACTGCTGTATATTCCTCTAGATAGAATCTCCAGCATGTGGAATCCACACTGCCGTGGAACCATGTGCTGTCTGTTCTAGGTGTCTATGCTTGGCCTGCCTTAGCTCAACTTGTCTGTGCTTGACCATTAGGGTCAGAGATTTATGTTTTCTTTCACAACTTGATTTTTATAGAAATATTTTGCCTATCTTCACATGTGGTTTCTTAATTGTGGATAGGGATAAGGAACTCATCGATCTTTAAAAAAATGTAAAAAATTGTTTTCACTTACACTGTGAAAAATATTAAATAAATATATAAGTTAAAATATATTAATGTTCAAATGAATGCTAGAGGTCATGAGTCAGAAAGGCCTCCAAAGTTTTAGGAAAACATAGGTTGCTCCCTTATATTCAAGAGATTGACTGAGAGGAAAACATAAAATCTAGCCAGGATAGCGTCATATAAAGCCAAAAAGTTTGTGACTGTTATAAGTGTATCTTCATCTTTTACTATATAAGTTGCCTTATTTAATTTTACTATAAGACTCTGAGGCACTTAGTCCAATATTATTATGCTCATTTCATACTTAAGAAAAATGAATTTCAAAGATGATAACTGACTTGTCAAAATTAGTAAGTGGTAAGAAATAGAATAAGCTATTAACCAACTCCCTAAGAAAAAATCCCCAGGACCAGATGTATTTACATGTGAATTCAACCAAACATTTAAAGAACAACTAACTCCAATGCTATATAAATTATTTGAAAAAATAAGGATTGAAGGAATGCTAACCAAATTCCTTTTATTACACAGACATGGTACTGATACCTAAACCAGGTAGGCTGAAAACAGAAAGAAAATTATAGACCAATCTCCCTAATGAATATTGATGCTAAAATATTAAATAAAATATTAGCAAAAAGACTACAGAAAATTATCCCCAGGATAATACACAAAGACCAAGTGGGATTTATACCAGGAATGCAGGGCTGGTTTAATATTAGGAAAACGATTAGTATAATTGACCATATTAATAATCAAATTAACAAAAAACATATGATCATCTCAATAGATGCAGAAAAAGCATTTGATAAAATCCAATATCCATTCCTACTAAACACACTTGAAAGCATAGGAATAAATGGACTATTCCTTAAAATAATAAGGAGCATATATTTAAAACAGTCAGTAAACATCATATGTAATGGCAATAAACTGGAACCTTTCCCAGTAAGATCAGGAGTGAAACAGGGTTGCCCACTATTACCATTACTATTTAATATTATACTAGAAATGCTAGCCTCAGCAATAAGAGCTGAGAAAAAGATTCAAGGAATTCAAGTAGGTAATGAGAAAATCAAACTATCACTCTTTACAGATGACATGATGGTATACTTAGAGAATCCCAAAGACTCTGCTAAAAAGCTATTAGAAATAATGCAAAACTTAGCAAAGTTGCAGTATACAAAGTAAATCCACATAAATCCTCAGCATTTTTATACATTACCAATACAATCCAAGAAGCAAGAGATACAAAGATAAATTCCATTCAAAATAACAGTTGATAGTATAAAATATTTGGGAATATATCTACCAAAGGAAACTCAGGAATTATAATTGCAAAACACTTGCCACAAAAATAAAGTCAGATTTAAATAATTGGAAAGACATTAAGTGCTCTTGAATAGGCGAAGGTAATAGAATCAAAATGACAATACTCCCTAAACTAATCTATTTATTTAGTGCTATACCAATCAGACACACAAGAAACTATTTTAATGACCTATAAAAATAACAACACAATTAATATGGAAGAACAAAAGGTCGAGAATTTCAATGGAAGTAAGGAAAAAAAAATCAAATGAAGGTTCCTCGCTGTACCTGATCTAGAACTATATTATAAAGAAGCGATCACCAAAACCATTTGGTATTGGCTAAGAAATAAACTAGTTGATTAGTGTAATAGACTAGATTCACAGGGCAAGACAATGAATAACTATAGAAATCTGGAGTTTGACAAACCCAAAGATCCCAACTTTTGGGATAAGGGTTCATTATTTGACAAAAACTGCTAGGAAAACTGGAAATTAGTATGACAGAAACTAGACATGGACCCACACTTAACACCACATACTCAGATAAGATCAAAATGGGTCCATGATTTAGGCATAAAGAATGAGATCATAAATAAATTAGAGGAACATAGGATAATTTACCTCTCAGACTTGTGAAGGAGGAAGAAATTTGTGACCAAATGAGAATTAGAGATTATTATTGATCACAAAATAGAAAATTTTGATTATATCAAATTAAAAAGCTTTTGTACAAACAAAACTAATGCAAGCAAGATTAGAAGGGAAGTAACAAATTGGAAAATTATTTTTACAGTAAAAGGTTCTGATAAAGGCCTCATCTCCAAAATATATAGAGAATTGATTCTAATTTATAAGAAATCAAGCCATTCTCCAATTGATAAATGGTCAAAGGAAATGAACAGACAATTTTCAGATGATGAAATTGAAACTATTTTGACTCATATGAAAGAGTGTTCCAAATCACTATTGATCAGAGAAATGCAAATTAAGACAACTCTGAGATACCACTACACACCTGTCAGACTAGCTAAGATGACAGGAACAAATAATGATGAATGTTGGAGGGGATGTGAGAAAACTGGGACACTGATGCATTGTTGGTGGAGTTGTGAAAGAACCCAATCATTCTGGAGAGCAATCTGGAACTATGCCCAAAAAGTTATCAAACTGTGCATACCCTGTGATCCAGCAGTACTACTACTGGGCTTATATCCCAAGGAAATACTAAAGAAGGGAAAGGGACCCGTATGTGCCAAAATGCTTGTGGCAGCCCTTTTTGTAATGGCTAGAAACTGGAAAATGAACAGATGCCCATCAATTGGAGAATGGTTGGGTAAATTATGGTATATGAATGTTATGGAATATTATTGTTCTGTAAGAAATAACCAACAGGATGAATACAGAGAGGTTTCGAGAGACTTCCATCAATTGATGCTGAATGAAAGGAGCAGTACTAAGAGATCATTATACATTTCAACAATGATACTATATGAGAATGTATTCTGATGGAAGTGAGTATCTTCAACATAGAAAAGAGCTAATCCAATTCCAATTGATCATTGATGGACAGAATCAGCTACACCCAGAAAAGGAACACTGGGAAATGAGAGTAAACTGTTAGCATTTTTTGTTTTTCTCCTCAGATCATTTTTACCTTTTGAATCCAATTCTTCCTTTGCAACAACAACAACAAAATTCGGTTCTGTGCATATATATTGTACCTAGGATATACTATAACATATTTAATATGTATGGGAATGCCTGCCATCTAGGGGAAGGGGTGGAAGGGAGGGGAAAAATTCAGAACAGAAGGGAGTACAAAGGATAATGTTGTAAAAAATTACCTATGCATATGTACTGTTAAAAATATTATAATTATAAAATTAATAAAAAAAATTTTAAAAAAATTAGTAAGTGTGAAGCCACAATTGTAAACCAGATCTTTCAAAAACAAGTTTCTTTCCTTTTCTAATACATCATGTTGTCTCTCCCTCTAAATAAAATGATTATTAAATCAATATTTATGTATTTATGTACATCTGTCTAAAGACACATGAAAATAAATGGGTATATAAAATAGTTATATAGATACATATATATGTGTATATATATGCATATAATTGTGTATGGTTATATATCCTGCATTTATAGATATGCATATATATTTGTACATGCACACTCATATATACATGTACACAATAACCATTGAATGTATACACATATGATTGCAATATGTATGGATGAACATGAGTATGTATGGGTTACATACATGAATATTTATCTTTTGTTTATACATACATACTAGCATGATCAGAGGATCAAAATTATTTTATAATTTTTAAAATCCTCAGAACACAATTCCAGACCACACATTTCACTCACCCTGGGGTGAAGGAATCTTTATCTATTCCTGTTGCATACTAATGGACCAAACTTAGACTGAAATTTCCATAATGTGAAATTGTAAAAAGGCAATATTCTTCCAATCAGTCCTCATATGTAAATATCTGGGATGATGATTAAACATTGAGTCTAAAATTTGCTATTGCTCAGAGAGAGCTAGTGATGCTGTCATCAGCTAACTTATGTAATTAAGCAGTGCCTGGGGTGGGAGGGGCATACTATGGAAACTGTGATTAATTTTTTTTTCATTAATGTAATAAAAGCAGTATATGCTTTCCTGATTTTCCAGGAAGGCAATTTATGTTCTGCATATGATCTTTGAATCCATGTGTTTAGTTCATTTCCCAATATATCTCACTCCATCCTCCTTTAAACAAAACAGGATAAAATTGATTTCTTCTAATTCCAGTTGTAATAAAGTCATGTCATTCTTTTCTTTCCAGTTTTCTTACTCCTTAGTCTAAAAGTTAGTTTTTCTTCAATTCAGTGACACTAACATGAATATTCTATGAACAAAACATTCTGCCTCATGGCTCTGGAATTTTTTTTTTTTTGGATTCTCTGTTTTATAAGGAATGTTATTCCTCTTCCATTACAACCACTGACATCTCCGACTTCCTTTAAGTCCTTACTAGATGCTAAACTTCTACAAAAATTTTTCTCTAACTTCTCTTAATTCCACAGATTTTTCTCTTTTAAGTATTTCCCAGTTATTCTATGCATAGCTTGCACACATTTCTTTTCACATTGTCTTTCTTATTAGATATTAAGTTCTTTGAGAATAGGGGCAATTTTGATTCTTTTTGTATCCCTGGTATGTGCTACAGTGTCTGGGATATATCAGGTGCTTATTAACTGTTAATTAAGTGATTTTTTAACCTTTAGTGATTTTAGGTTTATAGATTACATTAAATTACAAAAATAGCTCTTGTGAATAATAAAGATTTCTATGACTTCTTCATGAATTTTGGGGATTATTCTGTCACATATAGATTTGATAAAAGAAAGGAAGATATTCTGCTTTCTGATTTAATTAATGACACCTACTCTGTAGTTGAATTGTGTTAAAAACTTCATCCTCTCAATGCAGTAAGGAATATTGCACCGGAAAGAGCATGTAAGAAAGAGGCAATGTCCCTATTTGGCACTTTTTAAAAATACAGTTTATTATGAGTATGGATCCAATCAAAAGTCAATCATGGCAGAAAAAAATGAAGAAAATTGGGGTACCTTCATTTTAGGAGATTTGGAGTTATAGAAATTAAGATCTATTATATATGGAAGCACTTGGGGTAGTCATAGCTAATATTTCATTCTTTCAGTTCTCTTTGGATTTGACTTCAAATTATCTCTAGACTTACTTTCCCTTTCACCTTGTTTTTCAATTTCCTTTTATATCTTTTTTCCTCCTCAGTGAGGGCAGGGTTTTCTTTTTTTTCTGCTTATATTTACTTTTCTAGATCTTAAAACATTGTATCTGACACATAATTGAAATTTCATAAATACTTGTTGATTTGAGAGATGTTGATTTCCTGAGGGCAGAGAAAATAGGTATTTTCTTTCCCCTCTACCACATCCTCTTTTCAAGTCAAATTATTTTTGAGCTGTAGCAAGGATGTGAAGATATGAATAAATATATATAAATATATATTCTGATTCTTATCATAATCATCTAAAGCTATTTTAACATTCTTTCTCCTCAACCTGATATTAAATTAAAGAAAAATAAATGAGCACATAGAAGCCTTCCTTTCTTTCATGGATTTAAGTTCGTTGATTTTGATGGCATGCTGTGTATAAGGGAAGAACCATGACACATGCCAAAGAGAAACATTTTTTAAATTTCTTTCTTATATGTTTCATATATACAATCTAACAAAAATATTAAAAGCAAAACAACAACAAACCCTAAACTTGTGATGAATTTCTTTATAAGAGCCCTCATATTTAGGACTATGCATAATTATGATAATTACATAATTTTTAAAACCCTGGGTTACTCATGCAAGGGGTTATTTTCTCCCTTTATCCTTTTAGTATCTATAAAAATATTTTACTGAGAATTTCATATTTATAATTGTATCTCAGTAGATAGAAATGTTGGTTTCATTGATATAAGGAAGTATTTATGCTGAATTATTTTAACCAGTGTTGATCAACACTTTAGAATCTCAGGGAGTAGACTGAAACGTTGGTAGATTAAGTGACTTGGCCAGATTCATATACTAAAAAGTGTTTAAAGTGAGATTTAAACTCAAGACTCTTTGAATTAAAGAATGAACCTCAAACCACTGTATCAAATTTCTGGCAGGTTAAGATGCACATCTATCCTAGGTTTCCTAGCCAAGGTGAATATAAAATGAAAGAAATGGGCATGTGTCCTAAAGTATAACACACAGTCCCTTGGCCTATTGAATTATGTGGTGCTCCTACATTTATATTTACTAAAGTAATTCCAAAGGAATATTATAATAACAACAACAAAATAATATCTAAAATCTATTTAACATCTATCATGTGCCAATTGCAGTACTAGGAATTTTACAATTATTATCTCATTGATCTTCAAAATAATCTTAGGAGATAGATGTTATTTTTATTTTTAATTTATGAGGAGGAATATTGGCAAACAATGCTTACATGAATTTTTCAAAGTTACATGACTCCTAATTGATAGAAGGCACCTTTAAATTAAAGTCTTCTTCAACTCAGTACCAACACTATCTAGCAGTCTATCTATCGATATATATAACCATTTTGGTTATATATGAGTATTTTACAGAGAATGTGTTCCACAAAGTAATTAACCTTATTAAAATGAAGATGAATGAGAGGAAGGATAAAGGACTTTTAGAGGAAAGGAGTATTATTTATTCTATCTTTCAAAGCCAATTCATATCATCAAAATGAGTTTTCTTTTAGTCTGAGTTCAATTCCATGCAATTTAAATGCTCATTGAGCACTTGCAATGGTCTTAGCATTAGATTTTCTATTTGTATATATTTATTGTAGGTGCCAGTATACTAAGATATTTGATTATATTCAAATTAAAGAATTTGGAAAATGGGAATAAGTGTTAATGAGCCTTTGCCAAAATATTTGTATTTCTTCTCACCAAGCCTGTTTCTATTATGGGACTTCATGTGAAAAGTAGAAAAGAAACAAAGGTGAAATTTATTTTTAGAGGTCAGTTACTGTTACCCTAAACATCCAAATCAGCATAGTATAAAATTACATGATTTTATTATATTTCTGAGCAGATTAATCACCTGTCTTTTCTGTTCATACTCTGTCTTGACTCTTTCAGTTAACATCCTGAAAAGATTCTGAACCGTCTCCCAACATTGCCTACTTTTGTTATTCTGCTGCAAAATTTCAAAAGACTATATGTATTTTATTTTCAAAAGAATTAGGATTCATAAAATGGAGGACAAGCATACTGAGTTAAACCCCTCAAAGGACCTCCATGTGATCCTGCTACTAATTTCAAGATAGATGGTACTATATGGTATATATGCTGGCTAATAAAACCCCTCTCAAATTATAACATGACAGACTATTTGGCATGTATACAATTGTTCACAGCTGTACTCAAGATGCTTCAAAATGAGAAGCATCATTTCTACTAGTCCAATGTATACTGTCACCAAACAATATTTGTCTAATCCCTATCTGTCCAATTACTTCAGAACATAAGAAGTGCTTACTGAATAAAAATGAAGCTGAAGAAAAAAAAAATCACATACAAAGCATGGGAAATCACAGATTACAGAGACTGATATATATCCTGTTGTCCTCAGAATACATTTGAATCCATTTGTGCAATTTGATATGGCTCTAATTAATTAAATCTGTATTGCTGTCAGAGGATTTTGGAGGCAGATCAAAGATAGAGAAAAGGCAGTGACTTACTTGAGGTCTCACCAAAACCTAAGAACCTTTAAATAATGCCAAAAAAACCAATTCTTGGATAGGCAGAACCCACAAAAAAAAATGGAGTATAATAAAGCTCTAGACAAATACAACTTAGAATATCAGCAATAAAGGTCTGGCACACCTGGGTGAAAGTGGAGCACAGTCTAGCTCAAGCAGTGTCAGTAGAGACTAATCCCCATAAAAGCAGGAACAGCTGTTTCTGGAACTCTCAGGTCACAGAGGGTAAAAAGTTAAATAACTGGTCAAAAAAAGATTACAGGGAAATCTGTACTGGCACTATAGTAGGAATATATATATCAATCATATATAATAATAATCATAATATATAGTAATATGCAATGATATAACAATAACATAATCATCATATATAATAATAATAGGAATATATAATATCAGGTACAAAATATAGGTTAAATATTAATTTATACTAATTTTGCATAAAATTCGGTCATCTTGGTACTGTGAAAATGGTCTGTTTTAGTCAGTTTCATTCCTGGAAAAAATGTCTTTATGATATTGCCTAACCATAATGATAGAATTTTCCCATATTCTGAAACATCTTTCTTATGCAAGGGATATAAAAAGAGTGGTAGAAACATTGATGTTTTAATGGATTGAATTTTCTATATCAGCCACATTGGGTGACATTTCATATAATCACCAACATTGTGAGCCAGAAGGAATATCAGTAGCAATCTATTTTAGTCCATGCATGAATAAATCTCCTCTCTGTCACCCATCCCAAATCCTCTCTATAATGTATCAGCCAAAACTGATTTACTTTTACTTGTACTTTGGACAGTTTTAATTGTTATTATTTCTCATGATCAAGATTAAATTTTGCTTCAATGGGTTCTACCAATTAATTGGTAGACTTCAGAAGAATAAGTTTAATTCTCTCTCATGACTCAATTCTCTTCAACTTGAGGAATACACTTAATTTAAACATTTAAAGACAAACAAAAGAAAAAGGAAACAAAAAAAAAATCCTCCTTCAAGTCTCCTCTTCTGTAAACTGATTCTGGTAAAACCCTCAATAAAACTTTATAAGACATGAATTAAAAGACATTTCTTTTACTGGTTGTCCTGCTATAGAAAAATTTTCAGCTTTTCTTTCTTAAACTCCAAAATTATCCAACATCGAATGTAATGCTACAGATGTTGTTTTTATATGTATAGAATAAAATGGTTCTGTCTTCTTCCTATTCCTGGAAACCATATACCTTTTAACGTAGCCCAACATGAAATCATCATTTTGGCTACTTTTTATATAGAGGTTACAAAACACCAAATGCCCAAATTCTTCTTCTTCTTCTTTTTTTCTTTTCTTTCTTTTTTTTTTAATAACAGCCCTCTAAACATAACTTTCTTCTCATATTAGTGAGATTGATTTACAATTCATTAAATAAATTAACAGATACAAATTTCTTTCCAAAGCAAAACATTTAATGCCAGTAATATTATGGGATTGAGCCCTGTGCTCTAGAGTACTCATTCCTTGTTTTTATTATATCTTGAATAAATTATCCCTATACCCTCAGCCATTTTTAGCATCTTGCTTTATTCAATTTCCTAAGCTTTGTTCAGTTGTGTATGCTTTTATCCCATCTGTTGGTAAGACTATTAAATAGAATATATGCTAAATATTCTTGGCCTGCTACACTTGACACTTTACCTTATCCAATCACTAATGAATCCCTCTAAATATTTGCTTATATAATCAATATCTCTTCATTATGAACTGATGCAGAGTCAAAAAAGCATAGTTAAGTGAACAGTACACTCAATATCTACACTAATGTGAATTGCAACAAAAACAACTACAAGCAAACTAATTAAAATAAATATAGTAAATTTGGAAAAGAAAAAACAAACAAGAAGTATGGTCTTGAGCAAAAGATAGGCAAAGACATTTTTTTCTTAAATGCTCACAGAGATAGGATTAGCCACAGCAATGAAATATACATCATGTCAAAAATTATGTTTTTTTCAGTTTTACTTATTTTTTTTCTCTTCTGTCTTGAAAAATGTTATATTGCAAATTTCTGCGCCCAAAAAGAAAAAAATATATATATGGAAAAATTTATACTATGTAAAAAAAAATATATCAGTGAAAATTAAGTTTTAAAAACTGTCTTTTCTCATCTTTTTCCCATTTTTCAAATTTTTCATTTTTCAAAGTTTTAGACCTTATTTTACTTTTTTATTCTTTTAATTGCTTGATCAACTTCTATTCCATTTTATTTTCATGTTATCTTATATCAGGATAAAGTTTTCTACCTTATGTCTTTAGTTATTAATTTATCTTCCATATGGTATAATTTCATTATTTATCTATTTTCCTAGTTTTTCGCCATTTCTTTTGTCACAGTCCCTTTGTCTTCCTGGAGCTCCATGCATATAGGGAGGTGAGTGGGAATATTTCACTTTTTTCTTTACTTCCTTCTGAAGGAATGTGTCTTTAGCATAATGTCTGAGAGGTAGTAGAAGATTAATAAATAATTATTGATTTTTAAACTAATGATATTACTAATAAAGGGAACTTCTGTTAAAGAACTCCTTATACCAATATAAACAACTAAGCTATGAGAGTTGTTTAGAATTGTAAATGGTTAAATATTTTTTCTAGCATCACACAATTAGAATGAGGCATAGATAAAAACATAAATGCATATTTTCCTGATTAAAAAAAAAAACCTTCTATTGTATGCTTGGTTTTCTTGATCATTGAAGGGTTACTTTAAATTGCTAGAATTTTATATTGGAATTTTTTTACCTATATAACTTCATTGATTTAGGAGTTTTCCTCACTTTTCTTATATCTCAATCCTCACTTTTTGTATATGAATTAGATCAGGTTCTATCTCCTCCAACTATCTTGCATGAGGATGGTTGAGCTGAAGCCATGTACTAAGTGCAGCCCAAATAGCATCCCTAGTTTGCAGCACTTCTGAATAGCATACCTTGGTCTTCCACAATACTGGTCTAGGAAAGGAACTCACTCTTCAGTTATGATCAGGCTCCTCAATATTAATTAATTTACAGTTATTCCCTCTGATTTCTGGAAGCAGGAAGACCTGTCTTTATATCTTATCTCTCTACAGGAAAAAGGAATCTAAGAAGAGAGAGAGTAACAGACAGAGACAGAGAGACAGACAGCTTGTCCGTGTTTGTGTGTGTGTGTGTGTGTGTGTGTGTGTATTATGCTCTTCTGAGTCTGGATCACTGGACCTATTCCTCTTTTGAGACTCTGATTTACTGTAATAAATGGTCAGAAAATACCAGACTTCAGGCCATTATTTCCTGGACAACAAATTTCCTGGAAGCATTTTTTTGTCTGTCCTTACATTTCTTTACATAACTACCAATTTCAAATTGGCTTTGTTTACTGATGAGTTCCTAAAATATCTTGAAATGAAAAAGAAATAAAAAAGGCTTTATCTATAACAACAATACCACTGTACTGGCTATTTATTTTGTTTCACTTTTATTTACTCATGAATTTATGGAGTGTATAATTTACTGATGCCAGGAACAATAGTCTCAAATTGTTCTTCTGTCTTCAGATCTACTTGGGTCCTCTGACTGGGATATCTACAGGAGTCTTGTCACTTTTTGACACTGTCCTAGAATAAATGAAAATATTCATGAGTGTTTATCTTTGGAAGATTTATTTCTTTTTTATTTCATCAGTCAGGAAAACTTTTGTTCAAATCCAATCTCAGACATTTTAATATACATTAGATTATAGATGTTTTCATGTCCTGATCCTTTACTAATTTTTAGAGGGAATGGTTATTCTCCTCTGTGATGCTGTTGTGACTACATGGAAGCACAATGTCGTTTCTTCTGCTAGGGCCAAATTTACTCTTCTTTTCCTAGGAACTAACCTTTACAACTTGTGCTTCAGCTAGTTAAAGGTTAAGCAATAAAACAAGTTATGAAAAAGAGACAACTTCTGCCAACTGCTTCCTTTCTCTCTCTCTCTCAATAGAGTAAATACCAGCACAAGGACAAATACTAAATATCATATGTCAGAGAGGGTGAAGAACCATGGTATTTATTTTGCAATTTTAAAAAATGTAAAGAAATCCTTTTTGAAATTGTTTACTTAGGCTCTTAAACATTGATGAAATGGTAGGAATTGGTTATGATAAATGTAATATTTATATATTTGCATTCCTATTTCTTGAATGATATACATATAAACACACATACACATAATATGAAATATCCATACATATTTAATGTAAAATGCTGCATATGTACATATATAAACTATTTGTATAATTATATATTATATAATATTGGATTAATACTTTTGTCTGTGTTACTCTAAAAAGGATTGAATTGGCTTATAGAATCAAATAGAGCATAAGCTAAGAAACATAAGTAATAAATGAAACAAAGACTTAAACTGAAAGCAGAAAGAGTGAATAATTTCAGGGACACAAAGATAATAAAAAATCAAATAAATCTATTTCTAAGTTTAGTGACAGCTAAAATAAGAAAAATCATGATTTTTATTCTTTTTGACAAACAAAAGCGTATTAAAAAAAGATATTTTACAAAAGAAAAATTTAGCACATATTTATTATCTCCATTCTAATGTAGAATAGCAGAGTATAAATAAGAATAGAATAAAATAGGTCAAAAGAGAGTATACTAGAGCAGGATTCACTATGTAAATTTTCATGTTAGTGATAATCTTTTCTAACCACATCAACATAGATATAAGGAAACTGTTAGGGTCCTGTTGTCTCTAGAAATTGTGGATCTTTCTCTGGGAGGAGATCTCTTTTCTATTAATCCTTTTCTCTGTGAGCAGGTTTCTTCAGAGGCTTCTGGAGCCTCCAGCCAGAGGGAAGATAGAATCTTGAATAATCTTCTTCCTGAATCCTGGCTCTGAATCTCCTTGAGCTTCCCTAACGTTCTCCCAGGGAAGTCTTGTTCTTATCTCAATTTAGACTGTTGTTCAGACTCAATGTTGCCTCTTTTTATCCTCCCAGAGAATGGGCTTGTGAGTACTCCCAGGGGTTTGTAGGAACTCCTTCAACCAATGAACTTGCTCCTTTAAAGTATTACTTCAAAAGCATAAACTCTTTTCAGAAGTTTAAAAGTGTAAAGGTTTGAGCTAAAGGTGTGAACTCTGAGCTAGAGAATTACCAAGTACCAACTTGCCACTAAAAAAGAACCTAACAGGAAACTGATTCAAAAATCAAAGAGTGATACCAATTAGCATTCAAGTCAAATCTAAAATCCAGAAAGCCTGGCAATTTGGTAAATATATTATTTGTTATGTGAGAAAAATTCAATGTAATATTGCATCAACTAATTTAGTTGCAATAATAATATTATGAAAATGTTAAGATTATCACAATGTAAACTTATAAAATGTAGCATTAATGTCTTTCAGTTAGTTATAATAGACATATCTCAATCAATTTAAGATTGCATTTCTTCTTTTTGAAAAGTAGGGAAATCCTGGAAACAATAGGTAGAAGCTACAAAAATTCAAATTTATAAATGGGGGAAGGAGAAAAATATTCTAATTATGAGAGTTATAAAAAGAAAGAAAGAAGGAAGGAAAGAAAGAAGGAAGGAAGGAAGGAAAGAAAAGAAAAATTAAGGAAAAAGAAAAAAGCAACATATGCTGCCTTGAAAGGTGATGAATTGCTTACTATTTTAGGTCACTGAACAGGTGAAAGACCTCTTATCATCTATGACACTGTAGTGATTACTTTCAATTATGGGTTGTACTAAATAATGAGGCATCCAGGGGATGGATATGGGTATAATGCTGGACTTGTAATCAGGAAAATTTTGTTCAACTCTAACTTCAAACTCTTCAATATGCATTAGATAAACCAAATTTTCATCTTTTAGACATGAACAACTATAAGATGGAATGGTTAGTCCATTCTATGATAATATTATTTTCATCATGAAAATCCTGAGAGATAAGTACTCATCAATTTTGGTTTTATTTTAATGATAACAAAACTGAATTCAAGAGAAGTTAAATTACTGCTAGAATTATACAATGGGTATTTCAGATCTATAATTCAAGACCTAGTATTTTCTGACTCCACATGTGACAGTCATTACATTATACAGAAAATATCTTATAACATAAAAAAGGATTTGATACAGTTGAGCAGAACACAACTTTAAAATATCAAAAGTGAAAAAAAGCAAAAGTGAAAAAAAAAAAAAACTAATGAAAATTTCTCTAAAGGGGGAAATCCTTTAAATGCTACTATTCGCATATGACATTGTGCAGATCAAACAATTGATCTATCCATACATACAACTATCTATATATAAATCTAGAATATGTATATAAACATAAAAAGTGTGTGTATGTGTATCTTCATTTGCTTAACTAAAGAGATTGCTTAATTTAAATGAACTAAATGCGTAAAAAGAAAACTCTGTTAATAATTACCATTACTTTCTACTTAAATAGACATTACAGGCTATGAATAGCATACAAAATGAAAAGGAATAAAAGTTTTTAACCTAGGAGTGACATTAATAACCTTTTCTATGATCTTTGCTGTCTACACATTTACTCAAGTTGTAGACCATGCTTTTATTAAATGGCAATTTAATAATGCTAAAACTTTAAAGTATTTACCAATGTACTGAAGCCATAGGCTAAATGTCCTGGTCCCTTTTGATGCCATTTCTTTCCCAGGACCAGATGATTATGCTATTATTGTAAAATAATAGGGGGAATTGGACAAAACTAAAGAAAACAAAATTAAATAAATAAAACCACGTTCTTCTCTCTTCATTTTATACCAGGGGGTAAAACAGAAAATTCAATGTCAAAAAAACTTTGATGCAAAGATCATCCTATTGAGCCAAAGAAATTCAAGTATTCAGTTGCCATAGAGTAATGAAACAATCTTTTGAGTATTTTAATTGAATATTTAATATGAAGTCGAAAGAATACATGGAAATAATGGTTAAACCCAATTGCCTTAGGAAAAGGCACTTAGGTAACATTTAATAAAAGTTTTTTTTTTTCCCTTCATCTATTCATTTCTTACAAGACTGAATGAAATAGCTCTTCTCAAGAAGTTAACATGGGACAAATATGCTTATCTAAATATTTATAAAAACAGATCCAAGGTAATTTCAATAAGAAATATTAGCAGCAGGGGAGACAGGTGGCACAAGGAAGAAAGAAAGAAAGAAAGAAAGAAAGAAAGAAAGAAAGAAAGAAAGAAAGAAAGAAAGAAAGAAAGAAAGAAAGAAAGAAAGAAAGAAAGAAAGAAAGAAAGAAAGAAAGAAAGAAAGAAAGAAAGAAAAAAACATTAGCATCTAGGTCAATAAGGAAAGGCCTTGTTTAGAATGAATTACTTGAGGGGAATAAGGGCAATTTGATCATTAGGGATAGCTACTCAAACACCAAAACCACCTTGATCAAGATCTTCTCTCTTTTTTAAATTATTAATTTAATAATTATAATTTTTGGACAGTACATATGCATGTATAATTTTTTTTTATCAGATTATCCCTTGTATTCACTTTTCCAAATTTTCCCCTCCTTCCCTCTATTCCCTCCCTTAGATGACAGGCTATCCCATACATATTAAATGTGTCACAGTATATCCTTAATACAATATATGTGTGTAAAACCAAATTTCTTGTTGCCCAGTAAGAATTGAATTCCGAAGGTATAAGTAACCTGTCTAGAAATATAATAGTGCAAGCATTTTACATTCAATTCCCAATGTTCCTTCTCTGGGTGTAGCTGTTTCTGTCCATCATTGATCATTGTAACTGAATTTGGATCTTCTTTATTTTGAAGATATACACTTCAATTAGAATATGTCTTCATACATTATCATTGTTGAGGTGTATAGTAATCTCCTGGTTCTGCTCATTTCACTCAGCATCAGTTCATGTAAGTCTCTCCAAGCCTCTCTGTATTTACCCTGCTGGTCATTTCTTAGAGAGCAATAATATTCCATAACATTCATATACCATAATTTACCCAACCATTCTCCAATTGATGGGCATCGATTCATTTTCCAATTTCTAGTCACTACAAAAAGACCTGCCACAAACATTTTGGCATATATAGGTCTCTGTCCCTTCTTTAGTATTTCCTTGGGATATAAGCCCAGTAGTAGCACTGCTGGATCAAAGGGTATGAACAGTTTGATAACTTTTGGGGCATAGTTCCAAATTGCTCTCCAGAATGGCTGCATTCTTTCACAACCCTGCCAACAATGCATCAGTGTCCCAGTTTTCCCACATCCCCTCCAACATTCATCATTATTATTTACTGTTATCTTAGCCAATCTGACAGGTGTGTAGTGGTATCTCAGAGTTGTCTTAATTTGCATTTCTCTGATCAGTTGTGATTTGGAATACTCTTTCATATGAGTAGATATAGTTTCAATTTCATTATCTCAAAATTGTCTGTTCATACCATTTGACAATTTATCAATAGGAGAATGGTTTGATTTCTTATAAATTAGAGTCAGTTTTCTATATATTTTGGAAATGAGGCCTTTATCAGGACCTTTAACTGTAAAAACAATTTCCCAATTTGTTACTTCCCTTCTAATCTTGTTTGCATTAGTTTGGTTTGTACAGAAGCTTTTTAATGTGGTATAATCAAAATCTTCTGTTTATAAATTCCTTCCTGCTGTAAGTATTACTGGCTCAGGCTGAGCCCTGAACTATGTGGTATAGAGACTGCCCTGGGCTGTGTCCCCCACTGTGCAGGTTCTTAACTGCCTCAAGAAGAAGCCTTGGACACCAACAGGCCGATGCACAACCATGCTGGGATTGGTGTTGGGTCACTTATGGTTTGGGGTTCTGTTTTTTTTTTTTTTTTTTAATGACTTTGATTTCTCTTCTGATCTGCTGTTTTACAAGCAGTGTAGAGCTATCAGCCTAGGTCAGAGATCTCAGTCTCAGTATCTATTCTAACCCCAGAAGTCTTCCCAGCCTGTTAGGCACAATGTGCTAGCCTTTAGTCTAACCCTGTCTTTGCTGGTCTTTTTTTTTCCTCCCTCCGAACCAACTTTTTCTGACTAAATTCCAAATTTTCTTCAGCTGGTAAGTTGTGCTTCTAATCCTTGTGATTTTTATCAGTCCAGCATTATTTTTGAGGCTGAGTTAGATAATTGGTATTGAGGGTAAAACGGAGCTTAGAAATTCGAGCGTATCTTCTCTGCCATCTTGGCTTTGTCCCCAAGATCTTCTCTTATATAGTGATTAGATTGTCAGACAAATGCTGTCCCCTCTCTGTCTTACCATAATGTCTTGCTCTTTTAGTTTAGCTATTTTACTTGTCAAATGAGATCACAGTTAATGAGGATAACTGGTTCTTTTGACAAAGAAGTTGCTTCCTTGCATGATATATCAAGAGAGGTGGTTCATGGGTGTTCCTGTACCCTTTCGGTATTTGTTTATTTTTGTTTTATTTTCAAAATACATGCATAGATAATTTTCAACATTCATGCTCACAAAATGCTGTCTCCCAAATATTTCCTCCATTCCCCTCAACCATTATTCTAGATGGCAATTAATTCAATATATATATTTAAAATGTGCAATTCTATTATATGTATTTTCACAATTACTATGCAGAACAAGAAAAATCAGATCAAAAAGGGAAAAAAAAGCAGTAGGAAAATAAAATTCAAGCAAACAACAAAAAGAAAGAAATTACTATATTGTGATCTACATTTAGTCCCCACAGTCCTCTCTCTAGGTGCATTTGGATCTCTTGAACCCAAGACCAGTGGGATTGGCCTGATTCATGTAGATCAGAATTAATCATTATATAATCTTGCTGTAGTGATGTACAATGATCTCCTGGTTCAGTTCAGTTCACTTAACATTAGTTCATGGATGTCTCTTTAGACTTCTTTGAAATCATCCTGCTGATCATTTCCAATTGAACAATAATATTACATAGCATTCACATATCATAATGTATTCAATGATTCTCCAATTGATGGGCATCCACTCAGTTTCCAATTTCTTGCCACTACAAAAAGTACGGCCATAAACATTTTTACACAAATGGGTCACTTACCCTCCTTTATTATCAATTTGAGATTGCCCAGTAGAGGCAATGATGGATCCAAGAGTTTGAATAGTCTGGTAGCCTTTTGGGCATAGTTCCAAATTACTCCACAGAAATGAATTCTTTCACAGCCACCAGCTATGTATTAGAGTCCCAGGTTTCCCACATCCCCTCCAACACTGGTCATTTTCTTTTCCTGCATCTCAGTCAATCTGAGAGTTGTGTAGTGGTAACTCAGAACTGTCTTAAATTATATTTCTCTGATAAAGTGATTTAGAACATCTTTTCATTAGACTAGAAATGGTTTTAATATCTTCATCTGAAAATTGCCTGTTCTTACCCTTTCACTATCAATTGGAGAATTCCAATAAATTTGAGTCAATTCTCTCTATATATTTTAGAATTGAGGCCTTTATCAGAAACCTTGAATGTAAAAACATCTCTCAGTTTATTGCTTCCCTTCTAATGCTATCTGTATTGGTTTTATTTGTATAAAACCTTTTTAACTTAATAAAATCAAAATTATCTATTTTGCAACAAGTTATACTTTGGCCACAAATCCCTTCCTTTTATAGATTTGAGAGGTAAATTTGATAATAATAATAATTATTTTAAATTAATTTCTCTTTATATCTCTTGCTGATTTATGTGTATTTATTTCATGTCCTGAAATTTTGTTAAACTTGTGAATTGTTTCTAGTGTTTTTTTTAGCTGATTCTCTAAGTATACCAATATATCACCTGCAAAAAATGATTATTTGTTTTTTTCATTGCTTTCTGTAATTCCTTTAATTTCTTTTTTTTTTCCCTTATTATCTAAGCTAACATTTCTATTGTAATATTGAAAGGTAATGGTGATATTGGGCAAACTTATTTCACCCTTAATCTTATTGGGAATGGTTTTAGTTTATCACTGTTACATATGATGCTTCCTGAAGGTTTTAAATAGATGCTACTGATCATTTTAAGGAAAATTCCATTTATTACTCTCTTTGGTAGTGTTTGTAATAGGAATGGGTATTGGATTTGGAGAAATATTTTTCTTCATCGATTGAAATAATCATATGACTTTTCTTAGTTTGGTTATTAACATTGTCAATTATGCTAATGGTTTTCCTAATATTGAACCACTCCTGAATTCCTGGTATAAAGTTGATTTGGTCATCTTGTATTAAGGGAATAACTTGATGTGATTTCTTTGCTATTATTTTATTTAAGATTTTTGCTTTAATATTCATTAGGAAAATTTTCTTTCTTTGTTTTTATCCTACCTGGTTTAGATATAATCACCATATCTGGGTCATAAAAGAAAGTTGATAGGACTCCTTTCCCTATTTTTCCAAATAATTTGCATAGTATTGGAATTATTTTTTTAAATGTTTCTTAGAATTCATATGTAAATTAATTTGGTCCTGGAGATGATTTTTTTTTATTATAGCTTTTTATTTACAAGATATATGCATGGATAATTTTTTGGTAAAATTAACCTGAGAAGGAAATCAAAAATGCAAGTGGACAAAAACAGAGGGATTGAAAATGCCATGTAGTGATTTACACTCATTTCCCAGAATTCTTTTGCTGGGTTTAGCTGGTTCAATTCATTACTGTTCTATTGGAACTAATTTCTTTCATTTCATTGTTGAAGAGGGTCATGTCCATCATTATATAGTATTATATAGTATTGTTGGTGAAATATATAATGATTTCTTGGTCCTGCTCATTTCACTCACCATCAGTTCATGTAAGTCTCTCCAGACCTTTCAGCAATCTTCTTGCTGGTTATTTCTTACACAACAATAATATTCCATAACATTTATGACCACAATTTATTCAGCCATTTTCCAATTGATGAGCATCCATTCAATTTCCAGTTTCTAGCCAGTACAAAGAGGGCTGCCAGAAACATTTTTGTACATACAGGTCTCTTTCCTTCTTTAAGATCTCTTTGGGATATAATTCCAATAGTAACATTCAAAGGGTATGCACAGTTTGATAACTTTTTTGATCATAGTTCCCAATTGTTCTTCAGAATGGATGGATGTATTCACAATTCCACCAACAATGTATCAGTGTCCCAGTTTTCTCACATCCCCTCCAACATTCAACATTATCTTTTCCTGTCATCCTAGCCAATCTGACAGGTGTGTAGTGGTATCTGAGTTGTCTTAATTTGCATTTCTCTGATTAATAATGGCTTGGAGCATTTTTTTATATGGCTTGAAATAGTTTTAATTTTTTCATCTGAAAATTGTTTGTTCATACTGGAGATGATTTCTTAAGGAGTTGATGAATAGCTTGTTCAATTTATTTTTGTTAAAATGGGACTATATATATATATATATATATATATATATATATATATATATATATATATATATATATATATATACACATACATTCATTCATTCATTTTACTTGCATTATCAGATTTAGTGACATATGGTTGGGCAAAATAGCTCCACTATTCTCTTCATTGATGGAAAGTTATCCTTTTTCATATTAGATACTAACAACTGGATATTCTTATTTCCTTTTTCTAAACTAATTAACTAAACATTTGTCTATTTTGTGTTTTTTCCCATAAAACTAACTCGAAGTTTTCTTTATTAATTTTCTTACTTTCAATTTTATTAATTTCCCCTTTTATTTTCAGAATTTCACATCTGGTATTTAATTGGGAGTTTTTAACTTTTTTTTCTTTTTCTGGCATTTTAATTTGCATGCCAAATTCATTCATCTTCTCTTTATAATAAGCATGTAAGCATCTAGAGATATAAAACTTCACCTAAGAATTCTTTGGTAGCATTCCATAAATTTTGGTATGTTGTCATTATTGACATTCTCTTGGATGAAAGTATTGATTGTGTTTATGATTTATTGTTTCACCCACTCATTCTTTATGATAAGATTATTTCATTTCCAACTAATTTTTGGTCTATTTCCCCCTGATCTTTTATTGCATCATGATCTGAAAAAAAATGCATTTACTATTTCTCTTTTTCTGGATTTATTTTTGAGGTTTTATGCCCTAACACATGGTCCATTTTGCATCAATTCCATGTACTGCTGAGGAAAAAAGTATATTCCTTTCTGTTTCAATTCAATTTTCTTCAAAGTTTTATCATACCTAATGTTTGAAAAATTCTATTTACCTTCTTATCATCTTTTTGTTTATTTTGTGATTAAATGTATCTACTTCTAAGAGAGCAAGATTGAGATTTCCCACTTTTATAATCTTGCAGTTTTTTGTTTTTTTGGGTTTTTTTTGTTGTTTTTTGTTTTTTCTTTTGTTGTTGTTGCAGCTGTCTTAGCTTCTCCTTTAGGAATTTAGATGTTATACAACTTGGGGCATATATGTTTAGAATTGATATTACTTCATTATCTAAGGTACCCCTCAGAAAGATATAATCTCCTTTCTTATCTCTTTTAATTAGATGTATTTTTTTGTTTTTGCTTCCTCTGAGATTAGGATTGCTTCCTCTGTGTGTTTGTTTGTTTTTTTCTTTTTACTTTAGTAGAAACATAATAGAATCTGCTCTAGTCTTTTAACTTTACTCTTTATGTATCACTCTGATTTAAATATGTTTCTTGTAAACAAAATGTTGAAGGATTCTGGTTTTTAATCCGGTTTGCTATCAGCTTACCTTTTATGGGAGAGTTCATCCCATTTACATTGGAATGATTCACATAGTTAAAATGACTAATTCTGTATTTCCAACTGTCTTATTTTCCCCAAATTCTACTTTTCTCTTTTCTTTCCCCCTTTTCCTTCTCGCTGTATTTTGTTTCTGATCACCATCTCCCTCAAACAGAGCTCCTCTTTTACAGGCCCTCCGCCTCTCTTTTATATTTCCCTGTATAGTTCTATTCTCCTTTTCCCTTTCCCCTTTCCTCTTCTCTTAAGGAGGATGAGACAAGTTTCTCTGTGAAACTAAATATGTCTAATATTCTCTCGGCCAAATCTAATGAAAGATTCATACAATGCTCATTACCCCATTCTTTTCCTCAATTGTAATACATTTTTTTTTGCTTTTTTATGAGATGTAATTTGCCTCATTTTAACTCCATTTTCCTATTCTCCCAGTATAATACCCTTTACACCTCTAGTTTCTCTTTTCCATCATCAAAATAAAATAAAATTCTCTAATTAAACATATTATCTTTCCATATAGGGATGTACAATTTTTAACTTTTAAAATAAAATTATTTATTTTTATTTACTTTTTACTTTTTATGCTTCTCTTGATTTCTGTATTTGATGATCGAATTTTTTGTTCACCTCTGCTCTTTTTATCAGAAATACATGAAATTTGCCAATTTTATTGAAGGTCCATTTTTTCCACTGAAAGCTAATGCAGAATTTTGCTGGATATTTTCTTGGCTGCAATCCAAATTCCTTTGCTTTTCAGAATATCAGATTGCAGGCCCTTTAAATTAATAATCCTGATTTTGGCTCCTTGGTATTTGAATTGTTTCTGAATGCTTGCATCATTTTTTCCTGGATCTGATAATTTTGAAATTTACTTAAGATATTCCTTGGATTTTTCATTTTGGGGTCGCTTTCAGGAAGTGTGTGGTGAATACTGACTTCTTTCTTGTGCTGGGTAGGTGTGGTCACGTCCTAGGATATTCTGGGGCCATAGGCTCACTATTTGAATGTCTTACAGATAATCTGCTCATCCAATTACTTCTGAACCAGTACAGAGTAGCTAATGTTTCTGTATTTTGGGTAAAAGCCTTCAAGTAGATTCCCAACACATGGATGCCACACCAGACACTATGCTGTGTTTGCATTGAGCTACCTTCCCCTGTGATTGATTGAAACAGACCTTTTTCTGAATCCTTCCAAAATATATTTTTCTGAAATTTTGTTACACTACAAGTATTTGTGGGTTCTGTCAGTCCAAAACCAGTTCAGATCTGAGGGACACTAGGAAATCCTAAGATAAAGGACTAGTCTACTCTCCACCATTTTGGATCCACCGTCCCCACCACCACCACTTAGAAATTTTAATAATGAAAGTAGGTCTACTCTTCACAGTGATTTATACCTTTAGTTGTTTGTATGAGAACTGGGTTAGATATAGTTATAATAAATTTAGGGGGTGAGGGGACCTTAGTTATTACCAAAGATCTTAGGCACAAGGTCCTAATATATTTTTAGTCACAGGGACCTAATCTATTTTCACCAGTTTCAAGGAAAATGATGATCAAGGTAGTAGCAGTGGTTTAAATTTACTGATATCCATTGCCTTTGAAATTTCTATGAGGGCACCTTGCTGCGTTAGTTCTGTATCTCCAGGCCATAGCATATTACATGACATATTTTTGGCACTTAATAAATACTTACATATTAACCTAATTGATGTTGGATAATAAAATTATTGTTCTGGCGTAGGTCAGAATAAATGAATTCTAAGGACTTTGATCCTCTCTACACCCCCAAACAACCCTGATCATGTAATTTTGTTATTTCTTCATTTGTCTATTTGAATATAATTGCAATGTTTTGCTAAAAAACAACCCTAATGAATTCTCTGAACTTGAATTTGACAGATATGTCTCTAAATGAGCCTATGTGAAAGTATATGTTTCAGTAGAATGGGATTTTTATTTTAAGCCCTTTGAATTCCTTCCTCTCCCCCAAAATATAAAAATACATTTCTCTATTCTTTAGATGAAGGAAAATTCATGGTGTGTGTGTGTGTGTGTGTGTGTGTGTGTGTGTGTATGTGTGTGAATGTGTTTAATAACCACTCTCAGTTTTAAATGCTCTTTCTTTCTTTTTCTTCCCTGAGAATAAAATACCCATGATCATTTATTTTGAGAAAGTTACAACTCAGAATATTTGACCAGTTTATAATTGACATCTGCACTTGAAGTCAAATAGTTTTTGTGTGATTTAAATTATCACATTTTCTGGAACATTTAGGAGTCACTAATGTGTATCCTGGGTTAGTCAGTGCTTTTTAAAAAATATCAAATCCTGAGAAAGGATTAAAGACAATGACATCAGTTGTAGGAGAACTATACTGCCTTGCTGTAAGTAAAAATCACAAGTGAGTGAGGTAAATACTGTGTTTTTGACTTTTAAGAAGCAGAAAGAGAACATTCTCAATATCTTCATTTGTTCCCCTCTGCATTTATTTTTTTTTTTAATCAGCTGGATGCTTCTCTCAATTTGAGCCAAGTGCTACTAAATAGTCTCCCTCATCGAAAAATAGTATACAACATAAAATGAAATTGAATTGATTAACTTGTTTATGGAAAAATATGTTCAAAGAACTTGTGTTATTTGAAGGTTGTTTATACAGTGTTTTCTCTGCACTCATCAACTCTCTGAGAATACATATTTAATGAATTACAGGTTCTGTTTTAGTAGAAGGTGGGATACTATCACAGATCCATGTTCATATTTCCTTTGAATAAAATTAAAAGTCCAAATCAATTGGTGAAGGAGACTAGGTCTGACCATCCCAGATCTTTAAGGGAAAAGCAGTATTCCATGTGTATCATTTTAGTGACAGTGAAATGATAATCTTTTGACCAAAATAAAGTGATCCATAATTCAGAGATTAGAGATTATTGGTCTGTCATTACCTTATTAATTTTTGTCAAATTATGAAACATGTTCAAAATAATATTTCCCAAAGTATCAGAGTTCATTACTTGGAGAAAAAATATTTCTACCATGCCTGAGACTCTACTAAAAGTTATATGTGATAAATATCTATTTACCTGAATAATCTCATGCATACTAACCCATGCATTATTTTTCACACAATCCCTCACACTTTTTGTAGGGATAGGATAGGGTATGAGGGTGAGAATAAACTTAATAATAAAAATGTATTCTATTTCTGTGTAAGAAAACATATTTTATTCTAGTAAACTATTTAGAGTCAGAAATTATATTAGGCAATAAAAATACATAGACCCCAAACAAACAAACAAAACAACTAAATAATGGTCTCTTCTCAGAAAACTTTTGGGAAAGCAGAGGAAAAAAAAAAAAAAAAAAAAAATATATATATATATATATATATATATATATATATATATATATATATACACATACACACAAAATTATTTTGATAGCTAGGACATTAACTACTTTTGGAATAAAGATAGACTTCCTACAGGAAGTGGGACTTGAGTTGATATCTGAATGTGAAATGTTATATGGTGTAATTGAAGAGATATTTATAATTTATAATTTATAATTCCTGAGTTTCCCTTGGAAGACAGATTTAAAATTATTTATACTATCTATACTATACTATACAAAGATTTTATACTATCACTTTTGTTACTACAAAAAGGGTTGGCATAAACATTTTTGCAGATGTGGGTCCCTTTCCCTCTTTTATGATATCTTTAGGATGCAAACCCAGTAGAAATACTGCTGGATCAAAGGCTATGCACATTTTGATACTCTTTTGGGCATAGTTTTAAATTGCTCTCCAGAATGGTTAAATCTGTTCACAACTTTACCAACAATGTATTACTGTCTCAGTTTTTCCACATCCCCTCCAACATTTGTCTTTATCTTTTCCTGTCATTTTAACCAATCTGAAAGGTGTGTAGTGGTACCTCAAACTTGCCTTAATTTGCATTTCACTGATCAACAGTAATTTGGAGCACCTTTTTTATTTGACCTGGTTTGAATTTCTTCATCTTAAGATTGTTTGTTCATATCATTTGACCATTTAACAATTATAGAATGGCTTGAATTCTTATAAATTTGAGTCAATTCTCTATATATTTTAGAAATAAGGTCTTTATCAGAATCCTAAAATGTAAAACTGTTTTCCCAATTTATTGCTTCCCTTCCAATCTTGTTTGCACTAGTTTTGTTTGTTTAAAAAAAAACACAACTTTTTTAAAATTAATATGATAAAAATTATCTATTTGATGTTTAATTATAAGTTACAGTTCTTCTTTGAACACAAATTCCTTTATTCTTCACAGATCTGAAAGGTAGACTATCCTTTGTTTTTTCTAATTTGCTTATATTACTCTTTATGTCTAAATCATGAACCCATTTTGACTTTATTTTGATACATGGTGTTAGATGTGAGCCAATGCCTTTTTTTTTTTCCATACTACTTTCCACTTTTCCAAGCAGTTTTATTCAAATAGTGAGTTCTTATCACAAAAACTGGTGTCATTGGGTTTATCAAACACTAGATGGCTATAGTTATTGACTATTTTGTCCTGTGATCCCATTCTATTCCACTGATTGACAATTTCTTAGTGAATACCAAATGGTTTTGATGACGGCTACTTTATAATGTAGTTTTAGATCTGACATATCTGGTCACCTTCATTTTAATTTTTCTTTTCATTGATTACCTTGAAATTCTTGAACCTTTGTTCTTTCAGATTAATTTTGTTGTTATTTTTCTAGGTCAGTAAAATAGTTTTTGGGAGTTTGATTGGTATAACATTAAATAAATAGATTACTTTAGGTAGTATTGTCAGCTTTATGACATTTGCTTCGCCTATGTCAAAGCATTAGATCTTTTTCCAATTGCTTAGTTCTGACTTTATTCATGTGGAAAGTATTTTGTAGTTTTGTTCCTATAATTCCTAAGTTTCCCTTGGAAGACAGATTTAAAATTATTTATACTATCTATACTATACTATACAAAGATTTTATACTATCAACAGTTATTTTAAAGGGAATTTCTCTTTGTATCTTTTGCTGTTTGATTTTCTTAGTGATATATTAAAATGCTGATGATTTATATGCATTTATTTTGTATCCTGCAACCTTAGCTAAAGTTGTGGATTATTTCTAATAATTTTTAGTTGATTCTCTTGGGTTATCTAAGTATAACATCATATCATCTGAAAAGAGTAATAACTTGGTTTCCTCATGACCTACTCTAATTCCTTTAATCTCTTTTTCTTCTCTTATTGTCAAAGCAAGCATTTCTAGTAAAATATTGAATGATAATGTTGATAATGAACAACTTTGTTTCACCCATGATATTACTGTCAACATTTCTAGTTTATCCAAATTACATCTGATGCTTGTTGATGACTTTAAATAGATAATATTGAGTTAGGAGATCAGAACCAAGATGGCAGAGAACAGACATCACTATGTGACCTCCTCTGATATTCTCTCAAACTAACAGCAGATTAAGCCTCTAAACTGGTTTTGGAATCAAAGAATCTACAAATATTTGGAGTATAACACATTTCTAGAAGAAGTTACCTTGGAAGAACTTCAGAACAGGTCTGTTCAAACTGACAGGGGAACACTCTGAGAGATCGAGGCAAGGAATTGGGGTGGGGAATCAGACTTTTGCAGCCCTGGCAAACTTCTGGGAGCCTCTTAGGCTATTTTGTCCTGGTTTTAAGCAGGTGGTTTGGCTGATTTACTACAAAAAGCATATTCTAAATCATTGAGCCCCAGAAGAATACAGGACCCAAACAGGATTATCCAGCACTGGAAATCAATCAGTGAACTGCCTCAGGGCAAATTAAAGGAACTGCCATTCATTTGCATTGAACAGACTTCAAAGCTCAAAAAATTAATAAAAAACAAAAAGGACTCTCACCATAGACAGCTTTTATGGAGAGAGAGAAGAATAGACCTCAAATGCTGAGGTGCCTAAAGGCAAAGTACCTCCAGATGAAGACCTAAAAGAAAATATGATTCTTCTCTAAAGCATAATGTTCTCTGGCAGCAGGTTTCTTGAAGGACTTCTGAGAGCAGCCTTAGTTTCAGTTCAGAGTAATAATTACCTCAAATGCAGCCAGGGATTAAAGTCCAAATTCTTTATTTTCTCTTTCCAAGAATTGTCTCCTTCTTTGTGCTGGGTTAGCTTTCTTACAGGCCTGTCTCTCTCCTTGGTTTCAAGAGCTCTTGTCCCTAGCCTTTTGTCTCTGCCAGCTTCTGCCTCTAGCTTCCTCCAAATCTCTGGCCAGAATAAAGGTGGAATATAGAATGAATCTGACTCCGCCTCTTAGAGTGGGCTTTTCCTTTAGTGGGCTCCTCTTTATATATGCTTTCTTAAAGGTGTGAATCTTGTGGAACTCTAATAAGTACTAAGTACATCTAGAGAAATATTAAGCACCCTGCTAAACAACCATTATCTTTATCAATTCCACTGATTTAGCACCTTGTAAGAATTCTAACATAAATCCATTTGGTACTAGGGAGGTTTCTTAGAGAGTTGATTAATATCTTGTTCAATTTCTTTTTCTAAAATGGAACTATTTAAGTAATTTATTTCCTTCTCTGTAAATCTGGGTAATCTATATTTGCATAAGTATTCATTTATTTCAGTTAGATTATCAGATTTATTGGTATATAGTTGAGCCAAATAGCTTCTAATTTTTTATACTATCAATTTTATTTTCTTATTTCATTTTTCTAATCAAATTAGCTAAAGGTTTAACTATTTTGATGTTTTTTCATATAACTAACTTTTAATTGTAGTTCATATTTTTCTTTAAATTTTATTGAAATATCCTTTTTATTTTCAGAATTTCAAATTTGTTATTTAATTGAGGATTTTATTTTTTTTTAGCTTTTTCAGTTTTATGCCCTATTGTTTTTATCTTCTTTCTCTCTGTTTTATGCAAGTAAGCATCTAGACATACAATTTCCCTGAAGAACTGCTTTGGTTGCATCCAATAAATTTTGGTACATTGTTTTATTATTGTCATTGTCTTGAATGAAATTATTGATTGTGATTATGATTTGTTTCATTTACTCATTTTTAGGAGTAGATTATTTATTTCCTAATTAATTTTGGTTTATTTTTCCCTGGTCCTTAATTATATGTACTTTTATTGCATCATGATGTGAAAAAGAAGCATGTAATATTTCTTCCTTTCTGATTTGATTTTCAAAATTTTATGCCCTAATACAGGGTCAAGTTTTGTGTAGGGTCCATGTACTACCAAGAAAAAAAAAAAGAATATTCCTTCCTGTCCCCATTCAAATTCCTCCAAAAGTCTATCATACCTAACTTTTCCACAATTTTATTTACTTCATTAACTTCTATCATTTATTTTATAGTTTGGTTTATCTTGTTCTAATATAGCATGGTTGCGTTCCTCTACTAGCATTGTTTAGCTGTCTATTTCTTCTTGTAGCTGTTTTAACTAATCCTGTAAAAATTTGGATGCTATACTACTTGGTGCATATGTTTATTATTGACATTACTTCCTTATCTATGATATCCTTTAGCAAGATTATCTCTTTTAATTAGATCTATTTTTGCTTTTGCTTGATTTGAGATCAGGATTGCTACCACTGTATTTTTGTTGTTGTTGTTGTTGTTGTTGTTGTTGTTTACTTCATCTGAAGTGTAATAGATTTTGTTTCAGCCTTTTATTTTTATTCTGTATGTATCACTTTGCTTTAAATGTGTTTCTTGTAAGCAATATATTTACATTTCTGGGTTTCATTCCAGAGTGCTATCCATTTCTGTTTTGTGGGAGAGTTCATCCCATTCATATGTATAATTAAAATGACTGTTTATTTCCTGCCATCTTGTTTTCCTCGTCACTCTTTACTTTGCCCATTTTCCTCTTGTTTTAATTCTGACCACTATCCCGATCAAACAGCACTCCTATTTTATAGCCCTTACCTCTTTCATATCCCTTTTCCCTTCTTTTGTTTTCCTTCTATTAGTCTTTCCCTTTCCTTTCCCCTTTGCCCTCCTACTTCCCTACCAGATGAAACAAATTTCTCTATCAAACTTATGTCTGATATTTTTCTTTGAGTCAAATCTGATGGGATTAAGATTCACAAATATTCATTTTCCTCCCCTGTTTCCCTCAGTTGTAACAGATCTTTTTTTGCTTCTTCATGTGATATGATTTACCCCATATTACCTCCCCTTTTCTCTTCTTCCAGTACAATCATTTTTCCATTGTTTATATCATTATAGTATAATGCAATTATACCTACATCTTCTAAGTATACTCCTAAGAAAGATACAATTCTCAAGATTTAAATGCATAATCTTCCCATATACAAATTTAAATTTTTAACTTTTCAAAAATCATAGATTTTTTTTTTTCACTTTTTTATGGGTTTATTGAATTCTCCATTTGAAGATCAAATTTTCTGGTCATCTATGGTCTTTTTATCGGAAATAAATAAAAGTTTCCTATTTCACTGAATGTCCATCTTTTTTTCCCCTGAAAAATAATTTTGCTGGATAGGTGGTTCTTGCCTGCAGTACAAGCTTCTTTGCCCTTCAAAATATCATATTTAAGACCCTTTAATCCTTCTAAGTGGAAGTTCCTAGTCCTGGGTAATCCTGATTGTGACAACTCGATATTAGAATTGTTTCTTTCTGGATACTAACAACATTTTCTCCTTGATGTGATAATTCTGAAATGTAGCTATGATATTCCTTGGAGTTTTCATTTTGACATCTCTTTCAAGAGGTGATCAGTAGATTCTTTCAAAGGCTATTTTACCCTCTGGTTCAAGGACATCATAGCAGTTTTCTTTGATGATTTCTTCAAATATATTGTGTAGGCTTTCATGATGGTTTGCAAGTAGTCCAATAATTCTTAGATTATCTTACCTGGATCTATTTTCCAGAACAGGGTTTTGTTTTGTTTGTTTGTTTGTTTTTTCCAATGAGATATTTTACATTTTCTTCTATTTTTTTTTCATTTTTTGGTTTTATTTATTTGATTCTTAAGGTTTCATTGAGTCATTCATTTAAATATGCTCAATTTTATCTTTTAATGAATTATCTTCTTCAATTAACTTTTCTATCTTCTTTTTCATTTGGCCAATTGAATCTTTAAATGAGTTGTTTTATTCATTGATATTTTTTTTCCATTTCACAAATTCTGTTTTTCAAGGAGTTGTTTTTTATTTTCATTTCACCACATATTGTTTTTTAAAGCAGTTATATTTTTCCATTTCACTAAAACTATTTTTAGGAGTGATTTTCTTCAGACAATTCCTGTTTCATTTTGCAAAGCTCTCATTTCCTTTTTCCCTTTTTCTTCTAAATATCTTTTAAGATCCTTTTTGAATTTTTCCAACAAAGCCTTGTGATATGGTTATCAAATCATATCAGCCTTTGAGATTTCATCTCTAGATAGTTTGCCTTTAGTGTTCTCAGAGTTTGAGGTCTGTTTTTCCCTATCTCCATAAATGCTGCCTATGGTCAGAGTTCTTTTTGCTTTTTTATAAATTTTAAAGGTTGAGATTTGCAGTGTTGCTGGCTTTCTTCCCATGTTGTGTGGGCATCCAAATCCCACATTATGTGGGGTTCAGTGGCCAACCTTTTGCCTTATATAGTTGTGTTGTAGGTCTCTCTAGTTTGCTGATCTACTGTTTTGAACAAAGACAGTGTAGACAGCACTGCTATATCCCAGTAGATTGATCTGTTGGGCAGAGGCCCCTCTACCCTAGGTCCCAGCACTGTGTCTGCACTGGGGAGACTTCCCTGCCTTCTCTCCTCTATTGAGACAGACATTTCCTAAAGTTTTTCCACAGTATCTTCTGCTGGAGATTAGTTATACTTAAAATATTCTGGGGTTCTATCATTCCAAAACCAGTTCAGAGGCTTGATCTGGAGTTGATCTGAGGGAAGCCAGGAATAGCTCAGGCAAAAACCTGTCTACTTTATCATTTTGTCTCTGCCCCTCAATAATGCTTAAATAGTTTTGTTTTTATCATTTTCCCCCAGGTCAATTGTTTTTTCAATGAGGTATTTCCAATGAAGTGTTGAATTTTCAGCTAGGAAACACTATTAATTAAATAATTACTGACTGTTGCAAAATTTAAAGGAAAAAAAAAACAGTCTTACAAAAGAAATATGGGAAATATATTTTTCCCATTTTTTTTTTTGTATTTGTTTTTGTTGGTTGTGTTGAATTCTCTCGGAGTCCTTAGCTTCCACTACTCAATTCAAATTTTGAAGGAATCATTTTGTTCAATAGACTTGTTCTTTTTTTTTTTCCATGACAACTAAGATCTTATTGAAATATTCATGAATATTGCATAATGGACTGTTTCTGTTTTACTCTTTAGATTTACTTTTAGACTTGGGGAAAACATATATTCAACTTCAACATATATTAAGTGCCTCTTACATTCTAAATACTAAGTGCTAGGAATATTAAAAACCAGAGGGATAGTCTTTGCTTTTAAAGAGCTTACAATCTAATGGAAGAGTAGGGGAACAAGATGTGAAAGGAAGTTGAAAAGTAGATGTTAGGAACTAAGATCGATATTCACATATGATGGTGTTATTTGGAATGAAATCTCTCAGAGACATAGATAGAAAATTGAGTTACCAGTAAGGTTGTAAGCCCTCTATAAAGGAACATTTTAGAAGGAGTTTAGTAATTCACCTTTTAGACCTTCATTAAGATGGAAGGGAAAATGAGGATATTTCAGAAGCTATATAGCATCCAACTTAGAGTTCCCTTAAGGTGATCAGATTTCAAATGATTAGCTTTTTCTGGGAAGTGGTATGGGGCATTTTGTTTTGTGGAATTAAAACCAAGCAGATGGGCTAATGGAGAACAGTTTTACCAAGAGAGTTGAGTGTTCTACAAAGAAAGTCTTCCAAATAAATTCAGGATCGCAAACTGCAGTCCTCTACTCATAATAAAGAGGCAATAGAAGATGAATTGAGAAGGTACAGAATAACAAACTCAGCCACCATCTTTGTTCATACTTTAGCAAAAAATTTAGCAATCAAATTCAACAGGTATTTAGTTTTATATTTTGGGAGGGGGGCTAGATTTTTTGTCCCCTATTCTATCTTTTCTTTTCTTTCTTTCTTTTGATTGTTTTTGGTAAGACAATTGGAGTTAAGTTATTTGTCCAATGTCACACAGCTTAAGTGTCAAGTGTCTTAGACTAGATTATCTTGCTGTTGTTGTTGCTGTTTTTAAACTAGGATAATAAACTTTTGTTTAATGTAGTTTTCATTTATAATTTCTTGAAACATGGATCTGAAAAACCAGGATTTGGTAAAGCCCATTTGGATTCACATGCAACTAGGTGACTACATCTTTAAACCCAAATTACTCTGGCACTAACTGATTGTTAAATAAAAGGTCCTAGCCCAACCTTCTGTTGCTCGTTATTTGGGTTTTGATGGCACAGAGTGAGTATAAATAGGAATTGTTTAAATTCTGGCAAAATATCATCTTTTCCCTCAATTTGTATCTGTCCCTTAACTACTAAATGGCTATTGCCACAGGTAACTGAGTCTTAGGAAAAACCTTAGCTTTAAAAAAAAGCTCAGTTCTCCCACTGCATCCAGGGCCATTTCTTGCCATTCTGTCCCATATTTTGACACTAAACTTTCATGACTCTGGAGGATAGAATGAGGCTTATGATTGCACAGTTTTGCTTTACTTAAGTCCAATTCATTGGCAAATCAAGATATGATACTCCTGAAATCATTGGTCTTCTTCCAGAAAGACAACAAAGGAATTAAGAATACACAGTTCATGATCTCATCAAATAGTCAAAAGAGGAGGGCAGATGCTTATTACAAAATGTTTGTCCATAGCATCTTTGTATTGCTATAGTAACTTTCTATCTTCATTGGCCCCATTCAGTAGGTTTCAATTTGTAAGTGCTTGCTTCTCTTAGTGCCACTGATGAGATCTCAAGTTACCTTATCCTTTCTTTGAGATGGAAATTTCCTTAATCCATTCTGAGACCATCTCCTCAATTCTCCTCTGAGTTTATCTTTCAAATATTCTTTCTAACTCTCCCCTAACTTTGTCTCTCCAGTTTTCCCTGACTTTGTCCTTAAAGTATACTCTCCCCTGACTTTGTCTTTATCTTTCCAGCATTTCCTCGAACTCTTCTATGATTTTATCTTTCAAACATTACCCCATTTTATCCCTAAAGTATCTCCCAACTCCTCCTGAATTCCTACAAAACAACCCTTATCTGTCCAACACTCTCTCCTGGTTTCTCTCCCCTTCCTTCTGTCTATAAAAATCTTCCCTTCCTAAAGTATAGCACAAAATCATATATGGATTTTGTCCTTGATTTTACTTATCATTAAAAGTACCTTTTGGCAGAGAGAATGTCCATTGTGATTTGTCACAATCTTTGTGCCTCAGCTTGGAATATTTGTTCTCCAGAACATCATCTTATGTCCTCATAACAAATGAAACATTTGTCTTTGTTAGTATGACGTCTAAGCTTTTGACCTAAACAGTTTCCAAATATTTTTTCCTCTAGATCACTAGCAAAGTTTTAAAATTAAGCAAAATGAGATAACAGATTTCCACTATTAGAGAAGAATTTCAATATAAGAAATCATATCTGAATGAGATTCATTCCTTTTAGATTTACCAATGCAATTTCTAAAAATAAAAAGCTTTAATTTTTATGAATTTCCTAGTATCCAATTGAATAGAATTAAATGGATGTATTTTTTTCAGATTGCCAATTTAATCAAGCAATTGAATCTAATTAAGAAAAATAAATTAACTAAAATGTTATTTTGTGATTAACCCCTCCACACAACCCTCCCAGCTTAATTATGGAAATTTAGCCAGCCCTGCAAGAAAAGGAGCTTGGGGCAAAGAAGAGGGAAGTATGCAAATTTATTATTACCACTATTCTTCAGAAGAAAGATTTTCATTCTAAAGAAATAGTAGCCTGATTTTATAATAACTTGACGGACAAGAATGTCTATTGATAGTTAAGTGATAGTTATTATGTATGTAAATTAGAAGAAAGAATCCTCAGAATTCCTTATAAAAGTGATATATTGGCATAATAGTAAGAATACTAAATGGAAAGGAGCAGGGGTGAAAATGGGTTTGAATCTTCCTTCAAACACTTATTAACTGTGTGACTAGTGCAGATTTCTTAACTTAACCACTGTTTCCTTTTCTATATATCTAATTACAATAGTATTTCAAACACTTGCTTATCAGCATCAAGATAATATGCAAAACAATGATTACAGAATGCTTTGTTGACCTAAAAGCTCTATTGTTATTCCAAATATTGAATTTCAGGCAAATTTATCATGTTTTGTTAAATATATATAATTAATTAATTATAATTAATTAAATATAATTAATAACATATATGTATATATATACATATATATGTATATGTATATAATTTTGAGGCACCTAGATGTGGATAGAATGCTAGAGTCAGGAAGACTCTTCTCCCCTGACTTTGTCCTTATCCATTAAGTATCTCCCCAACTTCTTTCAGATTCCTTGCAAACATCCCTTATTTCCTCAACTCTCTCTTGAATTCTCCTATTCCCTAGCTTCTGTGATCCTGTGCAAGTCATTTTACCTCAACTCTCTCTTGAATTCTCCTATTCCCTAGCTTCTGTGATCCTGTGCAAGTCATTGCCTCAGGTTTACCATCTGTAAAATAATCTGGAGAAACAAATGACAAGCTGTTGCAGTATCTTTGCCAAGAAAATCCCAAATAGGGTCACAAAGAGTCAGAAGCAACTGAAAATAACTCAACAATCACAAAATACTTCATTTCATAGGATAAAAGATCTGAAACTGAAACTGAAAAAAAAATCTGAAATTTTAGAGGTTCTTGAAGTTTAAGCCCTTCTTTTATGGATGAAGAAACTGAAACTTAGATAGATGAAGTCATTTGACAAATCACATAAATAAAAGTAAAACCATGAATATAATAAAGATTTTATAATGCCAAATCCAGCTCTTCTATATTTCACTGCCTCAAATTAGATGGGCTTAGGTGAAAGAAATAATACTTTCTTATTTTTCTTTAGGCTGAATTAGAAAGCTATAGGACTAGAAAATATCACAAAGCTCCAATATGAACAATTTGGTAGAGGGAAAAAAGGATAAAAATCATAACATGAATCTGGAAATTATAAATTAATGAGTTTAGCTTACTAGAATCAAGTGAACAAACATTTCAGTGATTACTATGTGTAAGACAATAACTTAGCAAATTCTATAGTGGGTCATCAGAGTGATGACCATGTAGAAAAAGACACAGCAATTACAAAGAACCTGATTGACTTCATGGAATAAACAAAATTAAAAAAAAAAAAAAAAAAAAAAAAAAAAACAAAGCCGGAAACAGGTCATGCCATACTATCCTAAAACAGAGACCAGCACTATGGTTTGGCATCAAAAATTAGATTGATTTGAACTGGTTGAATGGATGAATTTAAAAGCAAAAAGCATTCATGATTTAGTATTCATTTGGCTTCAATAATGAAATACTCTAGGAATCTGAACTTGATTCTCTGTTATGTATGATAGTCAGACAACATTTGAAATTCATGTAATGGATAACATGACTAAAGAAGGATTTTGATAAGTTGGAAGATGACCAGTTAAATTTCCTGGAAGAGACTCAAAATAAAATAGAGCATGGGAATTTGCATTCATTTATTTGAAAAAATGTGAGAATATGGGTTGTACTTCTGCTTATCACCAAACAGAACAAATTGAAGGTGGGAGAAGGCTTAGGTACCATATCAAGAAAAAAATTCTAAATCTTGAGATATTCAAAAATTAAATGGACTTGCCCTTGGGCCTTATCTTATTTGGGTCTTGCAACAGAGATTATGGTAACATTTATAGGTTATTATGACAAAAAATTAAATAAAAGAATAAGGAGTGTTATACATTCTCTTTTACAAAATATAAGTTAAAATGACAAGTCTACCTGTCTTAACTTACATATCCAGTGCCATACCAACCAAACTATTAAAATATATTATATAGAGGTAGGGAAAAAATGACAAAATTAATTTGGAAGAACAAAAAGAGAAAAAAATCAAAGAAACCATTTTTTTTTTAATGTGAAGAACGGTAACTTACATATACCATATCACCAACTGTATTACAAAGCTAGTAATCTTCAAAAAATTTTGCTACTAGTTAATAAATAGAGCTGTGGATTAATGAAATATGTAGGCACTCACTACACAGTAGTAAAAGACCAAAGTAATCTAATACTTGTTAAATGCAAGGACCTAAGCTTTTGAAACAAGAACACATTATTTAACAAGAACTACTGGGAAATCTGGAAAATAATTTGGCAGAAAGTAGAAATAGACCAACATATTATACCTCAGGGTAAGGTTAAAAAAGGTGCATTGTTTAGACATAAAGAGTGATGCTATAATAAAAATATCATTACATGGAATAGTTTATCTGTGAGATATATAAGCTAAAGAAGAATTTATGACTAAGTAAAAAATAGAGAACATTATAAGATGTGAAATAGATAACTTTTATTATATCAAATTAATAAAATATTTGACATAAACAAAATCAATGCAACTAAGATTAGAAGAAAAGCAAGCAACTGGGTCAAAATTGTAACACATTTGTTTGATAAAGGCTTTTATTCTTCAGATATATAGAACACTGAGTCAAATTTATAAGAATACAAATCATTGCCCAATGACAAATGGTCAAAGAATGTGAAAAGAAATTTTCAGAAGAAAAAATTAAAGCTGTCTACAAATCATTAAAAAAAGTAATCTTAATCATTAGCAATTAGAGAAATGTACATCAAAACAACACTAAAATATTACCTCAAACTTATCAAATTGGTTAATATGACAGAAAAGGAAAATAACAAATATGAAATGGGATGTGGAAAAATTGAGACAACATGCATTCTTGGTGGAGTTGTGAAATCACCTAACCATTATGGATAGCAAGTTACAACTATCCACAAAAGGTTATGAAAATCTTGCTCATCTTAAAAATAACACTATTAAACTAGGTTATATCCCAAACTAATAAACACACAAAAAAAGAAAATTATGTATATGTAAAAATATTTATAGCAGCCCTTTTTTGTGTTAACAATGGATTGAAAATAAAGGGGATACCCATAAACTGGGGAATAACTGAACAACTTTATTGTACTATATAATAAATGATGAGCTGGTAACATTTGTAAAGAACCTGTAAAAAATTTAGCAGGCACCTAGATGTTGTAATGATTATAGTACTGGATTTAGACTTTAGAAGAGTTCAAATTCTACTTTCAAAGCTAACAACTCTGTTTTCTTAAAACAACAGTTTTCATATTATAAAGCAGCAGTCACTAAAACCATTTAGTATTCGGCTGAGAAATAGACTAGTTGATCAGTAAATAGGTTAGGTTCAAAGGACAAAATAGTCTATAACTATATCAATCTAGTGTTTGACAAACTCAAAGGTCCCAACTTTTGGGATAAGAATTCACTATTTGACAAAAACTGCTGGGAAAAACTGTATATTAAGTATGGCAGAAACTAGGTATGAACCCACACAACACCCTACACCAAGATAAGATCAAAATGGGTTTATGATTTAGGCATAAAGAATGAGATGATAAATGAATTAGAGGAACATAAGATAGTTTACCTCTCAGACCTGTGGAGGAGGAAGGAATTTGTGACCAAAGAAGAACAACAGTTCATTATTGATCACAAAATAGAAAATTTTGATTATATCAAATTAAAAATCCTTTGTACAAACAAAACTAATTCAAACAATGTTAGGTTCTTACTAAGTGCTAATGAGATAATGAGATATTAGGTTCTTATTAAGTGCTAAGTCGGTACTTGACAATTCTCTAGTTCCAGCCATGACTGGGAGTTTTACTTGTAAATTTCTGGGGAAGAGCTTGGATGCTTAAGAGGAGCAAGTTAATTGGTTAAAGTAATTTTTCCCAGAAGCCCTTGAATTATCCCACACCCATTCTCTGGGAGGATAAAAGAGGGCAGCTCTGGAGGAAAGAGGGAGTTTTGTCTGGCCAAGACTTGAGGCTGCTCTCTGCAGGAAGGAAAGTCGGCCCCTCGGCGCCAATTTGTAATGTGCTGTTGTCTCCAGAAGCTGCTGATTGCTCTCTGGGAGGAGATCTGCTGTGTCAACTCAAATCTCTCAGACAGATTCTTCTTCCTGTAGAGAACTGTTGCCTCCAGACAGTTACGGTTAACTCTGGTCCAGAGTAGTGACGTCCCTCTTTTATCCTCCCAGAGAATGGATGTGGGATAATGCAAGGGCTTCTGGGAAAAATTACTTCAACCAATGAACTTGCTCCTCCTAAGCATGCAAGCTCTCCAGAAATTCACAAGTAAAACTCCCAGTCATGGCCAGAACCAACTTAGCACTTAGTAAGAACCTAATATCTCATTATCTCATTAGCACTTAATAAGAACCTAACAAAACAAGATTAGAAGGGAAGCAATAAACAGGGAAAACATTTTTATAGTTCAAGGTTCTGTTAAAAGCCTCATTTCCAAAATATGTAGAGAATTGACTCTAATTTATAATAAATCAGTGTATTCTCCAATTGATAAATGGTCAAATAATATGAACAGACAATTTTCAGATGATGAAACTGAAACTATTTGCACTCATATGAAAGGGTGTTCCAAGTCACTATTGATCAGAGAAATACAAATTAAGACAACTCTGAGATACCACTACACACCTGTCATATTGGCTAAGATGACAGGAAAAAATAGTGACGAATGACAGAGGGATGTGGTCAAACTGGGACACTGATGCATTGTTGGTGGAGCTGTGAATGGATCCAGTCCTTTCTGACAGCTATTTGGAATTATGCTCAAAAAGTTATCAAATTATGCATGCCCTTTGATCCTTCAAATATTGGGCTTATATCCCAAAGAGATATTAAAGAAGGGAAAGGGATCTGTATGTGCCAAAATGTTTGTGGCAACCCTTTTTGTAGTGGCTAGAAACTGGAAAATGATTGGATGCCCATCAATTGGAGAATGTTTGGGTAAACTGTGGTATATGAATGTTATGAAATATTATTGTTCTGTAAGAAATGACCAGCAGGATGAATACAGAGAGGCTTTGAGAGATTTACATGAACTGATGCTGAGTGAAATGAGGAGAACCAGGAGATCATTATATACTTCAACAACAACATGAGGATGTATTCTGATGGAAGTGGATATCTTTGACAAAGAGAAGATTTAATGCAGTTCCAATTGATCAATGATAGACAGAATCAGATACACCCAGAAAAGGAACACTGGGAAATGAGTGTAAACTGTATGCATTTTCCCCCCCAGGTTATTTTTACCATGTGAATCCAATTCTCCTTGAACTGTTCAATTCTGCAAACATATATTGTATCTAAGATATACTTTAACATGTTTAACATGTATGAAACTGCCTGCCATCTAGGGATGGGGGTGGAGGGAGGGAAGGGAAAAATTGGAACAGAAATGAATGCAATGAAAAATGTTGTAAAAATTATCCATGCATATGTTCTGTCAATAAAAAGCTATAATTAAAAAAAAGTTTTCTTAAAATTAAAATGGAGCAATAATAGCTTCTAATGCACAAGTTTATTGTGAAGACCAAATAAGATTATACACACATGTATATACACATGTGTGTATGTGTATACTTGCCCATATAAATATGTGTATATGTATGTTTTGCAATCATTAAAGTGTTTACACATATATTAGTTGTAATATTTGTATATTATATTAATATATACGCACATATATACATCAATAAGTACATATGTATTGTGTGTAATAAAAAACTAGCACTAAGTACTGGTCATATAAAGTGGAAACAAGATACTAATTCAACTGGAAAGTGAACACAATATACATTTCATATAATATAGTCATCAGTACTACCTGATGGATCATTTGTTATTTAGTCATTTTCAGACATGATTGAACAACAAATGATTTTCTAAGCAATAGTAAGACCTAGGAAACATTAAACATAGGAAAAGTATCTTGGCTTAGAATGAGAGATTTAGTGGACTGATTCTCTTCATATTTGTGAATTATTTGTTCCATCATTAATTAATGATTTGGAGTAGCTTTTTTATATTTATACATAGGAAATTACATAGCTATCTGAAGATATCTTATATAAAAATTAACATATGGGAAAAGAGATTTCTCCAGTTTAATAAATAATCTTTAATGAAGTGGGTGGGGATTCAGATTTAACATATTAATTAAGAAGATGTTGCCAATTTCAAGAATTACTGAGAAAATGTGAGAAGAGAACAATTATCTTCAAATTTGCACTGAGAATACATGAAATAATGAATCAAGTATTAAACTGAGGAATGGAAGTTTGAGATGGTTGTTGAATAATACAAGTAAGAGATACTCATATAGCATACACATGAGAGTCACTAGTCTATAAAACATATTGTATGTAAGGAATAGTCTATAAAATCTTACTAGACAGGAATTTTCCCAAAACTTTAAAGATTTAACCTGTTCTAAAGTTTGCTACCCATGATTTCTACCACAATGATGTTGTGGAAAATCATTTGTTTCCTCGTAAGTGGTGGGGGAATAGTATTTTGTAGGACATCAATGCCAGAGGAAAATTGTCATTTTAAAATATATTTTACTAAATTATATTAGCAATGTAACAACTATGTAAATTTAGAGTTAGAGCTTTATACAATCATTGTATCAATATTTTAACATTTTATGTTTTGATGTGTCCCAATCGGTCACCTTATGCAAAAGTGGGACAAAAATATGGGGACACTTTACTATTTCATATGCTTATTTCTTAAGTAATTCTGCTCTGACAGGCTATTTGTTCATTATATTGATTATTTTTACTTGAGTATTTGTGCAGGGCAATATCCCAAGTTGCTTTCAAGTTGAGATTTCATTATAGTCTTTTATTGAGTAATCTAAATTCAGAATTCCTCACAACATACTCTGTAGTGTCCAATTCCTTCAAATCTGGAACATATTAACTAGCCAACATCTCTGTCTCTCTATTTCCCTCTGCCTCTTTTTCTCTCTCTGTCTCTGTCTCTCTAGGTCTTTTTATATCTCTCTGTCTCTGTCTCTCTTTACCCTTTTGGTCTCTCTTTGTCTCTATCATCCCTTCTCTCTCACTTTCCTCCTTTTCCAATATATTTATATATAGAACAACAACAACAACAACAAAAAGATAGACAAAAAAATGACATGTCTCATTATTTGCTAAACTAAGAGTTAATAGAGGTATGGCTGATGAATTTAAATTCAACATCTGGTTCACTTTTTCACTAGTCCAACACACAAATAACACAAAACAAAGAGGGATTCAGTGCACCTATGTTGTCATTTGATCTAAGAAATAAAAAAAAACAAAAATATGTAAGATAAATGGGGGGAGGGGAAGACATTTTCTCATATGTAGAATAAAAATGGTGAGATTGTAGATATCTATTTTTTCTTTTTTTCCCTTACAAAATTTACTTTCTCTTTTTAAATTTTATTTTATTTTTAATTTTTTTACATTTTTTATTCATTTTATAATTATAACTTTTTTTTTTTTTTTATTCATTTTTCCAAATTACCCCCCCTCCCTTTATTCCCTCCCCCCGACGACAGGCAATACCATACATTTTACATGTGTTACAATATAGTCTAAGTACAATACATGTGTGTGAATATCATTTTCTTGTTACACAATAAACATTAGAATCCGAAGGTACATGCAACCTGGGCAGACAGATATTAGTGCTAACAATTTACATTCCCCTCCCAGTGTTTCTTCTCTGGGTGTAGCTACCTCTGTCCATCATTGATCAACTGGAAGTGAGTTGGATCTTCTTTATGTTGAAGATTTCCACTTCCATCAGAATACATCCTCATACAGTATTGTTGTTGAAGTGTACAGTGATCTTCTGGTTCTGCTCATTTCACTCAGCATCAGTTGATTTAAGTCTCTCCAACCCTCTCTGTATTCCTCCTGCTGGTCATTTCTTACTGAGCAATAATATTCCATAACTTTCATATACCACAATTTACCCAACCATTCTCCAACTGATGGACATCCATTCATCTTCCAGTTTCTAGCCACAACAAAAAGAGCTGCCACAAACATTTTGGCACATATATGTCTCTTTCCGCTCTTTAGTATTTCTTTGGGATATAATCCCAGTAGTAGCGCTGCTGGGTCAAAGGGTATGCACAGTTTGATAACTTTTTGGGCATAATTCCAGATTGCTCTCCAGAATGGCTGGATTCTTTCACAACTCCACCAGCAATGTATTAGTGTCCCAATTTCCCCACATCCCCTCCAACATTTGTCATTATTTGTTCCTGTCATCTTAGCCAATCTGACAGGTGTGTAGTGGTATCTCAGAGTGGTCTTAATTTGCATTTCTCTGATCAGTAGTGATTTGGAACACTCTTTCATGTGAGTGGATATAGTTTCAATTTCTTCCTCTGAGAATTGTCTGTTCATATCCTTTGACCATTTATCAATTGGAGAATGGTTCGGTTTCTTATAAATTATGGTCAGTTCTCTATATATTTTGGAAATGAGACCTTTGTCAGAACCTTTGTTTTTAAAAATATTTTCCCAATTTGTTACTTCCCTTCTAATCTTGTTTGCATTAGTATTATTTGTACAGAAACTTTTTAGTTTGATGTAATCAAAATCTTCTATTTTGTGATCAATAATGATCTCTAGTTCTCCTCTGGTCATAAATTCCTTCCTCCTCCACAAGTCTGAGAGGTAGATTATCCTCTGTTCCTCTAATCTATTTATTATCTCCCTCTTTATGCCTAAATCATGGACCCATTTTGATCTTATCTTGGTATATGGTGTTAAGTGTGGATCCATATCTAATTTCTGCCATACTAATTTCCAGTTTTCCCAACAGTTTTTTCCGAATAATGAATTTTTATCCCTAATGTTGGAATCTTTGGGTTTGTCAAAGATTAGATTGCTATAGATGTACCCTTTTTTGTCCTTTGTATCTAATCTGTTCCACTGATCTACCGGTCTATTTCTTAGCCAATACCAAATGGTTTTGGTGACTGCTGCTATATAATATAGCTTTAGATCAGGTACACTTAGACCACCTTCCTCTGAGTTTTTTTTCATTAGTTCCCTTGCAATTCTTGACCTTTTATTCTTCCATATGAATTTTGTTGTTATTTTTTCTAGGTCATTAAAATAGTTTCTTGGGAGTCTGATTGGTATAGCACTAAATAAATAGATTAGTTTGGGGAGTATTGTCATCTTTATTATATTCGCTCGGCCTATCCAAGAGCACTGAATGTCTTTCCAATTATTTAAATCTGATTTTATTTTTGTGGCAAGTGTTTTGTAATTTTTCTCATATAATTCCTGACTTTTCTTTGGTAGATGGATTCCCAAATATTTTATACTCTCAACATTTGTTTGGAATGGAATTTCTCTTTGTATCTCTTGCTGTTGCATTTTGTTAGTGATATATAAAAATGCCGAGGATTTATGTGGATTTATTTTGTATCCTGCCACTTTGCTGAAATTTTGAATTATTTCTAGTAGCTTTTTAGCAGAGTCTTTGGGGTTCTCTAAGTATACCATCATGTCATCTGCAAAAAGTGATAGTTTAATTTCCTCATTTCCTACTCTAATTCCTTGAATCTCTTTCTCGGCTCTTATTGCCGAGGCTAGCGTTTCTAGTACTATATTGAATAGTAATGGTGATAGTGGGCAACCTTGTTTCACTCCTGATCTTACTGGGAAAGGTTGCAGTTTATTTCTATTGCATATTATGCTTACTGACGGTCTTAAATATATACTCCTGATTATTCTAAGGAATAATCCATTTATTCCTATACTCTCAAGAGTTTTTAGTAGGAATGGATGTTGGATTTTGTCAAATGCTTTTTCTGCATCTATTGAGATGATCATATGGTTCTTATTAATTTGATTATTAATATGGTCAATTATATTAATAGTTTTCCTAATATTAAACCAGCCCTGCATTCCTGGAATAAATCCTACTTGATCATAGTGTATTATCTTGGAGATGATTTTCTGAAGTCTTTTTGCTAATATCTTATTTAAGATTTTAGCATCAATATTCATTAAGGAGATTGGTCTATAATTTTCTTTCTCAGTTTTCGATCTACCAGGTTTAGGTATCAGTACCATGTCTGTGTCATAAAAGGAATTTGGTAGGACTCCTTCATCCCCTATTTTTTCAAATAATTTATATAACATTGGGGCTAATTGTTCTTTAAATGTTTGGTAGAATTCACATGTGAATCCATCTGGCCCTGGGGATTTTTTCCTGGGGAGTTGATTAATAGCTTGTTCTATTTCTTTTTCTGAAATGGGACTATTTAAGCAATTTATCTCCTCCTCTGTTAATCTAGGGAGCCTATATTTTTGGAGGAAGTCATCCATTTCACTTAAGTTATCAAATTTATTGGCATAAAGTTGGGCAAAGTAACTCCTTATTATTTCTCTAATTTCCTCTTCATTGGTGGAAAGATCCCCCTTTTCATTTGTAAGACTATCAATTTGATTTTCCTCTTTCTTTTTTTTGATCAAATTTACCAAAGGTTTATCTATTTTATTGGCTTTTTCATAAAACCAACTCTTGGTTTTATTTATTAATTCAATAGTTTTTTTACTTTCAATTTTATTGATTTCTCCTTTTAATTTTTGTATTTCAAGTTTAATTTTTGGTTGGGGGTTTATAATTTGGTCTTTTTCTAGCCTTTTAAGTTGTAAGCCCAATTCGTTAATCTTCTCTTTCTCAATTTTCTTCAAATAAGCCTCTAAAGATATAAAATTTCCCCTTATTACCGCTTTAGCTGCATCCCAAAGATTTTGATATGATGTCTCATCATTATCATTATCTTGGGTGAAATTGTTAATTGTTTCTATAATTTGCTCTTTCACCCAGTCATTCTTTAAGATGAGATTATTCAGTTTCCAATTACTTTTTGGTCTATTTACCCCCTAACTTTTTACTGAATGTAGCTTTTATTGCATTGTGATCTGAGACAGAAGGCATTTATTATTTCTGCCTTCCTACAATTTAATTTTGAGATCTTTATGTCCTAGTATATGGTCAATTTTTGTATAGGATCCATGAACTGCTGAGAAGAAAGTATATTCCTTCCTACTTGCCATTCAGTTTTCTCCAAAGGTCTATCATACCTAGTTTTTCTAATGTTCTATTTACTTTTTTAATTTCTTTCTTGTTTGTTTTGTGGTTTGATTTGTCTAAATCTGAGAGTGCAAGGTTGAGATCTCCCACTATTATAGTTTTACTGTCTATTTCTTCTTGCAGTTCTCTTAACTTTTCCTTTAGAAAGTTAGATGCTATACCACTTGGTGCATATATGTTTAGTATTGATATGGCTTCATTATTTATGCTACCTTTCAGCAGGATATAGTTTCCTTCCTTATCTTTTTTAATGAGATCTACTTCTGCTTTTGCTTGATCTGAGATAAGGATAGCTACCCCTGCTTTTTTGGCTTTACCTGAAGCATAATAGGCTCTGTTCCAACCTTTTACCTTTACTCTGTATGTATCTCCCTGCTTTAAGTGTGTTTCCTGTAGGCAACATATTGTAGGGTTCTGCTTTTTGATCCAATCTGCTATCCGTCTCCGTTTGATGGGATCGTTCATCCCATTTACATTTACAGTTAAAATTACTAATTCTGTATTTCCTGCCATCGTATTATCCCCAGATTATGCTTTTTTCCCTTGACCCCCCTGATCCCCCTCCCCGATATTTAATTTACAGACCCCCCTTGTGATGCGCAACCCTCCCTCTTTTTTTTTTTTTTTTTTTTTTTTTTTTTTAGGATCCCTCCCCCCTCCCTCCAAGTCCCTTCACTTATTCCCCTTTTACTTTTCCCTTTTCCTCTCCCCCCTTTTAATGAGGTGAGAGAAAATTCTCTGAAAAACAAATATGTTAATTATTTACTCTTTGAGCCTCTTCTGATGAGAGTAAGATTCACACAATGATTCTCCCCCTCACTAAGTTCCCTCAGATATGGTGTATTTTCTATGTCTCTTCCTGGGATGTAGTTTCCCTCTTTTTATCACTCCTTCCCCTTTTTCTGAACCGACCTCCTTCCCTTTACTACACCCCCCTTTTTTTCTTTTATATCAGTAAAATCAAATTATCCTTGAGTATTTTTTATATACCCACAACAGAGTTACAGTTCTCAAGGGTTCTGTGTACCTTTTTCTGTTTCTCTTCAGTCTTGTGGATGTAGATCAAATTTTTTGTTTAAGTCTGGTTTTTTTCTTAGAAACATATAGAATTCCTCTGTTTCATTGAATGACCATCTTCTTCCGTGGAAAAAGATGCTAAACTTAGCTGGGTAGTTCATTCTTGGTTGCAGTCCTTGATCTTTTGCCTTACGGAATATCAGGTTCCAGGCCCTTCTATCTTTTAATGTGGAGGCAGCCAGATCTTGGGTGACCCTTATTGTGGCACCTTGGTATTTAAATTGTTTTTTTCTAGCTGCTTGCAGGATTTTCTCCTTTGTGTGGTAATTCTGCAGCTTAGCCACAATATTCCGTGGTGTTCTTTTTTTAGGGTCTATTTCAGAAGGAGTTCGATGAATTCTTTCCACATCTACTTTCCCTTCTGTTTCTATTATCTCTGGACAGTTCTCTTTGATAATTTCCTGTAAAATAGAATCTAGGCTCTTTTTTTGGTCATAGTTTTCTGGAAGTCCAATAATCCGCAGATTATCTCTCCTAGATCTATTTTCCAGGTCTATAGATTTTCCCAGTAAGTATTTGACGTTGTTCTCCAGCTTCTCATTTTTTTTGTTTTGTTTGACTGATTCTTGGGTTCTCTGTGAATCATTCATTTCTATTTGTTCCATCCTGACTTTTAAGGAGTTATTTTCTTCTTTCACAGTTTTTAGTTCTTTTTGTAAATGCCCAATTTCGTTTTTAAATGAATTATTTTGCTCTATTGAATTTTTTTCCATTTCCCTAATTTTTTTTTTTGAGAATTATTTTCTTTTTCCAATTCAGAAATTCTATTTTCTTGAGACTTTTTTATCTTTTCCAATTCAGAAATCCTACTTTCCTGTGTTTTTTTAACCTTTTCTAATTCACTAATTTTGTTTCCCTGCATCTCCTGTGAATTCTTTATTTTTTCCAACTCCAATTTCAGGACGTTGTTATTCTCTATCATAACTTCCCTTTCCTTGCCCCATTTTTCTTCGATCTCCCTCAATTTCTTAAGAGCTTCTTCTAGGAGAGAGTTATGTGATGGGGGGCAGGAATCGTTCCCCTTTAGGTTGTTATCTTCTGAATCTTTGCTGTTAACTTCCTCGGGGTTGGGTACCCGCTCTTTCTCTGTATAGAAGGAATCTATAGTTTTTCTAGCTTTTTTGCTCATACTTAAAAAATGTTTTGGGGTCTGTCCCTGGGGTAGGAAATTATTTACTTCTTTACCAGCTTCCTCCCAGACTGGATGGATGCAGCGGCCCCTGTGCCTGAGCTAAGAGAGAGCTCTGGGAGAGAGTTCCCCACCCCCTCCCTGGAAGCGCCTCAGAGGTGATTAGCACTGCTGTGCTTTGAGGGCGTAGAATAGTGAAGACAGCAAGAAGCTCAGCCTATGTGTCCGGGTGGGGAGTGGATGTCTGCAGCAGGTGACGTAAGAAGCCCCTGCGCTCAAACTGGAAGTGTCTGCCAGAAACCGCGGTCCCTAGTTCAAAGGTTCCTCTTCTCTGGGACTTCCTGGAGCTGAGTTCCACTCCCTCCAGCTAAGCTAGGCCGTGTGTGTTGCCTTGGGCCGTATCCACCCACTTGTCAGTCTCTTAACTATTCTCAGGAGGTAGCTGAGGCCACACCCCCTGGTGCCGAGTCTCTGCGGAGTCACCCCCAGGGTGGGGGGGGGGGGAAATCTAATCTGAGTTTTAAAATATTTTGGCTTTCTCTTCTGAACTGCTAAATAATTAGCAGAGAAGAGCTAACAGCCTGTGCCAGATTCCTTTACCTCAGTGGCTTCTCTGATCCCAGAGCCCCTCCCAGCGCAATGGGCGCAGTGTGCCCCTACCCCACCGTCTGTGCTGGTCTTTCTTATTCCTCCCCTGAGAACTGACCTTTCCTGTTGAAACTCCAGATTCTCTTCAGCTGGTAAGTCGTGCTTCCAGTCCTTGTGGTATCTATCAGTCCTGAGCTAATTTTGAGACTTAATTTATCTAATTGGTTGTGAGGGAGTGAGGACGTTCACTGAGTAGTGTGTTTCTTCTCCGCCATCTTGGCTCCGCCCCCTTCAATTATAACTTTTTTTGACAGTACATTTGCATGGGTAATTTTTTACAACATTATCCCTTGCACTCATTTCTATTCCGAATTTTCCCTTCTTCCCTCCATCCCCTCTCCTAGATGGCAGGCAGTCCTATACATGTTAAATGTGTTATACTATACTCTAGATACAATATATGTGTGCAGAACTGAATTTCTTGTTGCATAGGAAGAATTGGATTCAGAAGGTAAAAATAACCAGGGAAGAAAAACAAAAATGCAAACAGTTCACACTCATTTCCCAGTGTCCCTTCTCTGAGTGTAGCTGATTTTGTGCAATTGGAACTGAATTAGATCTTCTCTTTATTGAAGATACCCACTTCCATCAGAATACATCCTCACACAGTATCATTGTTGAAGTGTATAATGGATATCTACTTTTTTTTAAAGTCTTATGTCTTTTGTGAACCAGAATGGCATGCAATTCCAGGGAATTTCAAAGAATAGACAAGAAGCACTTGTGAAGGCTAAGTGACATATTTGGACTAACATTTCAACTACACTAAACTCTAGCTCCAAATGTACTACAAGGATAGAAGCAAATAAAACTGGCATATGGGGTGGCAAACAGTTTAGGGAACATTTGTCACATAGTTATAAGGCTATAATTTCAATATCTCTTACCTTAGGAACAGAAAAAAATGTTCATGATGGCTCACATTTCCTCTGGCAGATAAAGCAGAAGTGAATAGGAAGAATCATTTAAAAAAAAGAATGAGAAAAGGGCTCTGGTGAACTCAAGTATTTAACAAGAATGATTCAAGAAAATAGAATCAATCCTCAATATAAAGGGGGAATGAGGAGAATTATAATTGAAATAAAGGTTCAATAATTATGTAAAATACATAATTAAGTGTTATGCCCACATAAATAGATATCAAATGAAATCAATATACAATTTAAAAAATTAATGAAAGAATAAAATTTAAATAATGTATACATATGCTATCACATATATGTATATGTATATATATGATGTGAAACATATATTACACTATAAATATATTATACAATATTAATAAGATCAGAAGTTTCTTTCCTTATATCTTCTAGACTAAATGGGGAAAATTTGTGGTTTAGTGGATGAGAACACTGTGCCTGAATTCAGAAAGACCTGAGTTCAAATTTACCTTTAGATCCTTTCTAGCTGGGTCAATCTAGGCAAGTCATTTTGTCTCTTTCATGGGTTCATCATCTACAAAATGGTGATAATAATACCTCCCAAGGTCCTTTAGAGGATCACATGAGATACTTATTGTAAGGTATGTAGCATAATACTGGACACATAGTAAGCATTATATAAATACTAGCTATTGTTATTATTTTCTTAATTTAATTGTCTTTTTCAGATTCAGAAGACATTTTCTGTTCCTTTTCTTCCTCAACAGCATTTTATTTCTCCAAATATATGTAAATATTGCATCACTATTCATGTTTGTAAAACTTTGTGTTCAAAATTTTTCTCCTGCCCTCCCTCCCTTTCTCCTTCCTCAAGACAGTGAACAATTTGATACATATTAAAATTGGGCTATGCTTTTAAATATATTTTCTTATTTATCAGGTTGTATGAGAAAAATCAGACCAAAAGGGGAAAAAATGAGAAAAAACAAACAAAAGCAAACATAAATATTCCTTCCTTCCTTCCTTCCTTCCTTCCTTCCTTCCTTCCTTCCTTCCTTCCTTCCTTCCTTCCACACTTCTCTCCCTTCCCTTTTCTCTTTTTTCTTCCCTCTCTTCCTCCTCCCTTTCTCTCTCCCTCCACCTCTTTCCCTTCCTCTCTTTCTTCCTCTTTCCTTTCCTTTGTATTCCTTTTTTGCTCCTGTCCTGTCTCCCTTACTCCTTCCCTCCCTTCTCTCTCTCTGTCTTTCATTTTTTCCTTTCTTCCTTTCTATCTTACAAGAGTCAATTCCCTTCATTCAACATTAATAACACAGGGTCATATGTGACAGTTCAAAGAACTTATAAAAAGTGTTAGCAGCACATCAGCTGAATTTCTGAATAGGAAGCATACTTTCCTGATGACCTGTATCTTAGAGTATGGTAATAGCAGGTGCCTAAACTAGCATTTGGAGTACAGTTTGGTAAATATAAATCATGTAGCTTTATTATTTTTACAGTCAAAATGAGGAGGATGTATTGTGTTTCTTTAGATATGCTTTACTCTATTAGGTGTGCTAGAAAACAGATTGAGGTGGGAATAGCTAAATTAATTTTAAAAGAAAAGAACACTTTCTCTCTTTATTCCCCCCAAATAGTGAGAATTTCCACATACATTTACAAAATATGATATATATCATTCCATGATAAGTAATGGACTTTCTACTTGATCCCCTCTTTATGTACTAAAAATTCTCTACTTAAGGAAAACAGCTGAATATATTTTGCTACTGTTATTTATGTAATTCTGATTAATTTCAGTAAAGTGGCTTTTTGTGTCACATATTGCTTATCAGAAGCAGGACTCCTCAGAAAGCCGGTTCTTTATCTTTATCTACTACTCTGTATAGTTTTTCATTTCAAAGAATAAAAATCCTTATAATTAATTAAAAGTATATTAATAATTATGATCAATTAATTATTCAATAATAGGTTTCTTATTCTCCATAAATCTAAATATTATAAAGTTTTTATGAAAATTATCTCCTACTCTTAAGTGTTTTTAACTGAAAAGAAATTAATTGTTTGTTTCATCTTTAAATTGATAGAAGAGGGGCAGAGCCAAGATGGCAGAGAGCATGACTTTCTGTGACCTCCCCTGACCTTCTCTCAAATCAACAGTAGATTAAGCTTCTAAACTAATTTGGAGACACAGAACCCACAAATATTTGGAGTACAACACATTTCCAGAAGAAGATACTTTGGAAGAACTTCAAAAAAGGTCTCTTTCAAATGGTCAGGGGGACAGTCTGCAAAGCCCAGACCACACCACAGGGAAACCAGGGCAAGGAGCTGGGACAGGAGTCAGAGAGTTGCAATTCTACTTACCTGGGAATCTTCTGTGAGCCTCTTAGGCTCTTCTGTTCTGGTTGCAAGTGAGTGATCTAGCATATTTGCTACAAAAAGCAAATTGTAAATCACTGAACCCTGGAAGAATGATGGAACTAGCAGCAATTATCTAGAATCAGAAGTCAATCAGCAGAACTGCTTTAGGGCAAACTAAAACAACTGTTACTCCTCTGCATTAAGAGCAGATCTCAAACCTTTAAAAAATGAAAAAAACAAAACAAACAAACAAACAAAAAAAAACAACTCTCACTCAAACCAGCTTTTATGGAGAGAGAGAACAGACTAAGGTTCCTAAGGGAAAGTCAACTTCAGATGAAGCCCAAAAAGGAGATATGAGCTGGTCCCCATTTCACAAGACTTTCTTGTGACATTTCATAAAGGATCTTAAAGAAAATTAGAAGAAAAAATGGGGAAAGGAAATGAGATCTTGCAAGAGGAGATATGACAAGTATATAACTCCCTACAAAATGGACTTGATAAAATGAAAAAAGTATATAACTCCTTACAAAATAGATATGAAAAAGATACTGAAGAAAATGATACACTAAAAATTAGAACTGAAGAAATGGAAGTTAATAACTCCATAAGACTTCAATAATAAGTCAAATAGAAACAAAAAATGAAAAAAGTAAAAGAAAATATGAAATGCCTCCTAGGAAAAAATAACTCACCTGGAAAATAGATTTAGGAGAGACAATTGAAGGATTATTGGACTTCTTAAAAGCCATGATGAAAAAAAGAACCAAACTTTCCTGATGTCTTACGAGTCAGAAAGCAAAATAGTCATTGAAATAATTCACCAATCACCACCTGGAAAATTAAAATCTCAAGAAATATCATGGCTAAATTTCAGAACTATCACACCAAGGAAAAGATATTGTAAACAGCCAGAAAGAAACAATTGAAATATTGAGGAGCTACAATCAGGATTGCCCAAGACCTAACAGCTTCCACCTTAAAGATTGAAGGGCCTGGAATCTGATATTCTAAAAGGCAAAGGAACTTGGATTACAACAAAGAATAAGTTATCCAGCTAAAAGAAGCATTATTATTCATGGAAGAAGAAAGAAATTCAATGATATAGGTGAATTTCATCTATTTTTGATGGAAAGACCAGAACTGAACAAACAAATTGATCTACAAACACAGAACACAAGAGAAGTATAAAAAGGTAAAAGAGAAAGAACTCTTGAGAACTATATTTCTGTTAGGTATACACATAGAGAGTGCAGGTGTAATTTGGTTTATTATGGCAATATGAAAAAGAGAAGCTAGAATATTAAATGGGACTGTCCTGGAAAAAAGAGTAAAAATGAGGTAAAATAAGTGAAATTGTATCTCACAAAGAAGCAAAGGAGACCTGTTATAAAATTGAGAGAAAGAAGAGAATGGGATGAGCATTATATATATATATATATATATATATATCTTACTCACATCAGATTTGGATCAAAGAGAGAATATTAAACATACTTTGTTTCACAGAGAAACTTTTCTCACTTTATAGAAAAGTGGAAGGGAAAGGGGGAAAGAAAGAGGAAGTCTAATAGAAATAAAACAGAAGTTGTAGGGGAAAGATGTAAGAAAGGGAAAATATCTCTAAAGGAGGGGATGTTTGAGGGAGGTGATCATTAGAAGTAAAACAGTGAGGAGAGGAAAAAGGGAAAGGAAAAAGAAAAGCATAGGAGGTTAAAATAAAATAGCAGGAAATACAGAATTAGTTATTTTAATTGAGAATATGAATGGGATGAACTCTCCCATAAAAGGAAAGCAGGTAACAGACTGGATTAAAAGCTAATATCCTTCTATGTTGCTTACAAGAAACACATTTAAAGCAGAGTGATATATCCAGAATGAAGGAAAAGGGCTAAAGCAGAATCTGTCATGTTTCAGGTGAAGTAAAAAAAAAAAAAAAAAAAAAAACAGAGATATTTAAGGGTTCTTATAGTTATCATTTCTAAAATATATAGAGAATTGCCTCAAATTTATAAGAATTCAAGCCATTCTCCAATTGATAAATGGTCAAAGGATATGAACAGACTTTTTCAGATGAAGAAATTAAAATTGTATCTAATCATATGAGAAGGTTCTCTAAAGTGCTATTGATGAGAGAAATGAAATGAACAAACAATTCAATGGCCAAACAAAAAAAGGAGCTAAAAAAGTAACTGAAAAAAGTGATACACTAAAAATTAGAATTGAAGAAATGAAAGTGAATAACTCCATAAGACTTCAAGAATTAGTCAAATAAAAACAAAAAAAAAATGAAAAAAGTAAAAGAAAATATGAAATTCCTCTTAAGAAAAAATAACTCATCTGGAAAATAGATTTAGGAGAGATTGGCTAAGTTGACAGGAAAAGATAATGATGAATCATCAAGAGGATATGAGAAAACTGGGACACTAATACATTTTTGGCAGAACTGTGAATATATCCAACCATTCTGGAGAGCAATGTTGAACTATGCTCAAAAAGTTATAAAAATGTGCATACCCTTTGATCCAGCAGTGTTTCTATTGGGCTTATTTCCCAAAGAGATATCAAAGGATGGAAAGGAACCCACATGTGCAAAAATGTTTCTGGCAGCCCTTTTTGTAGTAGCAAGAAACTGGAAACTGAATAAATTCCCATCAGTTGGAGGATGGCTAATTAAGCTATGATTATATGAATGTTATGGAATATTATTGTTGTATAAGAAATGATCTGGAGGATGATTTTAAAGAAGCCTACAAAACTTTCATGAACTGATGCAAGATGAAATGAGCAGAACTACACAGCAATATCAATATTATACAGCAATCAATTCTGATGAACGCATCTCTTTCCAACAATGAAATGATTATTGCCAGTTCCAAAGATCTTATTATGAAGAGAGCCATCCACACCCAGAGAGAGGGCTGTGTGAACTGAATGTATATCATACCATAATATTCTCCTCTTTTTGTTGTTGTCCATTTGCATTTTTTCTTACTCATTTACTTTCCTTTTTAATCTGCCTTTTTTTTTTTTTTTTTTGCAGCAAGAGAATTTTATAAATATATTTACATGTATTTTAACATGCGTAACATATATTGGATTTTTTTGCTATCCAGGAGAGGTATTGGGGGAAGGCATAGAAAATATGAAATACAAGGCTATGTAAGGTCAATATTGAAAAATTATCTGCGCATATGTCTGGAAAGTAAAAACTTAAAAAAAAATAAAAAAATAAAATAAAAAGAGAATCAAAGATAATATCTATGATGTAAACCTGTTTAACTGGAAGGATGATAGTGTCCTCAACAGTAACAGACAAGTTTAGAAAAAGGGATAGTTATGAGGGAACAAGAAATTCAGTTTGGAAATATTGATATGCCTATAGGAAATACAGTTTAAAATGCCAATTGGTAGCTGGTGATACTAGATGTGAGATCAGAAAAGAAGTTATGTTAAATAGATTGAATATTACCTAAGTAGAGATAGTAATTGAATCTATGCAAAGTTTTGTGGATCACCAAATGAGGCAAGGAAAAAGTGAAAATTACTCAAGCTTTAACCTTTAAGGGAAATATATGATTAATTAGTTGTGACCTGGATAATGATCAAATAAATAAAACTAACAATGACACAGTGAGAAAGTCAAGAAAGATCAATGTCATGAGAAACTAAAGAAAAGCAAGCATAAAGGAGTATGTTATTGAGTGTTTAAGGTTAAAGAGAGATTTGTTGAGACCTGAGAAAAAGTCACTACATGAGGAAATCATTGGTAGCTTTGGAAAAAAGAAGTTTTCACTTGGATGACATAATTAGAAGTCAGAGAGTATGGAAGAGACTGAGAAGAGGAGAAATGGAGTTAGCAATTGTAGAATACTTCCTCAAAGATATTACCTATAAAATGGGAGGGGGAAGAGATATGCATTAGAAATCAGTAAGAGTGAATGCATAAGAAATTTTGTTTGTTTTGTTTTAGGATCAGGGGGAATATGTCACTTTGGCAGAGAGTAGACAATCATTTTTTCTCTCTCTTAAAAGATAAGAATGACAGCTATGTCAATAAATCTTTTGGTGGAAAAGTGTATTAAAAGAGGAGAAGAAAAACTAATGTGTTGTAATATATATGTATAATAAAGCATAATAGTGAGTTATATAAATTGTTCTTCTAGTTGTACTTGATTTACTAACCAGTTTTCTCTGATGCTGTTCCTTTTGTCATTTCTTATAATGCAATGATCTTCCTCTAGTGAATATGTCTGACTCAATCTCCTAAAGCCAATTGATTACATTTAACTGTCCATAGCCCTAGGCGATATTCTAAGGCATTTAGATTCTCTTCTTTAATGATATTGGCTTAAACTTCCACTGGTTATTTTCCCCACACTGTTAATTACATTTAATCAGTTAATATCAATACAATCTTTCAACATGATATTTATTTAAAACATTCAGCAAGAAAAAAATTCAAAAAACCCCATGTCACTACCATATTGGAGGCAATATCTTTCCTATCATTACTCAGTGTCTAAGATTATACTCAGATTTAGCTAGATTTCTACTTATTATTGGTCGTACCAAGTAACATCTCAAATTCAAATTGCTGCTGGTTGATTATATAACTACCAAATTTTGTTTTATTCCTATATTCTATACATATTAATAATATTATTTCTTTTCTGGTGTTGGGACTTCAGTATTCTTGGGTGCTCACTCTCCTGATCTTTCAAAATTCCTAAGGTTACAGTTCTAATCCCTTTAGCAAACATAGAAAAAATTAGATGCAATAGGGACAGCAGCCTTTTTTAGAATTCCATATAACTGTCACAAGAAGAAATATTATTGTACAAAGGACACCCTCTTTAAAGGACCTAGATCAACAGGGAAGAGCTAAGGAGCAAAAAAAACAAAAACCTTTTGAAATTGCTCCCAGTTTTTTCTATTCTGCTGATCAAAAATGTATTTTTCTAATAATATGGTCAGCAAGTTAGAATGAGAGAATATATATTCATACTCATGTCTCCATAAGAAATAATATCTGGAAGAAATTGAAACTATTTCTAGCCATATGAAAAGATGCTACAAGTCATTATTAATCAGAGAAATACAAATTACGACAACTCTGAGATATTACTACACACCTGTCAAATTGGCTAGAATGGCAGGGAAAGATAATGTAGAATATTAGAGGGGATGTGGGAAAACTGGGACAGTGATACATTGTTGGTGGAATTGTGAACACATCCAGCCATTCTGGATAGTGATTTGGAACTGTTCTTTTTTTTTTTTTTTTTTTTTTTTTTAATTTTATTAATTTTATAATGATACATTTTTTGGACAGTATATATGCATGAGTAATTTTTTTTATAACATTATCCCTTGTATACATTTTTCCAGATTTTCCTCTCCCTCCCTCTAGTCCCTCATCTAGATGACAGGCAATCTCATACATTTTACATGTGTTACAGTATAACCTAGATATAATATATGTGTGTAAATCCAATTTTCTTGTTGCACGTTCTGAAGGTATAAGTAACCTGGGTAGATAGACAGTAGTGCTACTATTTTACATTCAATTCCCAGTGTTCCTTCTCTGGGTGTAGTTGTTTCTGTCCATCACTGATCAGCTGGAAGTGAGTTGGATGATTTGGAACTATGTTCAAAAAGTTATCAAACTGTGCATACCCTTTGACCCAACAGTGTTACTACTGGGCTTATATCCCAAAGAGATTTTAAAGAAAGGAAAGAAACCTGTATGTGCAAAAATGTTTGTGGAAGCCCTCTTTGTAGTGGCCAGAAACTGAAAACTGAGTGGATGCCCCTAAATTGGAGAATGGTTGAATATATATGGATGTTATGGAATATTACTGTTCTATAAAAAATGACCAGCAGGATGATTTATGCCTGGAGAGATTTACATGAACTGATCTTGAGTGAAATGAGCAGGACCAGGAGATTATTATATAGTCAGCAAAAACATTGTATGATGATCAATTCTGATGGATGTGGTACTCTGCAACAATGAGATGAAACAAATGAGCTCCAATAGAACAGTAATGAATTGAACCAGTAAAAAAAACTCTGGGAAATGAGTATGAATCACTACATAGAATTCCCAATCTCTCTATTTTTGTCTGCCTGCATTTTTTTTTCCTTTACAGTTTAGTTGTATACTATTTCAAAGTCCGATTCTTTTTGTGCAGCAAAATAACTGTATGGACATGTATACATATATTGTATTTAACATATACTTTAACATATTTAACATGTATTGGTCTACCTGCCATCTGGAGGAGCAAAAATTGGAACAAAAGTTTTTGCAACTGTCAATGATGAAAAATTACCCTTGTATATATCTTATAAATAAAAAACTATAATAAAAAATTTTAAAAAGAAATAATATCTGAAGACAGTTGTTCCATATATCCTTCTTGAATGCTATTTTTGTTTTCTGATTTTTTTTTCAATGAATTCTTTACTGTAGAAAAATAGGAGACATGGTGAGGATACTGAGAAGGTGGTGGAGTAAGTTGTTAAATTGCAAGAAGCTCTCTCAATTTTCCCCACAAATAGAACAAATTTGCTCCTCAGGGCAAAACATTGGTCAAAACCCAAGAATATTTGGGGCAGAACAGGGGTCTCCCAGTATAACCCAACAAGATCTGATTAAAAACTTCTGGCTGGGACTATTTGAAATGCAAACACCTCTGAACTATATCTGCAGAAACATCAAGTGGGGATCCTTTCCACTATCTGGCTATGGCTGCAGTCTCAACAGGAACCACAGATATTTATACTTCCCTAACTCTGAAATGGGATTTGAGTCTGGGAAGACAAAGTGAACCTTGGTTCATGGGAAACACAGGTCCAGCTATGCTACTGAGACACATCCTTGGGAGAAAAGGAGCTAACACCTCGTGAGTATAAAGGTAGTATGGGCAGGGGCACTGTGGGCTGTGGGAAATTGCAGGAAGGTGGAACTCTTGGTTTGGGGTTCCTAATCAGAATGGAGAGCTGAAGGGAAACTTGATTAACATTCAGAGGAATATACTGTAGTTAAAAAAAAAAAAAAAGAAAAGAAACCTTCTTCCCCAAAAGGTAATATGAAATGGCTCTGTTACCTGAGAGAATTTATAGAAGAACTCGAAAAAAGAATTGAAAAGTCAAATGAGAAAGTTTGAGGAAAAACTAAAGGAACGAATTAAAATTGTCCAAGAAAAGCAAGATTATGAAAAAAAGTTAACCAATTGGAAAATGAGATATAGAGTCTCAAGGATGAAAATAATTCTTTGAAAATTAGAATCAAGTTCAAGGGGTAGAGCCAAGATGGTGGAGGCAGGAAGTTGCTCAATCTTTCACATTTTGCCGATCTAAATCAAAGTCTCTGAACAGAGTCTGACTGAATGAAGCAACTCTCCAGCTCAAGATAGACTGGCAAATCTTCAATAAAGGTCAGTTTCACTGAGGTGAAAAGGGGGTTAATTCCAGGTCAGATATATTTGGAAAGGTCTTAATCATATCAAATCAGCAACTAAGAAGTTCAGTATCTTTTCCTTGGTGCAATAGTTCTGATATTTAGCCACAATATTCCTTGGAGTTTTCATTCTGGGGCTCCCTTTCAGGAGATGATCAGTGAATTCTTTCAACTGCTATTTTGCCTTCTGATTCTAAGACATCAGGTCAGTTTTTCTTTTATGATTTCCTGTAAGATAATGTCTAGGTCCTTTTTTTCATCATGACTTTCAGGAAGTCCAATACTGTACAGATTCTGTCTTTTTTCTAAGTGAGTTATTTTACCTTGCATGTATTTTATATTTTTTTTCTATTTTTTTCTTTTTCTTTCTTTCTTTTTTTTTTTTTTTTGTTTTGTTTGATTGATAAGTCTTATGGAGTCATTCACTTCCATTTGATCACTTTTAATATTTAATGCATTACCTTCTTAAGTTACCTTTTTTAGCTCCCTTTGTATTTGGCCAATTTAATTGTTTTGTTAATTGTTTGTTTTTTTTTTTTTTTCCATTTCACAAATTCTATTTTTCACCAAATTGGTATCTTTTTTTATATTTATTTTGACTCCTTACAATTTGGTGAAAAATAGAACAAAATAGATATGAAAAAGATGCCAATTAAATGAAAAATAGAATTTGTGAAAGTCTATTTTGTAGGGAGTTACTTGCTTTTCCCATTCTTTCTTGCAAAGATCTCATTTCCTTTCCCCATTTTTCTTCTAACTCTTTTAAGGTCTTTTATGAAATCTCCCAAACAAGCAATGTGAAATGCAGACTAGCTCATATCTTCCTTTGGGGATTCATACGAAGTTGATATGCCTTTAGGAACCTTGGGATTTGAGGTCTGTCTTCTCTCTCCATAAAAGTTGTCTATGGTGAGAGTTATTTTTGGATTTTTTTTGCTCATTTTTAAGGCTTGAAATATGCTCTTAAGAAAGGGAGCTCCAGCTGCTTTAATTTGCCCTGGGGCAGTTCTGCTGATTGATTTCTGGTGCAGGGTAACTATGGCTAGATCCCACACTCTTCTGGGTCTCCGTGGTTTATAATTTGCCTTTTGTAGCAAGCCTGCTAGGTCACCCATTTGCAACCAGGACAGAGTAGCCTAAGAGGCTCATAGAAGATTCCCAGATGCATGGAAGCTGCAAAACTCTGACTCCCTGCCCTAGTTCTTTGCCCTGGTCACCTTGTGATATAATCTGGGTTCAGCAGACTGTTCTTCTGCCCATTTGAAACAGATTTGTTTTGAAGTTCTTCCAAGGCATCTTTTCGTGGAAATGTGTTATATTCCAAATATTTGTAGACTCTGTGACTCCAATTTAAAGGCTAACTCTACTGTTGGTTTAACAGGACAGAGGAAGTCACAGAAAGTCATGTCTGCTCTTTGCCATCTTCACTCTGCTCCTCCTCCAATTTTAAAGCTCTAAGTTAATGTTTTCCTGTGAGAAGACATTGATAAATGTGGAAGAGGTGAAGTGAAGGAGCTCTTAAGGGATGTTCTCAGTTTAACAGTGAAATAGGATATGGTCATCTGCATAAGTAAGGGGAAAGTGATTTAGGAGTCTATTAAAGGGCCAATAATCCTCTTAGACTTGTTTCAGAATTCTTATTTTCTAATTCTCCAATTTTTTTTCTTTATTCAGTTCATATTCATATACTTGGTAGTTAACTGAAATCTATAGTTCTTCATCTATTGAAGTTATAAAGATTAAAAATAACATTGTTCCCATATTTCCTTTTGCCTATTTGTTCCTTCTGAACAATTTCTCTTTTTCCTTAGAAGGGACCCAATATTTTCTACTTCATTAAATCATTAATTCTAAATCCTAGAAAAGTAATAATGTGTTGATAAAATCTTCTTTTGTCATAAATAAGAAGGGTAGGATTCATGGTTCACCTCTTAAGTTTAATATTTTTGTTAGCATTAAGTAGAAAATAACATTATTCAGCTTCATAAAAAATTATAATATAAATATGTAAATAATAATTGCATTAGGTTTTTTGACTAATGTTAAAGACTTAGATAAAATCTTTGAGTTGTATCTTTTAATATAGGCTCTTAAGGAAGATAAAGTTCAGACATAATAAATCTTTAATGTTCATTCCTCTATTTCTCTCTATTGTTCTCTCTATTTTTCCTACCACTATTCTGGCAGTGGCACCTCCTGACTACCATAGTGACACTAACTAGGTAATATGGTAGTAGAACTAGGGAAATAAGAAACTGATGTTCAAGTAATGACTTCACAACTTAGAAACTTTTTTTTTTTTATCTTATATAAATCATAACCTCTGTGAATCTATTTTTTTTAATTCTGTAAAAGGAGGGAATTGCATTAGTTGATTTGCAAAGTTCTTTCCAATTCTATATTGGAAGCATAGACTTGTTTCAGCACACTATAGACAGCTTACAGAATAATTGCAATACTTTCTCATCAAAATGAAGTCAAATTGCATTGATTTTAAAAGTGTTAAGCACTGTTCTAATTCGTCAAATGTACCTGTTACTATAAAAACAATATTCCCTTCTTTCCGTTCCCCTACTGAAAAGTTCTCATACCATGTTGTTTTTTCCTCAGTCTATCTCATTTGATTTTTTGAAGTCCTTTTTAAGTTCTAAAAATTCTTTCTGAGAAGATAGACATTTAATGTTACTTTTTCAATCTTCCTTGTTCCTATAGTAAGTTTCTATGGTTCAATCCTTTCTTCTTTGCCTGATAATTTTTTTTTTTAAATAAGAACTATTTAGTATAAGCACCTCTAATTTTAGGGTGCGGGGATGGTGCCCCTAATTTCACTTCAGTTCTCCCTTCTGACCTGGAACCCCAAACCAAAATGTTCACTTTTTTGCAAGCACCTGTAACCAGCAATATCCATGTTCCATTGCTTATGCAGTCCCTGGATATTTTGATTCCTTTTTGTTTAAGGTCAACTCTCTGCAGTACAGATGAGTGTGACACTCCTAATCAGGAGAGGTTTCCTCAGTCTTCCAGGACTCTACTTCCAACTCCTCTACATACCAGAGGTGAAAGTTCCTGTGATTGTAGCTGAGGCTACCTCCAAACCAGGATAGCCCCAGCCCTACCCACTTTGCTGTTTCTGGAGAGCTGATTTGGAAAGTTTTATTCTTCAAACTCATTAAACACTAGTTCTGAGGTCTTTCTTTTATCTTCATCAGCTGACCCAGGAGGGCTCCTGATTTGCCCCATGTCTTATTTGTTTTTCACTAGTCTATATTCAGCCTGAAGTGCAGTTTCATTCTGTATGTGGGGGAATCTGAGATCTTGAAATATTTTTTGAAATACTTGGCCATATTCCCAGAATCCTCCATTCATTTATCATTTCCAAAGAAGGCCAACAATAAGGATTTGGGATGGATTTAAATAAGGAAGAGTTGAACAGTTATCAGATATTTTCTCTTTCTGAATCACTGAAGTCCAGTCAAGGAAAAAAGTTAAGATGACTAGCAAAGGGCCTAAGATGAAGTAAATGACTTTGAAATCTTCAATGCCTGACCAAGCCCTTATGGACCAAGTTCCATAGCTGCTACTTTAATTGTTTTCATGATCATTGGTGCAGGCCTGGTTTATTCCATCTCCTGAGATAGTTTAGAAAACATTATCACAGTGCATGCTATAGTTTCTTTTTTTTTTAAATTTACTTTTTATTTTATTTTATTTTATAATTATAAATTATATATATTTATTATATTATAATTATAACTTTTTTTTGACAGTACATATGCATGGGTAATTACAGGTGTGTAATGATATCTCAGAGTTGTCTTAATTTGCATTTGTCTGATCAATAGTGATTTGGAACACTCTTTCATATGAGTGGAAATAGTTTTAATTTCATCATCTGAAAAGTGTCTGTTCATATCCTTTGACCATTTATCAATTGGAGAATGGCTTGATTTCTTATAAATTAAAGTCAATTCTCTGTATATTTTGGAAATGAGGCCTTTATTAGAACCTTTAACTATAAAAATGTTTTCCCAATTTGTTACTTCCCTTCTAATCTTGTTTGCATTAGTTTTGTTTGAGCAGAAACTTTTTAATTTGGTGTAATCAAAATGTTCTATTTTGTGATCAATAATGCTCTCTAGTTCTCCCTTGGACACAAACTCCTTCCTCCTCCACAAGTCTGAGAGGTAAACTATCCCATGTTCCTCCAATTTATTTATGATTTCATTCTTTATGCCTAAATCTTGGACCCATTCTGATCTAATCTTAGTATGTGGTGTTAAATGTGGGTCCATGCCTACTTTCTGCCATACTAATTTCCAGTTTTCCCAGCAGTTTTTGTCAAATAATGAATTCTTATCCCAAAAGCTGGGATCTTTGAGTTTGTCAAACACTAGATTGCTATTTTTATTCACTATCTTGCCCTGTGAACCTAACCTATACCACTGATCAACTAGTCTATTTCTTACCCAAAACCAAATAGTTTTGGTGACTGTTGCTTTATAATATAGTTCTAAATCAGGTACAAGTAGACCACCTTCACTTAATTTTTTTTTCATTACTTCCCTTGAAATTCTCGACCTTTTGCTGTTCCATATGAATTCTGTTGTTATTTTTTCTAGGTTATTTAAATAGTTTCTTGGGAGTCTGATTGGTATAGCACTAAATAAATAGATTAGTTTAGGGAGTATTGTCATCTTAATTATTTTCTCTCAGCCTATCCAAGAGCACTGAATGTCTTTCCAATTATTTAAATCTGACTTTATTTTTGTGGCAAGTGTTTTGTAATTTTGCTCATATAATTCCTGACTCTCCTTTGGTAGATATATTCCCAAATATTTTATACTATCGACTGTTATTTTGAAGGGAATTTCTCTTTGTATCTCTTGCTGTTGGATTGTGTTGTTAATGTATAAAAATGCTGAGGATTTATGTGGATTTATTTTGTATCCTGCTACTTTGCTAAAATTCTGAATTATTTCTAATAGCTTTTTAGCAGAGTCTTTGGGGTTCTCTAAGTATACCATCATGTCATCTGCAAACAGTGATAATTTGATTTCCTCATTTCCTACTCTAATTCCTTGAATCTCTTTCTCAGGTCTTATTGCCGAGGCTAGAGTTTCTAGTACTATACTGAAAAGTAATGGTGATAGTGGGCAACCTTGTTTCACTCCTGATCTTATAGGGAAAGGTTCTAGTTTATCACCATTACATATGATGTTTACTGAAGGTTTTAAATATATGTTCCTTATTATTTTAAGGAATAGTCCATTTATTCCTATACTCTCAAGTGTTTTTAGTAGGAATGGATGTTGGATTTTATCAAATGCTTTTTCTGCATCTATTGAGATGATCATATGGTTTTTATTAATTTGATAATTAATATGGTCAATTATACTAATAGTTTTCCTAATATTAAACCAGCCCTGCATTCCTGGTATAAGTCCCACTTGGTCATAGTGTATTATCCTGGGGATGATTTTCTGAAGTCTATTTGCTAATATCCTATTTAAGATTTTAGCATCAATATTCATTAAGGAAATTGGTCTATAGTTTTCTTTCTCAGTTTTCAATCTACCTGGATTAGGTATCAGTACCATGTCTCTGTCATAAAAGGAATTTGGTAGGACTCCTTCAATCCCTATCTTTTCAAATAGTTTACATAGCATTGGAGTTAGTTGTTCTTTAAATGTTTGGTAGAATTCACATGTAAATCCATCTGGTCCTGGGGACTTTTTCTTAGGAAGTTGGTTAATAGCTTGGTCTATTTCTTTTTCTGAGATGGGACTATTTAGACTACTTACTTCTTCCTCTGTTAATCTGGGCAAGCTATATTTTTGAAGGTATTCTTCCATTTCATTTAAGTTATCGAATTTATCGGCATAAAGTTGAGCAAAGTAGCTCCTAACTATTGTTCTAATTTCCTCTTCATTAGTGGTGAGTTCACCCTTTTCATTTTCAAGACTAACAATTTGCTTTTTCTCTTTCCTTTTTTTAATCAGGTTTACTAAGGGTTTGTCTATTTTGTTGTTTTTTTCATAGAACCAACTCTTAGTTTTATTAATTAATTCAATAGTTTTTTAACTTTCAATTTTTATTTCAATTTCAATTATTAATCTCACCTTTTATTTTTTGAATTTCAAGTTTTGTGTTTGTCTGGGGGTTTTTAATTTGTTCCTTTTCTAGCAATTTTAGTGGTAAACCCAATTTGTTGGCCCTCTCTTTCTCTATTTTATGCAAGTAGGCCTGTAGAGATATAAAACTTCCCCTTATTACTGCTTTGGCTGTATCCCACACATTTTGGTATGATGTCTCATTATTGTCATTTTCTTGGGTGAAGTTATTAATTATGTCTATGATTTGCTGTTTTACCCAATCATTCTTTAGTAGAAGATTATTTAGTTTCCAATTATTTTTGGTCTATTTTCCCCTGGCTTTTTATTAAATGTAATTTTGATTGCATTATGGTCTGAAAAGGATGCATTTACTATTTCTGCCTTACTGCATTTGATTTTGATGTTTTTATGCCCTAGTATATGATCAATTTTTGTATAGGTTCCATGAACTGCTGAGAAGAAAGTATATTCCTTTCTGTCTCCATTTAGCTTTCGCCAAAGATCTATCATATCAAACTTTTCTAATATTCTATTTACCTCTTTGTCTTCTTTCTTATTTATTTTGTGATTTGATTTATCTAATTCTGAGAGTGCAAGGTTGAGATCTCCCACTATTATAGTTTTGCTATCTATTTCCTTTTGCAGCTCTCTTAATTGCTCTTTTGAGAATTTAGATGCTGCACCACTTGGTGTATATATGTTTAATATTGATACTGCTTCATTATTGATGCTGCCCTTTAGCAGGATATAATGCCCTTCCTTATGTCTTTTAATTAGATCAATTTTTGTTTTTGCTTGATCTGAGATGAGGATGGCTACTCCTGCTTTTTTGGCTTTGCCTGAAGCATAATAGATTCTGCTCCACCCTTTTACTTTTAGTTTGAATGTCTCACCCTGTTTCAGGTGTGTTTCCTGTAAACAACATATAGTAGGATTCTGACTTTTAATCCAGTCTGCTAACTGCTTCTTCTTTATGAGGCAGTTTGCCCCATTCACATTTATGGTTAGAAAGACTAATTCTAATATGCTTGCCATCCTACTAACCCTTGCTTATGTTTTTCCCCTTTCCTTCCCTCTTACCCACCTACCCAGTATTAAACTGGTGTACACGACTTGCTTTTCACAGCCCTCCCTTTTTAGGATCCCTCCCCCACCTTAAAGATCCTCCCCTTATTTTACCCCTTTTCCTCAAAATTTCTGTATTCCCTTCCCCTTAGCTTACTCCTTCCCTTACACTTTTCAAAGAAGTGGAAGAAGTTTCATGAATATGTCTATTGATACACACTATGTTCATCTCCCTCCTTTCTTTCTCTGAGATATAATAGGTTACCTTTGCTTCTTCATGAAATGTAGTACCACCACTTTACACTTTTTTATGATATAATTTCCTTTCCACCTCTAGTTTCTAAGACAAATTGTACATATGTTCTTTACATATATATATATATATATATATATATATATATATATATATATATATATATATATATATATATATATATATATATATATATATTTGGCAGAAGTATAGTTCTCAAGATTTCTTTTTACCTTTTTAGAAATCTCTTGAGTTCTGTATTTGAAGATCAAACCTTTTATGTAGGTCTGGTTTTTTTCATCAAAAATAGATGGAATTCATTTATTTTGTTAAATGTCCCTGGAAAATGATGCTCATTCTTGCTGGGTAAGTTATTCTTGGCTGCATACCAAGTTCCTTAGCCTTTCAGAATATCATGTTCCAGGTCCTGTGTTCTTTTAATGTGGACGCTGCTAGATCCTGGGTTATCCTTATTGTGGATCCTCCATATCTGAATTGCTTTTTTCTAGCAGCTTCCAATATCTTTTCCTTTGTCTGATGGTTCTTGAACTTGGCCACTATATTTCTTGGCGTTTTGATTTTAGGGTCCCTTTCAGTAGGTGATCGATGAATTTTTTCAATGTCTATTTTACCCTCTGTTTCCAGAACGTCTGGGCAGTTCTCTTTGATAATTTCCTCGAAAATGGTGTCCAAGCTCTTTTTTTCCTCACATTTTTCAGGGAGTCCGATTATTCTCAAATTGTCTCTCCTGGATCTGTTTTCCAGGTCTGTTGTCTTTCTAGTAAGGTACTTGACATTCTTTTCAATTGTTTCAATTCTCTGGTTTTGCTTGACTACCTCTTGGTTTCTCCTTGAATCATTCATTTCTACTTGTTCCAGTCTAATTTTCAATGATGTATTTTCTTCACTCACTTTTTTTTATATCTCTTTGTAATTTTCCAATTGAGTTTTTATCTTCTATGGAATTTTTTTCCATTTTATCCATTTTATTTTTAGAGAGCTGTTTTCTTTTTCCAGCTCACTAATCCTGTTTTCCTTGGAGCTGTTTACCTTTTCCAGCTCACTAATCTTGTTTCTCAATGATTTGATTTCTTTATCCACTCTGTCTTTGAATGTATGGGATGACTTCTCCAGGCTCTCTTGCCAAGCTTCCCTTTCCTTTTCCCATTTCTCTTCCAGCTCTCTTGTGAGAGCCTTTTTGATTTCCTCTATGAGATTCTTTTGTATTGAGGAGCAGCTCATATCCCCCTTAGGGGATTCCTCTGGGGACAGTCTGTTTTTAGTCTCCTCAGTGTTTGAAGTCTGCTCTCTCTCCATACAAAAGCTGTTAATGGTTAGAGCTCTTTGAATTTTTTATTCATTTTGTCAGAGTAGGAATCAAAGAAAACAAATTGACAAGAGAAACAATAGTCTGTTTTTGGGGGGATGGGGTTGGATGGTATTAATGGGCTTCCTCTACAGACTGGGGGTAGGGCAGCAGAGAGCCACTAACAGAACAGCAATGACTGTACTGAGTCTGCGCTCTGAGGCTCTGAGAACTCACTGAGTCAGTCCAGGTGGGGGTTGGGGGCGGCTGGGTTCTGAGAGACGCTGGCTTTCTGGGGTTTTAATCTTCACCTCCAGTGTTTACACCCTCTCTGCTGCTCCTACCTTGCTGCCAAGACGGAGTATCCACACTGGGGAAAAAGTCTTTTCACAGAAAAGGCAGAGATCGTACCCCTCCCCCTCTGGTCTGAGCTGTGTGAGCTGCCTGTCTCACTCTGGTTTGCCTGCCCTCAGTCTGTGCCCAGTCTGATTGACCCTCCCCCAAGCAAACACAGAACTTTTCTGGCGACTTTCAAGGATGTCTTCTCTTGGTGATTATTTGTGGATTTCTTTCTGGGTCAAGCATTAAGTCAGAGGCTTGTCATGAAGTAAGTTCTGAGAGAAAATGATTAGCTCAAGCAGCTGTCTGCCTCCATGCCTCCATCTTGGCCGGAAGTCTCTAATTTGGTTATTAATATGGCCACTTATACTGATAGTTTTCCTAATATTGAACCAGCCCTGCACTCCTGGGATAAATCTTACTTGATCATGGTATATTATCCTGGGGATGATTTTCTGTAGTCTTTTTTGCTAATATCTTATTTAAGATTTTAGCATCAATATTCATTAGGGAGCTTGGTCTATAATTTTCTTTCTCTGTTTTCAACCTACCTAATTTAGGTATCAGTATCATGTCTGTGTCAGAAAAGGAATTTGGTAGGACTCCTTCATTCTCTATTTTTTTTTCAAATAGTTTATATAGCATTGGGGATAATTGTTATTTAAATGTTTGGTAGAATTCACATGTAAATCCATCTGGTCCTGGGGATTTTTTCTTAAGGAGTTGATTAATAGCTTGTTATATATATATATATATATTTTTTTTTTTTTCTTTTTGTGAAATGGGACTATTTAAGCAAATTACTTCCTCCTCTGTTAATCTGGGAAGCCTATATTTTTGGAAGTAGTCATCAATTTCACTTCGGTTATCAAATTTATTGGCATAAAGTTGGGCAAAGTAACTCATTATTTCTCTAATTTCCTCTTCATTTAATGGAAGTTCTCCATTTTCATTTTTAAGACTAATAATTTGATTTTCTTCTTTATTTTTTCTAATCAGATTTACCAAAGAGTTATCTATTTTATTGTTTTTTTCCTAAAACCAAGTCACAGTTTTATTTATTAGTTGAATAGTTTTTTTTTTATTTCAATGTTATTAATTTCTTTTTAATTTTAGTATTTCAAGTATAGTATTTGATTGTTTTTGTTTTGTTTTGTTTTGTTTTTGATTTGGTCTTTTTCTAGCTTTTTAAGTTGCAAGCCCAATTCATTGATCTTCTCTTTCTCTATTTTGAATAAATAAACTTCTAAAGATATAAAATTTCCCCTTATTACCACTTTGGATGCATTCCACAAATTTTTTTGTATGTTGTCTCATTGTTGTCATTCTCTTGGGTGAAATTATTAGTTGTGTTTATGATTTGCTGTTTCAGCCAGCCATTCTTTAGGATGAGATTATTTAGTTTCCAATTACTTTTTTGTCCATTTACCCCTAGCTTTTGGTGAATGTATTTTCATTGCACTCTGATCAAAAAAGAACACATTTACTATTTTTGCCTTTCTGCATTTAATGTTGAGGTCTTTATATCCTAATACATGGTCAATTTTTGTGTAGGTTCCATGAACTGCTGAGAAGAAAATGTACTCCTTTCTATCTCCATTCATTTTCTCCAAAGATTTATCATACTTAATTTTTCTAATATTCTATTCCCCTATTTAACTTCTTTCTTATTTGTTTTGTGCTTTTATTTATCTAATTCAGAGAGTGCAAGGTTGAGATCTCCTACCATTGTAGTTTTGCTGTCTAATTCTTGAAAATCTCTTAACTTCTCCTTTATGAATTCAGATGCTATTTCACTTGGTGCATATATCTTTCATATTGATATTGCTTCATTGACTATGCTACCCTTTAGCAAGAAATAATTTCCTTCCTTATATTTTTTTTAATTAGATCAATTTTTGCTTTTGCTTAATCTGAGATAAGGATGGCTACCCTTGCCTTTTTTACTTCACCTGAAGCATAATAGATTCTGCTCTAGCCTTTTACCTTTACTCTGTATATATCTCTTCGCTATAAATGTGTTTCCTGTAGACAACATATTGTAGGAGTCTGACCTTTGATCCAGTCTGCTATTTGCCTCTGCTTTATGGGATAGTTTATCCCATTCACATTTACTAAATCTGTATTTCTTGCCATCTTATTATCTTTATATTATGCTTTTCTTTTTCTTACCCCACCCAACCCTCTTTTTCCAAGTATTAAACTTATGGGCCCCACTTGTGTCACACCGCTCATCCTTTTTAGGATCCCCTCTTTGAATCTCTTCCCCTTTCTTGTAACCTTCTCTTATTACTCTTTTCCTTTTCCCTTTTCCTCTCCCCCTTTTTAATGAGGTGAGATTAAATTCTCTGTAAAACCAATATGTCAATTATTTTCTCTTTGAGTCAACTCTGATGAGAGTAAGATTCACCCAATGTTCCTCCCCCTCTCTAAATTCCCTCAGATATGATAGTTTTCCTTTGCCTCTTTGTGGGATGTAGTTTCCCCCTTTTTATTTCCCCTTTCCCCTTTTTCTGACACTATCCCCTTTCCATTTCTACTTCCCTTTTTTACGTTATATCAGTAAAATCAAATTATACATGTAGTATACTGTATACTTTTAGTATACAGTTCTCAAGAGTTCATTTTACCTTTTTCTGCTTCTCTTGAGTCCTATGTTTGGAGATCAAATTTTTTGTTTAGATTTTTTTTTTTTTTTTTTTTTTTTCCCTCAGAAACAATTTGATTTCATCTGTCCATGTTCTTCCATGGAAGAAAATAAATCAGTTTAGGTGGGTAGTTTATTCTTGGCTGCATTACAAGTTATTTTGGTTTTTGGAATATCAGATTCCAGGCCCTTCAATCATTTAATGTGGAGGCAGCCAGACCTTGAGTGATACTTATTGTAGCACATCAGTATTTGAATTGTTTCTTTTCTTTTCTTTTCTTTTCTTTTTTTTTTTTTTTTTTTTTTTTTTTTTGTTGTTGTTGTTTTTTTCTGATTGCTTGTAATATTTTCCCTTAGTCTGATAATTCTGAAATTTGGCCACAATATTCCTTGGAGTTTTTTTTTTTTTTTTTTTTTTTTAGGGTCTTTTACAGAAGGTGTTCGATGAATTCTTTCAATGCTTATTTTACCTTCTGGTTCTGTTACCTCTGGGCAGTTCTCTTTGATGATTTCCTGTAAAATACTATCTAGGTCCGTTTTTTTTTTTTTCATAATTTTTAGGATGTCCAATAATCCTCAGATTATCTCTCCTAGATCTATTTTCCAGGTCTGTCATTTTTTTCCAAATAGATATTTAACATTTTTTTCTAAGTTTTCATTTTTTGGATTTTGCTTGACTGATTCTTGATGTCTCAATGAATCATCATTCATTTCTATTTTTTCAGTTCTGATTTTTAACTTTTATTTTCTTCATTAGCTTTTTTTTTTAACTTCTTTTTGTATATGTCCAAATGAGTTTTTAAATTAATTGTTTTGTTCTATGGATTTTTTTTCCATTTCATTAAGGTTTTTTGTTTTTTTTGTTGTTGTTGTTATTGTTGTTGTTATTGTTTTTTTAGTCATTTTCTTTCTCCAATTCACAGATACTACTTTCTTGGGAATTCTTTATCTTTTCCAATTCACAAATCCTACTTTCTTGTGATTTCTTTACTTTTTCCAACTACAAATTCTGTTTCCCTGCACCTCCTGGGAATTCTTTACCTTTTTCAATTCACATTTCAGGAAATTGTTACTCTCTTACATAGCTTCTCTTTCTTTCCCCATTTTCCTTCTAACTTTTTTTTTTCCAGACTTTTAATAGTCTCTTCTAGGAGAGCATTATTTTGAGTATTATCTCTAGGCTGTTTGGTATTAATCTCCTCAGGGTTGAAAACCTGCTCTCTTTTGGATAGAAGCTATCTATTGTCCTTTTGATTCTTTTATTTTTTTTATATGCATTTTTTAAAGCCTGTATGGTCTGCCTTCAGGGCAAGGAAGTTACCAGTTTCCTCTGCAGAGCAAGGATAGGTGCCAACAGGCTGCAAAGAGCAGTGAGGTATGAGAGTGCTCTGGGAAATAGTTCCCCACTGGAAGTAATTCAGACCTGATTAGCATGGGCCAAGCTTTTGAAGTGCCCAATGAAGAGCCCCAATGTGGGGATTAACGACTAAGCTAAAGCTAGAGGCTGAGCAGCAAAAGTGTCGCTGCCCCAAGCCAAAGTTTGCCATAAGGCTGGTATTAGCAGCTAACCAGCGAATAGCCTCACACTGACTGGATGTGTGTCTACCCAGGGAAGCACAGTCGTACTGTGAAAGTTCTATTACCCCAGGCTAAGCCCCTCACTGTGCAGATTAGAGGCTGCTCTGGGCTGTGTCCCCCTATTGTGCAGATTTGTAACTGTCCTGAGGAAAAGCCCCATACTGCAGAATGGGGCTGCACAGCTGTGTTATGGTTTGTGCTTATACACTTCTGGTTTTTGGTAAGTATAGCCAGGTTCTGTTAGTTTCTGGCATTTTTTTTAGAATACTCTCTGCCTTTGGCTTTAATTTCTCTGTTGATCTGCTGTTTTGCAACCAAGGTAGAGCAATCAGCCTATGCCAGGTCATCTCTGTACTTTTTCTAACCACAAAGGCCACCCCCTCCCCTGGTCCTCTCAGTTTGCTAGCCTCTCCTATTTCCCTGTTAGTACTGCTCTGCTCTGGTCCCTCAGGACAAACCTTTTCTGACAGACTTCTAGATTATATTCTGCTAATAAATTGTACTTCTAGTCTTTGTGAATTTTACCAGTCAAGCGTTATTTTTGTGGCCGAATTTAATAATTGTTTGTGAGGGTATGAGAGGAGCTTGGAAAGTCACATGTGCCTTCTCCACCATCTTAACTCCGCCCCCTGAAACACTATTTTTCTATAAGAAAAGACAAGTATGACCCTTTCAAAAATAACAAAACAAAGCTGAAAAGTATTATGTGTACTTATACTACATGAATGGAACAGAACCAGAAAAAAATTGTACATATTAACATCAATATTGTTTAACAATTAACTATTAATGACTTACCTATTCTTAATAATACAATAATTCAAGAAAATTTTGAAGGACTAAGGATAAATAATGGTATCTACTGTCAGACAAAGAATAGACTTCATAGTTCTTTCTCTGGATGTAGAGAACATTTTCCATCATGAGTTTTTTTTGGAATTCCCTTGAATCATTGTATTGCTGACATAAGCTGTCTATCATAGTTGATAACCACACAATATTGCTATCTCCTGGTTCTGCTCATTAATTCAGCATCAGCAAAGCAAACTTTTTTTACCTTTTTTTTTTTTATTATTATTCTTGGCTTTGGGGGACTTTCTTTTTCTTTTGCAATATGGTTAATATGGAAATATGTTTTGCATGATTATATACATATAGTTACTATCAAATTGCTTGCCTTTTCAAGGAGTGAGGGAGAGAATTTGAAATTCAAAATTGCATTAAAAAAAGTCAAAATATTTGTTTACATGTAATTGGGAAGAAATAATATAAAAAGTACTTTTTAAAAAAACCAAGTTGGAGAGAAGACCAGTACCTAAGGATTATCAAATGAGAGCTCTGTATATCAAGAAATCATAAGTCTATTCAAGATCTTCCTAGATTGTGCAGTGCATTAAATTACGTGCTGAATTTAGTGTCAACGAGACCTGCATTCAAATCTGACTTCACATTCTTAGTAGCTATGTTACTCTGAGCAAGTTACTTATTTTCTTCCTATTTAATTTTCTCATTGTAAAATGAGGATAATTTATCTCACTATTGTTGTGAAGAAGAAATTAAATATTTGTAAGCACTCTAAAACCTTGAAGTATAATATACATTCTAGAATTATTTTCATTTTATTTTTAAAAAGAGGAGAATTTATCCAGTGTGAAGTCTTCTTTGGATGTTTCAAGCCTCGCTCTCCATATATAGATAAATATAGAAATAGATAGATAGATAGATAGATAGATAGATAGATAGATAGATGAATGATAGATATAGATAGATACATGCACACACATTTGTATGCAGTGTGCACTGTATATATGTACACTTACACATGCATGTATACAGGCAGGCATATATGTTTATGTATATGGGTATATGAATTTGTGTTTATGTGTGCATATATGGGTGTATATTTATATGTGTTGTGTTTTCATTATTCCTTTAATATTCCTAACATTTTTAATGCTATTATCTTTTAATTCAAAAGAATTTCATATCATTTTAAATCTTTTTACACTATTAGCATTTTAATATTTGAGGGAAACTATTGAATTTTAAGTCTTATTTAATTGCATTTTCTATAATATTATTGAGCCATCTGGCATGTCCCCTCTGACTTTCCACAGGTTGACACTCATATACACACAGAAGAGGAGCTCTCTTTTAGAGGCAAAACTCCATTGTCCTCAATTCAAATAAAGCATACAAAAGAAAGTCTGACCATGAATTTCTTCTCAGTTCTCATTCTCCATTATTTTGAGAGGACAGCAACTGTAGCTAACAAGATTGAATCCCATCATTCTTATCAGTCCCAGCCAAGAGAGTAGGTCTAGAGTTTGTTTCTTCTTTTTATCAACTCATCATCCCATTGTTCTACTTCTGTTCTGGGGTGGGAGTTAAAAGAAAGATCAAGGTATAACTTAAGGTTTATCATGTCATTCTAAAACTCTTTTTAAGAATGAACAGTATGTGACTAGAAAATCTAATAATTACTTTATTCTTCCCTTGCACCAACCATTGTGGATTAGTTCTTCCTAGCAACCAAATTATAAATCCTTTCTCAGAAATCCTTATTTCTTACAAAACTCAATTTAAAAATCTTTCTTCTATATACCATGTCTTGATCTTGGTATATCCCCCCTATCCCCATCAATATGATTTTATATTTATCTTGTATGTGGGTAATATATATTCACATATATACACATTGCTTTCTTAATAAAATGTAAGCTCTATGAGGTCATCTACTATTTCAATTTTGTATTTTCTATTTCCACATAATAAGAGCTTTATAAAAGTTTTGGGGTGGATTTTCCCTCTCCAACTTCCCTACTTCCATTCCCACATACTCACATCTTCTCCCCATCTCCCACTTTCAGGCACTTTATGGAGAACATGGAATCTACAAGGCAGTAGAAAAACTCATAGCAAATCCACTGGGAAATCCGAGTTCTCACCTTCTGAATCCTCTCTCAAAGTCATAACTTAAATATATATACATCATGAGCACTTGCTACAGTAAGTTCTCCTATCTTGTTCAGAAATTCATATATGTTCTACACATTTATCATATTGGGCAGCATTGCACATGGTTCTTAAGTAATAAAAGTCATTCACAGACACATTCTATTCTTCCACAGTCATCTCAATCTTTACTGCTAATTCTACAGTGAAGCATATCAATTGTTTTCTTTTTTCTTTTATATTTTTTCTCAATTACATAAACAGTAATTTTACATTTCTTTTATTTTGAATTTTCAATTCCAAATTCTCTTCTTCTCTCCTTCCTCTTCCCCTTCTTTGAGAAGGCAAGCAATGTGATATAAATTATACATGTACAGACATACAAAATAATAGAAAACTTCAAAAACCAAAAGAAAAATAATGTAAAAAAGAAGAAGAAATTATGTTTTGATTTGGATCCATTGTAGCTCCTCCCATCCAGATGCTACTGTTACCAGCCACGTCTAATTTAACCAGGCCTTTAGAAGATCTCTGGCCACTGTCTCACACAGTGGTTTTTTAACCAGTCTTACCTCAATCAGATTCACAGAGTTCCCGAAGACAGCTGCATGCAAGCTCAAGATCTTTATTCCATGTGTTCACATCCTGCCCCTACCTGACCTCCTACTGACTCTTAGTGAACTCCCCAATGAACTCCCAATGAACTCATAACAAACTCTACCTACTTCCTGGTACCCACTGCTTATAGGGTCTAAGCCAATTAGAGGAGGAGGCATCTCCCATTGATGATGCTATTTCAATGCGACCAGAGCTTCTGCTCACGAGGCAGTCCCCACTGTTCACAGAAAACCGTATCTGGGAATCTCAGGCTTCAGGGCCCTTGTATATTCCTGATTGCACTTTCTGAGATTCTTCTTCAGCCCCTTATAATCCATCAATCACTTCTCTGGAAGTAGATGACATTTTAAATGATTAAGAAATTCAGAATTTTCTCAGATCATGTATTACTGAGAACAGCTAAGCCAGTCATAGGTGATCATTGTAGGATATTGCATTTATTATATACATTGTTCTCATGGTTTTACTCACTTCCTTTTCCTTTAAGCTTCAGAGCTAATAGTGAAATTGTTTGTTCAAATGCAATTCATTGTTTTATAGTCTATTGATCATAGCTCCTAATTGCTCTCCAGAAAAGTTGTACTAGTTCACAACTCTAGCAACAGAGCATTAGTGTCCCAATATTTCAACATCACCTTCAAAATTTATCTTATTTTTCTGTAATATTAGCTAATCTGATAGGAAGTGATATATCAGAGTTACTTTAATATGCATTTATCAAATCAATAGATATTCTGGGATTTTTTTTTCCATTATGACTATAGATACCTTTGATTTCTTCTAAAAACTGTCTATTCATATTTTGTTTTATTATTGTTAATCTGTTAAAGAAAAGCACATTCTGGGTGAATTAAAACAAATATTTTCAATTATTGAATGATTATATAATGAAACAAACAGAACCAGGAATACTTTGTACACAATAACTGCAGGAACGTGCAATGATAAACTATGAAAGATGTGGTTCTTCTCAGTGATTCAGTGATGCAAGAGAATCCTAATAGATTTTGGATAGAAGATGCTACCTGCATACAAAAAAAAAAAAACACTATGGATATTGAATGGATATTGAATATAAAACTTCTGATCTTCTGGGTTTTTTCCTCTTCCATAATTTTTCCCATTTGTTCTGATTTTTTTTTCTCCCAACATGTTCTTAAAGCAATGTGTATAAAAAATAAATAAATAAATAAATAAATAAATAAATAAATAAATAAATAAATAAATACACTTTTAAAAGGGCTGGGGGAGGGGAGGAGATCCACCAGACTGAGAGGCTTCAACTTTATAAGAGTAGAATTATTTTTTTTTATGTTCTTATGTGAAAAAAGAAACATTTGAAATTCAGGGATAAGTCAAATTTGGGGATAATTTTGTCATGTTTAACAAAAACAAAAACAAAAACAAAAACAAAAACAAAAACAAAACAAAACAAAACAAACAAACAAAGGAACAAACAAAAACAAATCCTTTGATAGCAGGAGGGATTGGTAGGGAAAAGCCTTTAGTTACTAGCCCTCTCACAGAATGTTTTAATGGACTAACCTTGTTTCTGTGACCTAGAAAGTGATAAATGAGAGGATGGTGATTCAGAGAAAATTTGTAAAACTCTACTCCTGATAATCCAGATTCCAAAATAAACCAAATAGTAATCATAACAACTCATTTTTGTTTTCTTCTTCTAATCATCTCATATTTAAATGAGCTTTTCTGAATTCCTGAAAAATCTATCTTTTCTTGGTATCAGAATTATCATGATAGCTACCTTAGTGCTATCTTTTTCATTTTCTGTTTATTACACCAGATAATTTCAATAATAAGCAAGAATTGTTTGATGGTACATGTGTGAGGAGATGATTTATTTCCAGTGCCTTCTATAGTATTTTATAGAGTAAGCAAATAATAAATGTATAAATCAGGTACAAATCTGGAAGACTTCTAATTTCAAAGATTTGACTGTTCTTCATCAGAGCTGGCTGTAATGACTACAAACATTTATCATTTTTTAATATTTATTTTAACTATTACTAGATAATATTATGATTTAAAGGAATCTTTTCTTTGTACAAGCACTATGCCTATCACAATGTGCTCTGAAGCTATATACAGTTATAGTATCTAAAATATTTGAGGATAGTGGTTTGAATTCAATTGTCTCTTCTGTCTCATAACTCTTTAACCCAAGTGGCTTTTCTCTAATTTATTTTCAAAGGACTTTTGTCTCTTCTTTTAAAAATCTCATTTCATTATAATCTTCTTTTTATAGGTAAAAGGGAAATCCTAAGAACCTTAATTAATTTTAGATTCTTCCATGAACTATTACTAACATAAAATACTATAAAACATGATATATTGTTAGGATTACTAAGTGAGAACTGAGGTTGTCTGGACAGTGACAAGGTGAGAATTCAGGTTTTCTGGACAATTACAAGGTGAGAACTCAGGTTGACTTGATAGAAGGAGCAAGCCCATTGGCTGAAGTGGTTCTTCCCAGAAGCCCTTGCATTATTCCACGCCCATTCTCTGGGAGGATAAAAAGAGACAGCACTGGGCGCAGAGAGCAGATCGGCCTGGAGAAGGATAAGAGCTGGAGGAGATTCAGAGCCAGGATTCAAGAAGAAGACTCTCTGCATTACATCAGGCCTGACGGGGCTCTCTGCAGGAAGGGAAGTCACTTCTTTGGACAAGAGTTAACAGCAACTGCCTGGAGACAACGGTTCGTTACAGGAAGAAGAATCTGTCTGAGAGATTTGAGTAGACACAGCAGATCTCTTCCCAGAGAGAGATCCAGCAGCTTCTGGAGACGACAGCACGTTACATTTGGCGCCCAACGTGGGGCAAGGACTTTTGCTTATCCTGACAAGAGGAGCTAGACCAGACCTTCGCAATTTGGCACCCAATAGGAACAGACACGGTCCTGATTCCAGTGAAAAAGCCTCCCATCCAGATCTCAGTCTCTCTGACCCAGAACCGTGAGTAACGAGGAAACTTTGTTAAAGATTAAGTGAGTGTGCTAATAGATAAATAAGGAACTTGTTAAGGGCTAAACCAGCAATCTCTTATAGTGAAATGGGGCAAACACCTTCTGTTCAAGGAAAATGTTTAGAGAGCATCATCAAGGTTATGAAAAGCCAAGGCTTGATTATAATTTTAGAGGAAATTACTGAACTTTTAAGAACTGTGAAGGTCATATGTCCTTCTTTTTCTCTGGAAGAAGAATTGGATCCAGATGAGTGGAGATTAGTAGGAGAGCAATTAGGTGAACACTACAATTGTCTTTGTGACATTTTACCCTTTGGTTCCAGACCAAACTCAGTTTCCAAAGATACAATTCATACCTACAATTTAATCCAAATGGCTTTAAACAATGTTATTCTAAAGGAAGAGATGAAGGAACAAAATGGGGAGGTGTCAACTAAACTAGGTGAAAAGGATGAATCAGATAACAATGAAGTTAAGTACAATTCTGAGCAACAGCAACAGGAGCACCTCCCATCTCCTCCCTCAATTAACCCTTCATGGGTGGAGCAAGAAGAAGGAGAGGAAGAGGCAGAAACACAAACAGAATTGCCTGTGAAGCAGCCTAAGCCTATGACAAGATTAGAAAAAGCATTGGTTAAAGCTAAGAGAGAAGGACAGGATATAAGTGATTTTATACATGCATATCCTGTGATTGAAAATATTGATTCTGTAGGTCATAAAATGAAAAGATATGCACCTTTAGATTTGAATAAAATTAAGGATTTGAAAAAAGGTTGTACCCTTTATGGGGCTACATCAGCTTATGTCAAAATGTTACTAGATGGTTTGTCTTATGAAGTCCTAACCCCGAATGATTGGAAATCCATAGCAAGGACATGTCTGGAACCTGGAGAAAATTTATTATGGCTTGTGGAATTTCATGAATTATGTAAAATTCAAGTCAGATGCAATTTGGAATTAGGAGTTAACACACAATTCACTTTTGAGCACTTAGCTGGTGAAGGTCAGTATGGAGAGAATTCGGAACAGATTAATTATACCATGACAATATATGAACAAATTGCTAAGGCTGCAATAAAAGCTTGGGGTGTCCTTCCTGGACAGAAAGATCGCAGAGAGGCTTTCACTAAAATACAGCAAGGTCCCAATGAACCTTTTGCAGATTTTGTGGGACGTTTGCAAACTGCTGTCAAAAGAACTATTGGAGAAAATTCAGCTACAGAAATAATGACCAGACATCTGGCTAAAGAAAATGCCAATGAGATTTGCAAAAGAATTATATGGGGATTAGACAAAGATGCTCCTTTAGAGGAGATCATAAGACGCTGTGCTACAGTGGGAACAAATGCTTTTTACACCCGGACAATGATGAATGTGGAAAGACAGGGTCCCTCATGGCAAGGGCCTTCTAGAGAAACTCGGCGATGTTTTCAATGTGGAAAAATTGGACATCTAAGAGCTCAGTGTAGGTATGGAGATACAGTGAGAAGACAGGGTGAGAGAAGACCTAAAACCCCATGTCCAAAATGCAACAGAGGACTCCATTGGGCATCAGAGTGTAGAATAATTCAGGGAAATGGGATGAGGGGCCCAGGTCCAGGGCCCCAGGCAAAAAAGACTTGGGGCATGATGGCAGCTGATGTTACACCCAAAGAACCTTTAGAAGGCCAGGACTCTGATTTAATCAACCAGAAGAAAAGCAATCACATGGCAGAAAGGGATTACCCAATCAGTCAACCAAAAGGCAATCATATTGCAAAAATGGATTACACTTGGGGAGAATACAGGCCTTTTAAACCAACAGGGCTGTGTCCAGTGCAAACAATTCCAATGTAATTGCCAGATGATGAGAAGAGATTTAGAAAGTGGTAAATAGAAGGTAATTAGATAGGTTAAATGCCTGGGAGAGAGGGTTTGCTTGTATTTCTTCAGCAGGAGAAGGAATCAGATGGGTGCCAACGAGTCATATTCGCCTTGTCCATCAGAGAGAGACAGAAAAAGAGAAAGACCTCAAAATAAAGGAGAAGATCTAAGAAACATCTTACACCGAAAGAGCATGGCTAATAAAAAGACTGTTAAAGAACTTTAAAAACCAGCAGGAATCATTGGACTTCCTCACACAAGATGAGACTAATGGACAATGGACTTATGGACATTTATAAATTTTCAATTTATGATTATGTTATATACTTCTAGCATGTGTTACGTTACTATGTTACTATGTACTTATGTAATTTATGTAATTATCTGTAATACTTCCCATATTGATGGATTTATGTTTCAAGGTCATTTATGTAATTATGTGTAATACCTTCCATATTGATGGATTTATGTTTCAAGGTCATGACTGTCCTATGTTCTAAATCAAAAGAAAGGGGGAGATGTTAGGATTACTAAGTGAGAACTGAGGTTGTCTGGACAGTGACAAGGTGAGAATTCAGGTTTTCTGGACAATTACAAGGTGAGAACTCAGGTTGACTTGATAGAAGGAGCAAGCCCATTGGCTGAAGTGGTTCTTCCCAGAAGCCCTTGCATTATTCCACGCCCATTCTCTGGGAGGATAAAAAGAGACAGCACTGGGCACAGAGAGCAGATCGGCCTGGAGAAGGATAAGAGCTGGAGGAGATTCAGAGCCAGGATTCAAGAAGAAGACTCTCTGCATTACATCAGGCCTGACGGGGCTCTCTGCAGGAAGGGAAGTCACTTCTTTGGACAAGAGTTAACAGCAACTGCCTGGAGACAACGGTTCGTTACAGGAAGAAGAATCTGTCTGAGAGATTTGAGTAGACACAGCAGATCTCTTCCCAGAGAGCGATCCAGCAGCTTCTGGAGACGACAGCACGTTACAATATATCAACATAGTTAATTTTCATTCTTTTTGCCCTCTCATTACTCAATTGATGCCAATTCTTCACAAATCACCTTCTTCATGGGCTGCTCCCTTATCTAAATTACCTAGATCACCTGTTAGGAAACCTTTGAGGAACTCTCTTGCTTCCTTTAATTAGAGAAGTGCATCTTCAGGTTAAATCTCATGCTTTCCAAATATACTTGCATTTTCAATAAATGAAAAGTACATTTATTGTGTCAAAAGTTATGTTCATTCAGTTATTTTCTTTTAAACCTGGCGGCCAAATGGAGGTAACTGTGTTTTAGTGTTAACCTTTAAAAGGATTTGAAGACATGGTACTTTGAATAATGATTCTGTATTCTGATAATTGCCATCAGATTCTACATAATTACTTTCAGAAAGGAAAACAACAGTCTATTTTTCTTGTAGTTAAAATTATTCCATGCTTCTGCCAATATAATAGAATAAAGAATTTATGTTGGAAGAAACTTCAACAGACTTAGTCAAATCCATATCTGATAAAATTTTTTAAATGTGTCTTACTATAATAGACACATTTTATATAAATTGGATAACTTCACTCCTAATTACTATATTATATATTATCACATCTGATGGAGTTACAAAAATTTAATTTCTTATTTCATGAATTTCCTTTTTTTTTTTTTTTTTTTTTTTTTTGGTGAGGAAATTTAGAGACAAATAGATTTAAGTTATTTGCCAAAATTGCATTATGGGCTATCTCATAAAAATCAGGGTAGAATGTAAGTGTCTTAATGCCAGTTTTCTTCCAAATATGCCATAGTGCCTCTATAATTACTTTATTCTCTATTTGTCACTTCAAAAGGAAAATTTGAAACAATCAATTTAAAAATAGGAAGAAAACTTTTACAATCTGACTTGCTCTTGTTGAGTTCTTCTCATAGCTCCTTTTATGTATGTATTGATAGCAGTTAGTAAATTATAAGGAAAAGATAGCTCCTCTGCATTTTAATTTGTAGGATCACATCTTAAATATTGTGTTCTGTTCTGAATGTCTTGTGATTGGAAAGACAGCAAATAGAAGAAGTTAAGTAAGAGAGCAGGACACTTAAGTTCATGCCTTAGAAGGACTGGGTGAAGAAACTGGAAATGTTTAATTCAATGATGACAAGAGTGAATAGAAAACAAAAACTTTCAAAAATATGAGGATTTTCATATAGGAAAAAGGCATATATGTAACCTCTTTGAGGACAAGGATTACTTTTGCATTCCTATACATAACTAATGTTACCTCAATACCTGGGATGATTGATAAATATATATTAACTGTTTACCTTACACAGTGTTAGTTACCTCCTAGCAGCATATGAGCAAATTGCTTCTGCTGCTATCAAAGCATGGTACACCCTCCAGGAGGACAAGATAAATGGGAAGCCTTCATTAAAATTCTACAAGATCCAAATGAAACTTTTGCTGATTTTATGGGATGTCTTCAGACAGCTGTCATATGAACCATTGGTGAAAATGCAGCAACGTAAATTATAAGACAACTTGCTAGAGAAAATGCTAATGAAGTTTGTAGAAGAATTATACTAAGATTAAACAAAGATGCTCCTTTAGAGATCATAAGATGCTGTGCCACAATGGGCACAAATACCTATTATACCCAAGCTTTGATGCAGACTTTTCATGATTTTAGCTTCTAATATTATCAGCTCTTTAAGGAACTGCAAGAGAAAATGAGAAAGCATCCAGTTAAGATTTATATCCTGCATGTCCATTCTCACAGTGGACTTCTAGGTCCTATTTTTTATAGAAATTCAAAGGCAGATACCCTTCTGACTATGTTAGCCAATACTCTGTTATTTCCTGCACCCAAGAATCTCATTCTAAATATCATTAGGTCACTCGAGCTTTACTTTGCAATTTGGGATAACAAAAGAGGAAGCTAGGAGCATAGGAAAAGCTTGTACAGCTTGTTTTCCTTTCCACACTCCTATGCTCCCTCCAAGGAAGAACCCTCGTGGTTTAAAAACCAATGAAATTTGGCAAATGAATTTGACCCATTATAAATCCTTTGGTTGTCTGTCTTTTTCCATGTCATAGCAGACGCATTTTCAAGATTTACTTTTACAATACCAGCAGCACAAGAGACTGCCCAAGAGATCACTGAATTCCTTATACAAGCTTTTGCAATTATGGATGTGCCACAAGCAATAAAAACAGATAATGGATCTGTATATACTTCTAAAGATTTTGTCCACTTTTGTGTACAGTTTCAGATTTTATACACCACTGGCATACCTTTTAATCCTCAAGGACAGGCAATAATAGAGAGGAAAAACAGAGAGATCAAGATACTTCCCCAAAAACTAAAGAAAGGGGGAGCCACGGGTAACCTTAGGGAACTTTTGAGTTTAGCTCTTTATACTATTAATTTTTGAATTTTGATAAAGGTGCACTGGCTCAGGCAGAGAGGTTTTATAACCTGCCAGAAGGAGAGTGTCCAGAGCGAGCAGCTCCACTATCTTTAAATAATCTCCAGATGATGTGGAGAGATCCAGAAAGTAGTGAATGGAAGGAACCAGATAGGTTAACTGTTTGAGGGAGAAAGTTTACTTGTATCTCTACAGATGGAGAAGGAATCAGATTGGTGTCAACGAGACATATACACCTTGTCCATTAGAGAGAAAAAACCCTTGAAACAAAGGAAAAAACCCAAGAAACATCAGGTGGTTCCATCACTGACTGTGCCCCCCCACTGAAAGAGCATGGCAGTTATGGCAATTGACTCATGAACATAAAAAATTGTAGATGAGACTGTTGTGGGATTCAAAATCTGCAGGAAACATTGGATTCCCTGACATATGAAGTAATGGACCATAGATTATTTTTGTTACATCCAAGAATACTGATAAAGGCATATCTCCTTGCTTTAATAGGAAAATAAATCTCAGATTTTACTATATATCACCAATCCTCCCAAATTATAAGATAACATTAATTACTAATGTCATATATTTCTTCTTTCTTAATTGTCATTTTTTAAGTATGATAAAACAATTATACACATATTGAAAACATCTGGCATGCTATTAGGCATAAGTAACAAAAGGTTTTGCAAGTTATATTTCTTAATGGATTCCATCTAAATCATCTATGATGACTGTGCCATTAACTTAGAGAACAGACAATAAGCATATTTGATTTAAATGACTAAAATTTATACAAATTCAAAGGCCTAGAAACTGTCTTAAAGTCCAAATAATAGATTAGGCATCTTATATTGTAAGGCTTAGTTGACTTGGAACAAGGAGGAAGTAGAAAACTATTTTGTCTCTATTTTCAGAAATACTCAGTTATTTCCAATATATATAGTTCTTTCAAACATTAGAGCTGCATTAGACTGCTATATAGCATGAAGAAGACAATTTTGATTTTTACTAAGATGTCTATACATACTTTCATTTGCTAATGTGCCCTCCCAGAGCATTTGGGTAGCACTTGAAAATAACGCATTTCCATGTCTTAAAGAGAACATGAAATTATTTCTGTTTTATTTTCATGAAAATTTAAAAATGCTTAGTAAATTTGGAGAGTGATTGAATTTTCTACTTGATGCTTCTTAATTGTCATTTTCTGATTTAATTAATTTTTAAATGACCATAAATATCTGTTTATGTTCTTTGATTTGATTCATAGCTCAACCTTAAAAATATAAATTAAATTTAAAATAACATTTCAACCAGCTTCAACCCAAACATTACAAAACGGCTAAAACTGGAAAGAAAATATTGAAAATTAGTCCATTTAGAAATCAATATGCTAATGTGTGCTTATTATTGCTTCTGTTTATATGGTAAATTACCTTTTATGAAGAATTGGAGCATGAGGGAAGAGTTAAAAGAGAAACTTTATGCATAGTAGATGCTTAATAAAACATGAGTACAACAAAGAATCAACTCTCCAGCAAAACTAAGCACTATCTTTCAGGGGAAAAGATAAACATTCAATGAATAAGGGCTTTTTAATCATTTCTGATAACAATCTGATCTGAAAAGAATATTTGATCTCCAAATATAAGACAAGAGAAACATAAAAAAGAAAAGAAGAAAAATATTTGGATTTAAAAAAAAAAAAGCTTTTTTGTTTTTGTTTTTTTCTGGTTATATATATGTATTAATTTTAGTACACATTTTTTATAAATCATATTTGGAGAGGAAAATCAGAATAAAAGGTAAAACCATGAGAGGATAGAAAAACAGAAGAAAATGGGAGGGGGAAGTTAACATGGCATATGTTGATTTACATTCATTCTCTATAGTTCTTTATGGATGCAGATAATATTTTCCATCCAAGGTTTATTGGGATTGTCTTGAATAATTGAATCACGGAGAAGAATAAAATCTTTCGTAGTTCATCATCACACAATCCTTCTGGTACTGTGTGAAATGTATTTCTGGTTCTTGTTTTGTTCAGCATCAGTTTCAGGCTTTTCTAAAATCAGTTTGTTCACCATTTTGTATAGTACAACAATATCCCATTACATTTAGATGTTATAAGTTATTCAGCTATTCACTAATTGATGTGCATCTAATCATTTTCCAAATGTTAGCCACCACAAGAAAGCTGCCACAAACATTTTTGCACAAGTGTGTCCTTTTCCATCTTTTAAGATTTCATTGAGATGCAAGACCTATTAGTGGCACTCCTGGATAAAAGGGTTGGCACCTTTATATTGCCCTTTTAACATAGTTCCCAATTGCTCTCCAAAATGGTTGAATCATTTAATATCTCTATCAACAATACATTAGTGTCACAGTTTTCCCACATCGCTTTGATTATTTATCAATCTCTTTTTTCTGTTATCTTAATCTGAAAGGTGAAGTGGTACCTCAGAGTTGTTTTAATTTGCCTTTCCCTAATCAATAGTGATTTAGAGTGTTTTTATATGAACATAGAAATCTTTAAATTTATCATCTGAAAATATTCATTTTCTTTGACCATTTCTCTTTTGGGAAATGACTTTATTCGTATAAATTTGACACAATTCTTTATGTATTTTAGACATGAGATGCTTATCAGAAACACTGGCTATAAAATTTTCCCCAGCTTTATACTTTAATTTTAATCTTGTTTGTGTTGGTTTTCTTTGTGCAAAACCTTTTTACTTTAAATGTAATCAAAGTTGTCCATTTTGTCTTTCATAATGTTCTTTAGTTCTTCTTTGGTCATAAATTCCTTCCTTCTCCACATATCTGATAGGTAAATTTTAGTATGGGGTGTGAGATGAAGGACTATGCCAAGTTTTAACCTTAGTTTCCACTTATCCCAGCAAGTTTTGTGAGTTTTTATCCCACTTTGAAGTTAGGCGCTTATTGAATAATAGATTATAGATAGGCTTTAATGATCATGCATTAATTAATCTATTCCACTGATGCATCATTCCATTTTTTAGACAGTACCAAATACAATTTGACAAGGCTTCTTCTTTACATATATTTTCCACATAGTTTACCTAGTATTGGAATTATTTTTTCTTGAAATGTTTCATGGAATTCTCTTGTAAATTCATCTGCCCCCTGAAGCTTTTTTTTTCTTAGCTAGTTCATTGATAGTATGTTCAATGGGCCTATTTAAGTAATGTATTTACTCTTCTATTAATCTGGGACATTTATATTTTTGGAAGTCTTAATCCATTTCAATTAGATTGTCAGATTTAATGACTTGACAGCTGAGCAAAATAGCTGCTAATTAATTTTTATTAAATATTTTTTTTTACTTTCAAAATATATGCATAATTTCAACATTTATCCTTGCAAAACTCTGTCTCTCAAATTTTCCCTCCCTTTCCCTGCCCCCTCCTTTAGACAGAAAGTAATCCAGTATATATTAACATGTTCAATTTATTATTCCACAATTATCATGCTGAAAAAGAAAAATTAGATCAAAAAGGGGAAAAATGAGAAAAAATTTAAGCAAACAACAGAAAGAGTGGTAAATACTATATTATGATTGTATTGTATTGTGAAAATACTATGTTGTGATTCACATGTCATCCCCAAAGCTCTCTTTCTGGATGCACATCACCTTCTTCATCACAAGACTATTGGAACTGGCCCAAATCATCTCATTGTTGAAAAAAGTCATGTCCATCAGAATTGATCATCATACAATCTTGTTGATGCTGCTATGCTCAGTGACCTCTTGATTCTACTCACTTCATTTAGCTTCATGTAAGTCTCTCCAGGCCTTTGACATCATGCTGCTGATCATTTTTTATAGAACAATAATATTACATAACATTCGCATACCATAACTTATTCAGCCATTCTCCAACAAATGGGCATCCATTCAGTTTCCAGTTCCTTGCCACTACAAAAAAGGTTTTTTTTCACTTGTGAGTCCCATTCCCTCCTTTATGATCTCTTTGGAATATAGACCCAGTAGACATACTGCTGGATGAAAAGGTATGCATAGTTTAACATAGCTCCTAATTATTGCTTTAATTTCTTTTTCATTGGTACTAAGATCACCCTTTTCATTTTTGATGCTGATTAATTTTTGTTTTTCTTTTTCCTTTTTCCAATCAAATTGACTAAAGGTTTATCTACTTTTTCATTAAACTAACTCAGTTTTATTATGAGTTTCAGAATTTCCAAATTGATATTTAATTGTGGGGATTAATTTGCTTGTTTTCTAGCTTTTTTAGTTGTATATCAATTCATTGATCTTCTCTTTCACTATTTTTTCACATAAATATTTAGAGATTTATATATCCCATAGTTTTAGTAAGTTGTCTCATTATTGTCATTTTTTTTGGATGAAAATGTCAATTGTTCCTATGATTTGGTTTTTGACCCACTCATTTTTTTAGAATTAGAGCATTTAATTTATAATTTTTTGTTTTATTTTTTTCTGACCCATTGTTTAATATGTTTTGTTGCATCAAGATCTAAAAAGAAATCATTTACTATTTCTGGCTTTCTGCATTTGATTTTGAGATTTTTATGCCCTAATTCTTGGTCAATTTTTATGTAGGTGTCATGTACTACTGAGAAAAAAACCTTTATTTCTTTCTGTTTATATTAAGTTTTCTCCAGTGTTTTATCATATGTAAGTTTTCTTAGGATTCTATTAACTTCCATAGTTTCTTATTTCTTTTGTGGTTACCAACTTCAAGTGGGGGAGGTTGTTTATTGTCTATTTCTTCCTGTAATTAGCTTAATATCTTCTCTAAGTATTTGGATGCTCTACCATTTGGGATACATGCATTTAGTATCAATACTAATTCATTGTCTATAGGACCATTTAACAAGATATAGTTACATTACATCTATTTTTGCTTTTGCTTCAAGATCATTATCCCTACTTTTTTTTTAATTTCAGATGAAGTATAATAGATTGTACTCCACTCTTTTACCTTTACTCATTTCGTATATATCACTCTGCTTTAAAATTTTAAATTTCTGATAAACAAAATTTTGTAGGATTCTAGCTTTTAATCCAGTCTGCTATTTGCTTCTATTATATGGCAGAATTCATCCCATTCACATTCACAGTTAAAATTATTAACTCTGTATTTTCCATCATATTATTTTCCCCAAGATATACTTTTATCTTTTCTTTCCCCCTTTCCCTCCTCCCCCATATTTTGCTTCTCACCAGCACCTCTCTCAAACAGCCATCTTTTTTTACTACTCATACCTTTTCCCTTCTACTTCTATTCCTCCTTCTTTTAGCCTCCCTCTTTCCTTTCCCCTTTCTTCTCTTAGTTCCTTAAAAGGGGTAAGACAAATTTCTCTGTAAGATAAATATACATGATATCCTCTCTTTGAGCCAAATCCAGTGAGATTTAGGTGCATACAGCACTCATCCACCTCCCTTCATTCCCTCAATTATAATAGGTCTTTTTTGCCCCTTCATGTGATGTAATTTACTTCATTTTACCTCCCTTTTTCTCATCATCCAATATAATCCCCTTTCCACCTCTAGTGTCTTTGTATATCATCACAATAAAATCAAGTTATATCTACATCCGTAAGTGTATTCATAAAAGTGAGTTAAACTTATCTTCCATATAGGGGATGTAAAGTTTTAACTTTTAAAAGAAACAGATTTCTTCTTTCCTTTTTACCTTTTTTATGCTTCCCTTGAATTGAGTAATTGAAGATCAAATTTTCTGTTCAGCTCTGATATTTTCATTAGAAATAAGTGAAATTCACCTAATTCTTTAAATGTCCATCCTTTTTTCCCCCCTGAATTATAATGCTTAATTTTGCCGGGTAGTTGGTTCTTGCTGTAATACTAGTTCCTTTGACCTTTTGGAATATCATATTCCAGGCTTTTCCATCCTTTAAAGTGGAAGCTACTTCATCCTGGGTAATCCTGCTAGTGGTTCCTTGATATCTGAATTGTTTCTTTCTTGCTTGCCTATTTTCTCCTTGATCTGATAAGCCTAAAATGTAACTACAATATTCCTTGAAGTTTTCCATTCTGGCATCTCTTTCAGGAGGTATATGGTTAATTATTTCAATGGCCATTTAACCCTCTGATTCTAAGAAAACGGGGCAGTTTTCCTTTATGATTTCCTGAAAGATATTGTCTGGGCTTTTTTTTTTTTCTTTTCTTTTTTTTTCATTATGGCTTTCATTTCATGTCCATTAATTCTTAGATGGGCTTTCCCGGATCTATTTTCCAAGTAACTTGTTTTTCCCATGAGGTAGTCTACATTTTCTTCTGTTTTTTTTTTTCCTTTGATTTGAGTGATTTTTGATATCTCACTGAGTCATTTGCTTCCATTTGTTCAATCCTAATTTCTAGTGAATTGTTCTATTCAGTTAGCCTTTTTTATCTCCTTTTGCTTTTGGCCAATTGAACTTTAAAATTAGTTGTTTGTTTATTTTTTTCCAATTTCATAAATTCTGTTTTTTCAGTGAGTTGGATTTTTTTCCATTTCATCAAATCTATTTTATAAAGAGTTATATGTTTTTTCCCTTTCCCTAAATCTATTTTTAAGGAATTTTCTTTAGATAATTTCTGTTTCATTTCCCAGACTCTTCTACAAAATTCTTATTTCTTTTCTCCATTTTTCTAACTCTCTTTTAAAATCTATTTTTAATTCTTCCAAGAGAGACTTGTGAGATAGAGACCAACTTTTATCACCCTTTGGGGCTTCATCTGTAGATGACTTGCCTTTAGTGTCCTCAATGTTTGAGTTCTGCTGTTCTCTGTCTCTATAAAAGCTATCTATGGTCAGAATTATTTTTCTTTTTTTGCTCATTTTTAGAGGTTGAGGTCTGCTCTTAGGGAAAAGGGGAGATTGTCCCAAGCTTTCTCTACAAGCAACACCTTCACATTTGCACTGGGATTGGTGCTGCTGTCATCTTTCCTGTGCTGGGTGAGCATGGCTGTGTCTTGCCTTATACTGGTGCTCAGGAGCTTTTATTTGCCTTCTGTAGTTGACTTGGATGTCTCACAACCAATCTGCTGATCCACTGGCTTCTGAACCAGGATAGAGTACCCAATGCTGTATTTTGGCCAAGAGGCTCTTGATATATTCCCTCAGTGTGTTGATACCACACCACACTGTGTCTCTATGCAGGGCATGCATTTGACTACTGCCCTGCAACCACCTACCTGATTGAAACAGACTTTTTCTGAAGTTCTTCCAAAATATCTTCTGCTAGAAATTTGTTGTACTCCAAACATTTGTGGGTTATGTTACTCCAAAACCCATTCAGAGGCTTCATTTGATGTTGATCTGAGGGAAGCCAGGAAGAGCTCAGACAAAGAATTGTCTATTTTCTGCCATATTGGCTCCACCCCAATCCAATCATTTTATAAAGTATTTTGAATCTATATACAAAAATTTATTAAACGGTGTCTACCCTTTAACTAAGAGATACTTCTATTTTTTTTTCAAAAAACCAACAAAGAAAGAAGAAAAAGAAAGAAAGAAAAAACTCTACATATTGCTATATATTACTTTATGGTGAAAATAAAAACTAAAATGGCTTCCATAAATTGAGCATGGCAAACTAATTATCATATGACTATAATGTAATTATTTTATGCTCTAAGAAATGATGAAAGACAAAATTTCAAATAAATCTGGGAAGAATTATATGTGATGATGCATAAATAATTCAGTAGAACCTGGAAAAAATTACACAATAAACATAATCTTAAAAATAAAAAAAACACTTCAAAACACTAAAGAACTCTATACAAAGACAAATCACAAAGTACCAATGAGGAAACACACTATCTCCTGATAGAGAGATAATAAAGTTATAGCCCTTCAAATTGTTAGGCAAACAATCTATCAAAGGATTACTTTGTAGGATAATTGGAAATGCTCATGATAAACATTTCTTTTTAAAGACAGTTTTATGTATGGTACAAGCATATTAAAAAATTCTTACAGTGACTTGTAATAGAAGGGAGCATGCTGAATTATGGGACCCTGCCTAGAGGGGGTTCCGAGGTTACCTAGATCCTTGATGCACAATAAGTTTTCTGCCACATTGCAGAACCAACCTTGTTGAGCAAGGAGCATTAATTTGTCATCTTGAAACAGAGGCATTTTCCATCCAAAGATCTCTACTGAGAAGAACCAAGTCTTTCAAAGTTGATTATTGAACAATCCTGCTGTTATTGCATACAATTTATTCCTGGTTGTATTTATTTTTGTTTAGCATCAGTTTATGTTAAGTTTTTCAATCCTTTTTTAAAATCAGCTTTAAAATTCATCATTTTTTTTACAGAACATTAATACCTTCACATCCCACAACTTATTCATCCATTCCCCAATTGATGGGCAGCTATTCATTTTTCAGTACTTTACTTTGCACATGTGGGTTCTTTTTCCTCTTTTGCATGTAGATCCAGTAGTGGCATGGCTGGGTCCAATAATATGCACAATTTTATAGCACTTTCAACATAGAAACACATTGCTCTCCAGAATGATTGGATCATTTTACAACTGCATCAGCAATTTCATTAATATATTGTTTTCCCTCTTCCCCTCCAACATTTTTCATTATCTTTCACTGTCATCTTAACCAGTCTGAGAGGTGTGAGGTGATACTTCAGAGTTGTTTTAATTTGAATTTCTCTAATCAGTAGTGATTTAGAGCATTTTTTCATATGACTATAGATGGCTTTATTTTTTTTACCTGAAAATTGTTCTTCTTTGGTCATAAATTCCTCCCTTCTTAAAAGATCTAATAAGTAATTTGTCCCTTATTCTCCTAATTTGCTTATAGTATCATTCTTTATGCCCAAATCATTTACCCGTTTTGGCCTTATTTTTCTATGGGGTATAAGATTTAGGTCTATGCACAGTTTGTGACATATTATTTTCCAGTTTGTCTAGAATTTTTTGTCAAATACTGAGGTGTTAAGTACTATTTTTATCCCAGAAGCTGGAGTTTGGTAATTTATGAAATACTAGATTACTCTAGTCATTGATTATTGTGTTATGTGTATTTAACCAATTCCATTCATCTACCCCTATATTTCTTAACCAGTATCAAATGATTTTGATGACCAGATTTAGGTCTGATACTTCCTTTGTATTTTTTTTTTTATTAATTTCTTTGATATTCTTGAGCTTTTGTTCTTTGAAATGAATTTTGTTATTTTTTTCTTAGTTTTATAAAATAATATTTTGGCAGTTTGATCTGTATGTCACGGAACATGTAAACCAATTTAGGCAAAATTGTCATATTTATTATATTAGTTTGGCCTACCCATGAGCAATTATATTTTTCTAATTTTTTAGATTTAACTTTATGTGATAAGTGTTTTGTAATTGTGCTGTAATTTACAATCTTAAGGAATAGTTTGAGAATATTGAGGGGTTAAATGATTTTTCTCTTTTACATACTTATTTTATGTCACAAAATATGTGGTTTAGTGGATTGGAGGATTACCTTAGAATGAGGAATGCTCCTCACATTAATAATGAGGTATCAGAATTCATTATGGGGGCAGCTAGGTGGTGCAATGGCTAGAGCACCAGCCCTGAATTCAGGAGGACCTGAGTTCAAATTTGGTCTCAGACACTTAATACTTCCTAGCTGTATGACCCTGGGCAAGTCACTTAACCCTCAGAAAAAAGGGGAAAAAAAAAAAAAAGAATTCATTATGTTTTCTGACTTCTCCAAAGTTACAAGTGATGCAATTAAGACTAGTAAACAGATTGTTCTGATGCTCAAGTTATGGCGATTTTCCCTATTTATATAGTAATCTAAATTAAGAATGTGTGTGGGGAAAGTAATAGATAATAAATCTGAATAGAAGGGATAAGTTATAATTGTAAAGGTCTTTGGATTTTTGCCTTGATGATATTTTTAAACAATTTCCTTACAGATTTCCTCATGTGGGAAGCCATGGATTTTTTCCTTCCATTCCTTCAATCTTGAGTAAGGATGACCATATTTCTAAAAATCAGAAAGCTATAATGAGAAATGTAGTCATTGTTTGGCTCAGAAGTATTTAGAGTATTTTCCCATCAATTAGTCAAGCTACAAACATGCTTTTTGTCTGGCTTTTACAAGTATTATATTCATTAAAAGAAAAATAACAGCAGGGGCATTCTCTTGAATTGAATCGATTTAATAAAGCGTGCCTATTGTTGATAGCTAATGTGGGGTGCTTCACTTTATTTGAGTCATGTATCTTGGGAACGATTTAAAAAAGTGTGACTTAAATTAAATCACTATAAATGAGTCTGAACATGGATAGCTCTAAGAATGCCATGTGATAATCAAGCTGTTTGTTTCAGAAAACACATAACGAACACTAGCAGTACAGGGAAGTGATGAATTTTAAATGAGGGGTTGTTGCAGATTTAAAGCACTTCACATCATTTCTTTGTGTTGTTTATTGCTGTTATTCATATTTGTTCTTTTTGAAATAAAAATATTTTTCTAATAAGAACATCATTTTTATAATAGAGTAAATGGCATGATTTTTGACATTTTATATATGTGTGTACAATATGCATATATAGTGTATATAAATATCCATATAAATATCTTAGCAACATGACAAAAGTATTATAATTGTACATGCTCTTTAAGTACCTTTTATTCAAATAGTCTTTAAAGTGAGATTTATTTCTGGCAACCATAACAGAACTTACATATTCAAAAAATAATGAGTTCATATTTGCTAAGTAGACACACTGAAAGATGATATTCTTAATCCAACATCTCTCATTTCTCAAAATAGTTTTGAATCAATGCCTGCCCTGTGCATTGTACATAGTAGGAGCTCAAAAAGTATTTTAAAGGCCACAAAAAATTACACTCATCACATAATAGTCAAACTTTATTTTTATACCAAATAGCATCTAACAGTTCTATAAGTCATTTTAAATAATATAGTAGGCTCTGAATGAATGATAAATAGAGAAATAATGTAGCCATATGTTCAAGTTGAAGAGAGCCAACTGCTACTTGAAGTTCATTGCAGACTGCAAAAGAAGCCAGAGAATATCTTCTGATTCAGATAATTTGTTAATTGTGTGATTAGCAAAGTGACTTTAGGAACGTGCTATGAAATGAATGAAGAAGAAAGCAAAGGAGAATAGAGTATTAATGGAGAATCATCAGCTGTATAAATTAGAATTTAATTAGGGAGAAATAATTATTTAGAAGCAGAGGTGATGACAATCACTGTATTTTATGAATGGCTGGCCAAGTGAGCAGGTCCATATCTCCAGCAGTTTAAGGAGTCAGAAATTCCTCTCAGTGAAGATATCTGATGTTTGCATTGATTGAAAAGGTGAAATCATGTTATGAAGTGAGAGAAGAACTTTATACAAATATGCCATATATTTGGAACTCAATCCTAAATGAAAAAGTTAAAAAATGTTATGATTCTCATTAGAATGCTTGTAGTTTCTTATAGGGTTTTTTTTGAATGAAGAAAATTTTCAATGGAGGTTTTAAGTCTACAAGTTTGTCACATTTCCTTATAGACATAAATCTCAGTACTTGCAACAGATTCTTCATCTTCCAAGGAACATTTAATGAGTGTGATAAATATACATTTGCCTAAAAAGACTATTACAAGGAAAACCCAAGGAAACTACTTAAAAGTAGTCAGAAGAAGCATTAAAAGGACACTTTTAAGGTCTGGCTGAATAACTTTGGAATTAATTTCATGACATGAGATACTAGCAAAGAACCTCCCAATCTGGTGCACCCACATTAAAGAATTTGCTCTATAAACAAAGCAGAATTGTCATAGCTAAAAAAACAAACAAACAAACAAAAACAGAGAATGAGGAAATTTAGAGACATCTCCACACCAATTATTCACATGGATTATTTGTGCTAGATCTGTGATAGAACATTCAAAGCACATACTGGTTTGAGCAGTCACAAACACCCTGAAACTTCAGTCTAATATAATGACAATATTTTGGTTCTCTTTGAGACAGAAAGGCAATAAACAGTAAATTTGCTATACTTTTGAACAGACTATTGGAATTTTTTTTCATTTTAAAGGATAGAATATAATCATCAAAGCCTATTTTAAAGAGGAAAAAGACATCTAGGGAACAGCAAAAACAAAAGAAAACAAACAATTACAAAAAACCTTTCACAAAGTGTCCACAGACACTTTTAATAAATTGAGTTATGAAATGCAAAAAATTAGTCTTTTAGTCATGGAAGTTTAATAAAGACAATCATGGGAAGTGAGAGTATTCTATAATTGATAAGAAGGATATCTAATAGTTTTTTTTTCATGTTTTGCTTTGATATTTTTTCCTCAGCTATGAAAGTAGAAGAACACTTTACCCTCCTATAATTCTGGTTTGACTCTGCATGTTAATGTAAAAATTAACCCTTTTTGTTAAATCCTCCCAAATAGATGTAGCTTAATTCTGAAAGATTTTGGTACTAGTGGAAAAATAAGAGGAGTGATTGAATGAACTCTTTCTCTCCTTGGATTTTACAGGTTTATACACTTCCCCCTCTGAATGCTCCCTTGCTTAATAATTTGCTTTCTCAAGTACTATCCACTCTCCCCCATTGTCCTACCCGGACATGCTTTTATTTATTAACTCTGGAATCTCAACAACCACTAGCTCCAATCAAATTTAAAAGGATCCATACCCATTTCCAAGCACTCTCTTAGCTGTCTAGTAGAAAATATAGGGAAATTTATTTTTCTCTTCCTCTACATCCTCAAGAATTCTGTTTTGTAATTTTCTGCCCTTTTTATAAGTAAGTTGTTGAATTATTGGGAAAGTACAAACTTTATAATCAAAGAACCCAAGTTGTATCCTGGTTTTGATATTTATTAGTTGTAGAATACTTCCTCTAACCAATTTTTACTACTGAAATAACTTCGACCTACATATAATAACATGAAAATGTTATTCCTACTAGATAAGCTTTAAATATAAACTCTCATTCCAATGTAATGAAACCATTACTAAGAGAGTTCATTTTATAAATATAAATTTACATACCTTATTCCATTATAGTCATAAATAATAGATAAGGAAAATCTATAATAATGAAATCCAAATAATGTTTGATAAATATGAAAACATAAAACATAATATAATGACATAACCACACATATTGATTTTTAAAACAAAAATCTATTTTAAATAAAATATATTTTATAGTGATTATTTTATTCTAGAGAGATACATAGTTAAGTAAACAAATCATTTGTTAAGCACTTACTATGTTCAAGGCATTGTTCTAAGTTCATGGAATAGAAATACCAATAAAAATACAGACAATTCCTACTCTAAAGGATGTTACTTTCTAAATGGGAAGATAACATATGAAAGGTAGCTGAAAAGTAGATGAAAAGGTATAAATACACAGCTTTGGAAAAGATAGAGTCTGAGTTATAGAGTGTGGAAAATGAGAGTTCAGAGAGTCTGAGTACTGGAATATGAAGTATGAGAGTCTAGAGAGTCAGGAGTAAAGTTGAACAAGAAATGGGCATGACTGACCCTTTTTTTCAGTGGAGTTTCTGAGGAAATAATTGCTAATCAGAAAAAGTGGCTACAGCGGTTGAGGCATTTCCAGTATAAGAAGACAAATGGGATAGAGATGGGAAAATAAGAAGAGTCAAGAGCAGAGATCTGTTATGCGTTGTTTTATTATTGCATATGTCTAGAAAATAAAATAAAGTATATAAATAAAATAAAGTATATAAGTACATCAGCTAGAGTTCAGAGGCTTGGTTTCATGTGTTTTTGCAGAGAAACTGAAAAAGCTCAAGTATCTTCCTGGCTTCATCATATCAACTTCTCATCAGAGATTACAGTAAAGGAGAAGATGGTAATAAATGATGCCAGAATTGTAAGGTGAAGAGAAGATTTTCTGATCAATATGTCATCTTAAATTAAGACCACCTTAGTTCTCATATATTGATTTCAACAAAAATCAATTTTTTTTTACCATACCAAAAATGTACCATGCCATCCAATGAGAAACTACATTAAGTGATATTTCATTCCAGAAACTGTAGAGAAACATGAACCATAAATTATATGATGTCAAGAAAGGTAGATATTAATGCAAATACAGGGCAGGGCAAGTACAGGCAAACTAGTCAGGAACATCTGAGAGAAAGCAGAGATAGGCCACAGAGAAACATATGTTACAAAGTTTTGTATCCAAAAGCAGCAAGAGTGGGAAGAACTCACCAAAGAAGTTACAAAAGGTTCAGAAATATCTGGAATTCTCAGAAATTATAGACATTTTACAGCTATCAAGAAAGAGAAGCAGAAAATAATTCAATACACTAGAGTTCAAACCAGGAAATGTCAGGACTTACTGGGTTCTGTAGTTTGTAGAATTTTATCCTCAGACTCCATAAATAGTCCTAAAGATTCAGCACATTAAATGTCAAACATTTGCTAAAGTTTACACTTCAGGGATGCAGGAACATAGATGACTCAATACTAGACCAATAAAGACTAATCACTCTACCAAAGAATAAAAGAAGATATCCCTGAAAACCATGATAACATCAACAATAACTAAAAAGCAAAACCCTGGATATTATATTTTCAGACAGCTTATCTTAACTTGAGTTGACACATGATGACTGACCAGCCTTATTACAACCAGAGGTTAAAGAGATAGGAAAAAATTAATTGATCATCTCTTGAAAGAAATCCCAAAAGGAAAAGATTGGGAAAGATGGAAAGAATTTTGAAGTACAAAGAGGTGGAATCAAACAGGCTCAGAAAATTTGACTTCAACATTCTCACTTAAGTCTGAGGCAATGTTGACTGAGAGAGAAAATGTTCAGAGGTATGTTTGTGAAGATTATGCCAATAAGTGTATTTGGGAAGAATAAAAATAGCATTATTGTAAAAATTAAAAAGAAAAATACCTGATATCATAAAGTTGTAGTAGTTCCATATGGCACTTCCTTAACTTTTAGAGTAGGAAAAAAGAAATCAGAACTGTAGAGAATAAGTGAGGCATATAATAAGGTCCCAGATGAGGTACTAAAGAAAAGAGATGGATGAATACTTTGCTTTTCAAAAAAAAAAAAAAAAAGAAAGAAAGAAAAGAAAAGAAAAGAAAATTTAAATTATGATAATCATAGGACACTCAGTTTGATATAATTTTCACATCATATGCTAGAATTAATTTCTATTATATATATATATTATACTATATACTATTATATATATATAATATACTATATTATATATATATATATATATTATACTCTCAATTACATGTCAAAATAAGTTTTTAATATTTTTTAGAGTTTCAAATTCCAAATTCCATCCTTTCCTTCCCTCTCCCCTCTCTAATGTGGAAAGCAATCAGATATAGGTTACACATGTACAATCATAAAAAACATTTCCATAACAGTCATTTTGTACAAGAAGACTCAAATAAGAGAAAAACAGCAGACTTCAAATATCTAAAGATATTTGAAAAATCTCACTTTTTACTAACTACTGGCCAGTATTATAATCTTTATATGTTACATGACATTCTCCTTCAAAAAGTTTTCAGAGTCAGGGAAAAAGATCTCTAGGACAAGACTTAAAGGGGAGGAAGAAAAAAAATTACAGAATAATTTCGTTGTGGATTTCAAAGAAATAGTTTTACATAGAGTTACAGTTTCACATGTGATATGTTTCTATTATTATTATTATTAAATTGTTCTATTCCAAATTTAAAATAAAATAATTTTTTTAAAAAAGAATAAGGAAATATTTTAAAACTGTTAGTTTTTTTTGTTTGTTTGTTTGTTTGTTTTTTCTCTATCTGATTCAATCACTGAATTAAGACAGTACAATACAGAGCTATGAGTAGGGTGTTGGGCTTGCAATCCAAACTCAAACTGTTTAATCTTAGGTGAATCACTTAATCTGTATATCCCCAATGCATCTATGATGTAGGATTCTAATCTACGATTTAGGTACTAATTTATAAATAGGTCAAAGTCTGGCTGGTAGATGCATTTCCCTCCACTGATGAAAATGTGTCTATTGTGCATACATAATCATCTGACTTTTTTTTGCCATGATATTATATCTTTCTTTTTATGATCTCCTTTCTCTAGAATAAAACTTCTTCGAAGGCAGGGGTGATTCCATTTTTGTCACTCTGTCCTTAGACTCTAGTGAGTCTAAGGGCTCTAATTGTAGGTCTCTCTAAAGAACTTTGAATTGATGGTGTGACACGGGAGATTCTGGCACAGGACTACCCAGCCTGCATGTTTCAAAAAAGTAGCTGTACTCTATGAGCAGAGCAGAATTACAGGAACCCAAAAGACAGATGATGTGTACAAATGTTCACATGGACTATTTCTGCATAATCTATGATAGAAACTTTTGAAATTTTGTTGACCCACTCAGCTATGATCAGCCAACTATCTACAAAAGACAACAATCAAGCAACAAAGGAATGAACACTTGTCCATCCAGTAATCCCTCACCTGAACATAGTGCATTGACTGGATGTGTCAATATACTCTGTTCATTTTCTTTGTGTATTTATGATTTTAACTCATAGCTATCTGCTATCTTCTCATATCCATGTGCTTGTCATATTCTCATTCTATTCCTACTCATGTCCAATTTCTAAGTATATGTTTGACTTCACTTACTGAATTATTGATATTTTGGAGTTCTTTACCCTATACAGGACATGATGCTATTGAAAGAAATAACATCTAAAAATTGTACAAAGATTTAATTTTAAGTCAATAATTTCAGCTTTGATCCCAAGAATTGCTAAACATGTAAATGATAGAAAAAGGTAACACACACACACATACATATACATATATATATATATATATATATATATATATATATATATATATATATATATATGTATATGTATATACACAGACACACCCACAATTATCCTTTTACTCCCAAAAAGAAGAACCAGTATCTTTTAATGAAATTTGAGGAAGATAAATTTGGAAATAATAAAAATTATAATTTTCTAATGTGTAAAACATAGACAAGTTGCCTCAGGAAGAAAAAGTTTTCATACCATAGAGGTACCATTTCAAACCATAGAGATAACCATTTGCTAGATATATTTTTAAAGGGGAGATTTTTTTTAGAAGATTTATATCAACATCTTTCATTTTCTACTTGATTTCCCTTTGCATTTTTATACTACTTTTTCAAGAAAAAATGAGGTGGGGGGACGGAGCCAAGATGGCAGAGAAGATACACACGATTCTGTAAGCTCCTTTCTTCCCTCACTACCAATCAGATAATTTCAGCCTCAAAAATAGCACTGGACTGATAGAAACCACAAGGACTGGAAGCACAATGTACCAGCTGAAGAGAATCTGGAGTTTCAACAGAAAAGGTCAGTTCCCAGGGGAGGAAGAAGAGAGGCCAGCACAGACGGCTGGGTGCTAGCACAGACGGCTGGGTGCTAGCATACTGCGCTGATCGCGCTGGGAAGGGCTCTGGGATCAGAGAAGCCACTGAGATAGAGGAATCTGTCACAGGCTGTTAGCTCTTCTCTGCTTATAAAACAGCAGTTCAGAAGAGAAATCAAGCCAATTTAAAAATTTAAAGCCAGAGACTGGACCTTCCTTGACCCTGGGGGTGACTCAGCAGATCTTGGTACTGTGGGTGAGGCTGACTTAGGCTTTCACCTGGGAGTAGTTAAGAGACTGAAAAGTGGGCATTAACTGATAGTGCCTTGCTCAGCTGGAGGCTGTGGAACTCAGCCCCGGGAAGTCCCAGAGAAGCGGAACCATTGAAATAGGGACTGCAGTTTCTGGAAGACACTTCCAGTTTGAGCACTGGGGCTCTTCACATCACCTGCTGCTGACATCCACGCCCCACTGGGACGCATAGGCTGGGCTTTGTGTCACCTTTACTGTTCAGTCTTAAACCTCAGGGAAGCCGCTAGGACACAGCGCCCTTACAGCACAATTCTGCTAATCACCTGTGAGGCACTTCCAGGGAGGGGGTGGGGAACTCTCTCCCAGAGCTCTCTCTTAGCTCAGGCGCAGGAGCCGCTGCATTCATCCAGTCTGGGAGGAAGCTGGTAAAGAAATAAATAAATAATTTCCTACCCCAGGGACAGACCCCAAAAGATTTTTAAATATGAGTAAAAAGCAAAGAAAAACTATAGATTCCTTCTACACAGAGAAAGAGTGGGTATCCAACCCCAAGGAAGTTAACATCAGAGAGTCAGCAGATAACAGCCTAAAGGGGAACGATTCCTACCCCCCATCACATAACTCTCTCCTAGAAGAGACTATTAAAAAATTAAGAGAGTTTGAAGAAAAATGGGGAAAGGAAAGAGAAGCTATGATAGAGAATAACAACATCCTGAAACTGGAGTTGGAAAAAATAAAGAATTCACAGGAGATGCAGGGAAACAAAATTTGTGAATTAGAAAAGGTAAAAAAAAATTACAGTAAAGTAGGATTTCTGAATTGGAGAAGATAAAAATGAATCAAGAAAATAGGATTTCTGAATTGGAAAAAGAAAATAATTCTCAAAAAAAATTAGGGAAATGGAAAAAAATTCAATAGAGCAAAATAACTCATTTAAAAACGAAATTGGGCATTTACAAAAAGAACTAAAAACTGTGAATGAAGAAAATAACTCCTTAAAATTCAGGATGGAACAAATAGAAATGAATGATTCATTGAGAACCCAAGAATCAGTCAAACAAAACAAAAAAAAATGAAAAACTGTAGAATAACGTCAAATACTTACAGGGAAAATCTATAGACCTGGAAAATAGATCTAGGAGAGATAATGTGCGGATCATTGGACTTCCTTAAAACTATGACCAAAAAAAGAGCCTAGATTCTATTTTACAGGAAATTATCAAAGAGAACTGTCCAGAGATAATAGAAACAGAAGGGAAAGTAGATGTCAAAAGAATTCATCGAACTCCTTCTGAAATAGACCCTAAAAAAAGAACACCAAACAATAGTGTGGCTAAGCTGCAGAATTACCACACAAAGGAGAAAATCCAGCAAGCAGCTAGAAAAAAACAATTTAAATACCAAGGTGCCACAATAAGGGTCACACAAGATCTGGCTACCTCCATATTAAAAGATAGAAGGGCCTGGAACCTGATATTCTGTAAGGCAAAAGATCAAGGATTGCAACCAAGAATAAACCACCCAGCTAAGTTTAGCATCTTTTTCCATGGAAGAAGATAGTCATTCAATGAAATAGAGGAATTCCATATGTTTCTAAGAAAAAAACCAGACTTAAACAAAAAATTTGATCTACATCCACAAGACTGAAGAGAAACAGAAAAAGGTAAACAAAACCCTTGAGAAGTGTATCTCTGTTGTGGGTATATAGAAAGTACGCATGGATAATTTGATTTTACTGATATAAAAGAAAAAAAGGGGAGGTGTAGTAAAGGGAAGGGGGTAGTATCAGAAAAAGGAGAAGGAGTGAGAAAAAGAAGGAAACTACATCCCAGGAAGAGGCATAGAAAATACACCATATCTGAGGGAATTTAGAGAGGGGGAGAAACATTGTGTGAATCTTACTCTCATCAGAAGAGGCTCAAAGAGTAAATAACTGACATATTTGTTTTTCAGTGAATTCTCTAACACCTCATTAAAAGGGGGGAGAGGAAAAGGGAAAAGGAAAAGGAGAATAAGGGAAGGGACGTGGAGGGAGGGGGGAGGGATACTAAAAAAAGGGAGGGCTGTGCGTCACAAGGGGGGGTCTGTAAATTAAATATTGAGGAAGGGGTTCAGGGGGTCAAGGGAAAAAGCATAACTTGGGGATAATATGATGGCAGGAAATACAGAATTAGTAATTTTAACTGTAAATGTGAATGGGATGAATACTCCCATCAAAGGAGACTGATAGCAGACTGGATAGAAAATCAGAACCCTACAATATGTTGTTTACAGGAAACATACTTAAAGCAGGGAGATACATTCAAACTAAAGGTAAAAGGGTGGAGCAGAATCTATTATGCTTCAGGTAAAACCAAAAAAGCAGGTGTGGCTATCCTTATCTCAGATCAAGCAAAAGCAGAAGTTTATCTAGTTAAAAGAGATAAGGAAGGAAACTAAATCCTACTGAAAGATAGCATAAGTAATGAAGCCATATCAATACTAAACATATATGCACCAAGTGGTATAGCATCTAACTTTCTAAAGGAAAAGTTAAGAGAATTGCAAGAAGAAATAGACAGTAAAACTATAATAGTGGGAGATCTCAACCTTGCACTCTCATATTTAGACAAATCAAACCATATAACAAATAAGAAATTTAAAAAGTAAATAGAACATTAGAAAAACTAGATATGATAGACCTTTGGAGAAAACTGAATGGTAATAGAAAAGAATATACTTTCTTCTCAGCAGTTCATGGATCCTATCCAAAAATTGACCATACATTAGGACATAAAGATCTCAAAATTAAATGTAGGAAGGCAGAAATAATAAATGCCTTCTTCTCAGATCACAATGCAATAAAAGCTACATTCAGTAAAAAGTTAGGGATAAACAGACCAAAAAGTAATTGGAAAATGAACAATCTCATCTTAAAGAATGACTGGGTGAAACAGCAAATTATAGAGACAATTAATAATTTCAACCAAGATAATGACGATGATGAGACATCATACCAAAATCTGTGGGATGCAGCTAAAGCAGTAATAAGGGGAAATTTTATATCTTTAGAGGCTTATTTGAAGAAAATAGAGAAAGAGAAGATTAACGAATAGGGCTTGCAACTTAAAAGGCTAGAAAAAGACCAAATTATAAACCCCCAACCAAAAATTAAACTTGAAATACAAAAATTAAAAGGAGAAATTAATAATATTGAAAGTAAAAAAAAACTATTGAATTAATAAATAAAACCAAGAGTTGGTTTTATGAAAAAGCCAATAAAATAGATAAACCTTTGGTAAATCTGATCAGAAAAAAGAAAGAGGAAAATCAAATTGTTAGTCTTACAAATGTAAAGGGGGATCTTTCCACCAATGAAGAGGAAATTAGAGAAAGAATGAGGAGTTACTTTGCCCAACTTTATGCCAATAAATTTGATAACTCAAGTGAAATGGATGACTTCCTCCAAAAATATAGGCTCCCTAGATTAACAGAGGAGGAGATAAATTGCTTAAATAGTCCCATTTCAGAAAAAGAAATAGAACAAGCTATTAATCAAATCCCCAGGAAAAAATCCCCAGGACCAGATGGATTCACATGTGAATTCTACCAAACATTTAAACAACAATTATCCCCAATGCTATATAAATTATTTGAAAAAATAGGGGATGAAGGAGTCCTACCAAACTCCTTTTATGACACAGACATGGTACTGATACCTAAACCAGGTCGATCGAAAACTGAGAAAGAAAATTATAGACCAATTTCCTTAATGAATATTGATGCTAAAATCTTACATGTTAGCAAAAAGACTTCAGAAAATCATCTCCAGGATAATACACTAAGATCAAGTAGGATTCATACCAGGAATGCGGGGCTGGTTTAATATTAGGAAAACTATTAGTATAATTGACCATATTAATAATCAAATTAATAAAAACCATATGATCATCTCAATAGTTGCAAAAAAAGCATTTGACAAAATCCAACATCTATTCCTACTAAAAACTCTTGAGAGTATAGGAATAAATGGACTATTCCTTAGAATAATCAGGAGCATATATTTAAGACCGTCAGTAAGCATAATCTGCAATAGAAATAAACTGCAACCTTTCCCAGTAAGATCAGGAGTGAAACAAGGTTGCCCACTATCACCATTACTATTCAATATAGTACTAGAAACGCTAGCTTCGGCAATAAGAGATGAGAAAGATATTCAAGGAATTAGAGTAGGAAATGAGGAAATCAAACTATCACTCTTTGCAGATGACATGATGGTATACTTAGAGAACCCCAAAGACTCTGCTAAAAAGCTATTAGAAATAATTCAGAATTTTAGCAAAGTGGCAGGATACAAAATAAATCCACACAAATCCTCAGCATTTTTATATATCACCAACAAAATGCAACAGCAAGAGATAGAAAGAGAAATTCCATTCCAAACAAATGTTGAGAGTATAAAGTATTTGGGAATCCATCTTCTAAAGAATACTCAGGAATTATATGAGAAAAATTACAAAACACTTGCCACAAGAATAAAGTGACATTTAAGTAATTGTAAAGACATTCAGTGCTCTTGGATAGGCCAAGCACATATAATAAAGATGACAATACTCCCCAAACTTATCTATTTATTTAGTGCTACACCAATCAGACTCCCAAGAAACTATTTTAATTACCTAGAAAAAATAACAACAAAATTCATATGGAAGATTAAAAAGTAGAGAATTGCAAGGGAAGTAATGAAAAAAAAAAAAAAAGCCAGATGAAGGTGGTCTAGGTATACCTGATCTAAAGCTATATCATATAGCAGCAGTCACCAAAACCATTTGGTATTGGCTAAGAAATAGATCAGTCGATCAGTGGAACAGATTAGATACAAAGGACAAAAAAGGGTATATCTATAGCAATCTAGTCTTTGACAAACCCAAAGATACCAACATTAGGGATAAAAATTCATTATTTGGCAAAAACTGTTGGGAAAACTGGAAATTAGTATGGCAGAAATTAGATATGGATCCACACTTAACACCATATACCCAGATAAGATCAAAATGTGTCCATGATTTAGGCTTAAAGATTGAGATCATAAATAGATTAGAGGAACAGAGAATAGTCTACCTCTTAGATCTGTTGAGGAGGAAGGAATTTATGACCAGAGGTGAACTAGAGATCATTATTGATCACAAAATAGAAGATTTTGATTACATCAAACTAAAAGTTTCTGTACAAACAATACTAATGCAAACAAGATTAGAATTGAAGTAACAAATTGGGAAAATATTTTTTAAAAGTAAAGATTCTGACAAAGGTCTCATTTCCAAAATATATAGAGAACTGACCCTAATTTATAAGAAATCAAACCATTCTCTAATTGATAAATGGTCAAAGGATATGAACAGACAATTCTCAGATGATGAAATTGAAACTATTTCCACTCATATGAAAGAGTGTTCCAAATCACTACTGATCAGAGAATTGCAAATTAAGACAACTCTGAGATACCACTACACACCTGTCAGATTGGCTAAGATGACAGGAACAAATAATGATGAATGTTGGAGGGGATGTGGTAAAACTGGGACACTGATACATCGTTGGTGGAGTTGTGAAATAATCCAGCCATTCTGGAGAGCAATTTGGAACTATGCCCAAAAAGTTATCAAACTGTGCATACCTTTGATCCAGCATTGCTGTTATTGGGATTATATCCCCAAAGAAATACTAAAGAGCAGAAAGAGACCTGTATGTGCCAAAATGTTTGTGGCAGCTCTTTTTGTTGTAGCTAGAAACTGGAAGTTGAATGGATGCCCATCAATTGGAGAATGGTTGGGTAAATTATGGTATATGAAGGTTATAGAATATTATTGCTCTGTAAGAAATGACCAGCTGGAGGAATACAGAGAGGCTTGGAGAGACTTACATCATCTGATGCTGAGTGAAATGAATAGAATCAGAAGATTGCTGTACAATTCAATGCTGTATGAAGATATATTCTGATGAAAGTGGATATCTTCAACATAAAGAAGATGCAACTCACTTCCAGTTGTTCAATGATGGACAGAAATAACTACACCAAGAGATGGAACACTGGGAAGTGAATGTAAATTGTGAGCACTACTGTCTATCTACCCAGGTTACTTATACTTTTGGAAGCTAATACTTAATGTGCACCAAGAAAATGGTATTTACACACATATATTGTATCTAGGTTATATTGTAACACATGTAAAATGTATGGGATTGCCTGTCATCGGGGGGAGGGAGTGGAGGGAGGGAGGGGATATTTTGGAAAAATGAATACAAGGGATAAAATTATAAAAAAAAAGAATTTATTAAATCAGCTCCTGGTAGGCATATGTAAAAAAATAAATAAATTTTAATATTTCTGACAAAAAAAGAAAAAATGAGGGAAATTGTTATGCAAAATTAATTATTTTTTGACAATCTAAAACTACATACAATTTTCAACACATGTACCTTCTATAAATATAATACCTCTACAAATGAGTGAAGAGAGGTATCTTCTCTGATCTCTCCTTTTTTTTTTGCGGGGGGCGGGCTTATTCTTTGTAAATTTGTATAATGTATTTTTTTCTTGTTGTTGGTTTTAGGAATTTTTTGAGATCCTTCTAGCTCTAATATATCCCTTTTTTTTTTTTTAAAGCAGGAGATGCAGGTTTACAATACAGTTTGTATTCTAAACTATTTTATTCTATTGTATGTCTCCACAATTGGAAAATTAAATTTGAGATGCTATTATGGAATAAGTTGGTTTTGGAAATCAAAAATATACTCTTGCTACATTCCAAGATTAAAATATATAAGAAGAAAGAATGAGGGAGACAAATAATATGAGATCTTAAGACAGTGCCCATGCTGTTGCACAAAGTTTTGTTCTTGGTTAATATACTTTCTCCTTCCTGTGTTTCAGGATCTTATAGGAGAAAGCATTGATTGCAATATTATTTCTAGATCACTATGTGTGAATGTTTGTTTTCTGTGAATAAGAATGCTAATTATACATTAATTACCCAGGCTTTTTTGTGGCCATTGCCATGTATTTGTAAGAGAGATACTAATTTGGAAGAAGGATGAAGGAAAAGATAGTGAATTTGAAATAAACCAAAGGAAAATGGCCTCAAGCATAAAATTCATATCTTTGGCTTTTTTAGTACATTTCTCAAAACACCTGAGTTCACTGAGCTGCATATATAATTAACATGATAATATGTTATGGGTCAGAACTCTGAACTTGAAACAAGGTACTAAGTGGAATTAATGAGACAATGGTTATCTAGTTTAGCATCATGCTTAATAGTTCTCTAAGTTCAGTATGATTTTTTTAAAAATTTCAACAAATAATGGTTTCCTAGTGATATAATGATTGATTTATACTCAGTGTAGAGCATATAAGCTAAAAGCTTCAGCCAGGTAGATTCAGAGATTTAGAGGCAGAGAGGACAAATGACTGGGGGCAGGAGTTCAAGCTCTCAGAATCAAGGAGAGAGATTCATTTGATCTTTGGTCAGGCTCCTGGTGTCAGGCTCTACTCTTGCATTTCTCCACTGAGACGAAGGCTGGTCTGAAAGGCTCTCCAGAAAGCTGTTCAGCCCCAGGAAGTAGGTAATAATAGATTTGGACTTTAATCCTTAGCTACTCTTATGGTGATTACTGAACTGAAACAAAGGCTGCTTCCATAGACCCCAAGAAAACCAAACCAAGAACACTACATTTTGACACAAAAACATTACAATAATGCTCATAATATTTGATTTCTCTTTTCATAAATCATATTTTCAGAGAAGAAAGCAGACATATACTAATTTTAATCATTGGTGTTAAACAGTTAATGTTTCATCAACAATAATAATACTAAGCTATTTCTATTTGGGAAAGATTATATAATTAATTTATTTCCAACTATAAATATATGTTATGTTTCTGTGTATACTCATATATATAGGCAATACAGCTTGGCTGATTATCTATAATTAGATGTCTATATCCCACCTCATTTACAACCTTTAGGTTATAGTAGCATTGATATATTTCTTCTTTAATATCAACTGCTTAAATTCCCACTAGCTACATTTACAATTGTTACCAACAGTGAATTATTAGTTCTTTTTTTTCCCCAATTACTTACATACAATCAGTTTTTATAAAGGAATATTTAATTTGAATATATTATAATAGCAATAGTACAGACTTGCCCCTCAAGACTGGGTTTAGGGGGACAATGAAATCAGACTTTAACAATTTATAGATCGGCTCTCATCCAAACCTTGTGCAAATATGGCATTACTGCTAAATGAATACTTTGCCCAACTATCACTCAGTTGGGTTCCAAAGGTTACTTTTTTTCTCCAAAAACATTGATAATCTGTGGCTGTAAAATTTGTCATGGACTTGAACTCTCAGTATCCAAGAATTCTAGTGATTCTCTCAATTTTTTTTCAAATTTATAAAACCATATTATCAGATTTCCTTTACTTAAAAGAAGAAAGAACAACTAAGAGAACTAAGTATGGTATTGGCTAGTCACTTACAGGTTTTCATTGCAGAAGTGGAGGGGACTCCAAACTCTTCCTTTTATATTATTGTTTCTCACTGAATGTTATCAGTGAAGGAGCAAAATCAAAAGAAGAGTTGAAATTAGCAAAAAAAAAAAAAAAAAAAAAAAAAAAAGCAGAAAAAAATGATGATTCTTTGGTTAATCCCAGTATTAATCATACCTATTCCCTTAAACATTTTTTCAATGAATGATGTGGTTTATGATTTTTAAAATTACAAATATACATATACATATATATATATATATATATATATATATATATAAAGAATTGAAAAACTTAACAATTTTCTCATGAACAGTCATGGAACAATATATATTATAATTATTCTTATTATTCATTGTGAAACTAAGAAGGAAAGATGTTAAAAATCAATTAGTTTTTTGGATTAAAGTTTAAAAAAAAAACAAGGAAAAGGTAGCTATTTCTTGGAGATCCAGAATTGCAAAATAATTCATAAAGTAAGAAAGCACATGATTATGATATGGAAAGACTACATAAAACATTAAAAAAAAATTTTTGATTGGGGTGAATTGAGAGTGTGAACATAGAATTTATTCTAAAAAGTAAATTAATTGTAAAATAGAGACAACTATTATTATCAGTAATTATTCTGAATGTTAAAAATTGAAAAGAAAACATACACAAGTAAGATTTAGTAAGGCTAGAGACAGGGGGGATATGATGCAAGTAGCTTAAAAGGTATTGGCATGCTTTTGAGTTAGGTAATATCTCTCCAATCTTCAAAAGCTTTTACTAAAGTATCTGTATATATAATCATTTATTTAAATGCATAAGACCACAAATATATATGTATATATATATATATATATATATATATATATATATGTATATGTATATGCATATGTATATACATATGTATATGTATGTATGTATAAACATATATGATTATATAAGTGAAAGAAGTAGTATGGACAAGTAAACTTTTATGAGTAAGAGTGTTTTTCAATCAGTCTGATTTCAGGAAATGCTACAGTAGGTTTTACTAGATCTATTCTAGATGATAACCCTAGCTATATCTATAATTCTGTCTTTAAACTTGAGCAAGGTTTACATTCACACATCTCTATCTATCTACATATATATGTATGTATGTATGTATGCATGTATATAAATATCTTTCAATCCATACAATTTACTAACTTATTTGACGTTTTGAGAAAAATAGGTTATTTCACAATCATACATAAGAAAATCAAACTGATACTGTGCATATGAAAGCTCATTAAATTATTTGGCGTTGACAAATTGATTTGCTCTAAAGCCATCCCAGGAGTTTGCTTTGACAGATGTCAGTTGATGGACATTTGAACAAGAGTATATGAAATACCATATCTTACTTCCAGTGTCAGTTGGCACATTGCTTTCTCATACACTCTATGTTTCTATTAAATGAGGTTAGAAACAAAGCCTTCTATTTACTGAGAAAACTGCTTCCTGCATGAAATGGTGAATTAGAACCATTTATTCTGTCAATCATTGCCATCAGTTCAATTAACAACACCCACAAAATGAATTTTGAGTCCTATTCACACAGAGTTCAGTCTGACTCCACAAGTTGCATCATTCTTGTAAATCCTCTGAACATATTTGAAAAGATAAAGAAATTTTTTTCTTAAATTAAGACTTCTTGTACAGGTTGTGGATTCTGAGATGCTGAATCTTGTATCCTATAGATTCTTGGTAGAATGTCATTTTCTAGTTTAAAAAGAGAATGGTTTAAATAACTTAAAAAAAAAACCTTTATGAACATCAAAGCAATGTTTTCATTAAATACAAATGAAAATTAAATTTATTTGTGGGCAGTTCTTAAATTATAAGATATTTTAAAATGAAGGAGAAAAAGCCTATACACTGAATACAAAGAAATTTAAGTGACACATATATTTCAAACTTAAATTTAGAATTTTCATGTTCAAACCATATTTATGAGTCTTGAGAATCATTATCTTTGAGATTACCAAGAAATTATTAAAAAAAAAAAAAAGAGTTAAAGAAAGTCTTTAAGGAGGATGAGGAGGAGGAGAAGGAACAAGAAGAAAAAGAGGAGGAGGAGGAAATAAATAATAATAAGAAGAAGTTTGTGTTGATAGAGTAGATGAGGATGAATCTGTATTGACCCAGGATTACGATTTTTGGGTAATGTAATAGAGTGAAAAAAGATTATTGAACTTTTTTCAGGACATGTGGGTTTCTTCACTGTGGTTGTCAATTGGCAATTATATTACTATAGGCAAATAAACTAATGTCTTAGAATATCATTATTTTCCTCTATTAAAAAGTAAATCAAAATAGCTGGTCTCAGTATTAATTTGTAACCAATCATAAAGCAAGTGTTTTCTTAGTCTTAAACCATCATAAAAATATAATTTTCTTAAAAATAAAACAAAACAAATAACAATTAAAAAAAACTTCGAAATTGTGTCATGCATACAAACACAAGGGTGGTGTTCCTTTTATTCTCCTAAAAAGTGTATGGTACATTGCTAAATCTACAACATTTTTGGCAAGATAAAGAAATTTCTAGGATAAAAGGTAAATAAATCCTGTTGTGCATTCTAAATATGGCAGCATCAATATTTTTCATTCCTCCCATCATTTATTATATTATTATTGTTATTATTATTATTATTATTTTTTTTTTTTTTTTTTTTTTTTTTGCGGAAGTAATTTGCTGAGTGTTAAGTGAATTGCCCACGGTTACACAGCTAATAAGTGTTAAGTGTCTGAGGCCAGATTTAAACTCAGGTCCTACTGACTTCAGGTTCAGGGTTGGTGCTCTATCCACTGTGCCACCTAGCTGCCCCCCCATTCTCTTTTTTTTTAATTGTTAAATTAAGAATCAATCACAAAATTAAATATTCTGGCATATAAAAAATAAGAAACTTTGTAGGGAATAATTTTTTATAGTTTGTTTTTAAATTAATATATATATGCTAAATTTTATAACAAATCTATATATTGTATCCCTTCCCTTACATCACTTTGGTTGACTTTTATATATTTACAAAATTTTATATAGTTACTTTTGATTATTTGTCACAATACACTAGACTACTAACCATATTGCCCACCACCCCTACTCTGAGTAGATGCCTCACTTACAACAGATACACATATTTCAGTATAACAAATCAACACTATAACCATGTCTTATAATATATGTCTGATAATAGCTGATGAATATTTCATTCAGGAAAAATGTTTTCACTTAAATTTTTTCAAAAAAGTGTTTTTGTAGTTCATGATGAGGAGAAATTGAGGCTCTAAACCCAGATGGATCAGCTCTTTTTCTGGTGTCTATCTCTCTCTCCTTCCCCAAAGTAACCAAGGGCAGGTCAGGATGGCACATGAATTCACTATCAATGCTGTATTAAAACAAAGTCTTTATTTATAGTAAAGGGATAGGCAGGCATTTGGCCTCCAGAAAGGCCAAACTGCTTGGCAAGGACGGGGACTCCAGAATAAGTTGGCGGGCCCAAGGCAAGGATAAACCCAGTGCCAGGATTACATTTTTAGAAATTCCTTTTAGAAATAACCAGGGTCATAAAACAACATTTGCACAGGATTGTTTTCCAAGAGGTTCCAGAGATATTTGTAAATAAGACAGGAATTTCATTTGTGTCTCAAGTTATCTCCTTTAATCTTTCCTAAGACAGGAATTTCATGTATCTTGGGCTATCTCTTTTTGACCTTATCAGTTCACATACATTATTCTACTTATTTTATCTCACTAATTGGCTTCTCATGTCCTTCTTAATTTTTATTTTGGGTGATCACCAAAAGTTTTTCCCTTGGTATTCTTTGACTTTAATGTCATTTGAGAGAGTTCATGTATTCTTTTACTTTTATCTATTTGCTATGTTGTTCATATCTAATACCATTTGTGTTTTTCTAGGCAAAATATTGGACACCTTGTCTTTTTTTTATTACTGTTTATTTTACCAATAAGAAAACTGAGGCAAATAGGGTTAAGTAACTTCCTCAGGATCACACAATTACTAAATGTCTGAGGCCAGATTAGAATTTAAAAAGGTTCATTTTCCTCTTTCAAAGGCTATCATTTTATTCACTGTATGGTCTCTTTGTCCATTTTCAATGGCTATCTCTGACTTAATGAGATGCAAATCACAGAATCTACAGCTGGTAAAAACCTCAGAAGTTTTCTAATTCTCTCAAGACTGGAGTCTTCCTCTGGAAAATTTTAAAGTGGTTATTCTTCCTTTATATGAAGTCCTTGATTAATGGAGAACTCTCTATGTCCTTGGATAGTCGATTCTACAATTAGACAATCCTTATAATTAATAATTATTTTCTCATGTAAAGAGAAGAGATTTTGTTCTATAATTTCTTCATCATACCTGCTATGGCCAATCAGATTAAAATGCCCATACTATAAATACTAGAAAATAGTTATCAGTTTAGAAGCTACTTGGTGAAGTGAATGAGTCATGTTACAGTCTTTTTGTTTGTTTTGTTTTGTTTTGTTTGTTTTTTTAATTTATTTTCTTCTCTCAAGATGTTTAAATTCTAATGGGGGAGGACATTGAATAAAGAAAGAAAGAGAAGGACAGTTCCTTGGAGATAAATCAGCAGTTTATTATGGAAATATTAACAATGACATTTATCATCAAATACAATTTTTATATTGTTCACTTGCCAAAGGAAAACAGTGATATTGTTCTGACTAATTTGAAACTTCAAATGATTATTTGGTAACAAATGTAGATTCAGAAGATACCTCAGAGGCCACCAAATATGAATATAATTCTATATAATCTATATAAATATTAATAAAATAAATATAAAAAATCATCATACAAATGAAGTAATTGTGGCTCAAGAAGGTTAAATAATTTGTGTAAACTCACATAAATTTTAGCCATTTGAGATAAAATTTTGAATTCACATTTTCCTGACTTCAAGTCCAAGGGCCTATTCACTATTCCACATGTTATTAACAACTAGGTTTTCTTTCTAGACCATCTCTTATTTATATAAAGAAAATAATAATAATAAATAAATAATGATAATACTTCTCAAGGTCTATCTTGTGGCTTATTTGCACAATGACAATTTTCTTGCTAACCCTCTTTCATTTTCTTACTACTACTTCCCTTTCTTGACATTTTTCTCAGCATATGAGTCTGTTACATAAACAGGCTTTTTTGCTATGTCCATATAGATTGATAAATAAGTAAATGATAGATATGTTATAATATAGATATATATATAGATACACACATAAATAGATACCATAAAAAATTAACTTTTTACAAAGGTTTCTTTTTGTATCCTATCTCAATTCTAGGCACATAGTAAGTGCTATTTAACTTGATTCAAAATTGTGATTTCACATTCTACCTAATTCCCAACCTATCAACAATATTAATAATCATAACTGTAATTATAATAGTGATTGTAATGTTCTCCTTTGGTTTTCTGGAGGTCTTGAAGTAGCCTTCATTTCAGTAGAGTAATCACCACAAGAATAGCCAGGGATAAAGTCCAAATTCTTTATTATCTCCTTCAAAGTCTAATTTCTTTGCCTGGGGCTTCAGCTAGCTTTCTGGAGGTCCTTCAGACAGGCCTTGGTCTCAGTGGGGCAAGCAGGAGGACAGGCCAGCCACCACGGTAATGTGAAGTAGAATGAATGAATCTGGCTCTCCTTGGCTCTGAGTCAGTGTCTGGCCCTTCTGAGTCTCTCTCAAACCCTTTTGATTCTATCTCTGGCTCTGACAGGCCTTGGCCTCAGTGGGGAGAATGAAGGAGGAGAGCCTGCCACTATGGTGATGTGAGATGAAGTGAGTGAATCTGGCTCTGTGTCTGAGGCCCACCTTATATGCCCTAAACTAAATATAAACCAATCATTATATCACTAGAAAACCATTATTTGTTGTAAAATTAAATCAAGCATACTGAACTTAGAGAACTATTAATCACCAAGCTAAACTAGATAACCATTGTCTCTTCAATTCCACTGATTTAGCACCTTGTAAGAATCCTTGTTTTAAGTTCAGAGTTCTGCCCCATAACATCTTCCACTTGCTTTTATTTTAGAAATAGGTTATGCCCTTCCCGATTTCTCAGGGAGATGAGAACCCCCAAAAGAAGGTGATTACACTTTCCCTGACTCCTCAAAAAAAGGGTGAAAGCACCAAAAAATGACATGATCACGCCCTCCCTGATATCTCAGGAAGGGAGATGAAAACACCATCTATTGTCCATTACTTCATGTATCAGGAATCCAATGATTCCTGTAAGTTTTAAAGTCTTGCAATAGTCTCAACTTGTTTTAGGAAATCCAATGATTCCTGCAGATTTTGAAGTCCTGCATCAGTCTTATCATGTCTCAGAGAATCCAATGATTACTGCTGGTTTTGAAGTTCTACAACAGTCTTATCAACAATTTGCTGATGATGAAAAAGGAAGTCTGCTCCAGAGACCACCAGAAAAACAAACAAGTGCATCTCATACTCCAACACTAGTTTATTGGTATGTTTAATTTCCCTTATCCTCTGTAGTATTTGTTATGTTTTTTATAATGATAATTATAATGATATAATGATGATGTTTTTTATAAATATATCTGTGATATATTATATATGCATATGTATTATGCATCATATATACATATATTTATACCATAAATCATATATGTGTGATATAAGTATAATGGCATCCTCAGAGTTATTTTAAATCACATTTTCCTATTCAATATTGGTTTGGAACTATTTTACGTGATTATATATATAGCTTTGATTTCTTCTGAAAACTGCCTGTTCAAAATTTTTGACCATTTATTAATTTTATTTTTTAAATTTTTGATTAATTTCTGTATTTTGTAGATAATATTGTAGAAATAAAGTAATGTTTATAAATGTATATAAAGGTAGTATAAAAAGTAGTATATAAAAGTATATAAAGTATATAAAAGTAAAGTAAATAAATGTAAATTTTTGACATCATTTTATTTTCCATGGTGTTTTTTATTTATTTATTTTAGGATGATATAATATTTATTAAAATAATGCTGAGAGTTAATTTAAAAAGCAGAAAATCAAAGAATTAAAATCAAAGCTATGTAAAATACCAACTAAAATCCAATTGTGTTTAATATATTCATTCAGCAGCTAAGTAAAAGTCTAAGAAAGATAATGCTCTCAATATAATAAAGTAATGCAAAATAATTGGCAATTTTTAGTTATCAAAATTATGGGGTTTTCATTTTGTATCCTTTGCTCAATCATGAAAAATATTCTTGAATGTTACATAGCATATATAAAAGCAAGATAAAAATACATTATAAACTTGCAAAAATGGCTGTAAAATATTATTTTATATATTTCTATTAGATAATAGTTTAGTTATGGTACATAGATATCATGAAACTTCTAAGACACTAAGAAATAAACAAAATACATATTAGCTATACAGATGACACACCCATCTATCTACTGAAAAAAATTACATAATACTGTTAGAAAAAAATCTTAAAATTGCATATTTAATAAAATAAATGTAACAAAAAGGCATGGTGCATTTTAGCAAAATATAATTTCCATGATTATTCCTTTTAATTAATTCTATTTTAGCTTTTGTTTTATCTCAGTTCATGATTATTATTTCTGCATTTTTTGTTTCACCTAAAGTACATTAAATTCTATTTCAGTTCCTTATTTTAAGTCTATGTCTATCTTTCTGTTTCAAGTATATCTCTTGTAAACAACACATTGTTGAATTCTGGTTCCTAATCCAACACTCACAGTAATGCTTGCTATGAATTTCTCTGCATCTTATTTTCTTTTATTTATCCTTCTTACCATTTTGTCTTGTTTCTCCTTAAAAAAAAAACAAAACAAACAAAAAAAAAACTTTGTTTTGATTCTGAACATTACATCCGTTAATTTGTTCTTTCTTTGTCACACACACCCAATATCCCTTGTATTCTTCCCTTCTTATTTCCTTGTTGGATAAGGTAGATTCCTATGCATTAGGTGAGTTTGCTTTGTAAACTAGCATGTTTCTTGCCTTTGAACTTTTTGTAAAAGTTGGCCTTTGCCCTCCTGGAGGTGGGAAGCACTGCCCTTAGCTTCAGAGTTTTTCATGCTGCTCATTTCAGAGCTATTCAGGAGGTATGCTTATTTTCAATGCTTCCAAGATGGGGGTAATCTAGGAATAAATACGGTCACTATAAATATGGTCATTACTTTCCTGGTTGATGTTCTGAATTTTACCCAGGAAGGATCCCAGCACTAGTGCTGCTCTCAGCCTTTAAATGGTAACCAGGATCCTTGCTTCGTTGTGACCAATCAATAAAAGTTCCTCTCTGTCCTGGAACTGTTGTGTACAACCATATGTAGAGCAAAAGAATAACAAATCAGCAGCAGTGCAAACAAAGGGTTTTTTATGATCTCTGAACAGTTGTTGAACACAATTATTTTTCTTCCTGGAATGATAGCAACAGAAGTTGCAGTAGCTGCAGCTGCTGCTGATGCTACCTCTGTAATAGCAAAACAGCCCATTAGAGACTCCAAGATCTGCAGCAGGTGCTGCACTCAAGGGTGTCCCTGATTCCATTGTCACAGACTCTTTTGAACTGATCTCTTAAATTGTTTAGGCTGGGGAAGGGGGATGTTTCAAATGTATTCATTCAGTAGCTAATTAAAACAACTATCTCAATATAATAAAGTAATATAAAACATTTGGCAATGTTTAGTTATCAAAATTGTGGGTTTTGCATTTGAGATCCTTTTTTTAATCATGAAAAAGTATTTTTGAATGTAATGTAAAATATATATTCCTTTTGTTGACCTACTCCTCCAAATTTTGATTTGAGAAATTATTTTTAAGTTGTTTAAAGGGGAATATTAGCAGAGTTCAACTGGGTTATTTCCTCTAATCCTCCATTTGACAAACTCCAAGACACACTTTTTTATCCATTCCCTTCATATTCTTGTCTTTTTGGTCTTCTAAAATTATTTTTTGGAAAACCAATGGGCATAACACTGATAAATTAATTTAAGTGGAATTGTCTTTATTATATTGACCCAAACTACCCATGAGCAATTAATATTTCTCTAACTGTTTAAATCTATCTTTTCCTTTAAAATTTATTGAAATAGTCTGTCCAGGTCTTTTGTTTAGTCATGTGTTTTTTTTTCAGTGAATATAATGATCCTTCAAAGATTTCCTATTTGGCATAGTTAGCAGCTTAATTGAATTTCACCTTAAAAAAAAATTGTTCATGATATCTCAGGGAGTCAGCAATTTCTACTTCTTTTCTTCCTTCTTTCTTTCCTTCCTAAATTCCTTTCTTCCTTCCTTCCTTCCCTCCTTCCTTCTTTTCTTCCTTCCCTCCTTCCTTCCTTCCTTCCCTCCTTCCTTCCTTCCTTTTTTCCACTTTCTTTTCCCTTATTTTTCTTTTCTCCCTTTATGTCTTTCTTTTTTTTTCTCCCTTTCTTTATTTCATTTATTGAAGGAATCAGTTACACAGGTAGAGTTTTTTGTACTTTTGTTTTATGATATTCATTCTCCTTCTAATGTTCTGTGTTCTGGAGCTCTGTCCTTTAATATTTGTTTAATTATTTGTTTTTAATAGTTTCATTTTCCATTTCTTGCTTTATTTCTTTCAGAGCCTTTTAAAAGTCTTTCAAGACAAACTTTTTTTCTTCTTTTACTGAAAAACTCTACTTACAGTTGTAAGACTATTTTCTTTTGGATATATTTTTGGTTCTTATTTTTACACCACACTATTTCTTCATTTTGTACAGTATATTTTTCTGTTTATTCATAGTTTCAGGCTTTTCTTATGGGAAAAATATGGCACAGAAAGAGGCAGAAGCAGAATTTTGTTTGATTTATAGATAGTGGATCTGACTTTACAACTTAGTTTTGTTACTTAATCTGTATGTAGGGAAAATCATAGAATGTCCCTGTGCCTATGCTTTCTAATACATAAGATAAGAGACTAGGAACTGATAGCCTCTGAAAAAAATTTCTAGTATAAAAACACAATTTTGTATTACCTCTTTCAGTAAAAAAGCTTAATTCCATCAACACAACCAGTTCTACACTAAGATATATCTAATGATGGACTTCTGGGGGCAGAGACAAGATGGTGAAGAGCAGACACTACTTGCCATGACCTCCTCTAACCTCTCAAACCAACTGCAAACTAATCCTCCAAATTGGTTTTGAAGTCAAAGAATCCCAAAATATTTAGAGTACAATATATTTCTAAAAGAAAACACCCTGGAAGAACTTCAGAACAAGAATGTTTCAACTGGGCAGGGGGACAATCTGCAGAGCACAGATGGCAGCATAGGGAGATAGGGCAATAACCTGGGACAGTGAGTCAGAATGTTGGAGGCCCATGCACTTGGAAATATTCTGTGAGCCTCTTAGACTACAGGATAGCATGGACATTCCTAGAGGAGAAGATAAGAGAGATGTAAGAAGAAATAGATAGCAAAATTATACTAGCAGGGAATAGGAACCTTGCTCTTTCAAAACTATATAAATTGAACCACAAAATGAATAAGAATGAAATTAAGGAAGTACAGAAAATGTTAGAAAAGTTAGGTATCATAGATCTTTGGAGAAAATTAAATGGAGACAGAAAATAGTTTACATTTTTCTTAATAAATGACCATCTGTTAGGTCATAAAAACCTCAAAATCAAATGCAGAAAGGCAGAAATAGTAAATGTATTTTTTTCAGATCATGATGCAATAAAAATCACATGCAATATAAGGTTGAGGAGAAACTAGACCAAAAAGTACTTGGAAACTAAATAATCTCATCCTAAAGAATGAATGGGTGAAACAGCAAATCATAGACATAATTAATAATTTCATCCTAGAGAATGACAACAATAAGATAACATACCAAAAATTGTGGGATGATGAAGCCAAAGTGCTAATAATGGAAAATTTTATATTTCTAGATGCTTACTTGCATAAAATAGAAAAAGAGAAAATGAATAAATTGGGCTTACAACTAAAAAAGCTAGAAAAAGAACTAATTGAAATACCCCAAATACCAAACTTGAAATTCTAAAAATAAAAGGAGATATTTAATAAAATCAAAAGTAAAAATCTATTGAATTGATAAATAAAACTGAGTTGGTTTTATGAAAAAAAAACAACAAAATAGATAAACCTTTAGTTAATTTGATTAGAAAAATGAAAGAGGAAAATCAAATTGTTTGTCTCAAACATGAAAAGGGAGAACTTTCCACTAATGAAGAGGAAATTAGAGCAATAATATGGAGTTATTTTGCCCAACTTTATGTCAATAACGTTGATAACCTAAGTGAAATGGAGGAATACCTACAAATATATAGATTGCCCAGATTAACAGAAGAGGAAATAAATAGTCACATTTTAGAAAAAAAGAAATAGAACAAGCTATTACTCAATTCCTTAAGAAAAAATCCTGGACCAGATGGATTTACATGTAAATTATGCCAAACATTTAAAGAACAATTAACTCCAATACTATATCAATTATTTGAAAAAATATGGAATTAAGGAGTTCTACTAAATTCATTTTATGACACAGACATGATACTGATACCTAAACTAGGTAGGACAAAAACAGAGAAAGTAAATTATAGACTAATCTCCCTAATGAATATCAAAGCCAAAATCTTAAATAAAATATTAGCAAAGAGATTACAGAAAATCATCCCTAGGATAATATACTATGACCAAATAGGATGTATACCAGGAATTCAGGGTTGATTCACTATTAGGAAAACAATTTACATAATTGACTATATTGATAACCAAATTAACAAAAAACAAACAAACAAACAAAAACCATGATTATCTCAATATTTGCAGAAAAAAATGCTAAAATCCAACATCCATTCCCTATTAAAAACACTTGAGAGTATAAGAATAAATGGACTTTTCTTTGAAATAGTCAATAACATCTATTTAAAACCATCAGCAAGCATAATATGTAATGGGGATATACTGGAACTATTCTTAATAAGATCAGGTATGAAGTAAGGTTAACCCATATCACTATTATGATTCACAATTATATTAGAAATGCTAGCTTTGGAAATAAGAGAAGAAAAAGAGATTAAAGGAATTAGAATAGATAATGAGGAAACCAAATTATCACTCTTTGCAGATAATATTATGGTATACTTGGAGAACCCTAGATAATCAATTAAAAATCTATTAGAAATAACCCACAACTTTAGTAAAGTTAGAGGATACAAAATAAATCCACATAAATCTTCAGCATTTTTATACATCACTAACAAAATCCATCAGCAAGAGGTACAAAGAGAAATTCCATTTAAAATAACTGTTGATAGTATAAACTATTTGGAAATCTATCTGCCAAGAGAAAATTAGAAACTATATGAGCAAAACTACAATACACTTACCACACAAATAAAGTAAGATCTAAACAAGTGGGGAAAGTGCTCTTGGATAGGTTGAGCCAATATAATAAAGATGACAATACTACCTACACTAATTTATTTATGTAGTGCTATACCAATCAACCACTGAAGAAACTAGTTTACTGACCTAGAAAAAAATGACAACAAAATTCATCTGGAAGAATAAAAGGTCAAGAATTTCAAGGGAATTATTTTTTTAGAAAAGTAAATAAAGGTGGTATAGCTAATCTAAAATTGCATTTTTTACTAGCTAAGAAACAGAGTAGTTGATCAGTGAAATATATTAGGTTCACAGGACAAAATAGTCAATGACTACAGTAATCTAATGTTCGACAAACCCAAAGACCCCAGTTTTTGGGATAAGAATTCTATTTGATAAAAAAACTGCTGGGAAAATTAGAAATTAGTGTGGCAGAAACTAAGCATTGACCCACACCTAAAACTATATTCAAATATAAAGTCAAAATGGGTTCATGATCTAGACATAAAGAATGATGTTATACATGTTTAACATGTATGAGATTGCCTGCCATCTAGGAGAAGAGTTAGAGGGAAGCAAGGGAAAAATTGGAACAGAAGTGATTCCAAGGGTTAATGCTGAAAAATTACCCATGCACATGTTCTGTCAATAAAAGCTATAATAATAATAAAAAAAAAGAATGATGTATAAACAAATTAGAAGAACATAGGATAGTTTACATCTCAAATCTGTGGAGGATGAAGGAATTTGTGACAAAGAAGAACTGGAGGTCATTATTGATCACAAAATAGATAATTTTGATTATATGAAGTTAAATATTTTTATACAAACAAAACTAATGCAGATAAAATTAGAAGGAAAGCAATAAACTGGGAAAATATTTTATATTGAAAGGTTCTAATAAAGGCCTCATTTCTAAAATGATGCCTTGTTGGTGGAATTGTCAATAGATCCAATCACTGTCTTCAACATTTATTGAAAACAGGAAACAATAATGTTGAATGTTGGAGGGGATGTGGGAAAACTGGGACACTGCTACATTGTTGGTGGAATTGTTCACTCATCCAACCATTCTGGAGAGCAATTTGGGACTATGCTAAAAAAGTTATCAAACTGTGCATACCCTTTGATCCAGCAATGTTTCTACTGAGTTTATATCCCAAAGAGATCTTAAAGGAAGGAAAAGGACCCACAAGTGCAAAATTGTATGTGGCAGCCCTTTTTGTAATGGCAAAAAACTGGAAACTAAGTAGATGCCCATCAATTGGAGAATGGCTGAATAATTTATGGTATAATAATGTTATGGAATGTTATTTTTCTATAAGAAAAGATCATCTGGAGAGACTTACATGAACTGATGCTAACTGAATTAAGCAGAACCAGGAGATCATTATATCCAAAAACAACAAGACTATACAATGATCAATTCAGATGGACATGGTTCTCTTCAACAATGAACTAATTCAAACCAGTGCCTGTTCAGTGATGAGGAAAGTCATCTACACCCAGAGGACTGAAGAATGGTCATTAAATTTGGTGATTAAGAGATCATTGGTAATTTTGTTGAGGGCAATTTCCACTAAAATGATGAGCTCAGAAATCAAAAACCAAAATTAGAAAGAGATTGACACCACAAAATGAACAAGGAATAAGCTAGAGAAGTAATGGGTTCCTAGAAAATCTAAATATGATAGAGCTCTGAAGAAAACTGAATTGGTACAGAAAGCAATACACCTTATTCTCCACAGTGTATGGCATCTACACAAAAAAATTGACCATATACTAAGCATTAAAACCTCACAATTAAATGCAGAAAGACAGAAATAGCAAATGCTTCCTTTGCAGACCAAAATGCAATAAAAATTATATTCAATAAAGGCCAGGATAGACTAAAAATCAGGTGTAAATTAAATATTCTAATTCTATAGAATGAGTGGGTCAAACAACAATTCACAGAAACAATCCATAATTTCATTCAAGAGAATAACAATAATAAGACAATATACCAAAATCTATGGAATGCAGTCAAAGAAGATATTAGGGGACATTTTATTTCTCTAAATATCTACATTAATAATAGAGAAAGAGTAGTTCAATGAATTAGGTATGCAACTACTAAAGCTAGAAAAAAAATTAAAAACCCCAATTAAATACCAAATTGGAATTTCTGAAACTTAAAGGAGAGATTAATAAAGAGAAATTAAGAAAACTATTGAAATAATCAATAAAACTAAGAATTGCCTTTATTTTAAAAAAATCAACAAAATAGATAAACCTTTAATTAGATCCAAAAAATAGAAGAAAAGAAACTCAAAAAACAGCTTCAAAAATGAAAAGGGTTATATTACCACCAATAAAAAAGAAATTAAAACAATAATTAGGAGCTATTTTGTTCAAGTCTTTGAAAGAAACTCTGAAAATGAGACATTATGAATCAATCAAACAAAACTTTAAAAAAGGAAAGAAAGAAAATATAAATTATCTCATTGGAAAAACAAATGATTTGGAAAAATGGATCTAGGAGAGACAAATAATTAGCTGGTTTCCTGAAAACTATGATTAAAAAAATAAGCCGAGACAACATCTTTCAGGAAATCAAAAAGAAAACTGCCCTGATGTCCTAGTACCAGAGGGTAAAATAGCCATTGAAAGAAATCACTGATAGTTTCCTGAAAGAAAGTCCAAAAGGAAAACTCCAAGGTAGCTAAATTTGAGAACTATCAAATCAAGGAGAAAATATTGCAAGCATCTAGAAAATCAAATGTTGAGGAACCACAATCAGGATTACCCAAAATCCAGAATCTTCCACTTTAAAAGACTGAAAGGCCTGGCATCTGAGATTCCAAAAGACAAAGGAAGTAAAGGAGTAAATTACATCTTGTGAAGAGCAAGAAGAACTATTATAATTGAGGCAAAATGAAAACAAAAAGAGATTAAAGGAATTAGAATAGGTAAGGAGAAAACCAAATTATCATTCTTTGCAGATTATACAATGGTATATTTAGAGAATCCTAGAGAATCAACTATAAGAAACAATTAAAAACTTTAGCAACATTACAGGATAAAAAATAAATCTACATAAATCATCATCATTTTTATATATTACCAACAAAGTGCAGCAGAAGAGATACTAAGGGAAATTCCACTTAAAATAACTGTTTGATTATATAAAATATTTGGGAATTTACCTGCCAAGGAAAAGTCAGGAACTATATGAACACAATTACAAAACACTTTCTATACAAATAAAGTCAGATCTAACAACTGGAAAAATATTAAATGCTCAAGAGTAGGCCAAGTGAATATAATAAAAATGACAATACTACCTAAATTAATCTACTTATTCAGTGCTATATCAATCAAACTCCCAAGAAATTATTTTACAAATCAAGAAAAATTAATAAAGTTCATTTGGAAGAATAAAAGATCAAAAATTTCAAGGGAATTGATGAAAAAATGCAAATGAAAGGGTCATAAAAAATTTGTAACTGGCTAAGAAATAGAGTAGTTATCAGTGAAATAAGTTAGGTTCACAAGACACAATAGTCAATGACTATAGTAATCTAATGTTTAATTAAACTAAAGATCCCAGCTTCTGGGATAAGGACAAAAATTTGACAAAAATTGCTGGATAAATTGGAAATTAGTATGGCAAAAAATAGGCATTGACCCACATCTAACCAGCATAAGATTTAAATGGATTCATGATTTAGATATAAAGAGTCATATTACAAGCAAATTAGAAGAACAAAGGATTGTCTGACTTTTAGGTCTGTAGAGAAGGAAGGAATTTGTGGTAAAAGAAGAATTGGAATATCTTGTGAATTGAAAAATGGATAAATTTCATTATATAAAATTTACAAACAAAATCGATGTATATAATATGAAGCAATGAACTGGGGAAAATTTACATTCAAAGGCTCTGATAAAAGCTTCATTTCTAAAATACATAGAGAATTAACTCAAATTTGTAAGAAATCAAGTCATTCTCCAATTGATAAATGCTCAAAGGATATGAACAGATAATTTTCATATGAAAAAATTGAAACCATTCCTAGTCCTAGGAAAAAGTGCTTTAAATCACTATTGACTAGAGAAATGCAAATTAAGACAACTCTGAAGCATCACTATACACTTCTCATTTTGGCTAAGATGACAGGAAATAAAAATGATGAATGTTGGAGGGGATGTGGGAAAACTGGGACACTAATATATTGTTGATGGAGTAGTGAAATGGTTTAACTATTCCAGAGAGAAATCTGGAACTATGTCCAAAGGGCTATCAATCTGTGCATACCCTTTGATCAAGCAGTTGTATCTATTGTTATCTTAAGAAAATCATAAAAGAGGCAAAAGACCCCACAGGTTCAAAAATGTTTTAGGTAGCCCTTTTTGCAGTGGCAAGAAATTAGAAACTGAGTGGATGCCCATCAGTTGGCGAGTGGCTGAACGCATTATGGTATAGAATTTTGTGGAATATTATTGTTCTTTAAGATATGAGCAGCAGGATTAATTTAGAGAGTCCTGAAGAGACTTATTTGAACTGATGTTAATTGAAATGAGCAGAACTAGGAGATCATTGTACAAGGCAACAGCAAGAATATATGATGATCAATTCTGATGGACATGGCTCAACAATGACCAATAATTCACCTTGGCAATGAGGTGAATCAGGCTGTTTCCAATGGTCTTGTAATGAAGAGACCCATTTGCACTCACCCAGAGTGAAGATTACTGGGACTGAGAGTGGATCACAACATAGTATTTTCATTCATTTTACTGTTGCTTGCTTGCATTTTTTTTGTCTTCTCATTTTTTTTTCTGTTTTGATTTGATTTTTCTTGTGCGAAAATGTATACAGAAGAATTACACATATTTAACATCAATTTGATACTTGCCATCTAGAGGAGAGGGTGGAGGAAAAGAAGAAAAATTAGAACACAAGATTTTGCAAAGGTGAATGTTTTGAAATTCTAAAGCTTTCACAATAGTAAAGAAAGTGAATGAGTCATTAATAAAATCCTTAAGAAAAACATTTCTAGGACCAGATAGATTCACAAGTGAATTCTATCAAACAGTTACAAAACAGTGAATTCCAATACTATGCATAAAAAATAAGACGAGTACTGTCAAATCCCCTCTATGACACAAATATGGTATTGATACCTAAACTAGGAAGAAGAAAAATAGAGAAAAAATTACAAACCAATTTCCCTAATGAATATTTATACAAAAATTTAAAATAAAATATTAGCAGAGTGATTTCAGCAACTTATCAGTAGGATAATACATTATGACAAGTGGGATTTATACCAGGCATACAAGGTTGGTTCAATATCAGAAAAACTATTACTACAATCAATCATATCAATGCCAAAACCAAGAAAAATCATATGATATTCTCAATAGTTGCAAAAAAAAACTTTTAACAAATTATAGCACATATTCCTATTAAAAAACATTAGAGAACTTAAGGATGAGGGGATCTTTACTTAAAATAATAAGCAGTATCTATTTAAAACTTATAGCAATTATTATTTATAATGGAGAGCATTCCCAGTATTCCCATCCAAAGGCAAAAAAGGCTACCCATTATCACCATTATTATTAAATATTGTACAAGAAATACTGTCTTTTGCAATAATAAAAGAAAAAGAAATTTAAAAAATTAGAATAGACAATGAGGAAATAAAACTCTCACTCTTCATAAAGAATATGATGATATACTTAGAGAATCCTTAAAACATTATCCAAAATCCTACTATTAACAATTCACAGCTCTAGCAAAGTTGCAGAATATCAAATTATATTACTGACAAAGCCCATCAACAAGATATAGAAAGAGAGATTCCATTTAAATTTGCTATAGATAAAATAAAATATTTGCATGTCTACCAGCCAAGACAAACTGAGGAACTATATGAACGCAATTACAAAATACTTCTCACACAAATAAAGTTAGATCTAAACAATTGGAAAATATCAGTTGTTCATGGCTGGGCCAACCTAATATAATAAAAGTGACAAGTCTGCCTAAATTGGTCTACTTTTTGAGTGTTATAGCAATCAAACTTCCAAAACATTATTTTATAAAACTAAAAAAATAAATATATAACAAAATTTATCTGGAAGAACAAAAGATCAAGAAGATCAAGGGAATTAATGAAAAAAAAATTATGAAGAATTGTGAATTAGCAGTACCAAACTTAAAACTATATTATAAAACAGCAGTCTTCAAAACCATTTGATATTGGCTACAAAATAGAGTGGGGGATCAGCAGAATAGATTAGACAAAATAATCAAGGCTTACAGAAATCTAGTTTTTGATTAACCCACAAAACCTAGCTTCTGGAATAAGAACGCAATATCTGACAAAATTTTCTGGGAAAACTGAAAAATATCATTTCAGAAACTGGGCATAGACCTACATCTCACACCTCAAAATAAGGTCAAAATGGATACATGATTTGGACATGAAGGATGATGCCATAAACCAATCAGGAGACTAGTGGATAATTTACTTATCAGATTTTTTGGAGAAGAGTGGAATTTATGACTAAAGAAGACCTAGAGAACATTATAAAAGGCAAAATAGACAACTTTTATTACATTAAACTAAAGAGTTTTTGTGCAAAAAAACCCAACAGAAACAATATTTTAAGGGAAGTACAAAGCTGGGAGAAAGCAATCTTTACAGCCAGAATTTCTGATAAAGGTCTCGTTTCTAAAATATGTAAAAAAAACTGTCTCAAATTTATAAGAATAAAAGACATTCCCCAATTGATAAATGGTCAAAGGATATGAACAGACAACTTTCAGATGATGAAATTGAAGCCATCTAGTCATGTGAAAAAAAATCTCTAAATCACTATTGATTAGATAAATATAATTAAAACAACTATGAGATACCACCTCACACTTTTCAGTTTGACTGAGATGACAAGAAAAGATAATGATAAATATTGGAGGAGATGTGGGAAAATTGGGACACTAATGTGTTGTTAGTGGAGTTGTAAAATGATCTAACCACTCTGGAGAGCAACCTGGAACTATTCCCAAAGGGCTATAAAACTGTGCATATTCGTTACTAGGTCTGTATTACAAGGAAATCATAAAGGAGGGCAAAGGATCTTCATGAACAAAAATGTTTTTAGCAACTCCTTTCGTAATAGCAAAAAATTGGAAAATGAGTAGATGCCCATCAACTGGGTAATAGATGAACAAGTTGTGGTTTATGAAGGTGATGGAATATTACTGTCCTACAAAAAAATGATGAGCAAGCTTATTTTAGAAAGGCCTGGAAATATTCACATGGATTGATGCTGAGCAAAGTAAGAGGAACTAGGAATACATTGTATACAAAAATATCAAGGTTTTGCAATGATCAGCTATGAAAGACTTGGTTCTTTTTTTAGTGATTCAGTCATTCAAAGCTATTCCAATAGACTTTGGATAGAAAATGCCATCTGCAACCAGAAAAACAACTAAGGAGTCTGAATTTAAATCAGCACATGCTATGTTCACTTCTTTTTTCTGTTTTTTATTTTTCATGTCTGCCATGTTTTTTTCCTTTTCCTCTGATTTTTCTCTCCCAACATGATTCATAAAGCAGAGTGTGTTTTAAATAATTTAATAAAAATATTTTTAAAAGAAAGTATTAAAAAACAAGGAAAAAATTGAGTGAGATGAAAATAGAGGTCCTAATTGCAGATGACTTTCTCAAGAACATTAAAAAGGAAAGGTAGGAAAGCTATTAACATAATAGCTAGTAAGAATGAAAAATATTTTGTGAGTTAGGTGTGTGTGTTTCTGTGTGTGTGTGTGTGTGTGTGTGTGTGTGTGTGTGTGTGTGTGTGTGTGTGTGTGGAGAGGTGTTTAGAGAGGAAATTTCCTCTGAAAATTCTGGGATGAAATGGAAGAGATGAAGGAAGAGAGTGAGGTTAAAGTATATGAGTGATGTGAAATGAGGAGGGACAAATAAAGAATTCTTAGTGAATAATCTCAACTATTTCAACAAACTGTGAGATTAAGACATTTTCCTGAAACAAGAGAAAAGGGAGATTTCAGGAAGGTTGAAAATTTTTAGAAAAAATAGAAAATAAAATATGAGCAAGACAGAGGGATTGATTAAAAATACTTAAAAGAATTGACTTGCCATAGTGAAAACCCAGTAAGTGACACAGTAGAGTGTCAGGTTTGTAGTAAGGTTTCCTAAATAAAAATTGGCTTCAGGCATTTTCTAACTGTTTGATTAGGCACTTAACCTTATTTGCATCAGATTTCTCATCTGTAACATAAACTGGAGAAGGACTTGGTAAACTGCTCCAGAATCTTTGTCAAGAAAATAACCAATGGTATCAGTAATAGATATGACTTAAACAATTATACAACAAAAATATGAATTTATAGTTATTCTTGTGGGCATGATTAAATACTTTTCTTTAGCATCAGGTTTGTTGAATAGCATGTGAATAGGAGCAAAAGGGAGTAGATGGTAGGAGTAAATTAAGAATGAGATTTGGAAGGTCAATATCAGTGATAGATTAAGGGACCAATAACCACAAAAAAGAGAAAAAGATGATTTGAACTTCACCAAGGATCAAGTGTTTATTCGGTCAATATAGAGTGTTTTTTTTAATATCTATGTTTAAATAGTTACATTAATCTTTTTCTTTTAAAAAAATTCATTTTGGGGGCATTAATAATACCAAGGTTTTTGTCCAATGCTTCAAAAATTCCACCAGGTCTAGTTCCCAAATAATTTGGTATGTGAGGAGGCCTGTTGAAGAAACAGCTCCACGTAAAGAGAGGAAATATTGATGAGTAGAATTTAAAAAAAAAAAAAATTTAGACCTAGGGAGGCAGAATTAAATGGCAAGAGGATGAGAGAAATAGAAAACAGCAACTACTGATCAGTATTAAATTTTGACAGTCCTGAATAATGTTATAGTGGAATATGAAAATTATTTTAAAACTTTATCATAATGCCTAGATGATTAGGAAATGATGGAAGGCATGGGGAAATCTTACTTTACTCAGTCTATGGTAATAAATTCCATTTAATTTGTGTTTATATCATTCTGGCCCAGTCTAAACTTGACTGAGAGAGCTCTGGTTTATACTTTGCCTAAGTATGAAAAACAAATGAACTTGCTTGACTCTTTGGCACTGTCCCATTTATTTGAAGCTCATCTATGACTTTCTCTTCCTTCATATCTTCCTCTTTAAAAATATACACACACTGAACAAATGAGTCTAATGTAGATGTTATGATTTCAAGAAAGATGTGAGATAAGTCATACAACACAATTCTAGGCATTGGCTTTAAAACTTTTTCATAAAATTTTCTTTAAAAGAATGTTTATCAATTATCAGGTATGAATGATTTATTTCCTTCTTTCCTCATTTCTTTAGATTCTGTTTCAAACCCTATTCCTACCCCATGAGAATATTTAGTCAAAAGTTGTATTCACAAATGCAGTGTAAGTTTTGTTTATAATCTTGATCCCACAAATATTTAAAAATGAAGTACTAGAGCTAAATAATAACAGTATAAAAATTTTGAGGCTTAAAAGTTTCTCTGGGAGTAGGAGGGGAAGAGGAAGAACCACAGGAGGAAACAGACAGTTTAAGTGCACAATTTGTTACTTATTTATGCTTGAGAAATAACAATTAGACAACAGATCCATGTCTTTGTCCGTGACACTAATTAGTCCAGTCCCCAGAGAGAAAGGCACACACACAGAACAATGAGCAAATGATTTTTCAGCCCTCCTAGAAATTAGTCACTTTTAATCTCTAGGGTTTTGTTTTATTATTATTTTCTTTCTTTTTTGCAGAGGCTTTGTTGCCTTGACATCCACACTCAAGAGTTATTGGTATCAAACCAAGCTGTATAAAAAACTATCAAGCCTTTCTCTGTTTCTGCACAGTTCAAAGCAGAGTTGGCTGCCAGCCAGCAGTGAAAGATGAGCCTTACCCCTTAGCGGGTGCCTGAATAGCATTGAGTGTTTAGAGGACAGTCTGGGCTGAGAAAAACAAAAAAACAAAAAACAAAAAAACCAGGCAACTTTTCAGACCCTGAAGAAAGAAAGTTATATGTTTCTTCACAGACTTTGACCTTACTCCCAATCCACAGGGAGCAAAATGAGTCTCAGTTTCTTCATTTGCAAAAATGACTTACTAATCTTCCTTAGTAAGCACAATGAGAACAGAAATATATATTTTAGAAAAGGAAGCAATCCTATTTTAAATGAAAGGATTAATATTCTATCCTTCTTAATGGGTTAGTAGGGGGTAAAGAATTTTATAGTATGCCTTTCCTACTAAAGAGCACCTTCACTTTTCTGATCATGTCCAAATACAAGAGAAAGGAATTCACATTTCAACCTCTTTACTTTGGTTCAACTTCCTTTCCTTAGTCCAAAATGATTATGGTAGGTAGAATAGAGAATGTGAATAGAATAAAAGGATATCAGAAAAGATAAAGCCAGCTTTTTATACATAGAGTACACGACTTTTTAAACACACTTTATCAATGACTTTTTTAGTAATTAGGATAGGTGTTATTATGAGGCAGCTGAGTAAAAGAGAGAAATTTCTTGAAGTCAGGAAGACAAGTACAGTGCCTTTTTCATGCTCTCACTTACTATATAACTCTGGATAGATTATTTAATCCCTCAAAATCTCAGTTTCTTTATCTGTAAAATGGGGATAATAATTACATCTGCTTCTTTTTTAATTTATAGAATAAAGTAAACATCTCTACAATTATGATAAAAGATAATTGAACTTGAAATCACAAATAGCATAATTTGCTTTTCCTTTTAAATATATGAGAAAAGTTATCATGCATATAAACTTTTTTTTCTTTTTCCCTCTCCCCTGAAAGATGGCTACCTTTAAACACAAATATATACATAAGTGCAAAATCATTCTATACACATTTCTCTTTATCAGTTTTTTGTCTGGATGCAGATAATATCTTCCTTCCTAAATCCTTTGTAGTTATTTTAGGAATTTATAGTAGTCAAAATGATTTTTAATTCAAATTCATTCTTAAAACAATATCACTTTTAAAGGTAGTTTCAAAGATAAAATGTACTTTGTAAAGCATAAACCCCTATATAAATGTTATCTACTGTTATTGCTTGTATAACCATAATACTACTAAGGTTAATGATGACAATAATAATAATAATAATAATCCATATGCTATAAAATACACATATACTCAAATAAATATGTAATAATAAGTATGTTGTTGTTGTTACAAAACCTGGAATTGAAATCAGGGAGAACTTATTTCAAATCCCACTTTGAAAAATTACCAACTTTGTGGCATTGGTAAGTCATTTATTCACACATACTTAATTTTTTCAGCTGTAAACATGATCAGATTTATGATAACTGCCTTTCAGGCTTGTTTGGGGGGAGATATTTCTGCTCTAAGTAGCCCAGTAGATAGAGTCCTGGGCCTAAAAGCAAGATGACCTGAATTTAAATCTGACCACAGATTTAAATGTATTACCTGTACAATCCTGAGAAACTCTCAACTTCTGTTTACTTCAGTACCCTCAACTATAATATGACAATATAATTAGTAACTAACTCCCAGGAGTGTTATGAGAATCAAATGAGAATATATGTGCATCATAGATGCACATATTAAGTACTTACTAAGTATTTGTTCTTTTATTTGTGATATGCTTTTTTAAACTTAAAGTGTTAGGGGGCAGTCAAGATGGTGGAGAGGACATATGCACCTTCATAAACTCTCCTTTTCCCTCATTCTATTTTCACAATATTCAGCCTCAGAATTAGTGCTTTACTGTCAAAACTTAGAAATATTGGGTGTATAACACTTTTCCAACAGAAGATATTCTCAAAATTCTCCAGAAAAGGTTTGTTTTTGCTCAGTGCAGGGACAGAACAGGGGTAAGCCAGGCATGGATCTCAGGAAGGCAGAGAGAACCTGGAAACAGTTCATGCTGAGCGGACTGGAGGGGGATGGGGGTTGGTCTCTGCTGGTAGAAAATCTGTGGGGAGAACTTTAGCACAATGTGAGCTACTTTGCCCTGGCAGCATGCCAGTAGATCAGCAGAGAAGCTAAAAACACAGGGGGTAAAAATTATAACCCCAAAAGCTAGAGTCTCTTGGGACTTGGCCACACCCACCAAGCAACCAGAGTGACTCAGACTGATCCAGGGGCAGCCACAGTAGGTGGTCCCAGCATAGTCCTAGTAGTGGCCTTTCCACTGCTGCTGATTCCAGGACCTGATTTCAGGTCCAGATGCAGCCAGAGAATTCTGTCCCATTGCCTCTTTACTGCTACTTCCTGTTGTTTATAGAGGCAGCTTGGAAATACCCAACTGCCCCAGAGAAGCAGACCATAAGATTTTGTTTGTTTTTTATTTCATAATAAGCAAAAAACCAATTGATAGCTTCAATATGGAAAGAGAGCAGACTTCAAACCCTGAGGAGACTAAAAAAAGTTTGTCTCTAGATCCAAAGGAGGATGTAATCTCTCATAGAGAGTTCTCATAGAAGAAATTTAAAAGGGTCTTAAAAGAGAGTTAGATGAAAAATGGAGAGAGGAAAGGAAAGCTTTGCAAAAGGGTCAGGATAAATCATTAAAAGAGAGAATGGATAAATAAATCAAATCCCTGAAAAACAGAATTTGTGAATTGGAAAAGATAAACAATTCCCAGAAAAACAGAATTTGTGAATTGGAAAAAGAAAATAATTCTTTAAAAAAAAAAAAAAAAACTGGTTAAAATGGAAAAAAAAATTCCATAGAACTAAACAATTCATTTAAAAACTCAATTGGGGACTTCCGGCCAAGATGGCGGCGTGGAGGCAGACAGCTGCTTGAGCTCCTCGTTTTCTCTCAGAACTTACTTCATGACAAGCCTGTGACTTAATGCTTGACCCAGAAAGAAATCCACAAATTATCACCAAGAGAAGACATCCTTGAAAGTTGCCAGAAAAGGTCTGTGTTTGTTCGGGGGAGGGTCAATCAGACTGGGCACAGACTGAGGGCAGACAGCCAGAGCAAGACAGGCAGCTCACACAGCTCAGACCACAGGGGGAGGGGTGTGATCTCTGCCATTTCTGTGAAAGGGCTTTTGCCCCAGTGTGGATGCTCCGTCTTGGCAGCAAGCCAGGAGTGGTCGAGAGGGTGTAAACACCTGAGGTGAAGATTAAAACCCCAGAAAGCCAGCTTCTCTCACAACCCAGCCGCCCCCAACCCCCACCTGGACTGACTCAGTGCGTTCTCAGAGCCTCAGAGCGCAGACTCAGTACAGTCATTGCTGTTCTGTTAGTGGTTCTCTGCTGCCCTACCCCCAGTCTGTAGAGGAAGCCCATTAATAACATCCAGCCCTATCCCCCGCAAAACAGACCAATTGTTTCTCTTGTCAGTTTGTTTTCTTTGATTCCTACTCTGACAAAATGAACAAAAAATTCAAAAGGGCTCTAATCATTGACAGCTTCTGTGTGGAGAGGGAGCAGACTTCAAATGCTGAGGAGACTAGGAACAGAATGTCCCCAGATGTATCCCCTGGGAGGGATATAAGCTGCTCCTCAATACAAAAGAACCTTATAGAGGAAATCAAAAAGGCTCTCACAAGAGAGCTGGAAGAGAAATGGGAAAAGGAAAGGGAAGCTTGGCAAGAGAGCCTGGAGAAGTCATCCCAAGCATTCAAAGACAGAATGGATAAAGAAATCAAATCATTGAGAAACAAGATTAGTGAGCTGGAAAAGGTAAACAACTCCAAGGAAAACAGGATTAGTGAGCTGGAAAAGGTAAACAACTCCAAGGAAAACAGGATTAGAGAGCTGGAAAAAGAAATCAGCTCTCTAAAAAATAAAATGGATAAAATGGAAAAAAATTCCATAGAAGATAAAAACTCAATTGGACAATTACAAAGAGATATAAAAAAAGTGAGTGAAGAAAATACATCATTGAAAATTAGACTGGAACAAGTAGAAATGAATGACTCAAGGAGAAACCAAGAGGGAGTCAAGCAAAACCAGAGAAATGAAACAACTGAAAAGACTGTCAAGTACCTTACCAGAAAGACAACAGACCTGGAAAACAGATCCAGGAGAGACAATTTGAGAATAATCGGACTCCCTGAAAAATGGGAGGAAAAAAAGAGCTTGGACACCATTTTCGAGGAAATTATCAAAGAGAACTACCCAGATGTTTTGGAAACAGAGGGTAAAATAGACATTGAGAAAATTCATCGATCACCTACTGAAAGGGACAATAAAATCAAAACGCCAAGAAATATAGTGGCCAAGTTCAAGAACCATCAGACAAAGGAAAAGATATTGGAAGCTGCTAGAAAAAAACAATTCAGATATGGAGGATCCACAATAAGGATAACACAGGATCTAGCAGCGTCCACATTAAAAGAATGCAGGGCCTGGAACATGATATTCCGAAAGGCTAAGGAACTTGGTATGCAGCCAAGAATAACTTACCCAGCAAGAATGAGCATCGTTTTCCAGGGAAGAAGATGGACATTTAACGAAATAAATGAATTCCATCTATTTTTGATGAAAAAACCAGACCTACATAAAAGGTTTGATCTTCAAATACAGAACTCAAGAGACTTCTAAAAAAGGTAAAAAGAAATCTTGAGAACTATACTTCTGTCAAAAAAATATGTAAAGAACATATGTACAATTTGTCTTAGAAACTAGAGGTGGAAAGGAGATTATATCATAAAAAAGTATAAAGTGGTGGTACTACATCTCATGAAGAGGCAAACGTAACCTATTATAATCTGAGAGAAAGACAGGAGGGAGATGAACATAGTGTGTATCAATAGACATATTCGATTTATGGTGAAACTTCTTCCACTTCATTGAAAAGTGAAAGGGAAGGAGTAAGCTAAGGGGAAGGGAATACAGTAATTTCGAGGAAAAGGGGTAAAATAAGGGGAGGATCTTTAAGGTGGGGGAGGGATCCTAAAAAGGGAGGGCTGTGAAAAGCAAGTGGTGTTTACCAGTTTAATACTGGATAGGAGGGTAAAAGGGAAGGAAAGGGGAAAAGCATAAGCAGGGGTTAATAGGATGGCAAGCAATATAGAATTAGTCCTTCTAACCATAAATGTGAATGGGGCAAACTGCCTCATAAAGAGGAAGCAGTTAGCAGACTGGATTAAAAGTCAGAATCCTACTATATGTTGTTTACAGGAAACACACCTGAAACAGGATGAGACATTCAAACTAAAAGTAAAAGGGTGGAGCAGAATCTATTATGCTTCAGGCAAAACCAAAAAAGCAGGAGTAGCCATCCTCATCTCAGATCAAGCAAAAACAAAAATTGATCTAATTAAAAGAGATAAGGAAGGGCATTATATCCTGCTAAAGGGAGCATCAATAGTGAAGCAGTATCAATATTAAACATGTATGCACCAAGTGGTGCAGCATCTAAATTCTTAAAAGAGAAATTAAGAGAGCTGCAAGAGGAAATAGATAGCAAAACTATAATAGCGGGAGATCTTAACCTTGCACTATCAGAATTAGATAAATCAAACCACAAAATAAATAAGAAAGAAGTCAAAGAGGTAAATAGAATACTAGAAAAGTTTGATATGATAGATCTTTGGTGAAAGCTAAATGGAGACAGAAAGGAATATACTTTCTTCTCAGCAGTTCATGGAACCTATACAAAAATTGATCATATACTAGGGCATAAAAACCTCAAAATCAAATGCAGTAAGGCAGAAATAGTAAATGCATCCTTTTCAGACCATAATGCAATCAAAATTACATTTAATAAAAAGCCAGGGGAAAATAGACCAAAAAATAATTGGAAACTAAATAATCTTCTACTAAAGAATGATTGGGTAAAACAGCAAATCATAGACATAATTAATAACTTCACCCAAGAAAATGACAATAATGAGACATCATACCAAAATGTGTGGGATACAGCCAAAGCAGTAATTAGGGGAAGTTTTATATCTCTACAGGCCTACTTGCATAAAATAGAGAAAGAGAGGGCCAACGAATTGGGTTTACAACTAAAATTGCTAGAAAAGGAACAAATTAAAAACCCCCAGACAAACACAAAACTTGAAATTCAAAAAATAAAAGGTGAGATTAATAAAATTGAAAGTAAAAAAACTATTGAATTAATTAATAAAACTAAGAGTTGGTTTTATGAAAAAACCAACAAAATAGACAAACCCTTAGTAAACCTGATTAAAAAAAGGAAAGAGAAAAAGCAAATTGATAGTCTTGAAAATGAAAAGGGTGAACTCACCACTAATGAAGAGGAAATTAGAACAATATTTAGGAGCTACTTTGCTCAACTTTATGCCGATAAATTCGATAACTTAAATGAAATGGAAGAATACCTTCAAAAATATAGCTTGCCCAGATTAACAGAGGAAGAAGTAAGTAGTCTAAATAGTCCCATCTCAGAAAAAGAAATAGACCAAGCTATTAACCAACTTGCTAAGAAAAAGTCCCCAGGACCAGATGGATTTACAGGTGAATTCTACCAAACATTTAAAGAACAACTAACTCCAATGCTATGTAAACTATTTGAAAAAATAGGGATTGAAGGAGTCCTACCAAATTCCTTCTATGACACAGACATGGTACTGATACCTAAACCAGGTAGATCGAAAACTGAGAAAGAAAACTATAGAACAATTTCCTTAATGAATATTGATGCTAAAATATTAAATAAGATATTAGCAAATAGACTTCAGAAAATCATCCCCAGGATAATACACTATGACCAAGTGGGATTTATACCAGGAATGCAGGGCTGGTTTAATATTAGGAAAACTATTAGTATAATTGACCATATTAATAATCAAATTAATAAAAACCATAAGATCATCTCAATAGATGCAGAAAAGGCATTTGATAAAATCCAACATCCATTCCTACTAAAAACGCTTGAGAGTATAGGAATAAATGGACTATTCCTTAAAATAATAAGGAGCATATATTTAAAACCTTCAGTAAACATCATATGTAATGGTGATAAACTAGAACCTTTCCCTGTAAGATCAGGAGTGAAACAAGGTTGCCCACTATCACCATTACTATTCAATATAGTACTAGAAACTCTAGCCTTGGCAATAAGAGCCGAGAAAGAGATCCAAGGAATTAGAGTAGGAAATGAAGAAATCAAATTGTCACTTTTCGCAGATGGCATGATGGTATACTTAGAGAACCCCAAAGACTCTGCTAAAAAGCTATTAGAAATAATTCAGAATTTTAGCAAAGTCGCAGGATACAAAATAAATCCACATAAATCCTCAGGATTTTTATACATTACCAACACAATCCAACAGCAAGAGATACAAAGAGAAATTCCATTCAAAATAACAGTTGATAGTATCAAATATTTGGGAATATATCTACCAAAGGAGAGTCAGGAATTATATGAGCAAAATTACAAAACACTTGCCACAAAAATAAAGTCAGATTTAAATAATTGGAAAGACATTCAATGTTCTTGGATAGGCCGAGTGAATATAATAAAGATGACAATACTCCCCAAACTAATCTATTTATTTAGTGCTATACCAATCAGACTCCCAAGAAACTATTTTAATGACCTAGAAAAAATAACAACAAAATTCATATGGAAGAATAAAAGGTCGAGAATTGCAAGGGAATTAATGAAAAAAAAGTCAGAGGAAGGTGGTCTAAGTGTACCTGATTTAAAGCTATATTATAAAGCAACAGTCACCAAAACCATTTGGTATTGGCTAAGAAATAGACTAGTTGATCAGTGGCATAGGTTAGGTTCACAGGACAAGATAGTGAATAAAAATAGCAATCTAATCTTTGACAAACCCAAAGATCCCAAATTTTGGGATAAGAATTCATTATTTGACAAAAACTGCTGGGAAAACTGGAAATTAGTATGACAGAAACTAGGCATGGACCCACATTTAACACCACATACTAAGATTAGATCAAAATGGGTCCAAGATTTAGGCATAAAGAACAAAATCATAAATAAATTGGAGGAACATGGGATGGTTTACCTCTCAGACTTGTGGAGGAGGAAGGAGTTTGTGTCCAAGGGAGAACTAGAGACCATTATTGATCACAAAATAGAACATTTTGATTACACCAAATTAAAAAGTTTCTGCACAAACAAAACTAATGCAAACAAGATTAGAAGGGAAGTAACAAATTGGGAAAAAATTTTTACAGTTAAAGGTTCTGATAAAAGCCTCATCTCCAAAATATACAGAGAATTGACTTTAATTTATAAGAAATCAAGCCATTCTCCAATTGATAAATGGTCAAAGGATATGAACAGACAATTTTCAGATGATGAAATTAAAACTATTTCCACTCATATGAAAGAGTGTTCCAAATCACTATTGATCAGAGAAATGCAAATTAAGACAACTCTGAGGTATCATTACACACCTGTCAGATTGGCTAAGATGACAGGAACAAATAACGATGAATGTTGGAGGGGCCGTGGGAAAACTGGGACACTGATGCATTGTTGGTGGAGTTGTGAAAGAATCCAACCATTCTGGAGAGCAATCTGGAATTATGCCCAAAAAGTTATCAAAATGTCCATACCGTTTGACCCAGCCATACTACTACTGGGCTTATACCCCAAGGAACTACTAGAGAAGGGAAAGGGTCCTGTATGTGCCAAAATGTTTGTGGCAGCCCTTTTCATAGTGGCTAGAAGCTGGAAGATGAATGGATGTCCATCAATTGGAGAATGGTTGGGTAAACTATGGTATATGAATGTTATGGAATATTATTGTTCTATAAGAAATGACCAACAGGAGAAATACAGAGAGGCTTGGAGAGACTTACATCAACTGATGCTGAGTGAAACGAGCAGAACCAGAAGATCATTATACACTTCAACAATGATACTGTACGAGGATGTATGCTGATGGAAGTGGATTTCTTCAACATAGAGAAGAGCTAATCCAATTCCAATTGATTAATGATGGACAGAACCAGCTACATCCAGAAAAGGAACACTGGGAAATGAATGTAAACTGTTATTTTTACCTTCTGAATCCAATTCTTCCTGTGCAACAAAAAAATTCGGTTCTACACACATATATTGTATCTAAATTATACTGTAATATATTTAACATATGTAAGACTGCTTGCCATCTGGGGGAGGGGGTTGGGGGAGGAAGGGAAAAAATCTGAATAGAAGTAAGTGCAAGGGATAATGTTGTAAAAAATTACCCATGCATATGTACTGTCAAAAAATGTTATAATTATAAAATAAAATAAAAAATTAAAAAAAAAAAACTCAATTGGGCAAATAGAAAAGGAAATTAAAAAAGTAAATGAAGAAAATAATTCATTTAAAATCAGACTTGAACAAATGAAAATGAATGACTTGAAGAGATAGCAAGAATCAGTCAAGCAAAATAAAAAAAGAAAAAAAGAAAAAATAGAAAAAAAAAAGTTAAATACCTACTTGGGAAAATGGCACACCTAGAAAATAGATCTAGGAAAGATAACCTAAGGATTATTGGAGTTCCTGAAAATTATGATTGAATAAAAGAGTCTAGACACTGTTATTCAGGAAATTATCAAAGAAAACTGCCCAGATGTTATAGAAAAAGAGGGTAAAATAGACATCAAAAAAATTCATCAATCACTACTGAAAGAAATCCCCCCAAAAAACTCCAAGAAATATTGTGGCTAAATTCTGGAACTATCAGACCAAGGGAAAAAATACTACAAGCAACCAGAAAACAAACAATTCAAATACTGGGAAGCCACAATAAGGATCACTTAGGATATAGGAGCATCCACATTAAAGGATCAAAGGGCCTGGAATCTGATATTTGGAAAGGCAAAATAACTTGGTATGCAGCCAAAAATAACTTACCCAGCCAGCTGAGCATTCCCACTCCCCCAGGGAAGAAGAAGGACATTCAATGAAATAGGTGAATTCAATTTATTCCTGATGAAAAAAAACAGAGCTAAACAAAAAGTTTGACATCCAAATATATGATTCAAGAGAAGCATAAAAAGGTAAAAGAACTCTTAAGAACTGTATTTCTGTTATGGGTATACACAAAGAGTACATATATAATTTAGTTTTACTGTTATAATATAAAAAAGGAACTAGAGCTGGAAAGAAAATTGAATGAGAAAAATGGGAAAATGGAGCTAAAAAGAGGGAAAGTACATTTTACAAAGAAGCAAAGGAAACCTATTATATCTGAGGAAATTAATGGAGGGGGATGAACATAGTGTGAATCTTAACTCTCATCAGATTTGTCTCAAAGAGAAAATATTAGACATATTTGGTTTACATAGAAACTTCTCCCACCTCATTGAAATGTAGGAGGGGAAAAACAAAAAGGGAAGAGTTAGGGTAAATATAAGGGAATACAAAAATAGTAAGGATTTTTTTTTGAGGAGGTACTTCAAGTAGGAGTGAGGGATTCTAAACAGGGAGGGCTGCATGAAGCAATTGGTGGTCATAAGTCTAATATTGGGGAGGGGAGGAAGAGGGAAAGAAAAGAGAAAAGTATAATTTGGGGATAATAAGATGGCAAGAATTAGTAGTTTTAACCATAAATGTGAATGGGTTAAACTCCCCCATAAAGCAGAGGCAAATAGCAGACTGGATTAAAAGCCAGAATCCTACAATATGTCGTTTACAGGAAACACACTTGAAGCAGGGTGATATATGCAGAATTAAGGTAAAAGGCTAGAGCAGAATCTACTATGCTTCAGGTGAAACAAAAAAAGTAGGTGTAGCCATTCTGATCTCAGACCAAGAAAAAGAAAAAAAAATTGATCTAATTAAAATAGTTAAGGAAGGGCACTATATCTTGCTAAAGGGTAGCATAGATAATTAAGCAATAAAAATATTAAACAAATATGCACCAAGTGGTATAGCATTTAAATTCCTAAAAGAGAAGTTAAGAGAGCTGCAAGAAGAAATAGAAAACAAAACTATGATAGTAGGAAATCTCAAACTTGCATTCTCAGAACTAGATAAATCAAACCACAAAATAAATAAGAAAGAAATTAAATAGGTAAATAGAATATTTTAAAAATTAGGTATGATAGATCTTTGGCGAAAGCTAAATAGAGACAGAAAGGAATATACTTTCTTCTCAGCAGTTCATGGAACCTATACAAAAATTGATCATATACTAGGGCATAAAAACCTCAAAATCAAATGCAGTAAGGCAGAAATAGTAAATGCATCCTTTTCAGACCACAATGCAATCAAAATTACATTTAATAAAAAGCCAGGGGAAAATAGACCAAAAAGTAATTGTAAACTAAATAATCTCATCCTAAGTAAAAAATATGGAATGAAGGAGTCCTACTAAATTCCCCTTATTACAAAGACATGGTGCTGATACCTAAAAAAAGTAGGATTAAAACAGAGAACGAAAATTATAGAGCAATCTCCCTAATGAACATCAATGTGAAAATCTTAAATGAAATCTTAGCCAAAAGATTACAGAAAATCAGCTCCAGGATAATACACAATGACCAAATAGAATTGATAGGAGGAATGTAGGGCTGGTACAATATTAGGAAAATTATTAGCATAATTGATTGGATGAAACAGCAAATAATAGACACAATTAATAAATTCAGCCAGGAGAATGACAATAATGAGACTCCATACCAAAATGTGTGGGATTCATCCAAGATAGTAATAAGGGGAAAGTTTATATCCCTAGAGGCTTATTTTCAGAAAATAAAAAAAGAAAAAAATCAATGAATTAGGCTTACAACTAAAAAAGCTAGAAAAAGAGCAAATTTAAAAACCCCAATCAAACACTAAATTTGAAATTCCAAAAATAAAAGGAGAGATCAATAAAATTGTAAGTAAAGAAAACAAACAAACAAAAAACATAGAATTAATAAATAAAACTGAGTTGATTTTATTAAAAAAAGTCCAACAAAATAGATAAACTCTTGATAAATTTGATTAGAAAAAGAAAGAGGAAAATGAAATTATTGATCTTAAGAATGAAAAAGGAGAAATTTCAACTAATGAAGAGGAAATTAGAGCAATATTTTTTTCATTTACTTTGCCCAGCTTTATGTCAACAAATTTGATAACTTAAAAGAAATGTAGGAATACCTTCAAAAATATAGGTTGTCCAGATTAACAGAGAAAGAAGTAAATTGGTTAAATAGTCCCATTTTAGAAAAAGAAATAGAACAATCTATTAATCAGTTCCCTAAATAAAAATCCCCAGGACCAGATGGATTTATATGTGAATTCTAGCAAACATTTAAAGACTAATTAACTCCAATGCTATATAAAGTAAAAAATATGGAATGAAGGAGTCCTACTAAATTCCCCTTATTACAAAGACATGGTGCTGATACCTAAAAAAAAGTAGGATTAAAACAGAGAACGAAAATTATAGAGCAATCTCCCTAATGAACATCAATGTGAAAATCTTAAATGAAATCTTAGCAAAAAGATTACAGAAAATCAGCTCCAGGATAATACACAATGACCAAATAGAATTGATAGGAGGAATGTAGGGCTGGTACAATATTAGGAAAATTATTAGCATAATTGACTCTTATCAATAACCAATTAACAAAAGCCATATGATTATCTCAATAGATACAGAAAAGTATTTGATAAAATCCACTGCCATTCCTATTAAAAAGCACTAGAAAGTATAGGAATAAATGGACTTTTCCATAAAATAGTCAATAGCATCTATTTAAGACCATCAGTAAGCATTATATATAATGGTAATAAATTGAAACCATTCCAAGTAAAATCAGGAATGAAACCAGGTTGCCCAAATTCACAATTACTAGTCAATATTGTATTAGAAATGCTAGCTTCTGCAATAAGAGATGAAAAAAGAAATTGAAGGAATTAGAGTAGGTAATGAGAAAACCAAATTAACACTCTTTGCAGATGATATGATGGTATACTTAGAGAACTCAAGAGATTTTACCAAAAAGCTATTAGAAATAATCCACAACTTTAGCAAAGTTGCAGGACACAAAATAAATCCACATAAGTCATCAATATTTTTATACATTACTAACAAAATCCAACAGCAAGAGATGCAAAGAGAAATTCCATTCAAAATAACTGTCAATAGCAGAAAATATTTGGGAATCTATCTGCCAAGGGAAAGTCAGGAACTATATGAGCAAAACTACAAAACACTTTCCACAAAAATAAAGTCATATCTAAACAACTGGAAAAATATTAAGTGCTCCTGGATAGATCAAGCAAATATAATAAAAGATGATAAACGTAAACTAATCTATTTATTTAGTGCTGTACTAATCAGACTCCCAAGAAACTATTTAATGACCTAGAAAAATAACAATAAATTTCACCTGGAAGAACAAAAGTTCAAAAATTTAAAGGGAACTAATAAAAAAAAAAAAAATCAAATGAAGGTGGCCTAGCTGTTCCTGATCCAAAACTATATTATAAAGCAGTGGTCACCAAAACCATTTGTTTTTGGCTAAGAAATAGACTAGTTGATCGGTAGAATAGGTTCACAGGACAAAATAGTAAATAACTATATCAATCTAGTGTTTGAAAAACTCAAAGACCCCAGCCTTTGGGATAAGAATTTATCATTTGATAAAAATTTCTGGAAAAATCGAAAATTAGTATGGCAGAAACTAGGCACTGGCCCATACTTAACACTGTACACTAAGATCAGATCAAAATGGGTTCATGATCTAGGCATAAAGAATTACATTATAAATAAATTAGAAGAACATAAGAATACTTACCTGTCAGACCTGTGAGGAGGAAGGAATTTATGATCAAAAAAAAAAAAAAAAAAAAAAACTAGAGGTCATTATTGATCACAAAATAGAAAATTTTGATTATATTAAATTAAAAAAAAAAACCTTACAAATAAAACTAATGCAGACAAGGTTAGAAGGGAAGCAATAAACTGGGAAAACATTTTCACAGTCAAAGGTTGTGATAAAGGCCTCATTATCACGATATAGAGAGAATTGACTCTAGTTTATAAGAAATCAAGCCATTCTCCAATTGATAAATGGTCAAAGGATTTGAATACACGATTTTCAGATTAAGAAATTGAAACAATTTCTATCCATATGAAAAGGTGCTCCAAATCACTATTGATCAGAGAAATGCAAATTAAGACAACTCTGAGAAACCACTCCACACCTATTAGGTGGCTAAGCTGACAGGAAAAGATAATGATGAATATTTGAGGGGACACTGGTACACTGTTGTGAATGGATCCAACCATTTGGGAGAGCAGTTTGGAACTATACTCAAAGAGTTATCAAACTGTGCATACTCTTTGATCCAGCAGTGTTACTAGTGGGCTTATATCCCAAAGAGATATTAAAGAAGGAAAAGGAACCCATATGTCCAAAAATGTTTGTGGCAGCCCTTTTCATAGTGGCTAGAAATTGGAAATTGAATGGATGCCCACCAATTGGAGAATGTCTGAATAACTTGTGATATATGAATGTTATGGAATATTATTTTTCTATAAGAAATGACTAGCAAGATGAATAGAGCGAGGCTTGGAGAGACCTACATGAACTGATGTTAAGTGAAATGAGCAGAACCAGGAGATCATTATACACTTCAACAACAATATTATGTGAGGATCAATTCTGATGGACATGGCTCTCTTCAACAAAGAGAGGATCCAAATCAGTTCCAATTGATCTGTCATGAACAGAACCAACTACACTGAGAATGAACACTGGGAAATGAGTACGGACCAAAACATAACATTCTGCTCTTTCTCTTAGTGTTTCCTTGCATTTTTTTTTCTTCTCAGGTTATTTTTACCTTCTTTCTAAATCTGATCTTTCTTGTGCAACAAGATAACTGTATAAATATAAAAACATATATTGTATTTAACATATACTTTAACTTATTTAACTTGTAGGGGACTACCTGCCATCTAGGGGAAGGAGTGGGAGGAAAGAGGGGAAAACTGGAAAATAAGTTTTTGCAAGGGTCAGTGTTGAAAAATTACCCATCCATACCAAAAGCTATAATATAAAATTAAGTTAAAAAAAAAAAAAAAAAAAAAAACAAACTTAAAGTGTTACATTAATGAGAGTTTTATTGTTAATCCCTGATAATGCAAAACTTAATATTGTTTCGTAAGAACAAGAACTCCTCCAAAAATTGTTCTATTTAATCTAAGCTATCATCGTTATTTCTTTTGCTGACTCTTCATACACTCTTTTCTTCATGCCAAAAAAAAAAATTATCACAGGAATATAATGTGGGAAGTTGGAAATTTGGGTTTTATAGCACATCTAATTTTATTTACTATGGAGATAACAAAGTAAGTTGTTTATGGCAGATAAAATATTTTGTATACTTAGAAATGTTGATATTACCAATCATTTCATCATTGGGTATAGTCAGAGAAGTACTTTTTTAATCTTATTTTCTTTCAGGACCTGACAAGGAAATTGGATTGTCTTTTTGTTATTCATGGGTGTGCAGAAGAAGTCTTGGGAGATTGGAAAGCTTGTCCTGAGAATTCCAGACATGGAACTAATTTTATCTTTTGCAAACAAAGTCAAAGCTTTACTGTAGGTCACTAGTTGAGAATATCAGAAGAAATAACCATATAGAGAATCTTGGCAAAAAGAATCACTTAGTTGGAAGATCCTTTTCTTTTCACAGTTTCATTGTTCAATGCCCTAATCCCAACTTTTGCCTCAATCCCCTCTATCCTTTCCCCTCAAAGTAGATTTAGAACTTTACTTTTTATTACTCAATTCTTCCAATTAACCTTTAACCCACACTCAATGTTTATGGCCACTGCCCTTTTCCATGAAAGAATTCAACCAGCAATGTGGGTAAAACCTTTTGTCAGCATGCTATCTCACAGCCATCTCAAGCTTATGGTTCCCTTCAACTATTTTCTCTATCCAATTACCACAAGTTTTAAGAGACCTTCTCTAACATTCTTGAGAAATATAAAATCCATTTATATGTATACATCTAAAAAACAGCTAAATTTTATGTAGTCCTTTAAAATTTACAAATCCCTTTCAAAATTTTATCTAATTTGATCCTCACTACAAAACTGGGAGCAGGTATTATTGTCTTCATTTGGCAGATAAAGAAACTGATGCAAACAGAGGTTGGTTTGTCCAGAGCCACATTACTAGCAAACGTCTTAAGGCCAGATTTGAACTGAAATCTTCCTGAGCTTTTCACTCACACTCTATCCACTGTACCACCTGGGAGGAAGCTGGTAAAAAAATAAACTTCTTACCCCAAGGGAAGATCCCAACAGATTTTTAACAATAAGTAAGTAGCTAAAGAGAACTATTGACACCTTCTACACAGAGAAAGAGCAGGTATCCAACCCCGAGGAAGCTAACACCACACAGTCTCCAGATAACACCCTAAAGGGGAATGATACCTGCCCGCATCACATAACTCTCGCCTAGAAGAGACTATTAAAAAGTTAAGAGAGTTTGAAGAAAAAATGGGGAAAGGAAAGAGAAGCAATGATAGAGAATAACAATGCCCTGAAATCTGAGTTGGAAAAAATAAAGAATTCACAGGAGGTACAGGGAAGCAAAATCTGTGAATTAGAAAAGGTTATAAAAAATCACAGGAAAGTAGGATTTCTGAATTGGAAAAAGAAAATAACTGACAAAAAAAAAGTAATGAAATGGAAAAAAATTCAATAGAGCAAAATAATTCATTTAAAAACTCAATTGGGCATATACAAAAAGAACAAAAAAATGTGAATGAAGAAAATAACAATTAAAAATGAATGATTCATTGAGAAACCAAGAATCAATCAAACAAAACAAAACAAAACAAAAAACAAAAACAAAAACAAAAAGAAAAGAAAAGCTGGAGAATAACCTCAAATACTTACTGGGAAAATATATAGACCTGGAAAATAGATCTAGGAGAGATAATTTGAGGATCATTGGACTTCCTGAAAACTATGATCAAAAAAAGAGCCTAGATTCTATTCTACAGGAAATCATCAAAGAGAACTGTCCAGAGATAATAGAAATAGAAAGGAAAATGGGCGTAGAAAGAATTCATCAAGCACCTTCTGAAAAAAGACCCTAAAAAAAGAACTCCCCAGAACATTGTGGATAAACTGCAGAACAACCAAATGAAAGGAAAAAATATTACAAGCATCTAGGAAAAAACAATTCAAATATCAAGGTGCCACAATAAGGGTCACTCAAGAGTTGGCTGGATTCACATTAAAGGATCGAAGGGCCTGGAACCTGGTATTCCGAAAGGCAAAAGATCAAGGCTTGCAACCAAGAATAAATTACCCAGCTAAGTTTAGCATTTTCTTCCATGGAAGAAGATGGTCATTTAATGAAATAGAGGAATTCCATTTGTTTCTAAGAAAAAAAAAAAAAAAACAGACTTAATCAAAAAATTTGATCTACATGCACAAGACTGAAGAGAAGCAGAAAAAGGTAAAAAGAATGTTTGAGAACTGTATCTCTGTAGGGGATATACAGAAAGTCTGCATGGATAATTTGATTTTACTAATATAATATTTTAAAAAAGGAAGTAGTAAATGGAAGGGGATAGTATCAGAAAAAGGAGAAGGAGAGATAAAAAGAGGGAAACTACATCCCAGGAAGAGGCATAGATAATCACCACATCTGAGGGAATTTAGAGAAGATGAGAAACATTGTGTGAATCTTACTATCATCAGAGTAGTCTCAAAGAGTAAATAATTGACATATTTGTTTTTCAGAGAATTATCTCTCACCTCATTAAAAGGGGGAGAGGAAAAGGGAAAAGGAAAAGGGGAATAAGGGAAGGGTACAACAAAGGGGAAGGGACTTAAAAGGAGGGGGAGGGATACTAAAAAGGGAGGGCAGCCTATAACAAGTGGGGTCTATAAATTAAAATATTGGGGAAGGGGTTCAGGGGGATAAAAGGATAAAAAAAGCATAATCAAGGGATAATATGATGGCAGGAAATACAGAATTAGTAATTTTAACTGTAAATGTGAATGGGATGAACTCTCCCATTAAATGGAGGCAGATACCAGACTGGATCAAAAGTCAGAACCCTACAATATGTTGTTTACAGGAAACACACTTAAAGCACGGAGATACATACAGAGTAAAGGTAAAAGGTTGGAGCAGAATCTGTTATGCTTCAGGTAAAGCCAAAAAGCAGGGGTGGCCATCCTTATCTCAGATCAAGCAAAAGCAGAAATTGATGTAATTAAAAGAGATAAGGAAGGAAACTATATCCTGCTAAAAGGTAGCATAGACAATGAATCCATATCAATACTAAACATGTATGCAACAAGTGGTATAGCATCTAACTTCCTAAAGGAATAGTAAAGAGAGTTGCAAGAAGAAATAGACAGCAAAACTATAATTGTGGGAGATCTCAACCTTGCATTCTCATAATTAAATAAATCAAATCTCAAAACAAATAAGAAAGAAATTAAAGAGATAAATAGAACATTAGAAAAACTAAATATGATAGACCTTTGGAGAAAGCTGAATGGTGATAAAAAGGAGTATACTTTCTTCTCAGCAGTTCATGAAATCTATACAAAAATTGACCATATATTTGGACATAAAGATATCAAAATTAAATGTAGGAAGGCAGAAATAGTAAATGCCTTCTTCTCAGATCACAATGCAATAAAAACTACATTCAATAAGAATTTATGGGTAAATAGACCAAAAAGTAATTGGAAACTGAATAATCTCATCTTAAAGAATGACTGGGTGAAACAGCAAATTAGAGAAACAATAATTTCAGCGAAGGTAATGAGGATAATGAGACATCATACCAAAATTTGTGTGCTGCAGCTCAAGCAGTAATAAGGGGAAATGTTATATCTTTAGAGGCTTATTTGGATAAAATAGAGAAAGAGAAGATTAATGAATTGGGCCTGCAACTTAAAAAGCTAGAAAAAGACCAAATTAAAAACCCCCAACCAAAGACTCAACTTGAAATACTAAAATTAAAAGGAGAAATCAATAATATTGAAAGTAAAAAAACTATTGAATTAATAAATAAAACCAAGAGTTGGTTTTATAAAAAAGCCAATAAAATAGATAAACCTTTGATAAATCTGATCAGAAAAAGGAAATAGGAAAATCAAATTGTTAGTCTTACAAATGAAAAGGGGGATCTTTCCACCAATGAAGAGGAAATTAGAGAAATAATAAGGAGTTACTTAGACCAACTTTATGCCAATAAATTTGATAACTTAAATGAAATGAATGACTACCTCCAAAAATATAGGCTTCCTAGATTAATAGAGGAAGAGACAAATTGCTTAAATAGTCCCATTTCAGAAAAAGAAGTAGAACAATCTATTAATCAACTTCCCAGGAAAAAATCCCCAAGACCAGATGGATTTACATGTGAATTCTACCAAACATTTAAAGAACAACTAGCCCCAATGTTATATAAACTATTTGAAAAAATAGGGGATGAAGGAGTCCTGCCAAACTCCTTTTATGACACACACATGGTACTGATACCTAAACAAGGTAGATTGAAAACTGAGAAAGAAAACTATAGACCAATCTCCTTAATGAATATTGATGCTAAAATCTTAAATAAGATATTAGCAAAAAGACTTCAGAAAATCATCTCCAGGAAAATACACTGTGATCAATTAGGATTCATACCAGGAATTCAGGGCTAATTTAATATTAGGAAAACTATTAGTGTAATTGACCATATTAATAATCAAATTAATAAAAACCATATAATCATCTCAATAGATGCAGAAAAAGCATTTGATAAAATCCAACATCCACAAGATGTAAGAGATACAAAGAGAAATTCCATTCCAAACAAATGTCGAGAGTATAAAGTATTTGGGAATCCATCTACCAAAGAAAAGTCAGGAATTATATGAGAAAAATTACAAAACACTTGCCACAAAAATAAAGTCAGATTTAAATAATTGGAAAGACATTCAGTGCTCTTGGATAGGCTGAGCGAATATACTAAAGATGACAATACTCCCCAAACTAATTTATCTATTTAATGCTATACCATTCAGACTCCCAAGAAACTATTTTAATGACCTAGAAAAAAATAACAACAAAATTCATATGGAAGAATAAATTGTCAAGAATTTCAAGGGAATTAATGAAAAAAGTCAGATGGAGGTGGTCTAGGTGTACCTGATCTAAAGCTATATTATATAGCAGCAGTTACCAAAACAATTTGGTATTGGCTAAGAAATAGACCAGTCAATCAGTGGAACAGATTAGGTACAAAGGACAAAAAAGGGTACAACTATAGCAATCTAGTGTTTGACAAACCTAAAGATACCAACATTTGGGATAAAAACTCATTATTTGAAAAAACCTGTTGGGAAAACTGGAAATTAGTATGGCAGAAATTAGATATGGATCCACACTTAACACCATATACCAATATAAGCTCAAAATGGGTCCATGATTTGGGCATAAAGAACGAGACCATAAATAGATTAGAGTAACACAGCATAGTCTACCTCTCAGACCTATGGAGGAGGAAGGAATTTATGACCAGAGGAGAACTAGAGATCATTATTGATCACAAAATTGAAGACTTTGATTACATCAAACTAAAAAGTTTCTGTACAAACAAAACTAAAGCAAACAAGATTAGAAGGGAAGTAACAAATTGGGAAAATATTTTTACAGTTAAAGGTTCTGATAAAGGCCTCATTTCCAAAATATATAAAGAACTGACCCTAATTTATAAGAAATTAAAACTTTCTCCAGTTGATAAATGGTCAAAGGATATCAACATAGAATTCTCAGATGATGAAATTGAAACTATATCCACTCATATGAAAGTGTTCCAAATGACTACTGATCAGAGAAATACAAATTAAGACAACTCTGAGATACCACTACACACCTGTCAGATTGGCTAAGAGACAGGAACAAATAATGATGAATGTTGGAGGGGATGTGGGAAAACAGGCACACTAATACATTGTTGGTGGAGTTGTGAAAGAATCCAGCCATTCTAGACAGCAATTTGGGACTATGCCCTAAAAGTTATCAAATTGTGCATACCCTTTGATCCAGCAGTGCTACTACTGGGCTTATATCACAAAGAAATACTAAAGAGGGGAAAGGAACCTCTATGTGCTAAAATGTTTGTGGCAGCTCTTTTTGTAGTGTCTAGAAACTGGAAAATGAATGGATGTCCATCAATTGGAGAATGGTTGGGTAAATTATGGTATATGATTGTTATGGAATATTATTGCTCTGTAAAAAATGACCAACAGGAGGAATTCAGAGAGGCTTGGAGAGACTTACATGAACTGATGCTGAGTGAAATGAGCAGAACCAGAAGATCACTATACACTTCAACAACAATACTGTATGAAGATGTATTCTGATGGAAGTGGATATCTTCAACATAAAGAAGATCCAACTCACTTCCAGTTGATCAATGATGGACAGAAACAACTACACCCAGAGAAGGAACACTGGGAAGTGAATGTAAATTGTTAGCACAACTGTCTATCTACCCAGGTTACTTATACCTTCGGAATCCAATTCTTAACGTGCAACAAGAAAATTGGATTTACACACATATATTGTATCCAGGTTATACTGTAACACATGTAAAATGTATGGGATTGCCTGTCATCTAGGGGAGGGAGTGGAGAGAGGGAGGAAAAAATTTGGAAAAATGAATACAAGGGATAATGTTATAAAAAAAATTTACTCATCCATATGTACTGTCAAAAAAAAATTTTTATAATAAAAAAAGAAAAAAAAAGTCTGTACTCCCCCTTATCTCAAGTCCCACATTAACAATTTATAGTCTTAGAGCAAGTGGCCCTCAGTCTTCAATGAACTAGAGGTGAAGTTCGCAACTAAGGGGATTGAGGCAGAACAGTTAAAGAAACTGAGGCAGAACAATTTAGGGAAACTGAGTCAGGACAATTAAAGTGAGTTGTGGCACAACATTCCACACACTCTTTCTCTCTTGAATAAACCAAAATAAAACTCGAAATGAAAAAAATGCACGGACAAGTCTCTCCCTGATAACCCCAGAGTTAACAATTGTATAAAGGCTCCCTTGTTGCAAGCATGTCAGGTCCTCTGCACTTGGGGCATTATCTCAGCCAAAGAATCCAGTTAGAGGTGGACAGTTCACTATGATTTAGGTGGTCTGCAATCATCTGTGCACTTAACTCAGTCTCTGCTTTTAGAGCAGCAGGGCTCAAGGCTCATTCAGAGGGACATCACTCTCCAAAGGAGAAGGATGAAGCTTGGAATAGCTTTACCTCTCCCCGCCCAGAGGAACAAACAGAGCTGCAGAAAGGATCAAGTTGCAGAGCAGATTATGCACAGTTAGACCATCAAGGCTGGCAAACCCCAAACTTTTAGATGCCTGATATGAAACTACAAGGTCCTTTGAGATTGCTGAAATACTAAGAAACTTGGGTTACAGGTCAAGAAAAACAAGGTCAGAGAGATTGCCAGTCCTAAGACAGATGTCTGATTTCTGGTTGTTTCTAAAAACAAAACAAAACAAAAAACAAAAACAAAAACAAAAAACAAAAACAAAAACAACAACAAAAAAAAAAGCATTCCAAGAACTGAGTCTGCCAGGGCAATTCTGACAGAATAGGGGTTCAAAGCTAAGGCATCTGAACTAGTGAGATAGAGAGTGGGATAGAAGTGCCTAAGGCAAAGTGAATAGGAGTTAGGAGTTCCCATCCTTTCAGGTATTTTGAGAATAATATACCATTTTCCCCAATGTTCCATCTCATCCCACCCCCTTTTTTTTCTCATGGAAAGGAATTATCAAATGACTATTCCACATCTAAATCTCAAGAGTAAATCAAGATCCCTATACATAACAGACTAGCACAGTAGTGTTTCCTAAAAATCCCTCAAACATAACAGCTACAGTTACATATTCTTAACAAATTCCATCCCAAATATTAAACACACAGTAACAGATGACCCAGTCAAGATCTAACAGTCAGTCATCAACCATTCCCAAAGTCCCCTATTTCAGTCCATCAGGTGTGAGAGGATAAAGCTTCTCAGTCAAAACTGCATCCTGATGAAGCTCTCAGTCCATGCAGAGGGTGGGTGTGCCATGCTGACAATCAAAGCTGATCAAGCTGATCTGGGTTGCAGAAGCAAGTCAATATCTGTGATTTGACACAAATCTCACAGATAAAAGTTAGAATATTTTGAGATAAAAAGACTGGTCCACCAGTCTGCTGCAAAATGTGAAGAGCCAGCAGATTCCTATGTGAAGAGATGACTGCTTTACAGGACAGGCAAATAGTTGTAGTCACAAGTCGTAACATTGGTTAGGTCTGGTAGACCACTGCTAATTGTCCTCTTATCAGTTAGAAACCTCAAAAAACAAAACACAAATACCCAATAACAGACAGATGACCAGGCTAAATACTCATTTGCTTAAGCATTTAGGATACAATGATTACATATAATCAGACTGAAAATAGCAAGGTATGACATAATTGAGTTGCATTAACAATTCTATTGATCATTGCTCTGACCATAAAGGTCAGTTACAGGAAGAAAAATTGCAAGAACATAACTATAGCATAACATAAGCAGCACATACAGGATAAAATAGCTTTAACGCAGTTTTATTCCAATCAGTTGTCCCACTAACTGTCAGAGGGTGGAGCTTTAAAACTCCCAAAGAGCATTAACTAAGTAACTATAAGCCCAAGAAATTTTATCTCCAATAACAGATTCCATTAACCTTATAGTGATAAAAGCAAGAAATCTGTCCCAATAAGTACACAACTTCCAGGTAGATGTTTCATAAGTGAACCTTATATATACAAATCAGTTTGCTTTTAAAGTACCCAATATATAGAAAAATATCCCAAATAGCATATTTTCCACAACAGAAACATTTTCAAAAGGACAAAGAAAAAAAAAAACAAACTATTATTTTTAGAGGCTCTTTAAATAACTTCAGGATGACCAAATACAATCAATTTAAAACTTATATAGAATGTCCAAATATCACATAAGAGAATCTGAAAGATTCTTAAAAATAGCAATTAAACTTTTAGAAATAATTCTGCCAAAGTATGGATGACATTTATGACCATATTCCTCAAACAAGAAAACCATTATGTATCAAGAAAGAAATATTCAGTCAATTAACCTAAAAGTAAGCCTGTCCCTTTAAATCACAGTTTGCTGCACTGGCAGTAATTTGGTTAAAAAAAAATGCACAGCAGGAACACATTTAGGGGTCTGAGGGGAGGAGAGGATTTCATATGGTCACCCTTCCTCTACTCCTGAACTCCTGGACAAAAATTTCTTCATGTTCCCCACTCAATTTCTTACATGGGAATCTTTCTCAAGATTTAGCCCATCAGTTTATCTACTTTCTCCCAATATCAAGTTTTCCTTCCAAGTAGTTTCCCAACTTACTCCTTCTCTCATGCTACATACTTAACAATCTCTAACAACTTTCTCAACTAGATGCTGCAATGCTAAAGTAGCAGGAAGCATTGTGGGGAGGGGGAGTTGCTCTCTCTCCCCCATTTCTTTCTGCTACCCAAAATTTTCTCTTACTTCCTAAAATCATGCAAACCTTTAATTGTTCCTACAAATCAATCCTTCATAAATCACCTGCATTCTTCTTTCCAGTTCTCTTCAAAACTTTTAAGATTCACAATATAGTGAATAGCTAGATAACTCCATAAAGCATAACTATGTTAACAAATAAACTGAATCAAACAAAACATCCTTTTTTTTCTCTGCCTGAGTGCTTGTCTGACCACAATTAGCATCTCTCTTATCTGTCCAGACAGAGCTAGAACTGTATTGCTCTTTCCCTTCCTCTTTAGTAACAGAGGTATCAATATTCAAACACATTCCAACATCTTATACTTAAAATAAATAAATCTAGCACGCAAAGGCAGCAGCAAAATTATATTTCCATAATATCAGAATCATCCCCAATATTCCTAATCAAATGTTTGTTTGTTTGTTTGTTTTTTCTTGCTGAATTTCAATCAGATAAGGTTTTATTTCCCTCTACTTTAGCAGGCTCTGAAAACCGCTTTAAGGGAAACACTTTCCTGTCAGTTTAAAATGGCCAAGTTCCATTTATTTATAAATTAGTACAACAGCTTAAAAAGTTTAAAATCACAAGCAAATTTTCAAATAACCAATTCCCAAATTTCTTAATCATTGTTCTTAAAATTAACAAAGCTTTTAAATCAGCAAAACAGACTAGGGGCTTTTTTCTAGGACCCCCACCTTTGGAGAGAAATTTGTTTCACTTTGAATATTTTTCCCTCCCAGAATCCAAATGGAGCTTCTCTAAACTTCCAAGCCCCGTTTAGTGCATTTCTCTGCCTTCACAGAGAATGCCTAGATATTCCTCTCAAACTTCTTTTCTTTAAATGTTAGCATACTGCTCTTCTACATTTTTTTTAACTTTCCAAACTTTCAAATCCCTTTCAATCTATGTTTTTATTTCTTCCTTTCTCTCCTTTTCTCCCTTTTCCCCACAAGACTGCTACACTTAGAGAGAGAGAGAGAGAGAGAGAGAGAGAGAGAGAGAGAGAGAGAGAAAGAGAGAGAGACAGAGAGAGAGAGAGAGAGAGATTTTTTCAAGCTTCTTTCCTTGCCTGAACCACTCTTGAAAGAATTACTTCTATGAATGAATTCCACTTCAAATAATCCACTGATATTCTTCTAAGCTGAATTATTATCTCTTAAAAGGTTGCTAATTTTAACACAGACAAAATCAAGCAGCAACATATTACAGACATATCAGAACTCTATTTTCACTTTTTACATTTTTTTTAATTCTGTTGCTTTTGCTTATGAATTAGTGTGACAGATCTTAAATCTTTAACAGGGCTCTTCAACCAACAGACAATCAATCATACAGGGCACACAGGGCAAGAACCACAACCAATAGAACAGACAGACAAATCACACAGAACACCCAGGACACAGACTGCAACCAACAGAACAGATTAATCACACACAGATAAAACACAGAACACATATTACAGGGAACCAGATTAGACCAGACCCTCACACAGCATCCTGTGGAGGTCAACAAGGGTTTTGATGTTGCATCCAACTTAGCCACTTGTTTCAGGAGTACTCACCAGACCAGAAGACTAGGCTGCAGGATAGTCAGGCAGCTGCAGGGGCCCCTCAAGATCTTATTAACCAGAACTGGTTTTTAGGATGCTCTGTGCCAATTTTGAACCAAATTCGAAATTTGGGTCTTACTCGCCTTGTCCGCAGAAAGAGATTTATGGAAACTGGGGCTGAGGAACATTTCTTGGTGGCCACCCCCTAGGACCCATGACCTCTTTCACCCTCCAGGGAGAGGGACTGGCTGTCAAACTGAGCCAAATGCTTATCTCGGTGGAACCTTCAAATGAAATGGACTGACACGAGATAGACAGCTTGTACCAGATTATTCAATTTAAAGCATCATTTTTAGCTGCCTGGCTGGTGACTGACCCCACTAGCCAAGCTAGTAGAGAGCAGCCCCGAACCTTTAGTGAGGTGCCCTTTTAAGCCCATTTGCCACATTCTGGTACAGCCTTGTGGTTACAATAGGGAAATGTCTGGACGAGAGTGAGCACACAATGGAACCTGTTTTGCAATGTTGTCTTGACTCTGTTAGACACACACTTCTCGGAAAGTCTGGGGTCTCATGAACTGGGGAATGGGGCCCAGTCTGAACATAATGCTTCCCTTAATTTAGCTTAAGCCTATAAGCCTGAGGCCCCTTGACCCAGGGATGAGGGGGCCAGTCTTTTGTCCATTTCACCATCATCTATGTGATGCAAGACAAGTCACATAATTCTTGGTGTCTCAGTTTTTCCATTTGTTAAAAGAAGACTATTTGTCCTGTTAACAGATAATTTGCATGAATTTATTTATAAAATAACAAATTTAAATAACATTGTCATGACATATTCTATGGGTTTGGTCTAACTTTTGTTTTTACATATTTCTCTCCAAGAGCAAAGCTATACCATGCATTTAACTGCTTCAGACACTTGCAAATGTAAACATTTTTTTGGTGAATATGATAAGATAAACAATAATTAATATATTAGGAATAACATTGAATGATCCTAATAAAACAATAAGTTACACAACTCTAAGAGATTAGTTTTAAAGTTTCTGTTTGTAGTTATTTATACTCTTGACATGCATTTAATTGAATGGCAATAATTCTGGAAGATTTTGTTTTTCATTCCCTTTTTATGTTCTCTTTTTCTAAATTGCTCTCAGCTCAACTCCACAAAAGTAGATGAAATGTCACAATCCTTAGGATAGTAAGTGCTGTAGCTGTAGAAATCTCAATATCTCCCTTCCCTATCATCCCAACACCAAGAATCTTTATCATGTTAAAATGTCAAGGTCAATATAAACAATAAAATAACAATAACTAATTATAAAATAGGTTAATATAAACAATAATTAGAAAATTGGGCAGAAAGAGCAGATAACTCACATTTAGAATACTTAGAAAAGGGGTTAATATTAACTTACATAATGATAATGAGATTATTAAAATTAAACCTAAAATTTGGCCTTCACTCAGAAATAAGTCCCAGAAAAAAAAATTTCATAGTTTGAAGATATATTTTTAGTGAACATCTAATCAAAACCATAACTTATAAGACTGAGCTGATGTTCTTTCTTAAAAAATCAAACTCCAAGATACATAAGGAAATAAAAATGAGGAGAAGGAGAATAAGGAGAAGGGAGAGGACAAAGAGCATGAAACAGAACAACATACTAAATGGAAAAAAAAAAAACACAACTTTTTTTTTTTTTTAAGAGATAGCTATGCATCTGTCCATGTGGACTGTTTTCCATTTTTGAAGAGGACCAATGATATCACAAGGTGATATCTTGAATCATGGGAATTGGATTTAAGTGAGATAGAGTTATACAAAAGCATCCAAAAGTCATCAAAGTCCAGCAGCAAGATTAAAGTCTGGATAACTGGCAATGGCCTGAGCATCTTCAGTGTCTAAATATGCTCTAAAAATTCTACTCAGGAAAATCTTCAGGCTTGATATATACATCCCCAAAACTCATGAATAGTGTGAGGCCTATCAATTCCCCTCAACCTGTCTTGGTTTATCTACTGAGATAGTTTTCCCCCATCAGGGTTTGATTACTGTACAAGCTATAGCTTCTTGGAGGCACAGGTGAAAAGTTGAATGACAAGTAGACACCAAAGTTGGAATAATCCTAAAAGGGTTCAGCAAGTCCTCACACCAGAAAGGCTAGTCTTTGGACACCTCTTTATTGGAAGAAATAACTTTTATGAGAGGAAAAAAGCTATGAGAACTGTTATAGTCAGCAGTCATGACTCAGGGATACTCAAACTTTTTTATTTGTAACCCCTTTTTTGCCCAAGATAAATTTTACATGACATCAAGTATATAGATAAATAAAATAGGTCTATACCTCAAACATTTAGTGATAATCATAATTTTGCAACCCCCACACTCAGTTGTCATTCAGACCCATATGTGGTCATTACCTGTGGTTTAAGAAATTTTGCTCTAGACAATAAGTACAGTCAACAATTGCTCCAGTCTTTGAGATTTGTCCTAATTGGCAATATTCTAGACTTCTGATAGTACTTCTGATTTTTTTCACATACAGTTGCCAATTTTATCCTCTGGTCCAATGTCAGCACTGAGTAATGAGTTGTTTTCTAAATTGTGTTAAAAACTAATTATATTTTCTTTATATATTTATGCTAAAGAAAGAGTTGTTTCAACTGAAGTATTCTCTTCTAGTCCTTTTGTTTTTCCATGTAGTAAATATAAATGAAACAGTAATATTGGGCGGTTTTGTTCATTAAGAAAGTCATCTCATGGTTTTTCTTTCACTATAGTATTTTACAACTTGTATAAATTCAGGCACACAACCACTCCCAGTCAATTAAAAGAAGTCTTCTGTTAAATTAACAGTATCTTTTGAAGTTTTTTGCTTCTCCATTCTCTGCCACTGCTCAAGCTCTACTATTTAACTGCAGAAATGATATAGGATTCTACCTCTTATTTCAATGGTAGGGGAACTCCAGAAATAGGGAAACTCCCTTCATTAATATAGCTTAGCAGCTTTTCTTATGCCTTCTAGCTTTTCTGGCTACTGTCAATAGTTTCAGCCAAGATGTAGCCTTCCACATAAAGATTTATCAAGACCTCTATAAATTCAATGCCTTTCTCTGTTACTATCCCTAGTGTGTCTGGCATTTCACTTGTTTATGTATGGTTGGTTAGATGATGTCTTCTCCTCTGAAAGCAGTTCTATGTTTTGACTCTTTTATCCCCAAAACAGCCTGTGAATCTGAGATACAGTCAAGTATGGATCAATTCTTTAGTGCTTGTGATAAATTTGACCTAATCGCTAAAACTAGGAAACATTAACTACCACCACACCATCCATATGAAATCATTGGTGACACCAAATTGAGTATTGAATACTTTGGATAAAGAAAATAACTCACCTTAACAATATATTTTTCAGGGATGTAAACATTGATAATGAGGGGCACACACATTACCAGGATTAAATCAGTATTTGGGAGACTCCAAAGGAAAGTGTATGAGAAGAGATATTAGATTTTCTACTAAACAGAATGTCTATATACCCATTATGATGACTTCATTGTTGCATGCCTGTGAAACCTGGCAGCATACCAGAACCATAGTATGAAGCTGAATAATATCCATCTAAATTGTCTTAGCAACCTTCTGAAGATTAGCTGGAAGTATACGGTACCAGACTATGAACTCCTTTTTCAAGTTAAACTGCCAACCATTCAAACCCTACTGCAGATGAGCTGGCCACGTTATTCAATGAAACAAATGAAAATGAAACAAAACAACCAACCAATCTCTGATCCTTATTGTAGTTACTGGCACATAGTAAAAACTTAATAAATGTTTGTTCACTAATTATGGACAAGTCTTTAAAGTCTTAGAGAATTTCCTAGAGCAGTGAGAGATTAAATAACTTGCTAACAATCATGCCCAGTATTTGTCAGAAACAAGATTTGAATTTAGGTCATATCAGTTTTTAGGTAAGTTCTTTACCCCAGTACATAATTTATCATTTGGCTTATGATGTAGAAGTGTTATTTTTAAATCCTTTTCAACTCCAAACATAATTTTTGCCAAAATATTGAGTGCTTCAATTATAAAGAATGAAAGTGTATCAATGGTGTTAGCAATTGCTTGCCTTCATTCCTTACAGCAACAGAATTGTTTTTCTCTTTACTAGGTTGTGCTGTGTTTCTGATCCTCAGTTCTACATAATTATTGTGTTAGCATCAATGAGTTAGTAGTCTGAGTTTGAGCATTAAAATGTATTTCAAACAAGCCTATGAAACGAGATCAAGTAAAATATATTTTGAGGAAGTTCACTGTCAAGTCAATTAATCAACAAAGCATTCTTTTTTTAATTTTATTTTTAAAAAACAATTGAAAAAAGAAAAGAAACACAAAATAAAACAAAAATAGAACATTGTGATATGACCAATGGAACATCAGGAAGGATTCAAAATATATAACAACAAATTACCAGATCATATATATATATATATATATATATATATATATATATATATATACACACATATATATGTATATATATATATGTATATATATATATGTATATATATATATATATGTATACATATATACATATATATATGAAATCATATTCGTGAATGTCTATTTTTTTAACTTCCTTGTAAATTATTTGGATCTCTGTTGTGCACCTTATTTACTTTATTGTTTTCCCCCTTTCATCCCTCTCTACCTTTAAGCAAGATATAATTATATGTATATTTTACTTACATATACATTTGTAGAAATATACATACATACACAAACGCTCACATACACACATCTCTCCTATCCCTGCTGAGTTTTTTATTGAATTCTGCTCCATAACTTGCTTTGCTATTACTCAATCTCCTACTCAAGGATCCCTCTTTTGTCTCCCTCGCTCTTTGTTTCCCCATCCATCCATCCTCCCCCCTTAATTCTTTATAGATTTTGAGGACTCTATACCCTTTATGATATATTTGGGAACAGATTCAATAGACATATAGCATTGTCTGTTGAGGCTATTTAGGATGTGAGTAAGATTTCAGAACTACAAGCCTTCCTTCCCCTTCTAGTAACTCTATTCATCCTCTACACCTCATTTATATAGCATGACTACTATTTTTACCTTAACTCTGCCACTTTTTTTTAGATATAGATATATAATTTGCCCACATTTAAAAAGTTTGTCCATATTGAGCACCTTAAAATTGATCTTTCATATTGGCTCTTATATGTTAAATATTTTTGTTAAGTTAGGGTTTGATTGACAGAACATTCTGAAAATTTGCAAGTTCATTGAATTCCCATTTTTCTCATTCAAAATTATATGTAATTTTACTGGTTATGATAGTTTTGACCACAGGCTTAATTGTTTTGATTGTCAGTAGATATAATTCCAGAATCTATGGTCCTTTATTGTGGCTACTGCTAAGTCTTGTAAAATTTTAATTGTAGCTCCTGCATATTTGAATTATTTTTTTCTTGTTTCTTGAAAAATTTTCTGTTTGATCTTGGGGTTTAAAAATTTAGCAATACTAATTTTTGTGTGTCTTCCACAAAGGATCTCTGAGATGGTGATCAGTAGATTTTTTTTTTAAATTTCTACTTTCCCCTTTTGTTCTATCACTCCAAGACATTTTTCTAAGTTCTCTTTTTGGTCACAATTTTCTGGCAGTCCAATTATTCTTATATTTTCTCTTCTTGATCTGTTCTAAAGATTTTTATTTTTCTCATTCTGTTCTATTTTCCCATTCTATGTAATCTGTTTTGTTGTTTCTTGATCTTTCAGAACTTCACTAGTTTCCCCTTGCCCAAATCTAATTTTCAAAGCATTATTTTCATTTTTGAGACTCTGTACCTCCTTTTTTAGTTGGTTACCTTTTTTTTTTTCATAATTTTGTTTTTCTTGGAAAGCTTACACACACACACACACACACACATACATATATATAGATATAGATATAGATATATATTTTAGTTTTTCCTCAATGTCTCTCATTTTATTTTTAAATTATTTTTTGAGTGTTTCTATAAACTCTCTTTGGGTTGGGAGCCATTTCCCATTACTCTTTGGGATAGAAGCTTTTTTAAACTAAAGTATCCTCCTCTGAAGATGAAACCTGGTCTTCCTTGTTCCTATAATATGTTTCAGTAGTGGGGTTCTTTCTTCTTTGCCAATTCATCATTTTCTTTTAAATAAGAGGTATTAGTGTAAGTACCTCTAATCATAGAGGGGAATCCTGCCTTAAGCTTCCCTTCAGCTCTCCCTTTTGACCATGAATACCAAAGCAAGAGCTCCTCCTTCTTGCAAGAGACCACAACCAGCAGTATCCCTGAGACACTGCTTCTGCACTCAGCAGGTTCTGGTTCCTTCTCACCCAGGGCCACATCTCAGCAATACAGTTAGGCCTAGAATTCCTAATCAGACAAGGTTCATACTCCCCAACTCAGACCCCAACTAGATAAATAGTCTGGGAGGTGAAAGTCTCTGTGTTTCTGCTGAGGCTCCAGTCACACTCAGCTCCACTGAGGGGTCCCCACTTGATGTTTCTGTAGTGCTAGGCCAGAGGTGTTTGCACTTTGGACAGGTTAATCCCTAGGCCAAGGTTCTTTCTTCAGATCTCAGGTTTTTCAGAAGGACCCTTATTCTGCCCAAAGTATTTTTGATTTTTCATCAGTCTATGTTTACCACAAGGCACAATTTTTGCTATTTGTGAGGATAATTGGGAAAGCTTGAAATTTACCAGTGTACTCCACCATTTTCCCAGAATCCTCTGCTAAATATTTATTAAGGATATATTACGTGTCCAGCACTGTTCTAGAGAGTGAGTATACAAAAAAGGCAAAAGAAGTGTCTGACCTCAAGGAGTTCATAATCTTATGAGGCAGACAACTTGCAAGCAAATATAAACAAAGCATGTGATGTATAGAACAAATAGGAAATACTTAACAAAGGGAAGTCACTAGAATTAAAAGATATTAAGAAAGGATTCCTTTAAAAGGTGAGATTATATTTGGGAAGGCAGGGAAATTAATAGAGCAGAGGAAATGAAGTATTCCAGTCATGGGTATGGCCAGAAAGAAAGCTCAGAAAAGAGAGATGAGTGTTGGTCATGGAAAGATCATGAGGCCAGTGACACTGAATTGACCTGGGACCTATTTTTTGCCAATCATTGAGAACTAGGTTGATTTTGGTATAAGTCATTGTCCTTAAGATCAAAAGGTTTGAGGATGAAAATCTATATTGCTTTGGGCCAAGGTTGTTTGTGTCTGTCCTTTTAGAAGAGCACTAATGATATCAGGCAGGTGATGCCATAACATGTAAGCACATTAGGTTTAAGTGAGGAAAAGTTGTACAAAGTCCACAAATATAGTTTTTAGGCTTACAGAGCAATCTGCTCCCAATGTGAAAGTTTTTTTTTCTTTAAAAAATATATTTCCTAGAAAATATTGTCTTCCTAGCTGTGTAATCCTGGGCAAGTCACTTGTCACTTAACCCCAGCCTAAAAAATAAATAAACATTATATATATATATATATATACACATACATATTGTGAAAGATTTTCAAATATCTCCAGATTTAGAGCAACGTACTAGGAGCTATAACTCCTCAAAGAACTGTGGTTTTATATCTATGGATGATAAATTATGGTAGAAGTGATATGGGGCAAGTCATTTAAGCCCTATAAGCCTAAACTTTCCTCATCTGTAAATCTTGTATGAAAAGGATGCTTCCATTTTTGTTTCCATGAGATTTCACTATGTAACATATTGAGACTTTTGCATGGAACTGTTTGTGCCCTGTAAAAATATAATATAATTAATAACATATAGATAGCATATAATTAATTAATTATAACATATAAGTTAATTAATAACATATAGATAAAGACTAAATAAAAGGAAATTAAATCAAATTAGCCTGGATGATATAATGTTATTAAGTGAATTCCCCACGAATCAAAGTTTTCTTAGTAGACAAAGAAAATTTTGTACATAGATTTCTCCAATGTTAATTCAAGGCAAAATTGTGAAGTTTTTTTTTTCCACTTTGCAGATTACAAGGAATCAAGCAACTAACAAGTATTTATTAAGCACCAGCTATTTGCCAGATTTCATGGTAGACAGTGGACATAGAAAAACAGATGCACACAAATGAAATAATCTCTACCCTCAAGTACCTTTTCTTTAACACTTCTATATGAAGAAATGCATATTAGAATTTACTAATGAAAGAATAGATATTGTGTAATTAAATTACATTTTAGTCATGGTTCATAAGTATCTATATTTATCTATCCATCTATCTATCTATGTATCTGTGTGTCTGACTGTCTGCCTCTCTAATATACCTCATTAAAGAAAAGTGAGGGAGAAATAGCTGGGAGAGGGAATTTCAACCTAACTAGACAATCACTCCTACTTCATCTAGAAATAAGATTGATCCTTTTACTGAAGTTGAGCTGCCAATTTATTGAAAAATATTAAATGTGTGTGTATAGATATATTTATTTATTTGCTTGTTTTTGTTTTTGTTTTTGTTTTTTAATTTCAACCTGTTGTTTCAACAAACAAACAAAACCTTGAAATAAATACCATAGATAAACAGGTTACTCCATTCACAAAATTTTAAAATATGTGTTCTTAAATTGCAAAATATCTCTCTAAGTAAATGTTTCTTTTGATCACTTTGATATGATGTACTGATGTGTAAAGAGAAGTATTTTTATTTTTATAAAGAATACAATCCATAGTATCCCTTCTCCACCTGGCAAAAAAAAAAAAAAAAAAAAAAAAAAACCCACAAATATGAGATACTTTTATTTATTTTTTGTCCACTTGCTACATTATTTTGAGAGAATAAATAAAATGTGTGAATGCAAGTAGTCCAATGCAATGAGCTATGGTCTTACAGTCAGATGATTTGAATTTGCATTTCTACTTTATTTCATTAAAATATATACACGCATACACACATATACATACACATATATGTATGTATATATACTTTTTCTGTATATTGTTTTTTCTCTATTAAATCAGATTAGATTTTTTGTTAGGTTAATATCAATTCAGAAATATGGAATACTAAAGGAAAAATGCACTTAACCAGATTGTCAAGGATTTTGTCAAAGTGATGTACTTTTACTATTGTCTGATTTGAGATCTTCAAATATACAAAGTATGTAAAACATTGAGGGCAAACTACTAAAGTAGCCTGTAAAAGAGCCAAAAAGGATCCACAACTAACTTCACCAGTTTTTTCTTGGGTTTCATTCTGCCATGAAATCTGACCATGAAAATAGCAACCATCCATGAGAAATAATATATGTAGAGAGCCAGAACTCTGGAGAAGTATACTTGAAAGAAGTATACTTGAAACAAATTGTTAACTCAGAGGAATTGATGAGACAATGGTTATCTAGTTTACATATATACTTAGTACTTAGCATGGTATTGTAATGGTTCTCTAATCAGTATGCTGTAATGATGTAATTAAAATATGATATATAATATAAAAGGCAATAAGGACTGGAAGAGAGACATTCCATCTCCCACCTCCTGCTCTTCTGCTTTCTGAATTCTTCCACTAAGACCAAGGCTCATCTGAAGGTTCTTCAGAAAGCTAGCCCAGACATTACATTTTGGCACTCGAATGTGGATGTAAGGATTTACACTCAGCAGTCCAACTGGCACAATCATGAGTTCAATGGAAAAGTCCCTGTGATCCAGAAATAGGATGAGTACAAAAATATACAAGCAGGAAATTTTGGTAAGGCGAAACTAGTGTTTCAGTAAAAATGGGACAAATGCTTAAAAAAGAACCTTCCCCATCCCAAGGGGTGTGTGTAGAATGCATACTTAAACTATTAAAGAACCAAGGTTTGATTGTAACCTAGAAGCAGATCATTGTACTTTTAGAAACATTAAAACACATGTCTCCTTGGTTCTCTAAGGAAGAAAAATCAAAGCCAGATAAATGGAAACTATTAGGAGATCAACTAAGTGAATATTACAATGATAACAGTCCTGATTCAGTTCCTGAAAAAACATTCTATATATATACAACATAATACAATTGGCTTTAAGGAATTACATAAGTATTAGAATAAGGAAAAAAGGAGAAAGAAAGGAGGGGATGTAATAACAAAATAGCTGAAAAGCATGAAGAATTAGACAAAAAAGAAGTTAAGTACAATACTGATGAAATTAAGGATTGTGATGCTTTACATAGCAGGAGCCATTAGGGAATTCCCCATATCATGACTCTCTCCCCTCAATTTCCCCTTCATGGGTGGAGGGGTTGAGAGGACAGGGGCTGGGTGCAGTCTCTGCAGGTAGAGAATTTGCAGTAATGAATCTACCACAGGTTGTTTGCTCTGCTTTGGCTTCAAAGAAGTAGATCAGAAGAAACATTACACAAACGCTGAAGGTAGAGTGTACCCCAAAACAACAAGTTTAATAGGAACTGGCCACACCCAACCAGCACCAAGAGTGACTCATCACAACTCCACCTACCTGTGCAGCCATAGTCCACAGCACGGGACTCTGCCCAGTGCAGTGACACTTCCACTGCTCAGGCACTCAACCCATTCCCAGGGAAGCTACTGTTCTACATAGCTGGGGTTCTGCCCAGGCAGCTCTTTGCAGACTGTTTACAAGACAGTTACTCTCCATATATCCCTGTGCTGTAGAGGAAGCTGAGAACTGCCTTGCACTGAAGGTAAAACCTAAGGGCTTTAAAAAAAAATGAGTAAGAAAGCCAAGCAAACTCTAACTATAGATAGCTTCTATACATAAAGAGAGCAGATTTCCAATCCTGAGGAGACTAATAGCAGTCAATCTCCAGACAAAATCCCAAAGGGAGATATAACCTGGTCCCCACCACATAAGGCTCTTCTAGAAGAAATTAGAAAAGATCTTTGAGCTAGAAGAAAAATGGGGAAAGGAAAGAGAAGTTCTGCAAGAGAGTAAAGTGGAAAAAGAAAACAACTTTCTTAAAAGTGAGATGGAAAAAGTAAACAGCTCCCAGAGAAACAAAATTAGTGAATTGGAAAAGATAAAGAACTCCTCAGAAAGTAGGATTTGTGAATTGGAAAAAAGAAAATAAATCATTAAAAAAAATAGTGAAATGGAAAACAAAAATCCATAGAGCAAAACAATTCATTTAAAAACTTACTTGAACATTCACAAAAAGAAGTAAAAAAAGTTAATTAAGAAAATAAATAATTAAAATTTAGAATTGAATAAATAGAAATGAAGTATTCATCGAGCCATCAAGAATCAGTCAAGCAAAACCAAAAAAATGAAAAAAATAGGAAAAATGCTAAATATCTACTTGGCAAAACAACAGACCTAGAAAATAGATCTAGGACAGATAATTTGAGGATTACTGGACTTCCTGAAGATTATGATGAATAAAAGAGCCTATTTTACAGAAAATCATCAAAGAGAACTGTCCAGATGTAATAGAATCAGAAGGTAAAATAGGCATTCAAAGAATTCATCAAACACTTTCTGAAAGAGACCCCAAAATAAAAACTCCAAGGAATATTGTGGCCAAGTTTCAGAATGATCAGACTAAGGAAAAAATATTACAAGCATCCAGGAAAAAAACAATTCAAATCCCGAGAAGCCACAATAAGGATCACTCAGGATCTAGCAGCTTCCATGTTAAAGGACCAAATGGCCTGGAATATGATATTCCATAAGGCAAAATAACTTGGAATGCAGCCAAGAATAAACTACACAGCCAAGCTGAGCATTTTCTTCCAAGGAAGAAGATGGACATTTAGTGAAATAGGTGAATTCCATTTATACCTAATGAAAAAAACCAAAGCTTAAAAAAATTTTGACCTTCAAATATAGGATTCTAGAGAAGCAATAAAGATAATAAGATCTCTTGACAATTGTGTTTCTGTTAGGGGCATACATAAAAAGCACATGTATAATTTGATTTTACTGTTACAATATGAGAAAAGGGAAGTAGAAATGAAAAGGGAATTGCATCAGAAAAAGGGAAAAGGGGAGATAAAAAGAGCAAAATTGCATCTCACGATGAGGCAAAGGAAACTTATCATATCTGAGGGAATTAAGGGAGGGGGAGGAACAATGAGTGAATCTTACTCTCATCAAATTTGACTCAAAGATAAAATATTAGACATATTTGGTTTACAAAGAAATTTCTCTCACCTCATTAAAAAGTGGGAGAGGGAAAGGGAAAAGGAAAAGAGTAGGCTAAACAGAAGGGAATACAGAAAAAAAATAAGGGAAAGGTATAAGAAAGGGAAGGTACTCAAAGGGGGTGGGAGGTACTATAAAGAGGAAGAGCTACATGATGCTAGCAGTGCCCATAAGTATGCCAGAACTCTACAAAATGTTGTTTACAAGAAACACATTTAAAGCAGGGAGATATATATGGAGTAAAGATCAAAGGCTGGAGTAGAATAAATTATTCTTCAAGTGAAGACAAAAAAGCAGGAGTAGCCATCCTTATCTCAGATCAAGAAAATTGATCTAATTAAAAAAGATAAGAAAGGAAATTATATCTTGCCAAAGGGTAGCATAGTCAATGAAACAATATCAATATTAAATATATATGCACCAAGTGGTATAGCATCTAACTTCCTAAAGAAGAACTTAAGAGACTTGCAAGAAAAAATAAGACAGCAAAACTACAAAAGTGGGAGATCTTACCTTGCACTCTGAGAATTAGATAAATCAAACCACAAAACAAATAAGAAAAAAGTTAAAGAGGTAAATAGAATATTAAAAAAAAAAACTTAGGAAAAAACTGAATGGAGACAGAAAGGAGTACACTTTCTTCTCGGCAGTTCATGGAACCTATACAAAAATTGACTATATATTAGGACATGAAGACCTCAAAATTAAATGCAGAATGGCAACAATGAGACAACAATACCAAAATGTGTGGGATGTATCCAAAGTGGTAATAAGCAGAAATTTCCTATCTTTAGAAGCTTACTTGAGTAACATAGAGAAAGAGAAGATCAATGAATTGGGCATGAAACTTAAAAAGCTAGAAAAAGACCAAATTAAAAATGCACAATCAAACACTAAACTTGAAATTCTAAAATTAAAATTGATAAAATTGAAAATATAAAAAAAAAAACTATTGAATTAATAAACAAAATTAAGAGTTGGTTTTATGAAAAAAACAATGAAATAGATAAATCAGATTAGTAAATCTGATTAGAAAAAAGAAAAACATTAAAATCAAATTTTAATCTTAAAAATGAAATGAAGATGAAATTAGAGCAATAATTAGGAGTTCATTTGCTCAACTGTATGCCAACAAATTTGACAACCTATGTGAAAAGTATGATTACCTTCAAAAATATAGGCTTCCCAGATTAACAGAGGAGGAAGTAAATTGCTTAAATAGTCCCATTTTAGAAAAAGAAAGAGAACAAGGTATTAATCAACTCCCTAAGAAAAAAATCACCAGGACCAGATAGATTTACATGTGAATTTTACCAAACATTTAAAGACCAATTAGTTCTAATACTGCATAAACTATTTGAAAAAATAGGGAATGAAGGAGTCCAACCAAGTTCCTTTTATGACACAGACATCATACTGATACATAAAACAGGTAGGTTGAAAACAGAGAAAGAAAATTTATAGATTAATCTCTCTAATAAATATTGATTCTAAAATCTTAAATAAAATATTAGCAAAAAGATGAAGATGGCGGAGAGGAAACACACGACTCGGTGAACGTCCTCACTCCCTCACAACCAATTAGATAAATTAAGTCTCAAAATTAGCTCAGGACTGATAGATACCACAAGGACTGGAAGCACGATTTACCAGCTGAAGAGAATCTGGAGTTTCAACAGGAAAGGTCAGTTCTCAGGGGAGGAATAAGAAAGACCAGCACAGACGGTGGGGTAGGGGCACACTGCGCCCATTGCGCTGGGAGGGGCTCTGGGATCAGAGAAGCCACTGAGGTAAAGGAATCTGGCACAGGCTGTTAGCTCTTCTCTGCTAATTATTTAGCAGTTCAGAAGAGAAAGCCAAAATATTTTAAAACTCAGATTAGATTTTCCCCGAACCCTGGGGGTGACTCAGGCACCAGGGGGTGTGGCCTCAGCTACCTCCTGAGAATAGTTAAGAGACTGACAAGTGGGTGGATACGGCCCAAGGCAACACACACTGCCTAACTTAGCTGGAGGGAGTGGAACTCAGCTCCAGGAAGTCCCAGAGAAGCGGAACCTTTGAACTAGGGACCGCGGTTTCTGGCAGACACTTCCAGTTTGAGCGCAGGGGCTTCTTACGTCACCTGCTGCAGACACCCACTCCCCACCCGGACACATAGCCTGGGCTTCCTGCAGTCTTCACTATTCTACGCCCTCGAAGCACAGCAGTGCTAATCACCTCTGAGGCACTCCCAGGGAGAGGGTGGGGAACTCTCTCCCAGAGCTCTCTCTTAGCTCAGGCTCAGGAGCCGCTGCATCCATCCGGTCTGGGAGGAAGCTGGTAAAGAAGTAAATAATTTCCTACCCCAGAGACAGACCCCAAAAGATTTTTTTTAAGTATGAGCAAAAAAGCTAGAAAAACCATAGATTCCTTCTATACAGAGAAAGAGCGGGTATCCAACCCCGAGGAAGTTAACAGCAAAGATTCAGAAGATAACAACCTAAAGGGGAACGATTCCTGCCCCCCATCACATAACTCTCTCCTAGAAGAAGCTCTTAAGAAATTGAGGGAGATCGAAGAAAAATGGGGCAAGGAAAGGGAAGTTATGATAGAGAATAATAATGTCCTGAAATTGGAGTTGGAAAAAATAAAGAATTCACAGGAGATGCAGGGAAACAAAATTAGTGAATTAGAAAAGGTTAAAAAAACACAGGAAAGTAGGATATCTGAATTGGAAAAGATAAAAAAGTCTCAAGAAAATAGAATTTCTGAATTGGAAAAAGAAAATAATTCTCAAAAAAAAAAAATTAGGGAAATGGAAAAAAACTCAATAGAGCAAAATAATTCATTTAAAAACGAAATTGGGCATTTACAAAAAGAACTAAAAACTGTGAAAGAAGAAAATAACTCCTTAAAAGTCAGGATGGAACAAATAGAAATGAATGATTCACAGAGAACCCAAGAATCAGTCAAACAAAACAAAAAAAATGAGAAGCTGGAGAACAACGTCAAATACTTACTGGGAAAATCTATAGACCTGGAAAATAGATCTAGGAGAGATAATCTGCGGATTATTGGACTTCCAGAAAACTATGACCAAAAAAAGAGCCTAGATTCTATTTTACAGGAAATTATCAAAGAGAACTGTCCAGAGATAATAGAAACAGAAGGGAAAGTAGATGTGGAAAGAATTCATCGAACTCCTTCTGAAATAGACCCTAAAAAAAGAACACCACGGAATATTGTGGCTAAGCTGCAGAATTACCACACAAAGGAGAAAATCCTGCAAGCAGCTAGAAAAAAACAATTTAAATACCAAGGTGCCACAATAAGGGTCACCCAAGATCTGGCTGCCTCCACATTAAAAGATAGAAGGGCCTGGAACCTGATATTCCGAAAGGCAAAAGATCAAGGACTGCAACCAAGAATGAACTACCCAGCTAAGTTTAGCATCTTTTTCCATGGAAGAAGATGGTCATTCAATGAAACAGAGGAATTCTATATGTTTCTAAGAAAAAAACCAGACTTAAACAAAAAATTTGATCTACATCCACAAGACTGAAGAGAAACAGAAAAAGGTACACAGAACCCTTGAGAACTGTAACTTTGTTGTGGGTATATAAAAAATACTCAAGGATAATTTGATTTTACTGATATAAAAGAAAAAAAGGGGGGTGTGGTAAAGGGAAGGAGGTCGGTTCAGAAAAAGGGGAAGGAGTGATAAAAAGAGGGAAACTACATCCCAGGAAGAGACATAGAAAATACACCATATCTGAGGGAACTTAGTGAGGGGGAGAATCATTGTGTGAATCTTACTCTCATCAGAAGAGGCTCAAAGAGTAAATAATTAACATATTTGTTTTTCAGAGAATTTTCTCTCACCTCATTAAAAGGGGGGAGAGGAAAAGGGGAAAGGAAAAGGAGAATAAGTGAAGGGACTTGGAGGGAGGGGGGAGGGATCCTAAAAAAAAAAAAAAAAAAAAAAGAGGGAGGGTTGCACGTCACAAGGGGGGTCTGTAAATTAAATATCGGGGAGGGGGATCAGGGGGGTCAAGGGAAAAAAGTATAATCTGGGGATAATACGATGGCAGGAAATACAGAATTAGTAATTTTAACTGTAAATGTAAATGGGATGAACGATCCCATCAAACGGAGACGGATAGCAGATTGGATCAAAAAGCAGAACCCTACAATATGTTGTCTACAGGAAACACACTTAAAGCAGGGAGATACATACAGAGTAAAGGTAAAAGGTTGGAACAGAGCTTATTATGCTTCAGGTAAAGCCAAAAAAGCAGGGGTAGCTATCCTTATCTCAGATCAAGCAAAAGCAGAAGTAGATCTCGTTAAAAAAGATAAGGAAGGAAACTATATCCTGCTGAAAGGTAGCATAAATAATGAAGCCATATCAATACTAAACATATATGCACCAAGTGGTATAGCATCTAACTTTCTAAAGGAAAAGTTAAGAGAACTGCAAGAAGAAATAGACAGTAAAACTATAATAGTGGGAGATCTCAACCTTGCACTCTCAGATTTAGACAAATCAAACCACAAAACAAACAAGAAAGAAATTAAAAAAGTAAATAGAACATTAGAAAAACTAGGTATGATAGACCTTTGGAGAAAACTGAATGGCAATAGGAAGGAATATACTTTCTTCTCAGCAGTTCATGGATCCTATACAAAAATTGACCATATATTAGGACATAAAGATCTCAAAATTAAATGTAGGAAGGCAGAAATAATAAATGCCTTCTTCTCAGATCACAATGCAATAAAAGCTACATTCAGTAAAAAGTTAGGGGTAAATAGACCAAAAAGTAATTGGAAACTGAATAATCTCATCTTAAAGAATGACTGGGTGAAAGAGCAAATTATAGAAACAATTAACAATTTCACCCAAGATAATGATAATGATGAGACATCATATCAAAATCTTTGGGATGCAGCTAAAGCAGTAATAAGGGGAAATTTTATATCTTTAGAGGCTTATTTGAAGAAAATTGAGAAAGAGAAGATTAACGAATTGGGCTTACAACTTAAAAGGCTAGAAAAAGACCAAATTATAAACCCCCAACCAAAAATTAAACTCGAAATACAAAAATTAAAAGGAGAAATCAATAAAATTGAAAGTAAAAAAACTATTGAATTAATAAATAAAACCAAGAGTTGGTTTTATGAAAAAGCCAATAAAATAGATAAACCTTTGGTAAATTTGATCAAAAAAAAGAAAGAGGAAAATCAAATTGATAGTCTTACAAATGAAAAGGGGGATCTTTCCACCAATGAAGAGGAAATTAGAGAAATAATAAGGAGTTACTTTGCCCAACTTTATGCCAATAAATTTGATAACTTAAGTGAAATGGATGACTTTCTCCAAAAATATAGGCTCCCTAGATTAACAGAGGAGGAGATAAATTGCTTAAATAGTCCCATTTCAGAAAAAGAAATAGAACAAGCTATTAATCAACTCCCCAGGAAAAAATCCCCAGGGCCAGATGGATTCACATGTGAATTCTACCAAACATTTAAAGAACAATTAGCCCCAATGTTATATAAATTATTTGAAAAAATAGGGGATGAAGGAGTCCTACCAAACTCCTTTTATGACACAGACATGGTACTGATACCTAAACCTGGTAGATCGAAAACTGAGAAAGAAAATTATAGACCAATCTCCTTAATGAATATTGATGCTAAAATCTTAAATAAGATATTAGCAAAAAGACTTCAGAAAATCATCTCCAAGATAATACACTATGATCAAGTAGGATTTATTCCAGGAATGCAGGGCTGGTTTAATATTAGGAAAACTATTAATATAATTGACCATATTAATAATCAAATTAATAAGAACCATATGATCATCTCAATAGATGCAGAAAAAGCATTTGACAAAATCCAACATCCATTCCTACTAAAAACTCTTGAGAGTATAGGAATAAATGGATTATTCCTTAGAATAATCAGGAGTATATATTTAAGACCGTCAGTAAGCATAATATGCAATAGAAATAAACTGCAACCTTTCCCAGTAAGATCAGGAGTGAAACAAGGTTGCCCACTATCACCATTACTATTCAATATAGTACTAGAAACGCTAGCCTCGGCAATAAGAGCCGAGAAAGAGATTCAAGGAATTAGAGTAGGAAATGAGGAAATCAAACTATCACTTTTTGCAGATGACATGATGGTATACTTAGAGAACCCCAAAGACTCTGCTAAAAAGCTACTAGAAATAATTCAAAATTTCAGCAAAGTGGCAGGATACAAAATAAATCCACATAAATCCTCGGCATTTTTATATATCACTAACAAAATGCAACAGCAAGAGATACAAAGAGAAATTCCATTCCAAACAAATGTTGAGAGTATAAAATATTTGGGAATCCATCTACCAAAGAAAAGTCAGGAATTATATGAGAAAAATTACAAAACACTTGCCACAAAAATAAAGTCAGATTTAAATAATTGGAAAGACATTCAGTGCTCTTGGATAGGCCGAGCGAATATAATAAAGATGACAATACTCCCCAAACTAATCTATTTATTTAGTGCTATACCAATCAGACTCCCAAGAAACTATTTTAATGACCTAGAAAAAATAACAACAAAATTCATATGGAAGAATAAAAGGTCAAGAATTGCAAGGGAACTAATGAAAAAAAACTCAGAGGAAGGTGGTCTAAGTGTACCTGATCTAAAGCTATATTATATAGCAGCAGTCACCAAAACCATTTGGTATTGGCTACGAAATAGACCGGTAGATCAGTGGAACAGATTAGATACAAAGGACAAAAAAGGATACATCTATAGCAATCTAATCTTTGACAAACCCAAAGATTCCAACATTAGGGATAAAAATTCATTATTCGGAAAAAACTGTTGGGAAAACTGGAAATTAGTATGGCAGAAATTAGATATGGATCCACACTTAACACCATATACCAAGATAAGATCAAAATGGGTCCATGATTTAGGCATAAAGAGGGAGATAATAAATAGATTAGAGGAACAGAGGATAATCTACCTCTCAGACTTGTGGAGGAGGAAGGAATTTATGACCAGAGGAGAACTAGAGATCATTATTGATCACAAAATAGAAGATTTTGATTACATCAAACTAAAAAGTTTCTGTACAAATAATACTAATGCAAACAAGATTAGAAGGGAAGTAACAAATTGGGAAAATATTTTTAAAAACAAAGGTTCTGACAAAGGTCTCATTTCCAAAATATATAGAGAACTGACCCAAATTTATAAGAAACCGAACCATTCTCCAATTGATAAATGGTCAAAGGATATGAACAGACAATTCTCAGAGGAAGAAATTGAAACTATATCCACTCACATGAAAGAGTGTTCCAAATCACTACTGATCAGAGAAATGCAAATTAAGACCACTCTGAGATACCACTACACACCTGTCAGATTGGCTAAGATGACAGGAACAAATAATGACAAATGTTGGAGGGGATGTGGGAAAACTGGGACACTAATACATTGCTGGTGGAGTTGTGAAAGAATCCAGCCATTCTGGAGAGCAATCTGGAATTATGCCCAAAAAGTTATCAAACTGTGCATACCCTTTGACCCAGCAGCGCTACTACTGGGATTATATCCCAAAGAAATACTAAAGAGCGGAAAGAGACATATATGTGCCAGAATGTTTGTGGCGGCTCTTTTTGTTGTAGCTAGAAACTGGAGGATGAATGGATGTCCATCAGTTGGAGAATGGTTGGGTAAATTGTGGTATATGAAGGTTATGGAATATTATTGCTCGGTAAGAAATGACCAACAGGAGGAATATAGAGAGGCCTGGAGAGACTTAAATCAACTGATGCTGAGTGAAATGAGCAGAACCAGAAGATCACTGTACACTTCAACAACAATGCTGTATGAGGATGTATTCTGATGGAAGTGGAAATCTTCAACATAAAGAAGATCCAACTCACTTCCAGTTGATCAATGATGGACAGAGGTAGCTGCACCCAGAGAAGAAACACTGGGAGGGGAATGAAAATTGTTAGCACTAATATCTGTCTGCCCAGGTTGCATGTACCTTCGGATTCTAATGTTTATTGTGCAACAAGAAAGTGATATTCGCACACATGTATTGTACCTAGACTATATTGTAACACATGTAAAATGTATGGTATTGCCTGTCGTCGGGGGGAGGGAATAGAGGGAGGGGGGGTAAATTGGAAAAATGAATACAAGGGATAATATTATAAAATATATATATATATATATATATATATATAATAAAAAAAAAAAAAATATTAGCAAAAAGATTACAGAAAATCATCCCCAAGATAATACATTATGATCAGGTAGGATTTATACCAGGAATGCATAGCTGGTTCAATATTAGGAAATTTTTTAGCAAATTAACTATATCAATAACCAATTAACAAAAAAACAGATGATTATCTCAATAGATGCAGAAAAAGCATTTGATAAAATCAACATCCATTCCTAATAAAAACACTTGAGAGGATAGAAATAAATGGACTTTTCCTTAAAATAGTCAGGAGCATATATTTAAAACCATTAGTAAGCATCATATGTAATGGGGAAAAATTGTAACCTTTCCAAGTAAGATCAGGAGTGAAACAAGGTTGCCCACTATCACCATTATTATTCAATATTTTATTAGAAATTCTAGCCTTGGCAATAAGAGTAGAGAAAGAGATTAAAGGAATTAGAGTAGGTGATGAGGAAACCTAATTTTCACTCTTTGCAGATAATATGATGGTATAATTAGAGAACCCCAGAGATTTTACTAAAAAGATATTAGAAATAATTCACAATTTTAGCAAACTTACAGGATAGAAAATAAATTCACATAAATCTAACAGCAAGATATACAAAGAGAAATTCCATTCAAAATAATTGTCGATAGCATAAAATATTTGGGAATATATTTACCAAAGAAAAGTCAGAAATTATATGAGCAAAACTACAAAACACTTTCCACACAAATAAAGTCAGATCTAACCAATTGGGAAAAAAAATATTAAATGCTCTTTGATTGGGCGAGCAAATATAATAAAGATGACAATACTCCCTAAACTAATCTATTTATTTAGCACTATACCAATCAGACTCCCAAAAAACTATATTAATGACCTAGATAAAATAACAACAAAGTTCATATGGAAGGACAAAAGATCCAGAATTTCAAGGGAATTAATGAAAAAAAAAAAAAAAATCAAATGAAGGTGGCTTAGCTACCAGATCCAAAATTATATTATATACCAATGGTTACCAAAACCATTTGGAATTGGTTAAGAAATAGATTAGTGAAATAGATTAGGTTCAAAGGAAAAAACAGCCAATAACTTCAGTAATCTAGTCTTTGACAAATCCAAGGACCCCAGCTTTTGGGATAGGAACTCAATGTTTGACAAAAGTTGCTGGGAAAATTGGAAACTGATATGGCAGAAACTAGGCCGTGACTTAACATAACACCATACACCAAAATTAGGTCAAAATGGGTTCATGACCCAGGCATAAAGAATGAGATTATAAATATATTAGAGCATAGGATACTTTACCTCTTAGACATGTGGAAAAGGGAGGAATTCATGACCAGAGAAGAACTAGATGTTATTATTGATCACAAAATAGAAAATTTGCTTATATCAAATTAAAAAGGTTTTGTACAAACAAAACAAATGTAGACAAGATTAGAAGGGAAGTAATAAACTGGCAAAACATTTTTACAATCAAAGGTTCTGATAAAAGCCTCATTTCCAAAATATATAGAGAATTGACTCTAATTTATAAGAAATCAAGCCATTATCCAATTGACAGATGGTCAAAGGATATGAATAAACAATTCACAGAGAAATTGAAACTATTTCTATCTATATGAAAAGATGCTTCAAGTCATTATTAATCAGAGAAATGCAAATTAAGACAACTTTGAGATACCATTACAAACCTGTCAGATTGGCTAGAATGACAGGGAAAGATAATGCAGAATGTTGGAGGGGATGTGGGAAAATTAGGACACTGATACATTGTTGGTGGAATTGTGAATACATCCAGCCATTCTGGGGAGCAATTTGGAACTACACTCAAAGAGTTATCAAACTGTTCATACCCTTTGACCCAGCAATGTTACTACTGGCCTTATATCCCAAAGAGATTTTAAAGAAGGGAAAGCGACCTGTATGTGCAAGAATGTTTGTGGTAGCCTCTTTGTAGTGGCCAGAAACTGGAAACTGAGTCGATGCCCATCAATTGGAGAATGGCTGAATAAATTGTGGTATATGAATATTATGGAATATTATTTTTCTGTAAGAAATGACCACCAGGATGATTTTAGGATGCACATGAACTGATGTTGAGTGAAATGAGCAGGACCAGGAGATCATTATATACTTCAACAACAATAGTATATGATGATGAATCCTGATGGACGAGGCCCTCTCCAACAATGAGATGAGCCAAATCAGTTCCAATAGAACAGTAATGAACTGAACCAGCTACACCCAGAGAAAGTACTCTGGGAGTTAGCTATGAACCACTGCATAGAATTCCCATTCCCCATATTTTTTTTCTGCCTACATTTTTGACTTCCTTCACAGGCTAATTGTACACTGTTTCAAAGTCCGATTGCTTTTGTACAGCAAAATAACTGTTTGGACATGTATAGATATATTGTATTTAACTTATGCTTCCACATATTTAACATATACTGGTTAATCTGCAATCTGGGGAAAGGGGTGGGGGAAAGGAGGGGAAAAGTTGAAGCAAAAGCTTTTGCAATTGTCAGTGCTGGAAAATTATCTATGCATAATATTTTTGTAAAAATAAAAAAAAATAAATTAAAATTAAATAAATAGAAGGAACCACTATACCAAACTGCTTTTCAAGATAAAAAATAAAATAAAATAAAATAAAAAGTCTATGCAAAAAAATAAAATAAAATAAATCTAAAAAACAAATAAATGAGACTATCAATATAGGGCTGGTAGCTTGAAATGTATCACCTACTTTTGTCAAATCTATCTCAGAACTGAAAACAACAAATTCACAATACCAAAAAAGTATGAAGCAATTGTAAATAACATTCTTTCCTCAGTGCCAAAACCAGACTAAACATTTTAGTTAGGAACAGGCAATATCAGTGGGAAGAAATTGAGCCAAGTTCAAACTGAATTTGGGGTTTTCTCAGTAAAATTTAGACAAGAAGTTTGTTTATTTTAAATTTAGTTATATTATGATTTAATTTTTTCTTGTTTCTTCTTTCCATAAATTTCTTTCTATGGTTCCTTGGTTTTCCCTAGAAAAGGAGAAAATGATGGATTATGGTGGAAAGCAAGTGAAATATTTCCTTAGGCCATTTCCAGGCAAAAGCACCAATGGGAACTCACAGACATATTGGAAGAAACCTTCTCAAAAGATTTCCAGAATATATTTTTTGTATTTCAAAACATTCTCTGCATCCAGAGAAAATAAAAATTAATATTCTTTCTTTGGAGTTCCATTGAAAACCTGAGAGGATTTGAGATTTGCCCTTCTCTCTTTAAAAAAACAAACAAACAAACAAACATATCTGTATTAGATATCAGTGTAAGCATTAGAAGTTAAATTCTCCTTTATCATATGATTTGAATTTACAAGAAAGCTACAAGGCAAGAATTGGAAAATGCTACTTGCTACATAGCACCAATATCTTCAAGCTGTGGAGACAGCTATTTCAATACAAAATAGCATTTTCCAAAAAATACATAGCCCTGTACCTTTTAATCTTCAGTTGGATGGTATAACTTTCCAAAACAATAATACTCAATTGTGTCATTGCCTCTTCCAGATGTGGGTAAATTCCATCAAATGACATCCAGGACAATGGCAACATCTGTCCACTAGGTAGCTTGAAGCTTTTGTTATGTTGTATGATACTAGGCCACAAGCTTTATGTCTTGGCTTGGAAACTCTGTTTCCATTAGCCAAATAGTTAATGTAACTTATCCTTGTCATCTATTTTTTTTTTTTAACCTTGGACCACGATGTTACAAAGAAATAAAATACACTGGGAATTGAGGACTTTGTTTGCTAGCCCACTGAATCCATTTATCCTTCCTCAAACAATGAGCATTGAAAACATTATCCTTTTGTACATAAGAGAGGATTTTAAGTACTAGGGATATGGGCACTAGAAATAGAACACCAGAGCAAAATTTATAGTTTTTGGTTTTCTCGTGGAATTCCTATTACTTCTTGTTAAAATATGATGGCTTATTTGAAATGATTTTCAATTCTAAATGTTCTTAGTTGACAATTTATCTTTTCTAGTAATGAATGCTAGATAAGGTTTCAATAAGACATCCATTAAAGATTCCTGGTTTTTATCAGTTGCAACTTTCTGGGGGGAAAATAAAATTCTCCTTTCCTTTTGTGCTGAAATGCTTGATGTTTCTTTCTCATTTTAAATCAATGTTTTGATCTGGGTTTTCTTGAACAAGTCAGACTAATATTTATGTATAACTGGACAAATAATATTTTCAACAATATGAAAGTGATAAAATACTTCCTTTAAAAATCACAATTATGCAGTTTGCCAATTATGCTTGTCTTGAACTGAACAAATACCTTTATTATGGAACATAGTGGACCACATATATTTCTTGTTCTATGAAGAGAGTTGGCTATTTGTAAAGACAAATTCATGGTATAGAAATGGGGCAAAGGCTTGTATTTTATTTTATTAATTTTATAATTATAACATTTTTGACGGTACATATGCATAGGTAATTTTTTACAACATTATCCCTTATACTCCCTTCTATTCTGAATTTTTCCCCTCCTTCTGTCCATGCCCTCCCCTACATGGCAGGCATTCCCATATTAAATTAAATTAAATTAAATATGTTATATCATATCCTAGGTACAATGTATATGTGCAGAACCGAATTTTGTTGTTGTTGTTGCAAAGGAAAATTTGGATTCGGAAGGTAAAAATAACCTGGGGAGAAAAACAAAAAATGCTAACAGTTTACACTCATTTCCCAGTGTTTCTTTTCTGGGTGTAGCTGATTCTATACATCATTGATCAATTGGAATTAGATTAGCTCTTCTCTATGTTGAAGATATCCACTGCCATCAGAATACATCCTCATATAGTATTGTTCTTGAAGTGTATAATGATCTCCTAGTTCTGCTCGTTTCACTCAGCATCAATTGATGTAAGTGTCTCTAAGCCTCTCTGTATTCCTCCTGTTGGTCATTTCTTATAGAACAATAATATTCCATAACATTCATTTACCATAATTTACCCAACCATTCTCCAATTGATGGACATTCATTTTCCAGTCTCTAGCCACTACAAAAAGGGCTGCCACAAACATTTTGGCACATACAGGACCCTTTCCCTTCTCTAGTAGATCCTTGGGGTATAAGCCCAGTAGTAGCACTGCTGGATCAAAGGGTATGCACAGTTAAATAACTTTTTGGGCATAATTCAAGATTGCTCTCCAGAACGGCTGGATTCTTTCACAACTCCACCAACAATGCATCAGTGTGCCAGTTTTCCCACATCCCCTCCAACATTCATCATTATTTCTTCCTGTCATCTTAGCCAATCTGACAGGTGTGTCTCAGAGTTGTCTTAATTTGCATTTTTCTGATTAATAGTGATTTGGAAAACATAAAAGTGGAAATAGTTTTAATTTCATTATCTGAAAATTGTCTGTTCATATCCTTTGACCATTTATCAATTGGGGAATGGCTTTATTTCTTATAAATTAGAGTCAATTCTCTGTATATTTTGGAGATGAGGCCTTTATCAGAACCTTTAACTATAAAAATGTTTTCCCAATTTGTTACTTCCCTTCTAATCTTGTTTGCATTCGTTTTGCTTGTACAAAAGCTTTTTAATTTGATGTAATCAAAATTTTCTATTTTGTGATCAATAATGATCTCTAGTTCTCCTTTGGTCACAAATTCCTTCCTCATCCACAAGTCTGAGAGGTAAACTATACTATGTTCCTCTAATTTATTTATGATCTCTTTCTTTATGACTAAATCATGGACCCATTTTGATCTTAATGTGTGTTATGTGTGTATGTGGTGTTAAGTGTGGGTCCAAGCTAGTATTTTATATTATCAATTTTTCCATTTGTAATTTCAACATAGTAACTTTCATATTTAGACACTTTTATAAAATTTTAGTCTCTAAAAAGTATTTTATGGTAAGTATTATTTTGAAACAAAAATCTCAAAGTCAGAGATATGGCTGCATTTCTACTAGGTTAGTTTGAAACTAAAGAAACAAATTTTGAGAAAGCATACGATTAGTCAATTTAAGTAAGAAAAAGGATACATACATTTCCACAAACACATTCTTTTTTTGGAGGGAGGGAAGGAATTAATCAAAGTAAGGAATGATAATATTTTTATTCAAGATGAATGGAGTAATATTTAAGTATAAAATCACTTGCATATAAAAAGTATTACATTTATTAAAATTCAATAACCTGCTCTTAATAATTGACAATAAATGACTTAAATAACTTTGATACATTTTTCTATTTTGGTGTATGAGACCCAACTTGATAAGATATCAAGGAATCAATGAACTTAAGTCCAAAGATTACTTTGTGTGACAAACCATGTCATTTCTCTATTAGAAAGAAGTTTTAATGCAATAGCAGTATTCTTATTAGAAGAATTGTTAACTTTGTAGTTTCAATCTTCTTAAATATCAATATTTGGCAGTTTATGATCCCTAAGATAATATCCCTGATTTTAAAATTTGGTGATTTTCAATACTGGGCTTTTTCTAGGTTTTGAATTCTTTTTTTTGGATATAATATTATTGTTGAAAAGGGAATTATTTCAGTTTTGCAAGGAAGACTTTATTACAAATTAATTTATCATATTACATAAAACTTAAGACAAGGGATATTTGGGAATTTTGGCTTATCAATCCCACTTACATATTAATTTTTCATTATAAGATAGAGGAACATGAGGGTATCAGAGAAAGTAAGTAAGCTTAAAAAGGGTAGAAAAATATTGAAAATTAATTGAAGACCAGTGATAGTTCATATTACCACTTCATGACAAAGACTTAGAATTTGTTTTACATAACAATACCTATTTTCATAAAAAAATGTTATTTCCTTTTCTTTTTAATGGGGGGGAGGGATATGAGAGGAAGAGAAAATAAATGCTTATTAATTAAAAAATAAATTGAATCATTTTTACTTTTTCCCTTTGATAACTTAAAAATAAAATAGTTCAAGGTTCTTTTAAAAAAACACACTATAATGACTTTAATTAGCAAGAAAAAATATTTTTGAACTTCTTGTTTGTTTTTCTTCTTGTATAATTAGAATATGATAAATCTAAAGGCAGCTACATTTTTTCCCTGAGTTTTAAAAAGATAGTCCAAAATACACACAAATAAAGGGTTCAGATATTCCTCTCTTTTGAGTAGCTGGGGAAAACAAAGTATTTGTTGGATGAGTTATGTGTGGAAATGAGTGTGGTTGGCAGCAAAATGGTACCAAATAAGGATGGCATAGGTTCGGGATGATAAAGAAGAAATTATCTTGATAGTAAACCAAGAGAATGAAGAATCTGAGAATATGTATCTATCTTTATCTTGCTTCAGAGAAAGATTTGGAGACTATAATTATGGTATGAGAAAATGAGGAACCAGTGAATGACCCCCATAAAGTCAAGTTTGTAGCAAGAGTTAGAAACTGGTAAAGAAAAAAAGAACTTATCAACACTATGATTATTCCTTCAAGTAGCATAGAATTGAGACAGAATTTGTAAGAAAAGGCCTTATATTTGCTAGAGTAAGAAAATTTGCAAGTCCTTTAACTTAACACTTTATAATTTCTTTGGTGACACTGGTTTTTGAAGTTTCATGATAAATGATTGGGAATCTTCCAATCTTCCAAAGTACAACAGAGAACTTTTTTTTTTTTTTTTTTTTTTTTGGCCTATGATAATTTGTTACATATTTGTTTTACATCAAGAAACAAATGTGGAAAAAAAAAAAAAAGTTTTGGTTGCTTTTTCATTTATTTTTAAAATCCTATAAAGTGTTTTTGGTAACAGAATGCCATGTGGTTCTTAACTGAAGAATGTATTATTTCTAATTCTAATGCTGAAAATACGCTAGATCCCAGTGGGCTAGAGTGTATTGAAGGTATCTAAAAATAGTTAGGAGTTTGAAGACTTTCTAGTTCCCATAAGGACATTGAGAATAATTAGGGGCCTGTGTTAAATTCTGATTATGTGATATTTATGACTCAGCCATTTTCCAGTCATTCTGGCCATCTCCTGGGAAGTTGGAAGGAGCAAATGCAGTTTGTTTCCATTTACAGCATCAACTTCATAAAATCATTCTCTGTTCCACTATGAATTTGGTTTGACAAGTCTTATTGAAATAACCCTGAGGTGAAGGAGATATAAGAAATAAGTTCAAAGAGCCATTACTGAGATCTCTGTGAACTATAACAGCAGAGTAAAATTAGCAAGGATTTAACCAAGCAAGAACAGAAATCCTATTTAGAGTTTAATTGAAACATTTATATTTTAATTAGACCAAATATGCATGTGTGAGTGTGTGTGTGTGTGTGTGTGTGTGTGTGTGTGTGTGTGTGTGTGAGAGAGAGAGAGAGAGAGAGAGAGAGAGAGAGAGAGAGAGAGAGACAGAGACAGAGACAGAGAGACAGAGACAGAGAGACAGAGAGAGAGAGAGAGAGAGAGAGAGAGAGAGAGAGAGAGAGAGAACCTGACAATATTGATAAAGACTTGACTTCTGAGCCAGAAAGACCTAGGTTCACATCTAATGCATATAGGCTATTTAATACTAGCAAGGCACTTACATTATTTCTAAGTGTTCTAGGGATAATCTCACATTATTAACAGAAAGTGCTTCCCTAAAATGGTAGATCTTTTCGTGGTCTTTCTAAATCAATGAAATCACAGCTTTAATACTCAATTCTGCCCTATGCAAGAGACTGTGTTACTATTCTTACTTAGATTTATAGACCCTTTCAATTTGATGATCTCTCACTTTAATTTTTATATTGAATTTGTTATAAAAATTCACAGATTTTGAACTAGTTTTTTTTTTTCAGCAGAGACTTGTTACAAAATACATTAATATATGTAACTTTAATTATATTAATAAAATCAGGGGGCAGAGCCAAGATGGCAGAGAAGATACACACGAATCTGTAAGCTCCCTTCTTCCCTCATTACCAATTAGTTAAATCAGCCTCAAAAATAACGCTGGGCTGATAGAAACCACAAGGATTGGAAGCATAACTACAAGCTAAAGAGAATCTGGAATTTCAACAGAAAAGGTCAGTTCTTAGGGGAGGAAGAAAAAAGGCCAGCACAGACAGGGTTAGGTGCTAGCACACTGTGCCAATCTGGCTGGGGAGAACTCTGGGATCAGAGAAGCCATTGAGATAGAGGAATCTGACACAGGCTGTTAGCTCTTCTCTGCTTATAAAACAGCAGCTCAGAAGAGAAATCAAGCTACTTTAAAATATAAACCCAGATACTAGAACCACCACAATCCAGAAGTGACCTAAAAAATCTCACCATGGCTGTGTAGCCACTTCTGCTGTCCGGGCTTCACCTTGGGGTAGTTAAGAGCCTGAACAGCAGGGACACAGCCTGAAGCAATATCTAATCCACATAGTGCTGGGCTTGGCCAGAGGCTGTAGAACTCAGCCTCAAAAGCCCCAGAGAAGCTGAACCTTTGAAATAGGGATTGCGGTTTCCGGGCATACACTTCCAGGTTGAGCCCAGGGGCTTTTCACATCAGCTGCTGATATCCAAGCCCCACAGGACGCATTGGCTGGGCTTTGTATCACCTTTACTGTTCAGCCTTAAACCTTGGGGAAGTCGCTAGGATACACTTACAGGGAGGGGGAGGGGAACTCTCTCCTAGAGCTCTCTCTTAGCTCAGACACAGGAGCCACTGCATCCATCTGGTCTGGGAGGAAGCTGGTAAAGAAATAAATAAAGAAACTTCTTAACACAAGGACAGATCCCAAAAGATTTTTAACCATGAGTAAAAAGCTGAAGAGAACTATTGATTCCTTCTACACAGAGAAAGAGCAGGTATCCAACCTCAAGGAAGTTAATAGTAGAGAGTCCGCAGATAATAGCCTAAAGGGTAACGATACCTGCCCCCCATCACATAGCTCTCTCCTAGAAGAGACTATTAAAAAATTAAGAGAGTCTGAAGAAAAATGGGGAAAGGAAAGAGAAGCTATGATAGAGAATAACAATGTCCTGAAATTTGAGTTGGAAAAAATAAAGAATTCACAGGACATTCAGGGAAACAAAATTTGTGAATTAGAAAAGGTTACAAAATCACAGGAAAGTAGGATATCTGAATTGGAAAAGATAAAAAAGTCTCAAGAAAGTAGGATTTCTGAATTGGAAAAAGAAAATAACTCTCTAAAAAATTTGGGGAAATGGAAAAAATTCAATAGAGCAAAATAATTCACTTAAAAACTCAATTGGGCATATACCAAAAAAAAACTAAAAAATGTGAAGGAAGAAAATAACTCATTAAAAATTAGGATGGAATAAATAGAAATGAATGATTCATTGAGAACCCAAGAATCAGTCAAACAAAACAAAACAAAACAAAACAAAAAAAAATGAATAGCTGGAGAATAACGTCAAATACTTACTGGGAAAATTTATAGACATGGAAAATAGATCTAGGAGAGATAATCTGAGGATCATTGGACTTCCTGAAAACTATGACCAAAAAAAGAGCCTAGATTCTATTTTACAGGAAATCATCAAAGAGAACTGTCCAGAGATAATAGAAACAGAAGGGAAAATAGGTGTTGAAAGAATTCATCAAACACCTTCTGAAAAAGACCCTAAAAAAAAGCAAATCCCTGGAATAGTGTGGCTAAGCTGCAGAACTACCAAACAAAGGGAAAAATATTGCAAGCAGCTAGAAAAAGCAATTTAAATATCAAAGGGCCACAATAAGGATCACTCAAGATCTGGCTGCCTCCACATTAAAAGATCGAAAGGGCCTGGAACCTGATATTCCGAAAGGCAAAATATCAAAGATTACAACCATGAATAAACTATCCAGCTAAGTTTAGCATTTTCTTCCATGGAAGAAGATGGTGATTTAATGAAACAGAGGAATTCCATTTGTTTCTAAGAAAAAAAAGAAAAAAAAAAAAAAAAACAGACTTAAAAAATTTGATCTACAGAGACAAGACTGAAGAGAAACAGAAAAAGGTAAAAAGAACTCTTGAGAACTGTATCTCTGTTGTGGATATATAAAAAGTCAACATGGAAAATTTGATTTTGCTGATATAAAAAAAAGGGCGGAGTGGTAAAGGGAAGGGGGTAGCATCAGAAAAAGTGGAAGGAGTGATAAAAAGAGGGAAACTACATCTCAGGAAGAGGCATAGAAAAATATACCGCATCTGAGGGAATTTAGAGAGAGGATGAAACATTGTGTGAATCTTACTCTCATCAGAGTAGGCTCAAAGACTAAATAATTGACATATTTGTTTTTCAGAGAATTCTCTCTCATCTCATTAAAAGGGGGAAGAGGAAAAGGGAAAAGAAAAGGGGGAATAAGGGAAGGTACAAGAAAGGGGAAGGGACTCAAAAGGAGTGGGGAGGGATACTAAAAAGGGAGGGCTCTGCATCACAAGTGGGGTCTATTAATTAAATATTGGGGAAGGAGTTCAGGGGTGTCAAGGGAAAAAAGCATAATCTGGGGATAATATGATGGCAGGAAATACAGAATTAGTAATTTTAACTGTAAATCTGAATGGGATGAACTCTCCCATAAAGCAGGAGCAAATAGCAGCCTGGATCAAAGGTCAGAACCCTACAATATGTTGTTTACAAAAAACACACTTAAAGCAGGGAGATACATACAGAGTAAAGGTAAAAGGATGGAGAAGAATCTGTTATGCTTCAGGTAAAGCCAAAAAAGCGGGAGTAGCCATTCTTATCTCAGATCAAGCAAAAGCAGAAACTGATCTAATTAAAAGAGACAAGGAAGGAAACTATATCCTGCTAAAAGGTAGCATACACAATGAAGCCATATCAATACTAAACATATATCCACCAAGTGGTATAGCATCTTACTTCCTAAAGGAAAAGTTAAGAGAGTTGAAAGAAGAAATAGACAGCAAAAATATAATAGTGGGAGATCTCAACCTTGCACTCTCATAATTAGATAAATCAAACCACAAAACAAATAAGAAAGAAATTAAAGAGGTAAATAGAACATTAGAAATAATAGGTATGATAGACCTCTGGAGAAAACTGAATGGTGATAGAAAGGAGTGTACTTTCTTCTCAGCAGTTCATGGAACCTATAGGTTTTGTATACAAAAATTGACCATATATAAGATATAAAGATCTCAAAATTAAATGCAGGAAGGCAGAAATAGTACATGCCTTCTTCTCAGATTACTATGCAATAAAAACTACATTCAATAAGAAGTTAGGGGTAAATAGACTAAAAATTAATTGGAAGCTGAATAATCTCATCTTAAAGAATGACTGGGTGAAACAGCAAATTATAGAAACAATTAATAATTTCACCCAAGATAATGACAATGATGAGACATCATAGCAAATTCTGTGGGGTGCAGCTAAAGTGGTAATAAGGAGAAATTTTATATCTTTAGAGTCTTATTTGAACAAAATAGAGAAAGAGAAGATTAATGAATTGGGCCTGCAACGTAAAAAGCTAGAAAAAGACCAATTTTAAAACCCCCCAATCAAAAATCAAACTTGAAACACAAAAATTAAAAGGAGAAATCAATAATATTTAAAGCAAAAAAACTATTGAATTAAAAAATTAAACCAAGAGTTGGTTTCATGAAAAAGCCAATAAAATAGATAAACTTTTGGTAAATCTGATAAGAAAAAGGAAAGAGGAAAATCAAATTGTTAGTCTTACAAAAGAAAAGGGGGATTTTCCACCAATGAAGAGGAAATTAGAGAAATAATAAGGAATTACTTTGCCCAACTTTATGCCAATAAATTTGATAACTTAAGTGAAATGGATGATTTTCTCCAAAAACATAGGCTTCCTAGATTAACATAAGAGGAGATAAATTGCTTAAATAGTCCCATTTCAGAAAAAGAAATAGAACAAGCTATTAATCAACTCCACAGGAAAAATCCCCAGGACCAGATGGATTCACATGTGAATTCTACCAAAGATTTAAAGAACAACTAGCCCCAATGTTATATAAACTATTTGAAAAAATAGGGGATGAAAGAGTCCTATCAAACTCCTTTTATGATACAGACATGGTATTGATACCTAAACCAGGTAGATCAAAAACTGAGAAAGAAAACTATAGACCAATTTCCTTAATGAATATTGATGCTAAAATCTTAAATAAGATTTTAGCAAAAAGAATTCAGAAAATCATCTCCAGGATAATACACTATGATCAAATAGGATTTATACCAGGAATGCAGGGCTGGTTTAATATTAGGAAAACTATTAGTATAATTGACCATATTGATAATCAAATTAATAAAAACCATATGATCATCTCAATAGAAGCAGAAGAAGCATTTGATAAAAGCCAACATCCATTCCCATTAAAAACTCTTGAGAATATAGGAATAAATGGACTATTCCTTAGAATAATCAGGAGCATATATTTACAACCCTTAGTAAGCATAATATGCAATTGAGATAAACTGTAACCTTTTCCAGTAAGATCAGGAGTGAAACAAGTTTGCCCACTATCACCATTACTATTCAATATAGTACTAGAAACGCTAGCCTCGGCAATAAGAGCTGAGAATGAGATTCAAGGAATTAGAGAAGGAAATGAGGAAATCAAACTATCACTCTTTGCAGATGACATGATGGCATACTTAAACAACCCCAAAGACTCTGCTAAAAAGCTATTAGAAACAATTCAGAATTTTAGCAAAGTTGCAGGATACAAAATAAATCCACATAAATCCTCGGCATTTTTACATATCACCAAAAAAATGCAACAGCAAGAGATACAAAGAGAAATACCATTCCAAACAAATGTGGAGGGTATAAAATATTTGGGAATCCATGTATTAAAGAAAAGTCAGGAATTATATGAGCAAAATTATGAAACACTTGCAACAAAAATAAAGTCAGATTTAAATAATCGGAAAGACATTCAGTGCTCTTGGATAGGCTGAGCGAATATAATAAAGATGACAATACTACCCAAACTAATCTATTTATTTAGTGCTATACCAATCAGACTAGAGAAACTTATTTCAAAGACCTAGAAAAAGTAACAACAAAATTCATATGGAAGAATAAAAGTTCGAGAATTGCAAGGGAACTAATGAAAAAAAAGTCAGATGAAGGTAGTATAGGTGTACCTGATCTAAAGCTATATTATAAAGCAGCAGTCACCAAAACCATTTAGTATTGGCAAAGAAATAGACCAGTCGATCAGTGGAACAGATTACTTACAAAGGACAAAAAAGGGTACATCTATAGCAATCTAGCCTTTGACAAACCCAAAGATACCAACATTAGGGATCAAAATTCAATATTTGGAAAAAACTGTTGGGAAAACTGGAAAGTAGTATGACAGAAATTAGATATGGATCCACACTTAACACCATATACCAAGATAAGATCAAGATGGGTCCATGATTTAGACTTAAAGAATGAGATCATAAATAGATTAGAGGAACAGAGAATAATCTATCTCTCAGACCTGTGGAGGAGGAAGGAATTTATGACCAGAGGTGAACTAGAGATCATTATTGATCACAAAATAGAAGAGTTCGATTGAATCAAACTAAAAAGTTTCTGTACAAACAACACTAATTCAAACAAGATTAGAAGGGAAGTAACAAATTGGGAAAATATTTTCACAGTTAAAGGTTCTGACAAAGGTCTCATTTCCAAAATATATAGAGAACTGACCCTAATTTATAAGAAATCAAACCATTCTCCAATTGATAAATGGTCAAAGGATATGAACAGACAATTCTCAGATGATGAAATTGAAATTATATTCACTCATATGAAAGAGTGTTCCAAATCACTACTGATCAGAGAAATACAAATTAAGACAACTCTGAGATACCACTACACACCTGTCAGATTGGCTAAGATGACAGGAACAAATAATGATGAATGTTGGAGGCGATGTGGTAAAACTGGGACACTAATACATTGTTGGTGGAGTTGTGAAAGAATCCAACCATTCTGGAGAGCAATTTGGAACTATGCCCAAAAAGTTATCAAACTGTGCATACTCTTTGATCCAGCATTGGTGCTATTGGGCTTATATCCCAAAGAAATACTAAAGAGGGAAAAGGGACCTGCATGTACCAAAATGTTTGTGGCAGCTCTTTTCGTAGTGGCTAGAAACTGGAAGATGAATGGATGCCCATCAATTGAAGAATGGTTGGGTAAATTATGGTATATGAAGGTTATGGAATATTACTGCTCTGTAAGAAATGATCAGCAGGATGAATACAGAGAGTTTTGGAAAGACATATATCAAGTGATCCTGAGTGAAATGAATAGAACCAGAATATTCCTGTACACTTCAATGCTGTATGAAGATGTATTCTGATGGAAGTGGATATCTTCAACATAAAGAAGATCTAACTCACTTCCAGTTGATCAATGATGGACAGAAAGAACTACACGCAGAGAAGGAACACTGGGAAGTGAATGTAAATTGTTAGCACTACTGTCTATCTACCCAGATTACTTACTTATACCTTCTGAATCCAATTCTTAACATGCAACAAGAAAATTGGATTTACACACATATATTGTATCCTGGTTATACTGTAACACATGTAAAATGTATGGGATTGCCTGTCATCTTGGGGAGGGAGTAGAGAGAGGGAGGAAAAAATTTGGAAAAATGATTACAAGGGATAACTCATGCATATATAATTTCAAAAAAATTATAATAAAGTGACTTTGTTTTCAATAAAAAAATAGATAATAAAATAATTATATTAATAAAATCAATTGGACAAAAAAACCCTTTAGATCAAAATTTGAATAGAATGTGATCATTTTTAACTTCATATTCTTACATTACTACAAATACAATAGCAAATATCATTATGAACCCTAATCATATTATTTATGCTATTTGAAGTTTTATTGGCCTATTCCTGAGATATTATAGACTACTAAGTATTGCTGTTGTCACTGCTGTTTTTGTCCAGTCATTTTCAGTCATGTTTGATTCTTCATGAAGCCGTTTGGCATTTTCTTGTCAAGATACTGAGTTGTTTCCATTTATCATGCATTTTAGTTGCTGCTGCTATTGTTAACTGTTGTTATTCAGTTGTGTTCAATCCTTCATGATCACATTGAGGTTTTCTGGGCAAAAATGCTTCTCCATCTTATTTTTCAGTGGAGAAAACTTAAGCAAGTAGACTTAACTTGCCAAGGATAACACAAATAGTGTCTCAGGCCAAATTTGTATTCAGGAACATCAGTCTTTCTGATTCCAGGAACGGCACTTTATCCACCATGCCACCTGATTACTAAGGGAATCTGTAGCAGGAAGAGGAGGAGTTGAATCCATTATAAAGTAAAAGCAAGGGATAACCAATGAGAAGCTAACATATTTCATAACTGTCTACCAAATGTTAAGAAATCTGTAGGAGTACATGAAAAACACTTAGCAAACTTCCCATGGAGCATATGCAGAATGGTATGGGGGGGAAAATCATGAACAATGATAGAAGCAAAAAATTTTGGAAAGTATATTCTTATCTCATCAATGAAATCTCAGGCTCATTGAAATGAAAAACAAATGGTATCGAATGTAAACAGAAATAGTTACTAAGCCATAATAAGCTAGATTTTAGGCTGAGTGTATAAGATTTATTCTCTGCTTTCATATATTTTGAAGAATACAAATCTGAACAGATATTACTCACAAGATAGATAGATAGATAGATAGATAGATAGATAGATAGATAGATAGTCGGTAGATAGGCAGATAGAAAGACTAACAGACAGATAAAGAGAATAAAAGAATGAGTGTGGGACTTCTGGCCAAGATGGCAGAGAGGACACACAATCTCCTTAATCTCCGTCTTTGCTCTCAGAATTTATTTCATGACAAGCCTTGGAATTAGTGCTTGACTGGGGAAAAAACCCACAAATAATTACCAATAGAAGACATCCTTGAAATTTGCCAGAAAAGGTCTGTTTTTGTTTGAGGGTGGGGATGATTAGACTGGGCACAGGCTGAGGGCAAGCAGAGCCAGCAAAAGCACAGCAGGCAGCTCATACTGAGCAGACCAGAGGGAGGTGAGGTGTGATCTCAGCTGTTTCTGGGGAAAGAACTTTACCACAGTGTGGCTATTTTGCATTGGCAGCAATCAAGTAGATGAACAGAGAAGCTGTAAGCACAGGAGGTAAAGACTATAACCCAGAAAAGTTAGGATCTCTAGGAACCTGGCCACACCCACCTGGAGTATCTCAGCATGCTCTCAGAGTCTCAGAGTACAGATGCAGTATAGCCATTGATGTCCTGCCAGTACCTCACTGCTGCCCCCTGCAGTCTACAGAGAAAGCTTGGTAATACCATCCAGCACCCCCCCCCAAAAAAAAAAAAAAAAAAAAGAAGCGGACTGAATTTGTTTTTTTTGCTACTTTATCTTCTTTGATTCTTTGACAAAATGAGCAAAAATTTTAAATGGACTTTAATTATTGATAGCTTCTATATAGAAAGAGAGTAGACTTTAAAACAGTAGTCTTCAACCTTTTTAAATAGGGGGCAGTTCACTGTCCCTCAGATTGTTGGAAGGCCGGACTATAGTAAAAACAAAAACTCACACTCTGTCTCTACCCCTCAGCCCATTTGCCATTACCTGGTGGGCCGCATAAACATCCTCAGAGGGCCACACCTAGCCCATGGGTCATAGTTTGAGAACTCCTCCTTTAAACCATGAGGAGACTAAAAACAGACTGTCTCCAGATGAATCCCCAAAGGGGGATATGATCTGGTCCTCAACACACAAGACTCTCATAGAAGAAATTAAGAAGGTTCTCACAAGAGAGCTAGAAGAAAAATGGTAAAAGGAAAGGAAAGCTTGCCAAGAGAGTCTGGATAGGTCATTTCACTCATTTAAAAACAGAATGGATAAAGAAATCAAATCCTTAAAAAACAGAATTAGTGAATTGGAAAAAGAAAAACATCTCTTAAAAATAAAATTGGCAAAAGGGAAAAAAATTCCATAGAACAAAACAACACACTTAAAAACTCAATTGGACAATTAGAAAAAGATATTTCAAAAGTGAGTGAAGAAATAATTCATTGAAAATCAGAATCGAACAAATGAAATTGAATGACTCAATGAGACACCAAGAATCAGTCAAGTAAAACCAAAAAAAAAAAAAAAAAAAAAAAAAAAAATGAAACAATGGAAAAAAAAAAACTGTCAAATGCCTTCTTGGGAAAACAACAGACCTGGAAAATAGATCTAGGAGAGCCAATCTGAGAATTATTGGACTCCCTGAAAAATATGAAGAAAAAAAAAAGTCTGAACACGATTTTCCAGAAAATTATCAAAGAGATCTGCCCAGAAGCTATAGAAACAAAAGATAAAATAGATATTGAAAGGGACTCTAAAATCAAAACTCCAAGAAATATAGTGGCCAAATTCTAGAACTATCAGATGAAGCAAAAAATACTGCAAGCTGCTAGAAAAAATCAATTCAAAAATAGAGGAACCACCATAAAGATTACTCAGGATCTAGCAAAATCCACATTAAAGGATTGAAGGGTCTAGAATATAATATTCTGAAAGGTTAAGGAACTTGGTGTAGCCAAAAATAACTTACCCAGCCAAAATGAGTGTCTTTTTTCCAGAGAATAAGATGGACATTCAATGAAATAAGTGAATTTCATCTAATTTTGATGAAAAAAAAAAAAAAAAAAAACGGAACTAAACAAAAAAGTTTGATTTACACATAAAGAACTCAAAAGAAACCTAAAAAAGGTAAAAATAAATGTTGGGAACTATATTTCTGCTAAAAAAATATATAAAGAACACATGTATACTTTGTTCTAGAAACTAGAAGTAGAAAGGAAATTGTACCTGGAAAAGGGGAAATGAGGGTTACTACATCTTGTGAAGAGACAAAGGAAAACTATTATATCTGAGAGAAAGAATGGAGGAGGATGAACATAGTGTGTATCTTACTGCCATCAGAATTGGCTTAAAGAGAAACATATTAGACATATTTGATTTATGGTGAAACTTCTCCCTCCTCATTAAACAATGGGAGGGGAAATGTGAAAAGTGAAGGAGTAAGGTAAACAGAAGGGAATACAAAAATTGTGGGGAAAAAGAGATAAGATAGAGGCAGGAAGTCTAAGGTTGGGGGAGGGATACTAAAAAGGGAGGGCTGTGAGAAGCAAGTGGTACTCACAAGTTTTATACTGGGGAGTGAAATAAGGGGGAAGGAAAGGAGAAAAGCATAAACAGGAGTTAAAAAGATGGCAAGTAATACAGAATAGGTAATTTTAACCATAAATGTGAATGGGGTAAACTCCCCCCATAAAGAGGAAGGTAAAAGGTTGGAGCAGAATCTATTATGCTTCAGGTGAAGTAAAAAAAAGGCAAGGATAGCCATCCTCATCTCAGATTAAGCAAAAGCAAAAATTGATCTAATTACAAAGAGATAAGGAAGGGCACTATATCCTGCTAAAGGGTAAGATAGATAATGAAGCAATATCATCTAAATTCTTAAAAGAGAAATTAAGAGAGCTGCAAGAAAAAATAGACAGCATAACTATAATAGTGGGAGATCTCAATCTTGCACACTCAGAATTAAATAAATCAAACCACAAAAAAATAAGAAGGAAGTCAAAGAAATAAATAGAATACTAGAAAAGTTAGATATGATATATCTTTGGAGAAAATTAAATGGAAACAAAGGAATACACATTCTTCTCAGCAGTTGATGGAACCTATACAAAAATTGAAAATATATTAGGACATAAAAACCTCAACTCAAATGAAATAAGACAAATAGTAAATGCATCCTTTTCAGATCACGATGCAATGAAAATTACATTAAATAAAAAGCTAGGAAAAAATAGACCAAAAAATAATTGGAAAATAAATAATATCATACTAAAGAATGATTGAGTGAAACAGCAAATAATACACATAATTAATAACTTCACCCAAGAAAATGAAAATAATGAGAGGTCATATCAAAATGTGTGGGATGCAGCCAAAATGGTAATAAGGGGAAATTTCATATCTCTAAATGCCTACTTGCATAAAATAGAGAAAGAGAAGATCAATGAATTGGGCTTGCAACTAAAAATGCTAGAAAAGGAACAAATTTTAAAAAACCTAGTCAAACACTAAATTTTAAATTCTAAAAATAAAAGGAGAGATCAATAAAATTGAAAGGAAAAAGCACTCTTGACTTTATTCATAAAACTAAGTATTGGTTCTATGAAAAAAGCAACAAAATAGAACATTAGTAAATCTGATTAAAAAAAGAAAAGAGGAAAATCAAATTGTTAGTCTTAAAAATGAAAAGTGAGAACTCGCCATTAATGAAGAAGAAATTAGAGCAATAATTAGGAGTTACTTTGCCCAACTTTATGCCAATAAATTCAATAACTTAAATGAAATGGAAGAATATCTTCAAAAATATAGCTTGCTCAGATTAACAAAGGAAGAAGTAAATTGGCTAAACAATTGCATTTTAGAAAAAGAAATAGAACAAGCTATTAACCAACTCCCTAAGAAAAAATCCTCAGGACCTGATGGATTTACATGTGAATTCTACCAAACATTTAAGGAACAATTAACTCCAATGTATATAAACTCTTTGAAAAGATAGGGATTGAAGTAGTCCTACCAAATTCCTTTTATGACACAGACATAGTACTAATACGTAAACCAGATAGGCTGAAAACAGAGGAAAGAAAATTATAGAATATTGATGCTAAAATCTTAAATAAAATATTAGCAAAAAGATTGCAAAAAATCATCCCCAGGATAATACACTATGATCAAGTAGAATTTATGCCAGGAATGCAGGACTGGTTCAATATTAGGAAAATTATTAGCAAATTGAGTATATCAATAACCAAATTAACAAAAACCATATGATTATCTCAATAGGTGCAGAAAAAGCATTTGATAAAATCCAATATCCATTCCTAAAAAAAAAAAAAAAAAAAAAAAAACTTGAGAGGATAGGAATAAATGGACTTTTCCTTAAAATAGTCAGGAACATATTTAAAACCATCAGTAAGCATCATATGTAATGGGGAAAAACTGGAACATTTCCCAGTAAGATCAGGAGTGAAACAAGGTTGCCCACTATCACCATTATTATTCAATATTGTATTATAAATGCTAGACTTGGCAATAAGAGTTGAGAAAGAGATTAAAGGAATTAGAGTAGGTGATGAGGAAAACTAATTATCACTCTTTGCAGATGATATGATGGTATACTTAGAGAACCCCAGAGATTTTACTAAACAGCTATTAGAAATAATTCACAATTTATAGCAAGGTTACAAGATATAAAATAAATGCACATAAATCCTCAGCATTTTTATACATCACGAACAAAATACAACAGCAAGATTTACAAAGAGAAATTCCATTCAAAATAACTGTCGATAACATAAAATATTTGGGAATCTATTTACCAAAGAAAAGTCAGGAATTATATGAGCAAATTTACAAAACAATTTCCACACAAATAAAGTCAGATTTAAATAATTGGGAAAATATTAAGTGCTCTTAAATTGGGTGAGCAAATATAATAAAGATGACAATACTCCCTAAACTAATCTATTTACTTAGTGCTATACCAATCAGACTCCCAAGAAACTGTTTTAATGACCTAGAAAAAATAACAACAAAATTTGTATAGAAGGACAAAAGATCCAGAATTTCAAGGGAATTAAAAAAGTCAAATGAAGGTGGCCTAGCTGTACCTGATCTAAAATTGTATTATAAACCAGCAGTCACCAAAACCATTTGGTATTGACTAAGAAATAGATTAGTTGATCATTGGAATAGGTTAGGTTCACAAGATAAAATAGTCAATAACTATAGCAATCTAGTGTTTGACAAACCCAAAGATCCCAACTTTTGGGATAAGAATTAATTATTTGACAAAAACTGCTGGAAAACTGGAAATTAATATGGCAGAAAATAGGCATGGACCCACACTTAACATCATATACCAAGATAAGATCAAAATGGATTTATGATTTAGGCATAAAGAACAAGATCATAAATAAATTAGAGGAAGATAGGATAGTTTACCTCTCAGACTTGTGGAGGAGGAAGGAATTTGTGACCAAAGAAAAACTAGAAATCATGCTTGAACAAAAAATAGAAAATTTTGATTACATCAAATTAAAAAGTCTTTGTACAAACAAAAGTAATGCAAACAAGATTAGAAGGGAAGTAACAAATTGGGAAAACATTTTTACCGTTAAAGGTTCTGATAAAGGCCTCATCTCCAAAATATACAGAGAATTGACTTTAATTTAGAAGCAATCAAGCCATTCTTTAATTGATAAATGGTCAAATGATATGAACAGACAATTTTCAGATGATGAAATTAGAACTATTTCCACTCATATGAAAGAGTGTTCCAAATCACTATTGATCAGAGAAATGCAAATTAAGACAACTCTGAGATATCATTACACACCTGTCAGATTGGCTAAGATGACAGGAACAAATAACTATGAATGTTGGAGGGGCTTTGGGAAAAGAGGGACAGTGATGCATTGTTGGTGGAGTTGTGAAAGAATCCAACCATTCTACAGAGCAATCTGGAATTATGCCTAAAAAGTTATCAAAATGTGCATACCCTTTGACCCAGCAGTGCTACTACTGGGCTTATATCCCAAGGAAATACTAAAGAAGGGAAAGGGACCTGTATGTGCCAAAATGTTTGTGGCAGCCCTTTTTGTAGTGGCTAGAAGCTGGAAAATGAATGAATGTCCATCAATTGGAGAATGGTTGGATAAATTATGGTATATGAATGCCATGGAATATTATTGTTCTGTAAGAAATGTCCAACAGGATGAATACAGAGAGATTTGGAGAGACTTACATCAACTGATGCTGAGTGAAATGAGTAGAACATTATACACTTCAACAACAATACCATATGATGATATATTACGATGGAAATGGTTATCTTCGACAAAAAAAAGATCTAATTTAATTCCAATTGATCAATGATGGACAGAAGCAGCTACACCCAAAGAAGGAACACTGGGAAATGAGTGTAAATTGTTTGCATTTTTGTTTTTTTTTTCCTTGGTTATTTTTACCTTCTAAATCTAATTCTTCCTGTGCAATGCGAGAACTGTTTGGCTCTGAACATATATATTGTATCTAGGATATACTATAATATACTTAACATGTATAAAGCTGCTTGCCATCCAGGGGATGGGATGGATGGAGGGAAGGAAAAAATCAGAACAGAAGTGAGTGCAAGGGATAATGTTGTAAAAAATTACTATGTTGTACTGTATGTACTGTCAATAAAATGTTATAATCATTAAAAAAAAAATTGTATGTGTATGTGTGGAACTACCTGCCATCTAGGAAAGGGAGTGGAGGGAAGCAGGGGGAAATTTGGAACAGATGTTTTTGCAAGTGTCAGTGTTGAAAATTACCCATGCATATGTTTTGTTAATAAAAAGCTAAAATAAAAAAAAATATTTTAAAAAGAATGAGTGAATGAGAGATTAATATAGGGATATATAAATACAAATACAAACACATACAAATATGAATTGATAGATATATGGAGACAGAGACAAAAAGAAAGTGAAAATAGAGTCAAAGATTTACCATTTCTTTCATAATCCCATTGTGTGAAGCAATGATGCCTTTACAAGTATATACATGTTATCTTGAAAGTGTTAGCCATTCTCTCTGCTACTTTCCTCCACCTCCTCTTATTTCACAGCACCAAGGGTGTATTGATGACTAAGTATTTTTTTCTCTGAATATTTCATATTCTACTCACTTATTTTTTAGTTTTTTTTTCAACCATGTTCAACTCTTCATGACCTCATTTGGAATTTTATTGGTAAAGATGTTAGAGTGCTTTTCTCTTTACTTCCCTATTTCATTTTACAGGTAAGGAAACTGAATCAAACAGCATTAGATGACTTACCTAGAGGCACACAGATAATAAGTGTATAAAGTCAGATTCATATTCAGAAAGATGATTCTTGCTGACTCTAGGCTTGGAATTTTATCGATGACAGCACTTAGTTGCCCTAGTTTATTTATACTCAAAACAGTGTCACATTTCCACACAAAAACTAAACACCTCTGGCTGAACTTTTTTGGTTTCTTTTTTTGACAAAGAGAGAGAAGTGGTATATTATATGTTCTTCTAGATACTGTCCTACAAGGGTTAGTAGAACATCAGAGTATACTGGCATAAGACAGACATACAGAGATCCATAACCATTATAGTTCTCTCCCTTCCCTACAACCAGCCTCATAGAATTTTCAGATCATAGATTTAGAACTGGAAGGGATCTTGGAGACCATTAAGGAAAAATCCCTCATATTGCTGATGAGAAAAGTAAGATTTGCAGAGACTAAGTTATTTTTTTTTTTCTTCCTTTTCTCTGTCACTGGAGCACATTATTTGTTACTCCTATATCAGAAACGGAAGGGACTAGATTCCTATGCACAAATGAGGATTTCATTGCTTTTGCTATGAATTATTTTGGCTTTGTGCAGCCTCCACAGAAGCAGAAATATTACTAGCATTCTACCAGAATTCCCACACTTCTTTCCTTCCTACTTCAGCTTCTTTATGTGCTTCCTTCCTTCTGTACTGAAACACTTTCCATCTATGACCTCTATAATGTTGTTTATAAATAAATAAAAATAAAGTACTAAAGTAGCATATTGATAGGTAGAGTCATCCATAGATAAATCATGTTGTGAGTTTGTTTTGTTTTGTTTTTATGTGTGTTTTCCTTTACCATACCAAAATATATTAAACTGGTAAATTAGGATTTACCTGAGCAATACATGCTGACCTGAATGTGAAAAGTATGTTTCAAAAAAAAAGGTGCTCTTTTGGTGAATAGGGAGGAAAAATTGTAAAAATGAAGGGATTTCCCCTTGCACACAGTAAAAGGGGTTGTATACATGTAAGCCATATATACATATATGTGTGTATGCATATATACACATGCACATAAACATAAATAAAATATGTAATTAATTACACACATGTAATTGTACTACATATATGGATACATTTACTTGTAGACTATCCTTATATAGACACTAAGCTATATGCATTTTGTGTGTATATATATATTGCATATTCATCTATACATATGTATTTCCATTGATACACACATATATATATGTATATATGTATATATATATACAAATATTAATTTATCACCCATGTATATAATTTTCTATGTGTTTCTGTGCTACATGTGTCTGTGAAATTAGATGTTAGAATCTGACCAATATGTTGTTGTTGTTGTTTTTTTAATGCATTTGTTTTTTTCTGTTTTGGTAGGTAAGAACAATGACTTTTCACTATGAATTTCACCAATGAGTTACTTACATTCTCAAACTCAACAAAATTTATGAAATGTTCCTTATTAATTGATCAAGAGAGGCAGTTTCATATACTGAATAGAAAACTAAGTTTGCAGCTTAGGAGACCTGAATTTAGGTCCATTCTGATCAATAGCGTGTGACAGTGGACAATACAGTTATTAATTTGCTAAACTCTCTAAAATTATAAGTTTCAGAGAAAGTATTGATTTTTTAGGTAGAAGGAGCTTTCTTTAATTATGAAATAAACAAATTCACTTCCTCATATTTGTGAATTAAGAATATCTAAAAAAAACCTCACCATTAATTGTATAATTCTTCAAAAGATCCTGAATAGTATCTTTTATGATATTTTCCAAGTACTTTAGGTTAGTATATACTTTTTTAATACCTTTTCCTCAAAAAAGTGGGATTATTTTCTAACAATGTTCAGTCAAGGTCTAGGACTGATTGATTATTTTATTGATTATATTTTAGCTCACCATTTAATTCAACTATTTTTGGTCAGATAATAGCCAAAATCTGATAACTCATTGTATCTTTGTATTTCTCTTTTTTTTTTCCTATTTGAATGATGTTTTGCATTTGCATTATTGATTTGTGATGATTTTCCCACATTATTTGGTTTCTTCAATTATGAAATAAGGAAGTTAAAACAGATGATCTCTTAGGTCTTTTTACCAGTCTAGCTTTTTGGGTTCATAAATTCCTTTATGAAGGACCTTTGTGCTGCCAGAAGGGTGTTCCCACAAATTCGTACCATGTGCTGAATCCTAAGAGGATTTAGGGGAGCCATTTGGTTCCCTAAACCCAGAACCTGTCACTAATCTCATCATTTAACTCCCTGACCACCAAGTACCCTAATTTAATTTTTTCATTCCTTGAGTGGGAACCCCGAAATCTAGACCTCATCATTATGATTGCTTGACATTTAGAGATTGATGATCCCCATAGAAGAATTCCTTATCATCTGCATCAGAACTAAAAGAGTAAATTATTTCTAGTGGAATATGCCTCAATAGAAACTTTGAAGTGATAGATTGCATTAAATGAAACATATCTCATTCTTTTGTATAAATATAATACTAAAGTTTTGTGAAGTGTTTTGTTTTGTTTTGGTAAATAAAATAAAATTTTATATGGACTAGAGAAGCTTGCAATCCTTGCAGTAAATCCTTTATGAAGGAGAAAGTCCATGAACAGTGTGAATAATCAAACCCTAACTTACCTTTTCTGATAAATTGTGATTTAGAAGTATTAATTTTCTTAAGGTAAGCCTCTTGAGTATTTCAGAATCTTTAGAAGTCAATACATATAAAAGAATCATTTGCATTTTAAAGGATTTACATACCACTTTAAATTCATTGTTTCAACTGATTCTTACAACAATCCTGAGGAGTAAATGTCACTAATTTTATTATGGCACTCTTAAAAATAAGGAAATGGAGGCCAAGAAAGTTTAAATTGTTTATTTCAATCAACCAATCAATAAGAATTTATTAAGAATCAATAAGAATTGTTCCAGACCCTGCTAGGTGCTGAGGATTCAAAGACAGAAATTAAATAATTCCCACTTTATAAGAGAAGGAGAAAATGCTCATATTTTACACAAAATATACAATTATAAAAATGAAGTAATTTGGGAGGAGAAATATATAGATATGTGTATGAGTAAGAGGTAAGGGACTCTAGAAAGAACAGAAATAGAAATTGGTATTTAAAATGAAAGGAATAAACAAAAGATTACAAGACAGATGTGAAAAGAGAATGCCTTACAAGTATGCCTGGAGAAAGACATGGAGAAAAGAAATAAAATATTGTATAAGAGAAAAAAACAAGAAGGTCATTTTGGCTGGACCATCGAGTATATGAAAGAGAATAATTTGTACAGATAGTTCATGCACATTTTTAAATGACAAAAAAAGTTTAGACATAATAAGGAGTCACTAGAGTGTACTGAACAAGGAAGTGACATAGCTGTAATCTGTATCTTTGGAAAATTTTTAGCATTAGAAGATGACAAAGGAGAAACATGAGACAAGAACTCCAACTCTCAAATCACCATAATTTCTACTACCTCATATTATATCATAAAACAAACAAAAAACAAAACAAAAACAAAAACCAAAACAAAACACATCCAACAATAACAAATAAAACAGAAGATATCATGATGATTCCCTCTTCATTGTATTATTAGCCAGTAAGTAGAACAATCTAACCTCTTGTCCAATTAAGCATTAATACATGAGTCAACAAAAGACATTTTATACAAATACAAATAATGAAACTGAAAGCAAACTGAAATACCTAAATGGAATTCAATAGTCCTTACATATAGATTTAAGAAGGCATGTCACCTTATGTAATGGATGTATCTACTGTAAGAAGAGCAACAAAATTACCTTCTATTTGCATTTTAAAAAAATAGTGATGTAGCATTTTCTCATACTTGAAATAGTATTTTTCCTATTAAAATAATCTCACAAATTATATCTTGAATAGTTTTTAAATAGTAGAAAACTGAGTTTAAAAATACCTCAAATGCATATTCTGAAACATTTTCTCTTTATATTATTTATGATTTTGGTAGTAAAACAGTACTGAAATTTATAATTAACCATCTCTAACTTCAGAATTTAATCAACTTCTCATTTAACATTTTATATATGAATTATTTTCTCTGTTTGACTTAGATTAGGGCTTTCTGGTACGAACCATGTCTTCCTTAATTTATAACTGCTGAATCAGCTTGGTTTTCAAAAAATAATAAACAATAAAGATTTCCTAGTAATGTTAGAGTCTACGTAATGCTTGTTGCTATCCTTACTCTAACCATGACTGCTCTTATCCATTTGATTCTTCATTCTTCTGCTTGAAAAACTAACTTTCATTAACCCAAAGACCCCAGCTTTTGGGATAAGAACTCACTATTTGACAAAAATTCCTGGGATAATTGAAAAATAATATGGCAGAAACAAGGCATTGACCAATACCTAAAACCCTATGCCAACATAAGTTTGAAACAGATTTATGATTTAGACGTAATGATACTATAAGCAAATTAGAAGAACAAAGGATAGTCTCAGATTTCTCTGATCTCTCTTAGATCTGTGGAGAAGGAAGGAATTTATGGCCAAAGAAGACCTGCAGTACAGTATAAAATTGGATAATTTGATTATATTAAAATACAAAGATTTTGTATGAACAGAACAAAAGTAAGCAAATTAGAAGGGAAGCAGAAAACGGAAAAATATTTATATCCAAGGATTCTGACAAAGGCCTCATTTCTAAAATACATAGATAATTGACTCAAATTTATAAGAATACAAGCATTCTCCAATTGATAAATGGTCAAAGGATTTGAATAGGCAATTTTCAGATGAAGAAATTAAAACAATTTCTAGTCATATGAAAAAATGCTTTAAATCACTATTGGTCAGAGAAATGCAAATTAAGGTAACTCTGAGGTACCACTATATAGTTCTCAGATTAGTTAAGATGTAAGGAAAAGATAATGATAAATGTTGGAGAGATATGGAAAAACTGGGACACTAATATATTGTTGTGATGTTATAACTCAATTAGATTTGCAACAATTTTAGAAAAGAAACTGATGAAGTAGAATGCCTGAAGGCACTTCTGAAGAAAGATAAAATAGCCAGCATGGAAAAAGCATTGTGATCCTGGTACAAAAAAAGATAAATTAAAGTAGCTAGAATGTTTTGCCTGGAGAGAAGATAACTTAGACTGGTCATTCTGTCTATCTTTAAAATATATGAAAGGTTGTTATGTAGAAGAGAGATTAAGCTTGTTTGCATTAGGAAATTAAACATGGAGCGAAAGGTACAAGTCACAAAGAATTTAATTTGGAAAAAAAAATACAAAGTGATTAGAATTGTTTAAAAGTGAAGTGGGTTATATGGAGAAGTTTTAGATTTCCTTTCCTCAATGCTTTTCATAAAGAGTTGCCATAGATGTTGTAGGTCACATTCATATTCAAATATAAATTACAGATGACAGATCAAAACTCTTTCATTTCTGAGGAACTGCTATTTTGTGTATTCCTTGGGTATGATTATAGTCAAGATTAATGCTATAATGGAACCTTCAGTCTTTCCACTGAGAATTTAATGTATGAAAACAATAACAATGTGTCCTAGCTTGATGTTTATAGTTCTTAACAGTCTATGAAACATATTTCTCAAAACTCTGTGAAATGGATAGCTTAAGAAATATAGGTCCTTATTTACAGATGAGAGAATGAAGAGGATTTAAGTCATTGATCACAGTTTATAAACCTAGAACATGGAAGAATTTGGATTTGAAATTCGATCATCTAAAAAAAAAAAAAAAAAGAAAAGATATTCGATCTTCTAAATATGAGGGTGGGGAGGACCCAGTTTGCACCAGCTCTCAAGATCTGTTTGCTTGTTAAATTTTCATTGTGAGCATTTGTATTTCAGAAATTGGCAAATTGTATCTTCTCCTTTTTTTGATCTGAAGAGTCAAGCTCTTCAATCACAGGGTATGCATCTATAAAATCACTTATATCCTCTCCTTCATTTTTTGCCCTTACTAATGCTTTTTCTAATCTTGTCATAGGCTGCTTAACAGTTGATTCTGTTTGTGTCACTGCCTCTTCACCTCCTCCTTCTTTCTCCACTCATGAAGGGTTAATTGAGGGAGGAGGAGATGGGAAATGCTCCTGTTGCTTAGAATTGTAGTTAACTCCATTATTATCTGATTCATCCTTTTCACCCAGTTTAGTTGGATCCTCCCCCTTTTGCTCCTTCTTCCTTTAGTCTAACACTTTTTAAAGCTACTTGGATTAAATTGTACATATGAAGTGTATCTTTGGAAATTGAGTTTGGATTGGAATTGTAGTGTTCAACTAGTTGCTCTCCTACTAATTCCCACTCGTCTAGATCCAATTCTTTTTCCACAGAAAAACAAGCACATATGAACTGCACAGTTTTTAAAAGTTCAGTGATCTCCTCCAAAATTATAATCAATCCTTGGCTTTTCATAACCTTGACAATGCTCTCTAAACATTTTCCTTGAACAGAAACAGAAGGCTGTTTTCTAAAAATTTGTCCCATTTCTCTGTTGTTAGGATTATTACATTATAGAAGAAACCTAAAGAGAAGTAAAAATGACAATCATGAAAGTAAAATGTCCAAGGAATGAAGGGAGGAAATGACATCAAAAAGGATGATATGGTTATTTGTGTCAAAATCTATAAGAGAAGAAGGAGTTAAGCAGGATTAAAACTGAAAAAAAAATATCAATAGGATATAACAATTAAAAAATTATGCACTGGAAAAGGAATATTTCAGTAAAGTGGTAGAAACTGGGAAAGCAATGAGATGTGGTATCAAAAAGTTATTGTAATCGTGGCTTCATTGAAAGAGGCATTCTAGGAATAGAAAATTGTCTTAGTATATACTGTTCTCAATATATATCATTTAAAGTATTATCCTCACTTTTGGTCAATATGGGGTGAAGAATACTATAAATATAAATAAATAAATAAATATATATATATATATATATATATATATATATATATATATATATATATATATATAATATATAATTAAATAATATATAAATATATAAATAAATTAGAGTTTATTTAAAATAGGGTATCCAAGATGGTGAAAGGTCCTGAAACTATATAAATCAATCATATTACTTTGTACTTAAAGTTAGGGATGATATACTCTATCATTCTCAATCACAGGATTAAGTTACTTGCCCAGGGTTATATAGCTAGTAAATGTTAAGTATTTCAGGCCTCTCCTGACTCCTGGACCACTGTAGGACCTAACTGTCCATTCAAAGTTCTTGGAATTGGACTAATATTTCACAGAAAGGAAGGGTTTGGATAAGCTAAGGAGACCTGGTTACATCCCAGGGATCACTGATAAATTATCAAATTAAGTTAGGACTTCATTTGAAAATGAATATGGAGGAGAAAGGAATAGGGGAAACTGGAAGATACCAGGGTAAAGTGATGCCTCAACCTAGTTGTTTGTCTAGAGAAAGATCTTGTAAGCTTAGAAAGAACTGGATTTTAGGGTCTTAGTGGTGTCCCTAGTTGAACTTATATGAGTTATAGACAAATGAATTGTAGCTCAAGATACTAGATGTGTGTAGTCTAAAAAAGAGAATTCTCAATTAGGGCAGGATAGGGATAAATGTTATTGGGGGAGTACTTTTATTTAAAGCAATGACTAGATTTGTTCAGTTTGGGCCCTGAGGACAAAAATAAGAATAAATGGAAGTTATAAAAATTCAAGTTTAGGTACAATGTCAATAAAATTTCCTAAGAATTAGAGTTTTTCAAAAGTGGAATGCACCGTCTTAAGAGGTTTTATATACCTATCCTTCTGCCCTCTCTATTTGTAAGTCTTTTAGATGAGTCTAGATTGATTTATGTTATTGCACTTATTGCTAATTTATACTTTGTATTCTGAATAAGATGACTGCCAAAGTCCATTCTAACTCACTAAACCTGTGAAAATGTTTGATTCATATTGTGACTCATTAAGGAGTGGGGTGTCCTGATTGGTGGATGAATGAGTGACAGAAAACTCAATTAAACACAGTGAAGCAAGACTCACCTACCAGCCCATAATAGGACATGCTTCATATCTTATCCAGTCATTACTAGAATATATGTTCATCAAGTAGACATTTGTTCATTGCCCAGTATCTGATGTATCCCAATCTTTCCCTCCTTTCCTCTCCCATCAGCTTCCTACCTCTTACTATTCTGTGCACAATAAACACATTTTAATTCTTTTGCTGATTCTAAAAAGAATGTGATGATATTTTGCCTATCAATCCCTGTGACTGAACCAAAGCCAAAGTGTCTTTCCTTCTTTACCACTCCTGTTTCCCTGTATGAGAATATAAGGTGCTCAAGGGAAGGAAATGCTTGGTTAACTTTTGTATTTTGATTCCCAATGTATAACAATATCTAGCACATAGTAGATAGTCAATAATTGCCTGTTGACAATTTGATTATTACCATAAACTGAAAAGTGAGCAAATAGCCAGCATGTGAAGGCAGCAAATATTCTAGAAGTTTGTTATTGAGAAGAAAGAAAGAGGTAGCAGTAGACTAAAAATTTAACTGTGAAGAAAAGGGTTTTTAAGTTTCTTTGTTTTGTGTTTGTTTATAAGCAGAAGGAGAAGAGATAATAGAAGAGAAAGTTTTAAAGTTCGAGAGGAAGATCCTAATGCCAAACTTTTTGAAAAATAGATAAACTACCAAATAAACCTTAATCAACAATGTATGAATACTTACATAGCTTTCTACTGTATATTTAAATCCACTAAAAGATCAATGCAATAACTAATCATGCATATATAACTGCATTTGATTTATTTAGGAGATCTTCAGGAGAAGGTTATACTGGTAATAGAGGTGCCTAGCAGAGAACATTGATACTTTTGCACCAGATTATATCAGGAAAATAAATGAATAAGAGACAGCCTTATCACTTCCAATTGCATACACTATGAATAATAATGTGTATATAATTGGAAGACAACTTTAAATGTGAATTGCTGTTTAGTCATTGTTCAGTTTAGGACTAGTCTTCTAATTAGGTAAAAAAAAAATCTTTATTACTTATATACCAGCATATAGGGTCAAGTGCCAATTTTTAAAACATCTTTCTGGCACAAAATCGAAACAGTTACAACTTTCATTCTTGACTATGCCTCTTGGATGATTTATATTAATAATAAAATAAATAATACCATGTGACTCTTTAAGTTTGACAATGCTATTTTACTTGATTTTTCACAACTATGGTAGGTAAGTGCTATTTTCATCATTATGTCACAAATAAGTGACAAGGGACCCCGAAACTTTCTAAAACTCCTTCAAGGAGAAAGTCTCCTTGAATCCTGCCTCTGTAGGGGACCCTACCCAAAGGGACACATCCTAACAAATTCATTCTGTTTTTCTGAGAGACTAGCACCATCCCCATTGATAACATTCTCTACTAATTAAGCTTCCCATTGAATTAAAGATCAAGCCTAAAAAGACTTATTAATTCTATTCAAATTCCAGCTCAAGCTGACCAGCCCCCATCAGGAGCAGGTCTCAGATTGTAGCTAAGGCTTCTATTTTAAAAAGAGCCAATTTTAAACTCAGTCCTTTCAGAGGACCTAATATTCCATACCTGGCATAACAACAAACCTCTGCCCACTGGAATGATATTATCTTTCAGCATTACCCTCTCTTTATCATCACCTATTTTCCTAATGAGACTTTATACCTCTCTGTCAGGATTTCTCTATTAGAAACTTTACTTTTCTATCCAACCTTCATACTAAGGAATTCAGTCTTTCTATTCATGCATAGCAAAGGCTGACTTCCCAATGCCATTAATAATCTTCTTTTTATCAGTCTAGATTTTCGGGTTCATAAATTCCTTTATGAAGGACCTCTGTGCCAATAGAAGGGAGTTCCCACAACTCCCTACCTTGCTCAAATCCCAAAGGGTTTTTTAGGGGAGCCAAACCTCTTCCTTTGGTTCCCTGAACCCCGAATCTGGCACTAACCTCATCATTTAACTCCCTGACCACCAGGAACCCTAATCTTATCATTTTGGTTCCCTAAATCTAATCTCATCATAAGGAAACTGAAACTTAAAGAAATTAAATAATTTACTCAATGTCACCCAAAAAGTTACTATCACAGACAAGTTTTGAACTCTGTTATTGCTAATTTCAGTTCCATTACTCAGCTCACTGTGCTGCCTATATCTCCTTTTTTAATCTACATTTACATTTCACCTTCTAACTACATTTCTTATCAAAAGAAAAAAAAATACAGATAAACAGTAGAATTGTAATTTCATTGCTAAAGGGGAAAACTAGTACACCTATATGGGCAAGCATTTCCTCTGCAATTTAGTCTTAAAGATTTATCTATAGCACTGTCAAATGTCCATAATTTATTAGAGGCAAAAACTCAGCCCTTCATTTAAGATTTCATACTTCCTCCTCATCATGGGGGTGTGAGAGAAGAGCAGAAGGGTATTTTTTTTTTGTATATACATAAAATAAATATTTATTAAGCACCTACTCCAAGCTATGCATTGTGTTAAGCAATAGAAATATAAGAAAAAAACAGTGCCTGCTTTCAAGGAGCTTATACTTTAATGGGGAAAAACAACACACAAAAGAAAGCTGTAAAGGTATAGAAAGGAGAAAAGAAAGGATATTTGGCTCTGATTGTGTAATTTCATGAAGTTAAAAGCAGGCTGAGCTGCAGATGAATAGTATAATGATCTGGAAGTTCAATTTCTTCTGCTATAGGTATTTGGAGGAAATTAATACTCCATTTTCCAGTTCTAAAATCAGAAAGAAGCTATGGGAGGTAGTAGCTCAATATAAGATTAAAAGTCATCACTTTATCCTAGAAGAAGAATTTTATTCAGTGGAGTTGAAACTTGGACTTCCATTAAACAGATGGATATTGGAGTGTCAAGAATCAATGCCATTTTTATGGTCATTGACAAACCTGATATATTTCAAAAGCACTTCCAGTGACCAACAAATTATAAGAAACCAGGTTTTAAAGAAATCAAGTTCCTTATACTTAAGAAAGATTTGATTTCTCTGTCAAGACTAATTTTAACACATAAGGGCTTTCACTTAAGTTAGGCTATGAATAATCCATAGAATCAAGTAATCTGAAAGTAATGCAAAAAGCAATGCATTTAGAGCATTTTCAAAGTGAAGTTCACATTTACATTTATGCAACATCATGGTTTAATAATGAAACAAAATATGCAATAAGGAAAGATTGTGTGAAGTACTGGGTGGCTTAGTTTCTACTTTTTTTTTTTTTCTCTCTTTTTTTTTTTTACCTTTCCAAAATTATCTAATTTAAGTTAAAAGAAGTCCTTTAAATTGCTCTCTTACCTCCCCCCTCAAAAATGAGATTACAGATAATAGAAATAGAATTCTAGCTAATTTCTCTCACCATTACTGGGAAATGGACATTGAGTACTGGTTCTTGAAGCTCCACCTTTATATAGGGTTTTGAGTTCATTTTTCTAATTTGCTTTCAATCGTGATTTTTTTCTAAACAAAAACTTATAGGCCCAGAGTCAGTTTTAACTTTTGTCACTAAACATAAAGCCAGAAGAGAAATGTCTCCAGACTATGTAGTGTCCATTGTGAACTTTGAGTGTTCTTAAATAATCAATTGAGTAAATAATAATAGGCCAACTAAAATTTAGAAACAAAAGAGGCTTATATATTACTGTGGAAGCATATAATTCTCTTCTGTCTCAGAACTCTTTATATATTACCATGCTATCAACAAAGGCACATTTTCATTTCTATTGTGTATTGGCAAAAGAAAGCCCATTGCTGAACTTTCTATAGTTCCAGTTTTAGAGCTGAGTAAAGTATGGAAGAAATGAATATAGCTTGGGCAAATTGTTCTGAAGAATAGTGGTTTTGATTATTTGAACAAAAAAGCTCTAATCCAGTTAATAGCTTTCAAAAAAGTTCAATGCTAGATTGGTCAACCATCAAACTCATTGTTTCTAGTTTGGTCTCCTGTTGAACATGGGAACTGTTTACTTCATGAGAAGGGACTTTTGGAGAAAATCAGCTCAGAAGATAGAAAATGAAAGGTTCAGAATATCAGTCTGAATCAATTAAAAGTGTTAATTCTCTCCCATCTAGGAAGAGCAATAGGTGCAGGAGTTCTTCATTTAAAATCAAATATTAGAACATTGTTAGGGTATATTACAAATTACAGGTGCATGGTTTTAGGTGATCAATGGAGGTTAAAGAGAGGAGTTTTTACTAGAATTAGCTTTCTAATTAATGAGAGTAAATTTTAAAATGGCCTTCAGAGGAACAGCTGTGTTATCTATTGTTTATGGAACAGCCCCATAGTCATGCTTGTTTTTGGCATTGAAATAGAAATGAGCATGATTTGCATAAGTGGAATGTTACTTGCTCAGTTGATTATTTATTATTCTCCCTTTTCCCTTTTCCTGTGTGTCATTTGTTCTATTATTTTAATGAACTTTGACATTTAGACACAGATTGACTGTCAGCTCTGTAACCTCATTGCACAGTATAAAGAAATGGATATAGATCATTTACACATTATGGATAAAAAGCAAATTTAACCATATACATTCAGATTAGTTTAAATTAACAGTAGTTCAGTTTCTTTAAACCAGTGACTGTCCTAAAGACATTGGTTAAAATTAAATAATGACCTTATTAAATAATATGTATATATATATATATATATATATATATATATATATATACACATATATATATATATATATATATATATATATATATATATATAGCACTTGCAAACCCTAAAGTTTTACATAAATTCTAATTCTTATTCTTATGAAAAGGACACATCATTTTCATGATGAATACTGGCCTCAGAGAGAGCTTGTGTACAGAAAGTGTATTGTTGAATGACTTGAAGAATCACCAGAGAGAAACTAAAAAAAAAAATAAGTGTTGTCAATCCTTAACTTAAGATAAGCATAGCATTTTAAATTTGTGTCCCCAGAATAAGCTCTAAGTACATTTGCAAAACTTATAAAACAAAGAAACAAAACCAAAAGGGACTTTTATGAGGATGGTAATGACAAACAAAAGAACAAAACAAAAACCTTACATTTATTTCTATAGTACTGTGTGATTCCCCCCCTCCCCCCCACCACCCACCTCAGAGTAAGCATCCAAGGCCCATATAGTTTCTATTTAGAATTGAGGAAAGTAAGGCTTGAAAAAAAACTATGATTCACAATACTTGTAATTTAGTTAAGACCAAATAATTATTAAATAACAGAGCTTGCATTTTCCAATTGATAAATGGTCAAAGGATATAAACAGATAATTTTCAGATGATGAAATTGAAACTATTTCTACCCATATGAAAAGGTGTTCCAAATCATTATTGATCAGAGAAATGTAAATTAAGACAACTCTGAGTTACCACTATACACCTTTTAGATTGGCTAAGATGACAGGAAAAGATAGTGACAAATGTTGGAGGGGATGTGAGGAAACTGGGACACTGATGCTTTGTTGATGGAGTTGTGAATGGATCCAACCATTCTGGAGAGCAATTTGGAAGTATTCTCAAAAAGTTGTCAGATTCTGCATACCCTTTGATCCAGCAATAGTAATTCTGGATTTATATCCCAAAGAGATATTACATAAGGAAAAGGGATCTGTATGTGCAAAAATGTTTGTGGCAGGCCTTTTTGTAGTGTCTAGAAACTGGAAACTGAATGGATGTCCATCAATTGGAGAATGGCTGGCTAAATTGTGGTATATAAATGTTATGGAATATTATTGTTCTGTAAAAAATGACCAGCAGGATATATACAGAAAAGCTTGGAGAGACTTACATGAACTGATACTAAATAAAATGAGCAGAACCAGGACATCATTATATACTTCAACAACAATATTATATGAGCATCAATTTTGATGGAAGTGGCTCTCTTCAACAATGAGAGGATCCAAATCAGTTCCAATTGATCAGTAATGAACAGAACTATCTACACCCAGCAAAAGAAAACTGGAAAATGAGTGTGGACCACAATATAACATTTACACTCTTTCTGTTATTGTTTGCTTGCATTTTTGTTTTTCTTCCCAAGTTATTTTTATGTTCTTTCTAAATATGATTTGTCTTGTGTTGTAAGACAACTTCATAAATATGTATATATATATATATATACATATATATATATATATATACATATATACATATATATATATTATATTCAGCATATATTTTTTAAACATAAAGTTAAGTTTATTTTTTTTATATTAATAGTTTTTATTTACCAGATATTTGCATGGGTGATTTTACAACATTGATAGTTACCAAACCTTTTGTTCCAATCTCTCCCCTCCCCCCCAGATGGCAGGTCGACCAATACATGTTAAATATATTAGAGTATAAATTAAATACCATATATGTATACATGACCGAACAGTTGTTTTGCTGAACAAAAAGAATTGGACTTTGAAATAGTGTACATTTAGCCTGTGAAGGAAATGCAGGAGGACAAAAATAGAGGGACTGAGAATTCTATGTAGTGGTTCATAGTCATCTCCCAGAGTTCTTTCGCTGGGTGTAGCTGGTTCAGTTCATTACTGCTCTATTGGAATTGATTTGGTTTATCTCATTGTTGGAGAGAGCCACGTCTATCAGAATTGATCATCATATAGTATTGTTGTGGAAGTATATAATTATCTCCTGGTCCTGCTCATTTCACTCAGCATCAGTTCATGTAAGTCTCTCTAGGCCTTTCTGAAACCATCCTGTTGGTCATTTCTTACAGAACAATAATATTCCATACTATTCATATACCACAATTTATTCAGCCATTCTCTAATTGATGGGCATCCACGTAGTTTCCAGTTTCTGGCCACCACAAAGAGGGCTGCCAAAACATTCTTGCACATACAGGTCCCTTTTCCTTCTTTAAGATCTCTTTGTGATACAAACCCAGTAGCAACACTGCTGGGTCAAAGGGTATGCACAGTTTGATAACCTTTTGAGCATAGTTCAAAATTGTTCTCCAGAATGGCTAGATGTATTCACAGTTCCACCAACAATGTATCAGTGTCCCTGTTTTCCCACATCCCCTCCAACATTCTGCATCACCTTTCCCTGTCATTATAGCCAATCTGACAGGTGTGTAGTGGTATCTCAGAGTTGTCTTAACTTGCATCTCTCTGATTAATAATGATTTGGAGCATCTTTTCATATGACTAGAAATAGTTTCAACTTCATCATCTGAAAATTGTCTGTTCATATCCTTTGATCATTTATCAATTGGAGATTGGCTTGATTTCTTATATATTAGAGTCAATTCTCTATATATTTTGGAAATGAGGCCTTTATCTGAACCTTTGACTGTAAAAATGTTTTCCCAGTTTGTTGTTTCCCTTCTAATCTTATCTGCATTGATTTTGTTTGTACAAAAACTTTTCAATTTGATATAATCCAAGCTTTCTACTGTGTGATCAATAATAATCTCTAGTTCCTCCTTGGACACAAATTCATTCCTCTTCCACAGGTCCTAGAGGTAAACTATCCTATGTTCCTCTAATTTATCTATAATCTCATTCTTTATTCCTAGGTCATGAATCCATTTTGACCTGACCTTGGTGTACAGTGTTAAGTGTGGATCAATGCCTAGCTTCTGCCATATTAATTTCCAAATTTTCCCAGCAATTTTTGTCAAACATTGAGTTCTTATCCCAAAGGCTGGGGTCATTGGGTTTGTCAAACACTAGGTTGTTAGAGTTATTGTTTATTTTGTCCTTTGCACCTAACTTATTCCACTGATCAACTAGTCTATTTCTTAGCCAATACCAAATGGTTTTGGTAACTGCTGCTTTATAATATACTTTTAGATCTGGTACAGCTAGGCCACCTCATTCAACATATACTTTTAACATATTTAACATGTATAGGATTATCTGCCATCTAGGGGAGGGTGGAGGGAAGGAGTGTAAAAGTTGGAACAGAAGTTTTTACAAGGATCAGTGTTGAAAATTTACCCATGCATATGTTTAGTCAATAAAATTTATTTAAAAAATAAAAATAAATAAATAACAGAGCTTGAGAGTTTGAACTCAAACTTAGATCTGAATTTATTCTGTGTTTATTATTAGAACAAATTGTAGTAAGTGCTAGAATTATAAACAGAAAAATCAAGGCACTCACTAATTTGAAAGAGTTCAGAGTCTAGTTGAAAAAGTCAAAACATAAAACAAAAGTAAAGTCACAAGGCTGAAGGAAAGACAAAAACTTCTCGGAGTCAAAGATGTGTGAGTTTCTTAAGAGATTTTTAGCAAAGATGGGTGACTTTTCTCTAATTTGATACCATTTCATGAATTTACATAGTTTCTACTGTGGCTAAAGGGACCTAGAATCAACAAAATTCACAGAGGGCCTCAGACATTTACTAACTGTGTGACTCCAGGCAAGTCACTCACCTTTGGTTGTTTAATATATAAAATAAAGGGAGTATTGCACTTATCTATGTGAGGATAAAGTAAAATTATTTTAGAGACTTGAAAATGTATATTGCTACATAAATGCTAGTTATCATTATCCCATGTCATCATATTTTCCCTATATTTCTCATCAAAACACTTAAAAAGTTCACCGTTGCTTGTCAGCCATGTATATATAATTTAGTAGTTCAAAAATTCTCCTTTCACTTTTTTTTTGTATATAGGAGGTTAGTAAGAATATATAAACACAGAATACTTATTAAATGAAATAATGTGAACAAAATAAATGTAAAAAGGAATCTGATCTGTTTTTACTGTGGTAAGTCAATTACTATGACATTTAGGTAACCATTAATAACAGCTCTACATTTGAACCAGTACTATTCAGAATAATTTTTATCATCATTATTGTTTTTAATTATGAAGGATTTTAATAGATTTAAAAGTGCTTTACTCACAACATCCCATCAAGGTAAGTAATGGCTTTATGGCTTAGGGAACTGAGGCCCAGGAAGAAGTTATATAGCCTGTTCAAAATTATGTGGTACAAACAGGTTTCTTGATTTAGAATTTCTTAAAGGGGGATCAATTAACTTATTTTTTAAAAAGGAGGCAAAGGAATAGTTAGATGGAACAGTGATTAGAATCCTGTCTAGATAACCCTGGAATCAAGAATCTGAGTTCAAATCTGGCCTCAGATACTGTAATGTTCTAGTTAGCTTTTTGGAGGGCCTTTGCACCAGCCTTGGTTTCAGGAGAATAATCACCACAAGAATAGTTGGGGGTAAAGTAAAAAGTCTTTAATGTCTTCTTCAGTGTCCCAGTCTGTAGTCTGCAATCTCAATGTAATGTCCTGCTTTCTAGAGTCCCCAAGTTGGGATGACAAAATGTACCATGGCTTTCTAAAATCTCCACAACTGATTGGATTAAAATATATTGTCCAGACCAGCTCTCTGAAGAAGTGATGAAGGCAAGAGAGCCACCAGAGGCTGGTCAAGTCTTCTCCATATCTGGCTGAGTTTGTCCCCAGTTTATATACTCTATTATAATTACATCATTACAGTACACTGAGTATAAACTAGTCATTATATCACTAGGGAACCATTATTTGTTGTAAGATTAAATCATCATACTGAACTAGAGAACTATTAACTATTATGCTAAACTAGATAACCATTGTCTTATCACTTCCACTGAGTTAACACCTTTCTCCAGAGTTCTGGCCCATTAAAAAATACTTACTAGTTCTATATCCTTGGACAAATAATTTCACCCCAATTGCTTCCCCTAATAATAAAAAATATTGTGATAACTATTTCAAAATAATTTTCTTTTATTATAATCATATGCATTTTATTTTATGCATTTAAAACCTGTATTCTGAGAAGATTCATAGGTTCACGAGACTGCCAAAAGAGGACATGACACAAAATGGATTAAGAACCCTAATTTAGAGTCATTCAGTCAATGAATAATAAACTGATGAGTACAACCCAAATTGCTCAGATCCCTGGATCTTCCTACTGCTCCATGTAGTACATTTTCATTTTGCTGCATTGCATGACATATTTGTAACTTTCTTTTCAATGCCATAATCTATAATGGGTTGACAATTCATTTGTCTAGAACAGTGATATAATTTGAAGGTGAAAATAAATTATACTTGAAGGCCTTGCTCATCAGAAGACATTTCATTGTAGTAATAAACTTCTACATGTTTTTGCCCAAAAAACAACAATCACAACCATCATCATAGCAAGAACAAAACTAGCTTTAATTCAAAAACCAAAACCGTTCAAAGTTGAGATGTTGAAAAACTATGAGCCCCCTCTGGTTAACATATAAATGTGAGAAATTATTCATTTGAACCCCTTATCTATTCTGATCAATATTAATCAATTTTTAAAAATCATATCAGTTCTCTTTTTTAGTGTCCAGAGTTGTGAGCTATAGATTCTAACTCAAAGTTAACTACAGGCCCCCCCCCCCACCCTGGTTTTTCTTTGTCATGGTAACCAACTATATGGAAAATCTTTCAATTTATTTTTGAATCTTTGAATGAATTTCTTGTCCAACATGAGCAGGTGACCATATGATTTACTTATGATCACCTAGTTAGTGAAACTGATCCTTACTTCATCCAACTCCTGATTCTGCTGAAATATTATTTTTCTTAGGTTATACTTATCAATTGATGGAATTATTCTATATTTGATAAATTATTTTGTAATGTCTAGATATCTATAAAAAATAGAGTCCTAGAAGGAGAAGACACTTAAAATTGTGAGAAATTTCTGAGGTTTACATAATTAGAGATGACCATGGACCCTTTAATAAAATTCAATTGGGTTAGAAGTCTGCCTCAGTCTCTTTTATTTTAAGATATAATTTTATTCCCCCACACATAGAAGAAATGAAATTTCTTGTATATGAATAATCCTCTCAGGAATTCTCAGCTCAAGATTTGGTTCTACCATTGGCTAACTGTGCTCTCTTAGGCCATTGGTTTATTTTTCTGTACCCCATAAACTTCTGTAAAATGAGGAGGTTGATCTTATATGATAAACAAAGGCACTTTCAGCTCTTCTTTTGATTTTAATTCAGTGTTTGATAAGTGTTTATGTGTGTGTGTGTATGTGTGTAGAAATACATGTTTTTTGCCTCTTTGTTTTCTGACAAAAGATAATTTGAAAAAAAAAATAGTTTTCATATTTGTTTTCTTGAAACATTGGAGAGTTTTTCATAATGCTCTAGGGAAGTGTAGCCGAAAGGTTTCCTGAAAAAGAGCTACTTTCAATTTCCTTGAAGGATTAGAATTGAAAGAAAACCTATGGATTTAGAGTTGAAGGATATCTTAGGACTTTTATATACCCCCTTCAATTTATTTATGAGAAAACTTCTGATCAGAGAGATTAGATAATTTGCTCAAAGTCATGCAGGTAATAAGTGACCAAAGTAGTACTTAAACTGAAGCCCTATATCCTTAAAGACAATATTATTTTCACTGTGCTAGACTCTCTCTGAATTGATAAAATAATGTCCAACTGGGATATCTGTTGACCAACTTCTTATCCTGAATATGGAAAAGAGCAATAGAGTTGTCTGCCATTGCAGCTATATTGGAGATCAACAAAGGAAAGCATTGGACATTATAAACCTGTTAGTTTTTCTAACATATATACCATTATAATTAACTACTCTTGAAATATCCATTTAACAAACTTATATAAGAGTAAAAGCTCTGATTAACTTAAAATTCTCTCTCGCTCTTTTTAAGGTTTAAAATTCTCTATTCAGCTGCACTTTTCTCAACTTCATCATAAGGTCTAGAACTTTATCCCATAAAATCACATCAACCCTGAAACTCATATCTAGTCAGTATCCTCAGGTCCCCTCTTTCTAATTGGAAAGGGTAGAGGTTAAATATGAATGACTCCTCCTATATTATGCATTTAAGGACGACACCCAGCACAAAATTTCATCATTTCCCATCTAGCTAGTCATCATTCTCTATACATGCCATGAAATTTATTCCCTCCCTGCCAAGTCAATTTATCCCTCATTGATTTCCCCATTTTGTTTTGAGTTCCTTGGGTATAGGGACTAATTTTTGCTTTTCTTGATATCCCTAGAATTTGTTTCCAACAACTACTTACCTGATACATAGTAGGTGCTTTGTATTTTGCAAATGTTTATTGACTGACTTCTAGCAGAGTGGGCTGCACAAAATACTCCTTAAATGAATTAATAGTGGAGAGTTCACTCTTTTAGAATGTAATCAAATTGATGAGTTTAAGTATGTCTGCCTTTTGTTTGCAGCTATGTGGCAATGGATTTGGAATCAGGAAGACTCATCTTTATCAGTTCAAACCCAACCTCCAATGCTTACTTATCTATATTACCCCAGGCAAATAATTTAATTCTTTTGCCTTCATTGTTCTTAATCTGAAAAATGAGCTGGAGAAGGAAATGTAAACTATTCCAATATCTTTGCCAAGAAAATCCTAAATGGGGACATGAAGAGTCAAAGATGACTCAAAAATAATGTTAAAATATTATGGTTCCCTCTGAGATTACTTCACTGGAGATTAATTATAGAAGGTGAAATGGTGCATTGGAATACCAAGCAGTCAATAAGCATTTATTAAGCACTTACTGTATACCAGATACTATGAATACAAATAAATGAGGGGAAAAGAAGCAAAAAACCAGTCACTTTTCTCAAGAAGCATATATTCTAATACAGAAGTAATATTTAAATATCTTTATACATATTTATTATAAGGAGAGTATGTTATCTCAAGGGAGATTAGCAGGGAAGAGGTATCTAGGGAAGAAATACTGAATTTGGTATCTGGAATCAGAGATTCAAATCTTGACTCTATTTACTACCTTTTGAAACCTTGAACAAATCAATTTTCCTTCATTATGAAGTAAAACAATTGTCCTAGAAGACCTCTGAGATCCCTTCTGATTCTACCTTTATGAACCCTGTGTAAATATTTTAATTAATCTACTTTTAGATCCTTGTGTACTGTTTGAGGAGCCCTGCTTTAGGCATATACAGCACAGAAGCTAATGATGGGATTATAGTTTCAGGACAGCCTTCTACCTCCAGGCAGGGCAGTACCTTGTCTATCTAAGACAGATGGTTCCTTCTCAATTATGTTTTCTGTCCATCTGTGTCTTTTCCTAGTTAATGTGAGACAAATAATTCCTTGCCTACGGGTGGGCTTATAAAATGTGTTTGCTGGATAATGGGTTAAAATGAGCATTCTGAAAGCAAACCTGAGAGATGTGATTTGTTCCATATTTCATTCATGTGATGGAATTTCTTCACTGCCTTTCCCTACTTGTTCATGTGTCAACCTTTTCTATTTGAAATATTAAAATGTGATCAAGAAAGAATGAAAATACTTCAGGAGATAATGCTTTTGAAAGATTGTCTTCTAAATTTTTTTCCCTGTCTGCAAGCTGTGCACTAGTCAATGAAATATTCAACAAATTCTGTTCCACTGTCTTTCTTATCACATGCCTCTATTTTATAAAACAGATTGTTTACAACTGTGCTGCCCTTCTGCCTAATGGGCACCCTGGGGGAATGTTTTTGGCTTTGAGATTCTGGTACATATTTTCAACAAACAGCAGCATTGGAACCAATGAAATCTGAGAATAGTAAACAGTATTCAGTGATCTATCTGAATGGAATTGTATATGTTTTTCTTCCTTTGGGGGATGAAGGAAAAGGACATGAGGGGAGGAGTGAAATGCAGGCATAAATAAGCAAATGATTTTTTTTTTTTTTTTTTTTTTAATTAAGTGGAACATTTCTTGTGAGCTGAGGTTTTGTACTGGATTCAGCTCTCAGAGTAGCAGAAGATGTAACTTTTCTCTTTTGGGTTGAGAGAGGCACATTAGGTAATTTTCCTATTGAGCTTCCTGGTTCTGTAGCAGATCTCCCACAGGCACTAGTCAGGACTACAGTGATGTATTAGATAAATTAGGAGCTATTCCTTAATCCCATTGCAAAGAGGTACATAACTCTTAGTTACTGTAGCTCTTTTTCTCTCCTTTATAGAAGACTCAAGAAGTTCTCCTTAATGATTATCATTCTGAATTCACATGTTTTGGGATCCTGATTCCCTGCTGTCAACTCTACTACAAGGATGAACTTTTGAGAAGTCAAGTTTTCTCCTATTCATTTGCAACTCTCAAGATAATCTTCTTTCACCTTACCAGGTTGTTTCCTCTTAAAAGTTTCAACTAGAATTCCATTATCCCTCCAATTTCTGGAAAAAAAAAGGCTTTCTCAACCACCTTGATTATTTATAGATGATCATTGGATATGTCCAAGTTTCTTCTTATCAGAACATTACATTTATGTAACATCAAAGGCATTTTAATACATAATCCAAGTTTAATGATTCATTTATTGATTCATTCATTATTTTCCTAAGGCATAAAGGTTTAAAGGGCATAAGGTGGTTTCAATATGAGAAAAGGAGCTGAAAATAACTGCTGAAAACGAGGTAGCTATAAACTGAATTCAAGGCATTAAAAATTAGAATCACGATGTGGAAAAAATTCATTGAACTAGAAGTAAAAAAATATCAGATTCCATTCTTGACTGGGAAATATTGGGCAAATAATTTTTCTAAAACTTATTGCATCTACCTAAAATAATCTAAATCTCAAATCTATGTCTAAATAACAAAAACAACAATAATAATAAAAGCAATCTAGATATATAAAGTAATCTTCCTAAACATTAGGTCTGACAATGTCACTACTTTGTTCAGAAGATTCAGTGGCTATCTATTACCTCTAGAGTAAATTATAAACTACTCAGTTTGTAAGTTCAAGTCCTTCATTTGAACTGCAGTCTACCTTCCTAATAATGATACATATTATTCTCCTTTACTTTATATTCTAGCCAAACTGACCTAGTTGAGGTTTTCTGAATTTGGCATTCTATTTCTTGTCTCAGTGCCTGTGCCTTATGCTTAGAACATTCTCTCCATTTTTATAATCCATGTTCTCCTTCAGAGCTTCATATTGAGCTTCACAGCTCAATGCATATGCAACAACTTCCAGAATTCTTTTCCTTATTTTATATTTAGCATCATTCAATTGCCACATGTAAGTTTCTTGAGGGCAGATATTATTTTTCAAGTTGCCTTTATATCACTGTTCCTAGCACATTATCTTTTTTTCATAGTTAAATCTTCAAGCTCTACTTGTAAGATTAGGCTGGGTTATAATCTCAGATTCTCCTGGTTAAAAATGAATTAAAGGGCAGGTTTAACTCTAAAGTCTCTATTTCTCAGAATCTTTTCAAAAAACTCTAAATAGGACAGCTTCAATGATCAAACAACATAGCATTACATGATGAACTTTTAGATAATAATTAAGCTTTTTTAGCTCAAAGCAATTGAATTAATGTCTATAGGCCCTCCTATATTATACTGAATTCGAAAAATGACATTGTGGGCTTATTTTAAGTGTGTGCATAGCATATTCAGAGGCTTTTTTAATGGAGAAAACTGAAGTCTTGGACATTCAGTGAATGTAGTGCAGGCCAAGAGTTATGGAATGAGTTAATCTAAATATATATATATATATATGTATAAAGCATGTTTATATGTCTCTGATGTATGGTAGTTAATTTGCTAATTTGTAAAAGGTTTTCAACTTAATGCTTGGCAGAAATGCTAAATTGTATTCCTGGAAAAAAACAAACCCTTGGAAAATTGCTTGGAGGTAGGAGTTAGGAAAAAAGAGCATGAGGAAGAAAAAGAGCTGTGGTTTATTGGAATGTAGAGAGGGATTATGAAAATAAATTAGATAAGGTATGGGAAGGACCAAATTGGTAGTCATAAAAAAAAAAAAAGAGAGAACAAAGAAACTTTAAAAAACTTTTAAAAGTAACTAAAAAGTCTATTTTTTTCTTAATTTGAGGATAAAAAGCTGGGTTTTACTTTATATATTGCAGATGCAAGTGTATATGCATGATAATGTAAATAAACACATGAAAAGTATAAAATTTCTAATAACCACCAACTTCTTAAAAATTAAAGATACAAAAATCAAAGATGGGCACATATTTGTGGTTTAATGAGATTTAGTGAATTTCAGAACAAGTGTTGGGAAGAAAAAAATGCAATTCTTTACCATTAATATTTATTGCCATAAGGTCTATAAAAATGTATCAGGTGAGGTATTTCCTGACATCAATGACTGGTTATAGTCTTGGAAATTTTGAAACTATATAAGGCAGAAAATGTTTAAGGCAATTTTCTGATAATAAAGAGCCAGAGGTTACTCCATGCATATATCTACTTGTATATAAAAGATGTTTTTGGTTTTTTTTTTTTTTTTAAGGAAAATAATTATTTTTTTAAATTTTATTTATAAATTTTTGACAGTATATATGCATGAGTAAATTTTTTTTATAACATTATCCCTTGTATATATTTTTCCACATTATCCCCTCCCTCCCTCTACTCCCTCCTCTTGATGACAGGCAATCCCATACATTTTACATGTGTAACAATATAACCTAGATACAATATTTGTGTGTAAATATCATTTTTTTTGGTTGCACACTAAGTATTAGATTCCGAAGGTATAAGAAAGGGTAAATAGACAGTAATGATAACAATTTACATTCACTTCCAGTGTTTCTTCTCTGGGTGTAGTTGTTTCTGTCCATCATTGATCAACTGGAAGTGAGTTAGATCTTCTTTATGTTGAAGATATCCACTTCCATCAGAATATATTTTCATAAAGTATTGTTGTTGAAGTGTACAGTGATCTTCTGGTTCTGCTCATTTCACTCAGCATCAGTTCATGCAAGTCTCTCCAAGCCTTTCAGTATTCTTCCTGCTAATCATATCTTACAGAGCAATAATATCCCATAACCTTCATATACCATAATTTACCGAACCATTCTCCAATTGATGGACATCCATTCAACTTGCAGTTTCTAGCTACTACAAAAAGAGCTTTCCACAAACATTTTGGCACATAGAGGTCCCTTTCCCCTCCTCAGTATTTCTTTGGGATATAAGCCCAATGGCAGCAATGCTGGGTCAAAGGGTATGCACAGTTTGACAACTTTTTGGGCATAGTTCCAAATTGCTCTCCAGAATGGCTGGATTCTTTCACAACTCCCCCAACAATGTATCAGTGTCCCAGTTTTCCCACATCCCCTCCAACATTCATCATTATTTGTTCCTGTCATCTTAGCCAATCTGACAGGTGAGTAGTGGTATCTCAGAGTTGTCTTAATTTGCATTTCTCTGATCAGTAGTGATTTGGAACAGTCTTTCATATGAGTGTATATAGTTTCAATTTCATCATCTGAGAATTGTCTGTTCATATCCTTTGACCATTTATCAATTGGAGAAAGGTTTGATTTCTTATAAATTAGGGTCAGTTCTCTATATATTTTGGAAATGAGACCTTTATCAGAAACTTTAACTGTGAAAATATTTTCCCAATTTGTTACTTCCCTTCTAATCTTGTTTGCATTAGTATTGTTTGTACAGATACTTTTTAGTTTGATGTAATCAAAATCTTCTATTTTGTGATCAATAATGATCTCTAGTTCTCCTCTGGTCATAAATTCCTTCTTCCTCAACAGATCTGAGAGGTAGACTATTCTCTGTTCCTCTAATCTATTTATAATCTCATTCTTTAAGCCTAAATCATGAACCGATTTTGATCTTATCTTGGTATATGGTGTTAAGTGTGGATCCATATCTAATTTCTGCCATACTAATATCAAGTTTTCCCAACAGTTTTTGCCAAATAATGAATTTTTATCCTTAATGTTGGTATCTTTGGCTTTGTCAAAGACTAGATTGCTATCGATGTACCATTTTTTGTCATTTGTATCTAATCTGTTCCACTGATTGACTGGTCTATTTCTTAGCCAATACCAAATGGTTTTGGTGACAACTGCTATATGATATAGCTTTAGATCAGGTATACCTAGACCACCTTCATCTGGCTTTTTTTTTTTTTTTTTCATTACTTCACTTGCAATTCTCTACCTTTTAATCTTCCATATGAATTTTGTTGTTATTTTTTCTAGGTCATTAAAATAAATTCCTGGGAATCTGATTGGTATAGCACTAAATAAATAGATTAGTTTGGGAAGTATTGTCATCTTTATTATATTTGCTCGGCCTATCCAAGAGCACTGAATGTCTTTACAATTATTCAAATGTGACTTTATTTTTGTGGCAAGTGTTTTGCAATTTTTCTCATATAATTCCTGATTATTCTTTGGTAGATGTATTCCCAAATATTTTATACTTTCTACATTTGTTTGGAATGGAATTTCTCTTTGTATCTCTTGCTGTTGCATTTTGTTGGTGATATATAAAAATGCTGAGGATTTATGTGGATTTATTTTGTATCCTGCCACTTTGCTAAAATTCTGAATTATTTCTAATAGCTTTTTTGCAGAGTCTTTGGAGTTCTCTAAGTATAACATCATGTCATCTGCAAAGAGTGATAATTTGATTTCCTCATTTCCTACTCTAATTCCTTGAATCTCTTTCTCGGCTCTTATTGCCGAGCCTAGTGTTTCTAGTACTATATGGAATAGTAATGGTGATAGTGGGCAACCTTGTTTCACTCCTGATCTTACTGGAAAAGGTTCCAGTTTATCTCAATTGCATATTATGCTTACTGAGGGTTGTAAATATATGCTCCTGATTATTCTAAGGAATAGTCCATTTATTCCTATACTCTCAAGTGTTTTTAGTAGGAATGGATGTTGGATTTTATCAAATCCTTTTTCTGCATCTATTGAGATTATCATATAGTTTTTATTAATTTGATTATTAATATGGTCAATTATTCTAATAGTTTTCCCAATATTAAACCAGCCCTGCATTGATGGTATAAACCCTACTTGATCATAGTGTATTATCCTGGAGATGATTTTCTGAAGTCTTTTTGCTAATATCTTATTTAAGATTTTAGCATCAATATTCATTAAGGAAATTGGTCTATAATTTTCTTTCTCAGTTTTCGATCGACCTGGTTTAGGTATCAGTACCATGTCTGTGTCATAAAAGGAATTTGGTAGGACTCCTTCATCCCCTATTTTTTCAATAGTTTATATAGCATTGGGGCTAATTGTTCTTTAAATGTTTGGTAGAATTCACATGTAAATCCATCTAGTCCTGGGGATTTTTTCCTAGGGAGTTGATTAGTAGCTTCTTCTATTTCTTTTTTCTGAAATGGAACTATTTAAGCAATTTGTCTCCTCCTCTCTTAATCTAGGAAGCCTATATTTTTGGAGGAAGTCATCCATTTCACTTAAGTTATCAAATTTATTGGCATAAAGTTGGGCAAAGTAACTCATTATTTCTCTAATTTCCTCTTCATTGGTGGAAAGATCCCCCTTTTCATTTGTAAGACTAACAATTAGATTTTCCTCTTTCTTTTTTCTGATCAGATTTACCAAAGGTTTATCTATTTTATTGGCTTTTTCATAAAACCAACTCTTGGTTTTATTTATTAATTCAATAGTTTTTTTTTACTTTCAATAATATTGATTTCTCCTTTTATTTTTTGTATTTCAAGTTTAATTTTTGGTTGGGGGTTTTTAATTTGGTCTTTTTCTAGCCTTTTAAGTTGCAAGCCCAATTCGTTAATCTTCTCTTTCTCTATTTTCTTCAAATAAGCCTCTAAAGATATAAAATTTCCCCTTATTACTGCTTTAGCTGCATCCCTCAGATTTTGGTATGATGTCTCATCATTGTCATTATCTTGGGTGAAATTATTAATTGTTTCTATAATTTGCTGTTTCACCCAGTCATTCTTTAAGATGAGATTATTCAGTTTCCAATTACTTTTTGGTCTACTTATCCCTAACTTTTTACTGAATGTAGCTTTTATTGCATTGTGGTCTGAGAAGAAGGCATTTATTATTTCTGCCTTCCTACATTTAATTTTGAGATCTTTATGTCCTAATATATGGTCAATTTTTGTATAGGATCCATGAACTGCTGAGAAGAAAGTATATTCCTTTCTATTGCCATTCAGTTTTCTCCAAAGGTCTATCATACCTAGTTTTTCTAATGTTCTATTTACTTTTTAAATTTCTTTCTTATTTGTTATATGGTTTGATTTGTCTAAATCTGAGAGTGCAAGTTTGAGATCTCCCACTATTATAGTTTTACTGTCTGTATCTTCTTGCAACTCTCTTAACTTTTCCTTTAGAAAGTTATATGTTATACCCCTTGGTGCATATATGTTTAGTATTGATATGGCTTCATTGTTTATGCTACCTTTTAGTAGGATATAGTTTCCTTCCTTATCTTTTTTAATTAGATTATCTTCTGCTTTTTCTTGATCTGAGATAAGGATAGCTATCTCTGCTTTGTTGGCTTTACCTAAAGCATAATGTATTCTGCTCCAACCTTTTATTTTTACTTTGTATGTATCTCCCTTCTTTATGTGTGTTTCCTGTAAACAACATATTATAGTGTTCTGACTTTTGATCCAGTCTGCTATCTGTCTCCATTTGATGGGAGAATTCATCCCATTCACATTTACAGTTAAAATTACTAATTCTGTATTTCCTGCCATCATATTATCCCCAGATTCTGCTTTTTACCTTGAACCCCCTGAATCCCTTGCCCAATATGTAATTTATAGACCCCACTTGTGATGTGCAGTCCTCTCTTTTTTTTAGTATCCCTCCCCCCTCCTTTAAAGTCCCTTCCCTTATTCCCCTTTTCCTTTTTCCTTTTCCTCTCTTCCCTTTTAATGAGTTGAGAGAGAATTCTCTGAAAAACAAATATGTCAATTATTTAATCTTGAGCCTCTTCTGATGAGAGTAAGATTCAAACAATGTTTCTCCCCCTCTCTAAATTCCCTCAGATATGGTGTATTTTCTATGCCTCTTCCTGGGATGTAGTTTCCCTCTTTTTATCACTCCTTCCCCTTTTTCTGATACTACCCCCTTCCCTTTACTACTCCCACCTTTTTTTAATATCAGTAAAATCAAATTATCCAATGCGCACTTTCTATATATCCACAACAGAAATACAATTCTCATAAGTTCTGTTTACCTTTTTCTGTTTCTCTTCAATCTTGTGGATGTAGATCAAATTTTTTGTTGAAGTCTGTTTTTTTTTTTTTTTTTTTTCTTAGAAACAAATGGAATTTCTCTGTTTCATTAAATGACCATCTTCTTCCATGGAAGAAAATGTTAAATTTAGCTGGGTAGTTTATTCTTGGTTGCAATCCTTTATCTTTTGCCTTTCGGAATATCAGGTTCCAGGCCCTTATGATCTTTTAATGTGAAGGCAGCCAGATCTTGAGTGACCCTTATTGTGGCACCGTGGTATTTAAATTATTTTTTTCTAGTTGCTTGAAAGATTTTCTCCTTTGTGTGGTAATTCTATAGCTTAGCCACAATATTCCATGCTGTTCTTTTTTTAGTGTCTTTTTCAGAAGGAGTTCGAGGAATTCTTTCAATGCCTATTTTCCTTTCTGTTTCTATTATCTCTGGACATTTCTCTTTGATGATTTCCTATAAAATAGAATCTAGGCTCTTTTTTTTGGTCATAATTTTCAGGAAATCCAATGATCCGCAGATTATCTCTCCTAGATCTATTTTCCAGGTCTATAGATTTGCTTAAAATCATGAACTTTACCCTTTTTTCTAGTGTCATCAAAATCTAGTGACAAAACAAAAGTCAGGATTCCTGGTGATGGCTTGGAATACAGTGGATGACCTTAGTATCTTCAATATTCCACTAAGTTCTTTAGTTTAGCTGAATTCATGACCATTGGAACAAATTGTTCTAATTTACCCATTTATCAAGGAAAGTCTTCACATACTTGAGGAAGACATCTCCCCAATTCACCAATGGGTTTAAGATCTGTCAATCACCTTCAATTCAACATGGTTTAACCTATCTATTGAACACATTTACAATAGTATAACTCCTGTATATGCTAATTTCTTGGAGCCATAGGTGAGAGCTAGGTAAAGAAAGACAAAAAAATGGATAAACATTCCTGAAAATGACCTGCCAATTTCTCAAATCATAGTTGTCAAATCATAGTTCTCAAATCTTTCCCTGAGTACCCCATAAAACCAAAGACACATAGGGAAGAAGTGATGGAATGGGATTGGGAATTGAAGAACTCTAACTATATACCAAACACTTTGCCACTGCACAGTATAAGGAAAATTATTTTAATTCAAGTATTTCCTTTGAGATGATCAGCAGCTTATTGTTTCCAGTTGTGTTTCCCTGGTAATAAATTCCCATTGATGTTCACTCAAGAATGTTTTAGATATGTGTTAGTTTACCTTCTGACCTCAAATCTGATTAAAAGCCAGGATTGAAAAAAAGCAATCAAAGAATAAGGAGATGGGAATAACAAATGCTTAGGTGATTCAGTAGCAAGTACTCTATAATCTACTTTATTTACAATTCTCATAAAAGCATTCACCCACAATTTATTGAATCCTACTAGCTGCAAGACATTTTGCAAGTCTTACCTGCAATTATATGAAATATAAAGGAATTTTGAAGCACTTTTTTATGCTCCATTACAATAGGTATTGTCTTATTTATATGTTGTAATACTAGGAGTTCTCTGGCTAGAGTAGCTGATAATAAATATACACATAAGATGACCCCTCCCCATTCTTTTCCTACCTTAATGCTTCTGTTTCCTTTCTTTTTCCCCTACATTATTTTTGACACATGTGGGATAACATCCAAAGGAATCATATATATGTAGTCTTTTTGTTCACTCTCTGGTTTCTTTTTAAATCAGTTGGCAATTTTTATTATTTAGGTAGGAATAATACATCATCTGAGAAAGTTGTCTTTTTTTCTTTCTCAATACATTCTTCTGCTTCTACTTAATAATGCTTTGGAGTTGAAGTTTGGCAGAAGCTGCATATATTTGCATAAGTCTACTAGTTTTACTTTTACATTTCAGCCTTCATTGCTGGGTAGAGATGAAAACTTGTCAAAAAGATTTAATATAATTTAATTGAGCTTACCTAGTCTGCTTTTTGACCCTTATTCATGGATGTGACTGCTTTTTAAAATGAACCTAAATTTATGAATCAGCCACTTGACACTTAATCATGCAAATTAATGACACTTGATAAATACTCCTTTTCAAATTGCAATGACGATTAAAATGTGTGTTTTTGTTAACTGTGCCATTTATAGTTCCCTAATTTCAGAATGAGAAGAACAGAAGCTCATTTGTTCCATAAATGTTTACAATGTTGTGTCAATGTCTCTGGGTTTAAAATAACCATGTGTCTATTCAAGGCATCTAATTATTAAAACTTTCTTGACCTCTGATCAAATGTCAAACTCATCTTGCAGAAAGGATTCTGCCTAATTTAAAAACACACTGATCCAGACTCTTTCTAATAAAACAACAGTTAGAATATTAAGGAAGTGACTCAGAGATACAATGAGCTAAACTTTAACTGGATTTATTTCAACTATCTCTGTTTTAGAGCTCAGTAGCAGATATATACATAACCTATTTAACTTCTTCAGCATAGGCCTTGTTCCAATTTTCTTGTTTGGTCATTTTTGTCATGTACAACTCTTTTAACCCTGTTTGTGAAAGATACTATAGTGGTTTGTTCATTCCTTTTCAATCTCATTTTACAGATGAGGGACTGAAGCAAACAGAATAAAGTAGCTTGCCTGGGATTACATATATGGAAAGTTTCTGAAGTCAGATTTGACTCAGAAGGATGAGCTTTCCTGATTCCAGATATGTCTAGGTATCTACTTTATCACCAAAATGCCTTCTTTGCTGCCATGTCATATATACATTTAATAGAATGGGAAAAAATGGAAAAGAATAGAATGGAATGAATAGATCTTTTTCTAGATGCGGATGGCATTTTCTTGTAATATATCCAGGAATGGGTAGCTCACTACTTTGTCAGTAGTCCGTTCCATTCTTGGATAAATATTAAATATTAGAAAGTTTGTATAGCATTATTTTTTTTCATTTGTTCACTCATTAATTTATTCCTTTGTTATTTTGTTTATTTGATTTTAGTGGGGAGGTAAGATTGCTAGATGGATTAGAAAAAGTGGCATGTCTGCTGGATGCAGTTCTGCCTTGGGAAAGTTCCCTTGTTAAATGTTAAGTATGAGCATTTTCACCTTGGAAATCATCAAATGCTTGATATATTTATTTACCATATATTTTATTCTATGCTATAATATATGTATAATATAATGTTATCTTATTATGCCTAGAAATAAAAAAAAGTATTAATGACGCAGAGTAACCTAAAAATGTGTCATTTTTTTTTCTTTCATGTGTGTATATAAGTGTGTGTATGTGTATATATATATGTACATGTGTTTAGGAGAGACCATTGTATAATACTCACCACAAAAACCCAAAAGGAACATCTCTGAGAGGATGTGTATTTTTGTTTCCTCTCTTACATTTATTACAATTTTCTCTAGACTATGAAATTCCATCCTTCTTTCTTACATTCCTGACTCTGTCATACAACTTTGGTAACATTACTTTCACATAAAGAATATTAGTTTAGTATTTTCTAGTCTCACCTCTGAATTTAAACATCCAATAGATTCTTATTAATTTAGTTAATTTTTTTGAACCTCATTGTTTGTTTTTTTCCCCAATAAGTGCATTTATTTTTAATACACATTGCTTTATGAATAATGCTGGGAGAGAGAAATCAGAACATAGGGGAAAAAAAAAAAACATAGGAAAGATTAAAAAAAAAAAACAGAAAAAAGGAAACATAGCATGTGTTGATTTACATTCAATTTCCTTAGATCTTTTTCTAGATACGGATGGCATTTTCTGTCCATAGTCCATTGGGATTGCTTTGGATCATGAAACCACTGAGAACCAAGTCTTTCACAGTTGATCATCCTTATTGTGTAAAATGTATAATTAAATGTATAATTAAATTTTGCTAAGCATCAGTTTGTGTAAGTCTTTCCAGGCCTTTCTAATATCAGCTTGTTCATCATTTTTTTTAATAGAACAATAATGTCCCATTACTTTCATATGCCACAGCTTGTTCAACCATTCCCCAATTGATTGGCATCCACTAATTTTCCAATTCTTTGTTGTCACAAAAAGCAGCTGCTACAAACATTTTTGTATATGTGGGTCCTATGATTTCCTTGGCATATAGACTCAGTAATGGCATTGCTGGGTCAAAGGGTACATACATTTTTATAGCTCTTTGGACTTAGTTCCAGATTGCTAGATCCAGACGATTAGATCGTTTCATAACTCCATCAAAAATATATTAGTGTCCCAGTTTTTCTTCCAACTACATCCCCTCCAACATATATAATTATCTTTTCCTGACATCTTAGCCAATCTTAGAGGTGTGAGATAGTAGTCAGAGTTGTTTTAATCTGATTAACTATTGATTAGATAGTGGTTTAGAACATTTTTTCATATGATTATATATGGCTTTAATTTCATCATCAAAAATTATCTTTTCATATTTTTGGCCATTTATCAGTTGGAGAATAACTTGTATTCTTATAAATTTTATAAAGGTCTTAATATATTTTAAAAATGAGACCTTTATCAGAAATACTGATTGTAAATATTTTTCCCCCAGCTTTGTACTTCCCTTTAAATCTTGTTTCTGTTGATTTTGTTTGTGTAAAAACTTTTAATTAAATGTTATCAAATTTGATTTTTATAATGTTATCAAATTTGATATATATATAAAATATAATTTTTATAATTATAATCAAATTTTATATTTTTATAAATTTTGATTTTATAATTTATGTTCTCTAGTTCTTCTTTGGTCACAAATTCCTCCCTTTTCAAAAGATTTGATAGGTAAATTATTCCTTGCTCTCTTAATTGGTTTTTCGAATCTTCTTCATTATTTACAGTGCCCTTCATCAAGATATACTTTCCCTCCTTATCTCTTTTAATAAGATTTATTTTTTGTTTTACCTTATCTGACTTCATAATTGTTACCTCTGCTTTTTTTTTTTTACTTTTTTTTTTTTACTTCAGCTAAAGCATAATATTACCCCCCTTTTCCTCACCCCTCCCCTAGATGGCAAATAGTCCAATATATGTTAAACATGGTAGAAATATATGTTAAATCCAATATATGCATACATATTTATACAATTATCTTGCCACATAAGAAAAATCAAATCAAACCAGGAGAAAAAAGAGAGAGAGAGAGAGAGAGAGAGAGAGAGAGAGAGAGAGAGAGAGAGAGAGAGAGAGAGAGAGAGAGAGAGAAAGAGAGAGAGAGAGAGAGAGAGAGAGAGAGAGAGAGAGAGAGAGAGAGAGAGAGAGAGAGAGAGAAGCAAAATAAAATACAAGCAAACAACAACAAAAAGATTGAAAATGTTATGTTGTAAATCACACTCAGTTCCCACAGCCCTCTCCCTGGCTGTCTTCATCACTAAACAATTGGAATTGGTTTGAATCACCTCATTGTTGAAGAGAGTTATGTCCATCAAAATTTATTATTGTATGATCTTGTTGTTGCCATGTATGATCTTCTGGTTCTGCTCATTTTACTTAGCATTAGTTCGTGTAAGTCTCTCCAGGCCTCTCTGAAATCATCCTGTTGGTTGTTTCTTACAGAACAATAATATTCCATAATATTCATATACCATAATTTATTCAGCCATTCTTCAATTAATGGAAATCCACTCAGTTTCCAGTTTCTTGCCACTACAAAAAGGGCTGCTACAAACAATTTTTCACATGTGCCCTTTCCCTCCTTTAATATTTCTTCAAGATATAAAGCAAGTAGAAACACTGCTGGATCAAAGTGTATGCACAATTTGATAATTATTTGAGCATAGTTCCAAATTACTCTCCAGAATGATTGGATCCGTTCACTGTTACACCAATGTATAAGTGTTCTAGTTTTTCCCACATCCCCTCCAACATTTGTCATTATCTTTTCCTATCATCTTAGACAATCTGAGAGGTATGTAATGGACCTCAGAGTTGTCTTAATTTGTATTTCTCTGATTAATAGTGATTTAGAGCACTTTTTCATATAACTACAAATAATTTCAATTTCTTCATCTGAAAATTGTCTGTTCTTATCTTTTGACCATTTATCAGATGGAAAATAAAGCCTTTTATCTTTACTCTGTGTCTCTTTGTGTCAAATGTGTTTCTTGTAAACAACATATTGTAGAATTCTGGGGTTTTTTGTTTGTTTGTTTGTTTGTTTGTTTTTTAATCCATTATGTTTTTCCCTTTTGTTTTATGGGAGAATTCATTCCATTCATATTCACAGTTCTGCTTACCAATTCTGCATTTCCCCCATCCTATTTTCTCCCCATATATAATTTTATTCTTTCTTTTTACCCTGTCCTTAGTACTTTAAAAAAAAAAAAAAACAAAAAAAAAACACCTTTCCCACCACCTTATTTCTTATAGCTCTCCCTCTTCTCTTAGTAGTGTTTTTTTTTGTTTATTTGTTTTTACACCACTCTACCTACCCTCTTATCTTTTATTATCCCTTCCTCTTCTCTTCCATTTTTCCTAGTGTTTCTGCCCTCTGTTCTGCCCTTTCCTTTTTCTTTCCTCTTTCTCCTCCTACTTCTTTGTAGGATTAGATAAATTTCTATACCCAACTGAATAATTAAGTTATTCCCTCTTAGAGACAAACCTAATGAAATCAAGTTTCAGAAAGTGCTTAACCCCCTTCCTTCTTTCACTATGTAATCTAATTGTCCCATTATAACTCCCTTTCTTCTTTTTCAACCCCTTAATGTCTTTTTCTTATAATGTTATCACATCAGATTCATTCACAAGCATATCCTCAGTCCATGTGATTCCCTACTTTGCCCCAATAACAGATAAAGCTCTCAAGTGTTGCAGATATCATTTTCCCATCTAGGGATGTAAACAGTTTAACTTTTTGAAAAATATATTTTTTCCTCTGTTTACCTTTCAGTTGACTCTTTTGCATCCTGCATTTGTAGATTTCTGTTTAGTTTGTTGATTTCTGTTTAGTTGAAAAGATTGAAAGTCTCACTTCATTGAAAATCCATGATCCTAAGACTTGCTAGGTAGTTAATTCTTGGCTGTAATCTTAGTTCCTTTTCCTTCTGGAATGTGGTATTCTAATTCCTCATATTCTTTATTGTAGAAACTGCTAGATCCTGGATAATCCTCACTGTTGTTATGTTGATATTTTAATAGTTTTATGTCTTGTAACTTGCAGCATTTTTTTCCTTGAGATTGTATTTCTGAAGTTTGCAACAATGTTCCTTGGGGTTTTCCTTGTGGGATCTCTTTCCAGAAGTGATTGCTGGATTCTTTCAATAAGTATGTTCCCCATTGTTTCTAAAATATTGGGGCTTTTTTCCATAATGATCTCTTGAAGAATGGTAACCCGACTCTTTATTTGGTCATGATCTTCTGGTAGGCCAATAATTTTTAAATTGTATCTTCTGGTTTTGTTTTCCAGGTCTGTGTTTCTAATGAGGTATTTTACATTTTCTTCCATTTTTTTCATTCTTTTAGTTTGTTTGATTCTTTCTGTCTCACAAAGTCATTAGCTTCCATTAGCTTTTAATATATGATTTTCTTCAGTTAACTTTTGTTTCTAGCTTTTAATGTGTGATTTTCTACAGTTAACTTTTGTGTGTGTGTGTGTGTACATATATATATATATATATATATATATATATATATATATAAGTTGTTGGAAATCCTGTTGACTGTCTTGTGCATACCTCTCATTTGCTTTTTCATTTTTTCTTCTACCTTTCTTATTTGCCCTTTACAAGTCTTTTATGAGCATTTCCAAGAAGCCTCTTTGGGCTTGAGGCCAATTTATCTAGTTCTTTGAAGATTTATTTTGTGGACATTTTGTCCTTTTCTGAGTTGGTATTTTGGTCTGCTCCACAGTAGCTTTTCATAATCAATTTTTTTTTCTGTTTCTTGCTCATTTTCTTTCCTTTTCTTTTGATATTTTAATTAATTAATTTATTTTTTTACTTTACTGGTTGAGCTCTGCTCCTGGGATAAAAGGGACACTGTCCTAACTTTCCTGTGCAGCTCTGAATCTTGGCTTTGAGCACAGGAGTCCCTTGAATTTGCAGGGGGTAATGTTACCTGCTCTTTTCAGGAAACAGTCTAGTTTCCCAGAGTTTGTCTTTTAAACTGTGACTGGAAGTTGCCCCACTGATCTGTTTCTCTGCTGAGCCAGGACAGAGGATCTTAGTTAATGATTTGATGATAATGATAGTCCTTTCACCAGCTTTCCCATTTTATTTGAGTTGGGCTGGACACTTTATATCCCAGTGAGACTGACCTTTCTGGAAGTTTTTCTCATCTATATTGAACTAGAGAGTGGTTTCATTCAATCAGGCTATGTTCAGAGACTTTTCCATGTGATTTTTGAGGGAAATTGACTGAACTCAAACAGTTTCCTGTCTTTACTCTGCCATCTTCGTTTCACCCCCAGAAGTAATGAACCTCATTGTTAATAGTTGCTAAAGGCAGGTAGAAATAGTTATTATACCTACCTTAGCAGTTTACTGAGAAGATCAAATATATTGATGGAAGTTATTCTATTATCAACTCTCCCTCCATATTTAAACATCCTATATAATACAAAGTAGTGACTATATTCTTGAATTTGATAATATAATTCAACAAAGCACATATTTATTAAGCACCTATTTTATGAAGACTACTAAACTAAACACTAGGGAGGATTAAAAGACAAAATTGAAATAAGGAAAATACTTGTCTTCAAGGAACTAGCAGTCTAGTAACATAATATGATGCCATATTCAATATTATTTATGAAAATATAAAATAAATAGTATCTTGCTTCTAGCATATGAATTTTACTTATATTTTTGATATATCAAGTTTATAATTAGCAAGCTTTTCCTCTGAATTAGTTTAAAACTCCATGTTAAATTGTTATCATCATATTATCAATCCTTGCCTGTCATTGTACAATTAAGGAAAGTCTTATTTCCCTAATAACCCCTCTAAGTGCTAGGGAGTCTGCTATCTCAGGTCCATTAATAGAGTCTGCTAGATGTTAATGGGTTCCATAAAACAATTAACATTTCTTTATTGTCATAGAGGGGTGGTCATTAGCTCGAGGTTGGGAGTGCTACTTAATTTTCCTTAAAATAAGCCATCATATAATTCCTACCTCCACAATGTTTTTTACCCTGTAAACAACTATATAGTCTTCCCCATCTGCTCAACTCTGTATTCCCCAAAATTATATTGTGAGCCTTATCTTGGGGTCTTTGGTCATTGACAGAGACCATTGACCCAATTTACTGATTATTGATAGCTTAACTCATAAATTGATCATGTTTACACCACTGAATCTCAGTTTATTTTAATTTTCTAATGCAAAAATGATTCATTCATTCATTTCTTTTTACTATCTATCTCTTTTTCTAATCTCCTATTTTGTGGCAAAATCTGTGATTTTAATGTTACAGGAGACTCATGGTCTATAAAATCCTTCAAGCAAAGCAAGTCCACCTTGATAGTTATAGAGATTTGCCAAAATCCTGAGAGATACGTGATTTGAGCAGCTCACATAGCTATTAAATATCAAAGGTATAAATTGGTCTCAGTTCTTCCTGACTCTAACATCAGCTCTATATCTAATATGGCATATAGTCTCATATTCCATGATTGCCCCAACCTTCAACCTTGTTACCTTCAACCTCGAATAGAATATTATATAAGGTATAAAAGGGATTATTATAAACTAGAGTGAATAGAAAAAAGCCGTCATTAATTTCAGTTATATTTTTAAATATAACTGATATAAATATAAGAATTCAAAGATAAAGTTGGGATGAATATGGAGTATTCTAAGAAAAGGGAATGTGAAAGAAAGGCAGAGAAGTGTAATTGGTATCACAGAAACTAGAGGTTGTTCTGGGTAACAATATAAGCCCTATCTTTATTTTAATACTAAACTTTCTAGAAATCTTTCTTGGATAACCTTAGGCAATGACAAATGATGATTCTTTTCCCTAACTTGACCTTCTTTATGTATATATTTGGCAGGGGGAAAGGTAGTGCAGTATTATGTACTCCATCAATCTGGTGAGGCCTATGAACACATCAGTATAATTGCTTATTGTATTATGACCAACTATGAATGGCAATATTCTTAGGAATACAATGATTTAAGACAATTCTGAACAATTTATGAAGAAAAATGCTATTCACTTCCAGAAAAAGTCTAAATTCAGGTTAAATCATATATTTTTTCTTTACCTTCTTTTTTTGCCTCTGTTTTCTTTTGCAACATGACTAACAGAAATATGTTTTGCATGAGTACACATATATAATCTGTATCAAATTGCTCTCTTTCTCAATGAGGGAAAGAGGGTAAGGAGAGAGGGGGAGAAGCTGAACTTTAATTTTTTTTTAAAAAAGCAAATATTAAATATTGTTTTTAATATAATTGTGGGGAAATATTAATTTAAAAAGAATAATGATCATTTACAATAAAAACAAATGCTAAATGTCATTTAAAGGTTAGTAAAAATGGATGTGATATTTTTCTCCAGATTCATGGACTCCCTGAATCTATGTATAGACCTCCTAGGTGTTAAATACCAGGTAAATAATCTTTGTTCTAAGCAAAAAAATTTACCGACCATTCAGCGGGTTGGTGCTTTTGATTATATTTTTATGTGCCAAATCTTTCTGATTAAGTGATAAGCTACCCATGGTCTCTCAAAAATTCTTTTGTTCTACCTTTCCAGCACCTAATGCCTTGCAATGTACATAAGTTAAGTAATTGTTTTGATATTGTCTGTTTGAAGAGGGGCTAATTTACCCTCTAGATGTATGTTAGACACCTCTGGAGGCTAAATAAACTATTTCAGCCTAATAGGAACCAAATAAAAACCACTATAATTTATTGAAGAAGCTAAAGTAGCAATGAAAGAAAGTATATTAGTAGAAATAACTAAGAGAATTTAAAATTAGAATTGAAAATTAACTTTTAGATTACAAGTACTACTTAGTCTTTCCTAAAATCCTCACCTTATGCTTCATTTTAGCCATAACTTTGTCTTCTCAGAGTCTACACTAGTAGAGATCAATATAAAACAGATGCTATTGAACAGGAGAGGTTTCTGGTATATATTCTGTGATAGACTGAGGTATTTTAATGGAATAGATTAGGCATTGGTATATGAAAACCTAAGTTTGAAATCCTTTCTTAAATGCTTACTCTGTGACATTGGGCTTATCACCTAAACCTCTCTGTGCCTCAGTTTTCTCAACTATAAAAAGTGGAAGTAGATATATTTGCTAATAATTTCTCTTTAAGTTATATATCTATGATCCTGTCTCATTGACCCTTGTGACAAACTAGCAAAGTACATATTACAGAATTACACCAGAGGAAAGTGAGGCAGAGAGAACTTAAGCAATGTTTATAGGTTCTCATAACTAGCAAATTTCAGCAAGAGAACTTTAACCAAGGATGCACTGATTCCAAGTTCTATACTCAATTCACAATCTATTTTGTTTCTTTCTACTAAGAGATTGAAAACTTGCATGTGTATATGGTGAAAGAAATTCATAAAGTTCTTCATCCCCTGGTGTATAAGATCCAAGGATCACAGATATAGAGCTGAAAAGAATCTCAGATGGTAGCTAACTTAATTCTCTAATGTTCCTAAGGTCACAAGCAAATGATTTGATTTTTTTTGTTCAGTTTTTATGATTGTGTCTAACTTTTTGTGTTCTTATTTGAGATTTACTTGGCAAAGATTCTGGAGTTGTTTGCTATTTATTTCTCTAACTCATTTTACAGATGAGAAGCTGAAGCAAACAGAATTAAATGACTTTCCCAAAATAACATAGTTATTAAGTGTCTAAGGCCATATTTAAACTCAAGTTTTCTTGATTCTGGGACCACTGCTCTATCTGTATGATTTAGCTATCCATTTGTATTTTACAGATGAAGTAATTGAGGCAGACAGAGATCAAGTGATTTATTCAGGTTTACATAGACAATGTCTATTGCCAGATGTGCACTTATGTCTTCCTGACTCCAGGAACACAACTCCTAATAATATGTGAAGTCAATACAAATAACAGTTCCACTGTATTATGACAAGGGAAGAACACATATAGGAGTACAATTGTAAGCAGTTTAAGTATTACAAGAGAATACCTTGGAGAGGAATATCTTATGCAAACAATAAGGGTCCCAAAGCAATGTTATATAAACAATAACTAAAGGTAGTCTTAAAATTTAGCCTGGAGAAGAAATAATAAAAAATGAATAATCTAGATATCTACTCTGTAGAATTATGGAATCTGGCAATTAGGAAATTTGTGTTCAACTTGCTTTCTCCCTATATGGTCTTCAAAAAAATCACTTTACTATTTAATACCTCAGTATCTTTATATGCAACATAAAGGGTTTTGCCTATATCAGGAGCTCTTGACTGGAATTTGAAAATATTTAAAAGAAATAGAAAGAGAAAGAGACAAAGAGACAGAGATAAAGAGATATGCAGAGAGGGAAAAAAGAAAGAGTAAAAGAAAGAGAAAACTATATTTCAGTATAATTAGTTTCCTTTGTAAAACTATGTGCTTCATTTTGTTCATTATATCTATTTTTATGTATGCATATGTGATTTGTGAGCCACACTATTATCTGGCAATGCTTGTGATCATGTCCCTAGAGTTGGGAGGTATGGAAGAGAAAATTCTCTATATCAATGTGAACTGATACTTTATCTGAAATTTAATCTTGGAGTTTTCTGAGGTCCTGAGAGTGCCTGACTGCCTCAGGGTTAAAGTTAAAAAGTCAGTATATATCAGAGCAAGGATCTGAACTCAGATCTTTCTAAATCTGTCTCTATTTACTATATCATGCTGCTTCTAGTGGGTATCTACATACACATGGACACACAAATACATAAATACAATATTTTATTGCTTTATTTATAAAATACAGGGCATGTGCAATGGGCTTTGGGGAAGGAATAATTTGTGTTTAACCACATTTGTACTTCAGAAAGAAAATGGGAATAAAAGCCATGTTTCCCCTGCCTGATGAACATGTCATATGTTCTGTTTTAATGCCAGATTTGGTAATACCCTGTTAACATCTCACAGCATGACATTGGAATTACCTGCTGTCTGGAAATAAAATGATCACCAAGAGAGATCTAAGATTAGAAAAGGGAACTGTATCTGGGGACATGAAAGTGGAATGTTGGAACAGATATTTATTTAGTTGATCAGTTCAGGGATTTTGTACTCCATTATTTAGTTTCAAGTTAGTTATGCCACTAGATTGGTTAAAAGGTCATAGGTAGGCTGATTTACATATCTGAATTTACTCTATTACCTTATAAAATTGTTACATCTACTATACCGTGGTATTTTAAAGCTTAAGAAATACATATTCATATTCTTTTTATGAAATAGAAAATAATATTACAATTGTAATTATATTTGAAAAAATATATAGGGACCTATTGATTCATTTTTCTTATTTTTAACAGACAAATTAAATCTTATAAAATACTATATTATTTATCAAAAGAACCATATGATCCATACAAATATAGTCAAGTAGGGATTTTTTTCTAAATAATCAGAAAAGAAGGTGTCATTCCCCATCCATTGTCCTTTTGGGCTCATATTTTGTTGTTGTGGTTGATTATTTTAATTTCTCAAAAACAAGTTTTATTTATCTGTTAATTTTTCTCTTATACTACCTAGGAGGCATTCACACAAACACACACACACACACACACACACACACACATATACATATGTAATGCACATATATGTATATGCATATATGTATATAACTGAACATTATATGAATAGGTAAGTCTAAATATTCAAGTATATATGCATGGAAACATGCATATCCATATATATATGAATATAAACACATAAAAATTTAATAACTTAAAACTATACTATTAGTACATTTTATATATTAGACATCAAAATATTAACAATATGCAACATATCCCTACTTTAAAAGTTTTTTTTTTCTTTTATTAGAAACTTCCTTATACAGAAAATACTTGTTCTCTTTGCCAAGTTGTGAGATATAACAGCCAAAGGCAATACCAGTTTAGAATATAAACTCATTTATAACATCTTCTGGAGAACGATGTTGAAAGAGTATGAGTATTGTTGCCTCATAAAACATTGAGAAACAATGGAAGGAAAAAAAATTAAAGAAAGTTTTTGGAGAGCCCTTACTGAGCAAAGTCTTTCTGAGGGCATTTGAGTATAAAACTAGAAGGACAGCAAAAAGATGAATAGAAGAAAAGATTTGTAAAGATTTTGCAAACAATTATTTTCACAATTAAGGATAGTGAATCAACAACCTTTGAACATGATAATCTCAGGTTAGTTAATTGATGAATTAGAAAACAACTATGGGATAAACAATTGGAAATGACACAATTTTGTGGCCTTTAAGATCTAAAGAAATTTTTAAAAGATACCAAAGGCTTAAAAATAAATCTTAGACTATTATTGAAAAGAAGTCTAGGCCAAAGATCACAAATAAGTAGTGATTCCTATACTTTTATTTCATCATACATGTTTTTATTTTATTTTAACATTATTAAAATAATAGATTGCATACTTAATGAAGGTATTATAAGGGAGCAGGCAGTATTTTATAATACATAATTATATTTTACTACATGGATATCATCAAAGAAGTGAGTAAAAGATGTAGAGATTTCAATGGCCCATTAAAACATTAATTTGGAAGAACAAAATGCTCCCTTAAAGGCTTTTCTCCAATAAATTATCTGCTATGTGTTTTATATGATTACTTGTAATATTATGTTAGTGATAACATTGTTCAAGGAACCTTTGATTATTATAAGAAATCTTAAATAGGAAAATACTTGTTGAGCAGTGATGTTTGCCACTGCAATGGAAGAAATGTAGCACATACTCCAAGTTGGAAAAGAATTACATGCAGATATTATAGTCTCATAAATGAAGAACATAGTCAGTAAAAGTGTTTATCTATTTGAAAAACCAAGAAGATGAATAATGTTTATTTTTCAGCTGTTGAGGGATAAGCAAGAGACCTTACCTAATGGTGAACTTGAATGGTCACAGCAAATGGACAATCGCTTAAGGACAAATTGGAATGAGAGAAAAAGAGACATTTGGCTGGCTGTAGAAATTGTCATTTTAATGGCTGTCTCAGATATTATCAATATTTTTCAGTCGAGGATATATGAAATATTACTTCAGACAGGGAAAATTGAAGTTGAAAGATCAATGGAAAGCTATATAGTGGCTACAAGCATTAAAATATAGGAATTATTCAGTACAAATTGTGTAGGTGATGGCATCAAAGAGCTATATGACTGCTTGAACTTTCCCAGTTTCCCTCAAAAACCACATGAAACTAGGTATCTGAATAGAATCTGACAGAATAAAACCATTCTCCAGTTCAAAGAAGATTGCAAAAACTTAAAGAAATATCAATCTTGCTGGGGTGAAAAAGGTGTTTAGCCCAGCTTAGATAGACTCTGGAAAGCCTGTGAGAGCTCCTTAATCACAGCAAATTAGCAACTAAGACCCTGAATCCTGGATCAGTAGAGGAGCAAATCAAGTTCCAGCTCAGAAGGCAAACTCTGGGAAATCAGTTGTTTCCTGAAAAGAGCAAGTGAAGCTACCCCCTGCAAATACAAGGGGCTCCTGTGCTTAAAACCAAGGCTCAGAGCTACACAGGAAACTTGGGACAGTGCCACCTTTACCCCAGGAACAGAGTCACACATTAAAAGTAAAAAAAAAAAAAAAAAGAGAGAAAATATCAAAAGTAAGGAAAATAAGCAAAAAAAGAAAACAGAACAACAGAAAAGCTCATAATCAAACACAAAAGGGAAGAAATAGCAAATGCTCCCTTTTCAGACCACAGTGCAATAAAAGGTCATATTCAATAAAGGGTCATAATTGACTGAAATCCAATTGGAAATTAAATAATCTAATTCTAAATTGGTCAAACAACAAATTACAGAAACAATCCATAATGCTATCCAAGAAAATGACAATAATGAGACAGTATACCAAAACCTATGGGATTCAGCCAAAGCAGTTCTTAGGGTAAATTTTATGTCTTTGAACAGTTATATAAATAAAATAGAGAAAAATGAAATTAACAAATTAGGCATGTAACTAAAAAAGCTAGAAAAAGAACAATTAACACCCCCGTTAAATAACAAATTAGAAGTTTTGAAACACAAAGGAAATATTAATAGAATAAAAATTAAGAAAACTAAAAGTTGGTTTTATTTTTTAAAAAAACTAAGAAAATAGATAAAACTTTGATTAATTTTATCCAAAAAAGGAAAGAAAAAACTAAATTAACAGCATCAAAAATGAATGAGTGAACTTACCACCAATGAAAAAGAAATAAAAGCAATAATTTTTCAAGCTCTATGGCATCAAGTCTGACAATTTAACTGAAAAGATTGAATATTTACAAAGATATAAATTGTCCAGGTTAACAGAAGAGGAAACAAATTACTTTAAAAGTCCCATTTTAGAAATTGAACAGACAATTCTCAGGTGAAAAAATTGAAACTATTTCTAGCCATATGAAAAGATGCTCCAAGTCATTATTAATCAGAGAAATGCAAATTAAGATAACTGAGATACCACTACTCACTTGTCAGGTTAGCTACAATGACAGGGAAAGATAATGCAGAATGTTGGAGGGGATATGGGAAAACAGGGAATTGTGGATACATCCAGCCATTCTGGAGTGCAATTTTGAACTATACTCAACAAGTTATCAAACTGTGCATACCCTTTGACCCAGCAGTGTTACTACTGGGCTTATATCTGAAAGAGATCTTAAAGAAGGAAAAGGGACCTGTATGTGCAAGAATGTTTGTGGCAGCTCTCTTTGTAGTGGCCAGAAACTGGAAACTACGTGGATGCCCATCAATTTGAGAATGGCTGAATAAATTGTGGTTTATGAATATTATGGAATATTATTGTTCTGTAAGAAATGACCAACAGGATGATTTCAGAAAAGACTTACAGGAACTGCTGCTGAGTGAAATGAGCAGGACCAAGAGATCATTATATACTTCAACAACAATACTATATGATGATCAATTCTGATGGATGTGACCATCTTTAACAATGAAATGAACCAAATCAATTCCAATAGAGCAGTAATGAACTGAACCAACTACACCCAGTGAAAGAACTCTGGGAGATGACTGTGAACCCCTACATAGAATTCCCAATCCCTCCATTTTTGTTTGCCTGCATTTTTGATTTTCTTCACAGGCTAATTTACACTATTTCAAAGTCTGATTCTTTTTGTACAGCAAAACAACTGTTTGGACATGTATACATATATTGTATTTAATTTATACTTTAACATATTTAACATATATTGTTCAACCTGCCATCTGGGTGGGGTGGGGGAAGGGGGGGAAATTAGAACAAAAGATCTGGCAATTGTCAATGCTGTAAAATTACCCATGCATATATCTGGTAAATAAAAACTATTAAAAAGAAGAAGAAGAAGAAGAAGAAATTGAATAAGTCATTAATGAACTCCCTAAGAAAAAAAATTTGCAGGGCCAGATGGATTCACAAATGAATTTTACTAAACATTTAAGGAATAATGAATTCCAATACTATATAAGTTATTTGGAAAAATAGGTAAAGAAGAAGTATTGCCAAATTCTTTTTATGACACAAGGAGACTGAATGTGAATCAACAAGTGCTATGTTCACTTTTTTCCAGTGTTTTTTCTTTTTAATATGTCCCATAATTTTTCCATTTTCCTTTGATTTTTCTTTCCCAACTTGATTCATAAAGCAATGTGTATTACAAATAAATAGGTGTACTCACAATTAAAATTGAAAAGAAATGGGAAACATTTGCAAACAATGATCAGACAAGAATGGGCTGTGATTTATATGTTATGCAAACATATTTGCATTAAGAAAAGAGCAAGGATCTAAGAGAACATTGAACTGTTTCACTTATTCTCCTTACAACTCTTTCACAATAGTACTTTTATACGCAAATCAAATGCCCTAATGTTGGTATTGATTTTGTTCCATTTTGGATATTCATATTAATACGTCTCTAGTCTTGGATGTTTAGTTTCAATGATTTGTCCCAAAGTAATAATTGGGAGAGGAGTGTACATTTTTAGTTGCTTAGTTAGCAAAGAAAAATATTAAAAGGGTAGTGAAGAGACTTCTCATTATTTTCATGCAAATCTAATTTTATGTTTTTGGATGCAATTCAACTTCGAGATTTGTTGAAGTGACTTATAGTATCAAGACTCCTTTCTTGAAGAAAGAGGTGGCTTCATATTGACCTACTAAAATTCCATTTAAAATAATTTCATTTGGCCTCAACAAATTATTTCTTTTTCTTTCAGACAGAAAAGACTTTCTTCTCTCTAAAAATGAATAATCTGTGATCTACAATGACTGATAGCCTATAATAAACTTCATTTTCCTTTTTTGTTCTGACCACTGAAGTTACTCCACTGAGACTGTTATATTACAGAAATGGCCAAAGAGGGATCAACCAATAACAGTTCAGTTCTCCAATATGAATTGTAATTAGATGTGCAATGAAAGGTACCCTATTTTAATATTATTTTAGCAACATTTTAAATGTTTATGATGTGCCTAATTAACTCTGTCTATTGAGACCAGGAAGTTAAATTTGCAAATATATATTAAGGACTTTTAAAAAGCAACTTTTAAATTACCATGACGATCCATTAACAATAGGACCAACAATACACCCCCCCTCCAAAAAAAAAAAAAAAAAAAAAAAAAAGCCTTTCATATTTAAAAACCCTTAAGTTATTTTAACTAAAAAAGAGTGAAATGAAGGCAAATATAGAAAACTGACTTTTAAGAATAAATATTTCATTGGTTCTTCTAAGATAACTGAAAGCTACAAATTTCACATTATGGTACTCAGAAATTGTCATTTTGAATAAGGAAATAATTTTGAGAGTTTTTTAAATTATAACAAAGTGAAAAGAATGCAGGAAATTACTAATTTTTGGCCAGATGATTTGCTTTTAAGTGAGGGAAAACAATATATCCATGAACAAGGAAATGCAAGCCCACTCAAAAACAAAACAAGACAAAAACAAATAAAATCTTATTTGAGAAAAGATGTAACAACTGGAAGAATCAAAGAAGTATTGTTGAAATAATTTATATTTGAAGTTAATCTTGACAAAGATTTTACCACTTAACTAATAACTGGAGGAGAGAGTAAGGCTGAGAATTTTGCACAATTCTGCCCTACTCATATCCAATTCACACTTAATTCAAGGAATCATCATTTTGATGAGCAATGGATGAACAACAATAAGCGCTAATAGAAAAATTATATTTATGACCAGACACCTCAATAAAATTGAGTATCCCATGGGATATTTAAGTATAACTATTACGTTACTTTAAACAAGAGGCTTTTTCTAGTCTTTCTATTTGCTAGCATCTTTGCACTGATGCACTGATATTATCTCCAACTTGGCCTCTATACATTTACAACATAAAAAACAAGGAATATCTGTTGATCAAATGTTTAATTCAGCTAATTTAAAGATAGAAATACGATGGAAACTTTATTCATATTACATACCTTTTGTATTATGTCTTCTGTGTTGCATATTTATTATGAGTATGCATGCATATGTATGTATGGATCATAGATTCAAAGATAAGATACAAAAGATCAATAATACATGGATACATAGATATATGGAGAGAGAGAGAGAGAGAGAGAGAGAGAGAGATCTCTGTTTATGTATTTTATGAAAGTATTTTGATGTATAAGGTACCACCTTTCTCCCTTCTAGACTACTTATCTTGATTGCCTTTTTTCACATTTCTTAAACAAACCCTCATGAGAAAAAAATATTTTTGATACTTGTGCTGTCTTATGCAACAGTAAAAATTTTTTTTTATTTATAATTTTTTCAGAGTATATATGCATGAGTAATTTTTTATAACATTATCCCTTGTATTCATTTTTCCAAATTATCCCCTCCCTCCCTCCCCCCCTCCCCCTGATGACAGGCAATCCCATAAATTTTACATGTGTTACAATATAAGCTAGATACAATACATGTGTGTAAATACCATTTTCTTGTTGCACATTAAGTATTAGATTCCGAAGGTATAAGTAACCTGGGTAGATAGACAGTAGTGCTAACAATTTACATTCCCTTCCCAGTGTTCCTTCTCTGGGTGTAGTTATTTCTGTCCATCATTGATCAACTGGAAGTGAGTTGGATCTTCTTTATGTTGAAGATATCCACTTCCATCAGAATAGATCTTCATACGATATTGAAGTGTACAGTGATCTTCTGGTTCTATTCATTTCACACAGAATCAGTTGATGTAAGTCTCTCCAAGCCTCTCTGTATTCCTCCTGCTGGTCATTTCTTACAGAGCAATAATATTCCATAGCCTTCATATACCATAATTTACCCAACCATTATCCAATTCATGGACATCCATTCTCATCTTCCAGTTTTTAGCTACTACAAAAAGAGCTGCCACAAATATTTTGGCACATACAGGTGCCTTTCCCCTCCTCTGTATTTCTTTGGGATATAAGCCCAATAGCAGCAATGCTGGATCAAAGTGTATGCACAGTTTGATAACATTTTGGGCATAGTTCCAAATTGCTCTCCAGAATGGCTGGATTCTTTCACAACTCCACCAACAATGTATTAGTGTCCCAGTTTTCCCACATCCCCTCCAACATTCATCATTATTTGTTCCTGTATTCTTAGCCAATCTGACAGGTGTGTAGTGGTATCTCAGAGTTGTCTTAATTTGCATTTCTCTGATCAGTAGTGATGTGGAACACTTTCATATGAGTGGATATAGTTTCAATTTCATCATCTGAGAATTGTCTGTTCATATCCCTTGACCATTTATCAACTTTGATTTCTTATAAATTAGGGTCAGTTCTCTATATTTTGGAAATGAGACCTTTGTCAGAACCTTTAACTTTAAAAATATTTTCCCAATTTGTTACTTCCCTTCTAATCTTGTTCGCATTAGTATGGTTTGTACAGAAACTTTTCAGTTTGATGTAATCAAAATCTTCTATTTTGTGATCAATAATGATATCTAGTTCTCCTCTGGTCATAAATAATTTCCTCCTCCACAGGTCTGAGAGGTAGACTATTCTCTGTTTCAATAATCTATTTATTATCTCATTCTTTATGCCTAAGACATGGACACATTTTGATGTTATCTTGGTATATGGTGTTAAGTGTGGATCCATATCTAATTTCTGCATACTAATTTCCAGTTTTCCCAACAGTTTTTTTATCCAAATAATGAATTTTTAGTCCTAATGTTGGTATCTTTGGGTTTGTCAAAGACTAGATTGCTATAGATATACCCTTTTTTGTCCTTTGTATCTAATCTGTTCCACTGATCTACCGGTCTATTTCTTAGCCAATACCAAATGGTTTTGGTGACTGCTGCTATATAATATAGCTTTAGATCAGGTACACTTAGAACACCTTCATCTCACTTTTTTTTTCATTAGTTCCCTTGCAATTCTCGACTTCTTATTCTTCCATATGAATTTTGTTGTTATTTTTTCTAGGTCACTAAAATAGTTTCTTGGGAGTCTGATTGGAATAGCACTAAATAAATATATTAGTTTGGGGAGTATTGTCATCTTTATTATATTCGCTCGGCCTATCCAAGAGCACTGAATGTCTTTCCAATTATTTAAATCTGACTTTATTTTTGTGGCAAGTGTTTTGTAATTTTTCTCATATAATTCCTGACTATTCTTTGGTAGATGGATTCCCAAATATTTTATACTCTCTACATTTGTTTGGAATGGAATTTCTCTTTGTATCTCTTGCTGTTGCATTTGGTTGGTGATGTATAAAAATGCTGAGGATTTATATGGATATATTTTGTATCCAGCAACTTTGCTAAAGTTGTGAATTATTTCTAATAACTTTTTGTTAGAATCTCTGAGGTTTTCTAAATATACCATCATATCATCTGCAAAGAGTGATAGTTTGATTTCCTCATTTCCTACTCTAATTCCTTGAATCTCTTTCTCTGCTCTTATTGCCAAGGCTAGAGTTTCTAGTACTATATTGAATAGTAATGGTGATAGTGGGCAACCTTGTTTCACTCCTGATCCAGTTTATCTCAATTGCATATTATGCTTACTGAGGGTTGTAAATATATGCTCCTGATTGTTCTAAGGAATAATCCATTTATTACTATACTCTCAAGAGTTTTTAGTAGGAATGGATGTTGGATTTTGTCAAATGCTTTTTCTGCATCTATTGAGATGATCATATGGTTTTTATTAATTTGATTATTAATATGGTCAATTATTCTAATAGTTTTCCCAATATTAAACCAGCCCTGCATTCATGGTATAAACCCTACTTGATCATAGTGTATTATCCTGGGGATAATTTTCTGAAGTCTTTTTGCTAATATTTTATTTAAGATATTAACATGAATATTCATCAAGGAAATTGGTCTATAATTTTCTTTCTCAGTTTTCGATCGACCTGGTTTAGGTATCAGTACCATGTCTGTGTCATAAAAGGAGTTTGGTAGGACCCCTTCATCCCCTATTTTTTCAAATAGTTTATAGCATTGGGGCTAATTGTTCTTTAAATGTTTTGTGGAATTCACATGTAAATCCATGTGGTACTGGGGATGTTTTCTTGGGGACTTGATTAATAGCTTGTTCTATTTCTTTTTCTGAAATTGGACTATTTAAGCAATTTATCTCCTCCTCTGTTAATCTAGGAAGCCTATATTTTTGGAGAAAGTCATTCATTTCACTTAAGTTATCAAATTTATTGGCATAAAGTTGGGCAAAGTAATTCCTTATTATTTCTCTAATTTCCTCTTCATTGGTGGAAAGATCCCCCTTTTCATTTGTAAGACTTACAATTTGCTTTTCCTTTTTCTGATCAGATTTACCAAAGGTTTATCTATTTTATTGGCTTTTTCATAATACCAACTCTTGGTTTTATTTATTAATTCAATAGTGTTTTTTTTTCTTTTGATATTATTGATTTCTCCTTTAAATTTTTGTATTTCAAGTTTAATTTTTGGTTGGGGATTTTTAATTTGGTCTTTTTCTAGCTTTTTAAGTTGCAGGCCCAATTCGTTAATCTTCTGTTTCTCTATTTTGTTCAAATAAGCCTTTAAGGATATAAAATTTCCCCTTGTTACCACTTTAGCTGCATCCCACAGATTTTGCTATGATGTCTCATCATTGTCATTATCTTGGGTGAAATTATTAATTGTTTGTATAATTTGCTGTTTCACCTAGTCATTCTTTCAGATGAGATTATTCAATTTCCAATTACTTTTTGGTCTATTTACCCCTAACTTCTTACTGAATGTAGATTTTATTGCATTGTGATCTGAGAAGAAGGCATTTATTATTTCTCCCTTCCTCCATTTAATTTTGAGATCTTTATGTCCTAATATATGGTCAATTTTTGTGTAGGATCCATGAACTGCTTGGAAGAAAATATATTCCTTTCTACCACCATTCAGTTTTCTCCAAAGGTCTATCATACCTAGTTTTTCTAATGTTCTATTTACTTTAATTTCTTTCTTACTTGTTTGATTTGTCTAAATCTGAGAGTGCAAGGTTGAGATCTCCTACTATTATAGTTTTACTGTCTATTTCTTCTTGCAATTCTCTTAATTTTTCCTTTTGAAAGTTAGATGCTATACCACTTGATGCATATATGTTTAGTATTGATATGGATTCATTATTTATGCTACCTTTTAGAAGAATATAGTTTCCTTCCTTATCTCTTTTAATTAGATCAACTTCTGCTTTTTCTTGATCTAAGATAAGGATAGCTATCCCTGCTTTTTTTGGCTTTACCTGAAGTGTAATAGATTCTGCTCCAACCTTTTACCTTTAGTCTGAATGTATCTCACTTATTTAAGTGTGTTTCCTGTAAACAACATATTGTAGGTTTCTGATTTTTGATCCAGTCTGCTATCTGTCTCTATTTGATGGGAGAATTCTTCCCATTCACATTTACAGTTAAAATTATTAATTCTGTATTTCCTGCCATCATATTATCCCCAGATTCTGCTTTTTCCCTTGACCCCCCTGAACCCCTTCTCCGATATTTAATTTATAGACCCCACTTGTGACCCACAGCCCTCCCTTTTTTTAGTATCTCTCCCCCCTCCCTCCAAGTCCCTTCCCTTATTTCCCTTTTCCTTTTCCCTTTTCCTCTCTTCCCTTTTAATGAGGTGAGAGAGAATTCTCTGAAAAACAAATATGTCAATTATTTACTCTTTGAGCCTCTTCTGATGAGAGTAAGATTCACACAATGTTTCTCCCCCTCTCTAAATTCCCTCAGATATGGTAGATTTTCTATGCCTCTTCCTGGGATGTAGTTTCCCTCTTTTTATCACTCCTTCCCCTTTTTCTGATACTACCCCCTTCCCTTTATTACACCCCCCTTTTTTATATCAGTAAAATCAAATTATCCATGCAGACTCTCTACATATCCACAACAAAGATACAGTTCTCAAGGGTTCTGTGTATCTTTTTCTTTTTCTCTCTGTTCTTGTGGATGTAGATCAAATTATTTGTTTTAGTCTGGTTTTTTTCTTAGAAACATATGGAATTCCTCTATTTCATTGAATGACCATCTTCTTCCATGGAAAAAAAATGTTAAACTTAGCTGGGTAGTTTATTCTTGGTTGCAATCCTTGATCTTTTGCTTTCAGAATATCAGGGTCCAGGCCCTTCTATCTTTTAATGTGGAAGGAGCCAGATCTTGAGTGACCGTTATTGTGGCACCTTGGTATTTAAATTGTTTTTTTTTAGCTGCTTGCAAGATTTTCTCCTTTGTGTGGTAATTCTACAGCTTAGCCACAATATTCCATGCTGTTCTTTTTTTAGGGTCTTTTTCAGAAGGAGTTCGAGGAATTCTTTCAATGCCTATTTTCCCTTCTGTTTCTATTATCTCTGGACAGTTCTCTTTGATGATTTCTTGTAAAATAGAATCTAGGCTCTTTTTTTGATCATAGTTTTTGGGAAGTCCAATGATCCTCAGATTATCTCTCCTAGATCTATTTTCCAGGTCTATAGATTTTCCCAGCAAGTATTTGACGTTATTCTCCAGCTTTTCGTTTTCTGTTTTTTTTTTTTGTTTGTTTGTTTGTTTGTTTGACTGATTCTTGGGTTCTCAATAAATCATTCATTTCTATTTGTTCCATCTTGATTTTTAAGGAGTTATTTTCTTCATTCACAGTTTTTAGTTCTTTTTGTATATACCCAATTGAGTTTTTAAATGAATTATTTTGCTCTATTGAATTTTTTCCAGTTCCCTATTTTTTTAAGAGAATTATTTTCTTTTCCAATTCAGAAATCATATTTTCTTGAGACTTTTTTGTCTTTTCCAATTCAGAAATTTTACTTTCCTGTGATTTTTTAACCTTTTCTAACTCACAAATTTTGTTTCCCTGAATCTCCTGTGAATTCTTTATTTTTTCCAACTCCAATTTCAGAACGTTGTTATTCTCTATCATAGCTTCTCTTTCCTTTCCCCATTTTTCTTCAAACTCTCTCAATTTTTTAATAGTCTCTTCTCAGAGAGAGTTATGTGATGTGGGGCAGGTATTGTTCCCCTTTTGGCTGTTATCCTCTGACTCTCTGCTATTGACTTCCTCGGGGTTGGATACCCACTCTTTCTCTGTGTTGAAGGAATCAATGGTTCTTCTTGGTTTTTTACTCATATTTAAAAAATCTTTTGGGGTCTTTCCATGGGGTAAGAAGTTTATTTATTTATTTCTTTACCAGATTCCTCCCAGACTGGATGGATGCAGTGGCTACTGTGCCTGATCTAAGAGAGAGCTCTGGGAGAGAGTTCCCCTCCCCCTCCCTGGAAGTGCCTCATAGGTGATTAGTATGGCTGTGCTTTGAGGGCGGTGTGTGTCCTAGCGACTTCCCTGAGGTTGAAGACTGAACAGTAAAGGTGATACAAAGCCCAGCCAATGCGTCCTGTGGTGCGTGGATTTCAGCAGCTGATGTGAAAAGCCCCTGCGCTCAAAGTGGAAGTGTCTGCTCAGAAACCACAGTCCCTATTTCAAAGATTCTGCTTCTCTGGGACTTCTGGGGCTGAGTTCCACAGCCTCCAGCTAAGCCAGGCACTAAGTGTTGCCTTGGGCCGTGTCCGTTCTTTTCAATCTCTTAACTACCCACAGATAAAGTCCTTGACAGCTGAAGTCTGCCACACCCACAATGCTGAGATCTGTTAGGTCACTTCCAGATTGGGGTGGTTCTAGTATCTGGCTTTATATTTTAAAGTGGCTTGATTTCTCTTCTGAACTGCTGTTTTATAAGTAGTGAAGAGCTAATAGCCTGTGCCAGTTTCTTCTATCTCAGTGGCTTCTCTGATCCCAGAGCCCTCCCCAATCCGATTGGTGCAGTGTGCTAGCACCCAACGGTCTGTGCTGGCCTTTTTTCTTCCTCCCCTGGGAACTGACTTTTTCTGTTGAAACTCCAGATTCTCTTCAGCTGGTAAGTCGTGCTTCCAGTCCTTGTGTTTTCTATCCGTCCAGTGTTATTTTTGAGGCTGATTTAACTAATTGGTATTGAGGGAAGAAGGGAGCTCACAAAATCGCATGTATCTTCTCTGCCATCTAACAGTAAATGTTTAATAAAGCCAATCTAGATCTGTAACAAATGGACCCTTTTTCTTTTTTTTTTTCTTTTTCTTTCTTTCTTTCTTTCTTTCTTTCTTTCTTTCTTTCTTTCTTTCTTTCTTTCTTTCTTTCTTTCTTTCTTTCTTTCTTTCTTTCCTTCCTTCCTTCCTTCCTTCCTTCCTTCCTTCCTTCCTTCCTTCCTTCCTTCCTTCCTTCCTTCCTTCCTTCCTTCCTTTCTTTCTTTCTTTCTTTCTTTCTTTCTTTCTTTCTTTCTTTCTTTCTTTCTTTCTTTCTTTCTTTCTTTCTTTCTTTCTTTCTTTCTTTCTTTCTTTCTTTCTTTCTTTCTTTCTTTCTTTTTTAAACAAATCAAGCCTTCATTTGCAGTGTTCACCAATTTCAGAAGTAGTTGATTCTGTGAAATAGTTTAAGCTGGTTCCAGGTCTTCTCAGATAAGAGATCTCAAGCAACAAAAGCAACAACTGAATGACCATTTACTATGTTTGATGGATGCAAGTTTTCTGGTCCTGTAAAAGTTATATAGTGAAATCATTGAGCTTCCCTTCTGATGTTCCTTTTAAAATAAACCTTTTTATTTTAAAAAATGCATGCATAGATAATTTTCAACATCCCCCCTTGAAAAACCTTATGTTCTAAATTTTTCCCCTCTCTTCTCCTGATGCCCTCCACTAGATGTCAACAATCCAAAATATGTTAAACATATACAATTCTTCTATACATATTTCCACAACTATCATGTTGCACAAGAAAAATAATATCAGAAAGAAAAAATGAGAAATAAAATACAAGCAAACAATAAAAGAGTGAAAATTTTATGTTGTTATCCATATTCAAACCCCACAGTCCAATCTCTGGATACAGATGGCTTTCTTCATCACAAGAGCAGTGGAAGTGGCCTGTGTATCACCTTGCTGTTGAAAAGAGCCATGTCCATCAGAATGGCTGTGTTCATTGTTCTCCTGCTTCTTCTCACTTCATTTAGCATCAGTTCATGTAATTTTCTGCAGGCCTCTCTAAAATCATCCTGTTGATCATTTTTTATAGAACAATAATATTCCATAATATTCACATACCACAACTTATTCAATCATTATCCAAATCATGGGTATCCATTCGGTTTCCAGTTTCTTGCTACTGCAAAAATGGCTACCACAAACACTTTTGAATATTTGAATATTTTTAAATTATCTCTTTGGGATAGAGACATTGCTGGATAAAAAGGTATACACAGTTTGATAATCCTTTTGGCATAGTTCCATATTGCTCTTCAGAATGGCTGAATTATTTCACCACTCCACCAACAATGTGTTAGCATCTCAGGTTTCCGACAATAAATAAAGTCAGATCTGACTAATCAGAAGAATATTAAGAATTCATGGGAAGGCTAAGTGTATATAATAAAAATGGCAATTGTTAGGATTCTTACAAGGTGCTAAGCCACTGGAATGGATAGAGACAATAATTATCTAATTTAGCATGGCTCAGTATGATTGATCTGACCCTACAAGCAGATGTTATGGGCCAGAACTTGAAACAAGGTACTGAGTGGAATTGAGGAGACAATGGTTAAATCTAATTTAGCATTGATTTAATACTACAACAAATAATGGTTTCCTAGTGATGTATTGATTGATGTGTATTCAGTGTGCAGCATATAAGGAAGAACCTCTCAGGGCCAAGGGGAACCTCAGGAGATTCAGAGTCAGGATTCAGTCAAGGAGATTCACAAGTCAGGCAGAATGAAGGAAGTTAGAGAAGTGGTGGCAAGCTGTCCTGAGGAGAACACTGAAACCAAGATCCAGCAGGCCTCCAGAAAACTAGAGGAGCCCCAAGTGAAAGACATACGATTTGGAAAGAGGCAGTAATGGATTTGGACTCCTGGATGCATTTGGGATTATTGAACTGAACTAAAACTAAGGCTGCCTCCAGAAGCTTCCCAAGAAACTAGCTCCCAGAGAACATTACAATTTAGAGAAGAGAACATTACAGACAATAATACTTAAATTAATCTGCTTATTCAGTGCCATAGTAATCAAACTCCCAAAAAATTACATTACAAAAGCTAGAAAAATAATAAGAAAGTTCATCTAGAAGAACAAAAGGTGAAGAATTTCAAGGCAATTAATGAAAAAAATGCAAATGTAGGTGGCCTAGTTGTACCAGACCTAAAATTATTATAACGCAGGAGTCATCAAAACGATTTGGTAGTGACTAAGAAATAGAATCAATTGGATCAATGAAATAGATTAGATTCACAACACTAAATGATCAGTGACCATAGTTATCCAGTGTTTGACAAAAACCCAAAGACCCTAGCTTTTGGGATAAGAACTCACTAATTGACAAAGCTACTGGAAAAAATTGGAAATTAGTATGGCAGAAACTAGGCATTGACTCACACCTAATGCCCTTTATCAAAATCAGTTTGAAATGGGTTCATGATTTAGATATGAAGAATGATATAAAAACAAATTAGAAGAACATAGGATAGTTTCCCTATGTTGCCTCTTCATGTGATATAATTCATCCCATTTTATCTCCCCTTCCTTCTTCTACTACAATGCTTTTTCCACTCATAGCTTTTTTATATGTCATTGTATTGTCAAGTTATACCTATTCTTTCTAAGTATACCCCTAACAAATATACAGTTCTCAAGAATTTAGCATATCATCTTCCCATGTAGAGATGTAAACATTTTAACCTCTAAAAAACATAGTTTTTTTTTTTCCTTCTCTTCTTGTCTTTTTATGCTTCTCTTCAGTTCTATAATTGAAGATCATAATTTCTGCTCAGCTCTGGTCTTATCTTTTTTTTTTTATAAACTAATAAAATTGAAAAACTTTTAATCAAACAAATTAAGAAGAAAATGAAAAGCTTCATCAAAAAGATAGGAAATGAGCAATGTAACATCAGAACAAAATCAGAATAAATAAAAAACCACTATATATATATATATATATATATATATATATATATATATATATATATATATATATATATATATATATATATATACGCACATAAAATGATAAAACTGAGAACACAAAGAAATAGAAGAATGCCTTCTAAAATAAAATACAGAAATAGGAAACATAGATATCATAAATAATACAACCTCAGAAAAGGTAATAGAACAGTTGTAAAAGGATTACCAAAGGTATAGGAAAGGGGGGGGGGGAAGAGAGGAAAGGAGTGTTTGCAATATGTATATACCTATCTATTAGTTATTGTTTCCTTTGATTTTTATTGGCATCAGTACCAAATTTATCTCATAAAATGAGTTTGAGTTTTATATATATATATAATTTTCAGGAGAACTTACTATTACTATTAATTTATTTACTAGTTAATGAATTATAAAATTGGAAAGTGTGTTTTTCTATTTAGCTTTTCATTAATATTTTTTTCAATTAGTATTTTTCCTGAGGTTTAGTTTCAGCTCTGCTCTTTTCATCAAAAATAAATGAAAATCCTGTATTTCATTGAATGTCCATCTTTTCTCTTGAAAGATAATGTTCCATTTTACTGGATAGTTGATGCTTGACTGCAGTCCACATTTCTATGCCCTTCAGAATGTCATATCTCAGACTCTCCAGCCCTTTAAAGTGGAAGCTGCTAGTTTCTGGTTAATCCTGATTGTAGGTCCTCAATAAGTGAATTGTTGCTTTCTGTTTGCTTGTAATATTTTCTCCTTTATATACTAATTCTGGGATTTGTCTACAAAACTCTTTGGAGTATTCATTTTAGAGTTTCTTTATCTGATATGATCAGTAGATTCTTTCAATGGCTATTTTATCTTTTGATTCTAGGACATTGGTATAGTTTTCATTGATTTCTTAAAAGATATTACTTAAGCTTTTTTTGTTCATTGTGATTTTCAAGGAATTCAATAATTTTTAGATTGTCTCTCCTGGATCTATTTTTCCAGGTCTGTTGTTTTTCCAAAGTGGTATTTTAGATTTTCTTCTATTTTTTTTTTTTTTTTTTGGTTTTGTTTGACTGATTCTTGATGTCTCATTGAGTCATTTGCTTTCATTTGTTCAATTCTAATTTTTAATGAATAATTTTCTTCACTTAGCTTCTTAAATCTACTTTTGCATTTGGTCATTTTAACTTTCAAATGAGTTGTTTTGTTCATTTGATTTTCTTTTCCATATAAAAAATTCTGTTGCAAGATGTGAATTGTGTTTTACATTTCAAAAAACTGTACTTTAAGAAGTTATTTTCTTCAGATAATTTTTGTTGCCTTTTCCAGAGCTTTCATCTCATCTGGATATGTTTTACTTTTAATGTCCTCATAGTTTCAGGTCTGCTTTTTCTGTATCCATGAAAGTTACTTATGATCAGAGTTCTGTTTTTGCTCATTTGCTTTTAGGGCAAAGAGGATATTATCCCAAGCTTCTTCTATAGGGGACAATGACTTTTCATTGTCCTGAGGCTACTGCTGCTGGTTTCCTGCCTGTGTTGAATTAGCATGGCCAAGTTCTGTGTTATGTTCAGGTTCAAGGGATCTATATTTGCTATATGTAGTTGTGTTGTAAATCTTCCACTGATACACTGGCTTCTGAATCACCACAGATTAGCAAATGTTGCTGTATTTTGTCTAAGAGCCTCCCACAAGATTTTCCCAGCTCAAAGCCTTTCTGCCCCAGGTCTCCCTGTACTGCACTATCCTGCATTGGGCTTGAGCTGACCTGCCAACACCACTAGTGACTCTATCATTTGGGGTTATAGTCTTTACCCTTTCACTTTATACTTTCTCTGCTGATCTACTGGCTTGCTGCAAGAGTAAAATAGCTCACACTGTGCTAAAGTTCTCCCCGCAAATTTTCCATTGGCTGAGACCATACCCCACCCCCTCCAGTCTACTCAGCATGAACTGTTTTCTGTGCTTTCACTTCCCACATGCCTGATGCTGTGCCTAGTCTAACCATCCCTGCCTGTGAATTTTGGGTGAATTTTGATAATATGTTCTATTAGTAATGTGTTATACTCCCAATATTCATGGGTTTTAACAGTCAAGTACTAATTCCAAGGATTTCAAAAAAGAAGTAGGCTAAGGGTAAGGAAGAGCTAAAATATCCATGTGTGTCTTCTCTGCCATCTTGGCTCTGCCCCCCATAAATTCTGTTTTTTAAGGAGTTAGTTTCTTTTTCCATTTCACAAATTTGTTTTTTAAGAAGTTATTTTCACAAAGTCTGTTTTTCTGGGAGTTGCTTTCTTTTTCCAGTTTATCAAATCTATCTTTTAATGAGTTATGTGCTCTTTCCATTTCACTATGTCTGTTTTGTGTCGCCTTTTCCAAACTCTCTTGAAAGGCTTTCATTTCCTTTCCCCATTTTTTCCTTGGTCTCTTTTAAGATCCTTTTTAAGTTCTTCTAGGAGAGCCTTGTGTGATGGGGACCAGGTTATTTCATCTTTTGGAGCTTCATCTGGAGACAACCTGCCTTTAGTTTCCTCAGGGTTTGAAATCTGTTCTTTTCTTTTGCCATAAAAGCTGTCAATTGTTAGAGTCCTCTTTACTTTTATACTCATTTATTTAAGTTAAATAAAATTCTACCTTTAAGATGGGAGATGTTTCCCAAGCAACCACAGCTACACTGAGTCAGTGCTGATTCACTCCTGGTGCTGGCTCTGCCATGTTGAGTTGTCAGCAATGCTCTGGGGCTATGTGCTGTCTGCTCTGGTATTTGTGGTCCGATTCTGCTCAGCCACCCTGAGATTGCACTGCTCCTGGACTCTGAACTGTCTTTGCTGACATTTGTGGTCAGCTGCCCCGGCTTTGTTGTCTCTCTCCCACTTACACTTGAAATAAACCTTCTCTGGTATGTTTTCTCCCACAAACTCTCTGCTCTGTGGAGGTCGCACCACCACACTGAGACTGTTCTGCTCTGGGGCCCTGCTCTATCTGTGCTGGTGTTTGTGGTTATCTGTTTGTGCTTTGCTTCCTCTCTCATTTCTGATTGAAACAGATCTTCTCTGGTCTGTTTCCTCCTGCAAATTTTCTGCCCCAGGACACTGAGCTATCTGCATTGGAGTTTGTACTGGTTACCCTGGCTACCTCCCTCCTGTTTCCAATTGAAATGGAACTTTTTTGGCAATCTTTGAAATTATCTTCTGCTGATAATTTATTGTACTTCCAATATTTCTGGCTTCTACCTGTCCAGAGCTAATTTAGAGGCTGGATTTTATAATTATTATGAGGGCTGTAAAGAAGGTCAGAGAGAAATGTGTGTTGTCTCTGTTATCTTGGCTCCACCCCCGGAAGTCCTATTCAATACAACATTAAAAGATGATTCAACATAAAACCATAAATTTACAATGCTTATTTTTCCATGAGGTTTTTGTTGTTGTTGTTGTTGTTGTTGTTGTTTCTGTAAGAGTGCTTCTTTACATCAGTGATTTTCTGTCTGTAGGACCAGCAAACATTCTTGTGTCTTTAATCTCACCTTTGATGTCTGAACTATGTATTCTATGACCATAAAAGTTGACTGTGATCTGGAGCTTTCTAAGTATAAGCTGTTTTAAGTGGGGGGTTATTGCCACAAAACACCCTGAGGGGTTATGGTTACATATATTCTCCACCTTTTCCACTCCCACTGCTTTTATCTGCAACCTTATCTCTCGGACTGAATTACCCCAGTCCCTAGTCTAATTTCTGATAGTTCCTAAAGACTTTTTAAGAAGATGACCTACCCCTTAGGGCACTGTTAATAGGAAATTCAAAAAAAGTCTTCACAATTTTCTTTTTTGAATTCTCTCTCATAACTGTTACTGAATGCATATTTCGTCCTTTATATTATTAGTTATTGCAAGCTTTGCCCCCATTCTTCTCTACTTACTCTCCCCCTTTCTCCTAACCTTTTCACAACTTCTCTATTTTCTTTCAAGACTCAGGAATGATATCATTTAAGGGATCCAATATACCTTGTGAAGAATCTCTCCTAAAACACTTCCTAGGCTTGGACTAAAACTAAAGATATCAAAGGGATGCAGATCAAATAAGTCATGTTCTGCAAAAGGCATTGAGGGGCAGGTGGGAAAGGAGGAAAAGGAGGTCAGAAATTACTTCTTGATATGCATATTTTCATCATTTTTTTAGGAACTATTTTTTGGTTGGCTTTCAATATTCCTTTTTATTGAATTTTCTCCTTTAGGTCATATTTTATTAGTTTTCTTCTATTCTAGAGTAGACTGTTTCTCATCCCCTCTCTTTCCCAGGATTTTCCCCCATTACCTCATAGTGAAAGTAATACTTCTTTTCTTTCCTAATTTTAATTAATTAACTAATTAATTAATTAATCATCTTTAAAGATATCTTTGTCTTCCTGATTTAGATAAGAAGCTGATTGGATAAGAAGTGCCTCTGGATGCCTTGAACAAATCAGGAACTCGTGAGTTTAATATATATTTATGAATTCACGTGCTTATTGCTTACAATAGCCACAATATTACAGCTCAACATAGCTTCTAAGAGAAACTAGTAGTAATAATATACCTCAAGATAATAGACCATTATGCCTGAAATGAGTTTTACAAGTACCTTAGAACTATGCTTAGGGTGACTCCTAACACATTCTCTAATTTCTATGTAGCAACAATTCTTTGGTGAACCATAAAGAAAGGAGACCAAAAGTCACTTCATAGCATGACCTCTGTGTATGAATCAGTGGAAATACCATTGATTAAGAAGGTCAGAGAAGAGTTTAATCATGCATGCTTGAATGGAGAGTTAAATAGGGAAATTATTGACCTGAACAAAGCAGAAGAGCTTGGCCAGATAAAGGCAAATATAATAAAAATGTCAGAGAGTCTCGGCGAAACAAGAATAATCATCAAGCAATTATGTTACTTAGGTAGTAAGAAGGCAAAACATCACTTGTCCTGTGAAAGCCTACAATTTTAAGGTTACATAATTATTGCTTGGGTATTTAAATCACCAGGTTAGGTATAGTTTATAAAACCACATATCTAGTAATGAGAGCTCCCAAACAAGGGCATTTTAGATTCAACTATTCAAAAATTTTTATTTCACTTAATGGAAAGAAAAAGAAGGCTAGTCATGCAATACAGGTAATTCTTTGTCTATAGTATAGCATTGTTTTGTCAAATAAATTTCTATTATTAATTATGAGAAGTAAACAAAAAAAAAAGTTGCTAAATTATAGAATTAGTTTTCTAGCATAGGTACCATTCTCTAAGGACTTCAAGGGAGGGAGGACAGGAATGAGGGCAATGGAAAAGGCAGCATTGCTACATTGTGATTAGAACATAAAATCAGTGAGGCCTGGGTTAATATCCTCTTTTATAACCTTGCAGAGAATGCAAGCCAAGGGCACAACCAAAGTGAAGTAGCAGAGGGAGCATTCCAAACTAATTCTCTCAACATTCCTCTCCAAACAATTCTAAAATAATGAGTCAAACAAAATTCTGGAGTGGATAGCCAGTGAAAGACTAGCGTGGGGTATTTTTTAAAGACAAGACAATTTATGTGATTGGAAGGAGAGTTCTTTGTGGCAAAGGGGTAGGAGCTGATTAGGGCCAGGACTGGTAGCAACAGTAGCTATAGGCCTTGGAAGTAGTGGCTGTGACAGGAACATCAAGCAATTTAGGAGATTATTGCCCAGAGAACAATAACGGGATTGCACAACAGGTCAGAAAGAGATGATAATGAATTCCTGTGTTGCCACTTTTTGCAACTTTGTGTACATTTTGGCAATTTCATTGCACCAGAATAGAAATGGAACAAAGAATTGGGAGTCCTTGGAAAAGAACCAAAAATCAGACTAGAGGAAGAGTGACTACATAGCCCCAGGTTATGATAACTTGAAAGTATTGCCAATTTACAGATTCCCCAAATTAATTTTTTTTTATTCATTTTTCAAAATTATCTCCTCCCTCTCTCCACTCCCTCCCCCCGATGGCAGGTAATCCCATACATTTTACATGTGTTACAATATAACCTAGATACAATATATGTGTGTAAATACCATTTTCTTGTTGCACATTAATTATTAGCTTCTGAAGGTATAAGTAACCTGGGTAGATAGACAGTAGTGCTAACAATTTACATTCCCTTCCCAGTGTTCCTTCTCTGGGTGTAGCTACCTCTGTCCATCATTGATCAACTGGAAGTGAGGGGGATCTTCTTTATGTTGAAGATTTCCACTTCCATCAGAATACATCCTCATACAGTACTGCTGTTGAAGTGTACAGTGATCTTCTGGTTCTCCTCATTTCACTCAGCAACAGTTGATTTAAGTCTCACCAAGCCTCTCTGTATTCTTCCTGCTGGTCATTTCTTACAGAGCAATAATATTCCATAACCTTCATATACCACAATTTACCCAACCATTCTCCAATTGATGGACATGCATTCAACTTCCAGTTTCTAGCTACAACAAAAAGAGCTGCCACAAACATTTTGGCACATACAGGTCTCTTTCCACTCTTTAGTATTTCTTTGGGATATAATCCCAATAACAGCAATGCTGGGTCAAAGGGTATGCACAGTTTGACAACTTTTTGGGCATAGTTCCAAATTGCTCTGTAGAATGGCTGGATTCTTTCACAACTCCACCAACAATGTATCAGTGTCCCAGTTTTCCCACATCCCCTCCAACATTCATCATTATTTGTTCCTGTCATCTTAGCCAATCTGACAGGTGTGTAGTGGTATCTCAGAGTTGTCTTAATTTGCATTTCTCTGATCAGTAGTGATTTGGAACACTCTTTCATATGAGTGGAAATAGTTTCAATTTCATCATCTGAGAACTGTCTGTTTATATCCCTTGACCATTTATCAATTGGAGAATGGTTTGGTTTCCTATAAATCAGGGTCAGTTCTCTATATATTTTGGAAATGAGACCTTTGTCAGAACCTTTACTTTTAAAAATATTTTCCCAATTTGTTACTTCCCTTCTAATCTTGTTTGCATTAGTATGGTTTGTACAGAAACTTTTCAGTTTGATGTAATCAAAATCTTCTATTTTGTGATCAATAATGACCTCTAATTCTCCTCTGGTCATAAATTCCTTCCTCCTCCACAGGTCTGATAGGTAGACTATTCTCTGTTCCTCTAATCTATTTATGATCTCATTCTTTATGCTTAAATCATGGACCCATTTTGATCTTATCTTGGTATATGGTGTTAAGTGTGGATCCATATCTAATTTGTGCCATACTAATTTCCAGTTTTCCCAACAGTTTCTTCCGAATAATGAATTTTTGTCCCTAATGTTGGTATCTTTGGGTTTGTCAAAGATTAGATTGCTATAGATGTACCCTTTTTTGTCCTTTGTATCTAATCTGTTCCACTGATCTACCATTCTATTTCTTAGCCAGTACCAAATGTTTTTGGTGACTGCTGCTATATAATATAGCTTTAGATCAGGTACACTTAGAACACCTTCCTCTCACTTTTTTTTTCATTAATTCCCTTGAAATTCTTGACCTTTTATTCTTCCATATGAATTTTGTTGTTATTTTTTCTAGGTCATTAAAATACTTTCTTGGGAGTCTGATTGGTATAGCACTAAATAAATAGAATAGTTTGGGGAGTATTGTCATCTTTATTATATTCGCTCGGCCTATCCAAGAGCACTGAATGTCTTTACAATTATTTAAATCTGACTTTATTTTTGTGGCAAGTGTTTTGTAATTTTTCTCATATAATTCCTGACTATTCTTTGGTAGATGGATTCCCAAATACTTTATACTCTCAACAATTGTTTGGAATGGAATTTCTCTTTGTATCTCTTGCTGTTGCATTTTTTTGGTGATATGTAAAAATGCCGAGGATTTATGTGGATTTATTTTGTATCCTGCCACTTTGCTAAAATTCTGAATTATTTCTAATAGCTTTTTAGCAGTCTTTGGGGTTCTCTAAGTATACCATCATGTCATCTGCAACGAGTGATAGTTTGATTTCCTCATTTCCTACTCTAATTCCTTGAATCTCTTTCTTGGCTCTTATTGCCGAGGCTAGCGTTTCTAGTACTATATTGAATAGTAATGGTGATAGTGGGCAAGCTTGTTTCACTCCTGATTTTACTGGGAAAGGTTGTAGTTTATTTCTATTGCATATTATGCTTACTGAGGGTTGTAAATATATGCTCCTGATTATTCTAAGGAATAATCCATTTATTCCTATACTCTCAAGAGTTTTTAATAGGAATGGATGTTGGATTTTGTCAAATGATTTTCTGCATATATTGAGATGATCATATGGTTTTTATTAATTTGATTATTAATATGGTCAATTATACTAATAGTTTTCCTAATATTAAACCAGCCCTGCATTCCTGGTATGAATCCTACTTGATCATAGTGTATTATCCTGGAGATGATTTTCTGAAGTCTTTTTGCTAATATTTTATTTAAGATTTTAGCATCAATATTCATTAAGGAAATTGGTCTCTAATTTTCTTTCTCAGTTTTCGATCGACCTGGTTTAGGTATCAGTACCATGTCTGTGTCATAAAAGGAGTTTGGTAGGACTCCTTCATTCCCTATTTTTTCAAATAGTTTATATAGCATGGAGCTAATTGTTCTTTAAATGTTTGGTAGAATTCACATGTAAATCCGTCTGGTCCAGGGGATTATTTCCTGGGGAGTTGATTAATAGCTTGTTCTATTTCTTTTTCTGAAATGGGACTATTTAAGCAATTTATTTCCTCCTTTGTTAATCTAGGAAGCCTATATTTTTGGAGGTAGTCATCCATTTCACTTAAGTTATCAAATTTATTGGTATAAAGTTGGGCAAAGTAACTCCTTATTATTTCTCTAATTTCCTCTTCATTGGTGGAAAGATCCCTTCCCAGAGAGCGATCGGCAGCTTCTGGAGACTACAGCTCGCTATATTTGGCGTCCACACGTGGGGCAAGGATTTTTGCTTATCCTGACAAGAGGAGCTAGAATAGGCCTTTGCAATTTGGCACCTGAATAGGAACAGACACGGTCCTGATTCCAGTGGAAAAGGCTCCCATCCAGATCTCAGTCTCTCTGACCCAGAACCGTGAGTAACGAGGAAACTTTGTTAAAGATTAAGTGAGCGTGCTAATAGATAAATAAGGAACTTAACTTGTTAAGGGCTAAACCAGCAATTTCTTATAGTGAAATGGGGCAAACACCTTCAGTTCAAGGAAAATGTTTAGAGAGCATCATCAAGGTTATGAAAAGCCAAGGATTGATTATAATTTTGGAGGAGATTACTGAACTTTTAAGAACTGTGAAGGTCATATATCCTTGTTTTTCTCTGGAAAAAGAATTGGATCCAGATGAGTGGAAATTAGTAGGAGAGCAATTAGGTGAACACTACAATTGCCTTTGTGACATTTTACCCTTTGGTTCCAGACCAAACTCAGTTTCCAAAGATACAATTCATACCTACAATTTAATCCAAATGGCTTTTAAAAATGTTATTCTAAAGGAAGAGATGAAGGAGCAAAATGGGGAGGTGTCAACTAAACTAGGTGTAAAGGATGAATCTGATAACAATGAAGTTAAGTACAATTCTGAGCAACAGCAACAGGAGCACCTCCCATCTCCTCCCTCAATTAACCCTTCAGTGGTGGAGCAAGAAGGAGGAGAGGAAGAGGCAGAAACACAAACAGAATTGCCTGTGAAGCAGCCTAAGCCTATGACAAGATTAGAAAAAGCGTTGGTTAAAGCTAAGAGAGAAGGACAGGATATAAGTGATTTTATACATGCATATCCTGTGATTGAAAATATTGACTCTGTAGGTCAAAAAAGGAGAAGATATGCACCTTTAGATTTGAATAAAATTAAAGATTTGAAAAAAGGTTGTACCTTTTATGGGGCTACATCAGCTTATGTTAAAATGTTACTAGATGGTTTGTCTTATGAAGTCCTAACTCCAAATGATTGGAAATCCATAGCAAGGACATGCCTGGAACCTGGAGAAAATTTATTATGGCTTGCGGAATTTCATGAATTATGTAAAATTCAAGTCAGATGCAATTTGGAAATAGGAGTTAACACAAAATTCACTTTTGAGCACTTAGCTGGTGAAGGTCAGTATGGAGAGAATTCGGAACAGATTAATTATACCATGACAATATATGAACAAATTGCTAAGGCTGCAATAAAAGCTTGGGGTGTCCTCCCTGGACAGAAAGATTGCGGAGAGGCTTTCACTAAAATACAGCAAGGTCCCAATGAACCTTTTTCAGATTTTGTGGGACGTTTGCAAACTGCTGTCAAAAGAACTATTGGAGAAAATTCAGCTACAGAAATAATGACCAGACATCTGGCTAAGGAAAATGCCAATGAGATTTGCAAAAGAATTATATGGGGATTAGACAAAGATGCTCCTTTAGAGGAGATCATAAGACCCTGTGCTACAGTGGGAACAAATGCTTTTTACACCCGGACAATGATGAACGTGGAAAGACAAGGGCCTTCTAGAGAAACTCGGCGATGTTTTCAATGTGGAAAAATTGGGCATCTAAGAGCTCTGTGTAGGTATGGAGATAAAGTGAGAAGACAGGGTGAAAGAAGACCTAAAACCCCATGTCCAAAATGCAACAGAGGACTCCATTGGGCATCAGAGTGTAGAATAATTCAGGGAAATAGGATGAGGGGCCCAGGTCCAGGTACCCAGGCAAAAAAGACTTGGGGCATGATGGCAGCTGATGTTAGACCCAAAGAGCCTTTAGAAGGTCAGGACTCTGATTTGATCAACCAGCAGAAAAGCAATCACATGGCAGAAAAGGATTACCTGATAAGTGAACCAAAAGGCAATCAGATTGCAAAAATGGATTACACTTGGGGAGAATACAGGACTTTTAAACCAACAGGGCTGTGTCCAGTGCAAACAACTCCAATGTAATTGTCAGATGATGAGAAGAGATTTAGAAAGTGGTAAATAGAAGGAAATTAGATAGGTTGGCTGCCTGGGGGAGAGGGTTTGCTTGTATTTCTTCAGCAGGAGAAGGAATCAGATGGGTGCCAACGAGTCATATTCGCCTTGTCCATCAGAGAGAGACAGAAAAAGAGAAAGACCTCAAAACAAAGGAGAAGATCTAAGAAACATCTTACACCGAAAGAGCATGGCTAATAAAAAGACTGTTAAAGAACTTTAAAACCAGCAGGAATCATTGGACTTCCTCACACAAGATGAGACTAATGGACAATGGACTTATGGACATTTATAAATTTTCAATTTATGATTATTTTATCATGTTATTTGTTATATACTTCTAGCATGTATTATGTTACTATGTGCTTATGCAATCTATGTAATTATGTGTAATTCCTCCCATATTGATGGATTTATGTTTCAAGGTCATGACTGTCCTATGTTCTAAATCAAAAGAAAGGGGGAGATGTTAGGATTACTAGGTGAGAACTCAGGTTGTCTGAACAGTGACAAGGTGAGAATTCAGGTTGTCTGGACAATTACAAGGTGAGAACTCAGGTTGACTTGATAGAAGGAGCAAGCTCATTGGCTGAAGTGGTTCTTCCCAGAAGCCCTTGCATTATCCCACGCCCATTCTCTGTGAGGATAAAAGAGACAACATTGGGCCTGGAAAGCAGATTGGACTGGAGAAGGACAAGAGTCAAAGAGGAGAAGACTCTGCACTACATCTGGCTTGACGCAGCTCTCTGCAGGAAGGGAAGTCAGCTCTCTGCAGGAAGTGAGGTCACTTCTCTGGACAAGAGTTAACAGCAACTGCCTGGAGACAACGGTTAACTACAGGAAGAAGAATCTGTCTGAAAGTTTTGAGTAGACACAGCAGATCTCTTCCCAGAGAGCGATCGGCATCTTCTGGAGACGACAGCTCGCGATAAGTTTCCAATTACTTTTTGCTCTATTTATCCCTAACTTTTTACTGAATGTAGCTTTTATTGCATTGTCATCTGAGAAGAAGGCATTTATTATTTCTCCCTTCCTCCATTTAATTTTGAGATCTTTATGTCCTAATATATGGTCAATTTTTGTATAGGATCCATGAACTGCTGAGAAGAAAGTATATTCCTTTCTATTGCCATTCATTTCTCCAAAGGTCTATCATACCTAGTTTTTCTAATGTTCTATTTACTTTTTTAATTTCTTTCTTGTTTGTTTTGTGGTTTGATTTGTCTAAATCTGAGAGTGCAAGGTTGAGATCTCCCACTATAATAGTTTTACTGTCTATTTCTTCTTGCAATTCTCTTAACTTTTCCTTTAGAAAGTTAGATGCTATACCACTTGGTGCATATATGTTTAGTATCGATATGGCTTCATTATTTATGCTACCTTTCAGCAGGATATAGTTTCCTTCCTTATCTCTTTTAATTAGATCAACTTCTGCTTTTGCTTGATCTGAGATAAGGATAACTACCCCTGCTTATTTGGCTTTACCTGAAGCATAATAGATTCTGCTCCAACCTTTTACCTTTATTCTATATGTATCTCCCTGCTTTAAGTGTGTTTCCTGTAAACAACATATTGTAGGGATCTGATTTTTGATCCAGTCTGCTATCCGTCTCCGTTTGATGGGATCGTTCATCCCATTCACATTTACAGTTAAAATTACTAATTCTGTATTTCCTGCCATCATATTATCCACAGATTATGCTCTTTCCCTTGACCCCCCTGAAGCCCTTCCCCAATATTCAATTTATAGACCCCCCTTGTGACGCGCAGCCCTACCTTTTTTTTTTTGTATCCCTCCCCCCTCCCTCCACGTCCTTTCCCTTATTCTCCTTTTCCTTTTCCCTTTTCCTCTCCCCCCTTTTAATGAGGTGAGAGAGAATTCTCTTTTTCTGTTTCTCTTCAGTCTTGTGGATGTAGATCAAATTTTTTGTTTAAGTCTGGTTTTTTTTCTTAGAAAAATATGGAATTCCTCTATTTCATTGAATGACCATCTTCTTCCATGGAAAGAGATGCGAAACTTAGCTGGGTAGTTTATTCTTGGTTGCAATCCTTGATCTTTTGCCTTTCGGAATATCAGGTTCCAGGCCCTTCTATCTTTTAATGTGGAGGCAGCCAGATCTTGTGTGACCCTTATTGTGGCACCTTGGTATTTAAATTGTTTTTTTCTAGCTGCTTGCAGGATTTTTTCCTTTGTGTGGTAATTCTGCAGCTTAGCCACAATATTCTGTGGTGTTCTTTTTTTAGGGTCTATTTCAGAAGGAGTTCAATGAATTCTTTCAACATCTACTTTCCCCTCTGTTTCTATTATCTCTGGACAGTTCTCTTTGATAATTTCCCGTAAAATAGAATCTAGGCTCTTTTTTTAGTCATAGTTTTCGGGAAGTCCAATGATCCGCAGATTATCTCTCCTTGATCTATTTTCCAGGTCTATAGATTTTCCCAGTAAGTATTTGACGTTGTTCTCCAGCTTCTCACTTTTTTTTTTTTTTGTTTTGTTTTGTTTGACTGATTTTTGGGTTCTCAATGAATCATTCATTTCTATTTGTTCCATCCTAACTTTTAAGGAGTTATTTTCTTCATTCACAGTTTTTAGTTCTTTTTGTAAATGCCCAATTTCATTTTTAAATGAGTTATTTTGCTCTATTGAATTTTTTTTCCATTTCCCTAATTTTTTTTTTTTGAGAATTATTTTCGACTTCCAGCCAAGATGGCGGGGTGGAGGCAGACAGCTGCTTGAGCTCCTCGTTTTCTTTCAGAACTTACTTCATGACAAGCCTCTGACTTAATGCTTGACCCAGAAAGAAATCCACAAATAATCACCAAGAGAAGACATCCTTGAAACTCACCAGAAAAGGTCTGTGTTTGCTCGGGGGAGGGTCAATCAGACTGGGCGCAGACTGAGGGCAGGCAGCCAGAGCAAGACAGGCAGCTCACACAGCTCAGACCTAAGGGGGAGGGGTGTGATCTCTGCCGTTTCTGTGAAAGGGCTTTTGCCCCAGTGTGGATGCTCCGTCTTGGCAACAAGCCAGGAGCGGTGGAGAGGGTGTAAACACCGGAGGTGAAGATTAAAACCCCAGAAAGCCAGCTTCTTTCAGAGCCCGGCCACCCCCAACCCCCACCTGGACTGACTCTGTGCATTATCAGAGCCTCAGAGTGCAGACTCAGTACAATCATAGCTGTTCTGTTAGTGGCTCTCTGCTGCCCTACCCCCAGTCTGTAGAGGAAGCCCATTAATACCATCCAGCCCCATCCCCCGAAAAACAGGCCAATTGTTTCTCTTGTCAGTTTGTTTTCTTTGATTCCTACTCTGACAAAATGAACAAAAAATTCAAAAGGGCTCTAACCATTGACAGCTTCTGTGTGGAGAGGGAGCAGACTTCAAATGCTGAGGAGACTAGGAACAGACTGTCCCCAGATGTATCCCCTGGGAGGGATATTAGCTGCTCCTCAATACAAAAGAACCTCATAGAGGAAATCAAAAAGGCTCTCACAAGAGAGCTGGAAGAGAAATGGGAAAAGGAAAGGGAAGCTTGGCAAGAGAGCCTGGAGAAGTCATCCCATGCATTCAAAGACAGAGTGGATAAAGAAATTAAATCATTGAGAAACAAGATTAGTGAGCTGGAAAAGGTAAACAACTCCAAGGAAAACAGGATTAGTGAGCTAGAAAAGGTAAACAACTCAAAGGAAAACAGGATTAGTGAGCTGGAAAAAGAAATCAGCTCTCTAAAAAATAAAATGGATAAAATGGAAAAAAATTCCATAGAAGATAAAAACTCAATTGGACAATTACAAAGAGATATAAAAAAAGTGAGTGAAGAAAATACATCATTGAAAATTAGACTGGAACAAGTAGAAATGAATGACTTAAGGAGAAACCAAGAGGTAGTCAAGCAAAACCAGAGAAATGAAACAATTGAAAAGAATGTCAAGTACCTTACCAGAAAGACAACAGACCTGGAAAACAGATCCAGGAGAGACAATTTGAGAATAATCGGACTCCCTGAAAAATGGGAGGAAAAAAAGAGCTTGGACACCATTTTCGAGGAAATTATCAAAGAGAATTGCCCAGATTCTGAAAACAGAGGGTAAAATAGAAATTGAAAAAATTCATCGATCACCTACTGAAAGGGACCCTAAAATCAAAACGCCAAGAAATATAGTGGCCAAGTTCAAAAACCATCAGACAAAGGAAAGGATATTGGAAGCTGCTAGAAAAAAGCAATTCAGATATGGAGGATCCACAATAAGGATAACCCAGGATCTAGCAGCGTCCACATTAAAAGAATGCAGGGCCTGGAACATGATATTCCGAAAGGCTAAGGATCTTGGTATGCAGCCAAGAATAACTTACCCAGCAAGAATGAGCATTGTTTTCCAGGGAAGAAGATAGACATTTAACAAAATAAATGAAATCCATCTATTTTTGATGAAAAAACCAGACCTACATAAAAGGTTTGATATTCAAATACAGAACTCAAGAGATTTCTAAAAAGGTAAAAAGAAATCTTGAGAACTATACTTCTGTCAAAAAAATATGTAAAGAACATATGTACAATTTGTCTTAGAAACTAGAGGTGGAAAGGAGATTATATCATAAAAAAGTGTAAAGTGGTGGTACTACATCTCATGAATAGGCAAAGGTAACCTATTATATCTGAGAGAAAGAAAGGAGGGACGTGAACATAGCGTGTATCAATAGGCATATTCAATTTATGGTGAAACTTCTTCCACTTCATTGAAAAGTGAAAGGGAAGGAGTAAGCTTAGGGGAAGGGAATACAGTAATTTCGAGGAAAAGGGGTAAAATAAGGGGAGGATCTTTAAGGTGGGGGAGGGATCCTAAAAAGGGAGGGCTGTGAAAAGCAAGTGGTGTTCACCAGTTTAATACTGGATAGGAGGGTAAAAGGGAAGGAAAGGGGAAAAGCATAAGCAGGGGTTAATAGGATGGCAAGCAATATAGAATTCATCCTTCTAACCATAAATGTGAATGAGGCAAACTGCCTCATAAAGAGGAAGCAGTTAGCAGACTGGATTAAAAGTCAGAATCCTACTATATGTTGTTTACAGGAAACACACCTGAAACAGGGTGAGACATTCAAACTAAAAGTAAAAGGGTGGAGCAGAATCTATTATGCTTCAGGCAAAACCAAAAAAGCAGGAGTAGCCATCCTCATCTCAGATCAAGCAAAAACAAAAATTGATCTAATTAAAAGACATAAGGAAGGGCATTATATCCTGCTAAAGGGGAGCATCAATAATGAAGCATTATCAATATTAAACATATATGCACCAAGTGGTGCAGCATCTAAATTCTTAAAAGAGACATTAAGAGAGCTGCAAGAGGAAATAGATAGCAAAACTATAATAGTGGGAGATCTCAACCTTGCATTCTCAGAATTAGATAAATCAAATGACAAAATAAATGAGAAAGAAGTCAAAGAGGTAGAAAAGTTTGATATGATAGATCTTTGGCGAAAGCTAAATGGAGACAGAAAGGAATATACTTTCTTCTCAGCAGTTCATGGAACCTATACAAAAATTGATCATATACTAAGACATAAAAACCTCAAAATCAAATGCATCAAGGCAGAAATAGTAAATGCATCCTTTTCAGACCATAATGCAATCAAAATAACATTTAATAAAAAGCCAGGGGAAAATAGACCAAAAAAAATTGGAAACTAAATAATCTTATACTAAAGAATGATTGGGTAAAACAGCAAATCATAGACATAATTAATAACTTCACCCAAGAAAATGACAATAATGAGACATCATACGAAAATGTGTGGGATACAGCCAAAGCAGTAATAAGGGGAAGTTTTATATCCCTACAGGCCTACTTGCATAAAATAGAGAAAGAGAGGGCCAACAAATTGGGCTTACAACTAAAATTGCTAGAAAAGGAATAAATTAAAAACCCCCAGACAAACACAAAACTTGAAATTCAAAAAATAAAAGGTGGAGATTAATAAAACTGAAAGTAAAAAAACTATTGAATTAATTAATAAAACTAAGAGTTGGTTTTATGAAAAAACCAACAAAATAGACAAACCCTTAGTAAACCTGATTAAAAAAAGGAAAGAGAAAAAGCAAATTGATAGTCTTGAAAATGAAAAGGGTGAACTCACCACTAATGAAAAGGAAATTAGAACAATAGTTAGGAGCTACTTTGCTCAACTTTATGCTGATAAATTCGATAACTTAAATGAAATGGAAGAATACCTTCAAAAATATAGCTTGCCCAGATTAACAGAGGAAGAAGTAAGTAGTCTAAATAGTCCCATCTCAGAAAAAGAAATAGACCAAGCTATTAACCAACTTCCTAAGAAAAAGTCCCCAGGACCAGATGGATTTACAGGTGAATTCTACCAAACATTTAAAGAACAACTAACTCCAATGCTATGTAAACTATTTGAAAAAATAGGGATTGAAGGAGTCCTACCAAATTTCTTCTATGACACAGACATGGTACTGATACCTAAACCAGGTAGATCGAAAACTGAGAAAGAAAACTATAGACCAATTTCCTTAATGAATATTGATGCTAAAATCTTAAATAAGATATTAGCAAATAGACTTCTGAAAATCATCCCCAGGATAATACACTATGACCAAGTGGGATTTATACCAGGAATGCAGGGCTGGTTTAATATTAGGAAAACTATTAGTATAATTGACCATATTAATAGTCAAATTAATAAAAAACATATGATCATCTCAATAGATGCAGAAAAAGCATTTGATAAAATCCAACATCCATTCCTACTAAAAACGCTTGAGAGTATAGGAATAAATGGACTATTCCTTAAAATAATAAGGAGCATATATTTAAAACCTTCAGTAAACATCATATGTAATAGTGATAAACTAGAACCTTTCCCTGTAAGATCAGGAGTGAAACAAGGTTGCCCACTATCACCATTACTATTCGATATAGTACTAGAAACTCTAGCCTCAGCAATAAGAGCCAAGAAAGAGATTCAAGGAATTAGAGTAGGAAATGAAGAAATCAAATTGTCACTTTTTGCAGATGACATGATGGTATACTTGGAGAACCCCAAAGACTCTACTAAAAAGCTATTAGAAATAATTCAGAATTTTAGCAAAGTCGTAGGATACAAAATAAATCCACATAAATCCTCAGGATTTTTAAACATTACCAAAACAATCCAACAGCAAGAGATACAAAGAGAAATTCCATTCAAAATAACAGTCGATAGTATAAAATATTTGGGAATATATCTACCAAAGGAGAGTCAGGAATTATATGAGCAAAATTACAAAACACTTGCCAGAAAATAAAGTCAGATTTAAATAATTGGAAAGATATTCAGTGTTCTTGGATAGACCGAGCGAATATAATAAAGATGACAATACTCCCCAAACTAATCTATTTATTTAGTGCTATACCAATCAGACTCCCAAGAAACTATTTAATGACCTAGAAAAAAATAACAACAAAATTCATATGGAAGAATAAAAGGTCGAGAATTGCAAGGGGACTAATGAAAAAAAAGTCAGAGGAAGGTGGTCTAAGTGTACCTGATCTAAAGCCGTATTATATAGCAGCAGTCACCAAAACCATTTGGTATTGGCTAAGAAATAGACTAGTTGATCAGTGGCATAGGTTAGGTTCACAGGGCAAGATAGTGAATAAAAATAGCAATCTAATCTTTGACAAACCCAAAGATCCCAAATTTTGGGATAAGAATTCATTATTTGACAAAAACTGCTGGGAAAACTGGAAATTAGTATGGCAGAAACTAGGCATGGACCCACATTTAACACCACATACTAAGATTAGATCAAAATGGGTCCAAGATTTAGGCATAAAGAACGAAATCATAAATAAATTAGAGGAACATGGGATGGTTTACCTCTCAGACTTGTGGAGGAGGAAGGAGTTTGTGTCCAAGGGAGAACTAGAGACCATTATTGATCACAAAATAGAACATTTTGATTACACCAAATTAAAAAGTTTCTGCACAAACAAAACTAATGTAAACAAGATTAGAAGGGAAGTAACAAATTGGGAAAACATTTTAACAGTTAAAGGTTCTGATAAAGGCCTCATCTCCAAAATATACAGAGAATTGACTTTAATTTATAAGAAATCAAGCCATTCTCCAATTGATAAATGGTCAAAGGATATGAACAGACAATTTTCAGATGATGAAATTAAAACTATTTCCACTCATATGAAAGAGTGTTCCAAATCACTATTGATCAGAGAAATGCAAATTAAGACAACTCTGAGGTATCATTACACACCTGTCAGATTGGCTAAGATGACAGGAACAAATAACAATGAATGTTGGAGGGGCTGTGGGAAAACTGGGACACTGATGCATTGTTCGTGGAGTTGTGAAAGAATCCAACCATTCTGGAGAGCAATCTGGAACTATGCCCCAAAAGTTATCAAAATGTGCATACCCTTTGACCCAGCCATACTACTACTGGGCTTATACCCCAAGGAACTACTAAAGAAGGGAAAGGGACTTGTATGTGCCAAAATGTTTGTGGCAGCCCTTTTCATAGTGGCTCGAAGCTGGAAGATGAATGGATGTCCATCAATTGGAGAATGGTTGGGTAAACTATGGTATATGAATGTTATGGAATATTATTGCTCTGTAAGAAATGACCAGCAGGAGGAATACAGAGAGGCTTGGAGAGACTTACATCAAATGATGCTGAGTGAAACGAGCAGAACCAGAAGATCATTATACACTTCAACAATGATACTGTACGAGGATGTATGCTGATGGAAGTGGATTTCTTCAACATAGAGAATAGCTAATCCAATTCCAATTGATTAATGATGGACAGAACCAGCTACATCCAGAAAAGGAACACTGGGAAATGAATGTAAACTGTTATTTTTACCTTCTGAATCCAATTCTTCCTGTGCAACAAAAAATTGGTTCTACACACATATATTGTATCTAGAATATACTGTAATATATTTAACATATATAAGACTGCTTGCCATCTGGGGGAGGGGGTTGGGGGAGGAAGGGAAAAAATCTGAATAGAAGTAAGTGCAAGGGATAATGTTGTAAAAAAATTACCCATGCATATGTACTGTCAAAAAATATTATAATTATAAAATAAAATTAAAATTAAAAAAAAAAAAAAAGAATTATTTTCTTTTTCCAATTCAGAAATCCTTTTTTCTTGGGACTTTTTTTTATCTTCTCCAATTCAGAAATCCTATTTTCTTGAGACTTTTTCATCTTCTCCAATTCAGAAATCCTACTTTCGTGTGATTTTTTTACCTTTTCCAATTCACTAATTTTGTTTCCCTACATCTCCTGTGAATTCTTTATTTTTACCAACTCCAATTACAGAACGTTGTTATTCTCTATCATAGCTTTCCTTTCCTTTCCCCATTTTTCTTCAAACTCTCTTAGCTTTTTAATAGTCTCTTCAAGGAGAGAGTTATGTGATGGGGGGCAGAAATCGTTCCCCTTTAGGTTGTTATCTGCTGACTCTCTGCTGTTAATTTCCTCGGGGTTGGATACCCGCTCTTTCTCTGTGTAGAAGGAATCTCTGGTTTTTTTGGGCTTCTTGCTCATACTTAACAAATCTTTTGGGGTCTGTCCCTGGGGTAGGAAATTATTTATTTATTTCTTTACCAGCTTCCTCCCAGACTGGATGGATGCAGTGGCCCCTGTGCCTGAGCTAAGAGAGAGCTCTGGGAAAGAGTTCCCCACCCCCTCCCTGGAAGTGCCTCAGAGGTTACCAGCACTTCTGTGCCCCGAGGGCGCTGTGTTTTAGCGGCTTCCCTGAGGTTGAGACTGAACAGTAAAGGCGACTCAAAGCCTAGCCTATGCATCCCGGTGGGGCGTGGATGTCTGCAGCAGGTGACGTGAAAAGCCCCTGCACTCAAACTGGAAGTGTCTGTCAGAAACCGAGTTCCCTAGTTCAACGGTTCTGCTTCTCTGGGACTTCCGTTCCACAGCCTCCAGCCAGCCGAGCCAGGCACTATTTACCGTCCCGCCCACTCTTCAATCTCTTAACTACCCAGAGGTAAAAGCCTGGATTGCCTATGTGGGCCACACCCCCAGTGCCGAGATCTGCTGAGTCACCCCTGGGATCCAGGAAGATCCAATCTGATTTTAAATTTTAAAGTGGCTTATATTTATCTCCTGAACTGCTGTTTTATAAGCAGAAAAGAGCTAACAGCCTGTGCCAGATTCCTTTATCTCAGTGGATTCTCTGATCCTAGAGCCCTCCCCAGCGCAACCGGCGCAGTGTGCCACTACCCCACCGTCTGCGCTGGCCTCTCCTCCTCCTCCCCTGGGAGCTGACCTTTCCTGCTGAAACTCCAGATTCTCTTCAGCTGGTAAGTAGTGCTTCCAGTCCTTGTGGATTCTATCAGTCCAATGCTATTTCTGAGGCTGATTAAATCTAGTTGGTTGTGAGGGAAGAAAGGGGCTTACACAGTGGTGTGTATCTTCTTCTCCTCCCCAAATTAATTGTAAAAAGAACAGCATGAAAATGCTTGGAGTTAAATATAATGAACACCCCTCTCTGTATAAGTAAATACAACCAACTCTTAACAGAAAGTTCAAATATCAAAAAAGGTATAAAATTAGCAAATAACAACAACAACAAAAAACCTGTCCATTAAAATCTACTTTGTTGAAAGGGAAGATCAAGATACAAACTTTTTAAAAAAGGACAATATTATCAAAAATTTTCAAGAAATAAAGCCTCAAAGAATCATGCAGATCAGACATAAACCCACTTCCATCAGAATACATCCTCATACAGTATTGCTGTTGAAGTGTACAGTGATCTTCTGGTTCTCCTCATTTCACTCAGCAACAGTTGATTTAAGTCTCACCAAGCCTCTCTGTATTCTTCCTGCTGGTCATTTCTTACAGAGCAATAATATTCCATAACCTTCATATACCACAATTTACCCAACCATTCTCCAATTGATGGACATGCATTCAACTTCCAGTTTCTAGCTACAACAAAAAGAGCTGCCACAAACATTTTGGCACATACAGGTCTCTTTCCACTCTTTAGTATTTCTTTGGGATATAATCCCAATAACAGCAATGCTGGGTCAAAGGGTATGCACAGTTTGACAACTTTTTGGGCATAGTTCCAAATTGCTCTGTAGAATGGCTGGATTCTTTCACAACTCCACCAACAATGTATCAGTGTCCCAGTTTTCCCACATCCCCTCCAACATTCATCATTATTTGTTCCTGTCATCTTAGCCAATCTGACAGGTGTGTAGTGGTATCTCAGAGTTGTCTTAATTTGCATTTCTCTGATCAGTAGTGATTTGGAACACTCTTTCATATGAGTGGAAATAGTTTCAATTTCATCATCTGAGAACTGTCTGTTTATATCCCTTGACCATTTATCAATTGGAGAATGGTTTGGTTTCCTATAAATCAGGGTCAGTTCTCTATATATTTTGGAAATGAGACCTTTGTCAGAACCTTTACTTTTAAAAATATTTTCCCAATTTGTTACTTCCCTTCTAATCTTGTTTGCATTAGTATGGTTTGTACAGAAACTTTTCAGTTTGATGTAATCAAAATCTTCTATTTTGTGATCAATAATGACCTCTAATTCTCCTCTGGTCATAAATTCCTTCCTCCTCCACAGGTCTGATAGGTAGACTATTCTCTGTTCCTCTAATCTATTTATGATCTCATTCTTTATGCTTAAATCATGGACCCATTTTGATCTTATCTTGGTATATGGTGTTAAGTGTGGATCCATATCTAATTTGTGCCATACTAATTTCCAGTTTTCCCAACAGTTTCTTCCGAATAATGAATTTTTGTCCCTAATGTTGGTATCTTTGGGTTTGTCAAAGATTAGATTGCTATAGATGTACCCTTTTTTGTCCTTTGTATCTAATCTGTTCCACTGATCTACCATTCTATTTCTTAGCCAGTACCAAATGTTTTTGGTGACTGCTGCTATATAATATAGCTTTAGATCAGGTACACTTAGAACACCTTCCTCTCACTTTTTTTTTCATTAATTCCCTTGAAATTCTTGACCTTTTATTCTTCCATATGAATTTTGTTGTTATTTTTTCTAGGTCATTAAAATACTTTCTTGGGAGTCTGATTGGTATAGCACTAAATAAATAGAATAGTTTGGGGAGTATTGTCATCTTTATTATATTCGCTCGGCCTATCCAAGAGCACTGAATGTCTTTACAATTATTTAAATCTGACTTTATTTTTGTGGCAAGTGTTTTGTAATTTTTCTCATATAATTCCTGACTATTCTTTATTTTATTGTTTCTTGATATCTTATAGAGTCATTAGCTTCTACTTAACTAATAACAATTGGAATTAAGTGACTTGCCCAGGGTCACAAGTAGTATTAAGTGTCAGATAATAGATCTGAACTCAGATTTTCTTGATGTCAGAACCAGTAATCCATTGGCCACTGTGCCATCTAATTGCCTTTAAAAATTATTTTCTTTACTTAGAATTTTATACTTCTTTTGTCCATTTGCTTTATTCTGCTCTTTAATTATTTTAGCCTCTAGTTGGCTCAGGTAATTAACTCCCTAACACATTTAAGAAGGCACAAGTCGATTCTGTGATCTATCTCAGTGGAAGTCCTGTCACATGAAGTACTTCTTGTATTAACATTGTGTAAGTATAATAATAATGATAGCATTTATATCATGCTCAGACTTAACAAAGTACTTTGCAAAAAATTACTTTATTTCATCTTTATAACAAACCTTGGGAATAGGGGCTATAATTATTCTCCCATCTTACAGATAGAAAACCTGAAATAAAAATTAAGTGTTTTGTCAAGAATTACATAGCTGGAGTATGTCATAGGCTGGATTTGAACTTTATTCTTCCTGAACCCAGGCAAGAACATTATGTACTATATCATCTTATGAGAGAAGTGGAACTTGTGGGAAAAGCCTAACAGTGTTACTTCATTTAGATGGAAAATAAAATGCTGTGGGGGCAGCTAGGTGGCGCAGTGGATAGAGCACCAGCCCTGAATTCAGAAGGATGCGAGTTCAAATCTGATCTCAGAAACTTAACACTTCCTAGCTGTGTGACCCTGGGCAAGTCACTTAAGGAAAAAAAAATAAAATATAAAAATAAAGTTCTGTGGTAGTTGTAGCTATAGTAGTTGGTGATCTTTACTTGATTCTCTTCTTATAAGTGCCTACATATGTCTTCTTTAATAATATGATCTATGCTTTTGATTTAGAAGTGTGTAACTGCAAGCTAATATTGGCATCCCAAATCAAATTCTAAATTTTCAGTGGTAAAATTTACACCTGAAAAAAAAAAGCAAATACCACAAATAAGGGTTTAATTTATTATATTATTGATTGTCCAGGTAAGTGTTAAAAGATGTTAATAATGCAGAATAAAATTTTTAAATGTTATGCACTTTTTTTTTGGTGCAGGGAGCTGCACCAAAATTGTTAAACAATTACTAGCATATCCTTATTGTAGCCTCTTTATTCATTCTCATTGCTATCAGTGAGCCTCCACTTTATTTATGTTCTGCATTCTTCTATTAATAGAAATCACAGTGGTCAAATTCTCTTTGAACAAATAAATAAAGGTTCATGTGGATTTCAGGAGAGAAGAGAACTTAGAGAATAGCAGTCTTTATGAAAACCATTGACTCTTCACTATTGAGTGTTGCAGTGCTCCTGTCCAACAGCCAGGCACGTGGCTGCCGTTAGCTGGATTGAAGCAAATGATTAGTGCCCAATTCCATGAAAAATTAATATAATTGAGGGTGGGGTTGTACTCCATTTTCTAAGCAACTCAAACTAATTATTACCAACAGATCCATTTGGCAAATGGGAGATTTCTTTCTTTCTTTCTTTCTTTTTTTTTTTTTTTTCTTTCCTGAAAGTTGACAGTCTCTTGTTTTTCTCCCACCCTTGAATACTAATGAGGTGTTCCAAGCTAGCTACTCCTTACACCTTATTTCTCCTTTTATAAGCTTTGATTTGCTAGTAAATTATATATAGATAAAAAACAGGAATAGAGAGAAGTCAACCCATAAAAGCACACATTCTTTTGCCTGTTCCCTGTTGTTAGCAATCCAGAAATGTCCACATGTTCACAGCATGCATTGTTTGGCAGCTACCCTCATCTTTTCTTCTCTTACCACTGTGCTTACAATGCTGGCAGGGTCAGGAAAGCTGAATGCATTTTTCCATAATCACTTGACAATGTTTTCATAAAACCCCTGACTTTTACAAACAAGAGAAGTACCACAAGGGAATTGTCCAGACAACTGAAGGATTGATGCTCACCCAGTCTGAAGAGGTCATAGAAAGAAAAAGTTGGAAGGATGAAAGAGTAGAATAATGCATATGTACATGAACAAATTTTGGCTAATTCTTGCAACTTGGCTTTACATAAGTCACACTGGTTTTCTGTTTTGTTTTTTTTTTCCTCCTACTAAATGATTAAGGTAACATTAACAAATCTCAAGAAATCATAAATTCAGAGAATTGATTCATGTAAAGAAAAATGTCCAAGGCTTGGTGAAGGGTAGTAGACTTTTGTTTTTGCTAACATCATGAGGATGGCTATAATAGTAGGAGTCTTTTTTGTAGTCTCATTTTCCCCATTTCTTAATGAGAAGTAAAAAAAATAAATAAAACTCATTTAATGCTTAAATTTAACAAAGAAAATTCTACAACCCTTTATGGTAAAAAAAATGCATTTATTAAACATCAATTGTTGTCAAGCACTGTGTTAAGTGCTAGGTAATAAAAAGACAAAAATGAAATAATCAATTCCTGCCTTCAAATAGCTTACAGTTCATTAGAAAATATCTTTTTCTGTACCTCTAATCTATCACCTTTTTGCCAAGAGGAAGAAGACAATGCTTAGGCCCCTCATTCTGTTTCTGTATTCCAACATTAATCATATTAGTCTTGGGAAACTACTTTAGATTATTTTCATAAAGTGAATAAGAGACTATTGAGAATGACACAGGTGTCTGATTACATATGGCTCCTGCTTTACAAAGGTAATGTTAATAAGATCTTGGTAGACCTTTGGAAATTCAAAATCCATAATAGGGTTTTTCAGGGAAAGAAATAAGTAGATATGTCCACAATGTGCAGCACACTGAAATGATCCCCACTTATTTAGAAATAACTCTATCATGACCCATTTCTAAATGTTGGAAATACAGGTGAATCCATGACTGGGAATACAAATGTTTGTTCCCACCTCTTGAACTGTAAGTCCTCAAAAATATGAAAAGACTCCACCTTCTGCACTGAAGGATTCAGTTTGAATTAATGATGCTGGTTATTCTCACTGAGGAAGCATCTGTGGGGCTAACAAAAGAATGTCAGGGGATAATGTTGGATTGACATGAAACAATGTTTGCTTTAAAGTGAAATGTTTTGTGTACATAGTAAGAGCAAAGTTATGGTTTGATCAGTGGTGAATGACTTTGCTATTCTCAAAGTGAAGGACTTATGGTGAAAAATATTATCTATATCCAGAGAAAGAACTATTTGTGTCTCAATACAGACTGAAGACTTTTTTTTGAGGGATTTTTTTTTGTGAGAAATGACAGTGAGATCTATGTTTTCTTTTGCAATATGCTTTTTGGGGAAATATTTTGCAAAATTTCATATGGGATGTGGGGAGAAAGGGAGAGAATCTAGAATTTAAAATGTTAAAAGAAAGTGTAAAAATGTTTTACATGTAGTTGGGGAAAATAAAATAAATTATTGAAAATAAAATGCTTTCCTAGTGTTATAACATTCTGTATGGTCTGAACGTCTCTTTATAAAAGTGTCCCTAAAGACTATAAAAAGACTCTTTTAAGTATGGGATTCAAAGGATATGGCCCTCTTCCTCTTGTAAGATTTGCACTGAGAATATCTATCACAATCATGGTTAAACAATTTGAGGGGAAAATACATGAGACCTACTTCTATGCAGTTGGACATTCTCCTCCTGTTCTTTTACTAGGAATTTTTTAAAGAAAAGAAAAAGAAGAAAATAGCAAAAGAAAAGAATTCCTATCATACAAACAGGAATTCAAATGAAGCTGGACATTGTCCATATATACCAGAAACAGAAGTATAATCCCAGGATTGATCTGTTAACTGAACCAAGCCCTGTATTACAGTAGGTCTCTTTTACTATAGTAAATCAGGAAATAAGAGATTTTTATGGGATTCTTTAATTTTGATTTAAATTTGATTTGATAGTTTATTTGCCATATAGGATAGCTCATAACCTACCATCAAGACTAATGGAAAATGTAAGATGCTTGATAATCTTAATCAACTCTGCAGGTAAAACCAATAAAATGATCTCCAATGGAATGTGTAACAAAGAAGTTTCAAGGAACCTATTTTCTTTGTTTTTAATAGTAACTTTTTACTTTCAAAATATGCAAAATATATGCAAAAATATTATTTTCAACATTGATCCTTACAAAACCTTGTGTTCCAAATTTTTCTCTCTCCTTTCGCTCTGTACCTTCCCATAAACAGCAAGTAATTCAATATATGCTAAACATATCCAATTCTTCTATACATATTTCCACATTTATCATGCTCCACAAGAAAAAAAAAATCAGATAAAAAAGAAAAAATATCGAGAAGGAAAAAAGTAAGCAACCAATAGCAAAAAAGGTGAAATCACAATGTTGTAATCTACATTCTGTCCCCACAGTCTTCTCTCTGGATGTAGATGGCTCTCTCGGGAGAGTAGTCTATTGGAACTGGCCTGAATCACCTTGTTGTTGAAAAGAGCCAAGTTTATCAGAACTGATCATTGCATAATCTTCTTGTTGATGTTTACAATGTATTCCTGGTTGTACTCACCTCACTTAGCATTAGCTCATATAAGTCTCTTTGGGCCTTTCTGAAATCATCCTGCTGATCACTTCTTATAGAACAGTAATATTTCATAACATTCATATACTATTAATTATTCAGCCATTTTCTAACTGATAGGCATTCCCTCAGTTTCCAGTTACTTGCTGCTACAGAAAGGGTTGCCACAAATATTTTTGTACATGTGAATCCTTTTCCCTTTTTTATGATCTCTTTACAAACCCAGTAGAGACACTGCTGTATCAAAGATTATAGCCTTTTGGACATAGTAATGGTTGGATCATTTCACAACTCCACCAACAATGTATTAGTGTACCACTTTTCCCATATCCCCTCCAACACTTATTATTATCTTTCCTATCATCTTAACCAATCTGAGACAACTTCATAGTTATCTTAATTTACATTTCTCTAATCAATAGTGATTCAGAACATTTTTTCATATGACCAGAAATGGTTTTAATTTTATCACCTGGAAATTGTCCTTTGACCATGATAATTGGAGAATTGCTTTATTCTTATAAATTAGAGTCAATTCTCTTTATATTTTAGAAATGAAGTCTTTATCAGAATGTAATATTTTTTTCTCACAGTTTTCTGCTTCCCTTCTGATCTTGTCTGCATTGTTGTGTTTTTTTTTAATTAAATGTAATCAACATTATCCATTTTGCATTTCATAATATTCTCTAATTCTTCTATGGCCATACATTCCTTACTTCTCCACAGATTTGAAGGGTAAGCTTTTTCTCTTAATTTTCTTATAGTATCACACTTTATGGCCAAATCATATACTCATTTTGACTTTATTTTGGTATAGGGTGTGATCAATGCCTATTTTCTGCCATACTAGTTTTCAATTTTCCCAGCAATTTTAGCCAAATGGTGAGTTCTTATCCAAAAGCTGGAGTCTAGATGACTAGACTATAATTATTGACTATTGTGTCTTGTGAACCTAACCTATTCCACCAATCAACTATTCTATTTCTTAGTTAGTACCAAGTGATTTTCATGACTCCTGATTTCTTATATGTTTTTTTTTGGTCTGTACAGCTAGGCTACCTTCACTCTCATTTTTTTCGTTAATTCCCTTGAAATTCTTGACTTTTCTTTTTCCTTCCAGATGAACTGTTATTATTTTTTTCTAGCTTTGTAATTTCCTGGTAGTTTGATTGGTATGACATTTTATAAATACGTTTAATTTAGTTAGAATTTTCATTTTTATTATATTAGCTCAGCCTACCCAAGAGCACTAGACATTCTTCCAGTTTTTTAGATCTAATTTTATTTGAGTGGGAAGCGTTTTGTAACTGTATTCATATAGTTCTCTAGAACCCTATTTTCTTGCCTTGCTTCTCCATAACAATCACACTAATAAGAGAGTTGCAATTCTTGATCCTGTCATTGATATGAGAGGACCTTGGGCATTGTCATAATTAGGTTAGTTTTTCACATTATAGTTCTTCATTTTTTTGTAGTTTCTAATTAATTTTCAGTTTTGCAGGATGGGGCTTAGAGGGCTTGATAGATTTTGATCATGACCGGATCTCCAACTTTATCCCTGATATGGAAAAATTCTGGTAGTCACCCTATATCCTGGTTCAGTTCTTGGACACTGTCAGCTATCCTGGGTTCTGAGAACTACATTGGAATGGTGTCATTTTAAGAAGTGAAGCCAAAAGGACTAGATCCTAAATTCAGTATCTGTACATATCCTGGGGGGAATTAGCAGCTTGAGTTAATAATCTTTGCTCATTAGGTGTCTATTTTCCCCTTGTATTTCTTGAGTTTGACTTGACAATGGAGATCTGTTTTCTTTCTCCTGAGCCAATTTACTAATCCTTATTGGAGTGTTAATCTCGATTTGAGAAGAAGGTATCTCAGTTCTTTCTGAAACTTGCTTAGAGCATCATTTCTGATTAAAGTTTCCAAAGCATTTTCAAGAGAATCTAGAGAAATAATTTTGCTGGACATTCTGTACCTCCTAGGTTGTAAGATTGTCCTGAGGCTGCTCCAAAACTAAGGCATGGTGCTCAATCTTTCATTAGTGATTTTGCATATAAGGTTCCAGAAGCACTTTGAAATATATGCTTAAGAATTTCATGGAATGCCCCCTTGTTTTACCCAATTCAGCACAAAGTCTGTTTCCCATTTCAATGAGCTGTTTTTTTTTTTTTTTTTTTTTTTTTTTTTTTTTTTTTTTTTTTTTTGTCAGCTTATGCTAGAGATTTTTCTTCCTGCTTCTTCAATTTCTTCTGCAGTATTTGCATGAAGAAAGCTGCAAGAGCCTAGGCCTGATCTCTAACCCTTATTGGGTCCAACTGATTGTTTCAATCTGTGGCTCCTTATTGAGGCTTTTTGGTCATCACACTTTCTCTTCCAAGGATCAAAGACTTAGGGTTTTGGTATTGATTCTTGTTAAAAGTCTGCCCTTCCACTTTCTCTACTGCACTGAAATGCATCTTTAAGTGAGTTACTTGTTCCTGAAGCCCTGAAAATTCTAAATGTCCTTGATTATGTCTGGAAAGCTGACCCTACAACTCATTTATGTCCAGTGGTTTCTGTTGCACTCTTTGAGTTCTGTTACCATGGAATCCAAGAGACTACTTTTGACTTGTAGCTTCTTCAAAGTCATCCCAGTGAAAAATTTATCAGCTAGTGAGGAACCAGAAATTAATGTGTCAGATTTAGTCTTCAGATCACAACATTTGGAGTAGTCTTTCCAATACTGTTAAAAAAGGGGTTCTTTATCATTTAGAGCCTCTATGTAGTTAGCCATATGTACTATTGCAATAAATAAGTTTGTACTTTGTTCATGCAGCTTCTGAATCTCACTGGATAGAAAACCTTTATTTCGATTTATTTAGTTATCTATTAGAAGTACCTTTATTCTCCTTTTCAGGAAGTAAGCGATGCAAACTGAGAATGTGAATTGCATGATCTCATGCAAAGATTATAGCCTTTTGAACTGTTTTCATGTCACATAATTTCTTCTGTTTCAAACCTAGACAGTAAGCTAGTTTCTGATTGTTTTAAGTCTATATGAAATTCACTTTTTTTCATACTGTTTTGTTTCAGCATTTTCACAATATTATTTCCAGTCCAACTCTACCTGAGCATTATCACATTCTAGGAATTGTTCCCGTTTCAACATTAGACACAATTTGTGTTGTACTTTAATGTCCTGTTGGAAACTGGACAGCTGTGGTATAAGGCTCACCTCCTCTTCTTGTAGTGTATGGATCTGAAAGCTTCTGGAAATAGTTTCCTTGACTATTTGTGCACTGAGCATCCCAAGCAGATTTCATTGCTGCTACATCCTCTTGAAGCTTGGCAATAACAATATTCTTCTCTTTTAAGGCAATAACCTGTCTCCATTCAGCCCTTCTCAGTTCCAGCTCGAGTATCATAATTGGCTTGGTGTTCAAAAACCTCTGACTACTGCAGAAGTTCTTCATTGAGTTATTTCATTACAGTTAGCACTGCATCTTTTTCATCTGACAAAACTATTTAGCTCCTCATGTTTCCTCTAAAATACTTTTTTTTTCTTTTTTTTTTCTGATTAGCTGTACAGCCTGTAGTTTATTCTCTGTTTTTTAACTAGACATTTTTAGCAACTGTCCGATACTTAATTTCCAAGTCTTTGTGTTTTACCTCTTTATCCAGTTCCACATTAGATGAGTCTGCTTACAGAAGGGATTCTGCTGTTTTAATAACAGCCACTTTTAGAGTCTCGGGTTCTTTGGCCAATAACATTACCTTGAGCTTGTGGGTCAAGATTATGTTACTCATATCATAATAAACCTTAAGTCAAAATTCATGGTCTTTTTTTCAGTTATGGTTCAAACTTTGATAAAAGTTCCTGTTTTTGCAAAGCAAGTTCACCTTCCAGTTCCTGGAATTTTCTTTAAAACTGTCACTTCAAATATCATATTGTTCTTGATAATGATCTATTTCACAGTTCTTGTTGCCATGTATCTGTTGTAGCTCTGTTTGTGCAGGTGATGCTGATAGAAATGCTACAGTTCCTTTCACTTCCCGGTATTCTAGGCAATAGCTTGCTTTATCCTGGGCACTTCTTAACCTGATCTCACTTATTTCTACCTTTCTGGCTTCCTCCAAGATTATGGTTTGGGCAAAGGCTCAATCTCCTAGTCCCTTTCCTCTAGAACCTGCAAATAGTAGCTGAAGTCCTTTTTGAATTGACTGAGCTTTTCTTTTTACTTCCTGGAGCTGCCACTGGACATACAATAAGATTGTTTCTTGCAATTGTGCTTAAAGGGTTTAAAGTGTTTTCCAGTCTTTTTGTTTACAAACCAACAGTCCATCAAATTCTTTCTTCTGTTTTAGTAATTTAGAGTTTTGAGCAAAATTTGAGTTCTGTGACCAATCCTTGGTTCAGACAGGCTTAGGGACCATACCCAGTTTGAATATATTGGCTGATATTTAAATCTCAAATCTAGTTGACTTCTGTACATTTCTACCTAGTCATTTGATTCCTAGCATGCCTTCTGTGTTTTAAGTTATTATTATGTAGGCATCCATCATAAAGGAATTTTCATATTTAAAAATTTTATGTCAAGAGTAGAACAACTTCCTAGACACAAATTAAATCCAGGATTTAGAAACAGACTAAACAGAAGAAGTTTGGAACAAATGCCAACTACCTACAGTTGAAGAAAGGCAGAGGGTAGAAGAAGCAATTAAAGTTCTTTATTCATTTTCTTAATATCTGGAAAAAGGAAAAAAAAAATAGTTACATCTCAGCCAGGGACTTGAAAAAATAGAGGTCACTTGGCAGAGCACAAATCCCACTAGATGGCACAATAGATAAAGTATTGGGCTTGGAGTTAAGAAATCCTGAGTTCAATTCAGTCTTCAGACACTAGCTATTTGTATATGTGGAAGCTACTTGTTTACCTCATTTCCTTTAGCTGTAAATTGGAGATAATACCACCAACCTCCAAAATCTGATATGAAGATCAAATGAGATAATTTTGGTAAATGCTTAACACAATGCCTGTCACATTATATAAGCATTTATTATAGAAGCTTAATAAGTGCTTGTTGTCTTCTTCCTTCTTCAGGAAGCTTCCTTTATATCAAAAACTTAGTCACCATTTAAATTGTATGAAATTTGCACCCATGATTTTCTGGTTTATTATTTACCCATGAAAGTTCCCCTTCATTTGCCTCTTGTTAAAACAAAATAAAAAATTTCTAAACTCCCAATGCTCACCTAGTTGCTAATTGTGGGTTATCAGAAAGACTTATACAAGAAAATGATGAATTTTGAAAGGACTATGGGAAAATAATGATAATGATTCACTATAGTGTACCTAGGAGCAGATACAAATGCTTTACAAAGAATTATACCAAAAGTTATACATAAAAAGTTATTCAATAAAGTATGTATTCTGCCCCAGTCATATACACGACAATCTATACCTCAAAAAAAAAAGACTAAAGAACAGGACATGGTACTTTATTGAAAGAAATGTTTATTGCAGATACTTTTGACCTATGAGGTAATGAATAGCTGAATACATTTGTTTTATGAATGTAATTTAATTTTATCATAGTGTAAGAAATAAAGAAATAGATGATTTTTAAAAATATATAAATTAAAAGGAACATGACAAAAAAAAATAGATGAACTAATGCAGGGTGAGGTAAGCAAATTCAAATGAACAATTTATACCATATCATCAATATTATGAAAATTATCATAATAGGACACATAAACTGATGAAGAATGAACTAAGGTAAAACAGAAGAATCATTCATATGGTAAAAATAATTAAAAAGAGAAACAGCTTTGTTTTCATTTATTTATTTGTTTGTTTTTGTTTATTTATTTTAGACATGGATTGCTTTATGAATTTGGGAGACAAAACTCAGAGCAAATCAGAAAAACTATTAGAGAGAAAAAAAAAGTGAAAAAATTATAAAATATAGCATGTGGTGATTTACATTGTCTCCTTAGATCTTTTTCTGGATGCAGATGGCATTTTTTGTCTGAAGTCTATTGGAACTGCTTTGAATCACTGAACCACTACTAAGAATGAAGTTTTTCATAGTTGATCATCACACATTCTTGCTATTATTGTGTACAATGTATTCTTGATCCTGCTTGCTTCACTAAGCATTAGTTCATGTAAATATTTTCAGATCTTTCTAAAGGCAGCTATGTTTTTTATATAACAATAATATAACATTACCTTTATATACCATAACTTGTTCAGTGATTCCCCTATTGATAGGCATATACCAATTTTCCAATTCTTTGTTGTCACAAAAACCTGCTATAAACATTTGTGCATATGTGGGTCCTTTTCCCTTCTTTATGATTCCCTTGGGATACAGACCCAGTAATGCACTCCTAGGTCAAAGGATACATACAGTTTTATAATTTTTTGGACATAGTTTCAGATTGCTCTCCAGAATGGTTGGATCACTTCATAACTCCACCAAAAATGCATTTGAGTCCCAGATTTCCCACATTCCCACCAACATTTTTCACTACCTTTTCCTGCCAATTTAGTCAATCTGAGAGGTGAGTTGTTATTCAGAGGTATTTTATTTTACATTTCTCTAAGCAATAGTGCTTTAAAACATTTTATCATATGGCTATATGTGGCTTTAATTTTGTCATCTGAAAATTGTTCATATTTTTTGACCATTCATCAATTTGACACAATTATTTATATATTTTAGAAATGAGAACTTTTATCAGAAATACTGCCTGTAAGAGATACAAAAAATAAATTCCATTCAAAATAACCCAAATTATCCCAAATTAAATTAAATTTGACAAACTTAACAACCCCAGCTTTGGGGATAAGAACTCACTATTTGACAAAAACTGCTGGGAAAATTTAAAACTAGTATGGAAGAAACTAGGTCTCTACCCTCAACTAACACCACATACAAAGATAATACCTAAATGGGTTCATTATTTACACATAAAGAGTGACAAGATTGGAAGAGAAGCAATAAATTGGGAAATTATTTTTATATTTAAAAGTTCTGATAAAGGCCTTCTTTCTCAAATGTATAGAGAGTTGACTCAAATTTATAAGAATTCAAGCTATTCTCCAGGTCAAAGATATGAACACAATTTCCAGACAAAGAAATTAAAATTATTTGTAATCATATGAGAAGGTATTGATCAGATAAATGCAAATTAAGAAAACTCTGAGATATCACTACACACCCTGGCTAAGATGACAGGAAAAGACAAGGACAAATGTTGGAGAGGATGTGGGAAAACTGGGACACTAATACATTGTTGGTGCAATTGTGGACCCTCCATCTGTATTGGTTCATGATTTACACTTAAAGAGTGATATCATAAGCAAATTAGAAGAACACAGGATAGTTTACCTCTTAGATCTGTGGAGAAGGAAGGGATTTGTGATCTAAAGAAGAACAGGAACTCATAATTGAACACCAGATAAATAATTTTGATTGTATTAAATTAAAAAGGTTTTGTACAAACAAAACTAATGCAGACAAGATTGGAAGGGAAGCCATTCTGGAGAGCAATTTGGGACTAAGCTCAAAAAGTTATCAAACTGTGCATACGCTTTGACCCAACATTGTTTCTATTGAGCCTATATGGCAAAGAGATCTATCTTAAAGGAAGGAAAGGGACACACATGAGCCAAACTGTTTGTGGCAGCCCTTTTTGTAGTGGCTAGAAACTGGATGATAGAAACTGATGGATGCCCATTAATTAGAGAATGGCTAAATGAGTTAGGATATATGAATGTTAAGGAAGTTATTATCTTTTTTTTTATAAGAAATGATCAGGAGTATGATTTTAGAGAGGCCTGGAGACTTACATGAACTGATGCTAAGTGAAATGAGCAGAACCAGGAGATCATTGTAGATGGCATCAACAAGACTATACAAGGATCATTTCTGATGGCTGTGACTCTTTCCAACAATAAGATGATTCAGGCTAGTTCTATCTTGTGGTGAAGAGATCCATCTACACCTAGAGGGAGGACTGTGAGGATTGAGTGTGGATCACAACATAACATTCTCACTCTTTTTGTTGTTTGTTTGTATTTTGTTTTCATATTCATTTACTTTCTTTTTTTGATCTGATTTTTCTTATGCAGCAAGAGTATTGTATATGTTTATACATATTCATTTAACATATTTTAGCATGTTTAACATATACTTGATTGTCTGCCATTTAGGGGAGGAGGTTGGGAGAAAAGGGAAAAATCTGAAACACAAGGCTATGCAAGGGTCAGTGTTGTCAAATTTCCCATGCATATGTTTTGAAAATAACAACCTTTATTTAAAAAAAAAATACTGGTTGTAAAGATTTTCCCCCAGCTTTGCACTTCCCTTTTAATCTTATTTTTGTTTGTTTTGTTTGTGCAAAAACTTTTTTTAATTTAATGTAATCAAAGTTATTCATTTTATTTTTTATAATGTTCTCTAGTTGTACTTTGGTCATAAATTCTTCCCTTCTCTAAAGATCTGATAGGTAAATTATCCCTTGCTCTCCTCATTTGTTTATTGTATCATCCTTTATGCCCAAATCATGTATCCATTTTGATCTTATTTTGGTGTGGCATGTGAAATGTAGGTCTGTGCCAAGTTTTTGACATTTTTTTTTGGTTTTGCCAGCAATTTTTGTCAAATAGTGGGTTTATATTCTATAAGCTTGAGTTTGAGAATTTAGCAAATACTATACTATAGCCCTTGATTTTTGTGTGTGTTTATCTAATCTATTCCAATGATCTACCACTCTATTTATTAGCCTATACTAAATGGTTTTGATGACTGCTGCTTTATAATAGAATTTTAGGTTGGTATTGCTAAGCCACCATCCTTTGTATTTTTTTTTCATTAATATCCTTGATATTCTTGATCTTTTGTTCTTCCAGATGAATTTTGTTATCTTTTCTAGTTCTATAAAATAATGTTTTGGTAGATTGATTAGTGTGGCACTGAATAAGTAAACCAATTTAGGTAGAATTGTCATTTTTATTATATTAGTTTGGTCCAGTCATGAACAATTGCTATTTTTCCAATTGTTTAGATCTGACTTTATTTGTTTGAGAAGTTGTGCCCATATAATTTTGGGGTTTATCTGGGCAGCTAGACCCCCAATTATTTTATTATATCTTTAGTAATTTTAAACGGAATTTCTCTCTATCATTTGGTGATAGGCTTTGTCAGTATAGAAATACCAATAATTTGCATGGGTTTATTTTATATCCTGCAACTTGGGTAAAGCTATGAATTGTTTCCAGGAGATTTTTGTGTGATTTTCTAGGATTTTCTAAGTAAATCATCATAGCATCTGCAAAGATAGTTTTATTTTCACTTTGCCTATTCTAATTCCTTTATTTTTTTTTTCTTTTCTTCTTGCTAAAGCCAACATTTCTAATAAAATGTAGAATAATAGTGATGATAATGGGCATCCTTGTTTCACTCCTGATATTACTGGGAATGTGTTTAATTTTTCTCCATTACTAATAATGCATGCTATAGGTTTTAGATAGGTAACTGCTTATTATTTTTTTAATTTTAAAAAATTTTATTATTATTGCTTTTTATTGACAGAACATATGCCTGGGTAATTTTTTTTGCAATATTATCTCTTGCATTCATTTCTGTTCCGACTTTTCCCTTCCTTCTCTCCACTCCCTCCCCTAGATGGCAAGCAGTCTTATACATGTTATAGTATATCCTAGATACAATATATGTGTAGAGAACCAAACAGTTTCTTGTTGCAAAGGGAGAATTGGATTCAGAAGGTAAAGGTAACTTGGGAAGAAAAACAAAAATGCAAACAGTTTACACTCATTTCCCATCATTCCTTTTCTGGGTGTAGCTGATTCTGTCCATCATTGATCAATTGGAACTGAATTAGATCTTCTCTTTGTCAAAGTTATCCATTTCGATTAGAATACATCCTCTTACAGTATCATTGTTGAAATATATAATGATTTCCTGGTTCTGCTCATTTCACTCAGCATCAGTTTATGTAAGTCTTTCTAAGCCTCTGTATTCATACTGCTGGTCATTTCTTACAGAACAATAATATTCAGTAACATTCATATACCACAATTTACCCAACTATTCTTCAATTGATGGGCATTGATTCATTTTCCAGTTTCTAGCCACTACAAGCAGGGCTGTCACAAACATTTTGGCACATACAGGTCCCTTTCCCTTCTTTAGTATTTTTTTGGAATATAAGCCCAGTAGTAACTGCTTATTATTTTAAATAAAGCTCCCTTTATCTCTGTGTTCCCTAGTGCTTTTAATAGTAATGGGTGCTGTATTTTGTGAAAAGGTTTTATTGCTTCTATTCAAATTATCATTAGCTTTTTTGGTTTGTTATTTGTATGGCTGGTTATGGTAATATTTTTTTTCTAATATTGAACCAGCGCATTTATCAAGAGTTACTGTAGAAGGCTGGAACTCTGAAAAGATGTATTTCAATCTAAGATAGCAGAGCACTTAAGGCTACTTACCTACTCAAAATGTGATAATGGTTCTATAAACATATGGTGATATGATGGCTCTCCTCAAGATAGGTGCTTGCTGAATATGTTGTGATGAGGTAATCAGAGGCAAGGATTGGAGAGCTGAGGGAAAGGGTCAGAGCCACAGCACATTGAGAAGAGAGAACTTCAGGTTCCAGACTCCAGAATCCAGGATTCATCTTTGGCAAGCTGTGTGGCAGCTTGAGTACCTCCTTTACTTTTTCTCCTAAAGACAATGACTTTGACTGATCGTGACTCTGATCCTGAGGACTTCCAGAGAGCTAGCCCAGACATTATAAATTACAGATAGTTTTTTTTTTCCATCTAGGGATATAAATACTTTAACCTTTAAATAATATAATATATTATAATATATATATTTCCTCTTGTTTACCTTTCTATGCTTCTCTTGAGCCCTGAAATTACATTTTCTGTTTAGTTCTATTTTTTTCAATTAAAATAATTGAAAGTCTCTTACTTTATTGTAAGCAGCATATTTATTGTAAGGTTTTGTTTTTAATACACTCTGCTATTTACTTTCTTTTAATGGGAGAGTTCATCCCATTCTTATTAATGTTTGTGATTACCAGCTCTGAATTTCCCTCTATCCTATTTTCTCTCCTGTATAAATATTTGTTTTCTCTTTTCACCCTGTCCTTAGTCCTGTTTTTTTTTTTTTTACCCAACCCACTCATTACCTTATCTCCTATTACCCCTTTCCCTTCTCTTAGTTGCATTTTTTAATCCCCTATAACTACTACTTATCTTCTATTACAGCTTTTCCCCTTCCCTTCCTTTTCCCTTTAGTATTTCTGCCTTCTCTTCTATCCTGTCCCTCCTTCTTCTTTTCCTTTTTCTCCTCCTATTTTTTTATAGTTTTACATAAATTTCTATACCCAACTCAATGATTAAGTATTACCTCTTAGAGACAAAACTGATGATATCAAACTTCAGAGAATGCTCATCCCCTTGGCTTCTTTCCCTCCATTGTAATAGGTCTTTTCCCCCTCTTCATTTGTACTAATTGTCCCATTGTACCTCCCCTTTCCTCTTTTTCCAGTACACACCTTTTTCCACTCCTTAATGTCTTTTTTTTATGTCATCACATCAGAATTGATTCACAAGCACACCCTCAGTTCACAGACACCCTGTGTGTACCACTGACTGATAAAGAGTTACATAGCATTTTCCCATCTAGGGATGTAAATAGCATAACCTTTAAATAATATGTATTTTTCATCTGTTTACCTTTCTATGCTTCTCTTGAGGCTTGTGTTTGTAGATTATATTTTCTGTTTAGTTCTATTTTTTCAACAGAAATACTGAAAATCTCTTACTTTATTGAAACTCCATTGCCTCCCCTGAAAGAAGATTCTGAATCTCGCTTATAACTCCAAGTCCTTTGCCTTTGTGAATATGATATTCTAGACCCTCTAATCTTTTATTGTAGAAGTTTCTAAGTCCTGAGTAATCCTAACTATTGCTCCTTGATATTTAAGTTGTTGTTGTTTTTTTTGTTGTTGTTCTTTTTTTTTTTTTTTTTTTGCAATTATAATTTTGCAACAATGTTCCTTGGAGTTTCATTGTGGAATTTCTTTATGAAGGTGATCAATGGATTCTTTCAATCATTATTTCCCCCTATATTTATAGAAGATTGGGAAAGTTTATCTTAATGATATCTTGAAGAATGTCATCTAGACTCCTTTTTTGGTAATGGCTTTTAGGTAGAGCAATAAATTTTAAATTGTCTCTTCTGGGTCTATTTTCCAGCTTGGCTGTTTTTCAATGAAGTATTTCATATTTTCTTCCATTTTTTCATTCTTTTTAGTTTGTTTGATTCATTCTTGCTCTCTCACAAAGTCATTAGCTTCCATTTGCTCTGTTCTAGTTTTTAGAACATTAGAACATAGAACATACCTCTCATTTCCTTCTTCATTTTTTCTTCTACCTCTCTTATTTGCCTTTTAAAGTCTTTTATTAATTCTTTAGACTTGACAATAATTCATATTATTTTGCTGCTGAGCCAGGACTGAGAGTCTTAGTTGCTGATTTACTGTGATTAAGACCCTCTCATTGGCTTTCCCAGAGTCTATTTGAGCAGGGCTGAACACCCTTTTTACACCAGTGAGATTGACCTTTCTTGAAGTTTTTCCAGTCTATCTTGAGTTGGAGAATGGTTTCATTCCATTAGAATCTGTTCAGAGGCATGGTTTCATGTGGTTTTCTAGGGAAACTGGGAGAGTTCGAGCAGCTTTCTGACTTTACTCTGCCTTCTTGGCTCACCTCCAGAACTTTCTCTCACAAACAATTTTGAAAGATGCAACATTTACTGCATTGACCATCCATGATTTCAGAGGTCCAATGATGAAACAAACTCTTCATTGCCTGAGATAGAGGAAAGTCTTATCACATAAAATTATACAGAGATATGTACATATTATTTTATACTAGTAATAAGGAAATTTGTTTTGTTTGACTACTTACTTGTTATACAGAATTCATTTTTATATCATATTATTTTCTTTTAATTATGTGGGAAAATAGATTTCTGTTCATTTAACAGAAATAATAAAAATAGAGGGTGCTACAGATGTTGAATGTGTAACATACTTTCAGATGAGGTAATTTTATTATTAATTTTACTAGATTATTTTTACTTTGTTACAAGACACTTACCATAGAGTGAGAATGAAAGTTTTTGATATAAAAGAAATAACATTAAGCTTTCATCTAGCTTGAATGAATCTAGCCTGGTGCTCATTCTTGCATTCACAATACTAGAAGTTCTATTTTGCATGATTTCATTCCCTGTCTGTTCATAAAAGAGTACAATTAATTCTCCCATTGCCATTACATGGTGCTGGTAGATTATATTCTCAAAACCACCTCAAGCCTCTGCAGTATTTTGTAGTCAAGTTGTCCTGCATTCCTCCACAATTAACTGTTATCTGTCTATTTATATATTGATTTATTTCTCTATTGCTTTATCTATCAATAAGTTGATCTGCAGGTTAGCGTTTCTCCTCAAAACTATTACTATATTGAAGTATTTGACAGTGAATTCCGACCATATAATTTTTACTTCTTTCAAGGTACTTTGTGCTTCATATGAACTGTTACTTATTGTTGATCTTTCTTAGTTTCCTTAAGTGTAAAATAAAGGGAAATAAAAGAACATATTTCCTAGGATTGTTGTAAGGATCATATGAAGAAATATTTATAAGATCCTCTGCAAATCTTAAAATATTATACAAGCAGAAGCTATATTATTTTTATTTTTGTTGGTCATGGTAGTAGTAGCAGCAGCAACAACAACAATAACAATAGCGGTAGTATATTGAATTCTCTGAGAGGAGAAAAAGGAGAAGAAATATATTGACTCTATCAAAATTTTTAAATCTCACTTCTACCTGTAATATTATTATCAGTTTATTATTAAAATCATTTGGTAGAAACTCCCTATGAGAATGGAGTTATTCTAAATTTCTCAATGTAGGTTAAAATAATATCATTTTAGAAGTGTATATTCAAAGTCTTCTAATTCCTCTGAAAGGATCTTGGCAAAAAATGCATAGATTGAAGCACACTTCTCCCAAAATATCATCAACAATAGAAGATTTCTGACTCCTCATTAGGTTACCTTATGCATATATTGTGAAGTTTGTCATAATAACATGACATGCTTCTACTTGTGAGAAGTCATTTTTCCAAAGTAAGAAGTCATTAAAGATATATTTGAAAGTTTTGCTTGTGGACTTCAAATATGGAATATGATTTTTTACATCTATATTTGTTAAGATTTTTTACTCAAGTAGAGACTACACTGATACTCATTGTAGATATTATTAGGCTATCAATCCTAGATACTAGGATAATTATAGTTATTTTTATAATGCAGAAAAGGTGGTAGATAAGAAGACAGATGACCTTAGGGGAAGTTTGTTCTTCAATTTTATCATTTGAAAAATGAGTGATTTTGACTAAATGGCCTCTAATGGCCCTTTCAACTCAGATTCCATAACCAAGAGAAGATGATAGAATGATCACATAGCATTGATGAAGCTATAACAGTACCCCACTTTCCCAAATATCAAAACACAATGGAAGACCTCTAGCATAGAATATGCATCTTTAATGATATGTTGATTTTTAGAAAACACATTGACAGGCTTTAGATATGATTAAAAGTAATAGATGACTCCTTATCTATACTTGAAAAAGAGATATCTTCACGAAATTATGGTAATAATTAAATATTTGAGTTTATAAAATACCTCATTAGCATGAGAAATATGTGTATAAATCATTAAATTTGTGTAAATCATCATTATCATTACCACCATAATCATCGCTATTATAAAAGGTTTTATGAAATCAACATAAGCTTCCCTAGGAGATGTTTGGAGTCAACTAATCCAGATTTTAGGGCCCTGACCACTGTGCTAGAACAATTAATGAGAAAATATGTTTCCTTAGCAATGATAAGGTAGGCAGGGGAATAGTACCTGTTATGTACTAGTCACTGTGCTATAAAGTCTACAAATCTCATCTCGTTTAGTATAGATGAATCTAGCAAAACCAGCTATGTTAAACTGTCACTGCATCCCAGTTATTGAGTTGTGAATCCATCTAAGCCTCACAGAAACCCTAAAGAGTAGGTGCTGTTATTATTCCAATTTTACAGAAAAAGAAATTAAGGTAAATGAAAGTTAAGTGACTTGCCCAGGACACTTTGGAGATAGTAAGTGTTTGGTGCTAGACTTGAACTCAGAGCTGTCTGCTGCCAGCTACAGCACTCTATAGTAGAGACTAGTAGTGGATATTAAATTTTCTTGATTCATAGTTCCCTTAGTGTTTCAGTAATTTTGTTTTGGCAGCTATAGGCCAAAAGAAAAGCCTAAGGATTCCATTTATAAAGTAGGTAAGTAGAAACAATTTAATAAGTATTTAATATAAGTATTAATAAGTCTTTAAAACTTTGTAATTATTTGAAAAAATATAAAAATTAATTGAAAGAAAAAATATTTTAAATTAATTTTTAAATAGCCAAAATAACTTACTAATGGTATATGTTCTCCTCTTGGGCACTATGAAATTTCTCAAAATTTAGAATCAGATGGATACTATCATTTTCATTTCTTTTACTATATTGATTTTTGTACGATGCTTGCTGTTTATCACACCCATGACAAAAACTCCGTTCCATCAAGTTAAAGCAGTTTGTAAATGAGACATTTTGAGAAGTTACTACTGTAGTCAAAAGTACAAATAAACAAAACATATCTGAACATTTGAGAATGTTATCACAGTAATATAGCAAATCTAATATCAAAGGTGAATTTCCACAAGTTAGCAATTCATAGAATTTGGCAGATACTGATTATCACTGTGTTTCCTTTGACAATATCAAGTATTCTGTAATGATTCCACAAGTTAGCTATAGCTTTCAGATGCTAGATTATTCATTTTTGGAGCTGTTATAGACAAAGGGCTTTGGATTGAACTATCTTTATTACAGCTATTTGACTATTAACTATACAATGAAGTCCAGGTGAAATGGGGAGGATTTTATCCATACTTCTTGCAAATACCTTGCAAACACAAAGCTGGTTGAAAGAATGTGAATAAACTCATAAAAAGGATCTATAGAAATTTGTTCTTGTTGAGTCATTTCAGTTGTATTTGATTCTTTGTGACCTTATTTAGAATTTTCTTGGCAAAGATACTGGAATGGTTTGTCATTTCCTTCTTCAGCTCATTTTATAGAACAGAAAACTGAGGCAAACAGGGTTAAGTGGTTTGCACAGGATCACACAGCTATTAAGTGACTGAGACCAGATTTCGAAGTCCAGTGTTCTGTCCAATAAACCACCTAACTGTCTGTATAAAAATTACTGGGTGCTAATATACTTGACTAGGGATTGATTTATCCCTGAGGTTCCTGTGTATACAATAAGCTATCATTATCTAATTAGCTATCATTATCTAAGCCAGAGGTGCAAGATAGGAAATGATTATACTTTCATACATATGAAAGGATTATAATCAGGTCAGGAAACTTTCCTAATCACAATGCCCTTCAGCTAGATAAAAGAGATGGATTTGGAATTGCAGTTAGGTAATAGGTTTGTCAATCTAATAGCTGGCTAATGATGATATCTAAGACCTCTCTAACAACTGATCCCTGTGAATCTGTCCAGCAACAGTAATCAGGTATACAGAGGGAGAATGAGAGTTCTGATTTCTTCAGAAGTGTTTGTAACTCAGCCATCAACCCAAGGCATTGCCTATACTTGCTGAGACTGAAGACCTGGGAAGCTGAATGTTTGTGTATTTCTGACTAACAAACTACCTACCTTCTTCTGTTTGAATTCTTGAGATCTCACTACTCCATCCAAGATCTCCTTATACCTGTGCAATAATTTATATTGTATGTAGTTTCTCTGAGTTTCATTTGGATGAAGTATCAAGGTAATATATACAGTCCATCACTGGGGTTTTACTAATAGTCTTTTCAGCTTGGCAGGGCCTATAAAAATTATGATTCTGCTGAATAGTCCTTCAGTAATCCAATGTGACTTGTGAATGGCCCAATCACTCTAGAGAGTAATTGAAAAGCAGGTTCAAAGAGCTTTAAGACGTGAATACCCTGATCTAGTAATGGCATTTTACTATGCTTATATTGCATTGGGATTTTATAAAAAAAGAAAAAAATGTACAAAAATATATGTAAAAAGCTTTTTGTGGTGGCTAACAATTAGAAATTGAGGAGATGCCCATCAACTGGGAACTGGCTGAATAAGTTGTGGCTATAGTTATTTTTAAAAAAAATTTTTTAATTTTATAATTATAATTTTTTGATACTACATATGCATGGGTAATTTTTTTGTTACAAGATTATCCCTCGTATTCACTTTTCCAAATTTTCTGCTCCCTCCTTCTAATCCCTCCCCTAGATGACAGGCAATCCCATACATGTTAAACATGTTACAGTATATCTTTAATACAATATATGTGTGTAAAACCAAATTTCTTGTGGCCAGGTAAGAATTGGATTCCTAAGGTATAAGTAACCTGTGTATAAATACAATAGTGCAAACATTTTACACTCAATTCCCAGTGTTCCTTCCCTGGGTGTAGCTGTTTCTGTCCATCATTGATCAACTGTAACTGAATTAGATCTTCTTTATGTTGAAGATATCCACTTAAATCAGAATATGTCTTCATACAGTATTGTTGTTGAGGTGTGTAGTGATCTCCCGGTTCTGCTCATTTCACTTAGCATCAGTTCGTGTAAGTCTCACCAAGCCTCTCTGTATACATCCTGCTGGTCATTTTTTACAGAGCAATAATATTCCATGACATTCATATACCATAATTTACCCAACCATTCTCCAATTGATGGACATCCATTCATTTTCCAGTTTCTAGCCACTACAAAAAGGGTTGTGACACACATTTTGGCACATACAGGTCCCTTTCTCAACTTTAGTATTTCTTTGAGATATAAGCCCAGTAGTAGCACTGCTGGATCAAAGGGTATGCACAACTTGATAACTTTTTGACCATAGTTCCAAATTGCTCTCCAGAATGGCTGGATCCTTTCAAAACTCCACCAACAATGCATCAGTGTCCCACTTTTCCCACATCCTCTCCAAAATTCATCATTATTATTTCCTGTCATCTTAGCCAATCTGACAGGTATGTAGTGGTATCTCAGAGTTGTCTTAATTTGCATTTCTCTGATAAGTAGTGATTTGGAACACTTTCATAAGAGTGGATATAGTTTCAATTTAATCATCTGAAAAGTGTCTGTTCATATCCTTTGACCATTTATCAATTGGAGAATGGTTTGATTTCTTATAAATTAGAGTCAGTTCTCTATATATTTTGGAAATGAGACCTTTGTCAGAACCTTTGCTTTTAAAAATATTTTCCCAATTTGTTACTTCCCTTCTAATCTTGTTTGCATTCGTTTTGTTTGTACAAAAGCTTTTTAATTTGATGTAATAAAAATCTTCTATTTTGTGATCAATAATGATCTCTAGTTCTCCTTTGGTCATAAATTCCTTCCTCCTCCACAGGTCTGAGAGATAGACTATCCTCTGTTCCTCTAATCTATTTATGATGCCATTCTTTATGCCTAAATCATGGACCCATCTTGATCTTATCTTTGTATATGGTGTTAAGTGTGGGTCCATATCTAATTTCTGCCATACTAATATCCAGTTTTCCCAACAGGTTTTTTTTTTTTTTCAAATAATGAATTCTTATCCCCAAAGTTGGTATTTTTGGGTTTGTCAAACACTAGATTGCTATAGTTGTACCCTATTTTGTCCTGTGTAGCTAACCTGTTCTACTGATCAACTAGTCTATTTCTTAGTCAATACCAAATGGTTTTGGTGACTGCTGCTTTATAATATAGCTTTAGATCAGGTACAGCTAGGCCACCTTCATATGATTTTTTTTTTTATTAATTCCCTTGAAATTCTCGACCTTTTGTTCTTCCATATGAATTTTGTTGTTATTTTTTCTGGGTCACTAAAATAGTTTCTTGGGAGTCTGATTGGTATAGCACTAAATAAATAGATTAGTTTAGGGAGTATTATCATCTTTATTATATTCACTTGGCATATCCAAGAGCACTGAATGTCTTTCCAATTATTTAAATCTGACTTTTTGTGGCAAGTGTTTTCTAATTTTGCTCATATAATCCTGACCTTTCTTTGGTAGATGGATTCCCAAATATTTTATACTCTTGACATTTGTTTTGAATGGAATTTCTCTTTGTATCTCTTGCTGTTGCATTTTGTTGGTGATGTATAAAAATGCTGAGGATTTATATGGATATATTTTGTATCCAGCAACTTTGCTAAAGTTGTGAATTATTTCTAATAACTTTTTGTTAGAATCTCTGAGGTTTTCTAAATATACCATCATATCATCTGCAAAGAGTGATAGTTTGATTTCCTCATTACCTACTCGTATTTCTTTAATCTCTTTCTTGACTCTTATTGCTGAGGCTAACATTTCTTTTCTTTTCTTTTCTTTTCTTTTTTTTTTTTTTTTTTTTTTCCCCCTGAGGCTGGGGTTAAGTGACTTGCCCAGGGTCACACAGCTAGGAAGTGTTAAGTGTCTGAGACCAGATTTGAAATCAGGTCCTCCTGAATTCAAGGCTGGTGCTCTATCTACTGTGCCACCTAGATGCCCCAAGGCTAAAATTTCTAATACAATATTGGATAGTAATGGTGATAGTGGGCAACCTTGTTTTACTCCTGATCTTACTGGGAAAGATTTCAGTTTATCCCCATTATATGTGATAATTACTGATGGTTTTAAATATATACTCCTGACTATTTTAAGGAATAGTCCATTTATTCCTATACTCTCAAGTGTTTTTAGTGGGAATGGATGTTGTATTTAATCAAATGCTTTTTCTGCATCTATTGAGGTGATCATATGGTTTTTGTTAATTTGATTATTACTTTAGTCAATTATACTAATAATTTTCCTAATATTAAATCAGCCCTGCATTCCTGGTATAAATCCTACTTGATCATATTGTATTATCCTGGGGATGATTTTCTGAAGTCTTTTTGCTAAGATCTTATTTAAGATTTTACCATTAATATTCATTAAGGAGATTGGTCTATAGTTTTCTTTCTCAGGTTTCAACCTACCTGGTTTAGGTATCAGTACTGTGTCTGTCATAAAAAGGAGTTTGGTAGGACTCCTTAATCCCCTATTTTTTCAATAGTTTATATAGCATTGGGGCTAATTGTTCTTTAAATGTTTGGTATAATTCACATGTAAATCCATCTGGTCCTGGGGATTTTTTACTTCCTCCTCTGTTAATCTAGGAAGTTTATATTTTTTTGGAGGTAGTCATCCATTTCACTTAAGTTATCAAATTTATTGGCATAAAGTTGGGCAAAATAACTCCTTATTATTGTTCTAATTTCCTCTTCATTGGTGGAAAGATCCCTCTTTTCATTTTTAAGACTAACAATTTGATTTTTCTCTTTCCTTTTTCTGATCAGATTTACCAAAGGTTTATTTATTTTATTGGCTTTTTGATAAAACCAACTCTTAGTTTTATTTATTAATTAAATAGTTGTTTTTTTACTTTCAATATTATTGATTTCTCCTTTTAATTTTAGAATTTCAAGTTTTTAATTCGGTCTTTTTCTAGCTTTTTAAGTTGCAGGCCCAATTCATTAATCTTCTCCTTCTCTATTTTATTCAAGTAAGCTTCTAAAGATATAAAATTTCCCCTTATTACTGCTTTAGCTGAATCCCACAAATTCTGGTATGATGTCTCATCATTGTCATTATCTTGGGTGAAATTATTAATTGCTTTAATAATTTGCTATTTCACCCAGTCATTCTTTAAGATGAGCTTATTTAGTTTCCAATTACTTTTTGGTCTATTTACCACTAACTTCTTGTTGAATATAGTTTTTATTACATTGTTATCTGAGAAGAAGGCATTTACTATTTCTCCCTTCCTGCATTTAATTTTGAGATCTTTATGTCCCAATATATGGTCAATTTTTTATAGGTCCCATGAACTTCTGAGAAGAAAGTATACTCCTTTCTGTCACCATTCAGTTTTCTCCAAAGATTTATCACACCTAGTTTTTATAATGCTCTATTTACCTCTTTAATTTCTTTCTTATTTGTTTTGTGGTTTGATTTATCTAATTCTGATAGTTCAAGGTTGAGATCTCCCACTATTATAGTTTTGCTGTCTATTTCTTCTTGCAACTCTCTTAACTTTTCCTTTAGGAAGTTAGATGCTTTACCACTTGGTGCATATATGTTTAGTATTGATATGGCTTCATTGTCTATGCTACCTTTTAACAGGATATAGTTTCCTTCCTTATCTCTTTTAATTAGATCATTTTGTGCTTTTGCTTGATCTGAGATAAGGATGGCTATCCCTGCTCTTTTAGCTTCACCTGAAGCATAATAGATTCTGCTCCAACCTTTTACCTTTACTCTGTATATATCTTTCTGCTTTCAGTGTGTTTCTTGTAAACAACATATTGTAGGGTACTGACCTTTGATCCAGTCTGCTATCCACCTTCATTTAATAGGAGAGTTTATCCCATTCACATTTACAGTTAAAATTACTAAATCTGTATTTCCTGCCATCATATTATCCCTGATTATGTGATTATGCTTTTTTTCCCTTTGTCTCCCCCGAACCACTTCCCCAGTATTTAATTTATACACCCCACTTGTGCTGCACAGCCCTCCCTTTTTAGGATGCCTCCCCCTCCTTTTAATCCCTTCCCCTTTCTTGTACCCTCCTTTGTTGCCCTTTTCCTTTTCCCTTTTCCTCTTCCCCCTTATAATGAGGTGAGAGAGAATTCTCTGAAAAACAAATATGCCAATTATTTACTTTTTGAGCCTACTTTGATGAGAGTAAGATTCACACAATGTTTCTCCCCCTCTCTAAATTCCCTCAGATGTGGTAGATTTTTTTTATGCCTCTTCCTGGAATGTAGTTTCCCTCTTTTTATCTCTCCTTTCCCTTTTTTCTGATACTATCCCCTTACCTTTACTACTTCCCTTTTTTATGTTATATTAGTAAAATCAAATTATCCATGTGGACTTTCTGTATATCCACAACAGAGGTTCCCAAGACTTCTTTTTACCTTTTTCTGTTTCTCTTGTGGATGTAGATCAAATTTTTTGTTTAAGTCTTTTGTTTTTTTCTTAGAAATAAATGGAATTCCTCTGTTTCATTAAATTTCCATCTTCTGCCATGGAAGAAAATGCTAAACTTAGCTGGGTAGTTTATTCTGACATGTAATTTTTTATAGATATCTCTGCTAAAATGACAGGAAGAGAAAATGATAAATGTTGGATAGTATATGGGAAATCTGGGACACTAAGACATTGTTGGTGGAGTTGTGAAATGATCCTACCATTCTAAAGAGCAATCTGAAATTATGCCCAAATGACTATAAAACTGTACATAATTTTTGACTCAGCAGTGCCATTAGTGGGTCTTGTTTCAAGGAAATCATCAAGGAGGCAAAAAGACCCACATGTGCAAAAATGTTTGTAGCAGGCCCTTTTGTGTCAACAAAGGAATGGAATACCAATTCCATTCCAAGTAGATACCAATCAATTGGGAAATGGTTGAACAAGTTGTGGAATATGGAGTTAATGGAATATTATTGTTTTCTAAAAAAATATAGCTGATTTTAGAAAGGCCTAGAAAGATTTATATGAAGTGAAGGTAAGTGAAACAAACAGAACTAGAAATATATTGTATACAATAACAGCAAGAGTGTGTGATGATAAACTCTTTCTCTCTCTCTCTCTCTCTCTCTCTCTCTCTCTCTCTCTCTCTCTCTCTCTCTCTCTCTTATATATATGTATATATATATATATATATGTATGTATGTATGAATATGATAAACTACAAACTAAGAAAGGCTTGATTTTTTCAGTGATCCAAAACAATCCCAATAGGCTTTGGACAGAAAATGCCATCTAGAGATTGAATGTAAATCAACTCATGCTATAATCACTTTTTTTCTGTTTTTTTAACATTATTTTTCTCATGATTTTTTCTTTTTGCTCTGATTTTTCTCTCACAATATGAGTTATAAAGCCATGTGTACTAAAAATAAATAAACTGGGCAGAGAAAGTGTGTTTTTCTGAGCTCTCCCCATGAGAGCTCAAACTAATAGCAATTCCTGAACTGGTTTTGGAGTGACAGAACCCACAAACATTGAGAGTGTAACAAATTTCTAGCAGAAGATAATTTTGAAGATCTCTAGAAAAGGTCTGTTTTCATTGAGCATGGAGGGAGGGGGGCCACTCGCATGGGCCCACCAAGCACAGGTATCATGTGCAGGCAGTGCACAGTTTCTGGGCAGGTGTGGGTTCTATGGACTGGAGAATCAACTGGGAGGAATCTTATAAATAAAAATTGTAAACAATTGAATTCAAGCTGATTTGAAAAATTGTAAACAATTACAAAACTGATTTATAAATAATTAAATAAAAAGGTATTAAAAAAAAAAAAAAAGACTAATGGATGTGGCTCTTTTCAATAATCATTTTGATTGCAAGCCAGTAGATCAGCACTCTAGTTATAAGACATCCAATGCAAATACAAAAGGCAAATAGTGAACTCAGAAATACCAGAATTTCCCAGGAACTGACCACACTCATCTAGCCATGGAAGTTAGTCAGCATTGACCCAGCACAGCCACTGCTGTCTGTAGAGGAAGCTTAGACAATCTCCCCTTTGTCCTAAAAGCAGACCTCAACTTTTTAAAAATAAATCAGAAAAAAAAGCAAAAATAATTCAGGCCATAGATAGTTTTTATGGAGCAAGAGAAGAAGAGATTTCAAATGCTGAGGACACTAAAGGCACATCATCTACTGATGAAGCCCCAAAGGGTGTTATAAATTGGTCACCATCTCACAAGACTCTCTTGAAAGAACTCAAAAAGCAACTTAAAAGTGAGCTAGGAGAAAAATGGGGAAATGAAATGAAAACTTTGCAAGAGGATTTGGAAAAAAGAAACACAGAAATCATCTGTAGAAAGCTTCTTACAAAACAGATTTAGTGAAATGAAAAAAGCATATAACTCCTTACAAAATGGATTTGAAAAATATGGAAAAAGAAAGCACCTCTCTAAAAAACAGAATTTGTTAAATAGAAAAAGTAAACAACTCCTTAAAAAACAGAATTTATGGGATGGGAAAAAAAAATCATAGAACAAAACAATTCATTTAAAATTTCAATTGGTCAAATTAAAAAAAGATAAAAATAATTCACTAAAAATTAGAACAAACAAATGAAAATGAATGACACAATGAGACATCAAGAATCTGTCAAGCAAACCCCCCCCAAAAAAAATAGAAGAAAATATAACATACCTCCTTGTAAAAACAAGTGACCCGGAAAATAGATCTAGCAGAGACAATCTAAGGATTATTGGACTTCCTGAAAACCATGGTTTAAAAAAAGAAAGAAAGAAAGAAAGAAAGAAAGAAAGAAAGAAAGAAAGAAAGAAAGAAAGAAAGAAAGAAAGAAAGAAGAAAGAAAGAAAGAAAGAAGAAGAAAGAAAGAAAGAAAGGAAGGAAGGAAAGGAAGGAAGGAAGGAAGGAAGGAAGGAAGGAAGGAAGGAAGGAAGGAAGGAAGGAAGGAAGAAGAGGAAGGAAGAAAGAAAGAAGAAGAAAGAAGAAAGAAAGAAAGAAAGAAAGAAAGAAAGAAAAGAAAGAAAGAAAGAAAGAAAGAAAGAAAGAAAGAAAGAAAGAAGAAAGAAAGAAAGAAAGAAAGAAGAAAGAAAGAAAGAAAGAAAGAAAGAAAGAAAGAAAGAAAGAAAAAGAGCCTAGACATTGTCTTTTGGGAAATCATCAAGGAAAACTTCCCTGATGTCCTAGAATCAAAAGGTAAAATAGCCACTGAAAGAATTCACTGATCACCTCCTGAAAGAGTCCCCAAAAAGAAAACTCCAAGGAATATCATGGCTAAATTTCAGAATTATTAGACCAAGGAAAAATACTGCAAGAAGCTAGAAAGAAACAATTCACATACTGAAGAGCCACAATCTGGATTGCCTAGAACCTAGATACTTCCATCTAAAGGATTGAAGGGCCTGATGTCAGATATTCTAGAAGGCAAAGGAAGTTGGAATACAGCCAAAAATAAACTATGCAGCTAAATTGAGTCTTATCCTTTAGGGAAGAAGATGGACATTCAATGATACAGGTGAATTTCTTTCTTTTTTTCCCAGAGTCACACAGCTAGGAAGTGTTAAGTGTCTGAAGCCAGATTTGAACTTAGGTCCTCCTGACTTCAGGGCTGATGCTCCAACCACTGGGTCACCTATTAGTCCCAAATTTCATTTATTTTTGATGGAAAGACCATAGCTGAATTAAAAAACAAAACAAAACAAAAGCAAAAAACAAAAAAACTTGACATCCACATATAGAACTCAAGAGAAGCATGAAAAGATAAAAAGGAAAGAACTCTTGAGAACTATATCTCTGTTATGTGTATACACAGAGAGTGCAAGTATAATTTGATTTTACTGTCATAATATAAAAAATATACTAGTGGTGGAAAGGGGATTGTAAAAGAGGGAAATAGAGATAAAATTAAGAGATTAAATCTCATGAAGAGGCAAAGAAGACCTATTATAATTGAGGAAAAGAAGGGAGGAGGAACATTGTGTGAATGTTATCCATCATATTTGACTCAAAGAGAAAATTTTAGACATAATATTTCACAGAGAAGCTTATCTCACTTAATAGGGAAGTGGGAAGGGAAAGGGGAAAGTAAAGAGGGCGGCTAATAAAAGGGAAAACAGAAGTAGTAGGTATATAGGGGCACAAATAGTAGAGAAGCTTGAGCAAGGTATAAGGTTAGTCCAGTAAGGAACCCTGCTGACAATGTCTGATTTGGCTTCCATTCCCTTTAAGGGTGTCTCAGCCTTCCTGAAAAATCAGGGGCCATGACAACCTATGTTGTACTTAAAGCAAAGTTATGCTGACATGGCAAGGAAACGTGCACACAACAGCAAGTTGTTTATGTGGTCCCACATGCACTTTATCCTATAGTTATATAAGTGTATTCCACAAGCATAGAGTGTATAAGCCTGAGGATTTTTTGAATAAATGGACCATCCTCATGAGTTTTGCCTCATCACTCTTCATCCATGATCAGTACTCAGACTAGTACCAAAGTCCTCCTGTGAGGAGATCCATGCTGTAGGGGAAAAATATAAGAAAAGGGGAGGGTCTAAAAGAGGAAGAGGGTTCCTTGAGGGCAGTGATGGTCAGAAGCAAAATACTGAGGAAGAGAGAAAGGGGGAAAGGTAAGAGAATTTTTTTTTTCCCCTGAGGCTGGGGTTAAGTGACTTGCCCAGGGTCACATAGCTAGGAAGTGTTAAGTGTCTGAGATCAGATTTGAACTCAGGTCCTCCTGAATTCAAGGCTGGTGCTCTATCCACTGCGCCACCTAGCTGCCCCCAAGAGAAAAATTTAATTTGGATAAATAAGACAGGACAAAATAGTTGACTATAGCAATCTAGTGTTTTACAAACCCAAAACCTAGCTTTTGGGATAAGAACTCATTATTATTTCAGAAAAACTGTTGGGAAAATTGGAAACTACTATGGGTCAATACCTACCCCTAACACCATATACCAAGATAAGGTCAAAATAGGTTCATGATCTACACATAAAGAGTGATATTATAAGTAAATAAGAAGACTATAGAATAGTTTACCTCTCAGATCTGTGGAGGAGGAAGGGATTTGTTACCAAAGAAGAACTGGAAATCATTACTGATCATAAAATAGATAATTTTGATTATAGGTAGTTAAAAAAAATTTGTACAAACCAAAGCAATGTAGACAAGATTGGAAGGGAAGCAATAAACTGGGAGAACATTTTTACATTCAAAGACTCTGATAAAGGCCTCACTTCTAAAATATATAGAGAACTGACTCAAATTTATAAGAATTCAAGCCATTCATTAATTGATAAATTGTCAAAGTATATGAACAGACACTTTTTAGATGAAGAAATTAAAGCCATGTTTAGTTATAGGAAAAGGTTATCTAAGCCTCTATTTATCAGAAAAATAAAAATTAAGACAACTCTGAGGTACCACTACACATCTCTCAGATTGGCCAAGAAGACAAGAAAAAATAATGATGAATATTGAAGGGGATGTCATAAAACTGGAACATTAATACATTGTTGGTGGAATTGTGAACTGATCCAACCATTCTTGAAAGCAACTTGTAACTATTCCCAAAGAGTTATCAAACTGTGCATACCCTTTCATTCAGCAGTGTTTCTATTGGGTTTGTATTCCAAAGAGATCTTAAAAGAAGGAAAGGGACCCACATGTGCAAAAATGTTTGTAGAAGCCCTTTTTGTAGTAACAAGAAATTGGAAACTGAATGGGTGCCCTTCAGTTGGAAAATGTCTGAAGATGTCACGGTATATGAATGTTATGGAATATTATTGTTCCATAAGAAATGATCAGCAGGATAAATTCTGAGAGTCCTGGAGAGACTTATAAGGACTGATGCTAAGTGAAATGAGTAGAACCAGGAGATCGTTTATGCATGACAACAACAAGAAGATTATATGATGATCAATTCTGATGGACATAGCTCTCTTCAATTCAGACCTGTTCCAATGATCTTGTGATGAAGATAGCCATTTATACCCAGAGGGAAAGACTGTAGGAACTGAGTGTGGATCACAACATAGCATTTTCACTCTTTATGAGGTTGTTTGCTTGAATTTTATTTCCTTCCTCATTTTTTTCCTGTTTGATTTGATTTTTCTTGTGCAACAAGATAATTGTATGTATATATATATATATGTATATATTGGATTTAACATGTTTTCTACCATGTTTAACATACATTGGATTACTTGCCATCTGGGGGAGGGGCTGTGATAAGGAGTAAATTGAAATGCAAGGTTTTATGTTTATAAATTATCCATGCATATGTTAGGAAAATAAAAACTTTAATAAAAAAGTAAAAATAAATAAACTTACAACAAATAAAAAAGGAAATTTATTTTTAAAAAATTTTATACAGAATAGGTACTTAATACATATTTGTTTCCTTCAGGTGCCTTAGAAGTTTTCAAAAATAAATGAAGTGAGCATAACCAGGAGAACATTTTACAAAATAACAGCAGTATTGTATGATTAAAAGCTGTACAAAACTTGCAATTCTTTGCAATACAATGATTCTAAGACAATCTCATAAGTACTTATGATGGAAAAAGAATAACCACCTCAGTAAAATGAACAGATATCTTCTAAATATAGAACAAAGCATATTATTTTCATTGTCTTTGTTTTTTTCCTTCCAATTTTTCTTTCACAAAATGACTGAAATAGAAAATTTTTGCATGATTGCATAGATTATGTATATATATAAAATCTATATCAGATTATTTGCCATTTCAGGGAGAAAGAAAAGAAATGAAGGAGGAACAGAATTTGGAACTCAAAACCTAAAAAAAAAAAATAAAATAGTTTTTACATGTAATTTAAGGGAAATATTTTTAAAGACAAAAAAAGAATACAATGTCATTTCCACAATACTTAAAACATTAGAAACAGGCATTAGTGGAGTATGTGCATATACTAGATGTTTCAAAATTCTTAATGCAGTTTTAAGCTGGTGATATCTTTTTTTTGTTTGTTTTATGCATGAGTAGTTTTTTTATAATATTATCCCTTGTATTCATTTTTCCAAATTATCCCCTCCCTCCCTCTACTCCCTCCCCTTGATGACAGGCAATCCCATACATTTTACATATGTTACAATATAACCTAGATACAATATATGTGTGTAAATACCATTTTCTTGTTGCACATTAAGTATTAAATTCCGAAGGTATAAGTAACCTGGGTAGATAGATAGAAGTGCTAACAATTTACATTCACTTCCCAGTGTTCCTTCTCTGGGTGTAGTTGTTTCTGTCCATCATTGATCAACTGGAAGTGAGTTGGATCTTCTTTATGTTGAAGATATCCACTTCCATCAGAATACATCTTCATACAGTATTGTTGTTGAAGTGTATAGTGATCTTCTGGTTCTGCTCATTTCACTCAGCATCAGTTCATGTAAGTCTCTCCAAGCCTCTCTGTATTCCTCCTGCTGGTCATTTCTTACAGAGCAATAATATTCCATAACATTCATATACCATAATTTACCCAACCATTCTCCAATTGATGGACATCCATTCATCTTCCAGTTTCTAGCCACTACGAAAAGAGCTGCCACAAACATTTTGGCACATACAGGTCCCTTTCCCCTTCTTAGTATTTCTTTGGGATATAAGCCCAAGAGCAGCAATGCTGGATCAAAGGGTATGCACAGTTTGATAATTGTTTGGGCATAGTTCCAAATTGCTCTCCAGAATGGCTGAATTCTTTCACAACTCCAAGCTGGTGATATCTTGAAAAGATACACCTACACAAATTGTTTGAAGGAACACTAAACTTGTCAGAATAACCTAATCATGAATTATGCTTCAAACATTTGTAGCTAAATTCTTATTATTATGAATAATGAAGTTTGAGATATGGTAGCATATATTAAACTTTCAATATACAATTTCATATATTCAAAATTAAAATTATGTAAAATATGGTCATTGGTTCTAGTCCAGTGGAAATATACATAATGTGAAATATATGACTGTCATAGGATTCTTTATTCACACAAATTGGGATCTAAATATATTGAGTATGTAATCTTATGTAAGTTATTTAACTATTATCTTCATTAGTGTCCTGATATGTAAGATATCATCTACCTCCCAATATAGTTGTAAGAATAAAATGAGATGTATACCTATTATTATTATTATTATTATTATTTTGTTAAACTTTAAGTACTATTAAATTGTAATACACTACCTTTGCTTTTACTATAGTTGAATTTGGTATATTGTATAGAGAATGTCCCTGAATAAATGCAATTATGTCAGTTTATGTTATTCTCATAGGAACTATACACAATAATTTGAAAGTATTATTATGATTATTTTATATATGGATAACTTCAATCCCAAAGAGCTAAATTCTATTGCCTTCCCATTGAGCAAAAGCAAATTCATCTATTTGTCAGTTAAATCCTTTTCATCCTGGCTCCAATTGATCTTTTGAATATTATTATTATTATATATTGTTTGATTTACTCAATTTGTAATCTAGCCAAATTGTCCTCTGTACCTCACATATGATATTCTCATAGCCTGATGACCTTTTAAGGGCTGTCTTCATGACTTCAATGTATTCTCTTATTATTTGTGCTAAGGTGGAATTAGTTTCTTTTAAAGCTCAAAAATACTATCTCCTATGGGAGAACTTTCCTAATCTATTTATTTGTCTGTCTTTCTATCTATATATTTATTATATGCAACACATATAGATGATGTGGTATGAATGTCTCATTCTCTCTGATTTTTGTCTCTCTCCTCTCTCTGTATCTTTCTCTGTCTTTCTGTTTATTTCTCTCTTTCAATGTCTTTGTTTTTCTATCTCTGTCTCTCTCCCTCTTTCTGTCTTTGTCTATTTATCTTTCTGAATCTGTCTCTGTGTCTGTCTTTTTGTTTCTCCCTTTCTGTTTCTGTGTTTCTGTCTCTATCTGTCCCCCTGCCTCTCTCTCCTTCTCTCCCTGTCTTGCTCTCTCTTTCTCTCTTTCCCCTTTCCCCTTCTTTCTGTCTCCCCCTCCCTCTCACTTGCTCTTTTTCTCTCCTCTCTCTCGCCTTTCTCTCATTCTCTCTCTCTCTCTCTCTCTCTCTCTCTCTCTCTCTCTCTCTCTCTCTCTCTCTCTCTCTCTCTCTCTCTCTCTCTCTCTCTCTCTCTCTCTCCTCTCTCTTTAATTTTAACGAAGTATCAAGCCTAAGCTCTGAATAAGTCTGCTTCTTTGGTGTGACACTTTTAGTAAAAAGCAGTTTCTTTTAATCCTGGGATCTGCAAAAACATTTTAGGTTTTATTCTCTATAAGCTTGGAGTTTTCCCTGTTCATTCTTACAAGGTAATAAAGGGGAATGTGGAAAAGAATGTTGAGAGTTTCTCTTATTTCAAGTTAAATGAAAACACTTGAATAAGGCAGTCTTTTCCTTAGGAAGCTCTTCATCCACAGGAACTATCTCTACTTTTTTCCCAATCGCAACAGTTCCCCCTACCAACACCAGAGTCATGGTACCAGCTGTTCTTAGTTTCTGTCATCTTTGCTCAATCAACTTCTCAGTTTTTGTGGCTTCTGTGTTTTTGCTTTTGATATAGTGACTTCTTTAAGCAGGTTCTCTAACAATCTATCTTTCCTCTCTGACTTCTCTGACTTCTTTCCTGCACTCACTTTTCATATCATTAACTTCTGATATTCAAATTTTTCATGCCTTAAATTAGGGCCTCCTTATAAGTGACCTATGTATGTCTTAGACTGAGATACAAAAAAAAAATCTACTTTTCTATAAGCTATGAAAGAAATATTCCATATTTTATTGTCTCATAGCTCTGTATCATTCTTTTTTTATTATTCAGAGATTCCCACCAATAACATTATGAGTCAGAAAACAGTAACATTCTAGTATTTTTTTGGTTTAAAAAATACACAGCAATTCTCTTTACCATTAGTCAATAACTTTGCCTTTGAAGAGTAATTTTCTCCCAGAACTTCTCCCAGAAGTTCACTCAGCAGTTTCATGCTTCTCCTCAAGCTACTTTTTAAATTTTATGCAAAATAGCATTTTTCTTCCCTCCAAGAAAATAAAATATTTACATAAGAGGCAGCTTATAATATACATATACATAAATATATATATGCATATATGTATACATATGGTACATACACACTTATTCTTTCTCCTATGCTATATACCTATACATATATAGGGATATATGTCTTCTCCTTTCTCATATAGTATATAGTTAGCCTTTCCACATCATGGAGATTAGGAAACAGCAACCCCACAATCTGGAAAATCCATATAAAAAGTTTTGGCTTTCCTTTCATACTAGAGAAAAAGTCTAAATTAGTGTGATATTAAAAATAAATTATGTTAAGGTTATGTAATACTATACATATATTTTATGTATTTCTGGGTTTCTAAAATTTTTTGTTGTCTTTCACTGGCCATTATATGTCATCTGCAGTTTCCATAAACTCCCCCCAAAATATTAATTCAATTTCTTATGGCAACCTGTAATATATCAAAACTGTGATGGGAAAAGTTGTGATCTGGAAGGGATAACTGAACCCATACACATACATACATTCACACACGCTCTCTCTTTTCTTATATGATTATACATATCTATATATACATACTTATCTTTCTCAACTGCTATATCCATGTGTAGTTATGTGTATATAGCATGTCTCTATGCTACATATATGTGTAGTTATGTGTATATAGCATGTCTCTCCATATATGTACTACTTTCTAATATGCTATATATATATATATATATATATATATGCATATATATATGTGTGTGTGTATATGAGTGAGTATATACACAACATATATATGATATATATTATCCATATACTATATATATTATTATACTTGTGTGTATGTGTTTCTTCATATTGAATATATTATTTGTTTTTAACTTTTATATCCTCAAAACTGAACATTGTGCCTAGTATAGAACACTTGCTTAGATTAATAGTTGTTTAATTTATACTGACTGATTGCTTGGTTGATAGAGTGATGTATGAAAGTTGCTTGTCAAAGGTTGAAACATTTGTGAGTGACATATCAGGGTTCATTTTGATTTTTCATCCAGTGATTATTGTACCATATTATGATCTCAAAACTTTTCATAGCTAGACCAGAAGGGAAGTCTAACAATTCCCCATTCTTGAATATTTTACCCTTAGTATTATAAAGGAAATAAAAAATGAAAGTAAAAAAATTGAGCATATCAATAACTAAATTAACAGAAATAATATGATTATCTCAATAGATGCAGAAAAAGCTTTTGAGAAAATCCAACACTCTATTAAAAACACTATAGGAATAATTGAAAATTTCCTTAAAACGATCAGTTGCATCTATTTCAAACCATTAGCAAGTATAATATTTAATGGAGACAAGCTAGAATCATTCTCAATTAGATCAGGGGACAAACAAAGTTGCCCACTATCATCATTATTGTATTCAATATTGTATTAGTAACTTGGGCAATAAGAGAAGAAAAATAAATTAAAGGAATTAGAGTAAGTAACAAGGAAACCAAATTATCATTATTTGCAGATGATAGTATACTTAGATAATCTGAATCAACTAAAAAACTTCTAGAACAATTGATAACTTTGGCAAAGTTTCAGGATACAAAATAAATCCACAGAAATCAGCCACATTTCTATGTTACCAACAAAGTCCAGCACCAAAAGATACAAAGAGAAATTCCATTTAAATTACTATAGATAATATAAAATATTTGGGAATCTACATGCCAAGGCAATGTCAGAAACTATATGAATACAATTATAAAAAAAAACAAAAACAAAAAAAAAAAAAACTTTCCGCACAAAGTCAGATCTACTTAATTGGAATAATATCAAGTGCTCATAGGTAGGCCAAGCTAATATAATAAAAAAATGACAATTCTACCTACATTAATCTACTTATTTAGTGCCGTATCACCAAACTCCCAAGAAATTATTTTTCAGAGCTAGAAAAACAATAATAAAGTTCATCTGGAAGAACAAAGATCAAGAATTTTAAGGCAATTAATGGGAAAAAATGCAAATGAATGTGGCCTAGCTGTATCAGAAGGGTCACCAAAACCATTTGCTACTGGCTAAGAAAAAGAGTAGCCAATCAATGGAATAGATCAGTTTCACAAGTCATAATAGTCAATGACTATAGTAATGTAGTATTAGATAAACCCAAAGACCCTAGTTTCAGTGATAAAAACTCATTATTTGACAAAAATTGCTGGAAAATTGGAAATTAATGTGATAGAAAATAGGCATTGACTCATACCTAAAAATCTATACCAAAATAAGATCGAAATGGGTTCCTGATTTAGACATAAAGGTGATATAACAAATTAGAAGAGTGAAAGACAGTCTACTTCTCAGATAGGTGGAAAAGGAAGGAATTTGTGGCCAAAGAAGAACTAGAATACATTATGGAATGCAATATGGATAATTTTGATTCCATTGAAGTTTATTTTTTTTGTACAAATAAAATCAATGTGAGAAGATTAGAAGTGAAATAGTAAATTAGGAGGGAAATTATATCCAAGGGTTCTGACAGAGATGTCCTTTCTAAAATATGTTGAGAATTGACCCAAATTTATAAGAGTATAAGCCATTCTCCAAATGATAAGTGGTCAAATGATAAGAAAAGACAATTTTAAGACAAAGAAATTGAAACCATTTCTAGCCATATGAAAAAATGCTCTGAATCACTAATTGATTAGAGAAATGCAAATTGGAAAAACTCTAAGGCATCATTACACACTTCTCAGATTGGCTAAGATGACAGAGAAAGATAATGATGAATTTTGGAGGGGACGTAAAAAAAACTGGGACACTACTACAATGTTGAACTGATCCAACTGTTCTGGAGACCAATAAGGAACTATGGCTAAAGGGGTTATTCACTGTGATTCCAGTTTAAACTTTGATTCAGCAGTATTTCTACTGGGCCTGTATCACAAAGAGATTATAAAAAAGGCAAAAGAACCCCATGTGCACAAATGCTTACAGCATCCTTTTTTTTTTTTTTTTTTGTAGTGACTAAGAACTGGAAACTGAGTGAATACTCATCATTTGGAGAATGGATGAATAAGTTATGGCATATGAATGTTATTCAATATTATTATTCTATAAGAAATGATCACCAGGATGATTTCATAATGTCCTGGAGAGACTTACATGAACTTATACTAAGTGAAGTGAATAGAACCAAGAGAACATCGTACACAACAACAAGATTATATGGTGATCAATTTTAATGATCTCTTTTGAACAAGGTGATTAAGGCCACTTCCAATTATCTTGTGATGAAGAGATACATTTGCACTCAGAGTGAAGAGAGTGGGAAATGAGTGTAGATCACATAGTATTTTCACATTTTTTGTTATTGTTTGCTTGTATTTAGTTTTCTTCATTTTTTTTTCCTTTTTGATCTGATGTTTCTTGTGCAGCATAATTGTGGAAATAAATATAGAAGAATGAAAACATTTATTTGATTACTTGATATCTAGAGGAGGGATTGGGGAAAGGGGGTGAGAAAAAAATTGGGACACAAAGTTTTGCAAGGTTGAATGTTGAAAACTATCTTAATGTTTTGAAAATAAAAAAAAAAGTTTTAAAAACTAAAAATCAAATAGAAAAAAAGATCATTTTTATTCTACCATTTATTTGGTATTACTTATTCAAGAACTATTAAATATAAACAAATTCAGAAAAGAAAATTTACTAACAAATACAAAAAATACTTTCTGTCCTAATCTCTTTACATTTTCCTTCTTCTTCATTTTTTAGTGAAATAACCAGGAACCTAGATACTAAATTCATTGAAATTCACTGTTTCTTTATGTGGAATAGGAATTTTAAAAAAAATTTCTTGACATGTCTTTTTATTGGTAAGAAAAAAGATAATTTTAGACACATCTCCATAAAGTGAATGACCAGCCATTTGAGCTACTGATGTGACTAACAGTCCGATTTATGTCCATTATTCTCAGAATTGGTCAAGATAGCTCATATGAGGAGAAATTCTTCAGTCTACTTTCAAAGAGTCTTGTTTCTGCATTTTTTTAGTCAGTTAAATTATTATTACACAATTATTGGCAATGCTTCATTAATCAAGAAATGGACATACTCTTACAACATTAAGCCTCAAAACTCCTGGAAACAGGGGAAAGAGGAAATACAGTATAGTGGATAGAGCATTATATTTTCTTTGTGAAAGACCTGTCTTCAATTCAGTCAAATGGAAATAATAAACATACGTTAATTGCCTAATATGTACTAGGCACTGTCCTAAGCACCTGAGACCCAATAAAATTAAATAACCAGTTGATGCTTTCTAGGAGATCTCATTCTATTTTAATCATTTTTTTACCTTAGTTATGCTGGACAAATCACTTAAGCTCTCTGAGCCTAAGTTTCCTTATCTGTAAAATGAAAGGGATTGTACTTAATGACTTCTAAGATTTCCTTCCAACTTTAATATTATGATACTAAGATTTGAATCACTTTTAAACATTTGAAGGCAAGTGAAAATTTTGCAATGAACTGGTTTATGTTATCTGTTTTAACAATATGCTATATTTGGGGAAATTCAATATTTCATTCTGAATGAAATAGAATTGGAATATTTAGAATAGAATAGAATTGGATTGTTTAGATTAGCCTCCATTTATGTCATGTCCAGAAACATTGCCTTGACTTTATAACAAGTGACTAAAATTTCAAAGTTAGAAGAGCATTTACAGGTCACTTAGTCCAAACATCACTCAGAGCTATTATATATTATTACCAACAAATGAACTTCTAACCTTAATTTGAAGAAAACTAAAAAGAAAAAAAAAAAAAAACTCCCCTTTCTCCTGAAATTGTATACATTTTATAAATAATTTTATAAAACTCTATTTCTTAGTAAGATATTCCTTAAATTGAGTTTAACTCTATCTCACTATAACTTCACTAGTTCATTTTCTGCCTGCCTAATTTAAAAGAAAGTAATCTGTCGCCTGCTTAATATTTTGAGGAAACTATGATATTGATAAAAGCATTCTCTCTACAGATACAAATTATTTTCTGTGAATTTCTTTTATTCCTATGTCATTATTGCCCATTCCTCCATAGATACTTCATTGTTGTTGTTTACGCATTTTCAGTCATGTCCAGGTCTTCATATTCCAATTTGAGGATTTGTTTGTTTGTTTGTTTGGGGCAAAAATATTGGAGTAGTTTGCCATTTCCTTTTCCAGGTCATTTGACAAATGAGAAAACCAAGACAAACAGGGTTTAGTAACTTGCTCAGGGTCACCTAGCTAGTGTCTGAGGTCAGATTTGGAATTAGGTTTTCCTGACTGTAGGCCTTGTGCTCAATTCACTGCACCACTTTATTCACTATTGAACAAAAGTTATATCCAACCTCCTCATTCTATATCAAGGGTTCAAAATAAGGCATCAATTAAAACCTTTAGGATTTTATTTTATTTAGAGGGTCCAAAGTATAATACATGAGATTAAACAATCATATCTTATTTATTTTATATAACTAATACACCTCTTCTTAGATCCTATATTTCTTTAGGGAATTCCCTTCTTGATGACATATTCAAATACCTGAAAGTAATTTTTTTGTACCTTCTAAATCTCTATTAATGGCTTAAATGTCTATGGCTATTTTTATTGTCTTGTTTTTTATGGCTCTGAACTCCTTCACCATCCTGACCATTTTATCTAAAATGTATTCTGACTTATCAATGCCCATTCTAAAATATGGTATATATTTATGAGTTATCATGATTAAAATATTGATAATCTAGTAGCTTTTTCACCTATTGCTTGTTTTATAATCTAGAAAGAATCAATCATTAGTTTCATCTTTGAAGCCTTTCCTACTTGGCAGAATATTCTAGAGCTTGTGCTCCAACATAGCTTTGAAATAATCTCACCTTATAGCATTGGATAGAACCTGTGTAGAGTATTGTATGCAAAAAAAAAAAATAATAAAATAAATATATATATATACATATACATATATATGTATATATACATATATATATTGCATATTAAACTATTTTTCTCAATGAATTCAAACGGTTTTAAATTTCCATTTAGCATTTGAAATCCTTTTAGAATTAAAGAAAAATCAGAGGGAGGAAGCTAATTTTCCTGAAATGTGCAAAACGATTAAAGAAAATAAAACAGAAGAGCTTCTTTATTGAATGATGAAATTTGCTCCAGGATTATTCTGATTATGGTATCAAATAACCTTTAAAGTCTGAGAGATCTTTGGGTAGATATTGAACAGACTGCATAGTAATATGACTTTAATGCCCTATGAAAGAGTCATTTGGATACTCTTGTAGGACTCCTAAGATCAATTTCTTGGGCAAAGAGAGCAGTTTATAATGAAATTAGAAATACAAGTTGACATATATATTCAAAACCAGGGCACAATCTTGTCATCAGCATTTGAGACAAGACAGCATACATGTTTCAAAGATTTTGATCAAGTACTTTCAATTTTCATTGGTGTTCCAAAGGGAGTCTGTGGGAGGAAGGGGAGAAAATGGATTAATTTGTTTACTTAGAAAAATAAACGTTATCATTTTTGGGGGGCGATCCATACACAAAACTTATAATTCAGAATGTTTTTTTGCCCACACTTAGCAATTAGATTCTAGAAATGTAGCCAATGTCAACACTTCAGTGAGTGTCAGGGACACTTTGATGTCTAGCCTAGCAGACAAGACTTAAGTTTTCTCGTCTGATCCAAAAGACCACACAGAACAAAAAGCTTACCGTTGGCAATTACATACTCAGCTTCTCAGACTCAAAAAGTAAACATAGGATGTTACACTTAAATTATGTTATAGACCAAAGAAAGTACTTGACATAGGTGTTTTTAAATGAATATTTATTATCTTACTGACTCATCCTTTTCAGGTATAAAACAAGATAACAGAATGCCTGATTTTAATTGCTGTGGCTTATTTAGTTGTTCATTTGTTTGTTTGTTTGACAGGTAAATCCCATTAAAAAAAAGAGAAATTTGTATGACAACCCCCAAATCATATGATGTTTATAAGAAAACATCATGCTTCTTGAACAACCTCTTTACCATTTATAAACAGCCTTACTATTGAGAAATTGGAAAGTCTCCAGAAGAAAGAGACTAAAATGGTGAAAGATTTCAAGATCATGTACTGAGAGAATCAATTAGAATTGGGAATTTTTAGTCTGGAGCAGAGGACACTTGGGAAGGGGTGGGTAACAAACATAACTGTCTTCATGTATTTGAAGTTCTGTCATTGAAAGAGACATGTTTTGCATAGTTCAAAGGACAAAATTAGAAGCATAGGATGGACATTCCTAAAAGTAAAATATTTAGTTTAATATAAGAGGAGAGAAGGAGTGAGGAGCACAACAACTGCTGAAAAATTAGACAGCCATCTAAAAGTGAAATAATCTGCCAGAGAATGGAGTAGATTACCTTTTTCTAGAGGTATTCGAACAATACCTTCATAGAGTAGATTGTTGTTAAGCTATAGATTAGAGTAGGTATTTTCTATAACCCCATCCCATTCTGAGATTCTGTGACTCTGTTGTCATAATTAAACACAAATATCACTGTTTTACATACATATAACATACATATATTATATATGCATATATATGATGATTTAGTAAATAGCAATAAAAAGCTATAAATGGATAGCAAAATATTTCTTTTAGTGTAGTTTGAATAAAAAAAGTAGTCACCATATTATGATTGATCTTATGGTTTTATACACATAGATTAATCATGGCAATAAATTAAACAAAAAAAAAACGTAAATTAAGATTGGTACAATGTGATAGATATAGATAAAAATAACTGTATAAAGAAGAAAACCAAGAGAAGAGCCCTCTTTCTAGTCTCTATGTTGATTGATAATAACAGCTAATATCCATAGAACTCTTTGTAAATATACTTTAAATATATTGTCTTATTCATTTTCATAATAATCTTGTAATGTGAGTAGTATTATTTTCTTGATTTTCAAGACTACATCCAAGCATCTTAAGTACATCATGCATAATAAATTTCTGAGTCAGGATTCTTTCTGACTATAAGTACAGTACTCTATATCAATGATACTACTTCTTTTTGATCACAGAAGATTTTTAGAAACCATCTTGTGTATGTGCTTTCAGGTCAGATTTTTTTTAAGATAAACTTTTTTAAAAAATCAATTTTCTCCTATCCCCAAAATGAAACATTCTTTTTTCACTATTCTCAGCAGTAAATTTGTAAGGAAAAGGCTGGCTATCAGATTGTTTTAAAGCCTGAAAAACGATTTATTTTCAAATATTTTTCCTTGAAAATGTTTACAAAGGAAATGACTTCAATTGACTTGTTAATAATTGACCAAAAACATAAGTCTTTCCTGAAGAATGTGTTTTATTGGGTAGACAAACATTATAAAAGAGAAATAAAAGTAAACATTAGTTTGATTCTCTTCTCTGGACACAGAATTGTTCTGAGATAGATTTTTAAGCCTAGAAGCAACGTTGAAAATTTCCTAGTTTATCCCCTCATATTCCAGATGAAAAAAAACAGAAGGCCAAAGAGAGGAAGTGTTTTACTCCTAACAGCACAGCTTATTAGTTGTTGGCTAGGATTAGAATCTGATTACCAGACTTTTGGGTTTTTGCTATTATCAGTCACTGTAATAAGGAAAGAGGTTAAAGGGCCCTGTATAGAAATGTTCCTCTCTATTTTCCCATTTATATTTATAACTAACATTGGAAGCAAATACTCTGTATAATTGAAAGACATGCTTGGTACATGGCTCCCTTGGGACATCATTGTTGTTGTCCATCTTTTGTTTTTGAAGAGAAACAATTACATCATGGAGTAATGTTTTGACTTCTGAGTGAATTAATTTAATCAAAGCAGAGTTGCACAAAATTGTCAGTCTCAATCTCTCTGTCAAGTCATTGAATTCAAATGGAAACACAAAATTCAAAGATGACTTGTGATGGCCTGAGATTATCTTCAGTGCTTTCAAAGTCTATCCAAACTTTCAGCACTCCACAGTGCCTGCTTTAACCACTTTCATGGCCATTGAAACAAATTGTTCTCATTCACCTATCCCTCCTGGGGGAAGTTTTCCCATGCTTATGATAGATGTTTTCCTAACACACCAAAAAGTTTGAGATCCATTGGTTACCCTTAATCTGGTTTAGCCCAACTGCTAAGATGATTGTTCAGAAGCAACTGTAGCACATGCTACAGTTTCTTGGAGCTGTAGGTGAGACTTGAGTGACAGGTAGACAACAAAGGTGGTTGGAAAAGCCTGAAAAATTCTTGACAAGCTCTGACACCAGAGGTGCTAATCCTCCTTGGACACCTCATACACCCTCTTAGGATACTGGTATTTTTGCAGGTATGCCAATATGAATGCAAGAGAATCACTGGGACACAATGAATAGAGAGCTAGATTTGCAGTATCTTCATTTGCTATCTCAGGCACACTGGGAAAAGCCACTTTATCTCTTTGGATCTCAGTTTCCCCAAATGTAAAATGAGGAAATTGTATTAAATGATCTTTAATGTTTTTTTTTTTTTAAGCTTGAACTCTATGATACCAAAATATCTCTTCATGCAAACTTAGCAATTCATATAATTTAATTTGGGAGTTTTAACCTTTTTTATTCCTTTCTAGGAACTTATAGGTAAGATGTCTACTCTATCTAGTAGGGTCTAGTTTACATTAGTGCTGAGATGTAGAGTAACTAGTCTGCCTAAAAGTAAGAAAAATTAGAAAAAAAAAAAAAACTTAGCTATTCTCTTTAACATATTTTTACTTCAACGTCATAGTCACTTTTAAATTTGTTTGAAATTAGTCACAAGCCAATGGATGTAAATAGACTAAAGAACACAAAATGTTAATTAAGGAAGACTACAGAAAAAGTGGAGTAGGAAAGAAGGAACCAAGTTCTCTACCCTTTATGATTAAGGGCAAAAGTAAATTTTATTTATTCTATTCTATCATTGGCATTTTTGTAATACTTTAAAATCACCAATGCATTTTATAAACTTTATCTCATTTGAGTCTCATTACAACCTTGTAAAGAAAACTGTTAATAGTATTATGATAATTTTGGAGATGAGGAAATTGAGGCTCACAAAATTTATGTGAATTCTACTTAATATACCTCAAGCCGACAAACATTTATTATGTGCCTATTGTGAGTAAGGTACTTTTTCAGGTGCTAGGGCTATACTGACACAATTTAAAATGGTCCTTGCTCTCAAGGAGCTTATATACTATTAGTGAATTATCACACAGCTGGTGTCAGATATAAAATTTACTAAAGACTACATGACTTTAAGTCCAACAACCTATATATTATGCTGTGATTTGTTGCAGCAAATTCCATACTGAATATTCAGCTTCCCTTTTAGTAAATTCATTTAGAGCATGAATAGTAGGGTAAACATTTGGTCATAATGACCATACATTGGAAATAGTCCTTTTAAATCAAAATAAATGACTAAACGGTGCTAGAGATTGTGATCATGTCTGTAAACTCCCAAGGAACCATGAATCTTTAACAGTGAGGCATCTCTAATCGTGTTCATTATATATCATTAGTCTGACCAACTCAAAGGATATAGAACTTCTTTAAATGAGGTAAACTTAACACTGGGAATTCAGAAATAGGATTCATAAATATACACACACACACACACACATATATATATATAATGTATATACAAAATCATGTATATATTATGTGCATACATATGTGTATATGTATGCAAATGAACATATCCACTTATATTGTGGTTATATTATATTGTGTTCTTATATATAAATGTGCATATGTGTATATATATTTGTAGTTGTTGCTTAAGAAATCTCTTATCTGTGTCTAACAATCAACTTGATGAGATTATAGGCTATTGACTATTATCCGAAAGGGTCATCTTTCAAGAAGAGAGATAACCGCCCTTAACTAATGCTAAAAGGACACAGTGAATTCTATTCATCTCAATGACAGTTACCTTTTGTTGAATGACTGCCTGAGGCCCTTGTTTTTGGAAAAATCTTTCCAACTCTATGTTCACAAAAGGTAAAGAGAAATGACTATTTTTGAACCCTTCTCTATTTTCACAGACTTTTATTCCCTTAGCTTTATAAAAAGTGGTGTGGGAAGTAATTTCAAGTAACATATAGGAGAGTAAGAGACATGCTTGTTCAGGTGAGATCATTAAATTGGCTGATGTTTCTGTCTTTTTGTTTTTTTTTTTTATGAGATTAGTTCTGTGACCAACAAACCTGAGAAATGGACTTTCTGGCCTTGGGAGTTATTTCATGAGTTTAAAAGATCCTAACTTTCAGGGTTGGATATCAAGAAAAAAATTTCTTAATAGCACAATTTTTTAAAAGGAAAAAGGCATACAAAAGGATTACCCTACAGATGGCAGACTAAAACCATGTGATGAGAGGCCAGAAGAACTGATAATTACTGTTTATTGCTCAAATTGTAGGTCAAAGGTAAATGCAAAATATCTGTTAGGCAATATCATGAATAATCTTTAACTTACAAGGACAGTATAATGATTTTAATTAAGTATTTTATTATTTTATTTTTCCTGTGTTTATTCACATGGTTCTGAGATTATATCTGATATAGTTTCTGTTCTGGGGAAAATAAAAATAAAGCTATGTTATATCTGATACTAGTTATACCTGATGTACCTTTGTGGGAGGCGACCTTTTAAAACGACATTTCAGGATAATTTAGAACCCTTTTAAAGCTAATTTTCTTTTTAGATTTTAGGAGACAATTAGGTAAGGAATAAAAGCTTGATTCCATTGAAATCAATGGTTCTAGTACAGATCCATATTTATGCAAGTTCACAGTCACTCAGAAAGGTAAATCTAGACCATGGGGTACATTTTTTTTTTTTTTTTAATTAATCAATCCAAACTTTATCTCTGAGACATTTGACAAAAAATTACACTAAAGAATTACATGTTCAAGTTGAGATGAAGTATTTTGTTTCATACTCAGTCTATCAATTTTAGAAAACCATCATTAAAATATGTTTAATTTGAATGTGAGTATTCTTGAACTACTGAGACAATAGAAAGAAAAAGAAATACTAATTTGGAAAAAATTACAATTTCAAAAATAGGACCAGATGAACTATGAGAAGTTTAAACAAGTCTATTATTAGAGGAAATGGTTTAATTCCAAAACACATTATATCACATTAACTAGAATTTTTCCCCTTTTAAACAAATCTTTAGTAAATCCACAAGAACCACTTTTTGAGTTGCATTATTAAGGCATGTTTGATTTATAAATACAGTGCAAAGGAATAAAAACAACAGATAATAGCCTATAAAAAGAAAGCCTAATTGTTGAAATGCCCTTTTTGGTTCATTCAACAGAATTTGAAATCTCTGACAAGCATCTGTGCTTGTGTCAGTTACACCTTTCAACACTGTTGTCAGATGCCCTGCATCTGTATCCCTAGAATTCAGACTTTTCTGTGTCCATAGTTAAGTCTGGAATCAAAGCGGTAGGGGGTTCACTTCATGAGATGATTATGGAGGGACCAAAGTTCCATCTCATCTCTAGAAATGCTGATGATGGAATGAAATTGTTATGTTTACCCTTTCAATTACTCACAACCTAATTCCCACTTTGTTTTCTTAGCACTTTCTCCCCTTTACTTGAATGGCAAGAATATTAGCTAAGTTTGTCAGTTTAGCCGCATATCCCCTGGAGAAAACTAAGTTCAGAGTGACCTCATGCTTGCAGCATGTATGGCCCTCCTCTGGATAGTGTTCTCTATCAATAAATAAGGGGCTAAAAAAGGCCAAACTCTGTCTCAGCTGCCTCCATGATAGAGCTTTATGATAAAATTTATCCTACAGGGAGGGGGAATCTTAATCATATTTGAATTCCATGCCTTATATTGAGAGTGAACTTTGTGACTTCTTGTGACTGCCATAGCAAGTTAAGCAGAATAAAGTCGGCTGTTTGCCTGATTATTTATAACATCACAGGAAACTTGGAATGACTTATTAAAGATGGAAATAGTTCTCTTCCCTCAGAAATTAGGCCTGACTTTGCCAAGATATACAGCATCTGACTGTGTGAGAGAATAGTGTAAAATGCCTCACAGTTCCAAGGTTATTAAAACATACCTGGCCTTATTTTAAAGCACTAACGAGCTACACAGAGCCAAAAGCAAGTACCCAGAAGAAAATCCCAAGGGAATGAACATCATGGCACATGGAGCTGTTTTGACTGGCCTTGGTTCATAAATATAAAAACAAAACCATGTGAATATTATTCTGCTGATAGGATTTTGCTGACCATAGAATTTGGTTGAGTGTTTATCATCTTACTAGGCAAAGGGGATCTGAGCTTAAGAGGTGACTTTGTGCAGTTTGATTTTTCTTTTTCTTTTTCTTTTTTTTTTTTTTTCTTTTAGCATTTTGGCTTATTTACTTTTTACTTCTGGCAAGAGATAACTGTTAAGGAATGGTAAAGCATTTTTTTCAAAATAAATGTTTCTTGAAAAAGGATTATCAACTTTACACTAAGATATTAGCTGACCCTATTCTCTGGAGCACTGAAAAGAGAAGGGATTTCCCCAGTATAATGTTTCCTATGCCAAAACAACTTAGTTACCAAATATGATGCTAAATATGGTATTTTACATTATTGAGTCCTATGTAGTTTTACCAAGAAATTTCCAATATTTTAGTAATATTAACAAGTGTTCTAAATGTGTTTTCTTGTATATCACTTTCCAACCTTTTGCTGTTGTTTGCTTAAAAAAATTGACAGTAAATAACCATTTTAGTATTTCTTTGGAAATGATTAGAGTTCTAATTTGTTTTTTAAAAGGATTTCTGCAATTTTTTTTCAAAAATAGGTAAATAAAATTAATTATATGGTTTAGGATGTAATTGGACATGATTGAATATAAACAGATTTAAATATAAAAATATAGAGATCCTATGTTCTTTTTTCTAAGCCCTATGTCTGGTCCATTGTCAAGATGAACACTTTCATTATCAGGAAATGATATTTAGAGGGTCAATTAATACTTCTGATTAAAAAGTCAAGAAAATGGAAAAAAAATTGGTGAAAGGAAGACTAAAAAGAGCATAAGAAAAAAAGAGGAGTGGGAGAAAAGGAAGAAACAAAATGAGAAAGAAGGAAACAAGGAAGCAATGATGGAAGGGAAAGAAGGTTGGAAACAGGTATGAAAGGAGGGAAGAAAAAGGGAATTATATAACATTGCTAAGAATGTTATTATCTATCTAATTCTGAATTCTAATCCTGGAGCTATCTTGGTCATGCTCTTCAATGTTCTGTGCCTCATGGCCTTATAAATGAAATGGAGATGATAATTATATATAATGATAAACTAATAGGATCCAAGTGTTTGGAACACTTTAAAAAATGTACCATGTAAAGGCCAGGCATATAATTATATACAGTTCTATAAATATAGTTACATTCAATCTTTTCAAGGAAATGATAAGAGGAGAAGAAAAAGAGTGGCTAGAACATAAATAGGGAGGATAACTATTGCTATAGTTATTTTTTATTAAGATTTGTGCCTTTTATACTGCAAGGGAATAAAAAAACATAAGGGTCTGGTGCATGCTAGAATATCCTTATCAATACCTTTTCTGGCATAAAATATCTGGAAATAATGTGGATATAGATTGATAAGTAGGATGGCTAAACATATTATAATATATGGAGGTAATTGAATATTATTGATTAATAAGAATCAACAAACAATAAATTCAAAGAATCGGAGAAAGAAAATGAAACAAGGAATGTAAATTTAAAAAGAAAAGATTATTAAAAATTAAATGGAAATAGCAATTTGTGCCTTTTATACTGCAAGGGAATAAAAAAACATAAGGGTCTGGTGCATGCTAGAATATCCTTATCAATACCTTTTCTGGCATAAAATATCTGGAAATAATGTGGATATAGATTGATAAGTAGGATGGCTAAACATATTATAATATATGGAGGTAATTGAATATTATTGATTAATAAGAATCAACAAACAATAAATTCAAAGAATCGGAGAAAGAAAATGAAACAAGGAATGTAAATTTAAAAAGAAAAGATTATTAAAAATTAAATGGAAATAGCAATAATAGCAAATAAATCACAAATAAATTCTGTTTAATTGCCATAAAATAATCATACATAGTACATAATTGTACATGCATTCTAACTTTTTGATAAGGAAATGGTAAACTACAAGCAGGGAATGTTGCATTTTATGGGGAAAAATCTGGATGAGTTAGCTTTATTTTGTTTTGGCTTTGTTCTTAATGTTGTTTCAAACATAAAATAGAGAAGGGGCAGGCTAAGAAAAATTTTTGTGCTGCAAAAAACAAAATACACCCACAACACTAGATATATGTATAATTTATAATAACTCCATTAGTTAAAATGCTTTTGCATTTCCTCACACCAAAACAAACAAAAGATGACAGAACATATATATATCTTTATCATTTTTGTCACAATGGGAACAGTTCAAAGGAAAAATATCCTCATATAGAATGACTCATTACTTTGGAATTGACTCATTCTATTGTTTACACATATAAAAATATGACACAGGTATTTTATGTAATAAAATTTGATAATACATTTTTGGTTGAACTATCCCCCAATGAATATTTGCACATATAATAGTCTTTCTTTTAAGTCTCACACAAACTCATAAAATAATATTATCTTCTTTAAAGTGTTTTTCCATATCTTTTTCTCCCCCCAAAATCTTGATTGTCTGGAAAACATGTTAATTAAAAAAAAAAAAAAAAAATATATATATATATATATATATATATATATATATATATATATATATATATATATTACTATAAAGTTAACATGAGTTCTGCTTCCTCTGTGTTTTGATAAATAATTGAAAACAACCATCTCTCACTTCACAGAACCTGACAATTTCATTCTTGCCAACAGACATAGTTTAAAATTGGCTTATGTCTTTTCCTTTAACCCCTTTAATTGCCTAATCTCTTGAAATGAAGTGAAAGTATTAAAATCAACCTTTTCAACAATAATTATTTATTTACCAATATCTTCACTTATTATTATATATTGTATATGTAGAGTTATACAATCTTTTTTATTCTATTAAAATCTTGTCTAATTTTTCTTTATTTTGACTCCTTAGCTAAATTGTTTGAAAGGCAAAATGGCAAAATGAATAGAAAGTGAGTCTTAAGCTCAGGAATTTGTAGTTTCAAGTTTTTCTTCTGACTATACTGGCTATGTATGCTTAGGCAAGTCACTGGATCTCTTGATGCACTCAGCAACTCTAAGAATTGGCAAAAGATGATTGTGATCATGCAAAGCTGTTTTCCCTATTACTAAAATGGGGTGAGACTAGAGTAGTGTTTGATCTTGGGAATTCTGAAGTGCAATATGTCAGTTGGGTATCTACATTAAGTCTGGAATCAGTATGGGTCACCAGCCTGCTAAAAATCCCATATCCCATATCTTACTCATCCACAAAAAAGAAATAGTAGAGAAAATTATGACCTGCTCGAAGAAGTTTCTTTAAACAGGAGTCCCATACCTCTATGAAATCACAGATCTACTTTCTACATTATTCTGTAACAAATATTTTGCAATAAATGAATTTTTTTTTCCATTTTTCCTCATAGGTTAAAACATATAATGTGAATCATGTGCTAAAAATCTAAAAAAATTATATAGTATCTTACTGATTATATTGATTTATTCTTTTTCTTTGAGACATTTGTTTTACTTTCAAAAAAATAAGTTATAACAAACAAGAAAGAAAGTTAATGGTTCCCTTTCTATAGAACTTTCATTCATTTTATAATTGTAAGACATGACTCCTCTGTTCCAAATTCTGTGCTTGGGGCTGAGGATACAAAAATGAGAACAAAATAAATCCTGGCCTCAAGTATTTTACAAAATATTGGGGAAGAGAGAGAGAGAGGAAGGAGACAATACACACACAGGAAAAGTAAAAACAAAATACACAAATTAAATTCAAAATAAGTTTAAACAGAGCTTTGAAAAAAAAATGATTCATGGAAATTAAGTTAAAGGGACTATGGACTCTATTATATGGTTCTGAATCTCCTGATAGACATGTAACACATGTAAGACATGTAGGACATGATAGACATGTAAGAAAACAAAACAAAAAAAAAAGATTATTTGAGAAGATAATCTAATTTTTAAATACCCATAATCAATTAAACTTGAAGATTCCATTTTATATGTTTTTTCTCCCTCCCTCCATCTTTTCTACTCATAAAGGTAGAAGTTTGATTTCCACATTGCCTTTGGTTATTCAGTCATTAAAACTAAGGCTAAAAGTATAGCAAGGGAATTTCCAGAGATGGTCTATTAATTGTCTGGAAAATTTTAAATAATATCAGTATTATAAATCAATCCTAGACTCAAGATACTTTAGGTTTTCCTGGATTTATTAAGGTATTTCCTGTATTTTTAAAAATATCCCCAGAAGCTGATTTGAGTTAAAAATAACACATTCTTTGGAATGTAAGTGGATCTACTTTTTGGCTCCGAAGATTTTGACCTTTGAAATGAGGACATTATTTCTTATTTAGACCTAAATCAAAACATCAGTTTCTGTGTCAACATCTGGTTCATGCACAGAGGCTAGAATAGAGATCCACTAAGAAAGTGATTTGCTTGGAACCTCAGTTGTAGAAAATAAGAGCCAACTAATAGTTACAGAAAGATAAACTGGGAAAGTCAAGAAAATTTCTCAAAAACATGAAACAAATCAGAGTTTTGGTTTTTCAAATTTTATTTATTTAATATTTCCTTAATTATGTTTAAAACATTTTTGCATTGATTTTTAAAATTTTTGAGTTGCAGATTCTCTCCCTTATCCCCAGCTCCAACCCACATTAAGAAACCACATGTGAAGTTATGAAAAACATTTCCATAAAAGTAATGTTGGGAAGAAAACATAGATCTCTTGCCCTAAAAAATAAAAAATTAAAAAAATTAAAAGTCAAGAAAATAAAGTGAGACAAAGATAGAAACAGAAATAGAGAGAGAGAGAAAGTGAGAGAGACAGAGACAGAGACAGAGACAGAGACAGACAGGGAGAGAAGGAAACAGGGAGGGAGGGAGAGACAGATAAAAAGAATGCTTGCATTTGGTTAGGATTTTTAATCTTAAATTCTTCAGAGTAGTTGTGGATCACTATTGCTGAGCACAGCAAAGTCATTTATAAACCAGTCATCTCAGAACATTATTACTACTTTTTATAAAGTATATTTCAGTTTATTTGCATTCATGGAGGACTTACCAGGATTTTTTTCTGAGAGAATACAGTTCAGCTTTCCCACAGAACAATAATATCCCATGACAATTATATACCACAACTCAACCATTACCCAATTGATGGGCATTTCCTCAATTTCCAATTATCTATTTATTTATTTATTTGTTTTTTGCTCTAAGAAGAGAGCTGCTACAAATATTTTTGCACTTATAGATCCTTTTTCTTTTTAAAATTTCTTTAAGTATTAACTGTAATGTTCTGGTTAGCATTCTGGAGGTCTTGGGACCAGCCTTTGTTTCAGCAGAATAATCACAAAAATAGCCAGGGATAAAGTCCAAATTCTTTATTATCTCCTTCACAGTCAATCTCCTTTACCTGGGACCTGGCTAGCTTTCTGGAGGTCCTTCAGATAGAACTTGGTCTCAATGGAGACCAAAATGGTGGGAGATGGAATGTCTATTTTGAAGTCTGTCTGAGTCTGAGAGCTTGAGCTTCAGCCTCCAGTCCTCTGTCTTCTCCTTCTCTGGCTGAGTTTGTCCCCAGTTTATATATTCTATTACAATTACATCATTGGTATACTGAGTATAAACCAATCATTATATCGCTAAGGAACCATTATTTTTTGTATGATTAAATCAATCATACTAAACTAGAGAACTGCATGCTAAACTACATAACAATTGTCTAATCAATTCCACTGAGTTAACACCTTGTTTAAATCAATCATACTGAGCTTTAAGTATATTTCTTCAAAGTTCCTGCCCTTCACAATTCATGCCTAGTAATGTTAGATCAAAGGGCATGCTTTAATTTCTAATCCTCTGGGCATAGATAATTCTTTTGATCATTTATCAATTGGGGTATGACTTTTATTTTTTATAAATTTGACTCAGTTTTCTCTATGAGAAATAAGATTTTTTCAGATAAATTATTCCAAAATTCTTTTTATAATTGCTATTGCAATCTCTGTCTATCTAGCTGTCTCTCTTTTCCCCCTTTCATCCCATCCCTCCTCAAAAGTGTTTTGGCTGACCACTCCTTCTCCCAATATATCCTCTCTTTTATCACCCTTTCCCCTTTCAATTCCCCTTCTATCTTCTTGCAAAGTAAGACAGAGCTCTATAATTATATTGAATGTGTATGCTATTTTCTCTTTGAGCCAATTCTGAGGAGAGTAAGGTTCACTCACGCATTCTCTCTCTTCCCCCACTTCCCTTATATTATAAAAACTTTTATTTGTATCTTTTTATGACATAATTTACACCATTCCACTTCTCCCTTTCTTTTTCCTCCAGTACATTCTGCACTCATCCCTTAATTTCATCATTTTTGAAGATATCCCTTCATATTCAACTGATACTTGTGCCCTCTGGCTATATACATTCCTTTTAAATGACATAATAATGAGAAAGTTCTAATGAGTTCAGCTTTGATTCTCCATGTTGGAATGTTAACAGATAAAATCTTATTAATTCCTTTATAATATCACTTCCTGACTATACCCCTTATGATTCTCAGGAGTAAGCAAGTATTTGAAAATCAAATTCATCATTCAGTTCTGGTCTTTTCTTCAAGAATGCTTGACACATTTCTATTTTATTGAATGTCCACCTTTCTCCAGAGGGGTAACTTTTGTGCTGATCTTCTAAGCCCTCTTTGGTGTCTCTGGCCTGAGAGGTCTTGAAGCCATTAGTATTGCTATTGATTCAGAGGTCCTGCTTTGTGGACACTGAGATTGGGGCTGGGGCTAGGACTACAACTGTGCTGGCAGGACATGTACATGTATTACATGCTGGACTCCCACTCTGGTGTCATAGGCTGAGCTTCTAAGTTGCCTTCAGCTGAGAAATGTTCTACTCTGTCCTTTGGGGTGTTTTGATGCTCTAAAATTTCTTTAGAGTCATTATTTAAGGAATTTGGAACATTTTAGGGGGGAGGTTGGCCTTGTTCCTGCTTTTACTCTGTCATCTTGGCTCCACCTCACAAATCAGAATTTTAGCAAAATTGGTGACTTATTAATAAGATATAAGGGAGAATTGGACTGACTGAGATACCCCAACGAAAAAAAGAGGAATAGGAGAGAGAATAGTTTGGTTCAGGCATTTAAAGCCTGCAGAGTGAAAGGATAGCACTAGAAAGTAGGCTAAAGTTAGAGAGTAGGGTTATGTTAAAACATGTCACTATGTTGCTTATTTTATAAATTTTGCCTTCTCATGACCCTAGATGATATATTTTCATTCAACACCCTAAGATTTTGGTTCTAGATCATATGGATCATTGAAGATTACTATAATCAAGTATTTGGAGTTATTTCTTTGTCCAATTTCTCCTAAGATTAATGCCATAAAATTATAGAGCACCCAATAGGAATGATCAAGAAGAAAAGCAAAACCAAAGACATAATAAAATGTAGTTATGCTTCATTTTAGCTTATCATGTTTAATCATTCTTTTGACCTCAGAATGGGGGGAGGAGGTAAAGACATTTGTACCCTATGTTTACATTTTGGTAGGGAGAAATGACCTGCCTAAAACTATTATAAGTATGGGTATATTAGCCTCTCTCTCTTGTATTCTCTCCTTTATTTTTCACTATGATAGAAAGTCATGGAATTAGATAAGAAAACCAGTTTTCAATTATATATCCTCTCTAATACATGTATCATGACAGAATTGATGATACCTATAAACAGAAGGAAGAAAAATCAATCTAAAGAACTATAGGAGAAATTTCTCAAATTAGCAAAAAAATAATAATAATAACTTAGGATCTTCACTAGTTGTTTAGAGGAAATGATACAAGCATAAAGCCTTGAACATTTACAACAAGGAGTTGCCAGAGATGACTTGTGGAATGAGATAAGGCATTTAAAAAATACACATTACTCATGCCTACAGGACGTTCTATTAATAAATTCTTTTGATGCTAAGGTCAATCAAATCAGTATTTGTAAAGTATTTTAAATGCCACCAATAAGATGCTGATTTCTTGCTTTTCCTAACTTTTACCCACAAGGAAAATAGAGTGTGACCATCTCCTAACCCAATGTGAAATAGGGTTGATTGAATTGAAATTTTTAAAGCTGATAGTAGAACTACTTAGTAAGCAGTACATAAAACTTTATTTAAAATTTATTTTTTTACTCACTGATTGTTCTCAGCAGTTAATGTTGTTATAGAGTAGTAATGGTTTGCTTACAGGCAAGTAATTAAGCACCTACAGTCACTCCACAGGACATAGATTTTATATGACTAACTCTTTCATAAATAAATAAATAGAACAATGAAATGTTTGCTCTTCCTTTATAAGTATATATTTATCAGGTTTAAAAAGGCAGATCCACTTTAAGTGAAAATTAATTGTCATTATAGAACAATTATAAAAATTTAATCTCAGTTCACTTATTTTAATATATTTGATAATATGAAGTTATTTTATGATAATAATATTCAGTATATCTTTATTTTCTTAGTTTGCATTTAACAAATATTAATAAGTGGTCTTAACAAAATTCTGACTTGAAATAATTGACAATGTCAAGGATTACTTTTTGCAACAGATGTAGAATGTAATATGATGGATATAAAAGGAGATTTTTGTTTGATAACCATCAAAAGGGTGAAGGGCCTTGCATCTGTGCCATATGAGAACTTCATGAAGGAATCATATATGTTTTATCTAGAGAAAGTAAGATTAAAAGGCAACATGATCAATATTTTTGAGTATTTGAAAACCCACCATGTAGAAGATATATTAAGCTTGCCCTGTTTGGCTACTGGGGAAAACCCAGATAAAATCATAAAACTTGCAAGAAAATTCACTTTATAAATTTTGCCTTCTCATTTTTACTTGATTCCATGGAAATGAAAACAACAACAAAATTTCAATCACTTAGAACTGCCCAATGCAAAATGTGATGGCTCAACAAGCAGTGGATTTCTTCATTTAAAGTCTTCATGAAAAAGTTGATGACCCCTAGTTGGATCTATTATTTCTTTCAGATTGCAATTAGATTATATACCTGCCAAAATCACTTCTAATTTTGAAACTCATTATTAATTATTTTTTGAGCCCTCCAACAAGGCAGGTCACAATCCAACTCATGAAACTTTAGTCAATATTTTTTATTTTTTTTAACCTGGATTTCCCTATTTTGCCTAGACTTGGTATGCAGTGGACACTTACACACTATTCCACTATTGATTATTAAAAAGGAATTTTGACCTCAACCATTTCTGATTTGTACCAGTTAACATCTTAGACAAACTGGTAACTCTAATCCAAGTGGCTCACTATATCAGAGAAGGACTTAGTCAGGATGTCCAATGAGCTTTAACCCTACTGCAAGACAGATCTCCTAAGTTTTAGAAGTTCACCAGCCTCAGCTTTCCAGTAGGCATTATAAGTATGGGCAATCTCCACAGACTCATTCATCTCATTCTGTCTTCTAATAAATTTCTTCAGAGTGGAAACAAATACATCACACAGACTTATCTATCCATTGTTCATCATCATTACTATGTAACTACTATATAATTTTCCTCTTATTCTGTTTCTCTGTATATCTTCCTTTCTGTATCTTTCTTACTCTTTATTTGTTCCTTGTAGCATTATTTATACTGCTTCCTCAGTGAAGTTCTTTTTTATAATGTGCTTTAGTCTTTTCATACCAACCATGTAGTTCTCCACTGCTTTTTGCAAGATATTCAACAGTAATTCCTCAAAAACAGTTAATGTTTCATGACACATAGCTATACATCATCCCTCAAAGAATATTATAAATCCATCAAAATAGCCATAATATCCTTGTGACTTAATTCTTCAGCTTTCAGAATAAAAAGATTAGCTGTTTCAATTTTCCTTTTCTTCTAACTAATCCTGAGTAGAAATATAAATTATCTTAAAGTCCACATTAAAGGGATTCAACAGTAACCCACTGGAAAAAAATTGTATTTTAGAAGTCACATTTGCAAATACTTCTTTTCAAGTTATGTTGTCTAGATCTTGATTTTGGGTTTACAATGACATAAAATCTGAGATAGAAGACAACTGTATTTCCATTAAAATTCTTTCTGCACAAATCTATATATCAAATGTTTCTCCATATGTGTGTATATATATATATATGTATATATACATATATATTATGCAAATACATGCACATGCATGTATATGGGTGCATGTGCACATTTATGTGCCCATACACGTGCACACATATATATTTCTCATTAGATGATACTTCTTAAATTAGTCTAACCCTCAAACTCACTTATCTCCATATTTTCTTTCAGGCTTTACAAACAAGCACCTTCATATTCCTTGTAGAAAATAAACGAGTTATAATTCTTCAAATATCTTTATGAATTCACACTCTTAAGTGAATTTAATTATCTCATTGATTTGTGTCAATAAAGGATCCATGATATTATATCACCTTTGTGAAACTGCCTGTGGACTGTTACATAACATAGCCTCTCTAGAATTAATCAAGTTACTTTTCATTACATGATATACAAAGAGTAGTTGTTTAGCCTGTAAGAATTGTAAATTAAGGAAATTTGAAATGAACTTATAACAGCTACATTGCAATCCACAAAACAATAAGGAAGATTCACCACATGGGGGAAACATTTCATGAATTAACATTAGAGATATTAAATAGTTAAAGCTCTGGTCCAACTTTTACAACTTTGCAGCCCCCTTTGAAGGGCAGATGAAACCAACACATGCTACCTCGCCTGCTTATGACAGAAAGTTCTGTTATTGGAGCAATTTAGTGTCTCCATTTCATTTACTCAAACCAAATAAATTTAAGCCATAATTCTTTCCCCATTCAGTAACACATAAACGCATAAAAAATGTAGGTAGAGTAGGGGGGGACAGAAAGAAGAGTCATTAGATAGAACTGAGTGGATGGGAATGGACTTGTGTGAATAGGAGAAATAAATATCTAGCTAGCTAGGTAGGTATCTATACACAGAGGTATATACATATATATGTATACATATATACATGTATATATACATACATATATATATATTCACACATGCATATATGTGTGCATGTATGTGTGTGTGTATATATATATAAAGACAGACATTTATGTAACATTCCAGTTGGTTTAGTGAAAAGGGTACTAGCTCTTAAATCAAAAAAAATCTGAGTTCAGAACCTGCTTGTAACACTTGCTAACTATATGATTTTAAGTAATTCACTTGATCTCCTTGTCCCAATTTCTATAAATCTATAAAGAAGTAAGCTGTTAAGAATGGGTTGCCTGGAAAGCAAGGGTTCGGGAAGAAGACAACAGAGAGATCCATGGGTGGGGGAAGTTAAGTAACAGCAAGGCAAGTTAAGGAGCAGAATTACAAGAAAAAGTCAGCAGGAATAGGAAAGATATGTATGTGTGTTTGGGGGGGGTGTTTGTATATGTGGGAGGGATAAACTATCTTGGCATGTATGTATGTGTATGCATATAATCTACATATGTCTACATAAATATATCTTTTCCTAAATACAGCCTGTTCAGAGGAGGTGGGGGGAGAATGATAAGGGGTGGAGAATAAAGTACAAAGAACTACAACAGAGAACAAAAGAACAATTTACAAGGAAGTAAAGTTGAAAACTCCTGAATGTAATTTCTTGTGTGTGTGTGTGTGTGTGTGTGTATATAAACTTTTTTGGATTGGTAATTCATTGTTGATTATTTTGAATCCTCCCTGATGTTCTGCTGGGTACATGACAGTGATGTTTGTTTGTTTGTTTTTAAATAAAATAAAATGGAAATAGTAAACATAAAAACTAAATTGGAAAAGAAAGAATTCAGAATATAAGTGATAGAAATAAAAGGAAATATCAAATCCCCACCCTCACATGCCTACTACCATTCATTCTAAATTAAATAAATGAATAAAAACAAAAATGTTTGTAATAGAGAAAATTCTCAAAGTTTTTTCTTGGTCTAAATTTTGAAAAAAAAAAAAAAAGAATTGGTAAACACATAGACTTTCTTCTTTTACTTGTTTGAAGGAAATTTCATTCAATTCAATTGACTTTGCATTAGGATGTTTGATTAGCTCATCTTCAATCTCTTCCAACTCTAACATGCTCTAATTCTATGTATGCATGTTGGGAAACAAAATGTATGTAGGCTGCTAATCAAATAATGTGCTCTGTTTCTAAAAACAGTTTTGAGCTTCAAGAATATAAGGCAATGCTGACATTAATGGATAAAAATAAATCAATTTTTTAAACTATACCTTTAATAGCCTAACCAAGAGACTAAAAGACCAAGAAACTATGACTGTCCCTGTGAGTTTTTCAGTTCTATTCTTCATCTCAGCAGTACAATAAAGCTACTGTCAGCAACACTCCAAGCACATTTCTTTCCAAGGAATAACAGTATGATAAATGTTCTGCTATTCCCTTGTTGTCTGTCAGTGTTTTCCAAGGAAACTCAGCCAAAGTTGAAAGGATTAATGAGTGAAACTGAGCCCTTATTATGTCACATGCATTCAAAAAACTTTAAAGTCAAATTAGAGGTTAGTAATAAATGAAAAGCAATTAAAAAGAATAGTATAGCAACCCAAATTTGCAACAGAATAAAATGTTAGCATTATACATAAAGATCCAAAGAAGGCAGATATTCTAGATTGAATAAAAGCCTTCCAAGGTTACCATAGATTAACTATATGTGTTCCTATGTAATTTGCTGTACTCCATAGAAGGGGGAATGAAGTACAATAGAAAATTAAAGAAGAAAGAAAAGTGTTATTTTTAAGATAGCTTTAAATTCATCAGGTGATTAACACATTAAATATTGTAAATAGAGGCACTAGGAGTTATTATTATTGAATTGAAATTGGATAAAGGATACAATACAAAGAATAAAATGGTAAATTTAACTCAGGCAGAAATATCATATTATAGGTTTGAATCAGCTAATCTTAAAAGACCTTGAATCACATCCAGTTTATTAAAAGAAGGAAGAAGAAGAAGAAGAAGAAGAAGAAGAAGAAGAAGAAGAAGAAGAAGAAGAAGAAGAAGAAGAAGAAGAAGAAGAAGAAGAAGAAGAAGAAGAAGAAGAAGAAGAAGAAGAAGAAGAAGAAGAAGAAAGAGGAGGAGGAGGAGGAGGAGGAGGAGGAGGAGGAGGAGGAGGGAGGAGGAGGAGGAGGAGGAGGAGGAGGAGGAGGAGGAGGAAGAGGAGGAGGAGGAGGAGGAGGAGGAGGAGGAGGAAGAGGAGGAGGAGGAGGAGGAGGAGAAGAAGAAGAAGAAGAAGAAGAAGAAGAAGAAGAAGAAGAAGAAGAAGAAGAAGAAGAAGAAGAAGAAGAAGAAGAAGAAGAAGAAGAAGAAGAAGAAGAAGAAGAAGAAGAAGAAGAAGAAGAAGAAGAAGAAGAAGAAGGAGGAGGAGGAGGAGGAGGAGGAGGAGGAGAAGGAGAATAGCTCTGTGAACTCAGGCAGGTTCTTCTCAGTGTTCTAATCAAATCTATAAGATTATAAATGACAGAGAAAGCATTCACTTGTATTATTAAGAAGAGTTTCTTTACTTGGACTTCCCTTTAAAAAATGGTGGTGGTGATGGGGAAGTACCATTCCTTAACGTTGAGTTTATACTCACCACTTAATAGATCTAAAAATTCAGTAGAACTAAGCATCTTTCTTATTGCATGGATTCTATATAGGTTCCAAATTCAATAACTGCTTCTTTTATTTTCTGCTGAAGAGGATCAAAACAGTATTCAAGTGTAGACATACTTGAGGACAGGAATTAAACATATTAGACAGATGGGTAGACTGTAGGGAATTTTATTCAAGCCTGGGAAAGGTTAATTATTTTCTCCTTTCCCTTCTTAAGGTCTCCTGAATAACTGACAAAAGAATGTAATCAGTATATACTTAAGGAAAATTAAACACCATAAATAAGGATAATAATAAAACAATGCATTTTAAAGAATTAGTATCTTTATTGCCTTAGTCAAATCTCTTTGCCACTTTTTAGTTGTTTACTTCTTTATGAAATATGAGGTTGATATTGATGTCTAATATTTTTCCAAGCATTGCATATAATTTAGATATATATGTGCATATATTACATATTAGACATGTATATAAATGTATTCCTGCAAAAGTATTTCTATAGTACCCAAAATAATAAAATTAGGTACATCAAAAAGAATTTTAATTAAAAATAAAAAGTTCATATCCAGAAAGAAATTTCTGGGAGAAAACAATAACAAAGCATTTAAACACTAAGCTTGTCTACCTATTTATTTAATTTATAATATTTCAGGAAATAGGACATGCCCTCTCTAGCCTATGTTCTTCGTTAACACCCAAAATATAATTTCTTTTTTTTCCCCTTAAGTCTTGGATATTTTTGTCTTTAAAACAAAGTATTGCTCATATATGACATGTACCTGAAATTACAATACTATTTCCATTAATGAATGCATTATTCTCTTCTTAGTTCTGTATTCTTAATTTCCCCCAGCCAGCTATCTATTCACAAACCCCCAACATCATCTTAGAGGTAGGATTTCCTTTAATAACAAGGCAGAGCTGTCTTATTGGGAAAAAGTACTTGCAATGATCTGTGACACTTGAAAATTTAGTGCTCCTTTGGGGAAAACTATATTCAACATAACTGAATTGGTTTAGGTATTTTCTCCCATTTAAGCTCTCATCCCATGTATGTATATAAGTAGTATGTAAAAATATAAAACAACATGAAGAGAGGAAGAAGAAATGCACAGTTCAGAACTGTTGTATTTATTCCTTTTATTTTGTGTAGGACTTATAGGAAAAAAATTAATAGGGAAGGCATAGAGGTAGATAGATATATTTCCATCAATGAGAGCATTATTCTGTATTTTAATGAATTCTCCTGGCATAGAGGAGATCTTGGATTCTTTTTTTTTAATTAATTTTTATAATTATACATTTTTGACAGTATATATGTATGAGTAATTCTTCTTTTATAACATTATCCCTTGTATTCATCTCTCCAAACTTTCCCCTCCCTCTCTCTACTCCTTCCCCTAGATAACAGGCAATCGAGATCTTGGATTCTTAATGTCTATGTCAAAGAAACAAAAGTTAGAAAGACCTGACATAGCCAAAAAATAGGCCAGCCTAGTTAATCCAGGGAGATCCAGCACCAGAAGCTTGACTAATTTAATAAATTTGTCATAGAAACACCTGATTTAAAATCTAGCAAGTATGGGAAAAAGTTATGATCTACATCTATGAAGAGAGTAGTACCATGGTGAAAATTCAGATTTTCTTACTCCTTAAGATTATCATATAAAATATTTGAGGGTAGAACTTATCTTAAAATAATGTTTTATATTAGTATAGTGCTTTATACTTTATTTAATTTTCTTTTCCTTTTTTTTTACACTTTTCATTCATTCTTTTTTATTATAGCTGTTTATTTACAAGATATATGCATGGGTAATTTTTCATCATTGACAATTCAAAACCTTTTGTTCCAATTGGTACCCTCATTCCCCACAGATGGCAGGTTGACCAATATATCTTAATAAATATGTTAAAGTATAAATTACATACAATATGTGTATACATGTTCATACAGTTATTTTGCTATACAAAAAGAATCAGACTTTAAAAGAATATACAAATAAACTGTGAAGAAGACAAAAAAAAATGCAGGCAGAAAAAAATAGAGGGATTGGAAATTCTATGTAGTGGTTCATACTCATTTCCAAGAGGTTTTTTTTTTTTTTTTTTTTGTTTTTTTGCCAGGTATAGCTGGTTCAATTCATTACTATTCTATTGAAACTGATTTGGTTCATCTCATTGTTGAAGAGGGCCACATCCATCAGAATTGATCATCATATAGTATTGTTGTTGAAGTTTATAATGATCTCTTAGTCCTGCTCATTTCACTCAGCATCAGTTCATGTAAGTCTCTCCAGACCTTTCTGAAATCATCCTGCTGGTAATTTCTTACAGAACATTAATAATTCATATACCACAATTTATTCAGCCATTCTCCAATTGATGAGCATCCACTCAGTTTCCATTGCTGGTCACTACAAAAAGGTTTGCCACAAACATTCTTGCACATACAGGTCCTTTTCCCTTCTTTAAGATATCTTTGGGATATAAGCCCAATGGTAAAACTGCTGGATCAAAGAATAGCACACTTTGATAACTTTCTGAGCATAGTTCCAAATCGCTGGCCAGAATGGCTGGATGTGTGCACAATTCCACCAACAATGTATCAGTGTCCCAGTTTTCCCACACCCCTCCAACATTCTGCACTATCTTACCCTGTCATTCTAGCCAATCTGACAAGTATGTACTGGTATCTCAAAGTTGTCTTAATTTGCATTTTTCTGATTAATAATGACTTGGAGCATCTTTTCATATGGCTAGAAATAGTTTCAATTTCTTCATTTGAGAATTGTTTGTTCATGTCCTTTGACCATTTATCAATTGGAGAATGGCTTAATTTCTTATAAATTAGAGTCAATTTTTATATATATTGGAAATGAGGCCTTTATCAGAATTTTTGGCTGTAAAAATATTTTCCCAGTTTATTGCTTCCCTTCTAATCTTGTCTACATTAGTATTGTTTGTACAACAACTTTTCAATTTGATATAATCAAAATTTTCTATTTTGTGATCAATAATGATCTCTAGTTCTTCTTTGGTCATAAATTCCTTCTTGTTCCATAGGTCTGAGAGGTAAATTATCCTATGTTCTTCTAATTTATTTATAATCTCATACTTTATGCCTAGGTCATGAACCCATTTTAACCTTATCTTGGTGTATGGTGTTAAGTGTGGGTCAATACCTAGTTTCTGCCATAATAATTTCCAATTTTCCCAACAATTTTTGTCAAACAATGAGCTCTTATACCAAAAGCTAGGGTCTTTGGGCTTGTCAAACACTAGATTATTAAAGTTATTAAATGTTTTCTCCTTTGAAGCTAACCTATTCCACAAACAACTACTCTATTTCTTAGCCAATACCAAATGATTTTGGTAACCACAGCTTTATAATATAATTTTAGATCTGTTACAGCTAGACCACCTTTATTTGATTTTTTTTTCAATAATTCCCTTGAAATTCCTGACCTTTTGTTTTTCCATATGAACTTTTTGTTATTTTTCATTAAAATAGTTTTTTTGGGGTCTGATTGGTATAGCATTAATAAATAGATTAGTTTAGGTAGTATTATCATCATATTTGCTCTCTCCAAGAACATTTGATATTTTTCCAATTGCTTAGATCTGACCTTATTTGTGTGTAAAGTGTTTAATAGTTTTGCTCATATAGTTACTGATTTTCCCTTGACAGATTTCTAAATATTTTATACTATTGGTAGTTACTTTAAATGGAATTTCTCTTTGTAACTCTAAGTGTTGGGATTTTGTTAGTGATATACAAGAATGCTGATGACTTATGTGTTTATATTGTATCCTGCAACTTTGCTAAAGGTGTGGATTATTTCTAATAGCTTTTTATAGGTTCTCTGGGATTCTTTAAGAATACCATCATATCATCAGCAAAGAGTGATCATTTGGTTTCCTCATTATCTACTCTAATTCCTTTAATCTCCTTCTCAACTCTTATTGCCAAAACTAATTTCTAATTAGCATTTTTAATACAATATTGAATAGTAATGGTGATAGTGGGCAACCTTGTTTCACTCCTGATCTTATTTGGAATAGTTCCAATTTATCCCCATTACATATGATGCTTATTGATAGTTTTAAATAGATGCTACCGATTATTTTAACAAATAGTCCATTTATTCCTATACTCTCAAATGTTTTTAATAGGAATAGATGCTGGGTTTTATCAAATGCTTTTTCTGCATCTATTGAGATGATCATATGGTTTTCGTTAATTTGGTTATTGATATGGTCAATTATACTAATAGTTTTCCTGATATTGAATGAGCCCTGCATTTATGGTATAAATTCTACTTTGTCATGGTGTATTATCCTGGGGATGATTTTCTGTAGTCTTTTTTGTTATATTTTATTTAAGATTTTAGCATCAATATTCATTAGGGGAGATTGGTCTGTAATTTTCCTTCTCTGTTTTCAACCACCTGGTTTAGGTATCAGTACTATGTCTATGTCATAAAAGAAATTTGGTAGGACTCCTTCATTCCCTATTTTTTGAAATTGTTTATATAACATTTGGTTTAATTGTTCTTTAAATGTTTGATAGAATTCACATGTAAATCCATCTGGTTCTGGGGATTTTTTTCTTAAGGAGCTGATTAAAAGCTTGTTCTATTTCTTTTTCTGAAATGAGACTATTTAAGCAATTTACTTACTTCTCTGGAAAGACTATATTTCGAAGTAGTCATCCATTTCACTTAGGTTATCAAATTTATTGGCATAAAGTTGGGCAAAATAACTCCTTATTATTATTATAATTTCCTCTTCATTAGTGGAAAATTCTCCCTTTTCATTTTTAAGACTAACAATTTGATTTTCTTCTTTTTTTTCTAATAAGATTTACCAAAAGTTTATCTATTTTATTGTTTTTTTTTTCATAAAACCAACTCTTAGTTTTATTTATTAATTCAATAGTTTTTTTTTTTTACTTTCAATATTATTAATTTCTCCTTTTAATTTTAGAATTTGAAGTTTAGTATTTGATTGGGGGTCTTTAATTTTTTTTTCTAGCTTTTTAAGTTGCAAGCCCAATTCATTGATCTTCTCTTTCTCTATTTTATTCAAGTAAGCCTCTAAAGATATAAAATTTTCCCTTTATTACTGCTTTGGCTGCATCCCAAAAATTTTGGTATGATGTCTCATCATCATGTGTCAATAGACACAATTAGTAATTTCACCCAAAATAATTACAATGTCTCATCATTGTCATTATCTTAGGTGAAATTATTAATTGTGTCTATAATATGCTGTTTCACCCAATCATTCTTTAAGATGAGATTATTTAGTTTCCAATTACTTTTTGGTATATTTACCCCTAACTTTTTGTTGAATATAGTTTTTATTGCATTGTGATCTGAAAAAAATGCATTTACTATTTCTGCCTTCTTGCATTTAATGTTGAGGTCTTTATGTCCCAATATATGGTCAATTTTTGTATAGGTTCCATGAACTGCTGAGAAGAAAGTATACTCCTTTCTGTCACCATTCAATTTTCTTCAAAGATCTATCATACCTAATTTTTCTAATATTCTATTCACCTCCTTAATTTCTTTCTTATTTGTTTTGTGGTTTGATTTATTTAATTCTGAGAATGCAAGGTTGAGATCTCCCAGTATTATAATTTTGCTGTCTATTTCTTCTTGCAAGTCTATTAACTTCTCCTTTAGGAAGTTAGATGCTTTACCACTTGGTGCATATATATTTAGTATTGATACTGCATCATTGTCTATGCTACCCTTTAGCAAGATATAGTTTCCTTCCTTATCTCTTTTGATTAGATCAATTTTTGCTTTTGCTTGATCTGAGATAAGGGTGGCTACCCCTGCTTTTTTTACTTCATCTGAAGCATAATAGATTCTGCTCCAACCTTTTACCTTTACTTTGTATGTATCTCCCTGCTTTAAATGTGTTTCCTGTAAACAACATATTATAGGGTTCTTGTAATGTTCTTCTCTAAAATGTAATGTTCTGTGAGAGCAGCTTTCTTGGGGGACTTCTGGAGGCAGCCTTTCTTTCAGCTCAGTGTAATCACCCTGAATGCAGTCAGGAGTTAAAATCCAAATCCTTTATAATCTCTGTCAAAATCTTATCTCCTTCACTTGGGGCTTAGGTAATTTTCTGGAGGCCTTCTGGATCTTGCTGCTAGTCCTTTGCGTCTGCCAGCTTCTGTCTCTCGCTCCCTCCAAATGTGTCTGAATCCAAAGGTTTGTGCTTCAGCCTTCAGCCAGTTCAAAGTTGGAAAATGGAATGAATCTTTCCCCACTTCTCAGAATGGGCTTGTCCTTCTGGCCCTGAGAAATGTTTCCTTATATACTGTATACTGACTACACATCAATGATTATGTCACTAGGAAACAATTATTTTTGTAAAATTAAATCAATGCTAAATTAGATTTAACCACGGTCTTCTCAATTCTACTTAGTACCTTGTTTCAAATTCTGGCCCATAACATCTCCTTGTAGGATCAGATCAATCATACTGAACCATGCTAAATTAGATAATTATTGTCTCTATCAATTCCACTGTCTTAGTATCTTGTAAGAATCCTAACAGGTTCTGACTTTTGATCTAGTCTGCTATCTGCCTCCACTTTATGGGAGAGTTCATCCCATTCACATTTATGGTCAAAATTACTAATTTTGTATTTCTTGTCATCTTATTATCCCCAGATTATGTTTTTCTTTTTCTTGCCTCCCCTTACCCCCTTTCCCAGTATTAAACTTATGGGCACCACTTGCCTCATATAACTCTCTCTCTTTAGAATCCTTCTCACCTCCTTTGAATCCCTTCCCCTTTCTTGTGCTTTGCCCTTATTATTCTTTTTTTCCTTTTTCCTTTCCCTCTCCCCCTTTTTAAAGAGGTTAGAGAAGTTTCTCTGTAAACCAAATATGTCAATTATTTTCTCTTTGAGCCAAATCTGATGAGAGTAAGATTCACACAATGTTCCTCCCCCTCTCTAAATTCCCTCAGATATGATAGGTTTCTTTTGTCTCTTCATGGGATATAGTTTCCCTTTTTTATCTCTCCTTTTCCCTTTTTTTGATACTATCCCCTTTCCACTTCTACTTCCCTTTTTGTGTTATATTAGCAAATTCAAATTATACATGTACTCTTTATTTATCTCCATAACAGAAATATAATTTTCAAGAGTTCTTTTTACCTTTTTTCTGCTTCTCTTGAATCCTATGTTTGGAAGTAAAATTTTTTGTTTACTTCTGGTTTTTTCCTTAGAAACAAATGGAATTCATCTGTTTCATTAAATGTCCATCTTCTTCCCTGTAAGAAAATGCTCAGCTTAGCTTGATAGTTTATTCTTGGTTGCATTCCAAGTTCTTTTGCCTTTTGGAACATCAGATTCCAGGCCCCTCAATCTTTTAATGTGGAAGCAGCTAGATCTTGAGTGATCCTTATTTGAATTGTTTTTTCTGGCTGCTTGTAATATTTTTCCTTAGTCTTATAGTTCTGAAATTTAGCCACAATATTCCTTGGAGTTTTTATTCTAGGGTCTCTTTCAGAAGGTTTTCAATGAATTCTTTCAATGCCTATTTTATCTTCTGATTCTATTACATCTGGTCAGTTCTCTTTGATAATTTTCTGTAAAATAGTATCTAGGCTCTTTTTTTCATCATAATTTTCAGGAAATTCAATAATCCTCAGATTATCTCTCCTAGATCTATTTTCCAAGTCTTCTGTGTTTCCAAGTAGATATTTAACTTTTTTTTTTCAGTTCACAAATCCTACTTTCCAGGCATATCTTTATCTTTTCCAATTCACAAATTCTGTTTCCCTGGGAGTCCTTTACCTTTTCCAATTCATCTTTCAGAAAGTTGTTTTCTTTTTCCACTTTATCAAATTTTTTTAAGTGAGTTATAAGCTTTGTCTATAGTCTCTTGCATAGCTTCTCTTTCCTTTCCCCATTTTTCTTCTAGCTCTCTTTTAAGATTTTTTTATAGTTACTTCTAGGAGAGCCTTGTGTGATGGGGATCAGCTTACATACCCTTTGGGTTTTTGTTTTTGTTTTTGTTTTTTTGGAGACTCTCTGTTGGCAGTCTCCTTGGGGTTGAAAACCTGCTCTCTTTCTGTATAGAAGCTATTGATAGTCCGTTTAGCTTTTTTACTCAAATTTTTAAAACTCTTAGGGTCTGCCTTCATGGCAAGGAGGTTACCAGCTTCCTCTGTAGAGCAGGAATAGGTATATGAGCAGTAGCTATCCTGCCAATGTGCTGCAAAGAGCGGCCAAGCTACAGAAGTGTTCTGGGAAATGCTCCACACTGGAAGTGACTCAGGCCTGGGGAGCACAGACTGAGTTGAGGAAGTGCCCTGCAAAAATCCCCACTATGTGGATTAGTGACTGCCTTGGGGGTAGAGGCTGAGCAGCAAAAGTATCACTACCCCAGGTAGAAGCCTGCTGTGGGTATTAGCAGTTGCCCTGCAAATAGCCCTGCACCCCACCAAAATTGTCTTTGCCTTGGGGAGCATAGTCATGCTGCTGAAGTTCTATCACTCCAGGATGAGTTCTCCACTGTGCAGATTAGAGGTTGCCCTGGGTCGAACCTCCCTGCCATTCACATTTGTGACTGTCCCTGGCAATAGTCCTGTGCTGCAGAATAAGGCTGCACAGCTGTTCTATGGTTTGTGCTCAGTCACTCACTTCCAGTTTTTGTTGGGTATAGCCAGATCCTATTAGATTCTGGCATTTTTTTGGAGTACACTCTACCTTTGTCTTTTAATTTCTCTGCTGGTCTATTGCTTTGCAGCCAAAGCAGAGTAGCCAACCTGTGGTAGAGTGCTCCCTGTAAATTTTCCAGACAGGGAGATGGCCCCCAGCCTGGTCCACTCAGTATGCTTGCCTCTCCTTTTATCTCCCTGCTTGTATTGGCCTGCTCCCTGCTGCTCAGGACAAACCTTTTCTGGAGATCTTTCAGAATATCTTCAGGTGGTAAATTATTGTACTTCCAATCTTTGTGAATTTTACCAGTCAAGCACTATTTTTGAGGCTGAATTTTGTAATTAGTAGTGAGGGTATGAGAGTAGCTTAGAATGTTGCATCTGCCTTCTCCACCATCTTGTATCTGCCCCCAGTGCTTTATAGTTTAAAAAATACTTTCTTGTAATAACAGTAAATTCAAACTATATAATTTATTAGTTTAAATGATTTTCTTTATTTTTATTATTTGATTTTTTTTATTTTCATTTTTGTCTCCTGAAGGAGGTAAGATAGCTACTAGTATTTCCCTCCTATCAATGAAGAAATTGAGATATGGGAGAGATTATGTAAATCAAGCAATTATATAGTTAATTACAGATTATAATAAAATTCAAGATCAAGTCTTCCTTCTTATAATCCAATAGTCGTTACTTAATAAAATATTTGGGGATCTGATATATTTTTTAAAATTCTCTTTTATTTTCTAATCTAGGAATTTTAGTATATTTTTTATCCTGGGTATAATTTACAAATCCATGTATATACATATAGGCATACACAAACCTACATGACAACATCAGAATTTGAAAGAGATAGACAGATAGATACACACATATTTTATATGAATGCTTTCATAAATGCATCTATTGTAATATGTAAAATGCTTATATTATATATGTATGTGTATATATAATAAGCAAAGAATTAGTGCTCTTGAGCTACACTAATAACAGTTTGGTATTTGGTAAGTATGTGGAATGAAATGAAATATATTGAAGTCAGACTATCAAAATAGTACCTCTATATGTTGAAATAATATAATATTGCTTGTTATGAAAAAAGGACTTTCCATTCTTCCTGTGTCTCTGATTCATCCATTGCCAGTGTGCTTATAAGCTGTTTAATCTATTTAATAGAATGACTTTCCAAGGAGGCTGGAGGATCATGATCTCTGAAGATGTCCAAGGCCAGAGTAGATAATTAACTACTCTGAATGTTTGAGGAATGATAAAATATTTTTTTTTCCCAAAATGCATCAGAATGGTTTAGATGACCTTTAAAAACCCATTCTGAGTATATGGGTATATAAATTTGATTTCTTTGGATGTGGCAGAAATAGAAACATTTTCAGATCCAGCTTTTATGAGGAAAAAAGTATAAGTATTTCAGGTCTTTGTAGAAATAAAATATTCACTTTAAAAATACTTATCATATATAGAAGTTTTAAGCTCTAAGTGGTCATTGAGTCCATCCCCCTGTCTCTGAGTAGAAGAATATTTATAAGCTCCTTGCAAGTGAAGAATATATCCTATTTTGAGAGCTAGTCAGTGAAGGAAACATTATAACCTCCATGAATAAGCAATTTCAATTTTAACTATTTTCACTATATAGAAATTCTTCCTCTTATTATTATAAGCACATTTTCTTCTTGTTCTCTTTTCTAGGCTTTCTAAATTAACTAGTCAGTATCGTTTTTGAAAAATCTTTTATAAATTGAAAGAAATACAGTAAATTGTTCCTTTAGATTTATTTTCTTTGTATTAAACAATTCTAGTCCCTTCAGACTTCCTTTCTGTATCTTGATTTCCAAGAATTATTTGAAGAGTTATCTTTTTTGCTCCCCTTTGAAAGCCTTTCCACGTTTATACTGAGAATTTTCCAGTAAAAATATAATTAGTACTGAATATAGGGGAACTCCATTTATGTGATTTCACTTCTACATCTTGTTTCAGTTTTTCCTTTCATTGAATTATATTCCCTTATCAGCATCAAATTGCTAATGCCATTATTTGTAATTTATTTATTTATTTTATTTAATAAGCTGTTTCTTTTTTGAGAGTCTATTGATGTGTACTCATTTGTAGGAAGTCTCTGTACTTTCTAATCTTTTTTTCTAATTTTCCATGTTTGGTTTGGTTCTAACAATTTTTTCTTTGTCCTGAGCAGGTGTCATTTCTTCCCCCCACCGCCTCTTGTCGAGGCAATGGGGGTTAAATGACTTGCCCAGAGTCACACAGTTAGGGAGCTAGCTGAAGCCAAATTTAAATTCAAATTATCCCTGACTTGAGGACTGGTGCTCTATTCACTGCACTTACCTAACTGCCCCAGTAGGTGTCATTTCTATATTTAATGATTTTTTAAAAAATTCACATCATTAAAGAAAGATTAATCAGAAATATCTTGTAGAAACTCCTATTCACTATAAGAGTCATGAGTAAGTGTGTTAAATTTAGAATCTGGAGGGTCTAGAAAGAATTCTTTTATTTACTGTTTAAGAAGGCTAATAATGCCAAAACAGGTTAGTTTCTAATCTTATTTTGAGATTTTAATTTAAATATTATTTTAAGGTTTATTAAATGACTTTTATTTGAGCAACCACTGTCTGGGTCTCTGTCAATCTTTCTCTGTCTCTCTGTTCTCTTCCTTTTCTATTATGCTGAACACTAAATATACAAAATTAATTTTTAAAAATATACATACATAATGATTTTCCTGAAGAACTTTGAGATCAAACTTGTTAGGGGTATGAGACATGAAGTCAAATAATTGTAATACATATATAACTTGTGGTTGTTCTCAAAGTTGGCAATCCATTTAGTAAATGAGATGAAACAAGAAGAAACATAACTAAAATTTATAAGTGAAAATATTATATTCATAAAAATTCAAATAGAATGGCATAAAAAATAATGGAGGGAAGGATTGCTTCTATTTGATATTATGGGGGAAGTAGAAGCTGAGATGCATTTTTAAGGAGAAGTGAGATTTTACTAAGTGTAGGTGGGTTATGCAGGAAAAAATTTCAGCCATAAGAGATAATTTCTTAAAACTTAGAAGAAAAAATAGGACATGAGTTAAAGAACAGCACAAGCTGGAGTTATATGATATGCAATGAAGATGATTATGAAATAAAACTTGCAATATTAAGTTATAGAGGCCTTAAGTTCTCAATTAGTGAATTTAATTTTTTTTTGATAGATAATTGGGAGCCCTTGAAAGGTATTGAGCTAGGGAGTAACATGATCAGAGCTGTTAGTGTAGAAAATTACATTGTCAGTTGTGAAAGGATAGTAAAAATTGGATGAAACGTATTGGTAAGAGGAGATACTAGTAGTAAGAGAGAAAAATTAAAAAACTATTTAAAAAGGTATTACAGTAGCCTGGGAAAAGGCAATGAAGACCTAAGCTACAGTATTCTCAGGAGCAATAGAGATGAAGGGATGAATATGAAAAGGTATATTCAAGACTGAACAAAGTGAAATTACTGTATTTTTCTTCTTTGATCCATGTATTTTCTATAAAATTTTAGGGATATATATTTAATATCAATAATTTCCTCTAACACTCGTATTTTTAAATAACAAAAATAACATAGCTGATCAATGTAATGAAACATATTAAAACATGTAAAATTTATACTTCTGAACTTTCCCCTTCTGCAAAGAGGTTGGGTAGAAGTGTCTTTTCAAAGTTTGTTCTTTTTTAATATGGCAATATTTACTTTTGGTGTGTGTGTTAATATGTATGTGAGGGAGTGATTTTTTTTCCCCATTTTTAACTACAGTTACTATTTATATTATTTTCTTGAGTCTGCTTTCTTCATTCTGCAACAGCTTATTTTCAGTAGATTTTTCTACTTTCTCTTTTCATATTTGCACTTTTATGAAGTTACTCTCTTTTTTCCTATGGGATAATAATATCTGAGCCTTCTTTCAACTCTCAATTTTCCTCTTGTTTTTGCTCTATTCTTCTCTTTGCTCTTGTCTTTACAATTATGTTTTCATTGCTACTTTATGATATAGTCAATATCTATACTTCTATAGTAGTATAGGAGACAGACAGAGACAGAGAGACATTCCTCATCAAGAAAGAAAAGGAAGGAAGGAAGGAAGGAAGGAAGGAAGGAAGGAAGGAAGGAAGGAAGGAAGGAAGGAAGGAAGGAAGGAAGGAAGGAAGAAAAAGTAAACTAAAAGGAAAATTGATAGTTGTCCCAAAGTACTTGGAGGACTTTTGCCAGCAAAGAGGGCTCTTGTTCTGCTTGACTTATAATGTGGAAGTTAAAAAGGAGCTAAATTAAGTTTTGTATAAGGAAAATTTTCCTAATAATTAGAATTATCTCAAAATAGAAATAGCCTCCAGAAGTAGTATATTCTCTTTTGTTAGAGATCTTTGAATAAAGGATAGATGACTACTTATCAAAATTGTTGTATGAAGAAATACTTTGTCAAGTTTGGCTTTTATTAGATTGCAACTGAAATCTCTTCCAAATCTGAAATTCCGTTATTTTGTGAGACTAAGTATTAAAATGACTTTCTCAAAGCCATGTACCTATGAAGAGGTAGATTCAGAAGGCCAAGATTACATTCTCAGGTCTGTGTACACTGTACATATTACCTCTCCAGATATTTTGCGATGATAATGAAATATTCCTTTTAATAATGTAAGCATCACATAGTACTTATTGCTCCTTAGATTCCATTTCATTCCCAGTAAATTCAGTGGAGCAGAAAATGAGGCAATCTATAATCCTCTCTGCCTCCCCCTTTTCTAGATTAGTGCCTGGATGCTGAAAGTAAACCTTGTCACCTTGTAAGGTGACAAAACAGCCAATGAATTCCTTATTTTCAATTAAATAATCAATCATTCTTGGTGTTTGGTATTAATTTCCTAATTTGACAGTTGGTTGTTGATTGACCCTTTTTAAGCAACTGGTTGTAATGGCCACAATCTGAGTCACTACCCTAATAAACATCTTTAGAATTATATATGAAGATAATATATGAATGCCTAATCTTGGCAGCAAGCAGCTTTGACAACAGAGTGAACTAGCAACAGTTCATATGCATATATCACAATACAACATGTGTTCTTCAAAACAATATAGAGGATTGCATTAAATATTATCATCTTTGGTGTAAAGGATAATAGGCAATAGATTTAGAGTTATAAATGACATTAGGTGCTAAGTAGTCTAAATCCTTTATTTTGCAGTTGAGGAAATTGAGAATTTCAGATTAAGGTATACACACAAATCACAAGCATAATAAATGGACACCCAGTCTTTTCAATGCCAAATCCAATATTCTTTCCACTGAACAATGCTGCCTTTTTTTATTCTTAAACAGGTTAAGTGATTTGAGTAAGAGCAAATGACAAATAAATGGCAGCAATGAGACTCAGAAAATACAGGGTTCTTTTTTCCATACTTTCTTTTTATCTTTACTGAATGCTTTCCCTTTAATTCCTGAGTGTTGTTTAAGGTGCATAATGCCCTTAACACATGCTGCTCCCATGTTCCATATTGTGGATCTTCTATTATCTCTATTAATGTTTATATTTCATAACTTTTCCTTTTATCCTCTCTACCAGCATATTAGGACTTAGCTTTTCAAAGTTCTATTGCAAGTTCAATGATTTCCTGAGCCCTTTAAAACTAAATCTGTATATTACCCAATTGAAAATGGTCAAGGAATATGAACCCAAAAATTCCAGATGAATAAATTAAAGCCATCTCTATTCATACAAAAATGCTCTAAATCAATATTGATTAAAAAATACAAATTAAAACAACTCTGCAGTACCACTTCATACCTCTCACATTGGATAAAATGATAGGAAAATATAATGATAAATGTTCAAATGCATTGTTAGAGTTCTGAATTGAGCCAACCATTCTGAAGAACAATTTGAAACTATGCTCAAAGAGCTATAAAATTGAGCTTTCCCTTAGATCCAGCATTGCCACTGTATCCCAAAGAAATAATAAAGGAGAGAAAAAGGACCCACATATGCAAAAATGTTGCAAAAGCTTTTTTTTTTTTTTTTGTATGTGTGTGTGTCAAAGAATTGGAAAAAGAATAGATTACATCAATTGAGGAATGACTGAATAAATTATGGCATATGAAAGTAATGGGATATTATTGTACTATAAAAATGATGGAGAAGTTGATTTTGGAAACACCTGGAAATATTTACATGATCTGATGCTGAATGAAACAAACAGAACCAGGATTGTCTGATGATCAACTCTTAAAGACATGGTTCATCTCAGCGGTTCAGTGATCCAAGGCAATCCTAATAAACTTTGGATGGAAAATGCCATCTGCATTCAGAGAGTGAATAAATGGCGACAATGTTTTTCTCTGTATCTTTTTCCCCTTTACTTCTGTTTTCTTTTTCTCTCATGTTTTTTATTCCTTTTGTTCTGATTTTTGTCTCCCAATATCATTCATTAGGAAATATGAAAAAGAAATTAATGTACATGTAAACCAATTTTTACATGTAACTGGGGAAACTAAAAACTAAAAAAAAAAAAAGCTCAGTATATACAACATGCTTAAGCAGTATCCAAATAAAAAATATTTTATTTTCATTTTAAGAAGCTATCTCTAAAATCATAATGGTTTATTTCAAAAAATGTTTCCAAAGGTAGATGGTTCAGAATCTACTGTTTTAAAGCCATAGTATTTGTTTTATTTGTTAAGTGCCTATTGTACACATAACACTATCAATCTCCAGTGAAAATATTAATTATATTCAATTTCCTATCACTGTAGTCTGAGATCTAGTTAAGTTGGGGAGGGAAGATATTTTTAAATAAGAGGACTTCACAGTATGACTTATCAAACCCTTGAATTCCACATCTCTTTTTTTTAATTTTATAATTATACATTTTTGACAGTATATATGCATGAGTAATTTTTTATAACATTATCCCTTGTATTCATTTTTCCAGATTTTCCCCTCCCTTTCTCTACTCCATCCCCTAGATGACAGGCAATCCCATACATTTTACATGTGTTACAGTATAACCTAGATATAATATATGTGTGTAAATCCAATTTTCTTGTTGCACATTAAGTATTAGATTCCGAAGGTATAAGTAACCTGGGTAGATAGCCAGTAGTGCTAATATTTTACATTCAATTCCCAGTGTTCCTTCTCTGGGTGTAGTTCTTTCTGTCCATCATTGATCAACTGTAACTGAATTGGATCTTCTTTATGTTGAATATATCCACTTCCATCAGAATACATCTTCATACAGTATTGTTGTTGAAGTATATAGTGATCTCCTGGTTCTGCTCATTTCCCTCAGCATCAGTTCGTGTAACTCTCACCAAGCCTCTCTGTATACATCCTGCTGGTCATTTCTTACAGAGCAATAATATTCCATAGCCTTCATATACCATAATTTGCCCAACCATTCTCCAATTGATGGACATCCATTCATCTTCCAGTTTCTAGCTACAACAAAAAGAGCTGCCACAAACATTTTGGCACACACAGGTCCCTTTCCCCTCTTTAGTATTTCTTTGGGATATAAGCCCAGTAGTAGCACCCCTGGATCAAAGAGTATATACAGTTTGATAACTTTTTGGGCATAGTTCCAAATTGCTCTCCAGAATGGCTGGATTCTTTCACAACTCCACCAACAATGTATTAGTGTCCCAGTTTTCCCACATCCCCTCCAACATTCATCATTATTTGTTCCTGTCATCTTAGCCAATCTGACAGGTGTGTAGTGATATCTCAGAGGTGTCTTAATTTGCATTTCTCTGATCAGTAGTGATTTGGAACACTCTTTCATATGAGTGGATATAGTTTCAATTTTATCATCTGAGAATTGTCTGTTCATATCCTTTGACCATTTATCAATTGGAGAATGGTTTGATTTCTTATAAATTAGGATCAATTCTCTTTATATTATGGAAATGAAACCTTTATCAGAACCTTCAACTGTAAAAATATTTTCCCAATTTGTTACTTCCCTTCTAATCTTGTTTGCATTAGTATTGTTTGTACAGAAACTTTTTAATTTGATGTAATCAAAATCTTCTATTTTGTGATCAATAATGATCTCTAGTTCTCCTCTGGTCATAATTTTTTTCCTTCTACACAGGTCTGAGAGGTAGACTATCCTCAGTTCCTCTAATCTATTTATGATCTCATTCTTTATGCCTAAATCATGGACCCATTTTGATCTTATCTTGGTATATGGTGTTAAGTGTGGATCCATATCTAATTTCTGGCATACTAATTTCCAGTTTTCCCAACAGTTTTTTTTTTCAAATAATGGATTTTTATCCCTTATGTTGGTATCTTTGGGTTTATCAAACACTAGATTGCTATAGTTGTACCCTATTTTGTCCTGTGTAGCTAACCTGTTCTACTGATCGACTAGTCTATTTCTTAGCCAATATCAAATGCTTTTGGGGACTGCTGCTACATAATATAGCTTTAGATCAGGTATACCTAGACCACCTTCATCTAACTTTTTTTTTTCATTAACTCCCTTGAAATTCTTGACCTTTTATTCTTCCATATGAACTTTGTTGTTATTTTTTCTAGGTCATTAAAATAGTTTCTTGGGAGTCTGATTGATATAGCACTAAATAAATAGATTAGTTTGGGGAGTATTATCATCTTTATTATATTTGCTCGGCCTGTCCATGAGCACTGGATGTCTTTCCAATTATTTAAATCTGACTTTATTTTTGTGGCAAGTGTTTTGTAATTTTGCTCATATAATTCCTTACTTTTCTTTGGTAGATGGATTCCCAAATGTTTTATACTCTTGACATTTGTTTTGAATGGCATTTCTCTTTGTATCTCTTCGCCCCTTGAATTCCATATCTCAACTCTGTATTTACTTAAAACTGAATCCATGCATTATTTTACTTTTAACTCTGTCCTCTTCCAAATTGAGTCTAATCTTCATTAGAGTAAGCAAGTAAATTTCCCAGATCAATGTCCCATATTTATTTTCTTCTCATTTTCCTCAAGTATTAACAACTGATACAATCATAGAGTATTGGAGTTTAAAGAGATTTTGGAGATGATTCTGTTCAATTGTCTCATTTTCTTTGTTATTGTTATTCTAAATTTGATGAATACTAATAAATATGTACATTTCAATAAACAAAGAAAAGAAATGTAGGGTTGCAAACAAAACAACAGATGCCCACGTTCCCAATTATATTTTAAAAGTATATATATAATAAAGTCAAAACATTGTTTATGCAAAGTCGTTTTGCAACTTCATATGCAATTATCTTTTTGTTGTATTATGTTACAGAAATGTTTGCTTTATTCTATAAATTAAAAAAAATTAAAAAATATTAGTCTTAGTGACTAGCCTTTTTCTTCACACACACACACACACACACACACACACACACACACACACACACACACACACAAAATGATACCTATACCTCCTTCCTTATACTTAGAGCAATAAAAAGTACTGCTATGAAAAACTGTATAAATATTCATCCTTTTCATTTTTTCATTTGGGGCCCATGCTTAGTATTATTGTGACAAAAGGAATCATACTTTGTAACTGTGGGGGTTTAGTTACATATTGTTTTTCAATATGCCTGGAGAATTTAAAATTTACAAACAAACAAAAAAAGCATTACCCTGCCAATTTTCCCACATTTCCTCTAACCACTGTCATTTTTCTTTTTAGACACCTCTTTGCCAGGGTGATGGAGATAAGGAGATTCATTGAGTTACTTTGGTTTCATTCTACTTTAATTGATTTGAAACTTGTTTCTCATATGGGTGATAACAGCTTACATTTATTTTGAGATTATTCTATTTAAGAATAATACATTCTTAGATATCTGAATCAATCCCATAAATGCAAATTGCTATTTTTCCCTTCTATTTTTGACTGCTTGGATTTTGTTTGTGCAAAGACATTTCAATTTTATGCATTGATTTTATCTATGATGATCCTGTATTTTGCTTTCTCAAGATTCTTCCTTTATTTTTAGTTGTAAAAATGATTGTATTTACTTTCATGTTCATCTAATGTGTTTATAATTTGTTTATATTTCATTTGTAGTTACATCATGAACATATTCAGAACTTATTGTATAAAAAGATGAGACATATTGGTCTAAATAACTTTCATCAGACTACATTACAGGTGTGATAAAGACTCTTAACCCAGTACTTAAGGCTTTTTTGCTTTTCCAACAAACAAGAATTACTTACTATTATTTCTTGTGTTACCTAAACTTTTCAAAATATATTTTTGTTTTAATTACATATCATTCAACTATACATTTTTTAAACTCAATTTTAAATTATTTTCCTCCATTTCAACTGTCCCCCAACCCTTGAGAAAGCAAGCAATATAATATTGATTATATATGTGAACTCATAAAATAATTTTCCATATTAGCCATATTGTAAAAGAAAATATTTATTTTTAAAAATACAAGAAAAATAAAATGAAAAAAATTATGCTTTAATCTGCATTCTGAGTTCATCAGTTATCTCTCAAATCATGCAACTTGGCAAAGCCAAAATGGCAGAGTAAAGGTAACAACTTGCCCACCCTCTACCCAAAACTGCTCTAAATTCCTTTAAATAATGAAACTAACCAAATTTTAAGAGCATCAGAACGCCCAAAATGACAGAGTAGAACATTGTCCAGCCAAAGGCAACTTAGAAACTTAGAAGAAACTGTCTTCTAAGTGGTGGGAATTCAGCATGAAATCTGGTTTAGGTTGTGCCAGCACACCCTTGGAACCCCCAGTCCTAGCCCCAGCCTGGGCCCAACCTCTGGATCAATAGCAGTTGACTGGTGGCTTCCAGACCTCTCATCCCAGAGAAACATCAAAGAGGAGTTAGAAAATCAGCAGAAAATTTCAGTGGAACCAGAGTGGGAGCCCAGCACTCACATCTAGCCTAGTTCCCAGATCTCCTGGTGGAACCTCTAAATCAACAGCAGTGTTGGAGGCTTCTGGAGCTTTAACTCCAGGGATACTATGGAGGACTTGGAAGGTCAGTAGAGAAGCTCTGTGACAAAAAAAGTGGAAGTCTGATGCAGTTCCAGTGCAGCCTCAATAAGTGGATTCCCAGCCCCAGTCAGTACTCTAAAATCTACAATTACAGTGGGGGAGTAGGACACAACTAACATCTCCAAGGTACAAAAGATTGTTGTGGTCAGATTCCTAGAAGGATTTCTGGAAAAAGCTGCACAAAACCCCTAAAATTTGGGACAATGCACCCTCCATCCTGGAAACAGAATCCTATTAAAAAAAAAAAAAAAAGTTAAAAGCAGAGTAATAGTCTAGGAAAATGAGCAGAAAATTAAAAAAAAAAAAAAAAAAAAAAAAAAAAAGTTCCTGACAATTGAAAGTCATTATGATGACAAGTGAAAACCAAAACATACTCTCAGAAGATCATAAGAAAGTCAGTACTTCTATATCCAAACTTTCAAGAAAAAAAAGAATTGAACTCAGGCCATTGAAGAGCTCAAAAAGGCCTCTGAAAATCAAATAAGAGAGAAAGGGAAAAAATAGGTAAAGAATTGAGGTGAAAAAGAAACACATAAAACTAATGAGGATAATGCCTTAAAAAGCAAAAATGGGGGGCATCTAGGTAGCACAGTGGAAAGAGCACCAGCCCTGAATTCAGGAGGACCTGAGTCCAAATCTGGTCTCAGACACTTAACACTTCCTAGCTGTGTGACCCTGGGCAAGTCACTTAACTCCATCCTCAAAAAAAAAAAAAAAAAAAAAAAAAAGCAAAATTGGCCAATTGAGAAAAGAAGTTCAAAAATTCACAGAGAAAAATAATTTCTTAAAAAATAAAATTGGACAAATGGAAGCTAATGATGTTATGAGAAATCAGGATAAAATAAAACAAAATTAAATATATGAAAAAATTGAAAAACAAATATCTCATAGGAAAGACCATGATTGGAAAATAGATTCAGGAGAGATAATTTTAAAATTATTGGTCTACCTGAAAAATCATAATCAAAAAAAGACCCATCTTTCAAGAAATTATCAAGGAAAACTATCCTGATATTCTAGAATCAAAAAAGTAAAATTGAATTTGAAAGAATCCACCAATAACCTCCTGAAAGAGATCCCAAAATGAAAAAGCCCAGGAATATGATAGCCAAATTCTTGAAATCTTAGGTCAAAGAGAAAATATTGTGAACACCCAGGAAGAAATAATTCAATCATAGTTCAGTTACAGTCAGGATAATGCAAGATTTAGCCTTATCTACATTAGCTGCCAAGAGGGCCTGGAATATAATATTCTGGAGAAAAATAGAGATAGAATTGCAACCAAGAATTACCTACTTAGTAAAACTGAATATAATTCTTCAGAGCAGATGGTCAGAGGAATTTCAAGCATTCATGATGAAAAGATCAGAGCTCATTGGAAAATCCGATTTTCAAATATACTACTCAGGAAGAGCATAAAGAGGAAATCAGGTTGATCCAACAATGTCATTACTAGGTCTGTATCCCAAGGAAATCATAAAGGAAGAAAAAGGACCCAATGTGCAAAAATATTTGTAGCAGATCTTTTTGTGCTAGCAAAGAAATGTAGAATGAGTGGATGAACATCAATTGGGGAATGGCTGAATAAGTTGTGCAACATAAAAGTAATGTAATATTATTGTCCTATAAAAAATGATGAAAAACCTCATTATATAAAGGCCTGGAAAGATTTACATGAACTTATGCTGAGCAAAACAAGCAAAACCATGATGATCAACTATGAAACACTTGGTTCTTCTCAGTGCTTCAGTGATCCAAAGTAATCTCAATAGACTTTGGATAGAAAATGCCATCTGCATCCAGAAAAATAACTAAGGAGACTGAATGTAAATCAACACATGCTAAGTTCATTTCTTTGTTCTATTGTGTTGTTTTTTTCATCTCTCCCATGGTTTTTCCTTTTCGTTCTGATTTTTTCTCAATATGATTCATAAAGGAATGTGTATTAAAAATAAACTTCCAAAAAAGACATAATCAGTTAAGTGATATCATAATAAGGTTTATTTGTTTAAATTCTTATATGAGAGAATGATACCTATGACTCATAATGTTCTCATTAATATGTCAGAAAGGAGGATTATATACAGACAGAGGTTATGGGTATGAGTTGACTATGAAGGGATATTATTTTTTTTTAAATGACAAAATTAAGGGATGAAATAGGAATGTACTGGGAGAAAGTATCAAGTGGAATGGTGCAAATTATCTGCCATAAAAAGAGGCAAGAAAAAACTTTTTTATTCTAGAGGGAAGGAGGGGGAAGAGAGAGTGAGTGAATGAACCTTACTCTCATTAGAATTGGCTCAAATAGAATATAACATGCATACTCAATAGGGATATAGAAATCTATATTATTCTGCAGAAAAATGGGAAAGAAATGGGATATGGGAAGAGGGAGAGAGTGATAAAAGAGATGGCATATTGAAGGAAGGAGTGGTCAGTATCAAAACACTATCGAGGAGTGATATAATGAAAGGAGAGAGAGAGAATAAATGGGGAGAAATAAAATCAGCAATAGTAATTATTTAAAAAAAAACTTGGGGGGGGGCAGAGCCAAGATAATGGAGAATAGAGAGGTATTTTAGTTCTTCCAGGTTTCTTTCACATCAACACCTGATCAAGCCTCTGAATGGGTTTTGGAATGATGGAACCCACAAATATTTGGAGCATAAGACATTGTCAGCAGAAAATATTTGGAAGAACTTCAGGAAGGTACTGTTTCGGCAGGCAGGGGGGAAGGTGGTCTAGTGCAGGTGCAGCACAGGAACACAAGGCAGAGAGGCCTCTGCAAGGCAGGGGAGTCTACTAGGAGGCTCTAAGCCAAAATACAGCAGCATTAGCCACTTTGTCTTGGTTCAGAAGCCCTTGGCTCAGCAAACTGTCTGTGAGACCTCCAATGTAATTACAAAAGAAAAATAGTGAGCCCCTGAACCCTAGCATAACTCAGGACTTGATCATGCCCAACTAGCATGGCAAAAAATCTTCAGCACCGGTCTCAGGACAGCATGAAGGCATTGTCACCTGGAGAGGAAGGTTGGGGCAGTATCCCCTTTGCCCTAAGAAAATACCACAACTTTTAAAAATAAATAAAAAACAAAAAGAGCTCTGACAAGAGATAATTATTATGAAGACAGGGAAGAATAGATTTCATTCGCTGAGCACACTAAAAGCAAAATGTCTCCAGATGAAGCTTCAAAGGATAATATGAGTTGATCTCCAAATTAAAAGGCTCTCTTGGAAGAATTCAAAAAAAGGATCATAAAAGAGTTAGAAGAAAAGTGGGGAAAGGAAATGAGAACTTTGTAGAAGAGTTTAGAAAAGGAAACAAATTATCTGAAGAAAATTCCTTAGGAAATAAATTTGGCAAAATGGAAAAAGTACATAACTTCTTAAGAAATAGATTTTTTTTATTATATATATATATATATATATTTTATAATATTATCCCTTGTATTCATTTTTCCAAATTACCCTCCCTCCCTCTATTCCCTCCCCCCGACGACAGGCAATACCATACATTTTACATGTGTTACAATATAGTCTAGGTACAATACATGTGTGTGAATATCATTTTCTTGTTGCACAATAAACATTAGAATCCGAAGGTACATGCAACCTGGGCAGACAGATATTAGTGCTAACAATTTACATTCCCCTCCCAGTGTTTCTTCTCTGGGTGTAGCTACCTCTGTCCATCATTGATCAACTGGAAGTGAGTTGGATCTTCTTTATGTTGAAGATTTCCACTTCCATCAGAATACATCCTCATACAGTATTGTTGTTGAAGTGTACAGTGATCTTCTGGTTCTGCTCATTTCACTCAGCATCAGTTGATTTAAGTCTCTCCAGGCCTCTCTATATTCCTCCTGCTGGTCATTTTTTACCGAGCAATAATATTCCATAACCTTCATATACCACAATTTACCCAACCATTCTCCAACTGATGGACATCCATTCATCTTCCAGTTTCTAGCTACAACAAAAAGAGCTGCCACAAACATTTTGGCACATATATGTTTCTTTCCGCTCTTTAGTATTTCTTTGGGATATAATCCCAGTAGTAGCGCTGCTGGGTCAAAGGGTATGCACAGTTTGATAACTTTTTGGGCATAATTCCAGATTGCTCTCCAGAATGGCTGGATTCTTTCACAACTCCACCAGCAATGTATTAGTGTCCCAATTTCCCCACATCCCCTCCAAGAAATAGATTTGATGAATTGGAAAAAAAAGCACTTCACGAAAAGCAGAATTGGTAAAGTGTAAAAGAGAATAACTTGCTAAAAAAATTTAATTTGTGAAATAGAAATAAAATCAATGAACAAAAGAATTAATTTAAAAGTGCAGTTGACCAAATGCAAAAGGAGTTTAAAAAGTTAACTGAAGACAATAATTCATTAAAAATTAAACTTTTTTCTCAACAGTACATCAAAACTACACAAAAAAGTGACCATATATCAAAGCATAAAACCTCAAAATCAAATGCAAAAAGACAGAAATAGTAAATGCATCTTTTTCAGATCATGATCCAAAAAATTACATGTAACAAAGAGCTGGGAAAAAGTAAACCAAAAAAATTCATTGGAAACAAAATAATTTAATCCTAACTAATGAGTGGGTGAAATAACAAATCATAGACAAAACTGATAATTTCATCCAAAAGAATGACAATAATGGGACAACATACCAAAATTTATGGGATTTGACCAAAGCAGTTTTTAGTGGAAATTTTCTAGAAGCTTATTTGCATAAAATAAAGAAAAGATCAGTGAACTGGACATGCACCTAAAAAGCTAGAAAAAAAGAACAAATTAAAAACATTCCACTAACTATCAGATTTGAAATTCTGAAAATAAAAGGGGAGATTAATCAAATTAAAAATAAAAAGAAAACTATTGAATTACTAAAAATAAAAAAAAATAAAAAACTACAAGTTGTTTTTATGGAAAAAAACAAAACAGATAAATCTTTAGTTAATTTGATTAGAAAAAGAAAGAACAAAATCAAATTGTTAATATCAAAAATGAAAAGGGTGAAATTTCCACCAATGAAGAAGAAAATAGAACAATTAAATCCAACTGTATGTCAATAAATCTGATAGTCTAGGTGAAATGTATGAATTCTTACAAAAACATAGATTGCCCAGATTGAGAGGAGAAAATAAATTACTTAAATACACCCATTTCTAAAAAAGAAATTAAACAAGCTATTAATAAAATCCTGAAAAAAAAATCTCCAAGGCCAGGTGGATTTACATGTGAATCCTATCAAATATTTAAAGAATAATTAATTCCAAAATTATGCAAACTCTTTGGGAAAATAGGGAAAGAAGCAGCCCTACCATATTCCTATTATGACACAAATAGCTAAACCAGATGTGATCAAAATAGAGAAAGAAAATAATAGGTGAATTTCCCTAATGAATTTTGATGAAGAGATCTTAAATAAAACATTAGCAAAGAAATTATAGCAAGTGATCCCTAGGATAAAGACCATGACTAAATAGGGTTTATACCAGGAATGCAGGGCTGGTTCAATATTAGGAAAAATACTAGCATAAGTGAATATATCAATAACCAAACTAACAGATATAATACGATTATCTCAGTAAATGCAGAAAAAGCATTTGACAAAATTCAGCACTAGAGAATGTAGGAATAAATAGAGTTTTCCTTAACATTATCAGTAGTAGATATTTAAAACTATCAGCAAGCATCATTTGAAATGATGCTAAATCAGACCTTTTCCCAAATAACATCAGGCATGAAACAAGGTTGCCCACTATTACAATTACTATTCAACATTGTATTAGAAATACTAGTTTTAGCAATGAGAAAAGACAAAGATAATGAAAGAATTATACTAGGTTAGGAGAAAAACAAATTATCACTTTGCAGATGTTATGATTTTATATTTAGAGACTATTAATATGAATCCTAAAACACTTCTGGAAACAATTCACAACTTTAGCAAAGTTGCAGGATACAAAATAAATCCACGTAAGTCATAAGCATTTCTATATGTTACCATCAAAGTTCAGCAGGAAGAGATACAAAGAGAAATTCCACTTAAAATAACAGAAAATAAAATAAAAGAGTCTACCTGCCAAGACAAACAGTATATATATATATAATATAAATATCTTCAACTGGAAGTGCTTATGGAGCTAATATAAAAAAATAACAATTTTCCAAAATTAACCTACTTATTCAGTTCCATATCAATCAAATTCAATCTGAATTGATGTTATTGTGAGGAAGAAATAAGATAACATATTAAACTTTCTGTACACCTATAAAGACAACAAATTATATTTCTTGTTTCTATGTCATATGATATTGCCTTTAAATATCTAGCCCTCACCTCATCAACCTCACATACTACAGGTTCAATTCAGATTTTACCCATTTGACTAAACAAAGTAAAAAGAAATGATGTAGCAGATGTTAAATAATAGCAAATAAGCAACAATCTGAAGAAATTAAAATATTTTAGTGTTGTTATGGAAATAGTTTATATGTATCAGATATCCCAAAATGGTTTTAGGGACCTTAAGCTCACTCCTAATTATACTTTGAGCCCCACTGATCTATACTAATAAAATCATATAACTATCATTAAGTAAAAAAATAAATAAATAAACAACAACAGCAGCCGCAAACCTTTGGATTAAAATCTGTTTCCTCTTTTTGCTTTGTTTAGGGTAGACAAGATAGGAAAACAATAATTCCTGAAATCAAGGGTTTCAGGACATTCTAGCAAATCAAAATAGTTGTATTTAAGTGAAGGTAATTTTAATGTGCTGAATAGCACATTACAGCAGCCATTAAAAAAGCACCCCTTGGAAAAATATCTGAAGCATGACTTCATAACTGTCATCTCCAAATCCATATTTCATAAGCTATAGTTAATTACAAACCTCTGTAGTCACCTGTTTCTGGGCCAACAGGGTTAATGTTAGCAAAGCCAGTCTTCTCTCTTGTGTTCAAGTAGAGATATGCCCTTGCCCATAACTCATTTCTGACTTACTGATCAGGGACAGTGATACAGGTATTAAAAGATAATTTTAATTCATTTTCATATCTTGCAAATATATGTTCTTCTATGTATTTTTGTTAGCATTAGCTTCTAATTTGATCTGTTTAATGTGTGTCACTGGAAAAATAGAGAAATTGTTGAGCTGTATTTCTAAGCAGAACATATCAAAATGGGGCATACAAATTTCCAGGACACAAAATAATTATATGGCTTTACTCTGATCTATTTCAGAATCCTGGAATGTACTGCCTGTGTTATTCTGCTAAATCCCCATCTATTGATCTATTTACCAGGACTTCACCTTCACTGGAAACCTGTATCTGTATATAGATGAGGGATGTCTTCTATCCAATCTGAGAAAATTTTCTAGGAAGGAAAATACATTTTACAACTTATAATTAACAAATACATAACAATCTGAGTTTGGATCAGTGGTGGAGGTATTAGGTATGTTTGTATGTATATCTGTATTGGAGCTCCTTTTTATTTTGCTATCATTTGATCATGTAATATTGAGAAAGTCTCTTAATTTTCACATCTGTAAAATAAGGTTGAATAAAAATCTTTCAGATCATTTCTAATTCTAATCTGTGATTCAAGATTTAGGCAATATCTGAAGTATTCAGAAGGCAGAGTGAATTTAATTGAGAAGAAGACTACAACCAGAGGTCACTTCTGGCCCACTGGAGCTTATCTAGGTGATGTCACCAAGCCCAAAAAAACTGCTTTAGGAAGTCGAGTCTATGTTGGAGACAGTTTTCCTCCTTTCTCTATCTTTGTTCCACCCTCCAGTCCCATAGGGAACTAAATCTAGGGTATTGTAGTGCATATCCTTCTTGGGCTTAAGCCAGTTTAGGAGACAGGGAGGCTGATGCAATGGGCTTGTCCCAGGTGCTTAGCTTTGTTAAGAGATGATCACAGATCTCAAATTAGGAGCTCAGCTTTTCTTCAAAACTGGCATCATTACATGAAATGGAATGTCACAGGAAATACTTTGATTGTATCAGGAAAGCTTTGTCTGTCTGCCTCAGCTCATGGGCTGCTTGAGGGAGCAGGAGTCAGGCTTCCTGAAGTTTCCTTCAATTGTCTACACACACACACACACACACACACACACACACACACACACACACACACACACGACAAACACTTGGCTATAAACAATATTGTCTTCATCCTCCTGCTGAAAAGTGAGTTTTCTAATGATTCATTTTCAACTTTCTCAGTTCTGAAATTGAGAGTTTTATTAATTAGAGAAATTTCATTATTTTACAAAGCCAGATGTGAAACTAGGGGCAAGTAAGTCCCTTTGGCATACTTCCCATTATACATCAATTTGCAGATATCAAAAAAATGTACATAGGTACATTCTATAGGCAAGCATATATTATCTATCTTGTTTGAAGTGATGAGGTGAAACTAACCATTACATTTTTTCCAGTCTATACCACTTAGATTACTGATTTACCTAAAGTGTCATTGGTATAATAACTAATTTTAAAGAAAAAATTTGTAAAATAAAACAATATTCCCAAATATACATACATATATATGTGTATATATATATATATAATGTATATAAACTATATTGCATATCCCATCTTGATTTTCTCCTAATTAAGCAAATATTTTTATAGGGCAAAGACCTGAGAGAAAGCAGACTTGTCTTTAAATATGCATGCACTAGACAATTAGGTGTAATTAAGTGCAGAATTTCACATTATTCCCAATGGTATGAGGCCTTAATCTATCTTGCTTCTTTACAGACCTTGAGAATCAGCTAGTGTTCCAAGGACAAAAACTTGTATCAATTGCCTGTCCATCATCAAGGAAGTTCATATAAGATATTTTTCCAGGAAAGAAACTTGAGATAAGAATTCACTGATAGTCTTGAATATTATTTACTATTTTCTACTACTAATCACTGATGTGTGTGGGGAGAACAGAAAACAAACAAAAAAAAATTACCAATATCCTAATTTAGGAGTCATTTTGCCATTTTATTTTGGAAAAACTGTTAATAATACTACCCAAGATTAGGTAACTTTGGAAGAAAAATCCAATATCAGTTTCTAAGCATATGTAATACACAATTGGTATTTTTTTTAAAAATAGGATTTAAATGGTTTACATATATTTTGGATATGGAGAAAAACTTATGATAACACAAAATGTGGGAGAATAAACAGTTCAGATTGTACAGTATCAATTATTACACACTCAGTTTAAAACAAAACAAAACACACCCCAAAAAATCACGTTCCTCTTCTTAACTATGATCACATATTATTTTTATAATTGCATCGAGGTTACTAAATTCTTGCTTCAGCTAGTGAATTAGTAAAGGGAAGAGTGAGCCTGAATCCAGAAATGGAACTTTACCCACCCTTGACATGGTACAAATTATGAAGGGCTTTGATCCAAAGCAGAGGACTATATACTTCTTCTTGGAGGTCATATGAAGCTATTGGAGTTTTCTGAATGGGGGAAAAGCATAGTTGGGACTGTGCTAAACATATTAAAGTGACAGTTGGATGGAAGGTAGACTGGAAAGGGAAAAGGCAAGAGATAAGAAAGCCAATCAGAAGGTTAGTGCAACTATGCAGACTTAAATTAAAAACAAGTGGTGGAAGTGTCAGAGGTTAGAAGGAACATAAATAGAATATGATAGCAATTTAAAATTGATAGGCCTTTTCAAAAGATTGGTGTATGAAGGGAGCAAGAGAGGAATTAAGTATGACAACTTTTGAGTCCAGGCAACTAACTTTGTCAATGATAGAAAGTTAGGAAAAGAGCAGAGTTTGAGGAAAAGATAGCTTGGATTTTGATAATTATTCAGTACCATGAAACTACAAATACTTCTTGGCTATGCTTATTTGTTTTATTTCAGACCAAAATACTACAAAAACATTATATTTTACTAGTACATCAGCATTTTAAATTATTGCCAAAATTGTTACCAATATCATCATGAAAAAACATCATGGAAAAGCTTTTTAGTAATAGTTTTGAATTCAAAGTTCATTTTTAAAGATTTAATTAATTTGTGAAGGAATATTTGATTTTTTAAATTTAAGAAACTCCTTTTACTTATGAAGACTGACAACATCTCCATAATCTATACTTGTAGTAATTATTGTTAAACAGTGAGGATGTATTTGAAGAAGAACTTACATCCTGATTTCCATGATTCCAAGAAAACCTGTCTGTTTACCATGGCATGCTATTTCTCTTAATAGGATATATTTTGCAGTATTATTATTTGATACAGTCAATTGAATATTATTTCCCCATTGAAATAATGATAAAATATAACACAGATTCTTAACCTGATGTCCATGATTTTTTTAAACAGCATTTTAATGACTATATTTCAATATAATTGGCTTTCTTTAAAAATCAATGAATCTACTTTTATGATTGCAGATATTTTATTCTGAAATGTTATCCATAATTTTCAATGGTTGGATGAAGAACTTCATGGTATAAAAAAAGTTTTGAACTATTGAAATAAAGCATGATATTTCTACTCAAAGACTATGGCTTAACTTAGAAATGTCCATAATGAAAATACTTAATTGACTAAAACTGAAATATGTATCAGTCATACTGTGTGCAACTTTTCAAGTAGACATAAATCAGTAAAACGGAGAATTAAAGTCAACTAAACACTTAAAAGTTTACTCAATCTGATCGAATGACAGCATACTTTGCAAGTTGTAACTTCAACTTCTTCCCCTGTTTAAACTGCAAGAATAAACAATCTAAAATACCAGCCTCATTAAGGTTTCTGATAACATTTTTGATTTTTGGCAAAATCAAAAAATTGTCTTACTGTCCTCTTTTTTTCTAATTATAAATTTCCTGATAGCAGGAACATGTATTTGAGAACATTTTATTAGGGATCTTTATATAAAATCATCATTACATAGTAGAGAGAATATAAAGTTGAGAATGTGAAAGACTCATGCTCGTATTCCACCTCTGATAATAATTAATCATGTGACATTAGGAAACAGTGAAAGTCACTTAATTTTATAGTTTCTGTAGCAATTCTAGTATTTATCTACTAAATCACAAAGATGAAATCTAGAACTTTCACATATTGACATATATTAACGTGAATTGTAAAATAGCTGTGATTTTATTTTTCATTTTACTAGTATATCAGCATTGACTACTAGTATATATTTACTAGTATATCAGAAATATTACCAATATCATCATGAAAAAGAACTTATTAAGTGCTGAATTATCATTATTCTGTTAGATGGAAACAGATTATAGGCACATATGCTTCTGAAGGACTTCTAAGGATAGATAATATTGCTATAGATACAAAATACATATAAAATATTAATAGTAAGGACAAGGCAAAAACAAAAAGGAAGAATATATAGGAAGGAGGAAAAAGCTTGCTTAGTGCCTAATATACAATAGTTATTGTTCTAAGTGCTTTATAAATATTTTTTCACTTAGTCCTCAGAACAATCCTTGTATTTAGGTGTTAATATTATCTCCATTTCATAATTGAGGAAGATAGAGCAGAAAGAGTATGTGTTTGACACCAGCTTAGAACTTATGGGTTCCTGACTCTAGACTTGTTATATCATTAATTGTGTCACGTGGTACTTTTGGTGAAGGGTCAATACATTTTGTAAATGGAAAATGTTTTTGACAACACTGAGAGAAAATAGAGAAGAGAAAATCTTTCACACTTCTCTAGTTTATTCAGTCACCAGTTTCCCTACCTGATACTCAATCAAATCCTATGCATGCTTCAGGGTCTTCAGTATGTCTAACACCATACATGAATCCTTTCTCAAGGAAATTTAGTCAGTTTCTTTCTTCTAGAAAGTACTATTAGACTTATTAACTACACCACTCAATTTTGCTGTTGGTTATTATGACTGCAGGAATGACTGCCTTAGCAAATTAGTATTTTTATTAATTTTTTTAGTGTGTTGTACAAAGAATAATGGAAAATCAGAGTTTGAAGGGACCACTAACTCTTAACAGAATAAGGCTGAAGACATTATGGTTGATTTTATTCAGGAAATCCAAAATTGATATTAATTTTTCTAGTCCTTACTCTTCCAAGTAAATCAAGTCTAAAGTGATCTCAATATAATTTGAGAATAAAACTTATAAACATACGTAACAAACACATTCCAAAACAATATAATAAAAAGATAAAAAAACCCTAACCAATTTGCATGTACAGAGAGTAAATGTGGAGTAAGATCTGTTTCTACCATATTAACTTTTTAAAAGTAAACTCTATCTCTGATTAGAAGAATGTAATCATATATTTTAAGTTGCGGTTCAGAAATCCAAATACCATTCTCAGACACTATCTTCTAAACCAACTGTTCATCAGTCATTTTTACTCTGAATTATTTGTCACTAATGATCAATGGTGATTTCAAAATAAAATATCCAACTTTTGTTCCTGAAGTTTTCAATTTTGTACCTTAATTTCTATTATAGTGTATGTCTCAAAAGTCCTAGGCAGATATAAACTAATAAACTCTTAAAAAGCATTCTTTTGAGACACCCTGCATTTGGCAATGGACTCTAAATTCTTCCTGGGAGTAGAATTTGTGCCTACGTAAATTACACAAAAGTGGATGATAGTTTTTTTTTTTTTTTTTTTTAAGTCATGGGTTGTGGGGTGAGAGAGAATCCTTACCTCAGATAATTGCCCAGAAAGGCAGCAGACCTCTGTATTGATAGTAGATCAACAAATAGCTGGCTCCGTAGCTCTCAGCAAGATGTTACTAATATTGTTCCTCTAAAGTTGACATTATTGGATAATGCAATGACTCTATGGTTTGGGTTTAATCAAAATAATTTTGTGGTATTATACAAACTATTATGAAGTCCTCCTTGTCTATTGATATTGATGAAGCAATTATAAGCTATCTTAGAGGAATAGGATAAGGGAAAAGAGAGATAGACATTTATGAAAAACCTACTGTGTACCAGCTTTTGCTGTTCTCTCTCTCTCTCTCTCTCTCTCTCTCTCTCTCTCTCTCTCTCTCTCTCTCTCTCTCTCTCTCTCTCTCTCCCTCTTTCTCTCTTTGGAGTCCTTTCATTTACCATGTTGTTATACTGGCTGTAATTAGCTGAGATTCCTCTTAGCTTTAGACACAACCCACCCAAATTCAAACTAGGTTTTTTGTTTTTTGTTTGTTTGTTTTTTACTTAGGTCCTTCTATCTTGTATCTTGTGAATTTATGGCTTTAACCTTACCTGTTTATGAATTTTCAATGGAACAAGTAACTATGCTTGAATCAAACTAGTCTCTTGTCTTCAGTTTGTTTGTTCTCTTTAGCAAAATTACTTGTCATCTTTAGCAAATATTGGGGACATTCCCACTTACACAGAAGACTTGGGAAATTATATCAGACCATGTTTTATGCATAATTTGAATGCCCCAGAACAATTAGCCAATACTTCATCTTATAGTAAAAGCTAAATAAATTAGGTTGGGTTGATTGATTATTTCTACTTAAAGCCATGGATGAAAGCAAAATGATCTCTGTCATGCTGTCCAGGAAAAACAACCTTTCCTTTCCTCTATAAGCTGTCTGCTTAGTCCTAAAGCATGAAATTTGATTACTATTCTCTTAGCTCTCCCATTGCAGAACAGCAAATGCTATTAGCCATAAATGTTATTGGTAGTGTTGAAATATTATGTGCCTGCTACTTTGAGTCAGAGACTGCTTCATGGTTTGCATGTAAGAAGTCTACTTTCACTCTTTAGAGTATTTGCTAATTCCCTAAATTTGAGACATTATTTATTCCCCCCCCCAACCCTTTCCTCATGGGAGAACACATTTGAAATCTCAAAAGACAATATTACTTCATACAAAGAATGATAGTAGGTTGACAGCCTGTTGATATTTTAATACAGTAATTTTTGGCCACTGTGATTCAATCAAAACAAGATACTGCATTTGATGCTTTTTAAATCTAAGAGATCATAATGTTTTTTATATGCTCCCACTTGCAATATTGCATAACACAAGCAAGCTATAAATTTCCAGGAGATAAATCACTTGGTATGGATGAACATAGTGATAAAGTATACAGTAAAGGGTAGAAACAAAAACAAAATATTCTATGGAAGGAAGCTATAAAAATAACTAGAAGTAAGCTTTTTGTTTGTTTGTTTTTGTTATTTTAAAGAGGGATAAGTTGAAAAAAAAAAAAAAAAGACAAGAAAGTTTGACCTTAAAAAGATAATGCCTTTATAAAGTTTAAAACAGGGTTATTATGGTATCATCGAAATGTCCTCTCTTAGCCATATGAAACATATACCCTCTTTCAGATTCAGGCTTTTCAATATTTGATTTCAATAATGATAATTATTATTTTCAAAAATTATATCTTACTATTAAATAATAACCACCCACTATATTAGTTTCATTGTACCTAATGAGAACTACAGAATTGTCCCTGACTTCAAGGAGTATAAAATCTGTTATAATGATACTGTTAAATCTCTTCTCCAGACTAAACTACAGTTTTTTTTTTTTTTAAACAAAGTATAATATAGAACAACTAAAAGTCATTCATTTCATGATCCTTGCCCTCTTCCCTTCAAGGCAACTCCTTATTTATCATTCTTCTTTCTAAATGCTGGCTTCCATAACTCTGCATAGACTTAAGGGCTCTTTTGTTTTAAATTAATAGCATTATTTCATTTGATCACCATAAAATCCTGTTCATTCATTTTGAATTTATTAACCATTAAAACCTCTTTTTTATTTAAATTGTTGTCTGGTGATAGCTCTAATTTTTGAACTTAGGTATAAACTATAAATTAATGTCTACAAAAATTTAATTTCTTCACTCTTGGCCCAATGTTTTAAAATGACAGAATCTTGTTTTTGAATCCTAACTCTTTCCTCTAATATAAAAGTTATTCTTCCTTTTGGTTTTATGTCACTCTGCATTTGATAACCATGATTTTTATGACATCATTGGTTAAAAAAAAATAATCACCAAATCCAAACTTGCTATTTCTCATACCTCTTCAAAACAAAAACTGTACTCCAAAAATAAAATAAGTATAAATAAATAATCAGATAGACAGACATATGGATAATTGAACTGAAACCCACTGGTCCAGAACTTACTGATCCTAACTTACTATAATACCATCTCTAAAATCTCATTAGCAGACACAAAGATTGGATATAGGTTTAAAACAAATCCCACTTTCTAACTACTTTGTTTCCAGTGCAGTGGAAACCAAAGCTTCAGAATGCAGAAGGCTGTACTTCTATAGTCAAAAAGGTAGCAGTCCTTCAAAAAAAGATAGGGCATTAAAACAATCCTGGGTGTCATCACCTTAGTGATAGCTCTACAAGTCTTGAACTGCTTGGGAAGAACTCCAAAGCTGCAGTGCAGAAGTAAATGACCTTTATGGTAGCTCTCTGAACTGCCAAAGGCAGGCCAAAACATTGAAGAACAAAAGGAACTTAACAAGATTTCAAGGCAAGACACCAAATATAGTTGTGGGAAAGGAGAGGTGCTTCTACTAAATCTGTGGAAAGGAGTTCAGTATGTATCTAGGGTCAAAATTCCCAAGACACTTGAAACAGAAGCCTATGCTGGGTCCTTTTGAGTAACAGCTACCAGGCAACCACCACCATATTGGACAAAGTCAAAAAGTTAATATAGGAAAATCAGGTTTAAAAAAAAAAAAAGCATATAAAATACCAAAGATCTCAGGAAGGAAAAACTCAGAGATTCTGAATATAAGCAAATAAATCACCAGGAAAAATATTAACTACAGATTTTGGATTTTGGAGGATATGGATGTTACCAATAAGCATGAGCCAGAAAGAGAAATTCCATTCAAAATAATTGTAAACAATATAAATTGTTCATGACAAAGTCAAGCTAATATAATAAAAATGACAATTCTACATAAATTAATCTATTTATTCACTGCCATACCAATCAAAGTGCCAAGAAATTATTTTATAAAGCTAGAAAAAATAATAACAGAATTACTCTGGGGAACAAAAGATCAGCAAGTTCAAGAGAATTAGTGGGTGAAAACCCAAAGAAAGTAATCTAGCCATATCAGACATAAAAGTATATTATAAGTGGTTGTCATCAGAATCATTTGGTACTGGCTTAGAAATAGAATAGGTTAGGTACACAAGACACAATAGCAATGACTACAGTAATCTAGTGTTTGAAAAACCTTAATACTCCAGCTTCTGGGGTAAGAATTCACAATTTGGCAAAAAATTATTAGGAAAACTGGAAAATCATTTGACAAAAATTAGACAACTAACACCTGTACCAAGATAAAGTTAAAATGGTTTCATGGTTAAGACATAAAGGATTATATTATAAGCAAATTTGGAGAGACAGGAATAATCTACCTATGGGATCTATGGAGAAGAGAGGAATTATTTTTGTGTAAACATATTTATACAATTCTCTTGTCGCACAAGAAAAATCAGATCAAAAGGGGAAAAAATGAGTAATAAAACAAAATGCAAGTGAACAACATCAAAAAAGTGAGACTGTTATGTTGTGATCCACACTCAGTACCTGCTTCTGGATGTAGATGGTGCTCTTCATCACAAATTCATTGGAACTGGCATCAATCATCTCATTGTTGGAAAGTCACCTTCATCAGAATTGATTATCATATAATATTGATATTGCCATGCACAGTGATATCCTGGTTCTGCTCATTTCACTTCGCATCAGTTCATGTAAGTCTCTCCAGGTCTCTCTGAAATGATCCTGCTGATCGTTTCTTATAGAACAATAATATTCCATAACATTCATATACCATAATTTATTCAGTCATTCTCCAACTGATGAGCAGCCACTTGGTTTCTACCCACTACAAAAAGGGCTGCCACAAACATTTTTGCACATGTCAGTCCCTTTCCCTCCTTTAAGATCTCTTTGTGATACAAGCCCAGCAGAAACACTGCTGAATCAAAGGGTATGCACAGTTTGATTACTTTTTGAGCATAGTTCCAAATTGCTCTCCAGAATGGTTGGATTACTTCACAGTTCCACCAACAATGTATTAGTGTCCCAGTTTCCCCACATCACCTCCAACATTCCTTATTGTCTTTTCCTGTCATTTTAGCCAACTTGAGAGGTATATAGTGTTGTCTCAAAGTTGTCTTAATTTGCATTTCTCTGATCAATAGTAATTTAGAGCATCTTTTCAAATGATTAAAAATGGTTTTAATTTCTTCATCTGAAAATTGTTTGTTTATATCCTTTGACCATTTACCAATTGGAGAATGGCTTGAATTCTTAAAAATTTGAGTCAATTCTCTATATATTTTAGAAATGAGGTCTTTATCAGAACCTTTAAATCTAAAAAAAAAAAAAAAAAAAGAAAAAAAAAAACTTTCCCAATTTATTCCTTCCTTTGTAATCTTGTCTGCTTTAGTTTTGCTTATATAAAAACTTTTTAACTTAATAAACTAAAATTATCTATTTTGTGTTCAATTATATGAGTTCCAGTACTTCTTTGGACACAAATGTTACACCCCTATGGACTACTCTAACCTGGTAGTTCCCCTTTGAGCTACTCTTAATGCCAGCCTGTCAATGGCAGGGCTAGGCCACACTTACCCATCTTTGGGCACCAATCCGGATTCCATAGAGACAGACCACCATTAGGTAGGGGTGAAGCAAAAGAGAACTTTATTCTGAGATAGCACATATTTATACCCCACTGATGATATGGGGGAAGAGGGAAGTCCTCTAGGATCCTGGCATAATGGGATTGGCCCAAGAAGAAGGAGGTGCTAGGCTGTGAGAGCACTAAGGAGGGAGGCTTGGCATTTGGAATCAGACAAAGTCTCCTGGGGCTATGCCCCACCTCCAAGTAGGACTCCCCTGTGCCTCAGAATCTCTCATCCCTCAGGTCCTCCCATATGCCTTGAACTGCCTTCCTTGCTTCCAGAGGCTTTTTAACCCTTACAACAAATACCTTCCTTATCTACAGATATGAGAGGTATGTTCTTCTAATTTGCTTATCATATCACTCTTTATGTCTAAATCATGAACCCATTTTGACCTTATCTTGGTATGTGATGTTAGGTGTGGGTCAATTCCTGTAAGGGCCCTTTAAATGGGCGAACACAGTGCATCGGGAGATTGAGGCCCAGAAGTAATTTCTGTGGATATTAGGACTGCCTTGGGCGGGATCCTGGCCATATTGAGATAGTTTCGTAATGGGTGACTCTCTCGCTGATTGGCTGTGTGTGTGACCTCACAGGCCCTATGTAAGCCCACTGCAGGCAGCAACCGCCCTCTTTAACCTCATGCTGTTCACCCTGGCTCCCCAGCCTGGGTGGCCAAGCCAAGATGGGTAGCCAAAAGAGGTAAGGGTTTTGGTAGTGAACACATGGGTCTTCTGACCAGGTGTTCACTCGGGAACCAACAAGTCAGGGCATCAAGTCAGGGCATTATGTGAGTAGGTATAATAAAGGCTTTTAAGATTACACGTGGTTGTTCTTGAGTGCGCTACCGGTTATTAAGCTATAGATTCAAGAGATTGTGGCCAGAGACCTTAGAAGGCCTCAGAGGAGGCGAGCCGGGTAGAGTTCACACTGCAAAGGACAGTGGTCAAAGGTACTCTGGTGGGTCTAGGACAGACTAGTAATTGTAACTGCCAGGAGAGCACGTTACAAATGGCGCTCAACGTGGACGCATCAGGAATTATCAGGTTTTGAAAATATTTAATATTCAGAATTAAGATTCTGAAAGATCCGGTAGAAACGCCACTTAAGAGAGAAGACAGAGAAGCAATATGGACCCAGGTAAATCTGGGATCAGACTCAAGGACACAGCTGAACATAATGCTTATATCAAGAGGTTAAAGAGCCAGATGGAAGATCTTTTAACAAAGATCACCACTGAAGAACAGCAGGAAGCTTGTAATCAAGCTCCACAAAGGCTATCCCCACACCCAGTAAATAGAGCTAGGAGAGGGAGCAACCTAGAGCTAATGCGATTGTATGACAGTAGAGAGTATAAAATGCCACAGCAAGAGTTGCTGGAATTGCAGGTTAAACTACAGATGGAGATAGAGAAAGAAGAAAAAGCTAGGTTACTACAGATAGAACAGGAAGAGTTCAAACCAGTGGCTGAAACTAAGGAAGGAAATAAACGAATCACATGGATTAAAGTTGTAGAAATTCTTCTTAGCGTTTTGTTGGTTTACCTTGTGCATTGTTGTTTTAAGGAATTTATTGATTACTCTTTCATTGAGAAGAAGTTTAGTTCTTTTTATGTGCAAAGCTCAGGTTTGATTTTAAATCAGCCTTTGGGGAATTTTCCAATTCTTCTTCCCTCTGCCTCACCTTCTTGGGCCAAGGGAGAAGGGGGAGGAGGAAAAGGAAGGGCGATAATACCATCAGCACTGCCCATTAATCCTTTCAAAACTCCTGTGTCTTCATTTCAAAGGACAGGAGAAGGCTTTATGCCCCAAGGCAAAAAGGAATTGTGGGGTATTGAGTATAATCAGAAAAGTTTTAAAAATACAGTTCAGTTAATTTCTAAGAAACCTTACAGGGACAAGACCTTGCAGTTAGAGAGAGTGGAGTTTTATACTTGTAAAACTGCTAGGATTGTCTTTGGAGAGTTGAAACTCCTCTTTTCTTACCTCGTGGATTTTCCACTTCCACAGGTGAGCTTGATTTCCCAACCCCCCACGGGTACTTATAAAACAGTGTCTATGTCTAGAATGGGTTGGAAAATTGTTGTTTTAATCACTAGAATAAATAGACAGTGTGTGATCTTTGACCCAGGAGGAAAAGTAATATCAGATTTATTGATTCACACTCCTGGAGTACAATTCGGTATCAGAAACTCAAACTTTGATTTTTAGGCAAAAGAATTCAGGGATATAGCCGAGTGTTCTTTTTTCATTAACTGTATGAGTGGATGTTTTAAGACCAATGGACACTATGGCCTCATTCCAATCTGGAGAAGCAGCTAGACATGTGATCAACCATTTTTCTATTGTAGAAATTTCACATGCATTTAAGACAGTTTATGGATTGGCTTACAAATACTTTGCCTTTAGGTGTTTTTGCATTGAATTTGACTTTGCCCATTCCATTGGCATTTCTTATAATCCTATTAGTAAAGTCATTACTGCAGACTATCCCCAAGATCTTCTCTTCTAAACAAGAGAAGGGAATTTTGGGATATGTGATTGCTTACAATTTTTAAATTTTGATTTTACATTTTTAAACATTTTTGATTTTATACCTTCAAAGTATTTTGATCTTGCTAAGTTATTTTGATTTTACATTTTAAAGTTATTTTGGTTTTATATTTTTAATCTATTTTGGTTTTACACTTTTAAATTATTTTGGTTTTACATTTTTAAATTCTTTGCCTTTTACCTTAGCAATGCACTTCGGGCATACACAGAAAGTGCAGCTAAGTGACAGACTGACTAACTTTTGTCTGACTTTTGTTAATCTTTTTGACAACAACTTTGTTTCCACTGTGATGTGGAAAGGCCTGGATGGTATTTGGAAAGGCCCAAGTTGGGCCCCGAGTACATTCCTTCCTAGGTGCAGATCCAGCAGTAGAGTTCATCCCCACCAGAGACTTTTGTAACCTGGGGATCCAAGAGAAGGGCCAGACAACATCCCAGAGAGACCAGCCAGATGTCCGCAGCCCTCCAGACGCTGATGGCAGCAATGCCCCTCCTGACCGTGACACCAGAGACACCAGACACAGTTCCAGTGTTGCAGCTGAAATGAACTGTTTTGGGTGATATGCAATATAAAGACTGTAAATGGACAATGGGCCTGCTTGCTTCTCCCATGGCCACTTGCCATATGGTGGCCTGGGAAGAGGCTTTGCCCTATGATTTCTATTGAAGGACTATGCTTTTAAATTAGTGGGTGAAAAACCAACACACCCACCTGCTGTTGTTATTGAGACAATGTTACTGGACATGACTTTGCTTATGTGCACCTGTGAAACTAGAATTGTTCTAGAATTGTGATAAGCTAGAATTTCTCTAGAATTGTGAAAAGTGTAATAGAGAATTGTGAGAAACTAGAATTGCTCTAGGATTGTGAAAAGTGCAATAGAGAATTGTGATAAGCTAGAATTGTTCTAGAATTGTGAAAAGTGCAATTGAGAATTGTGATAAGCTAGAATTGTTCTAGGATTGTGACAAGTGCAATTGAGAATTGTGATAAGCTAGAATTGTTCTAGGAGTGTGAAAAGTGCAACAGAAAATTGTAAGAAACTAGAATTGGTCTAGAACTGTGATAAATGTAACTAGAATTGTGACAACCTACCTACTGATATTTGTTAACTAGAATTGTGATGTTTTACCTTGTTGACTTCCCACCTCAGTGTTGACATCCTACCTCATTGGCATCCAATCTCTTTGGCCTATTATCTCGAGTATGACTTTGATGAATGGGTTGAACATTTGGGCCACTGTTGAGCCTGGTTCTCATTGTCATACTTCTGTTTACTGATCTGCTGCTTTGTACCTCCTTGGGCATAACACTCTGTCATCTCATGGATCAAGTGAACTATAGCTGGTGCTAAAAGTTTAGCTTGGTGAGATGTGCGGTTCCCGCAAAACAAGAGAAAGGGAATTGTAAGGGCCCTTTAAATGGGCGGACACAGTGCATCGGGAGATTGAGGCCCAGAAGTAATTTCTGTGGATATTAGGACTGCCCTTGGGCGGGATCCTGGCCATATTGAGATAGTTTCGTAATGGGTGACTCTCTCGCTGATTGGCTGTGTGTGTGACCTCACAGGCCCTATGTAAGCCCACTGCAGGCAGCAACCGCCCTCTTTAACCTCATGCTGTTCACCCTGGCTCCCCAGCCTGGGTGGCCAAGCCAAGATGGGTAGCCAAAAGAGGTAAGGGTTTTGGTAGTGAACACATGGGTCTTCTGACCAGGTGTTCACTCGGGAACCAACAAGTCAGGGCATCAAGTCAGGGCATTATGTGAGTAGGTATAATAAAGGCTTTTAAGATTACACGTGGTTGTTCTTGAGTGCGCTACCGGTTATTAAGCTATAGATTCAAGAGATTGTGGCCAGAGACCTTAGAAGGCCTCAGAGGAGGCGAGCCGGGTAGAGTTCACACTGCAAAGGACAGTGGTCAAAGGTACTCTGGTGGGTCTAGGACAGACTAGTAATTGTAACTGCCAGGAGAGCACGTTACAAATCCTAGTTTCTTCTTCTCTAGTTTTCAATTTTCCTAGCATTTTTCATCAAATAGTGAGTTTTTATCCCCAAAGCTGGGGTATTTGGGTTTGTCAAAAATTGGATGGCTATAGTTATTGACTATTTTGTCCTGTGTACCTAATCTAATCCACTGATTGACTACTCTATTTTTTAGCCAGTACCAAATGGTTTTGATGACCACTACTTTATAATACAGTTTTAGGTTTGGCACAGGTAGGCCACCTTTGTTGGCATTTTTTTTTCATTAATTAGAATGGAGGAATTTTTGACCAAAGAAGAACTAGAGATTATTATGAAATACAAAATAGATACTGCATTACAATAAATTAAAAAGATTTTGCTCAAACAAAATCAATGCAGCCAAGATTAGAATGGAAGCAGAAAGCTAGGAAATTGATATTTACAGCCAGTGTTTCTGATAATGGCTTTATTTATAAAATATATGGAGAACTGACTCAAATTTTTAAGAATACAAATCATCCCTGAATTGATAAATGGTCAAAGGACATGAACAAGCAATTTTCAAATGAAAAAAAATTAAAGCCATTTCTAGTCATGTGAAAAAAATGCTCCAAATGTTTATTGATTAGAGAAATTCAAATTAAGACAACTCTGAGGTATCACAGGAAAAGACAACAATAAATGTTGGAGGGCCTGTGGCAACACTGGAACACTAATACATTGTTGGTGGAGTTGTGAAATGATCCAACTGCTCTAGAGAAAAATTTGGAACTATGCTGAAAGAGCTATAAAATGGTGAACATCGTTGAGCCAGCAGTCATACTACTGGATCTGTATCCCCCCAAAAAAAAAGCATAAAAAGAAAAAAAAAAAGACCCATATCTGCAAAAAGAAGCAGCCCTTTTTGTGGTTGCAAGGAAATGGAAATAGAGTGAATGCTATTAGTTGAGTTAATTAGAGTGAATGAATTAGTTGAGGAATGTTTGAATAAGTAATGGTATATGAATGTAATGGAATATTATTGTTCTATAGGAAATGATCAGCAGGATGATCTCACAACAACCTGGAGAGGTTTATATGAATTGATCCTAAGTGTAGTGAGTAGAATCAGGAGAACATTGTACACAACAGCAACAAGATTATGTGATGAACAACTCTCATGCATCTGGCTCTTTTCAACAATGAATTAATTCAGGCCAATTTCAAAAGATTTGTAATAGACAATGCCATCTGCATTCAGAAAGAGGACTATGGGGACTAAATGTGGATCACAATATAGTATTTTTACCATTTTTGTTATTGTGTGCTTGCAATTTTTTTCTTTTATCATTTACTTTTTTTTTTTTAACTTTTTGATCTGATTTTTTTGTGTGTGCAGCTTGATAAATGTGGAAATATATATAGAAGAATTTCATGCCTGACATATATTGGATGCCTTAATGTCTAAGGGACAGGGTTGGGGGAAGGAAGGAGAAAAATTTGGAACACAAGGTTTTGGAAGGGTAAATTTTGAAAACTATTTTTGCATATATTTTGAAAAAAAAGCTATCATCAAAAATGAATATTGAAGACTATATATGTATTTGGAAAAAATTAAATACTGTTGGAAAAATAAAAAATAATAATAAATAAAACTAAAATTTTATAGGGAAAATCAATAAAATATACAAACTTAATCAGATTGTTTTAAATAGAGGAAACCTAATCCCAGTAACCAAAAAAAAAAATAAATAAATAAATAAAATAAAGAGGTGATTCATCACCAACAAAGATGAAATTAAAGCAATTATTAAGAGATATTTTGCCTAATTATATGGTGATGAATCCAGTAATCAAAGTGAATAGCTGAATATTTGTAAAGAAAAATATTGCAGAGTAACAAAAGAGAAAAGATAATTCTTAAATAATAATATCAAGGGAAACAAATGAACAATCCATCATTGAACTCCCTAAACCCTGCTCCCATCAATGACAGATGAAACAAGAAAATTCTACCAAAATTTAAAGAATCAATTCCAATAGAAAGTTTAGGGAAAATAAGTAAAGGAAAAAAAAGGATCAAAGAATTTTACTAACTTTTTTTTTTTAAAACAAAAATATGATGTTGATATCTAAACCAGTAAGGAAAACAAGGGAAGAAAATTATAGAACAATTCGTGTAATGACTATTAATGCAAAATAGTAAATAAAATACTAGCAAGAAAAGAACAAAAATTATACCATAAAGATCAAACATAAAGACTAAGTTAGATTTATACTTGGAATTCAGGGGTAATTCAATATTTGGTATACCATCAGCATGATTGGTCATATGAATAGTATAATCAACAAAAATCATATGATTATTTCAATGGACACAGAAAAGCTTTTGACAAAATATAGTATTCATTCTTGTTTAAAAAATTTAGAAAGCATATGAATCAACTGAGCCTTTTATAACATGATTGATCATATCTTTCTAAATCCCCTAGAAGCATGGTGTATATAACGAAGATAAGTAGAAACTTTTTTCTAAGAAGAACAATAAGCTGGAGGAACATTGCTTATTTTTACCATTTTTATTTGTGTTCTAGAAATTCTAGCTACAGCAGTAAGAAAAGAAAAGCAAATTGAAGAAATTGGATAGTTAAAGAGGAAACAAAACTATTACTCTTTGCAGATGAGATGATAATATATTTAGAGAATGCTTGAAAATCAATTTAATAATTACTTCAAATGACTAAGAATTATAGCAGAATGCAAAATAAACTACATGACTCATCAGCATTTTTATATATTACGAACAAAGCCCAGTAACAAAAAATAGAAAGGGAAATGCCATTTAAAATAACTAAAAATAATATAAAATATTTGGTAGTCTATCTAAGAGAAACATAAGAACAATATGAACACCATCACAAAACTTTTATACAATCAAATTTAAACAATTAGTGAAATATTAAGTGTTCATGGATAGACTAAGCCAATATAATAAAAATGATAATTCTACCTGTTTATTTGGTTATTAAGGGGTACACCAATCACACTTCTGAGGATTATTTCATAGAGTTAGAAAAATATTATCAAAATTAATATTGAAGAACAAAAGATCAAGAACATGAAATGAATAAATGGAAAAAATGTAAAGACAAGTGGCTTAACAGAACCCATCTTTAAGTGTATTACAAAGTGATAATTAACAAAACAATCTGATACTGGCTAAGAAACAGAATGGAAGATCAGGAGAATAGAGTAAGTATATAATTTTGTTATTTTCAATTGTTTTCCAGTTCTTCGTGACCTCTTTTTGGAGTTTTCTTGGCAAAAAGATTCAAGTGGTTTGCCATTTCCATCTCTAGCTTTTTTTTATGGTTAAAAAAACTGAGGCAGTTATAGTCAAATGACTTGCCTAGCAAAACACAAATTGCAAATCTGAGACCAGATTTGACTTCAAATCTTCTTACTCCAGACCAGGCACTCTATGCATTTTGACACTGAACTGCCAATATTTAAGTACACAGTACATAACAATAAATGATCATAGAAATCTACTGTTTGGTAAACCCTAAGTTGCAAGATTATGGGACAAGTAATCACTGCTAGCAAAACTAGAAAGCAGTTTGGCAGAAACTAAGAATAACCCAACCTCTCCTAGCATATACTGATTTATGGTCAAATGGGTACAGAATTTAGACATAGAAGATGATATCATAAGCAAATTAAGGGAACATAGAATTTTAATCAGTCAGATATATGGTTAAGTGAAGAACATATGACAAAACAAGAAACAGAATCATGATGTTGTTTTAAATGGTTCATTTTTATTACACAAAATTTAAAGGGTCTTTCACAAACAAAATCAATGAAATCAAGTTTAGACAGAATACAAGAAACTTGGAGAGGAGGGAATTTCAGCAATTTCTCTGATAAAGGGCTCATTTCTCAAATATCTAGAGAACTGAGGAAAATGTATTAGAAACATGAGTGATTCCGCAATTGATAAATGGTCAAAGGGTGTGAACAGTTAGTTTTCAGAAAAAGAAATCAAAGCTATCTATAATCATATTAAAATGCTCTACATCACTATTGATTAGAGAACTGCAAATTAAAACTACTTTGAAGTATGACATTACATCTTTTAGATTGGTTAATATGGCATAAAAGGAAAATAATGTTGGAAGAGATTGAGAAAATGAGAGGACAGTAATGTGCTGCTGGTGCAGTTTTGACCTGCTCTAACTTTTCTGGAAAGCAATTTGCAACTATACCAAGAGCAATTTGATCCAACAATACCACTACCACTCCACTATTACTACTATTTCCCCATAGAGTTCAAAGAAAAAGTAAAAGTACCTATATGTACAAAATTACACATATGATGTGACAAAAATTTGAAAATTGAGGAAATGCTCTTCAATTGGGGAATAGCTAAACAAGTTGTGTTCATGATTGAATACTATTATACTATAAAATATGTCAACCATAATGGTTTCAGAAGAATCTGGTGTGAAATATATCAACTGAAGTAAAGTGAAATGATTAGAACCAGAAAAAGTATTGTGCCATGTAAAAATATTGTACAGTAATCAGCTGTGAATGTAAGACAATTCCAAAGACTTATGTTGAAAAATGTGACCTACCTGCAGAGAAAGATCTGGTGGAACCTGAATGCAGATAAAATCAAACTTTTAAAAAATTTTTATTATGATTATTTTTAGGTCTACTTTACTTTTGACAACAGAGTATATATGGAAATATCTTGCATGACTGTACATGTAAAATCAGCGTCACATTGCTTGTTTCCTTAAGGAAAAAGGAGTGAGACAATTTGGAACTTCAAAAATTAAGAATTTTTGTTTCTTTGTAATTGAGAAAAAATAGATGTAAAAATATTTATTGTCTTTCAAGATTGAGTTCAGGGGATATCCCTTCTGAGAAATCCACTTGATTCTTTTGTAATTTTACTGCATTTTTCTCCTCAGATTGTCCTATATTTACTTGTTTGTTTACAAGATATGCTCTCTGATGTTTCACCCATGTAGAATGTATGCTCCTGTTTGTTTGTTTGTTTGTTTTCTATATCCTCAGTACCTAAAGACATCTTGCATATTTCAATATTCTTTCTATTGGAGCAGATAATAAACTACCTATAGTTTAAAATCTTTGTGATAATTGCTTATATCTTCCTATAAATCTGCCAGAGCACATGCACCAAATCATTAAATATGTGGGAGCATTCATGTAGTTCTCTTGTAATTTCATGAACATGACCATTTTGTATCTCTACCATAAGTCTTTCTGATAATAACCTTCATGTCATTTATCCTGAATAATTATTAGTTACTAATATACTTCAGCTTATTTATATCTATCATGGACATCTCCCTTATCCTTTAAGTGACATTCACTTTTGAAACTTGAGAGAATCTTATATACTGTGACTCATGACCAAACAATGTTTCAAAGGACATTTATGTCAAACAGATGGGCTTTTGTTTCAAGGAGTATATTTGGTGTCCTTAAAAATGCTGTAATTGGGGCAGGAAAGTGGTATAGTGGATAGAGCACAAGCCTTGAAGTCAGGAGGACCTGAGTTCAAATCTGTCTTTAGATACTTAACACTTGCTAGCTGTATGACCTTGGGCAAGTCATTTAACCCCAATTGCCTCAGGGGAAAAAAATGCTATAATTGAGAGGAACCAAGATGGCAGAGAGTAGAGGTTTTTGTCTGAGCTCTTCCTGGCTTCCCTCAGATCAACATCAGAACAAGCCTATGAATGAATTTTAGAGTGAAAGAGTCAACAAATACTTGGAGCATAACAATTTCCAGTAGAAAATATATTGGAAGAATTTCAGGAAAGGTCTGTCTCAAGCAAGCAGTGGGGAGGTAGCCCAGTGCAGGCTCACTGAAGGGGTCCAGAATACAGAGGCTACTGCATTCTGGGGAAATCTCTTAGGAGGCTCTTAGCCAAAATACAGCAGTGTTGGCTATTCTGTCCCTGTTCTAAAGTGACTGGATGAGGAGACTAGTTGTGAGATCTCCAATGCAAATACAGAAGGCAAATAGTAAGCCCCTGAACGCCAGCATAATGTAGGACTTGACCACTTCCATCCAGCATAGGAAGGACATTAGCAGCATCAACCCCAGAGCAGCGTGAAGCTCTGTCACTATAGATCAAAAAAACAAAAAGAGCTCTGACCATTCAAAGCATTTATGGAGATGGGGAAGAACAAACTTCAAACTCTGGGGTATTTTCACCTTTTTTTGTTGTTTGCTTGCTTCTTGTTTTTCTCATTTGCTTTCATTTTTGATATGATTTTTCTTGTGCAACATGATAAATGTAGAAATATGTGAAGAATTGCACATGTTTAACATATATTGGATTAATTGCTGTCTAATTGCTTCTCTTCTTCATCAAGAATGCCTTTGTTATGAGTAGCCTAATCTCATAAAGTTTTAGAAAAATGAATAGAATAGTTTGTGTTTCTCATGTTTTGTTTCCTTGTTAATGTGATAATAATATTTCCTCTGAATACCTTGAATCTCTGGCCCTTTTTTGGGTTATTTTAAGATTTGATTTCTTAATACCCTCAAAAGTATCACCAACAAGTTGGTCCTTTTCTATGTATCCTTGTTTTCTTTTATGTAAGCTTTCTTTGGAGCCATTGTTACTTCCTTAAATATAGAATATGTAAAGGCTGAAACTCTTAAAAGGTATGCTTGAATCAGACAATCCAGCACTTAAGGCTAATTACTTATTGGACAATGATTCTATTAGCATATGTTTGGAAAAATGGTCCTCCTCAATGTTCCCTGAGGGCTGGATGTTTGGTATATACAGAGAATCTTAGGAAGGCTTAGGGAGTGGAGTGAGAGAAGCAAGAGAACTTCACTTGGCCACAGGATGAGAAGGAGAAAAGCATGCAGATTCTGGACTCTAGAATCAAGGAGGGATCCTTGCAAAACTCCAGGCAGTTTTGTCCATCTCCTTCACTTTTCCCCCTACAGACCAAGGACTTTTGCTTACACTGGCTCTGGCTCCTGAGGCCTCCAGGGAGCTAGGGCAGACTTCACAAGTATATTCTTCATAAACATTGGCTGAGTTTAATTCAATTAACTGGTTGGTTTTGTTTGTACAAAACTTTTAAAATTTAATATAATCAAAATTATCCATCTAGTTCAATCAACTAACTATTTTTGCCAGTAGCACACTCTACAAGGTATGGAATCATGCTTATTAATGGTTGAAGAGTTATCTTGTTTTGTATTTTATTAAAATTTAGTCATAGAAAGCATGAGTTCAAATGAAATTAGGTATATTACATTTTTAAAACAAAACAATATAAATATGTTAATTTGTTTATAGAAAAAGAAAAGAATAAATATTTATTAAGTGCCAATGTATCAATTTTCTATATGCCAGGCACTGTTAAAAATGTTTGGCAAATTTTATCTTATTTGATTCTAACAACAACCATGACCGATAGATCCTATTATTACTTCCTTTTATAGCTGAGGTTACTGAGGCAAAGGAACTAAGTGATTTGCCCATGGTCACACAGCCAGTAAGACTGTGAGACCAGATTTGAACTTGGATCTTTTGACTACAGGTTAGCACTCTACTGCACTAATAATTATTAGGCAAAAATGATAAAAATAAATAACTAATTAGTGTTTCCTGAAGCATATTTATTTTAAACTAAAATGGATTGAACAAAAGCTATAGTTAGTTTTGAGATAACATAGAAAGGAAATTATTGGTATTCTTTCATTGAGTTTCTTAGTGCAGTCCATTGTATATGGAACAGACCCCACTCTGGACATAATTTTCAACTTTTTTTTTCCTTCAAAAATGCATTGAGTGTGTAAGAAAACACTTGTTTTTCATTAACTCTGAGAAGAATAAAATTGGTATAATGAGTTAGATTATAGATATATAGATTTAAGGACACTCATACTGGGAGAAATTCCTCAGACTTTACAAAGCTCAGCCCATATTATTCATTTTGGAATTATATTCCCACATATTGAATTATGTGAACTTTTGTTTATAGATAATACTGACATAACTCTCCATGGGAACAAATTAGATGTCTATGACTTACCTATTTCTATAGCCCTGTGGGAATTTGCATACAACTATCAATCTATAGGATTGTATTTTGCTCAGGATATTGATGCCATATTAGCTTTCCACCTCATTTCCAGTTTTTCTTCCATGCTATTTTTATTCTTCTTTACAAGCACATTTTCAGAGAAAGGGAAACTAGGTAGATATTCCATTCTATGTTTTAAAGGCAAATGCATGTTGAATTCATTAGCATATCTATAGTTTATAGAAAAGTATATTGTAGAATGATACTTTTAAGAATTTATTGAATCAAGATAACCTATTTTAGTAGAACCTAAGATTAACAGAATGACAGTACTAAAGTTGATTTTCCTTTCTGATAAAATGGGAATAATAATAATAATAATTCCTAACCTGCTTAATTCATGAAGTTATGAAGATATTATCAATTAGACCATGTGAAAACAGCTTAGAAAAAATACACATATTTAAGGGGAGGATAAGATAATTAGGTGAGATATATTAGACTTGTCTCCTGTGTGTATGCAGACATACATGTATGTATATGCATATATGCAAACACACATATCCAACATCAGCAATGTTCCAGAGAGAACATGTGATTGTGCATGAATTAGCTTTGGAAAGGGCCTATAATCAGAGAATGATCAGAGTGTCCCCAAAATCTCAAATTCTCATAGAATTTAAAGCTACACTAAAAATTTTGGGACAGGAACCTTTGGGGTGGAGTCAAGATAGCAGAATAATGTCAGGAAGGTGCTTGAGCTCTCCCAGTTTCCTTTGAAAACCACATGAGACCAAGCCTCTGAACTGAGTCTGATGGATTGAAACCTCTCTCCAGCTCAAGGTAGGTTAGAAAAACTTTCAGAAAGGTCAATCACACAAGGATGAAAAGAATGTTCAACCCAGATCAGACAAGACTCTGGGAAAGAAAGTGAGAGGGTCTTAATCACAGCAAATCAACAACTAAGAGCTTTGGTCCTGGCTCATGGAGGAGCACAGCTGGGGGCAGCTTCCAATCCCAGCTCAGAAGGTAAACTCTGAGAAACCAGGCTGTTTCCTGAATAGAGTAGGCAAAGTTACCCCTTGTAAACACAAGCTCAGAACTACACAGGAAGCTTGGGACAATGCTCCCTTTACCCCAGGAGCACAGCTCCAATTTAAAAGTAAAAAAAGAGGAAATACCAAAAGAAAAGGAAGGAAAATGAACAAGAAATAGAAAAGGACCTTGACCACTGAAAGGTACTATAGTGACAGGACAGACCAAAATACAAGGACAGAATGTCCACAGAAGAAATCTCAAAGAATGATATAAATTGGTCTCAGACTCAAAGAGGCTTCTTGAAAAAGCTCTTTCAAAGGCTTTAAAAGGCAAATAAGAAAAGTAGAAGGAAAAAATGAGAAAGTATGCATAAGAGAGTCAAAGCTTGGAAAAAGGAAGGAGAAAATTGTCTGAAGAAAACAACTTTCTAAAAAGTAGAATTAACCAAATGGAAAAAGTGATGCAAAGGGTAACTGAAGAAAAGCACACATTAAAAACTAGAATGGGGCAAATGGAAATTAATGTCTCTGTGAGACAGCAAGAAACAGTCAAACAAACTAAAATGAATGAAAAAACAGAAGAAAATATGAAATACAACACTAGGAAAAAAGCTGACTTGGAAAATAGATCCAAAAGAGAGACAATTTAAAAATTATTGTCCTACCTGAAGGCCATGACCAAAAAAAAAAAAAAAAAAGACTGGATAGTATTCTGCAAAGGAACATTAAGGAAAACAGCCCTAATTTCTAGAAATAGAGGGATAAATATTCATTCAAAGAATCCATCAATCACCTTTGAAAGAAATCTCACAAGGAATACTCCAAGGAACATTGTTGCAAAACTCCAGAAATACAATCTCAAGAAAAAGAATACTGAAAGTTGCCAGAAAAAAAAAAACAAACAAACAAACAAACAAACAAACAAACAAACAAAAAAACCCCAAACAAACAAACAAAAAAAAATTCAAATATCAAGGAGCAACAATCACGATTAGATCTGGCAGCTTCTACAATAAAGAATCTGAGAGTCTGGAATACCATATTCAAAAAGGCAAAGGACCTAAGGTTACAGCAAAGAAATAAATCCCCAGTGAGACTCAGCATCATCTTTCAGAGGAGGCAATGGAGCTTCAGTGAAGAGACTTTCAATCATTTCTATTGGGGAAAAAAAAAAAAAATTATATATATATATATACTAAACTAAAAGGAAAATTCAGACTACAAATGCAGGACTCAAGAGAAGCATAGAAAGGTAAAAAGGAGAAAATATATATTATTTAAAGGTTAAACTATTTACATCTCTAGATGAGAAAATCACATATGTAACTATTAAGAACTGTATCTGTCACTGAGGCAGACAGAGGGGAGCATTACAGGGATTGAGAGTGTGATTGTCAATGGATTCTGATATGATAATATCAAAGAAAAAACATTAAGGAAGGGAAAAGACCTGTACTGGAAAAAAGAGGAAAGGGAAAGTGCAATGGGATAATTACCTCAAATGAAGAGGTAGAAATGACCTATTACAATTGAGGTAAAAAAGAGAGGGGAATGAGCATTGTTTGAAATTTGATCTCATCAGTTTTGGTTCTAGCAAGGAATAACAATCATCCAGATGGGAACAGAAATTTATCTAATCCTATAAAGAGGAAAAAGAGGTAGGAAAAGGGAGAGACAGGATAGAAGGGAGGGCAGAAATACCAGAAGGAAAAGTAAGAGAAAGAGGGAGAATGGTACACTAAAAGAAGGGGGAGGAGTGATAGAAGATAAAGCAGTGAGTGGGGTATGTAAAATTTTTGGGAAAAACATTCTCTATATAGTTAAATCTTCTTGCTGAAGAAAAAGACATACTTCTCTTTAGTTAGTAAGTAGAAGAGCTTATATATGAACCTAAGACAAAATCTTTCATGACTTTTAAAGTATTATATATGGTTTATCTACTTATGGCTCTTGGATCTTTTATTCAACCTGATTAAATTTAGAGACACACATCAAGATAGGTTTGGTCACTGGGAAATGGATTTTCTTTGGCTACTGAAATTCAGAAAAAAGCATCATCTAGCGTTAACTCCCAGCTGCTCACCTCAGCGATGGTTAACTGGTTTCTTACCTTCCCCAGGTCTTCAGACGTCTTCAGCTCTGATTATCTCAATCAGAGAACTACCTCTTTAGAAGTTCTCCCACAGAACATCCAAGTCACTCAAGTATGCGGCAACAGGTCTTTATTCTAACTCTTTACAGTGTTCCCTAATGTTCCTTCTAGCGTTCCCTCTGGAGTTCCCCCCTCCCACCTTATGCAACCCCCTTTTTATAGTCCCCAGGTCACATGACTAAGAGTGCATGAGTTTGAGCATGATCAGCAAGAGTGAGGAGGCTTTTCCTTGTTAATGATGTTTACTCAATACCTTCAATGCCCTGTTATCAGGCTCAGACAGAATAAGCCTCCAAGTGCCTCTTATATTCTGCCCTTGAGATCTGCCCCTGACTCTAACAATCTAGTTTTTAAAAAATAAGTTTTAATATATATTGGCAAAGGAAATACAACATAAATGGGACTGTGAGCTTCTTGAGAATAAGGATGGTCATCTGTGTGTGTGTGTCTGCCCCAAAATTAGTAGGCACACAATAGGCCCTTCAGCAATGTTTTTGACTGACTAACCAATAAAATGCAGATTTAAAGAACTGAAGTATTTCTGTTATGCTAACTATACAGGACCTTCCTTATAGCATTACTGTAGCAGGAAGACAGCTAGGAATGCCTAGCCTAGAATCAGAAAGACATAAGTTCAATTCTAGGTTCAGACACTTATTAACTGTATGACCTTGGGCAAGTCACTTAACCCTGTTTACCTCAGTTTTATCCTCTGTAAAATCAGTTGGAGAAGGAAATGGCAACACACCATAGTATCTTTGCTAAGAAAACTCCATTGGAGCCACAAAAAATCAGCATTACTGACAAGTAATAACCCTTGCAATATAAATTAGTTTTATCTTGAACCCAAATGCTTGGAGCCCTTTACAACAAAACAATTCCCAATAAACATTATTCTTCTATACCATCATTATTGTTAATGGTAATTATAGTTATAATGAAAATTCTAATTTTCAATTCAATTCAATGAGTATTTATCAAGAGTTACCAATATATTGTGGGAAATTATAGGATTTAATAGAAATATATAGCACAGTTATTAACTTCAAGAAACTTAAAATTTACTCAACATATAATTAATTAATTAATTCAATGATTGAATAATTTCTAGTAACATAAAATAGGACTTAAAATGAAGATCTGCATATAGCTAAATGCCAAATTATGGATGCATTGATATATTATATTATATTATATATTATAATCTATATATTATAAGAGACTCAAAGTGAACAGTTCAATATTAATAAACTTTGCCAGGAAATATTTCATAAGGTAAGTGAGACCACAGAGTACCATATTCAATTCTGAATTCCAGATTTTTTTAAATTTTATATTATTATTTTCAAATTTATTTTTAAAAGAAGAAACTATAATATTTGAACAATACTTTATAGACTCAAATTATGTATGTCAAGTACCAACATTTTATTTTCCTCCTCTCTTCCTCTTTTTGGAGAAAAGGAGGTGACAAGGAGAGAAAACTAAAATTTTAATTGAAAAAAATTAATAATCATTAAGGCAATTACTCAATATTTAGATAAGTTCTTATCACTTGAATCAGATAATCTATATTCAGACAGATTCTCCCTTAAATAATGCCTCACCAAAGGATAATTCCATTCAAAACATTTTCACATGCAAAATTATCCATTTAATAAATAATTTTATTGAGAAGATATTTTTATTTAACATTTTTATTTTCTGTAGTTACATGTAAAACAATGCTTACATTTGTTTTTAAAACTTTGAGTTTCAGATTCTCTCCCTTTCTATCCTGCAGTACAAAGACACAGTATACTCACCTTCATGGTTTTAAACCAAATGCTTTTGACACAAAAATGTGGTGTTTTTTATTTTCTATTATGTTATCCTAACTGAAGTGAAATAAATGATGACATTTTCTCACAAAACTAGAATCATAAAACATTAGTTTGAATCTCTGTACTTTGACTTACTACCTATGAATGATTGGGCCACTCACTATACTCCTTAAGCCTCAGTTTTCTTATCTGTGAAAGACATTGTTTGATGAATTCTGAAATCAATGCCAGCTCCATACCTAAATTCATTGGGGAGAAAATCATTGGAACATGAAAAGGGAATGAGGTTGACTCTTTTTAGCCCACAAAGAATAAAAACTAGGACAAATAAGGCAAAAATGAATCATTTGGACTATGCAATATTGGACCAAGTTGCTTTTGGATAATGATTTCCTTTCTATGATTCTTCAGGAGGCAGAGTGACCACGTCAGTAATAGGATATTGCAAGTGTAATTTCTGTTCAGGTTTGATTTGAAACAGATGACTATTAAATTTCTTTTTTGTACTCTAATTTTCTTCACCTTTGTAGTTGAGAAAAACTTTGAAGGCATATAAGAGACAGATTTTTGAAAGAAATCTTTATAGAGAACCAAGAAAATATTTTAGAGATGAGAAGAGTTATGACAAATGATAATAAGATAGAAAGTTCCTTATGGAGAAGAGGATTGATTGTTTTGCTGCATTGATCAGATGACCAAAAATACAAATTTGTAGTAATTCTACCCACATATTTGTGACTCCCTCCCACACTGAGCAGCAGCATGTGAGTAGGAACTAAGGATTATAGATGGAGGTAATGATCCAAAGTTGATGTGAAAGGTGATCTGAGACAGGATAATTACTGCTGCTACTACTACTAACAATAGTAGTAGTAGTAGTAGTAATAGTAGTAGTTGTTGTTGTTGTTCTACTAATAATTGTAATAGTTATAATACCTACTTTGTGCTAAGTGCTTTACGAATATCTAATTGGATCCTCATAATAACTTTGGGAAGTGGGTACTATTATTATCTCCATTTTTACAAATGAGAAAATAGAGGCAGTCAGCAATTCAATGATTTGACTGAAATCACACATCTAGTAAGTATATGAAGTCAGATTTGATAAGATGAAAATAGTCAGTAGCAGAGTGTAGAGTATAACTATAACTAATGCTGAGGGATTGAACATGGTTTAATGTGGAAAGTATAACTAGCATAGAATAATGACCTAGTAAAGTCCTAGGGAAAAGTCATGAAATCATAGTGGGTTGGTAAGGCACAGAAAGAGATAGAATGATAAAAATCCTAATTTAATAAGAGGATTTTAAATTCTTGAACATGACATCCATGTAGGTACTAGTAAAATCAAATATATGCCTATCCTTGTAAATATCTTAGAGGGAACAGAAGAATAGATCATAGGAGTTGAATAGATTGAGCAACAGGCAAAAATTTTATTTCAGAGAATGCCAACAAATATACCAAAATCTCTTAATATATGAGTAAAACTTGCTGTGGAGGAGATGAAGCAATATGCAAAAGAAGAAAGAAGGTGCTGATAATTAGTAAGTAGCAGTCACAAAAATCTGAACTAGGTGATACATTTGGAAAATGTGAATTTCAAATCAGGGGAATTAAGTAAAAGATGGAAGGATGGGAAACCCTGGAAGTAGCAATAATGAACAAGGAGTATTCTGATTCCAACTAATTCCAGTGAGGCAGGGGGGTGGATAGAATCAGAAAAATTATAATCAGAAAAAAAATAGCACTCTACCACATAAAAGAATCCTTGATCACCACATCCACTCCAGGATGCCAAGCTTCTTTCAACTTGAGGCTGGCTGCCTATCTTGGCGTGACAGCCCAGACAGTTGAATATCTAGACCTTTAGTTGGGCTGGCATTTCCTTCAAGACTTATTGTAGGAATTTGAGGAAAAGTGTGTGTTAAGAAATAAGCTGCCAGTTTGAGTGTGCCTAATTGTGCAATTAGGTGAACCATTGCAAACTTTATAGCATTACTGTAGGAAAGCAATTACTTGCTGCCATACAAGGGTTGTGAAGTGGAACTAAAACACGTTTGCAATGCCAAAAGAGGAGTGGCCAACTTCCTACTTGAATGTATTGGGAAAGGTCTATGAATTCTAGTATAAGGGATTAATTAGGCAAAACTGTTTTTTAGATGATGATAACAAATGGACATATTTTGTGTCTAGTCCACTACAGGAACCTCTCTTGCAAGTTATAGAGGTAGTGTGTTGCATAATAGATAGAGCAATAGTCAAAGAATCAGGGAACAACTAGGTTTAAAGCCCATCTCTTGCAATTGCTGATTTTATAGTCACCTTAGACAACTTATGTGTGTGTGTATGTCTTTGTGTGTGTGTGTGTGTGTGTGTGTGTGTGTGTGTGTGTGCAGTTGCTGGGTATGCTACAACTGAACAGATATCATTCATTGCATCCCAGGTCATCAACACTGGTCATTCTGACTTTTGTCTTGTCATTGAACTCTCTCTGGAAAAGATAATGGGACTGAAGACTGCCCAACTCTTAACTCATGTAGATCCAACTCACCTGTAAGTCAAGTTAAACTATCACTCATTTTGATGTTATTGGTCTCCTTTAAAGATTGGAAACAAACAGCAATATGCATACATATCATCATCATTATTATCATTATTAACCAGACTTTATTAGTCTTTATTTGGGGAGTCTGTGGCCCAAGAAAATTTCATATTGCATTTGTTCATACTTTATAATCTCTGAATCAAAGATGAGGATACCCAAAGGGCAACACAGATTCTTGGTGAGCAGGAATAAGCAAGAAACAATATATAACAGACAAGGGTTGATGCAGGAGAAATTTATGCATAAAATAGCATGAAAGAAATAGAAATAAAAATAATATACTGATCATAGGACAAGAATGAAAGATAACCAATAAACTACTTTGGCACTCTGATGTTTTCTTCATAATCTCAAGACTGTGAAAGTGCTAAGCATATTGAATATAACCTTTGTAGTGACTTTAGGGGATGAAGTAGCCTAGCATTTCATAGAACGGTCAGATACTAATGCTTTGCCACCTGTCTTGTGAAGGGAATGCTCATGTAAATATAATCATAGATTCATAACAGAATTGTAGAAATGTATAGACTGCGATTCTAAACTAAATTGAAGAAAGCCTAAATGAAAATAAATAAGACATTAAAAAATTTATATTATTAATCTTTTATTGTAAAGGCAGATATAGACATGAAATCTTGTCCCAGAGTTATCATTCTTTATGAATCAAAGATGGGGAACTTTCTCTTCATTTAATTGTGGTAGGTATCACTGACATTATGCATAGCTGATGTTACCAGTAATATTGTTGGGAAAATAACTTCTATGGAATAGCACCTATGTCAGGCTATAACAAATTATTCACAGAGTTTATTTTACCCCTGAGAAAAATGTAACTAAGGTGAATGAAGTAATGACTTGGAAATTATTCATATCTGAATGCTGTTTTATGCTGGATATTCATTTCAATCTTGAAAAATCCTTTCCATTCATTCTTTGGCTGAGGTTGCCTTCAAAGAAAAATCAAATTTCAATTTTGCACACTGAATTCAAGGACTATATTAAAAACAAATGTAAACCTATTCTAATATAACAACCTGGTACCACTTTTTCCACATTCATTTTCCCAATATCCTGCCCTCCCTGCCATGTACTTCTTATTATTTTTATTTTTATTTTTTGCCTGAAATCTGAAGTTCTCTCTGTCTTACTTTAAGCTTTTTTTTTTTTTTTTTTTTTTTTTTTTTTTAAAGTCTGATTGCCTGAATCTTAGGAAATGAAACCTTGGCAAACTGACCTGATATATAAGAACAAAAAATGTCACATATAAAATATGTCATCTTACTTTCCCACTTAACCCCATTTTGCTTTTTTTTTTCTTTTAATGGAGAGTGTCATTCCCCTGCTCCTTGTAGATGGATATAGGTCAAAATTGTGACCTCTGGGAAATTTATGTGTTACATCTTCCCACTTGCTTTCCCTTCATTCCTCTTCCCCTTGGTGGAGCTCCTGCCCCACTACCATATAAAGGTTAGTCAGACAAGGCCTTGCTCTCTCAGATGTCAGTCTTCACTAATGTATTAGATAACAGAAGAAAAAAAAAGTGTTTATCTGGATCCCTGGGGATAGTAAATTTAATTAAATTCAGCAAGCATTTACCCAGTACTGTGTTTAGTTCTTCTATGTTAAAAGATGATTCTTTAGTACTGAAAAAGCCATCAGAACCCCAAGGAATATGCTTCAAATATGTTTTTAGAAATCCTGGGACTCTGTCAGGGAGATCTTAATAATCAAAGCTTTAGATTTAGAAGGGGATTTAGGAGTTAATTCATATAACTCCCCACATTTATAGATGAGGAAGCTAAATTCTAGAGAAGCAAAAATTGTTTAGAATCACACATACCCTTTTTGTCTATTTGTTTGTTTCCTTTTGTTTGTTTTTGTTTCTTTTCCCCTAAAAATTCTCAAACCATATACTGTTAGATGATTGTATTGAAATTAGTTAAGTTGGCTAGAGTACAGAATGTTTCATTTTTGTACTTGTATCTCTATCAACTAACATGGTGTTTGATATACAATGTTTAATATTTTTGATCAATTATTCATAAACTGCAAGCATTCTATTGTTTAAACTCTCACCCCCTTAGCCATAATCTGCCCTTACATCTCTTTTGGTCATGGAAAATATATCCTTGATAGCTATTTATCCATTTTGGATTCTCAAGTCTAAACACCACATTATATGTTAAAATAAATAATAGATCAGATGGTTAAATAACTGGGATCCAGTTGTAGCTACTTCACTTTAAATACATTTTATCAGCCTCTTTAGATGTTTCCTCATTTGTAAAACAAGAAGTTGGTAAGAGATCTTAACCTTGTGTTTATGTGTGTGTGTGTGTGTATGCCTGTGTCTATGCTTGTGTGTGTATGTGTTTGAAAAAAACCTCTTTGACATTCTACAGAAACCCATAGCTACCTTCTTAGAATAATATTTTAAATATATAAACTAAAATGAATAGAATTAAAAAGCAAATCAATTATATATTACTGATATCAGTAATATCAGTTTTATATATATACTGAAATACTGAAAATCTCAATAGAAATCCCATTCTTATGTAATTTCCATTCTAATTATGCTCATTTAAGAGGTCCTGATAAGATTTCCAATGTCTTATTTGTATATATATATTTACATATATATATATATATATATATATAAGATCATAGACACAAGGTTAAGTGGTCCTAAATTTAATGATCTCTAAGACCCATTCCAGCTGTGTGTCTATGAAATTTTCTCATATTTACACTTCTGGTTTATTAAGATGTTTAACTTCTTACCTTTAGAAATTACTCTTTGAAAAAAAAAAAAGATTCTACTTTCATGGGCTGTTATAAGAACTGATTAAATAATGTTTATTATAAAGACTGAGATTTGAGGAGGTAAAGCACTTTATTTTTACAGCTGCCTTTGCTCTGGATTTTAGCTATACTTATGTAATCATCAGGAAAAAAGGAGGGAAAAAAAAAAGAAAAAAGAAAACTACTTTGGAAGTATGTTCAGCCCACCAGGAAGCAGGAAATACTGAAAATCTCAATAGAAATCCCATTCTTATATAATTTCCATTCTAATTATGCTCATTTAAGAGGTCCTGATAAGATTTCCAATGTCTTATTTGTGTGAACTGACATCTAACTCTGAATCTTTTGTAGTTTATCCATCACTACTGGGGCCCACCCACCTGTTGCCTATATTTTTGTCAATGGTGGTAATGTTTAGAATCCATGTTTTAAAGTGAAGAGTCTAAATAACAGCAACCACAAGGGCATGTGTATACAGCTGTGGACTGACTCAGATCTGGACAAAAAGCTTAGTTGTTTCAATATCTCTTAGATTATCTTGATCACCTAGCAAGAGATTGAGTCACAGAGTTACCACTTTTTCTCTTTCTAGAATAGCTTAAATTGACTAAATTATAACACTCAGATTTGCATATAGATGCTTAATACTGTTGAAATTGCATTAACTTTGCTAATTTATTGTTGTTGTTTTTTGATATATATCTCATTAATTGTCCAGCATTTTTAAGGTGAATTTATTCAAAAATAGACCTAGATGAAAATGATTAAAAAAATAAAATAATAATAATAATAAATGTTGGAAAATATGCATATTATAATGTCCTTTTACAAATGGCTAAACTGATATGGAATACGCTCCTTTCAGTGATAGAATAGGCTACTTTAAATAGGAATAACTATGAAATGTCAGAGAGGGGTTTGATCCTAGAACTAATTATAAATATACCACCAACTGCTTCTTTAATTTAAGAATGAACATTAACACAATTTCCAAAGAAGTTTAACTTATATAAAAGCAATACAAACATAAGAAGACTTAAAAAGCTAGAAATTGCCTCAACCAACAAATATTGATCTCCTCGTTTAGTGGAAAGAATTGGGAGCCAAAGACAATAGCTATTTAGAATATAAACTCCTTTGTAAAATCTTAGAGAGGATATAATGGAAGATTATGACTAGTATTACATCATAACATAGCAAAAATCAGTTGAGGGAAAACAAGTTTACAGAAAGCTTGGTAAAAAAAACCCAAAAAGTAAATTATCTTAATGGTACTAAAAAATGAAACTGAACTAAAAATAGCAAACAGGAGAGAAATGGAAAAAAGAATATAATAATTTTGATAAGAAACTCTTTTCCTTACCAATTAAATTTTAGCCACTACATTTCAATAATAATATCACAGCTCTACATGAGCTGTATGAGAAAGTTGAAATAGCACTGAAGAAAATAAAGATGGGAAAAGAAGTTGAAGTAGATCATATATACACAAAGCACATCACTTATATTGGAGAAAAGATAACTTTGAGGACATAAGATAAGGCAAAGTTATCAAATATTTAGCCAAAAGTTCTCTGTGTGACCCTCAATACTCCCAAATGCAACTTGAAGCAGATTAAATGCAATTTAAAAAGTATTTAATAAAATAAATAAGAAAAAAACCCAGACATTTAAATTTAAAAGTGTCCATCTGTGAACCACAGAATGCTTATATATAATTTAATGTCTCCCATTTCTGTTTGAATTTGACATCATTGACATATTGATTCATGAGGTATATGAAAAAAGAAAAGATAACAGAGAAGAGAAATGCCTCATTATTATACACACACACACACATACATACAATTTTGACAGAGACTGCTAGTAACTATAGGATTACATGTTTTTAATATTTCTACAGAAGATTTATGTGAAAAGTCATACATACCAAAGAAACTATTGGACTGAGAAAGAATACTCATGATTTCTCAATATTTTTTTCTATAAGAGATTAAATTTTTTCCATTACCCAATTTGCAGAAAGGTGTTGAGAACAAAATATGCCTTTGTATTTTTGTTTATGATTATTATGAAAATTATTTGGTAGTAAAAGAATAATTAAAAGCTCTCCTCAAAATGTATCCCTCATAAGCCAAATAACATGGGTTCCTTCAAAGATAAGATAAGAAAAGTAATTTTGATTTTTCCAGTTATCATTATTAAAAAAAACATATATCAGCTGGGGAAGATTTTGTTTGCCAAATATATTTGCTTTCACCACAGATATCTTACACATTGTTCAAATAAAAGAGAGATTTCATAGAAATTAAGATGTTCTCCAAATGCTACCATTTGGGATGCTGATTGCATCAAAACCTGACAGGCTAAAGAGTGTTCAACACTAAGAAGACATAAAAGTTTGTTTGATTTTGAGGTGTTCTTTAGTTCTGCTCCTAGTAGAATGAGATCTGTATTCATTTAAGAGAATGGCCGAAATAATGTTAGGAAAAGCCAATTGGCTAAAGAATATCCCTGTTTTCCAAAATATGATCATTTGGAGAAACATACTCCTTAGAGCTGGTCCATCAGCACACATATAATAAATAAATAGACATTGCAAATGGACAATGGATTGGTCCCAGAATTGAACAGGAGAAGATAGTGGGCTGAAATTTCTTTTCTTCAAAATGCATTAGTACCTTTTCAATGGTCCTAATATTTTTCTGAAACAGAAGCCCATGTTTTCACAACTATTTAGGCAGTGCTATTTGGCAACAAGACACAAAACACTACCATCTTTGGAAAAGTAAACCTGAAGGTCACCTAAAGAATAATATAAAGAAATCATTTGGCATAAAGAACACGATGCATTGCAAATGAAGTTATGTAAAGGACATAATTAGACAATCTATAATAAGAAAAAAAGTGGATTGTTCATGAAGTAAGAGTAAAGGATAGTAAACAGACAGTTTGTGTGTCTCTTTGGTATTGATACCATATCAAGAATATTCAAAGAATATGCAAAGCAATTTGTGGGGGGAGGAGTATTGAATGAGATTTGTTTCTGTTTAGTTCCTAGTACATAGTAGGCAATTAATAAATGGTTGTTGATTAAAGATTGAAAAAGTTATAGAAGAGTACCACAGAAAAAACAAATATGGATGAATTCCAGTATAATCTACAATATTAAAGAGATCAGAAGGACTTCACATCCTGGTAAGTATCCTTTTGAAGCAATTAAAAGTAAAAGGAGTCCTGGCATAAAAGAAAAAAAAAAAAATCTGCCTTACAGGAGCTGGAATCAAGTTCCAACTACATACTTTCTGTTGTACATATGATCTTAGGAAACAAATTTCTTCTTTCTATGTCTCAGTTACTACATCTGCAATGTGAGAAGCTAAAGAAACATGGACGTTTACTAGGTACTTTTATAGACTTGGAGTGAAAGAAACCTAAGTTCATATTCTGATTTGAACACTTAGTTTCTACCTAGGCAAATCACTTGAATTTTCTAAGCCTCAGTTGCTTTATAAATGGAAACTTGGAATTCATGATCTCGAAGATCCTTTCTTACTATAAATCTATGATCCTAGATATTCTTTAAAAATCACTAAAAACCCTAAATTATACTTTGTTTCTAATTTCTAATTAAATATTTTATAAATTCATCACTACTCATAGTATTAGGGAGTTTACTTTTCCTTAAAAAAATTGAGAATATAAAGGTGGCTAGAAATCATGATTAAACACACACACATACAAATACAGAAGAGGGAGAGAGAGAGAGAGAGAGAGAGAGAGAGAGAGAGAGAGAGAGAGAGAGAGAGAGAGAGAGAGAGAGAGAGAGAAGGAGGGAGGGAAGGAGGGAGGGAGAGAAGTTAACATTTAGTGGTCTACAGAGAAATAGATATGACAAAAAGAGGAAATGAACTTAATGAAAGTTAACTTGGACAAGACACTTTCTGGAAGATATAGGTAGATAGATAGATAGATAGATAGATAGATAGATAAATAGATAGATAGATAGATATAGATTATATAGATATATATATATATAGATATATATAGATATAGATATATACCTAAATTATGTCAGAAAGACTTAATAGAAGAAATAACTATACTTTGAAGGATTAGAAACAAGCATGCATAGAATAATGTTAAAATATTAATGCTAAACCACGTATTTTACAACAAAATTGCTGGGGGAAGTACAAAAAAATCACATGAAATGGGAACTAAGTCAAGTTTAAAAGTAGTTTTTTGGAAAAATAGTACAAATTAAACATAGATAAGGAAATGTGTATACACACATACACACACACACGAGTGTGTGTGTATGTATACAGAAATATAAATTTAAAAATATAGAAAGGAATTATAAAAAAAAAAACTTAAGAATGAAAACAGAAACAGATATATAGTAGCAAAAGACTACAGAAAAGTATAAAGCCAGAATTCCTTTATGTAATACCAACACTGATACCTAATCTCCTCCCTTTGTGACCTTGCAAGGATGCAAATTTCTCATTCTACTTGGAACTTTTTCAAGATTCAGGTTAGGCATTTATATGTGTTTTCTATTTACTTCAGTATAGCTATACATCTGGAGATTTCACAAGTCATCTAATTCTTGGCCAGTTATTCTTGAAAGTTCATCAGATGCTTTATTTGATATACAATGTGGCTTCTACAGCACCTCTAAAGTAACCAATGTAGCATGTATTATTTCTTAGAGATCAAACATCACCTGTCATAACAAAACAGCACCTGGAAAGATCTTGAAATTTGAAGCAATTTCATGTCTGCTGACAAATTTTCTCAGCAGAACATCTTCCTCCCTTGTTGAATTGCATATTCCTTGGCAGCCTATAGGGAAAATTGTCAAGATTATATATTAAATCATTTCATATTGTCACCTTAGGTTTTAGTTTGTGATCCTGCCTTCTCCTTTGTAAGGGAGGAAGTATGTACTACTTTTAATGTGAAGCAATCAAAAATGCTCATACTAAGTTCCCTGGTTGGAAATTTTCAGATCAGTTTCGAAACAGACTTTAGAAAATGAAGTTTACCTTGTTAGTTAAACTGGTATTTAATCAAATTTGCTTTCCCAACCTCCCACCCCTATAGTCACAACCCTTCGTAATACAGGAGGTCTCTCTGAATCTAAATGTACCCATGCCTACTGTCCTTGTTTTTCAGTCTTGTACAAATTTTTATGATTTCATTTGGGGTATTCTTGACAAACATAGTGAAATGGTTTACCATTTCCTTCTGATGATCATTTTATAGTTTGCTTAAGTGAAATTGGAAACTGAGAGGCTGCCCATCACTTAGAGAATGGCTGATTAAGTTATGGTATATGAATGTTACGGAATATTATTGTTCCATAAGAATCAATAAGTAGGATGATTTCAGAGAAGCCTGGACTTACATGAACTAATATTAAGTGAAATGTGCAGAAACAGGAGATCACTGTACACAGCAATAAGAAGATTATACGATGATCAATTCTGATGGAAGTGGCTCCTCTCAACAATGAAATATTTGAGGCCAGTTTCAGTGATCTTGTGATGAAGAAAACATCTACACTTCGAGAGAGGACTGTGGAAGCTGAGTGTGTATCACAACATAGTATTTTCACTTCTTTTGATGTTGTTTGCTTGAATTTTATTTTCTTTCTCATTTTTCTTTCTTTTTGATCTGATTTTTCTTTTTCAGCAAGCTAATTGTATAAATATGTATGCCTATATTAGATTTATGGATATTTTTACCATATTAAACATATATTGAATGACTTGCCATCTAGGGGAGAGGGTGAGAGGAAAGGGGGGGAAAATTGGAACATAAGATTTTGCAAGTGTTAAGGACCATGCCTAAGTGCACTAGAAGGGGCAGGTTAATTCTCCCAGAGCCTTCATAGCTGTGAACAGTCTCCTTGAATCACCACCATCTGCTCACAAGAAGGGATAACAATTCCAGGTAATGGTGTCTGTATTCTGGAAACCACAAGAGCAGCAGATAACATATGGCACCCTAACAGGAACATGAACCCTAGACCCTCAGATGGTGATTCAAGGAGACTGAGAGGCAGTTGTTTTTCTCTGACTTCCCCACTGAAAGGCCATTGCATTGCCTGACCTCTATCCTCTTTCTTCTGCCTCCAATTTATTTCTTTCCCAATCCACAAGCAACACCTGTGTCAGTAAACACTGCCCTGAAACTCCCTGAAGTGTCACAATCCACTGCTGTGGAGGCTCTCTGAGAATTGACTTGGCCTTTCACCCAGGCATGGTCCTTAACATGCAAGGGCCATGTTGAAAAATTATGCTTATGTATGTTTTGAAAATAAAAAGCTTCAATAAAAATTAAATTTAAAAAAAATAAGTAACTTGCTTTGGGTCACTTAATTATCTTATCTTATAATTGTCTAAACCTAGATCTGAACTCAGAAAAGTGAGTCTTCCTGATTCTAGGGAGTTAGATCAATGTCAATGACATGTAAATTAGAATATAAAACGATGATTTAGTTTGAGTTCCTGCTATTGATTCCATCATCTTTTAGCAGATTTTTGTGAAATGAAAGATGACATTGACTAAGTCAACAAGGCAGGGACAGCAAGTGTCTAATATATTGTCATTTACTTTAGTATATAAGTTTCCAGAAGTTAGCTTTCCTTTGGAAATGTATAAAACAATTAGATGGACCAAGGTTTTCAAAGAACTTCCCTCCAGATTAGAATTGCTAGAAGATTAATTTTGCTGGTAGTTTAGGCCAATGAGTGGGGACTTGGACCTGAGTCAGATCATTAGTCTGTTGTCTTCTCATCATAGTTAAAAGTAATAGACATCTAACAAAGTCTCATTGAAATTCTCCTTGAAATCCAATAATGTCCATCTGGAATGGAATTTATGACATGTTGAGTAGCATGCTTTTTATATTTCCAAAATAATTCGTATATATCCTGTGGGATATTTTGTTATCCTAAAGAACATTTTTAACAACCTTTATCATTAAATTCATATTGCAATCAGGTACATTCATACAGTAAATACTCATTCAATGTCTAATGATAATAAATCCTAATAAAATAACTCATTTCTTGAAATTAAAACATGTTTTGTATGTGATTTCACTGTATGAGAACTCACTAGCTATTGTTCCCTTCCTTTCTGTTACTGGGTTTTATTGTCCTATAGTTTTGTTTGATATTTTACCAACTCTTTTAGAGGAATAAGATGAACAATCAGAATAACAGCTATAGTTTAATGCAGATCAATTATCTGGGTGAACATAGAGCTAAGTTTCTATCTAGCTGGCTAGCAATCCTGACAATTTCAATTTATTCAATGACTTTTTTATTAATATTACCCACTGTCAGAAGTAATACTGAGTTGGCTCTTCCTGGGTGAATTAGCATTGGTCTGGTCACCAGAGAAAGATTAGTTCTACAGAATAATGTTCTTTCTTCCCTTATAAAACCAACTGAAACAGCCATGGGAAATTCCAAAGGATACCTTCTTTTAATGGGTGAATCACTTGTGTGATTTTGTGATTCTGTGATGGTTTGAGTTAACTACAAGAGTAATGATTACACAGCTCTTTTAATAACTTCCTAAAGCCAAGGCAGCTACATTGGCAAGAATTGTGACCAAATTAAAATAGGGAATATTTATAAAATTCTTACTAATTTCCCAAATTGGTCTTTTGGTAGTTTATTTTAAAATCTATCATCAGTGTGAGACATTCTTATATAATATAGTTGCTTAAGAAATTAGAAGATGTGGAGCAAGAATCCAGTAAAATTGAAAGAAATTGTAGTGAATGTTCATCAAGAATATTAAATTTTCTTCTTAAGATTTTCCTTTAATGTGATTCAACAGAAATGTTTTATTTGAACAAAGCACAGAGGGACTAGGTTTTAAAGATGAAATGAAATATGTCTGATTTCATAGATCAGAGTATAATAGAGGAACTTAAAATGCATAGCATAATAAAACTTTTATTGGAAAATCAATATGGATTAATGAATAGGGAATAACACCTTAGAATAAAGAAGATGTGAATTCAAGAGATGCTTCTGACATAAGGCCTCTATGCCCATGGGCAAGTCATCTAGAGCTAGTGCCTTAGGCAACTCTTTATAAATAAAAGTTACTGAGCAGGAATTGGTAGAGAGAATTTACTACTCTAATATCTTTGCCAAGAAAACCCCAAAAGGGGTAAACAAGAGTCAAAGAAAATTGAAAAACAACTAAAAAATAAGAACAAAGATAGCAAGTGAGACAGTAAAAACTATTTAGATGCAAAGAATTGCAGCAAGTTGTATATTTTGAAAATAAACTAAATGTTTCTAATTTTGATCATTTTTTAAAGTTGTGGAAAGCAAAGTTTACTTTGGAATTTTGAAAGAATCCTTTTTTTTTTTCTTTTTTTTTCATTTTTCCAAATTATCCCCTCCCTCCCTCCACTCTCTCCCCCCGATGGCAGGTAATCCCATACATTTTACATATGTTACAATATAACCTAGATACAATATATGTGTGTAAATACCATTTTCTTGTTGCACATTAATTATTAGCTTCCAAAGGTATAAGTAACCTGGGTAGATAGACAGTAGTGCTAACAATTTGCATTCCCTTCCCAGTGTTCCTTCTCTGGGTGTAGTTATTTCTGTCCATCATTGATCAACTGGAAGTGAGTTGGATCTTCTTTATGCTGAAGATTTCCACTTCCATCAGAATACATCCTCATACCGTATTGTTGTTGAAGTGTATAGTGATCTTCTGGTTCTGCTCATTTCACTCAGCAACAGTTGATTTAAGTCTCTCCAAGCCCCTCTGTATTCCTCCTGCTGGTCATTTCTTACAGAGCAATAATATTCCATAACCTTCATATATCACAATTTACCCAACCATTCTCCAATTGATGGACATCCATTCAATTTCCAGTTTCTAGCTACAACAAAAAGAGCTGCCACAAACATCTTGGCACATACGGGTCCCTTTCCACTCCTTAGTATTTCTTTGAGATATAATCCCAATAACAGCAATGCTGGGTCAAAGGGTATGCACAGTTTGACAACTTTTTGGGCATAGTTCCAAATTGCTCTCCAGAATGGCTGGATTCTTTCACAACTCCACCAACAATGTATTAGTGTCCCAGTTTTCCCACATCCCCTCCAACATTCATCATTATTTGTTCCTGTCATCTTAGCCAATCTGACAGGTGTGTAGTGGTATCTCAGAGTTGTCTTAATTTGCTTTTCTCTGATCAGTAGTGATTTGGAACACTCTTTCATATGAGTGTATATAGTTTCAATTTCATCATCTGAGAATTGTCTGTTCATATCCCTTGACCATTTATCAATTGGATGAATGGTTTGGTTTCCTATAAATAAGGGTCAGTTCTCTATATATTTTGGAAATGAGACCTTTGTCAGAACCTTTACTTTTAAAAATATTTTCCCAATTTGTTACTTCCCTTCTAATCTTGTTTGCATTAGTATTGTTTGTACAGAAACTTTTTAGTTTGATGTAATCAAAATCTTCTATTTTGTGATCAATAATGATTTCTAATTCTCCTCTGGTCATAAATTCCTTCCTCCTCCACAGGTCTGAGAGGTAGACTATTCTCTGTTCCTCTAATCTATTTATGATCTCATTCTTTATGCCTAAATCATGGACCCATTTTGATCTTATCTTGGTATATGGTGTTAAGTGTGGATCCATATCTAATTTGTGCCATACTAATTTCCAGTTTTCCCAACAGTTTCTTCCGAATAATGAATTTTTGTCCCTAATGTTGGTATCTTTGGGTTTGTCAAAGATTAGACTACTATAGATGTACCCTTTTTTGTTCTTTGCATCTAATCTGTTCCACTGATCTACCGTTCTATTTCTTAGCCAGTACCAAATGGTTTTGGTGACTGCTGCTATATAATATAGCTTTAGATCAGGTACACTTAGACCACCTTCCTCTGACTTTTTTTTTTTTCATTAGTTCCCTTGCAATTCTCGACCTTTTATTCTTCCATATGAATTTTGTTGTTATTTTTTCTAGGTCATTGAAATAGTTTCTTGGGAGTCTGATTGGTATAGCACTAAATAAATAGATTAGTTTGGGGAGTATTGTCGTCTTTATTATATTCGCTCGGCCTATCCAAGAGCACTGAATGTCTTTCCAATTATTTAAATCTGACTTTATTTTTGTGGCAAGTGTTTTGTAATTTTTCTCATATAATTCCTGACTTTTCTTTGGTAGATGGATTCCCAAATACTTTATACTCTCAACATTTGTTTGGAATGGAATTTTTCTTTGTATCTCTTGCTGTTGCATTTTGTTGGTGATATATAAGAATGCTGAGGATTTATGTGGATTTATTTTGTATCCTGCCACTTTGCTAAAATTCTGAATTATTTTTAATAGCTTTTTAGCAGAGTCTTTGCGGTTCTCTAAGTATAGCATCATGTCATCTGCAAAGAGTGATAGTTTAATTTCCTCATTTCCTACCCTACTTCCTTGAATCTCTTTCTCGGCTCTTATTGCCGAAGCTAGCGTTTCTAGTACTATATTGAATAGTAATGGTGATAGTGGGCAACCTTGTTTCACTCCTGATCTTACTGGGAAAGGTTGCAGTTTATTTCTATTGCATATTATGCTTACTGACGGTCTTAAATATACGCTCCTGATTATTCTAAAGAATAATCCATTTATTCCTATACTCTGAAGAGTTTTTAGTAGGAATGGATGTTGGGATCCGGGAAGATCCAATCTGGTTTTAAATTTTAAAGTTGCTTAGATTTCTCTTCTGAACTGCTGTATTATAAGCAGAGAAGAGCTAACAGCCTGTGCCAGATTCTTTTATCTCAGTGGCTTCTCTGATCCCAGAGCCCTCCCCAGCACGACCGGAGCAGTGTGCCACTACCCCACCATCTGCGCTGGCCTCTCTTCTTCCTCCTCTGGGAGCTGACCTTTCCTGTTGAAACTCCAGATTCTCTTCAGCTGGTAAGTCATGCTTCCAGTCCTTGTGGATTCTATCAGTCCAATGCTATTTCTGAGGCTGATTAAATCTAGTTGGTTGTGAGGGAAGAAAGGAGCTTACACAGCTGCGTGTATCTTCTCCACCATCTTGGCTCCGCCTGAAAGAATCCTTTAAATTCACTTATAATTGATTATAAAATACTTTTAAAGAGTGTGACAACAAAATTTTTAAATTCTGATAAATTTATTGTTTAAAATGTACATAGATACTAATTATTGTTACTAATATTTTCAGAATTTAAAAAAGAGAGGAACCGGGGGCAGCTAGGTGGCGCAGTGGATAGAGCACCAGCCTTGAATTCAGGAGGACCCGAGTTCAAATCTGGTATCACACAATTAACACTTCCTAGCTGTGTGACCCTGGGCAAGTCACTTAACCCCAGCCTAAAAAAAAAAAAAAAAAAAAAAAAAAAGAGAGAGAGGAACCTAAAGATCTCTCTCTCACTCCTACCTCTGACATTCCATGATTCCTCTGGGAATTAGTCAATTGTGAGTTTATAATCTTAGAGTTGCCAGATATTTAGGGAAGTTGTAACCAATCTGTAGTAATAAAACTTGTAGCTATGTATAAGAAGTGAGATTTGAATCCACATCTTCTTGACTCAAATTCTATCCCTCCATCCATTATATAATTCTGGCTTTTTTTTAGAACATATTTTTTAAAGTTCATTTTTATAAAGTGCTTTAAAGTAGTCACATATTGTTCCCACAAAAATCTATGAAAGGGATAATGAAAATATTGTTTTCCTCATAATACACTTTGTTGAGTAGGGCATTGAGTTTAACCTATTTATTTACAGTTATAGAGCTAATAAGTATTTGAGGCAGGATGTGATAAAGCATTTTTAAAGGAATTATTTATCCAGTCATTTATTTATACTTTTGTCCATTCATTTTTGCTTTTTTTTTTTTTTTTTTTTTTTTGGATTTGAATAAGGTAGTCTGACCTATTGTGCTTGCTCTATGCTGATATATTTATCTGGAATGAAGACTGCTCCCTAAATACAGAATTCACAATCAGGACAAAAAAACGATTGTGAAATTAAGTATTGAATACATAGTCATGTTTTAGCTTGAGGTTATTCATGAATTAGACTAAATAACAACTTAAATCCTAAGATTAACATCAATATTCAAACCTCAAATGAAAATGTACACTGTGCAGTACCTTGGAAGATGATCTATGCACCCTGGAGGCACAACACTATAACGATTTATGTTGAAAATTGAATTTCTTAAATGAAAAAAATGATGTTGTCATTTCTTAATGTTCCCATTGATAAAACAGGTGCATAAGAAAGTCAAGATATCGTCTATAAGCTTTTAGAATTAAATCTAAAGACTAAATGTATTTTTAAAGTTAAAGGTTCTGACAATTTTTAAAGTTAAAGGTTCTGACAAAGGTCTCATTTCCAAAATATATAGAGAACTGACCCTAATTTACATGAAATCAAACCATGCTCCAATTGATAAATGGTCAAAGGATATGCACAGACAATTCTCAGATGATTAAATTGAAACTATATCCACTCATATGAAAGAGTGTTCCAAATCACTACTGATCAGAGAAATGCAAATTATGACAACTCTGAGATACCAATACACACCTGTCAGATTGGCTAAGATGACAGGAACAAATAATGATGAATGTTGCAGGGGATGTGGAAAAACTGGGACACTGATACATTGTTGGTGGAGTTGTGAAAGAATCCAGCCATTCTGGAGAGCAATTTGGAACTATGCCCAAAAAGTTGTCAAACTGTGCATACCCTTTGACCCAGCTGTACTACTACTGGGCTTATATCCCAAAGAAATACTAAAGAGAGGAAAGGGACCTGTATGTGCCAAAATGTTTGTGGCAGCTCTTTTTGTTGTAGCTAGAAACTGGAAGTTGAATGGATGCCCATCAATTGGAGAATGGTTGTGTAAATTATGTTATATGAAGGTTATGGAATACTATTGTTCTGTAAGAAAGGACCAGCAGGAGGAATACAGAGAGGTTTGGAGAGACTTACATCAACTGATGCTGAGTGAAATGAATAGAACCAGAAGATCGCTGTACACTTCAATGTTGTATGAAGATATATTCTGATGGAAGTGGATATCTTCAAGATAAAGAAGATCCAACTCACTTCCAGTTGATCAATGATGGACAGAAATAACTACACACAGAGAAGGAACACTGGGAAGTGAATGTAAATTGTTAGCACTACTTTCTATCTACCCAGGTTACTTATACCTTCGGAATCTAATACTTAATGTACAACAAGAAAATGGTATTTACACACATATATTGTATCTAGGTTTTGTTGTAACACATGTAAAATGTATGGGATTGCCTGTCATCAGGAGGAGGGAATGGAGGGGGGGATAATTTGGAAAAATGAAAACAAGGGATAATATTATTTAAAAAATTACTCATGCATATATTCTGTCAAAAAAATTCTAAATAAAATTTAAAAAAAGACTAAATGAAAAAAAACGGTAAAATTTTGACTCAAATGGCTTTATTTTTGTCTTTATATGAGCATTCAAAAATCAAATAGTAAAAATGTAGACTTCATTTTTAAGTACTCAGTGTCTAAAGCTAGGGATCCAGAGTCTACTTAAATATGCATCCTTTCCCTGCTGAGTAGGAATCGACACCTTCAGTACAACATTTTATCCTAATTGGTCCTATTAGAGAAATGAAGTGCATTTCTCTGACTAGCTGCCCAAACAAAATGGCCCAGCTTTTTTCCCTTTTCCTGAAATAAATGCTCTCTGACCTACTCATTCTTTAGGGTTCCACATTTACTGACCCTAGAACACAACTCTAGACCAAATCCAGGGAGGATTTTATGTAAAAATTTCTAATCTCAAAGGAGAATGGCTGGCTTTCTAGAGAGGTTAAACTTTGTTATTATTTCATATTATTTTGGCTGCTAAGATGTATTTACTGAGTAAAACCACATCCATTTTGGCTCATTTCCACCAATACTATGTCAACTTATTGGTCACTGAACAGAAATCACACACTACATGTATCATCAATTAAATGAGTGTCTACTTTTACATAACAGATTTTATATATATACATATATATATATATATGTATGTATGTATGTATGTATATATAATATGGAAATAAGCATTAAATACTATATACACACCCATATGTGCATGTATATCTCTCTGTGTGCATATCCACCCCCACCCACATATATGTGTGTGTGTGTGTGTGTGTGTGTGTGTGTGTGTATACATGTACAGGTGAGAAAAAGATGATCCACTCACATGAAAACAGTGATAACCAAAAACAAAAGAAAGAAAAAAAAGTTTTTGTAGCATGTTAGTAACTCTCAGATTCTAAAAAAAAACCAAGATGAATACATTCTATTCAATGGATAAATCATTTTATTAAGGAATTTTAAAATATCATTTGTATTATGGTGGTATAAATATACATGATTTATATCATATAGGTAGCAACTGTGTAAACAAATTCAGATTGATGCTATATATATATATATATATATATTTTTTTTTTTTTTACAGGTAATTTAAAAATACTTAAAATCATTTCCTTTCCCAATTACCAGAGTAAATGTACAAGTGTATAAGAATGATGAAACTGGTCCTCTATCTCTTGGATATCCCAAACTGTACTTTGGACACAATATAACATTGTTGTCTATATATCGGTAAAGTAAGACAAATTTCTCTTTAGAAGGTTTGTAGAAAAGAAAGTGTGCAGACATGTCCATGTGCCTTTAACTGATAGAAAATAAACATCTCAGTTGGTAATCTAAGAAGCTCTATAAAATAAGTAGGACAACAGGAATAAAATTACTAACAAAATAATGTTTCTATAGTTTTAATCTAGGAGACAAAAATTAGAAGAAAAATATAACAACATATATTTCCTCTCTTTTCCTTTTGTTCCCTAGATAATGCTTACTGCCTTCTACCATCTAGTTATATTTCTTTAGCATCTTTAATAATGGTCTTTGGGCATTTAAAGAAGTTCTAAATTCAGGCCACTCAACTTAACTTTTGTATTTCTGTTTTTAATCTTTAGACAGATAAAGTTAATGTCTTCAGAGGCTGAGTTTTTAACATGGCAAATTCTCAGATGAAGGAGTTCACATTTTGAATAAAATGAGAATATCCTCCTTTTAATATGTAAGGATTCAAATTTGAATGGAAATTGAAAAGATTCATGACTACTACAAATATTTTAAATGTGACTAAAAGCTAATGGTAACTGCTCCTATTTCCTATTTCTTTCTTTTCTTTTGAGAACCAAATTCATTACAAACTATGAATTAAAACTGTAATATTTACTACCAATTCCCCAGGCCTGCATATCATTTTGTTACCTGATACTGTTTACTAGCAGTATTATTAAATCCTTTAATAAGGGCACCTGAAACTGTGATTCTGCTCACCAAGTTTTCCTTTCTTAACACACTTCTTAACTCACATCAACACCCATCCATACTCTCTTCAGGAGATATAAAAATTAAAGATCAAAGAGATAAATAAGTTTTTTGCTTTTTTTTTTTTTCCTTTCTTCTATTCTCTGAGTTGAAAGTTATAGTTTAGTTGCAGATGTGAGAAAGCAAATCAAGAAAACATGCTGGGAGAAGTAAACAATTGGTATCTGACAGTAGTCAAAACTGTATTTGCATATCCTTACTTTGGTAGGTGCTACCTGGAGATTCCATTCATTTAGTAATTTTGTATTCTTTTTCCAGAATTACTTTTCACATGATAGGATCTAGTAACACAGAAGTTTATAGTAGTTTCCAAAAGCCCTTCAATTCATTGGAGTAAAAACTAACACAAAAGGACCAAATGTAATCAGACCAAAGTGTTTATTTTGTTTTAGGATCTGAAGCTTTGGGTTACATTTCCTGTCACAATGCAGAAGCTTCAAATCATAGATATAAATACTACAAGCTGACTTAAGAGGCAAAAGTAGTTCTTTAATGCACATTTGCCTGAGGGCACTCATTAGAGAAAAAAAATTCAAAATAAATGATAACTTTTTGTTTCATGAGAAGTTCTAAAAATGAAGCTATTGATCCATGAGAAAGCCCAATGCTTAAAATACATTCTAAGTAGGGCTCAGTACTCACCACAACAGACTAGGTATTTTAAAACTTCAGAGCCTCTGTCTGCCATTGTTTGATGATATAATAATTTAAACTAGAGCTCAAGATTATGAAATGAATTAAAGGTATGGTGAGAAAACAATACAGAGATTCTAAGAGGAAGCCTCAGAGAAAAGAAAGTAGTGAAAGCAGGCTTAAAGATGAATACTAATCTTAGGCTGAAAATTTGCAAAAAAGCAAAAATGATCTTAGAATCATATTTATGAATGAGGACTTGGTATCATAATTTTGTACAGAAATAACGAGAATTCCATGCAATCATAAAGCAATGCCTATACCCTTATCATGAATAGTAAGTAACAGTCTTTAGTCAAAAAACTTCACTTAAGTTTCAAGACAAATCAATGCCAAAACATTAAACTTAAGACAGTTTCAGGAGATTGGAAGCCCCCACTTAGTAAAACTCATACAAATTTTCATTTGTTCTAATAACATTCAATCTTGGAGGATGGGGTCATGTCATTTATGATGAAATAGAGCTGTCCATTTCCAATGAATTTCATTTGCATGACCCTCAGGGCCTAAGAACTAGATTTGATCTCTATAACCTTCCAAATATAGATTTTAAAAAAGGGCAAGAAGGAAAAAAAAACCAAAAATAATTTTGTATAACTGCTGTCATAAGTATATTCTAAGAGGGAAATGGAAATTATAAACTGTTATTTTTCCTATATAAGGACAGTTATAATTTAAAAACAAATTTCCAATTTGCTCATTGACAGTGAAAACACCCATATACAGATTTATTCTGTAATTGATCAACTGAGTTTTTCTACGTCTAGTTTGACTCTTTAAACATTTGCTAGAAAATTCCTGGTAGTGCAATAAATTCATACATATAAGCTTATTTCATTTCATCTTGTTGGCCAAATCTCAGTCCTTCTGGTGGGTGGTCTAAATACCATAATTGAAGTTTACTACTGTACCACACATTTTATATAACTTCATTATGCTCCCATAACTGTAGTTCAATTAACTCACTTCATTTATTTGTTTCTTCTTTACTTTTTTGTATAATATAGATTTATATTTTTCAAAATATATACAAAGGTAGTTTTCAATATTCACTTTTGAAAAATCTTGTATCCCAAACTTTTCTTCCTCCCTCCCCATTTCCCCCCTTTGCTAGAGAGCAAGGAAAACAATATAGGTGAAACATGTGCCGTTCTTCTAAACATATTTCCACATTTATCATGCAGCACAAAAAAAAATCAGATCAAAAGGGAAAAAAAAATGAGAAAGAAAAAAAAACAAGCAAATTACATCAAAAAAGTAAAAATATTATTCTGTGATCATAAAAAAGGAAAAGAATTATGTAATGGGGGAGCAGGTATCACTCCCCTTTAGGGTGTTATCTGCAGACTCTCTGCTGTTAGCTTCCTTGGGGTTGAATACCTGCTCCTTATCTATGTAGAAGGTTTCAATCATTCTCTTCAGCTTCTTCCTCATTGTTAAAAATCTGTTGGGATTTGCCCTTGGGATAAGAAGTTTATTTATTTATTTACCAGCTTCCTCCCAGACTGGAGGTAGAATGCAACAACACTGTGCCTGAGCTAAGAGAGAGCTCTGGGAGAGAGTTCCCCTTCCCTCTCCCCAGAAATGCCTCAGAGGTGGTTAGTAAGGCAGCTCTGTGAGGAGTGCCCAGTGAAGGACCCCGCTGTGTGGCCTAGCGGCTGCCCTGAGGTTTAAGGCTGAACACCGAAAGCATCACAAACTGCAACCAATGCCTCCCATAGATATCAGCAGCTGACGTAGAAAGCCCCTGAGCTCAAGCCAGAAGTGTCTGCCCTGAAACCATGGTCCCTAGTTCAAAGGATCTGCTTCTCTGGGAATTCCCCTACTGCTAGAATTCAACTGCATGAAGCTGAGCCCCCCACTATGTGGATTAGAGGCTGCCTTGGGCTGTGTTCCCACTGTTCAGGATCTCAACAACCCCAAGGAGAAGCCCTGGGCAGCAGGAGATGTCTGCACAGCCATGTGGAGATATATTAGGTCACTTCCAGATTGGGGTGGTTCTAGGATCTGGCTTTATATTTTAAAGTGGCTTGATTTCTCTTCTGAACTGCTTTTTTATAAGAAGAGAAGCGCTAACAGCCTGTGTCAGATTCCTCTATCTCAGTGGCTTTTCTGGTCCCAGAGTTCTCCCCAGCCCAATCTGCACAGTGTGCTAGCACATACCCTGTCTGTGCTGGTCTTTTTTTTTTTTTTTTTTTTCCTCCCCTTAGAACTGACCTTTTCTATTGAAATTCCAGATCTTCTCTGCAATCCTGGAAAAGAAAGAGAAGCTATGATAGAGAATAACAACCTCCTGTAATCTGAGTTGGAAAAAATAAAGAATTCACAGCAGGTGAAAGGAAACAAAATCTGTGAATTAGAAAAGGTTAAAAAATCACAGGAAAGTAGGATTTCTGAATTAGAAAAGATAAAAAAGTCTCAAGAAAATAGGATTTCTGAATTGGAAAAAGAAAATAACTCACTAAAAAAATTAGTGAAATGGAAAAATAATCAACAGAGCAAAATAATTAATTTAAAAACTCAATTGGGCATATACAAAAAGAACTAAAAAATATGAATGAAGAAAATAACTCATTAAAAATCAGGACAGAACAAATGAATGATTCATTGAGAACCCAAGAATCAGTCAAACAAAACAAAACAAAAAAAACAAAAAAAAAAAAGAAAAGCTGGAGAATAACGTCAAATACTTACTGGGAATATCTATAGACCTGGAAAATAGATCTAGGAGAGATAATCTGAGGATCATTGGAATTCCCAAAAACTATGATCAAAAAAAGAGCCTAAATTGTATTTTATAGGAAATCATCAAAGAGAACTGTCCAGAGATAATAGAAACAGAAGGGAAAATAGGTGTTGAAAGAATTAATTGAACACCTTCTGGATAGGCCCTAAAAAAAAGAACTGCCCAGAAAATTGTGACTAAGCTGCAGAACTACCAAACTAAGGAAAAAATATTGCAAGCAGTGAGGAAAAAACAATTCAAATATCAAGGTGCCACAATACGGGTCACTCAAGATCTGGCTGCCTCCATATTAAAGGATGGAAGGGCCTGGAACCTGATATTCTGAAAGGCAAAAGAACAAGGATTGCAATGAAGAATTAACTACCCAGCTAAGTTTAGCATTTTCTTCCATGAAAGAAAATGGTCATTTAATGAAACAGAGGAATTCCATTTGTTTCTAAGAAAAAAAAAAAGAAAAGAAAAAAAAAAACACAGACTTAAACAAAAAATTTGATCTACATCCACAAGACTGAAGAGAATCAGAAAGAGGTAAAAAGAACTCTTGATAACTGTATCTCTGTTGTGGATATAGAGAAAGTCCACATGGATAATTTGATTTTACTGACATAATAAAAAATAAAAAATAAAAAAAGGAAGTAGTAAAGGGAAGGGGATAGTATCAGAAAAAAGGGAAGGAGTGATAAAAAGAGGGAAATTACATCCCAGGAGGAGGCATAAAAATCTACCACATCTGAGGGGATTTAGAGAGGGGGAGAAACATTGTGTGAATCTTTCTTTCATCAGAGTAGGCTCAAAGAGTAAATAATTGACATATTTGTTTTTCAGAGAACTCTCTCTCACCTCATTAAAAGGGGGGAGAGGAAAAGGGAAAAGGAAAAGGGGAATAAGGGAAGGGTACAAGAAAGGGGAAGGGACTTAAAAGGAGGGGGGAAGGATACTAAAAAAGGAGGGCTGTGCATCACAAGTGGGGTCTACAAATTAAATATTGGGGAAGTGGTTCAGGGGGGTCAAGGGATGAAAAAAAGCATAATCTGGGGATAATATGATGGCAGGAAACACAGTATTAGTCATTTTAATTGTAAATGTGAATGGGATGAACTCTCCCATTAAACAGAGGCAGATAGCAGACTGGATTAAAAGTCAGAACTCTACAATATGTTGTTTACAGAAAACACACTTAAAGCAGGGAGATACATACAGAGTAAAGGTAAAAGGTTAGAGCAGAATCTATTATGCTTCAGGTAAAGCCAAAAAAGCAGGGGTTACCAACCTTAACTCAGATGAAGCAAAAGCAGAAATTGATCTAATTAAAAGAGATAAGGAAGGAAACTATATCCTGCTAAAAGATAGCATAGACAGTGAAGCCATATCAATACTAAACCTATTTGTACCAAGTGGTATAGCATTTAACTTCCTAAAGGACAAGTTAAGAGAGTTGCAAGAAGAAATAGAGAACAAAACTTTAATAGTGGGAGATCTCAACCTTCCACTCTCAGAATTAGATAAATCAAACCACAAAACAAATAAGAAATAAACTAAAAGGGTAAATAGAACATTAGAAAAACTAGGTATGATAGATCTCTGGAGAAAACTGAATGGTAATAGAACGGAGTATACTTTCTTCTCAACAGTTCATGGAACCTATTCAAAAATTGACCATATATTAGGACATAAAGATCTCAAAATTAAATGAAGGAAGGTAGAAATAATAAATGCCTTCTTCTCAGATTACAATGCATTAAAAAAACTACATTCAATAAGAAGTTCAAGGTAAATAGACCAAAAAGTAATTGGAAACTGAATAATATCATATTAAAGAATGACTGGGAAAAACAGCAAATTATAGAAACAATTAATAATTTCACCCAAGATAATGAAAACGATGAGACATCATACCAAAATCTGTGGATTGCAGCTAAAGCAGTAATAAGGGGAAAGTTTATATCTGTACAGGCTTATTTGAACAAAATAGAGAAAAAGAAGATTAATGAATTGGGCCTGCAACTTAAAAAGCTAGAAAAAGAACAAATTAATAACCTCCAACCAAAAACTAAACTTGATATATTAAATTAAAAAGAGAAATAAATAATATTGAAAGTAAAAAAAAAAAAACTATTGAATTAATAAATAAAACCAAGAATTGATTTTATGAAAAAGCCAATAAAATAGATAAACCTTTGGTAAATCTGATCAGACAAAGGAAAGAGGAAAATCAAATTGTTAGTCTTAAAAATGAAAAGGGGGATCTTTCCACCAATGAAGAGGAAATTAGAGAAATAATAAAGAGTTACTTTGCCCAACTTTATGCCAATAAATTTGATAACTTAAGTGAAATGGATGACTACCCCCAAAAATATAGGCTTTCTAGATTAACAGTGGAGGACATAAATTGCTTAAATGGTCTCATTTCAGAAAAAAAAGAAATAGAACAAGCTATTAATCAACTTCCTAGGAAAAAATCCCCAGGATCAGATGGATTTACATGTGAATTCTACCAAACATTTAAAGAACAATTAGCCCCAATGTTATATAAACTATTTGAAAAAATAGGGGATGAAGGAGTCCTACCAAACTCCTTTTATGACACAGAAATGGTACTGATACCTAAACCAGGTAGACTGAATACTGTGAAAGAAAACTATAGACCAATTTCCTTAATGAATAGTGATGCTAAAATCTTAAATAAGATATTATCAAAAAGACTTCAGAAAATCATCCCCAGGTTAATAAACTATGATCAAGTAGGATTTATACCAGGAATGCAGGGCTGGTTTAATATTAGGGAAACTTTTTGTATAATTGACCATATTAATAATCAAATTAATAAAAACCATATGATCATCTCAATAGATGCAGAAAAAGTAATTGATAAAATCTAACATCCATTCCTACTAAAAATGCTTGAGAGTATAGGAATAAATGGACTATTCCTTAAAATAGTCAGGAGCATATAATTAAGACCGTCCATAAGCATAATATGTAATGGAGATAAACTGGAATTTTTCCCAGTAAGATCAGGAGTGAAACAAGGTTGCCCACTATCACCATTACTATTCAATATTGTATTCGAAATGCTAGTCTCAGCAATAAGAGTCGAGAAAGAGATTAAAGGAATAAGAATAGGTAACGCGGACATCAAACTGTCACTCTGTGCAGATGATATGATAGTATACTTAGAAAACCCCAGAGATTCTAATAAAAAGTTAGTAGAAATAATTCACAACTTTAGGAAAGTTGCTGGATACAAAATAAATCCACATAAATCCTCATCATTTTTATACAGCACCAACAAAATGCAACAGCAAGAGATACAAAGAGAAATTCCATTCCAAACAGATGTCGAGAGTATAAAATATTTGGGAATCCATCTACCAAAGAAAAGTCAAGAATTATATGAGCAAAATTACAAAACACTTGCCACAAAAATAAAGTTAGATTGGGGGCGGAGCCAAGATGGCGGAGAAGAAACACATGACTCAGTGAACGTCCTCACTCCCTCACAACCAATTAGATAAATTAAGACTCAGAATTAGCTCAGGACTGATAGATACCACAAGGACTGGAAGCACGACTTACCAGCTGAAGAGAATCTGGAGTTTCAACAGGAAAGGTCAGTTCTCAGGGGAGGAATAAGAGAGACCAGCACAGACGGTGGGGTAGGGGCACACTGCGCCCATTGCGCTGGGAAGGGCTCTGGGATTAGAGAAGCCACTGAGGTAAAGGAATCTGGCACAGGCTGTTAGCTCTTCTCTGCTAATTATTTAGCAGTTCAGAAGAGAAAGCCAAAATATTTTAAAACTCACCTGATCCTGGGGGTGACTCAGCAGATCTCTTGGCACCAGGGGGTGTGGCCTCAGCTACCTCCTGAGAATAGTTAAGAGATTGACAAGTGGGTGGATACGGCCCAAGGCAACACACACTGCCTAGCTTAGCTGGAGGGAGTGGAACTCAGCTCCAGGAAGTCCCAGAGAAGCGGAACCTTTGAACTAGGGATAGCGGTTTCTGGCAGACACTTCCAGTTCGAGCACAGGGGCTTCTCACGTCACCTGCTGCAGACATCCACTCCCCACCCGGATACAAAGGCTGGGCTTCGTGCTGTCTTCACTATTCTACGCCCTCGAAGCACAGTAGTGCTAATCACCTCTGAGGCACTTCCAGGGAGGGGGTGGGGAACTCTCTCCCAGAGCTCTCTCTTAGCTCAGGTGCAGGGGCCGCTGCATCCATCCAGTCTGGGAGGAAGCTGGTAAAGAAGTAAATAATTTCCTACCCCAGGGACAGACCCCAAAACATTTTTTTAAATATGAGCAAAAAAGCTAGAAAAACTATAGATTCCTTCTATACAGAGAAAGAGCGGGTATCCAACCCCGAGGAAGTTGACAGCAGAGAATCAGCAGATGACAACCTAAAGGGGAACGATTCCTGCCCCCCATCACATAACTCTCTCCTAGAAGAAGCTCTTTAAAAATTGAGGGAGATCGAAGAAAAATGGGGAAAGGAAAGGGAAGCTATGATAGAGAATAACAACGTCCTGAAATTGGAGTTGGAAAAAATAAAGAATTCACAGGAGATGCAGGGAAACAAAATTAGTGAATTAGAAAAGGTTAAAAAAACACAGGAAAGTAGGATTTCTGAATTGGAAAAGATAAAAAAGTCTCAAGAAAATAGAATTTCTGAATTGGAAAAAGAAAATAATTCTCAAAAAAAAAAATTAGGGAAATGGAAAAAAATTCAATGGAGCAAAATAATTCATTTAAAAACGAAATTGGGCATTTACAAAAAGAACTAAAAACTGTGAAAGAAGAAAATAACTCCTTAAAAGTCAGGATGGAACAAATAGAAATGAATGATTCACAGAGAACCCAAGAATCAGTCAAACAAAACAAAAAAAATGAGAAGCTGGAGAACAACGTCAAATACTTACTGGGAAAATCTATAGACCTGGAAAATAGATCTAGGAGAGATAATCTGCGGATTATTGGACTTCCAGAAAACTATGACCAAAAAAAGAGCCTAGATTCTATTTTACAGGAAATTATCAAAGAGAACTGTCCAGAGATAATAGAAACAGAAGGGAAAGTAGATGTGGAAAGAATTCATCGAACTCCTTCTGAAATAGACCCTAAAAAAAGAACACCACGGAATATTGTGGCTAAGCTGCAGAATTACCACACAAAGGAGAAAATCCTGCAAGCAGCTAGAAAAAAACAATTTAAATACCAAGGTGCCACAATAAGGGTCACCCAAGATCTGGCTGCCTCCACATTAAAAGATAGAAGGGCCTGGAACCTGATATTCCGTAAGGCAAAAGATCAAGGACTGCAACCAAGAATGAACTACCCAGCTAAGTTTAGCATCTTTTTCCATGGAAGAAGATGGTCATTCAATGAAACAGAGGAATTCTATATGTTTCTAAGAAAAAAACCAGACTTAAACAAAAAATTTGATCTACATCCATAAGACTGAAGAGAAACAGAAAAAGGTACACAGAACCCTTGAGAACTGTAACTCTGTTGTGGGTATATAAAAAATACTCAAGGATAATTTGATTTTACTGATATAAAAGAAAAAAAGGGGGGTGTAGTAAAGGGAAGGAGGTCGGTTCAGAAAAAGGGGAAGGAGTGATAAAAAGAGGGAAACTACATCCCAGGAAGAGACATAGAAAATACACCATATCTGAGGGAACTTAGTGAGGGGGAGAATCATTGTGTGACTCTTACTCTCATCAGAAGAGGCTCAAAGAGTAAATAATTAACATATTTGTTTTTCAGAGAATTTTCTCTCACCTCATTAAAAGGGGGGAGAGGAAAAGGGAAAAGGAAAAGGAGAATAAGTGAAGGGACTTGGAGGGACGGGGGAGGGATCCTTAAAAAAAAAAAAAAAAAAAAAAAAGGGGGGGTTGCGCGTCACAAGGGGGGTCTGTAAATTAAATATCGGGGAGGGGGATCAGGGGGGTCAAGGGAAAAAAGCATAATCTGGGGATAATACGATGGCAGGAAATACAAAATTAGTAATTTTAACTGTAAATGTAAATGGGATGAACGATCCCATCAAACGGAGACGGATAGCAGATTGGATCAAAAAGCAGAACCCTACAATATGTTGCCTACAGGAAACACACTTAAAGCAGGGAGATACATACAGAGTAAAGGTAAAAGGTTGGAACAGAGCCTATTATGCTTCAGGTAAAGCCAAAAAAGCAGGGGTAGCTATCCTTATCTCAGATCAAGCAAAAGCAGAAGTAGATCTCGTTAAAAAAGATAAGGAAGGAAACTATATCCTGCTGAAAGGTAGCATAAATAATGAAGCCATATCAATACTAAACATATATGCACCAAGTGGTATAGCATCTAACTTTCTAAAGGAGAAGTTAAGAGAACTGCAAGAAGAAATAGACAGTAAAACTATAATAGTGGGAGATCTCAACCTTGCACTCTCAGATTCAGACAAATCAAACCACAAAACAAACAAGAAAGAAATTTAAAAAGTATATAGAACATTAGAAAAACTAGGTATGATAGACCTTTGGAGAAAACTGAATGGCAATAGGAAGGAATATACTTTCTTCTCAGCAGTTCATGGATCCTATACAAAAATTGACCATATATTAGGACATAAAGATCTCAAAATTAAATGTAGGAAGGCAGAAATAATAAATGCCTTCTTCTCAGATCACAATGCAATAAAAGCTACATTCAGTAAAAAGTTAGGGGTAAATAGACCAAAAAGTAATTGGAAACTGAATAATCTCATCTTAAAGAATGACTGGGTGAAAGAGCAAATTATAGAAACAATTAACAATTTCACCCAAGATAATGATAATGATGAGACATCATATCAAAATCTTTGGGATGCAGCTAAAGCAGTAATAAGGGGAAATTTTATATCTTTAGAGGCTTATTTGAAGAAAATTGAGAAAGAGAAGATTAACGAATTGGGCTTACAACTTAAAAGGCTAGAAAAAGACCAAATTATAAACCCCCAACCAAAAATTAAACTCGAAATACAAAAATTAAAAGGAGAAATCAATAAAATTGAAAGTAAAAAAACTATTGAATTAATAAATAAAACCAAGAGTTGGTTTTATGAAAAAGCCAATAAAATAGATAAACCTTTGGTAAATTTGATCAAAAAAAAGAAAGAGGAAAATCAAATTGATAGTCTTACAAATGAAAAGGGGGATCTTTCCACCAATAAAGAGGAAATTAGAGAAATAATAAGGAGTTACTTTGCCCAACTTTATGCCAATAAATTTGATAACTTAAGTGAAATGGATGACTTCCTCCAAAAATATAGGCTCCCTAGATTAACAGAGGAGGAGATAAATTGCTTAAATAGTCCCATTTCAGAAAAAGAAATAGAACAAGCTATTAATCAACTCCCCAGGAAAAAATCCCCAGGGCCAGATGGATTCACATGTGAATTCTACCAAACATTTAAAGAACAATTAGCCCCAATGTTATATAAATTATTTGAAAAAATAGGGGATGAAGGAGTCCTACCAAACTCCTTTTATGACACAGACATGGTACTGATACCTAAACCTGGTAGATCGAAAACTGAGAAAGAAAATTATAGACCAATCTCCTTAATGAATATTGATGCTAAAATCTTAAATAAGATATTAGCAAAAAGACTTCAGAAAATAATCTCCAAAATAATACACTATGATCAAGTAGGATTTATTCCAGGAATGCAGGGCTGGTTTAATATTAGGAAAACTATTAATATAATTGACCATATTAATAATCAAATTAATAAGAACCATATGATCATCTAAATAGATGCAGAAAAAGCATTTGACAAAATCCAACATCCATTCCTACTAAAAACTCTTGAGAGTATAGGAATAAATGGATTATTCCTTAGAATAATCAGGAGTATATATTTAAGACCGTCAGTAAGCATAATATGCAATAGAAATAAACTGCAACCTTTCCCAGTAAGATCAGGAGTGAAACAAGGTTGCCCACTATCACCATTACTATTCAATATAGTACTAGAAACGCTAGCCTCGGCAATAAGAGCCGAGAAAGAGATTCAAGGAATTAGAGTAGGAAATGAGGAAATTAAACTATCACTTTTTGCAGATGACATGATGGTATACTTAGAGAACCCCAAAGACTCTGCTAAAAAGCTACTAGAAATAATTCAAAATTTCAGCAAAGTGGCAGGATACAAAATAAATCCACATAAATCCTCGGCATTTTTATATATCACTAACAAAATGCAACAGCAAGAGATACAAAGAGAAATTCCATTCCAAACAAATGTTGAGAGTATAAAATATTTGGGAATCCATCTACCAAAGAAAAGTCAAGAATTATATGAGAAAAATTACAAAACACTTGCCACAAAAATAAAATCAGATTTAAATAATTGGAAAGACATTCAGTGCTCTTGGATAGGCCGAGCGAATATAATAAAGATGACAATACTCCCCAAACTAATCTATTTATTTAGTGCTATACCAGTCAGACTCCCAAGAAACTATTTTAATGACCTAGAAAAAATAACAACAAAATTCATATGGAAGAATAAAAGGTCAAGAATTGCAAGGGAACTAATGAAAAAAAACTCAGAGGAAGGTGGTCTAAGTGTACCTGATGTAAAGCTATATTATATAGCAGCAGTCACCAAAACCATTTGGTATTGGCTAAGAAATAGACCGGTAGATCAGTGGAACAGATTAGATACAAAGGACAAAAAAGGGTACATCTATAGCAATCTAATCTTTGACAAACCCAAAGATTCCAACATTAGGGATAAAAATTCATTATTCGGAAAAAAATGTTGGGAAAACTGGAAATTAGTATGGCAGAAATTAGATATGGATCCACACTTAACACCATATACCAAGATAAGATCAAAATGGGTCCATGATTTAGGCATAAAGAGGGAGATAATAAATAGATTAGAGGAACAGAGGATAATCTACCTCTCAGACTTGTGGAGGAGGAAGGAATTTATGACCAGAGGAGAACTAGAGATCATTATTGATCACAAAATAGAAGATTTTGATTACATCAAACTAAAAAGTTTCTGTACAAATAATACTAATGCAAACAAGATTAGAAGGGAAGTAACAAATTGGGAAAATATTTTTAAAAACAAAGGTTCTGACAAAGGTCTCATTTCCAAAATATATAGAGAACTGACCATAATTTATAAGAAACCGAACCATTCTCCAATTGATAAATGGTCAAGGGATATGAACAGACAATTCTCAGAGGAAGAAATTGAAACTATATCCACTCCCATGAAAGAGTGTTCCAAATCACTACTGATCAGAGAAATGCAAATTAAGACCACTCTGAGATACCACTACACACCTGTCAGATTGGCTAAGATGACAGGAACAAATAATGACAAATGTTGGAGGGGATGTGGGGTAATTGGGACACTAATACATTGCTGGTGGAGTTGTGAAAGAATCCAGCCATTCTGGAGAACAATCTGGAATTATGCCCAAAAAGTTATCAAACTGTGCATACCCTTTGACCCAGCAGCGCTACTACTGGGATTATATCCCAAAGAAATACTAAAGAGCGGAAAGAAACATATATGTGCCAAAATGTTTGTGGCAGCTCTTTTTATTGTAGCTAGAAACTGGAAGATGAATGGATGTCCATCAGTTGGAGAATGGTTGGGTAAATTGTGGTATATGAAGGTTATGGAATATTATTGCTCGGTAAGAAATGACCAGCAGGAGGAATATAGAGAGGCCTGGAGAGACTTAAATCAACTGATGCTGAGTGAAATGAGCAGAACCAGAAGATCACTGTACACCTCAACAACAATACTGTATGAGGATGTATTCTGATGGAAGTGGAAATCTTCAACATAAAGAAGATCCAACTCACTTCCAGTTGATCAATGATGGACAGAAGTAGCTACACCCAGAGAAGAAACACTGGGAGGGGAATGTAAATTGTTAGCACTAATATCTGTCTGCCCAGGTTGCATGTACCTTCGGATTCTAATGTTTATTGTGCAACAAGAAAATGATATTCACACACATGTATTGTACCTAGACTATATTGTAACACATGTAAAATGTATGGTATTGCCTGTCGTCAGGGGGAGGGAATAGAGGGAGGGGGGGTAATTTGGAAAAATGAATACAAGGGATAATATTATAAAATATATATATATATATATAAAATAAAATTTAAAAAAATAAATAAATAAAGTTAGATTTAAAAAATTTGAAAGACATTCAGTGCTTGTGGATAGGCCCAGTGAATATAATAAATATGACAATACTCCCCAAACTAATATATTTATTTAGTGCTATACTAATCAGACTCCCAAGAAACTATTTTAATTACCTAGAAAAAATAACAACAAAATTCATATGGAAGAATATAAGGTCGAGAATTTCAAGGGAAGTAATGAAAAAAAAAGTCAGATGAAGGTAGTCTAGGTATACCTGATCTAAAGTTATATTATATAGCAGCAGTCACCAAAACCATTTGGTATTGACTAAGAAATAGAACTGTAGATCAGTGGAACAGATTAGATACAAAGGACAAAAAAGGGTACATCTATAGCAATCTAGTGTTTGACAAACCCACACATACCAACATTTGGGATAAAAATTCATTATTTGAAAAAAAAGAACTGTTGGGAAAACTGGAAATTAGTATGGCAGAAATTAGATATGGATTCACACTTAACACTATATACCAAGATAAGATCAAAATGGGCCCATGATTTAGGCATAAAGAATGAGATCACAAATAGATTAGAGGAACAGAGGATAATATACCTCTCAGACCTGTGGAGGAGGAAGGAATTTATGACCAGAGGAGAACTAGAGATCATTATTGATCACAAAATAGAAGATTTTGATTACATCAAACTAAAAAGTTTCTGTACAAACAATACTAATGCAAACAAGATTAGAAGAGAAATAACAAATTGGGAAAATATTTTTACACTTAAAGGTTCTGATAAAGGTCTCATTTCCAAAATATATATATATATATAGAACTGACCCTAATGTATAAGAAATCAAACCATTCTCCAATTGCTCAAAGGATATGAACAGACAATTCTCAGATGATGAAATTGAAACTATATACACTCATATGAAAGAGTGTTCCAAATCACTACTGATCAGAGAAATGCAAATTAAGACACCTCTGAGATACCACTACACACCTGTCAGATTGGCTAAGATGACAGGAACAAATAATGATGAATTTTGGAGGGGATGTGGGAAAAATGGGACATTAATACATTGTTGATGGAGTTGTGAAAGAATCCAGCCATTCTGGAGAACAATTTGGAACTATGCCCAAAAAGTTATCAAACTGTGCATACCCTTTGATCCAGCAGTTCTACTCTTGGGCTTATACCCAAGAAATACTAAAGCGGGGAAAGGGACCTGTGTGTGCCAAAATGTTTGTGGCAGCTCTTTTTGTAGTGGCTAGAAACTGGAAGATGAATGGATGTCCATCAATTGGAGAATGGTTGGGTAAATTATGGTATATGAAGGTTATGGAATATTATTGCTCTGTAAGAAATGACCAGCAGGATGTATTCAGAAAGATTTGGAAAGACTTACATGAGCTGATGCTGAGTGAAATGAGCAGAACCAGAAGATCACTATACACTTCAACAACAATAATGTATGAAGATATATTCTGATGGAAGTGGATATATTCAACATTGATCACTTCCAGTTGATCAATGATGGACAGAAACAACTACACCCAAAGAAGAAACACTGGGAATTGAATGTAAACTGTTAGCACTACTGTCTATCTACCCAGGTTGCTTATACCTTCAGAATGCAATACTTAACGTGGAACAAGAAAATTGGATTTACACACATATGTTGTTTCTAGCTTATACTGTAACACATGTAAAATGTATGGGATTGCCTGTCATCTAGGGGAGGGAGTAGAGGGAGGGAAGGAGGGAGGGGAAAATTTGGAATAATGAATATAAGGGATAAAATGTTATAAAAATTTACTCATGCATATATACTGTCAAAAATGTTTATAATTATAAAATGAATAATATATGTATATGTATACACATATAAAAGAAAGAAAGAAAGAAAGAAAGAAAGAAAGAAAGAAAGAAAGAAAGAAAGAAAGAAAGAAAGAAAGAAAGAAAGAAAGAAAGAAAGAAAGAAAGGAAGAAAGAAAGAAAGAAAGAAAGAAAGAAAAAATGAAAACCATTAATGTATGCAAAAAGTAGAATTGTAGTAGCCCTTTTTTTATTGGCAAGAAAGTGGAGACTGATTGAAATACCCATCAGTTGGAGAATAGCTGAATAGGTCAAGGTATGTAAATGTAATGGAATACTATTAATGATCAGCAGGATGATTTCAGAAAATTTTGGAGAGAGTTGTATGAACTGATGCGAAGTGAAGTGAGTAGAACCAAAAGAACAGTGTACATTTCAAGAAAAAAGATTATGTGATAATCAATTCTGATGGACTTGGGTCTTTTCAACAATGAAATGATTCAGGCCAACTTCACTAAACTTGTGATAGAGAAAGCCACCTTCAGACAGAAAAAGTACTATGGGGACTGAATGTGGATTACAACATAGCATTTTCACCATTTTTGTTGTTGTTTGCTTGCTTATTTCTCACTTTTTTTCTCTTTTTGAATTTTCTTGTGCAGCATGATAATTGTAGAAATATATTTTGAAGAACTGCTCATGTTTAACCTGTGTTGGATTGCTTGCTGTCTAGTTCACAGTGGTGAGGGTAAGAGAGAAAGAAAAAGTTGGAAGACAAGGTTTGCAAAGGTGAATATTGAAAACTATCTTCGCATGTATTTTGAACATTAAAAACTACAATTATTAAATTTTAAAATAAATATTATGCTGTGATCCACATTCAATCTTCATAGTCCTCTCTTTGGATGTCAGATGGCACTTTCCATCACGTGTCTATTGGAATTGCTTTGAATCACTTCACTTTTGAAAAAAAAAAGCCAAGTTTATCATTATTGATCATCACTTAATCTTGTTGCTGCTATAAACAATGATCTCTTGTTTCTACTCACTTCACTTAGCATAAGTTTATGAAAATCTTTCCAGGCATTTATGTGTTTGTTCATTTCTTTGTTCACCCAGATTATCTCTACACCATGCATCCCTGGCATAATCATTTTCTCTGAACTGAAACTTCTACTCTGCTTCTGGCCTTATCTTACCCAGAATTAGGTCTTCACACTATATTGAAGCTACCTTTATAGAGTTCCACTAACCCTATCCATCCCTGTTAACCATCATACCTTATCATCTCTGCTTTTTTGACAAAATTCCTAGAGACAATTGCCTAGAACAGATGCCTCCACTTCCTTTCTTCTCACTCTATTTTTAACTTTTTATCTGGCTTCAAATTCCATTGTTCAATTGAAATTATTCTCCGTAAAGTTTCTCAAATTCTCTAAACTATCAAATCCAATAACTGTTTCTCATTACTCATCTTTGTTGACTTTTCTACATGCCTTTGACACTGTCAAAAACTGTCTTTTTTGACACTTTTATGTCTAGGTTTTCAAAGCACCCCTATTTCCTGGTCCTCTTCCTTATCTATCTTACCAATCATTTCCATTTTCATTTTCTATGTCTTTATTTAAGTTATCCTACTTAATATCCCACAGGACTCTGTTTTTTATTCTCTTATTTTCTTCCTCAACACTGTTTTTTGCCTTATGACTTAATGAACTTAATTATGATCTTAATACTAATAATTCCAAATCTACTTATCCTGATTTTAACTTTGTAAATACCTTCTCTATGTTTTTGTGCTACTACTTTCTCCTGCTTCTTTTCCTCTCATCATTACATCTCAATCCTTTGTTGGATTTTCAAACAGGCTAACCACACGAACCACAAGTAAAACTCACAAGGATCTATTCAAACATTCTTCTCTTTGTCCTTTATTTCTAGCTCATCAACTCTCATGGATTCAATTATCTCTATATAGATGATTACCTAATCTACATATCTAGCCCTGCCCTCTCTTCTAATTTTACATCTCCAACTTCCAATTATACATCTTGAACCATATGTCCTGTAGATAAATTAAGCTCAACATGTGCAAAACTGAACTAATTATATTTCCCTCTGAAGCTTATCACCTTTTAAATTTTCCCATTACTTCAATATTAGGAAAACTATTAGCATAATCGACTATATCAATAAACAAATTAATAAAAACCATATGATCATCTCAATAGATGCAGAAAAACATCTGACAAAATCCAATATCCATTCCTACTAAAAACACTTGAGATTATAGGAATAAATTGACTATTCCTTAAAATAATCAGGAACATATATTTAAAACCATCTGTAAACATCATATGTAATGGCGATAAACTGGAAATTTTCCCAGTAAGATCAAGAGTGAAACAATGTACTGTATGAAGATGTATTCTAATGGAAGTGGATATCTTCAACAAAAATAACATCTAATTCAGATCCAATTGATCAATGATGAACAGAATCAGCTACATCCAGAGAAGGAACTCTGGGAAATGGGTGTAAACTGTTTGCATTTTTGTTTTTCTTCCCAAGTTATTTTTGCCTTCTGAATCCAATTCTTCCTATGCAAAAAAAAAAAAATCAGTTTTGCACACATATACTGTATCTAGGATATACTATAACATATTTAACATGGATGAGAATACCTGTCATCTAGGGGAGAGGGTGGAGAGAAGGAGGGGAAAATTTGGAACAGAAGGGAGTGCAAGGGATAATGTTGTAAAAAAATTACCCATGCATATGTACTATCAAAAATGTTATAATTATAAAATTAATTTTAAAATATTTTTAAAATATCTAAATAAATACATTTTTCCTTAAACCTGAAGGAATCATCAGCTAAGGTCAAATTAAAAATCTTCTTTTGGCATTTAAAGCTCTTCAAAACAGGCCTTCTTTTACCATCTTAAAAGACCTCTTCAACTTTTCTGTGAAAATTACCTCCCTGATATTCCTCAAACAACTATTTACTGACTGGGGAATTTTTATCAATTCTTCCTCAAGCATGGAATATTCTCCACTCTCATTCATACCTCTTCACATCCCTGGGTTTCTTCAAGTCTCAATCGAAACTTCATCTTCTTGATTCTTCCAAATAATCCTATATTGGACTGTGTAAATTATTTATATGATGTCTTCCCATCAAAATGTGAACTCCTCAAAAACAGAGAAGTCTACATTTTTATCCTTAGTATTTTGCACTGTCTGTCATAAAGTATCTGTCATAAAGTAGACAGTAAGTGGTTATTGACTCACTAGACTGACTAACTTACAAAATAATATAGAAAACAATGCAATAATAGTTATGTAATTGTTCCTCTCTCAGAAAATCAAAAAGAAATTTACAGGAAAATAAAGAGAAGGGAAAATATTGGGGAAATTAGACTATAAAGACAATACCTCTTCTTAAAGAGCAAAAGAACTAAACACTTTTCACCATGTTTAAAAAACTGGCAAATATTTGGGGTATAGGAAAGTTATAACTATTAAAAAAACAAATATCAAGCACATAGGATATAGAAAATAGTACAATAATTTATTATTATTTTGTTATTTAATAATTAATATAGGAAAGATGACCAACATTTATAAACTTAAATGGAAACCTAATAATCATCTTATAAACAATAAATCTGAAAAAAAAATAAGAAACAATTTAATAAGTATGTGAGAAAGAATGATAATTATTTGATCCACATGCAGTTAAAATAATACTTTGGTGAGGGGGTAGGGAAGGGTAAGAGATGTATACTCTCAAGAATATAAGTTGAAATAATAAGAGAGGGAAGAGAAGTAATGAAGTTGCCATAAAAATACCAATTAAAAATTAACAAATGAAAACCTTAAAATAAGCACAGGATTGATATTGAAAAATTAGAGAAAAAAACAAAAAAGCACACACACAAAAAAGAAAATATATTGATAATCAAAATTAAACACAATAGATTTGATAAACTAATATGCACTTGTGTTAACAGATATTAGTATAACATCCATTTATGCTAAAAATCATAAAATGCAAGGCATAGAATAACCATATTCTATTATAATGAAAAGTGTGTCCCAAAGAAATGTTTACTTTATTTACAAATAAGAATAAATTAGATACTCTTCTAACAAATACTGAATAGGAATAAAATATGTCTCCATTATTTACCATTATTTGTCACAGTTTTACAAATGATAGCTATAATAATAAGAGGGAGAAAGGAAACACCTAATTGGTGGTAAAAGATGACAAAATTATGTTGATCTCTTAATGAATTTCTTTATTAAAAAAAAAAACCAAGAAATGTCCAAAATATTATTAAGATAATTATTAGCTTCAGTAAAGTATTAACATAGAAAATTAAATTCCTGTAATTAGAAATATCTCTTCATAACAATAGAAATATACATGAGGAAGTAATTAAAAGGCAAATAATAGTGACAATAACTTCAAAATGCACAAATTATGAAGGACCCCATCTACCAAGACATTAAAAGCTCAAATAAACATAATAGCAAAACACTCTTTAAAGAATTAAAGAATGATTAAAAATTGACAGCATTTTCATTCCTAATAGTTGGACCATAATAAATAAAATAGCCAAATAGTAAAAAGCAATAAATTACACTTGATGGTGTTGTATTAAAAATCAATTTTGAAAAATTACTTTTAATATCATTTCCTCTATGCACATTTTTTCAGTAATAGTTATGAAATTTAACAAATAAATGTAGATATTAAACATTTTCTTCTATTCAACTTTATATCTATGTAATCATGCCAGTAAAAATAAATAAGCAAACAAATAAATAAATAAAAGGATACATATAAATGTACTTGTATTTCCATGCAAAAAATATAATGGATGAATATGTTCACTCATTTTGATATATTTTTTTAAAGGGAAGAAAAATGTATTCCTACATATAGGTCTGATAGAGTAATGTAGCATAACATTACGTTTTCTTTTATTGAATCTTAACTTCTGTGTTCTTTTTGATGATTTTTTCATGGATCTTCACATATTTTTGTTAAATACAAGATAACCAGATTTATTGATTTATCTTTCACTTACAACTGATAGAAATACTTTTTTTTAATTTTAATTTTGAAAAAAAATGTTTCTCATGAGGCAAATACACAAATAGAGAAGATATCAAATTGATGATAAATTTGTCAGACTCATAAAATATCATAAAATATCTCATTTTACAAATGTTTAAATAATATCAAAACATCTACAAAAAAGGCAAATTTTAGCAGCTACTAAATTGTAGCACTGCAGTATTTTTTTCTTTTCATAATACTTTAATTTTGAAACAATGAACAACTTGTAAATAAAAATAATTTTTAGTTTTTAATATATTTTTACATTCAGAAAAATTATTTCAAGAACTAAAATTTGAACTTAAACAAGAAAATTATACTTTGGATTTGATACTCTATTTTGTTATTTTAAATTTAAACACAAAGATTCCAAGTGATCATACAGAATAACAGAATTGAAGTAACTTATGTTTTTGTTTTCTTTTTTGTTGTTGTTGTTGTTGTTCATTTTGCAATCACGTTTATTTCAGTTCTACCCTTTACATAAAGGAATATGAAGTTCTATAAGATACAAACAGCACTTGAAGCAAGCTTTAAACTGTGTAGCTAAATTTTGCATGCTCAAAAGCAACTATGATAAAAGAGTAATTGTTTAGAACTTAGTCTCCCCAAAGAGTTTTTATATTTCTTTTTTTTTTTTTTTTTGCATGTGTGCAGGGGGAAGTGTTTTTGTTTTTTTTCCAGAAGGAAGTATTTTATAAATGTTTTCCTTTAGAATTGTTAGTACATGGTAATAATAAAAAAGATAAACTTTTGTCAGGTTTATTAATACTTTTACATTTTCTACAGATAATAAACTTGCTTACTGCTTTCCCTGAAGGTGGACTGTTTCTACAATTTTACCTTTGGTAAAGCATATAAAATATCTAAATGATGATCTCTATTCATCAAACATCTGTGCCTCAGAGACTGAGCAAAATATTTACAAAATTCATTCGGAGGGCCAAAGGGTATAGATATAAAAGGAAATTGGAAGGAAGGAAGAAGGAGGAAGAACAGAACTTCTATGGCTCATATTTGTAGGCAATAATCATCAAAACTACTTGATACTGATTTAAAATGGAAAAACAGTATCAATGGGATGACAATACATTAAAAAGAATCTGAAAAATTAAAATCAATATGCTAGTGTCAAATCAATCCATAAATTATTTGGAGAATAACTCTAACAATAATTTTAGGAAAAAAGGTAGGAAGTAACTACAAGAAACTATAATAGATATCATTCACTTCTATAAAAAATTTTTTAACAAAACACAGGATATACCAAAAGGTAAAATAGATCATTTTGATCACATGAAATTTTTAAAAATGCAGTTTTGATAAGAGGAGAATTAATCAATTGGCAGGAAAGATATGAATCAAAGGTACCTATCAAAGGTAGATAGCGAATTATTATAGAAACACAAAATTAAGGTGTGTCCCCAATGCCTAAAAGGGCATAGGATATGAACAAATAGTTTTTGATGTAAAAATGGAAAACATAATATGTATAAAAAAGATTTCTCCCACTCAATATTATGAGAATTGCACATATGAGAATTGCACATTAAAAGAATGCAGAAGTTTCAAATCTCACTTGGAACAGCAGTAAAGATGACAGAATTTATAAATATTTAATATTGGACTGGCTCTGGGAGAGCAAGAAAATTTAAGTAATATGAAAACATTTTGTAACCATAATTTAAAAAGTTATTTAAATGTTCATAATCTTTGCCCAAGAGATTCCACCTAGAGACATATAACCTAATGATGTTAAAAAGCAGAAAGGGAGTTATTATAAACAGTAATATATTTAAATAAGTACTTCTTGTAGTAACAAAACTTAAAAAAAATAGATTTCCATCAATTTGAGAATGACTAAAGAAACATATTTAAGTAGCCTTATGTAATAAGAAATTTTGAATAGAAATCTTCTTCTTCTTCTTCTTCTTCTTCTTCTTCTTCTTCTTCTTCTCCTTTTTCTTCTTCTCCTTCTCCTTCTCCTTCTCCTTCTCCTTCTCCTTCTCCTTCTCCTTCTCCTTCTCCTTCTCCTTCTCCTTCTCCTCCTCCTTCTCCTTCTCCTCCTCCTCCTCCTCCTCCTCCTCCTCCTCCTCCTCCTCCTCCTCCTCCTCCTCCTCCTCCTCCTCCTCCTCCTCCTCCTCCTCCTCCTCCTCCTCCTCCTCCTCCTCCTCCTCCTCCTCCTCCTCCTCCTCCTCCTCCTCCTCCTTCTCCTTCTCCTTCTCCTTCTCCTTCTCCTTCTCCTTCTCCTTCTCCTTCTCCTTCTCCTTCTCCTTCTCCTTCTCCTTCTCCTTCTCCTTCTCCTTCTCCTTCTCCTTCTCCTTCTCCTTCTCCTTCTCCTTCTCCTTCTCCTTCTCCTTCTCCTTCTCCTTCTCCTTCTCCTTCTCCTTCTTCTTCTTCTTCTTCTTCTTCTTCTTCTTCTTCTTCTTCTTCTTCTTCTTCTTTTCTCTTCCTTCATTGCCTCCTTTACTATTCCTTCTCCCTCTCCTCCTCCTCTTGCTCCTGTTTAACTCACTTTAAATTATGATGAATATAGGGAAAGAGAATTGTTTTAAATGATTATATTGGATATTCTTGAGGGTGGCCAATGAAGGATATATGAACAAGCAACCTGAAAATGTTCAGCAGAGGAAATAATTTGGAGAGTGTTATCTTCTATGTAGTCAATGTGAAGAAAATAAACCTGAAGTACTGTTCTTGGCTTAGTTTTAAGAATAAGAATAATAACAAAAACCTTGACTGTATTCTTGACCACAATTGAGACATTTTTGAAGTTATAAATAGTTGCCATGTTTTCTTACTTCAACCAATAGTACCAAAAAAATTTTTTCTTCAAACTGGATTATTCATTTGTAATTTGCATCAACTGGAAGAATATTAACTCAAAACAGAGATCAAGTCCATGAGTTGCTGATCAAAAGAGACTTAATTACTTAGCTCTGGAAACTAATGGTTGTGGCCTGTGATTCTCTTTGTATATGAAAAAGAGAAACCTGTAGAGATGTGCCAAATGAATGCCAGCCAGCTGACAATTTGATTATATTTGAAAGGACAGTATTTTAAACAGGAGAAACTCTCTGGTTCACAGCCCTGGTCTTCCATATATACAAACATATTGGGTATAAGACTGTGGGCCCATGCATGTAAGCTCATTGAATGGCTGGCTGTTTATGATATAATCAAGGAAGAAAGTGATAGAAATCTAGTGTTCAATTTCCTGTAACTTCTTCCAGCAAGCAGGCCAGGGTATATTTGATTTTCTATAACTTAACAGCTCTTGTTTTTTTGTTTGTTTGTTTGTTTGTTTTTAAGTGACCTGATTTAGCATGTATTGCCATCATTTGATACAGTCCACATTGTATTCCTCATAAAATTATATGTTTTTGGGTATTTCCTTGTAATTGTAATTATACAGGATCACATCTTAGATATTCCTTTTTTTCAACCTTATACTTTGCATTACCAACTAAAATATTAGCAACTAAACTTAAAGGAAATCTAAAATTTTTACTCAGAGATTTTAGTGCTAGGTCTTTATATACATCACAGAAGTCAAAATAAAAGTTAGTAGATTTAACAAATTTTCATACATTATCTTACATGTTAGTAATTAACTTGGAAATCAAGTGGGAATGGCTAAGAATATGGTTGAATACTATGCTACAATAGACAATAACCATGAAAAATTTCAAAATACATGGTAAAATTTAAATGAACTGAAGTCTAATATATAATCAAGAGAATTCAGTATAAGTAAATATGCAAAATGACTACAACAATCTAAATAGGAATAACCATAAGACAAAGAACCTGGAATAGATTTGAGAAAACATTTCTCCAATCTTTTTTGGAGAAGTAAAGGACAAAGGAAGTACAATATTACATATATTGTAAGATATAGGGGATATATCACTGAGTTTCACTAAATCTATTTTTTAATTATTTAAATCTTTGTGAATGAAAAGGAAGCAGTACGATAAAGATATATCCAAAATGAATGTGTAATAAAACAACAAATAAATAAATAAAATAACAGAAAGTTTACTAAATGAGAACTGCTCAATCTAATATATAATTCCTCATTCCTTGATCTTCCATTTTCTCAATATGAATGAGGTGGGGAGTGGATGGTAAGAACATATTGATACAAGGAGAATATCATTCTTATTTTATATATTGCTGTAATTCAACACATGACAGAAAATGCACAAGTAGCTTTCCACACAAAGCCTGAATCTGGAGTGACTAGAAAGCTGTATTAGAGATGAGAAAATATATGTGTGAATATAAATGAGAAATGCATATGTATTTTTTATGTATTGAGCATCCACTTATATGTATACTACTTACTAGATGTGAATCACCATGTTTAGAAAGAAAGAAGGACCAAAAACTTAGCATGCATATATGGCACACCATCATTTTGAGCCCACTCAAACAACTACATTTGATTGACAGGATTGGGAAATCCCACTAGGGAAACTCTTAGTAAAATGAATTGGTGACTATGTAAATACAGAGATTAACCTTAAGTACCCTTAAGCACTCAGCCTTAACCTTAAGAACTCCAGGAAGCTCCCTAGGGCACCACAATTTACTCAGGAGTACAAAGAGACAAGACCCTTGACTTCCCAGTCTTCATCTGTAGATGGCCCAACCACATGAATGTTTTCTTGCCCCTGGAAATGTTTTTCTTGCTGTCATGGAGAAGGGGACCAAAATAAAAATTTTAACTATCATCAAAAGCTCTGGTCTAAGAAGTTATAATCTTAATCATTTTCTTATTTGGAATGCATTTCACATCCAGAAAAAAATATTGGGGAAAAAGTTTTCATTGCACATGAAAAGAAGACAATCAAAAATAAAAGACAAAGGATCATGAAGGACAGTCCCGCTCTAACACTGTAACATATTAAATTTCAATATGGTTTGAATTAGATAAAGTGTATCTCTATATGGAGGTGTAAACATTTTGAAGTTGGTTGTCATTGTTAGTATATTTCTAAAATAAAATAATCATTGATTTAAAACTTAGAAAGAACGAATTTGCTCATTTTATAGATTATAATGCTGAGACAATAGAAAGATCCTTATGATCAAAAAAAATAGAAGAATGAAATTTTAAATTCAAGGCCCTCCATATTCAGTGCTACACTAAGTCACATGTATGCAAGCTTCCCGGCTTAATATTAGAAGCAAATGCTAATAAACACCCTCCTCCTATCCCCTCCTTTCCACATAACTTCTACCACTGTCACTGTCAACATTTCAGATACACCAGGGGTAGTGAAACATCTCTTTTTTTTTTTTTCAAAACAATCTTCAATAAGTCTAAACTAACTTCAATGATCTTCCACTTTTCTGTCTTACTTCATAACTACTTTAAATTATTGTTCTTCTGTGGATGACACCAGCAGAGACTGAGCAACACCTGTGTTTATTTAAGAAACCAATGTTTCTATTATCATTTTTCAGCACAAGTGTGTCTGAATGGAGGTAATGGTGCCTGATAGCACTGTTATAATTAAAATGTTGCAATATTTTCACAACAAATCCCAGACTTCAAAAAATATATCCTGGAAATTGTCTTGTTACAGTTCAAAATAAAGTACTGAAGATTTGATATTCTCAAAAAGCAACAAAAATGTTTCCAGTCTGATGGTTTGCTTAAGTGATACTATTTCATAAGATCATTGTACGTTTGATGTAAACTGAGATTTATTAGGGGAAAATGATGTGAATTGTAGCCCCTTTAATCTTTGGAGGGGCAAATGTAAACTACATCCCTTTTGGGGGCACTTTCAAACCCTGGGAAAAGCACACCTTTCACAGACAACAATTTAATTTAAGGGTTCTCATTCAATTGGAGATCTTGGCCAGGGGCATAATCACCATCCTCCATTAAATTGGAGATTAGTCCCTGGAACTGGGGGTTCCCAGCTTGGGGCCTGGGAAAACCCTGGAAAAGCAATCAGAAGGTTAAATAAAAGGTGACTGTGAACCCCGAATTTTTGCAGAAAACATTACAAGATTGTGCCCACTACTGGAGATATTTTCTTCTCAGTGTAACCCACCTTTGCTATACCCCTAACAGGCCCTCACCCACTAAGAAGGCTGTCTTCCTAGTGTAAATTTATTCCATTCTTTGCCACAAACCTTATGCCTGTATTCACTGGGGTTTTTGAATTCTTTGGCAAAATCTGCCACTGGCCAAGGGAATCCCATTACTGTTGGGATCTCTTACCCTCAAATCTCACATATCATCACTTCAATCTGCTTATTTTATTTTATTTCTTAAAATAAGGTGGAGAGAAATGGTGTTTCAACATATAGATTTGTCAGAGAGGAATACAACAAATAAAAATAGATTGTTTTTACTGATTACTTATCATATTTTATCCTTCTTAATGTGCCATCACTAGAAAGAAAAACAAAGAGTATACATCCAGACAGAATAATGTTAAAGTCTACTTTCCTACTCACATAACTTTTGTTTCATGGAAATGCTGGGTTCTCAAAGGTCATGCCAGGCAAATAGAAATTCTGGTAGCTAAAAATTTGAAAAGACTTCAAGCATGGCCTCAACAATGTTTTGTGGCTTCCTTTGCCATAAGTACATTTCAGATATATTCAAATGAACTCATTTTAGAAGTCGAACTAATGTTATTTTTTTTCCTTTTTATTCAGGACAAACTCAAGAATTTCATTACTAAGGTGGAGAAGGTTTGCTATTTGTACAAATGGGTGTTATAACTTTGGTGAGAGAAATATCCAAATAGCTAACATGAATGAAGTAAGAAGGATAGGAGAGTCTCATTGGACAAAAGAGCCTGAGTTTAAATCTAGCCTCAGACACTTACTGAATGTGTGATCCTGGGCAAGTCATTTAAATTTGTTAGCCTCAGTTTCCTGTAAAATGATCTGGAGAAAGAAATGGTAAACCACTCCAGTACCTTTGTTGGAAGAATGGGGTCACAAAGAACTGAACACAATTAACCAACAATATGTTACCAATATAAATACATAGCAAAAAGGCAATATTTAAAATCCACAATATCTAAAAAGTGATGAATATTAAAAAAAAAAAACAATGAAATGGCAAAAAAAAAAAGATGCTAAAAGTTGAATTTTCTTATTATCTTATTTAAAAGAAAGATGAATACAGATCCGATTGAGGCTAATTTGATGGTTCAGTCTTGGAAATGGAATAAAATGAATCACACAATAATGTCAAGCAGTTAACAAAAGAATGTTTACTCAATATTCAATAAGAGTACTCATTGTGGTAGCTGGATACAGCTTCCCTGATTCTTTTTTGGCCATCCTAGTCAGTCAGAAGCCTAAGGGTAAGACTTCTTTCCTGGGTACATAGTTTATTAGATACTTGATTTAAGCTTCAGTTCTTTGGCCTAATAAAATCTTAAAGACAGTTTTATTGTCCTTTAAGAAAATAAAAACAAAGAGGGGAGAAGGGGAGAGGAAAGAAGGAGAAGTAGGAGGAGCCAGCCTTACCTGCATTGTAAGTTCTTAGGATATGACTCTTAATAATAGTCGTTGTCAATGTGCAATTTACTATCTTTTAAAACAATTCCTTATGAATAAATTTTCTCTTTTTATCATAGGTAGTTAATCTTCACACTTCTAGACTTAATAATCCCTATAGGAAAAGAAATATAATCAAGCAAAAACAGTCAATGTACTGAATTTATGTGAACAGTGTAAAATATTCTGTATGGGTAATTTCCTGGCTCTGTGCCAGGAAAAGAATATGTTTTATTATTTGTTCTCATAGATTGTCATTGTTTATTTGTTTTTTTTTAAGTACACATAAATACATAGATGAAATTGCATATGCATTTATATATTGACTCTAGTATATTTTAATACTATGTACTTTATATATGCATATGGCTACATGGACCATATGTATACATGTGAGATATGTATATGTACCATGTATGCAATAAATTACATATACATATACACACACATAAATTTCTTAACATTAGTACATTCTTTCTGAAGGGAATATTCAATATAATTAATACAAATTATCTCTCAATTGATACAAAATGTAACCTATTAACAACATATCTCATAAGTGGGCAAATGGTAAAAATCAGGACTTTGTTTTGTTAATTACCCAGATTGTAATTTTTTTTTAAAAAGAGACTTGAATATTAGGCATTTACCAACATATACAAGACCATCACTTACCTTTTCATTTTTGTTATATATTACTCCTTTTCCTTAATTCTATGGTCAAAATAGTGATTTTTTTTCCTGTTTCTCATATATAACCTTATATGTATAACTTTACATCTATCATGCTTAAGCATTTGCCATGACTTGTTGTCTTGAATGTTCTCCCTCTTTCCTTCTGCCTCTTGATATTATACTTGTCTCTTATTTACTTCAGGATTTGATTCTAGTGTCAGCTATGTCTGTAAACCCTACCTCCATTCTCTTCCAAATAATTACCCTACATTAATTTTATATTGTATATATTTCTGTATATATGCACATATTATCTCTTCCATTGGAATCTAATTTTTTGAGGGCATGAGGATTTTGCCTTTGTATACCTTATTGTTGAGAATAATTCCTAATACTTATTAAGTACTTCATTAAGTCTTGCTTTTTGAATTTTTATTTTTCTTTGCATGTTTCTGCCATTAAAATGCAACCTCATGTTATCCTCATAAAATTTTGCTGGGATAATGATGAGTAAAAAATCAAATCAATTAATTCTAATACATGGTCCTTGACTAAACCCACAGTTCCCTATTGGTTTTGTTAGGTTTGGTTAGGAGTAAAGAAAAATGAAAGGCAAGGAAAGATAAAAAGAAAAAAAGGAAAGTAAAAGAAGAAAAGAGAAACTTTGGAACTCAAAAGTAAAAGGGGTAAAATTTTAAATATAGTATAGAGTACAATTCTACATCTTCACCCCATCTCTCAGCTGTCTTCATGCTTCTGTTCTCACACACACACACACACACACACACACATACACATGTACACATATACCTACACACACAATGCATCATTGATCTTTATTTGTTTGCTTTATATAATGCTTTATGATTATAACATGGTATAGAAGGGAATAGAGTGTTTGCTTAATTTAGAGTCAAAGGACCTCTAGATATTAAGTCCTTTCTCTTACTAACTCTTGAATTGTGCAAGTGTGCTCTGTGAAAATTACAGACTATCAGCTCTCTAGGCTACTCTCTAAAACTGCAAATTATAGGAAATGGTACTTATATGCATTGATAAAGAGAGATTCATCAGCTAGGAGTCACCCATGAAGAGGAAATCTCAGTCTAATCTCTGCATCCTTATGTTTCCAAATCACTTTGCATAAATTAGATCTTTGAGCACTCACAACAACTTTCAGACATAGATAGTGTCTTTTCTATTTTATTGATGAGGAAACATTCAAAGAGGTAAATTGAATTCGCCAGTGACTACCATCTAGCTCATAAATGACAGAGCCAGGAATCAATTCCCAGTCTTCTAACTTCAAGTCCAGTGCTCTTTCCATTAGAATATCTTTTTTATGACTGATTGTCACAGAAAAAGTAGTTTATTATCACCAAAGAACTTCTTAAGAGGCTATAAGGAGGTTGTTTAATATTGCATTTTAGAAATCATTACAAAATGGATAGACCTTAATCTTCCTCTCCAGTGTAAATTGGACTCTGCTTTTGTAGAGAGTGCTTTGAAGTACTTCAGTCTTTATTTTATATACAGTTTTTTCTTATTTGTGACTAGTGATAATCATTGAAAGTCACTGTTACTCATTGGCAAGTCTTGTTTTCTTACAATAGGGACATTGTGCAACATTTTTAATATTGTTATATTTGTGAGACACAAAGCAGTTTTGCTATCAATAGCCAAAGACTCATTGAGTCCTCACTTATAGGAATTCATTTCTCATAACTTTCTCATATCAAAATGATTATTTGTGCAGTTCCCAAAAATTCTCCAACATAAAATCATCTTTCAAACTGCCTCTGGAAAGAAAATCACCCAGCCAAAAAAGTGTTCTCTGTACAAATATGATGTTTTACCTCAAGGAACTTCCTGTTTCTCTTTGGACAGATGGGGTTCTGTGGCTATGGAATATTGAATATATTGTCAAATAATTGATTTTTAAAATATTCAGTTGATTTTAAATGATTTTTTTTCTTGTTTAATTTCTATTATACAAGAAAGATTTCCAGGTCAGGGAAGAGAAAGGATGTATTTAGAAATGACAGTGATGTGTAAATAGAAATTGTAACAATAAGATTTTTTTTTAAACTGAAAGAATGAGCTGTAATAAAATAAAATTATCCATCCCTAGAATTTGCAGAAACAGTTATATGTCTTATGAGTCACTATAAAAATTCCCTTGAAATATGGGAGACAGAGGTGAAAAAAATTACATATATATATATATATATATATATACACACACACATACACACATATATATATACATGTTTATGCATATGTATATAGTCACATTATCAATGATTTGAATATGAAAAATAGCCCAAAAGATCAAAGGTTAGTATAAGTTAACTCTATAAAAGGAAGCTCTCCCTAAATTTATAAGGGTGTAGGAGAGCTAAAATTCATTCCTCCTTCTCACTTGTCTCAATAAAGCATTGGAGAAAAGATTTTCACTGCATTTGTTCAGCCACAATCTTTTTGGTCTTCTGTAGAATGAAAGAAAATAAAGAGAAAGCTTTGATTAGACTCTTGATGATATGAATGAACTGTCATGGGCAGTGAACTGAGTGATTTGGCCAAAATCAAAATTTTAAAATCCAAAATCTGAATAATCTTCTTTACATCTAAACAATACATTTGGCTTTCATATTGCTCAAATTTAACTACAAAGTAGTAACTACTGATCCAGTGCTTTAAGAACATGGACCAATGACTAACTTATATGCTGAATTTAGCAAGTATATGTTTTATAAAATACCAAAGAGTACTTAAGAAAATATGAATATATTTATAGTTCTCAGACAACTGGCTACCCTGAAATGAAGTAGAAATTAGAAATGGAGCAGCTAGATGGCAGAGTGGATAAAGTACCAGCTCTAGAATTAGAATTCCATTCAGGAAATGTTTTTATGAAGTCAAATGAGTAGAAAAAAAGCTAATAGATGACAGAAGAATGAATCAATACTATATAACTTTTTTTTAATTGATTTCCAAAAAATTATAGATACGTATTTGGATAATTTTAATTGACTACTTCAAAATGTAGATGATTCTTCCCTGACTCCAATTCTCCTTACCATTTGAAAGGAATTTCAAATGCTATTTTGTTCCTAGCTTCTTAAAAGGGAAATACAGAGTTAATAAGGAAAACTTGGATTCTGTAGCACTTTCTTATGTTTCTTTTTTAAAAACTTAATGTTTATTTATTTTAAACTGAATACAAAATTTTAAAAAATAGAAAGTTAAGAGAAAAAAACATAAAAACAAAACATTGTCATGTGCCCAGAAAGACATCAGGAAGGATTAAAAATAAGAATATTATTCATTTCAAGAAAGCACATAAAATAATAAAAGAGATTATATTCATGACTGCCCAGTTTTTCTCTTATTTGATTTTTGAAGTCTCTTTTGAGCTCTATAAATTCTTTTGGGGCAGGTAGCAATTTAATGTTACTCTTTGGAATATAAGGGTGTTTTTTTTGTTTGTTTGTTTTTAACCTCACTGTCTTCCTCTAAAGATGTCCCCTCATATTAAGTTTCTATGGTTGGGTTTTTTTCTCTTTGCCTGTTCTTTTTTTTTTTAATTACAAGTATTAGTGTAAGTACCTTTGATCCTAGGGTGAGGGTGAGGGGATGGTGCTTCTAGCTTTATTTCAGCTCTCCCCTCTGACCTGACCCCAAACCAAAAACTTCAGCCTCCTGTAAGTGTCCACAACCAGTAATGTTCCTGGTACACAGCTTTAGCACTCATTTCATTTGCCAAGCCATTCTTGTCCAGGGCCCTGACTCTGAAGCACAGCTGGGTCAAGCACATATTAATATTAGAGGATCTTCCTGGACACAAATCCCTGACTTCCCACCTTGTCCAGGAGGTAAAAGTTCCTGTGATTCAGGCTGAATCTACCTCCACTGAGCTAGTCCCAGGACTCGTGTCTTGCTGTTTCTTCAGAGCTAGTCTAGTAGTGTTTACATTTCACACTGGTTAAACCTGGGTCCTGGGGTCATTCTTCAAATCTACTCCAGTTGCTCCTGGAGACCCCCAGTTCTGACCCAAATCTTATTTGGTTTTTGTAAGAGGCTCTGGACCTGAACCTCCTGGGGGAGAGTTGAGACTCCTTTATGTCAGGACCTGCCCAAACCCGGATCTGTCACCATGGCAACTGCCGTGGTAGGATCTGGGTGGGTGCAGGGGAGGCACAGTAAGGACTGGCTCCACCTTCAGGGAGGAATTGGGGAGGAGTCCAAACTCTAAAGGGGAAATATGCAAAAAAGACAAATGGGCTATAAAAGAGCGAGCACAGAAGGGCTTGGGGAGACACTGCTGACTTGTAACATCAATAAACATCACTGTGTTCTATCCACCTCGGCTCTCTGTCTGGTGATTCCCTCCTCCTGTCTCCACGAGGAGGGCCGGAGATGTCCGAAGCCCCATCGGGTTGGGGAAGCTGGAAGAGGCAGTCACTGTTGAGGTTTCCTGTGAATGGTCCCGGCCCCTAACAGGTTTTCACTAGTGTATGGTTTCCCTGAAGTATAAATATGTTTTGTTTATGGAGGAAATCTAGAGACTAGAAAATTTCTGACCTACTCCACCATCTTCCCAGAATCCTCCTAAACATATAGTACTTTCTTTTTCATTGTTTAAATTTTTTTCTGGTTCTACATATATATACACATGTCTTTATAAATCATGTGGGTAGAGAAAAATCAGAGCAAAAGAGAAAAGCCACAAGAGGAAAAGAAAAAAAAAAAAATTCTCTCCCTGAATGCATATAGAATTTTCTATCTGAAATTTATTGAGATTATTTTAGGTCATTGAACCACTGAGAAGAACCAAGTATTTCATAGTTGGTCATCACACAATCTTCCTGGTCCTCCTTGTTTTGGTCAGCTTCAGTTCATGCATATATTTCCAGGTCATTCTATAATAAACTTGTTCATCATTTTTTACAGAACAATAGTATCCATTACTTTCATATACTATAAGTTTTTCATCCATTTCTCAATTAATGGACATCTACTCGTTTTACAATTCTTAGCCATCACAAAAAGAGCTGCTACAAAGATTTTTGCACATGTGAGTCCATTTCCCTCCTTTATGATTTCCTTGATATACAAACCCAATAGTAGCACTGCTGGATCAAAAGGCATGCACAGACTTATAGCCCTTTGAGCATAATTCCAAATTGCTGTCTAGAATGGTTGGATAATTTCACAACTTCACCAATAATGTATTAGTGTCCCTGTTTTCCCATATCCCTTCCAACTTTTATCATTATCCTTTTCCTGTGATGATAGTTAATCTGAAAGGTGTGAGATGGAACCTAAGAGTTGTTTTGATTTACTTTTTTTCTAATTATAGATATTTAAATAATTTTTTCATATGACTATAGATGGCTTTAATTTCATCATCTGAAAATAATCTGTTCATATCCTTTGACCATTTACCAATTGGAGAATGACTTGTGTTTTTCATAAATTTGACATAGCTCTTTAAATCTTTCAGAAATAAAGCCTTTAGCCTGGAGAGACTTACATGAACTGATGCTGCATGAAATAAGCAGGACCAGAAAATCATTGTATACTTCAACAATAATACTATATGATAATCAATTCTGATGGACGTGGTCATCTTCAACAATGCTTATCATTTTAGGGAAATTTTCCTTTACTCCTTTACTTTCTAGTGTTTTAAATAAGAACGGAGCTGTATTTTGTCAAAAGATTTTTCTGCATCTATTAAAATTATCATATTATTTCTATTAGTTTTGTTATTGATATTATCAATTATGGAAATAGTTTTCCTGAGATTGAACCAGCCTTGAATTTCTAGTATAAATCCCCCTTAATCATATTGCATTATCTTGCTGATAAGTTGTTGTAAACTCTTTCCTAATATTTTATTTAAAATTTTTACATTTAAATCCTTTTTATACATCTTAATGTCTTTTTGTTTGATATCTTCACATTAGAGTCTATTCACAAGTATCTATGAATGTATGCCCCTTTTATATATTAATATTATCATATTTATTATATATATAATATATAACATAATATATAGTTAATAATAATAATAACCACCTCCAATAACAGATATAATTTTCAAGACTTGTAGATATCATTTTACCATTTAGGAATATAAATCGTTTAACCATTAAATAATAAATATTTTTCTCCTGTTCATCTTTCTATGCTTTTCTTGAATCCTGAGTTTGAAAATCAAATTTTCCATTTAATTCTTTTTTTTTTTTCCCAATAGAAATGATTGAAAGTCTCTTACTTCATTGAAGATCCATCTCCTCTCCTGAAAAATGATGCTCAGTCTCACTAGATATTTAATTTTTGCTTTTAACCACAGGTTCTTTGCCTTCTGGAATATGGTATTTCAGGTCCTCCAATCCTTTACTATAAACTCTGAGAGATACTGGGTAATCCTGTCTATTGTTCCTTGATACTTGAATTGTTTTTGTTTGGTAACATGCTGTATGTTTTCCTTGAAATTGTAGTTCTGGAGTTTTGCAACAATGTTCCTTGGGATTTTCCTTGTGGGGAATTCTTTCCTAGATGTAGTAGGCAGTTTTTCTTGAGATCTCTTGAAGAATGTTGTCCAGGCTTTTTTCTTGGGTCAGGCCTTCCAGTAGACCAAAAATTTTTAAATTATCTCTTTTATATCTGTTTTCCAGATGAGGTATTTTGCAATGAAGTTTTTTACATTTTCTTCCATTTTTATCATTCTTTTTATTTGTTTGACTGATTCTTGATGTATCAAGCAGTCATTAGACTCCATTTGTTTTACAATTTTCTTCAGTTAACATTTGTATCTCTCTTTCCATTTCACTACTTTTACTTTTCAAGGTGTTGTTTTCTTCAGTGTTTTTTTTTATTGTTGCTTTTATTGTTGTTGTTGTTGTTGTTGTTTTTATTTGACTAATTGTGTTTTTTAAGGAATTGTTTTATTCAATTTTTGCCTTTCCTTTTCTAAGCTGTTGACGCTCTTGCATAGCTCTTGTTTTTTGTTTTTGTTTTTGTTATTATTGTTTGTTTTTGTCTCATTGTTTCATATTCCTTTTAAAATCTTTTATGAACCCTTCTAAAAAGCCTCTTTGGGTTTGAGACCAATTCATATCACTCTTTGAGATGTCCCTTTTCTGTGTTAGTATTTTGTTATTCTTATCACCATAGTACCTTTCTATGGTAAAGAATTTTTTTTTCCTGTATCTTACTTATTTTCTTTCCCTCTCTTGTTTTCTCCTCTCTTTTTTGTCTTTTATGGTTGAGCTATGCTTCTGGAGTAAAAGTGGTTCTGCCCCAAGCTTCCTGTGCCCCTCCGAGCCTTCCCTTATGGTTTGGTCTTGCTCACAGCAAAAAATTAGTTTAACCTTCTCTTTTCATGAATTGCCTTCGCTGGCAATTTGCCTTCTGAGCTGAATGTTGAGGCTGCCCAACTGGTCTACTCTGCTACTGAGGCAGGACTCAGTAGAGTCCTGAGATCTTCAGAACTCAGTTACTGATCTATTCTGACAAAGACCCTCTCACTGTGTTTTCTGGACATCATCTGATTTGGACTGAACTTCCCTTTCACCATAGTGTCACTAACCTTTCTTGAAGTCCTTCCAATCTATTTTGAGTCTGAGAGTGGTTTCATTCCATCAGACTGTTCAGATGCTTGGCTTCATGTAGTTTTCAAGATAAGTTTAGAAAACTCCAGAAACATCCTTGCTTCATCCCACTATCTTGGCTCTGCCATCAGGAACTCTCAACCTGCAATACTTTCAAAATATTTTCTTCATTATCTGGACCATCACTAGCTAGTACCTTTAGTCTTGTTCCCCAAATGCTTTCTACCATGGCTAGCAGATTGACTAGGCTATGTAGAACCACATTTGTTCTGTGCACTATGTTCATTATGAAAAGTGGCCTAAAGCAAATTTATGCACAAAGACTACTTTGGGCCCAATATTTCTCCTTCTGTTTCGGTATTTTCTCTTATAGAGGATGAATCACAGGCTGACCATTTCTCTCAATTCTCTTTACCTTTTTTCTTATAGAAACCTCAAGGATGTACCTATCTTCTTTTTTTTATTATTATAGCTTTTTATTGACAGAACATATCCATGGGTAATTTTTGCAACATTATCCTTTGCCCTCATTTCTGTTTCAACTTTTTCCTTACCTCTCTCTATCCCCTCCCTTATATGGCAGGCAGTTTCATATATGTTAAACATGTTAAAGTATATCTTGGACACAATATATGTGTGCAGATCCTTACAGTTCTCTTGTTGCACAAGAAAAATTGGATTCAGAAGGTAAAACTAACCTGGGAAGAAAAACAAAAATGCAAGCAGGACACCTTCATTTCCCAGTGTTCTTTCTCTGGGTGTAGCTGATTCTGTCCATCATTGATCAATTGGAACTGAATTGGATCTTCTCTTGGCCATACCTATCTTCAAATGTTACATGTGTCACAAACTGAAAACAAGACCCTCAACCTCATTTATTTCACTGTCCTGTACCTGGTGGAATAGAATTTGTGTTTCCTTTGTTATTTCTCTTCATCATGAAATTATTGGCCTATGTCAAAACCTCACTAACTAGGGTATACTACTTTGTAACAGTACCTAATTTTCCATTGGTTATCATTGAATATAAACATTCTCTATGTACTTTCTTGAAGAATTATGCTTTTAATTATTGCCTAAACAAAGAGCTTTGGAAACTGACCCCTTCATATAAATTTAGTCAGTCTTTGTATTTTCCCTGAAATTATGTGATTACATTTTCATCTCTTGATAAACATCTTTATATTAAAGAATAATGAGACCTTTGATATTTTCTGGGTAGAGAGAGTGAGTATTCTGAGTTTATCTGAAGCATAGTTTTAGTTGAGGAGTATTACCAAAAAAACTATTCATAGAAGATCATTATCTGATTTATTGAAGTCAAGCAAATGTTTTTATCTTAATTATTATGATAACTGAGAAGAAAGTATACCCCCTAGTCTACATTACACAGAAAATTACCCCCAATTCTCCCTTTTCCCTTTGTGTGTCTAGACATAGTCATCTAATATTCCAAATAATTTAGTGCTAACATTAAGCAGATTTTTAACTTTATCTACCCAAAAGGCCTTCAAGTAATATTTTAGGATAGAGCTACTAAATTATAAAGCAATTCTATAATTGCAATACATTCATCACTCATGTAAATAATTCGATTTTTACTTAGAGCCAATACCAAAGCCAATGATATATTTTACAGAATTCAGGGCCTCTTCCCAGTTATTGATGAAAAAGAAAGCCATGTTTTAGAAAGTTATATAAGTTTATAATGTGAAACAAAGAAAATAATTGGTATTTGCTTTTCCAACTAATGATGAAGCCTTTAGAGATGACTAAGCAGCTCATTTAGCTATCAATAAGTTTATATTTGGGTGTGCTAATGGGAAAAGATTAAAGTCATTTCATACAGTTAATGTAGCCATAATTTGGTTTTGGCAGGTTTACCAATGAAGTGATCATAGAATCATAGATTTTAGCGTTTGGAGGAAGTTCAGAGATCAAGTGGTCTACCGCTGTCATTTTACAGATGAAGAAACTAAGACCTACTGAGTCCAAATAACCTGCCTAAGATTATACAACAATAGAATCATGACTAAGTTTCCTGCCTTCCACGTTAGCATTCTTTCCAGTATACTCTTGTGCCCTCTCTTTAAAAACAAAATAAAACGAAAGCAAACAAACACGTATGAAATGATGGCACAATCTCAAGGACTTGGTGGGAAAATTAAAGACAAAAACCAGAAAATCAAACTTGTTTTTCCTAAATAAGTCACAGCTTTGGAATCTTTGTCTTTGGAATCTGATATTATGACCTTTATGCCAACAAATGGTTGATTTATTTCTATAAGAGATAAGTAAGCTCAAGACAGAGTATTAAATGTTAATATAGATCATATCTCCATGTTAAAAATTACAGAATTTAAACAATTTACAAAAGACACCATTTCAAGGAAAGTAAAATTATAAATTTCTTCTTGCATGATGGCACTCTTTTACATAGAAACAGTATATATATACATATATATATAATGGTCTGAATTTCAAACAAATGGAAATTTATTTTTTTAAATAAATTACTAGTTTTTTAACAAATTTTATGAATTTGAACTTATCAATAAACACTAACAAACATTAAATAACAAACACTAAATAAATCAAATGTCAAGAAAATCTCCAAATAAAACTCTAAAATAATAATAATATCCAGTATTTATGTGCTGTTTTAATTTTAAGAACAAAATATTCATATTAACCAAATAAAAATAATCACCATGCATTTATCCTCTTCCCTTCTGAAATCATCTGTGTACATTTAAAGATACATTGCTTTTGCTACATCTTGTCAGGCTTTTCAAATTGCACAATGATTAGGAATGACAGCCTGAGTACTTCCTTAGCAATTACAAAGAGGATTCTTCCTTGGAGAATCAATTAAATCTTCCTTTCTTAAGAGGGACTCAGGATGAAAGACTAATGAAATACTAGAATATACATTATGACAGGAGGTCATTTTTTTTTTTGGTCATGCTTAGCAATGCCTTCTCAGAAATAATATTTTAAATGTATAAAACAAAATGCATAGGTTCACAAATGAAACAAATCATACTGAAGTATAATTGTCAGAATATTTTTTAAATGAGACTCAAATTAATAATCCTTGATTAATAAAAAGACAGATGGGATTACTGATAATTATGGCTAGCATTTATGTCCCTTTAAAGTAGCAAAGTTCTCTCAAATTTATATCCTCAACTCAAAACTTTCTGTAGACCTTTAGTTCTATATTTCAAATTGGCAGCTAGATAATTTTTTGGTTGACCTAATGGCAACTTATATTTGACATGTCTGAAACCCAAATAATTTTCTTTCTCTCAAACTGGTTCCCTCCAGCTATTTTTCTATTTCTTTGCATGTCACTAGCATTATTCCAGTCCTATGGCTTGAAACCTTGAATTGATTTTTTTACTCAATCCTTTTCTTTTCCCAATTATTTGGTAAATTTGATAGTCCTGTTGATTTTTATCAATACAGTAACTCATATCTTCTCAACTCACACTGTGACCATCCTTGTTGTCTTTTATTTTGTCTTTCCCTTCCTTAATCCATCTTTCCTGCTATTGCCCAAGTATTCTTCCAAATATATTATTAAAAGAATGGTACTGCTCTGTTAAGAAAAATATTAGGGAACTCTTATTGTATACTAAAAATATATGAACTAGTAATCCCCACATTCAATTTCTTAGAATTTGTCTCTGAACTATCACTTCATCAGAATTTTATATTGTTCACAGAATGCCCTCTGTTCCCATCCTACTATTTCTTTTTATTATGTTTTCCCTCTGATGTTCCCATCCATGGAATGAAATCTCTCTCTTCCATCTCTGTGCTTCAGATTCCATTCAAAGCACAACTTAGATTCTATTAGTCTTCTCCTCTTTATTCCACAGACAAAAATAATCTCTCCTTCCTCAAATTTCTCACAGTTCTTAAACTAAACTACTCCCTTCACATTATTAATTTTTTCTTTCTTAGACTGCAGTCATTTGGGCACTTGATTTTACTCTCTATTAAACTGTAAGTTTCTACAAACCAATATCCATTCCAAATCTTTTTCTGTATCTCTTCTAATGTTTATTACAGTTCCTTATACGTATCTGATACTTCATAAAAGTTTGTTGCTTGAAAGTACTAATGAATTGGAAAATAACTCAAATCTTAAAATGTAAATGACCATAGTAAATTAGATGTAAACCACAACACATTTATGCTTGCCTTTTTTCTGTGACCCATGTTCTTCTGTAATATTGCAATGAGAGTATATCACTTTTAGACTTTCCTCTGGAACCATGAAAAGAGTAATGAAACACTAATGCTGTCTATGTAATGGAGAGTTCTTATGCATCTTCAGATAGATAATGCCTATAGTTTTGTTTTATTTAAAAACACAAGATTTTGTGTTCACTTTGCCTATGTCACTTGAGTTATATTGTCTTTGAAACATGGTCTGCAGTGAGAATGGGGCTGTATTCATGCAATGTTTTAGTAAGCCTTTCCATTTCCAGGGCGACTATGTACTGGATACAGCAATAGGACCAGAATCAGGAAATCTTGGGTTCAGATTTGATCTCAGATATGTACTGGTCATGTGACCCTGAAAAGTCACTTAACTTCTATTTACTTCAGTTTCCTCAATTATAAATTGGGGATAAAAATATTATGTACCTCAAGTTGTTTTGAGGTTCAAATGAAATTTAGTAGCATAGTATCTGGCATATGAAAGGAAAGCACTTAGTAAAAATGTGTTTCCTTTTTTGCTTCACTACTTTCTCCTCTTCTTTCCCTCCTACTTCTTTCCTTTCTTTGCTTTTCTTCATTCCTTCTTTTCTCTCCCCCCCTCTTTCTTCATTCCTTTTTTATTTTTCTTTCTTGCCATCTTTCTTTCCTTTCCTTGTTTTCCTTCATTACCATATATATATATATATATATATATATATATATATATATATATATATATATATATATATATATATATATTTAAACATTTAGGACCCCCACCCAATGAAAAACAAAAACAAAAACCTAGCTTGAAATAAAAACTTAGAAAGAACAAAGAATATTCTTTCCTCTGTGACTTTTTTAAGTATATGATTAAACAGTTCCTTCTAAACAGAAGACAATTGGGCTAGATAATGTTGTCATTAGCCGTACATGCTATAACTAAACAGTAGAACCTCAAAGTCAAGGGTTAATAATTAAACTTAGTTAAGGAAAATGTTCAAGTTAAACTGCATCACAGAAAAGATCAAAGGACACACAAATTGACAAAAAAGAAAAAATCGTGGAATTATAAAAAGGAACAGTTTAGGCATGAGATCAGATGAAAACATTCAAAATGACAAGTTTTCATGAACAAGTCAATTACCTGTTGTGGTTATCAATGTCAGTGAAGAGGAGTGAATGTTAGTTTTCTCTGAATATTTTTCTCATGTACATTATTATTGCAGTGTTTATTATGCAGGAATCCCAATTACCCTGACTATAAATGGGAATGTTATTCTCTTTTCTGTATGTTGTAAATCAAGAATTCTAATATAGATATTAAAGTATATGTTTATATGTACTTAAGAAATCAGAGGCAGAAGTCTGGACATAAATGGGTTATGAGTTTGTTATTAAATGCAGATTTAAATTCCCTCAAGTAATATCTGACATATGCTGTTACTCTCACTGGAGACTATGCCATCAATCAGTTTTAAAGTTCTATGGATTACAGTTTATAACTTCCTACTACATGTCTTTCGCAGAACAGACTATTCTACATCCATTACTTAACTCTGAACACTGATTTAAATATTTCTAGATGATTTTTCTTCATTATATCTCTAGAACTTTTTCAAAATAGCACATCTCTGTAGTTTTTCCCCCCTTTGTTTCTTCTTTTAGTTTTGGTTAATTAATAAAAAAAATAAATTTAGGACTAAAAAGGACCTCATAGATTTACTAGTTCAACCTTCTCACTATATTATTTCAGAACCTCATCACCTTACTGTTGTAATGTATGTTTTAACTATTCTTTCTACCTCCAGTCTCTCCCCTTCCTAATCTATCCTTTATGAAAGTGGCAAAGTAATAATCTTCAAACACAGACAAGTGTATCATTTTTTAATAAAAAAAACTCAAATATTCTCTATTTCTTCTAGTTTCAAATATAAATTTTTGCATTTGGAATTTATAACCTTTTATCATAGCACCAATATAACTTTCCAGAATTATTATGGGCAGAGTCAAGATGGCAGAGAGTAGACAGGTCCTTGTTTGATCTGAGTTCCCTAAGACCAACACCAGATCAACTGATTATAGAGTGACACAAATATTCGGAGTGTAACACATTTCCAGTAGAAGATATTTTGGAAGAACTTCAGGAAATGTCAATCTCAATCTGGCACTGGCACTGTAGGGGCAAAGGGAGCAGGAAAGGGGGGAGATGGTCCAGCAAAGGCGCAGTATAGGGACCCAGAGCAAAGTGGCTTCTTTTTGTAGGAGAAATCTATTTGAAGGTTCTTAGTCAAAATACAGCAGCGTTGTCTACTTTGTCCTTATTTAGAAGCCAGAATTATTATACATTATTCTGATTCACACAGAGTATGGTTGTCATATTGACCTGAAATTGGTTATTTATTATACACAATATTACAATTGTCTCTATTCCTTTGAACAGACTGTCACTCATATCTGAAGTATTCACTCTCCTCATCTCTGGACCTTAGGATCTATAAATTTATCAAAACATAAGCTCAAAGCCTTCTCTTACATGAGTATTTTGCCAATCCTGGTATCTATTAATGCTTTTTCTATATAAGATGTCACCAAAATATTAGTGTAGATTTAAGCTTTAATTGATTTAAATTGCAGTAACTTGGGGATACCCTGGATATGCATACATAAACACATGCGCACACATATTACATACACACATATGACATGTGTTTATATATTTTATGTTCACATATATACATATTTATATATTGTATATATCCATATGTACATATCCATGTTCATAGGTATATTTAGGTTTGCATCTGTACCCACACTTGCAAATGCCATCACTCAAGGTCAATTTTCTTGTAGGAAAAGAATATTTATTTTTTGTTTTTTGTAGCTTTAGTATATAGCAGAATGATTAAATCCTTAATAAATGATTGCTGATTAATTAATGAGGTAACTGAGGCCTCAAAATGTGAAGTGGTCCATCCAAGATCACAAAGGCGTCAAGTTGGAAAATCTGAATAAAAACTCATCTCTTTGTATTTCCTTTATTCTTATCTTTTCTTTTTTTAATGTCTTAATTTTTTTCTGATTGTATATATACATTAACTTTTAAAATACACACTTCTCTAAGTTGGGAGAAAAAAAAATCAGAGCAAAAAGGGAAAACCATGGGAGAGAAAAAAAATCAGAAAAAGAAGTAAACATTCCAAGTATTTATTTACATTTAGTCTCCATATTTTATTTATTTATTTTTTTCTGGATGCAGATAGCATTTTCTATCCAAAGTTTATTGGGATTACCTCAGATCACTGAACCACTGAAAAGAACCAAGTCTTTGATACTTGATCACTGCACAATTGTGCTGTTATTATGGACAATGTATTTCTGATTTTTCTTGTTTCACTCAGCATCAGCTCAATGTAAATCTTTCCAGGCATTTCTAAAATCAGCTTGTTCATCATTTTTTATAGAACAACAATATTCTATCATTTATACATACCACAAATTGTTCAATTTGATGGGCATGCTACAAACATTTTTACACATGTGGGTTTTTTCCTCTCATTTATAATTTCCTTGAGATAGAGACAGAAGTACTGGCACTACTGGGTCAAAAGGTATTAGGCATAGTTCCAAATTGCTCTCCAGAACAATTCAATCATTTCACAACTCCACCACCAATGTTTTAGCGTCCCAGTTTTCCCATATACCCTTCATTTGAGCCAATATGAAAGGTATAAGGTGGTACCTCAGAGTTGTTTAATTTTTTATTGCCTTTTTTTATTCAGCTGAAGCATAATAAATTCTGCTCCAACATTTTACCCTTACTTTTTATGTATCTATCTGTTTCAAAATTGTTTTTTTGTTTCTTTTTTTCAATCCACCCTACTAATTGCTTTCATTTTATAGGAGAGTTGTTCATCTCATTCACATTCACAGATAACTAACACCTCTATATTTCCTTCCATTCTATTTTCTCACCTGTTTATACTTTTCTTCTCTTTCCATCCTGTCCCTCGTTGTAGTGTCTTGTTTTTAACCTAACTTGCTCTACCTTCTATTATCTCTCCTCTTGTCCTTTTCTCCTAGTATTGTTGCTTTTCCTTCTATCTATTCCCTTTTCTTTCCCTTTCTCCTCTTGCTTCTTTATAGGGCAAGAAATTTCTAAAACCAATTGAATGATTGAGTTATTCCCTCTCTGAGTGAAAATTGATGAGATTAAGCTTCAGTCAGCACTCATCTTCTTTTTTCTTTCCCTCTATTGTGGTAGGTCTTTTATTTCCATTCATATGATCTTATTTGTCCCATTATACTTCCCCTTTTGTCTTCTCCAAGAACAATCCTTTTATCAACTCTTTGTCTTCTTCTCTGTCATCACATCAGTCTCATTCACAACTATACCCCTAGTCCAAGTGATGTCCCCTTAACTGCCCCCATAACAGGTATTCTCTTCAAAAGTTATCATTTTCTCAACTAGGGATGAAAAGAGTTTAACTTTTAGATTTTATATATATACATATATATATATATATGCATATATATATATGTGTGTGTGTGTATGTATATATACATATGTATACATATTTCCCTTGTTTACCTTTCTATGTTTCTCTTGAGTCCTCTGTTTAAAGGTCACATTCTCTGTTCTTTTCAGTAAAAATGATTGAAGGTCTCTTACTTCATTGAAGATATATCTCCTCCTCTGAAAGATAATGTTCAGTATTTCCTAGTAGTTAATTTTTGTTTGTAACCCCAATTCTTTTGCCTTCTGAAATATGGTATTCCTATAGACATTGCCTGATCTTGGGCAGCCTTTACTGTTGTTTCTTGATAATTGAATTGCTTTTGTCTGGCAATTTACAGCTTTTATGTTTGGGCTCTTCTCCTGGGGTAAACGGGGTGCTGTTCCAAGCTTCCTGTGCATATCTGAGCCTTAACTTTGAGCACAGGGATCCCTTGTGTTTGGTGTTTTGTCCACAGCAGGGGGTAACTACTTGGTTTTTCAGGACACAGCCTGGTCTCCCAGAATTTGCCTTCTGAAGTGAGACTGCAGGCTGCCCAACTGGTATGCTCCATTAGTGAGCTAGACCCAAGGATCTTGTTTGATGATCTGCTGTGATTAAGATACTGTTACTGCCTTTCCCAGATTCTGTCTAAGCTGGGCTGAATATCCCTTTTACATCAATGAGACTTATCTTTCTTTCAAAATCTTGAGCTGGAAAGTTGTTTCATTCCATCAGACTCTGTTCAGAACTTGGTTTCATGAGGTTTTCGAGAAAAACTATAAGAGTTTAATCAGCTTCCTGATTTCATTTTGCCAACTTATCTCCATCCCCAGAAGTCTTCCTTGATCCTTTCACTACCCCATGTATTCTTATGTTTAGACATAGGAATATTTCACATGCTAAATGAGGATGCAGGAGTTGACAATTTTATTTCCCAGTCTGCCACTAATTCTAATTACTTGAGAAAGTCATATACAAGGATCTACTTTGTCATTTCTTAAAATGCCTTTGTATTTTCAAAAATTGAGGATCTCCTCCCCCAAAAAATGTTTATAGAGCTATGTTTATTGATATTCAATGTGTTATTATAAAAAAAAAAAACTTAGAATTATTGTGAAAAATACTTATGGAAATATCCTAAACAGGTCTTGGGATTTTCCAGAGTCTTTAAATCACACTATCAGACTAGATGATCTCTATTCCTTGTAATTCTATGCTAAGCATAAAGGAATTTATGTCAACATTTCTTTTGTTAAATTCTTTATTCAGAAACATGACCTTCATTTCTATTTGAGAAATAAATAAATAGTGGTGGGGTGGGAGAAGGAGGAATGTTCAACATATTCTGCTGATAAGGTCTGAGAAGAAATTGTCAGCCAGAAGGAAGACTAAGTGTTACACGGTGCTTTTTATTTGTAAACAGAATCCCTCTGGGATCCTTGCTTGAGAGGAGTTTTCATTAATTACAACAGAGAAAGAGTGTTTGCACTAGAATTGGACAATTTTCTTTTATGGTGATTGGGCTAGAACCCTACCCCTGAAGCAATGGCAGAGGCCAGTCTCATTATTCATGAGGAGTGATGAAATGAAATCAAGCCCATAAGGAATGATGTGTGCTCTGAAATGCAGTACATCCGTGGTACCTCCAGGGTTCATCTGCTACTTAATCCATTTTATTTTATTTTATTTTATTTCTGTGGGACATTGATATAATGATGAATTATGTGCTAAGTTTCTCTTACCTTATGTGGCTTGTGATAACACCGTGTTTCAAGATTTCAAAGCATTGCGCACTGATGCATTAAAATATAAAGGATAAAATTTTTATATAATAGGACTTCCCAGAATATGCCTTGCTTTCTAAAACACAAATACATAAACACACACACACACACACACACACACACACACACACAAAGAAACAAAAAATATAAGTGAAGAAATACTTATGAATGCAAATACTCTTGGGTCAATATATAATAGATTTAAAAAGGTTTTTTTTTTTTTATAAAAATCAAGAGAAAGATAAGACATTTCACTGCTGAATCTAAGAAATGTTCTGTGATTAGACCTTTATTTTATATGTAAAAGTAATCATCCTTCCATCAATTAATAGACCTTTACTCCCTAAACAAGCAAATTCTTCCCTCTTACTTTAAACCATTTTCACAATCTTATAAATGAGTTAAATTTGCTCTTAGCAAATTATTTTCCTGTAAATAAAAGTAGATATTATGTCTGTGTTAGTCATATCAAACACTAAAATATCAGATTGAAATTATCTCAATAATTCTTCTACTTCCAAGAAAAGTAACTGCCACTGAAATTGTCTACTTGGTTCTAGAAGTTTCCCATTCCCTTAATCAAGATCTTGTGAGTCAATTTGATATAAGATTAGCACATCCAAAACATCCTTTCACAAAGAATTTCAAACTGCTTTATGAATTTTTATTCATTCTTAGGAAACTGCAAAGAGGAAATTAACTCCCAAATTCCTGTAGCAAATAAATGTCCTAAAGCTTGAAGAGATAAGAGAAAGAAAATAAGTGAGTGGCATTCATGTGTGTAAAAACAGATCTGGCCACTCCTAAAACTATGTGGTTGATTTTTTTTTTATTAAAAAAAATGATTTTCCAAACACTCAATGTAAAAAACTCAAATAGCCCAAATAAGTATTTCCCATTATGCATAGACACTTAACAATTAATGATTAAATAATAAATAATTAAAATGACTATGCTGATATTCACTGAACAAGTAGGAAATATAACGTTTGTATTTGTGATTAAGATAAAAATGAATAATTTTCATATAGCAAAGAAGATAAGAGTCAATAAAAAACCCTTTCATTATGTATACAAAAATATAATATGTATGACAAATAAATGAAACATACTATATTGAGCTGATTCTTTCTCACACAATCCATACCACAAAATACTTTTTAAAGTAAAAAAATAAATGAATGCTTTTATGAGGTAATGTAAACTTTGTAGGGCTCTGTTATCTCTATAGTTTTAGTCTCTGAATTCATCTCAACAACTCTTACTTCAATAACCCCATATACAGCTTTGATTCCAGGAATCAACTTAAAATATCAGCTAAGTCTAACCCCACAATGCCTTTTTTTTGCCATTGTTGTTATTCTCAGTCTTCTAATTTTCAACCTTAGATGTCTATTCCCTCCTCCCCAAATATACATATACCCTTTGATTCAGCCTATGGTTATTGTTTTTAAAAAATAGGATATCCATTGATTCAATAAAAATAACTGATACAGATTAATTTAGGAAAAAAATAAATAACAAAAAAGATTATAGCATTAACATCATGTACTAACTAAATATAAAATATCCCAGGGCGCAATATGTTGGATTTCTTGTAGCCAATTTGTAGTCAATCCAGAATAAGCATAGATAAAATATATAAAGTTTCGTGATACTCTCCAAATACAAAACAAAATTAAAAACTTTTTAAATTCTGATATGTTAAGATTGTAGGACAGTGCCTCTGGATCATTTGGTTAATATAGTTCTGAAGCAAATGATCAGAGTACTAGGATGTAATGAAATTTTATTATTTTATCTATCATTGTCCCTGATTTTTTTATTTAGAGGTGACATTCTATTCAGGCAATTAGAAATGACAATAATGGACAAAAAGAAAAAAAAGTAAAAGTGGAAAAAAAAAGTAAGCTATGTATAATTCCAGGCAACATACCCAAATGTGAGCCATCAAAACAAAAGAGAGTCTCTTTCAGATCAACAAAATCTAACAGATGATCAGGACAAATATACTATAAAACAGATTAGCATGAAAAGTCCCTTCTCTCAGTGACAGAGGGATCTATTTTAAAATACTTCTTTGACTAGATGAGTGCACACAGTTTGAGTAGGAAGTTAAAATTAGCAAATAATAATAAAAAATGAAATTTGTTTGTCCAAGTTAGATTCCATTGGACCAGCACAAGAAAATAAAAAGAAATCAGGAACAAGAATTGTTTCATGTCTCAAAGAATTTGATCCATATCTCTTCATTCCTTTCTGTTTTTTTCACCTGTACTAAAAGGATATGTTTGAATCAGTGATGATAGTAATAGTGAGAATTAAAGATGTAGCATGTGCCAATAGATTAAACAATGGATGTCAATTGGCAATTACATCGGGATGTTTTATAAAGGATATCATATAAACATGTCATTGACTAGCTCTTTTGAAGCTATTTTTGGTTCTTTTCTTCATTTGTCAAGTGTCCATTGTTTACAGGTGTGCATTAATACAAAGCACATTTCCCAATTCTCTCAATTGTTAGTCTCACCCATTATATTATATTTATTTTGCATGTATTTTATATTTATTTACTTATAACTTATTTATATGTATATCATTTCCTCTGAGTAATATTGAGCTCCTTGAGAAGACAAATTATTTCATTATTATCTGTGAATATCTTGCACTTAATAAAAGCTTTTAAAATTAAGGTTCTCCTGTAAATTGAGTGGATGAACATCAATTGGGGAATGGTTGAACAAGTTAAGATATATAAATGTAATACTATTATTGTTTTATAAGAAATGATGAGCAGACAGATTTCAGAAAAGCCTAGAAAGACTTACATGAACTGATGCTGAATGAAATGAACAGAATCAAGAGAACATTGGACATAGTAACAACAAGATAATGAATGAACAAGGGTAATTAATTTGGCTCTTCTCAACAAAGCAATGATTCAAGGCAAGCCCATTAGACTTGGCGTGGAAAATGCCAATCCCATACCGGGATAAGGAGACTAAATGTGTGTCAAAGCATAATATTTTCACCTTTTCTTTGTTGTTGTTGTTATTTGTTTTTTTTTTCTTTCTCATGTTTTTCTTTCTTTTCATCAGATATTTCTTGCATAAAATGACAAATATTGCAGTATGTTTAAAAATTGCACATGTTTAATCTATATCAGATTACTTGCTGTTGGGCTGGTTCAATATTAGAAAAACCTATTAGCAAAATTGACTATATCAATAACTGTCAAGGACCATGCCCAGGTGAAGAAACAGGTCAATTCTCCACAAGCCTCCACAGCTGTGAATCATAACACTTGAAGGAGTTGCAAAGCAGCCTTTACTAATACAGATGTTCCTTGTGGATGGGGAATGAAATAAATTGGAGGCAGAGGGGAGAGAAGAGAAGTCATACAACACAACTGCTTCTCAGTCTTCTTGTATCTTCATCATCCTCTCACATGAAGATATCTATTCTACAGGTCTGATTTAGACTTCCAGCAACCACTGACAGGTGGCTCCTGTATCACAACAAATAACCAAACTAACAAAAATCATATGATTATCTCAATAGATGCAGAAAAAGTATATAACAAAATCCAACACCTTTTTTGATTACAAGTATAGGAAATATACTAGGAATAAATGGAGTTTTCCTTAAAATGTTTAATGGCATATACTTAAAACCATAAGCAAGCATTACATGTAATAGGGATAAACTAGAACCATTCCCAATAAAATCAGGAGTGAAACAAGATTGCTCACTGCCACCATTCAATGTTGGATTAAAAGTATTAGCTTTAACAAGAAGAGAAAAAAAAGAAATTAAAGCAAGTACAGTTGGCAATGAGGAAACTAAATTATCATTTTTAGCAGTTAATATGATCACTTTGATAATCTTAGAGAATCAACTAAGAAGCTGTTAGAAACAATTCACAACTTTAGCAAACTTGCAGGATAGAAAATAAATCCACATAAATTATCAGCATTTTATATATTACCAACAAAAGCCATTTTCCAATTGATAAATGATGAAAAGATATGAACAAATAATTTTCAAATGAAGAAATTAATACAATTTCTAGCATATGAAAAGATGCTCTAAATCACTATCGATCAGAGAAATGCAAAGTAAGACAGCTCTGAGGTATTACTTCACATCTCTCAGATTAGCTATGATAACAGGAAAAGATAATGAGGAATATTGGAGGGGATGTGGGAAAACTGGGACACTGAAGCATTGCTGGTGGAATTGTGAACTGATCTAACTGTTCTAGAGAGCAATTTGGATCTATGCCTAAAGGGTTATCAAATTGTGCACACTCTTTGATCCAGCAGTGTCTCTATTGTGTCTGGATCCCAAAGAGTTCATAAAAAAGGGGAAAAGGAGACCCACATGTGAAAAATATTTGTGACAACCCCTTCTGTAGTAGCAAGAAAATGAAAGATGAATGGATGCCCATCAGTTGGAGAATGACTAAAATAAAATGGTAAAGGCAGGTAGGTGGTATAGTGGATAGAGCACCAACCCTGAAGTCAGAAAAGCTGAGTTGAAATCTGACCTCAGACTCTTAACACTTCTTAGCTGGACAAGTCACTTAACCCTAATTGCCTCAGGGGAAAAAAAGTTATGGTATTTGAATGTTATGGAATATTACTGTTTTATAAGAAATGATCAGCAGTATGCAGTATGATTTCAGAGAGGCCTGGAAAGACTTATAGGAACTAATGCTACATGAAAGGAGATCATTATCCATGGCAACAGCAAGATTATATGATGATCACTTCTGATGGACATGGCTCTCTTCCACAATGAGATGATTCAGGCCAGTTCCAATGATCTTGTGATAAAGAGAGTCATCAATACCCTGAGAGAGGATTATAGGAACTGAGTGTGGATCACAACATAGTATTTTCACTTTATGTTGATGTTTACTTACAATTTGTTTTCTTTCTCATTGTTTTTTCCTTTTTGATCTGATTTTTCATGTGCAGCATAGTATTTGTGGAAATATGTATAGAAGTATATATATACTGGATTACTTGCTGTGTTGGGGAGGCAGGGAGGAGAAGGGAGGGAAAAATTAGAGCACAAGGTTTGCAAGGATGAATGTTGAACATTATCTATGTACATATTTTGAAAATAAAAAACTTTAAAAAAAGATTACTTGTCTTGGGGAAAGGGTAAGAAATGGAGAGAGAGATAAATTTGGAACACAAAGTTTCACAAAAATGAATGTTGAAAGTTATCTTTACATGTATTTGGAAAAATGAAATACTATTAAAGATTTTTAAAAATAAAATAAAATTGAAGTTCTTTTATATTATTCTCTTTTGGATATTTCTTCTAATATTTATTTGTGACATAATATTTTTCATTATATTTGAGATGTTCTAGTCCTTAATGTAAAATCAGAGGATGGCCTACATAGGAGTGAATATGTATATGTCATGCTAAGTTCAGCATATTGTAGTATGTTTTGTCATGCACATCTCTTTTATGATTTTGTGTGTTGTCTCATTCAATTTGAAAAGGAATGCTATATACTATATATTATCATAAGACCTTCATAACTAAGAAAAATGGTTATAACTGTGACATGTATAATTTAGTATTTTCTAATAGACACTAGTTATATATGTACTCCTTATTTGAGTTCCAAATGTTACAAATATTTTTACTGAAGGGAAAATTTTACAGGGATTATATCTAATTAAATGTCCAATTATAAAGAAAAAGTGCTTATGAAAACAAGTACCATCTATGTTCCATGAACCTGTGAGCCTAAGGCAGGGGGCGATAACTTCATGAAACTGAGTTCTGATTTGTTAAGGCAATTCTGAGATAAAAGAGAGAAACTACAAAGAGAAATTCTATCATTAGCATCTAGAATTTTAGGAATCCAGAATTTTCCTGAGACCCCAAGAAACAAAATGTCACAATTCCAAAGAAACTTATCAATCAGATGTAGCAGTCTTCAAATGATCACATAAGATCATTCACATTAAAGAGCATCCTACACACACACACACACACACACACACACACACACACACACACACACAGTAAGTAATTTTTTTATTTGAGAATTGCAAGTTTCCAACACTAATCATTTAGGAATGATGTTCTCTGTGAGTATGTAAAGATTGCTTTGCCTGATTGTTTTAGCATCAATTATATGTTTGTTTGCAAAATATAGCAAGATGGGTGAGTGGGAGGCTGTGTATAATCCCACAATAACTAAAAACAAAGATCTGAAAGAACTCATGAGTAAATCTACACAGAAAAAAAAAGTCAAAAATAAAGCAAAAGTACAGGTAAAACAAGAAAAAATATAACACTATTTCCAGAAGGAATCTGCAAAATCTGAATAATAAACACCATCCTGGAGTCAGGTGGACCTAAATTCCAATTCATTCTCAGACACTTGCTAGTTGTATGATCCAAGGCCTGGCACTTAACACTCTATTGCACCCCCAAAAAATGAGGAAGGGAGGAAGGGAGAAGGGAGGAAGAAAATAAAACAAAAGGAAAAAAAAAGCTATGCTAGTAATTGAGTCAGGTGGTGACATTGGTCCCATTTACTTTCAAGATGGAGGAGCTAGCTACAATCAATCAGAATCTCAATTCCATCTTTGGGATCATTTCTATAAGGACCATAGGCAGAACCTAGGAAAGCAAAATGGAATCATTACAAATACCCAGAGTTATCAGAAGCCTAAATAAACATAACTGGAGCCTAGATTATATGACTAGACAAAGAATCAGATGCTATCTTTGGTCCCCATTAACTCTCAGAACAAAAGGGGCAGAGGAATAATTGACAACAATAGAATAATTAAAGCTTATAATCCATAGGATAAGAAAGCAAGAAGTCCAACACTATCATTTTTGTTTATTTTTACTAGAAAATATAAATCTTTTATGCTATAATTCACAGTCCTCTTATAGTAAATTTCCTATTAGAGCAGGGTTTACATAATAATCCAAAAGGTCCATGATTTGAGATCCACTAGAAGATTCATCTCATTCTGCAAAAATAGTGCTATAGTTCATGGTTACCCTTCTCTCATTGTCCTGTTGTCACCAGGAATTAACATTAATTATATACAACCAGACAAGGAAAGGTCAAGTGTGAAATTAGTCTCTTTTTTTTTTGGGGGGGGAAGCCCTTAGGTTAGAGAATTTCAAACCCAAAAAGATTTTGTCTAAAATTTGCACTGTATCCTTCCAAAAACTTGAAATAATTGACAGACTATAAGTCTGTCTAGAAAAAGAACTAAAGAAGGATCCTAGGGAAGGGGGCCAATGTTTATTTTGGGTCTGAAAGAAAAGGGACTTGAAACTGTTAAGGACATGTTGACCCTATAAGAGCTGTTTGGGAGCTTATGAAAAATATGTACATTGTTAAATGAGAGTGAGGCAAACTAGATAACTAGTCCTGGCCATGAACATACTATTAAAGAAGGAGAAATCATAAAATGAACTAATAAGCAAAACTAAATAGATAACACTAAAAATAACAATAACATTAATGCAACACTTCTTATGTGTTATATCTAGTCATTTTCAGTTGTCTTCAGTCATAATTCTTTGTGACGCCATTTCAGGTTCTCTTGGCAAAGATACTAGAGTGTTTTGCCATTTCCTTCCTCAGATCATTTTACATCTGAGGAAACTGAGTCAACCATGGTTAAGTGATATGCCCAGGATCACACATTTAGCAGGTGTATGAGGTAATTTTTAAACTCAGGAAAAATGAATGATCCTTACTCTAGTTCAGACACTCTATTCATTTCTTCACTTATATATATGCCTGTCACTGTGATAAGCATTATACAATTATCTCATTTGATGCTCACAACAACCTTGAGAGGTAGGTGCTATTATTATCCCTGAGGTGATAAGGGGCTTGCTTAGATACATGTTTGTAAGTATCTGAGCACAAATTTAAAGTTGAATTCACATTTCCCTGAATCCAGTCTTGAAACTATATGCTAAGATAGATTGGTAGATAACCAATAATGATTACAGAAGAAAGGAAAGAAACTCACTTGATACTACTGGGCTTATATCCCAAGGAAATACTAAAGAAGGGAAAGGGACCTGTATGTGCCAAAATGTTTGTGGCAGCTCTTTTTGTTGTAGCTAGAAATGGAAAATGAATGGATGCCCATCAATTGGAGAATGGTTGGGTAAATTATGGTATATGAATGTTATGGAATATTATTGTTCTGTAAGAAATGACCAGCAAGATGAATACAGAGAGGCTTGGAGAGACTATGAACTGATTCTGAGTGAAATGAGCAGACCAGGATATCATCATACACTTCAACAACAAATCTGTATGAGGATGTATTCTGATTGAAGTGGATATCTTCAACAAAGAGAAGATCTAATTCAGCTTCAATTGATCAATGATGGACAGAACCAACTACACCCAGTGAAAGAACACTGGGAAATGAGTGTAAACTGTTTGCATTTTTGTTTTTCTTCCCAGATTATTTTTACCTTCTGAATCCAATTCTTCCTGTGCAACAAGAGAACTGTATAGTTCTGCACACAAATATTGTATGTAGGATATACTATAACATATTTAACAAGACTACCTACCATCTAGGGGAAGGGGTGGAGGAAGGGAAGGGAAAAGTTGGAACAGAAGTGAGTGCAAGGGATAATGTTGTAAAAAATTACCCATGCATATATACTATCAATAAAAAGTTACAATAAAAATAAATAAATCTATTTTAATTTTAAAAAACTAACTTGAAAAAACTTGGAACATAAGCAGATATAAAGTGTTTATTTTGCCCATCTATATGATGTAGTTACATGGATATGCTAGTTGTTGGTAAAAGGAAGATATGACTAGATCTCTCAAAGATCATTCTCAAGAAGACTTGTATTTCTGCTTAGCAAGAATTTGGAGATTGTGCTGTTATGTTTATCTAAACAATAATTAAATGAAATCTACTTTTACCATTAAATAATATTCTAGGGGAACAGTTTTTAGGTTCAAGCACTCTCATTGTCACTGTACCTTAATAGGAGAGAGATCTAAGATATACTTGAAAGATAACCCCTTTCACATCCATGCAAATTATTGCAAATTACTTAAGGAGTAGCACATACATATATAGAACTCCGAGAAATTGTGTACAGGTTGGAATAACAAAAATAATGTAGAAATATATAGAGAGTGAGAACAAACTCTTCCATTGGAACAAAATATCATAGCTCATTTGAAAAAGATTTTCTAATATCATCCATAAAATTTCCCAAGTTCTCTAAATGGAATTAAAGACGTTCAAAAAAACAACTTTTTTTCTACATGTTAATTTCTTCCTTGAATTTCTTCTCCCTCCATGGACTTCTCCCTAAAGAGAACCTATATCTGCAATGTATCCTTTCTTGAGAGCAAAACAAACAAAAAAAAAAAAAACTAGAAGAATAAGATCTTAGAGGATTTCTTTTCTTGCAAGACAAATCAACTTCTTCCGCCATGAAGGTGCAGAGCATCAAGTAATCATTCTCTCCATCAATAATTATAACTAACATTTACATAGTATTTGTAAATACTATGTATTTACATATGCATAAGATATCTACATGCCTCATTCTCCCTAAGTATTTTAGGTTTGCAAAGTCATAAACACATGCACACACACACACACACACACACACACACACACACATATATGTATATGTGTACAATTTCATTTATTCTCTACACTAACCCTATGAGGTAAGTATTATTATCCCATTTCACAAATGGGAGAGATAAAGAGAATCTTGTGCAAATTCTTATCTTGAATCAATAGAGTAATAAAATCAGAAAAGGAATATCAAGATTCATAAAAACTACGAATGTCTTTCAATGAAAATTTCAAGAAATAGGAAATTGTTCTAATATCTGGTAAAGCACTGAATTTTGTGAATTCCCATGAGATTATACAACTGGTAGATGTTCCAGAAAAGCTTAAGAGACTAATGAGAAACTGAAAGAATTTAGATAAATAGTAGAAACAATAGCTAGCAGAGCAGAAATAATTAACACAATAGAAAATCTTGGATAAGCAATGACAAGTCTCTCCAAAAAAATGTGAAATAGAAAGGAACAGATGAGAACTACAAATATACTGAAGTAAAGGACAAAAATGAATAATGTTAGAAGAACAAATAATCTTGTTGGGGGTGGATTGGATCCTAACACACTACAACTTCATGTTTAAAATATAAAGAAAAAATAAGTCTCTCCTAGCTTTTAAACAGTTAAAAAAAGGAGGTTTATATTTACCCTAATATAGCAAAGACACAGTAGCATTTAGCTCTCTGCCCTCCTCCAAATTGTCGTGTGGAAATGATTCTCAGAAGTGAGGGTGTAGTGAATTACTTGGACTTTGATCATCCATCAAGTCTGAAGTCATTGACCTTATATTGTTGGAAGCATTTATGACTTTAGGATACCATAAAATCATATCAGTAGTTAGCCAAGGGAAGCACCCAGCTTGATTCTTGACTGACCCTGAGGCAATCAAGCCATATTATTATTATTATTATTATTTTTTGGAAAATGTACTCTAACTCAAATTGGTGGCTAATGTGGAGGGTGTACTAGTACATGTTAGTTACCCATGGTTGAAAAGTCCTAAGAATCTTCTAGGGGATTTCTTTTCTCCAGTTTAATTATTTTTAGAAAATTTACTCACCAATCTTCTTGGCATAGACAATAGTAGTGAAAAAAATTAATTTCATCCCTCACAAAAAAGTCACCCAAAGAAGGGGAAAACACAGAGAACAAAAGTCAGAAAAAATTATACTTTTTTTTACTCCCCTTTGGAAGTGCTGTGACAACTTTGTGTGGACGGTATCTCTGTTTCTCATTTACTTTTGTGTGTGTGTGTTAGTCTGTACCTGTGTTTGTGACTGTTTGTGAATGTCTCTCTCTACCTCTTTCTGTTTCTGTCTCTCTGTCTCTGTCTCTTTCTTCCTCCATCTCTCTGTCTCTCTCTCCGTCTCTCTGTCTCTCTGTCTCTCTGTCTCTCTCTCTCTCTTCCTTCAATTCTCTACTTCTTTGTGAAATGCCTGTCTTTGTTTTAAATCAGATGTTAGAAACACAGCACCTGTGCTGAGTGCTGACAAATACTGGAAGCCCTCCCACAGTATTAAGTTGAAGCCTATCCCAGGCCAACCATTAAGGATAATATAGTTTATAGTATGTACCATATATATATATAGATAAATAGATAGTTAGATAGCTAGATATAGATATGAAATATGGAAATAGGAAAAATGGAGTAAAGTACTGGTGATTTATTTATTTGATTGAACAGAAATAATCCCTTCACAAATGGAATAAAGGACAAAGACCATGAATGTATTTATAAGTCCAAAATGGCTAAAATTTATATCATGGTGGTAGAATGGTCAGTTAAATTGATATGTTCCATCCCTTTAGGTTATGCCTAAGTGCACACATAAATTTCATTTGATGAATTGATCGTATGCTAATCAGTTTACTCAGTCAAAATAGTTCCAGCAGTTTGTGCATGTAGCTTAATTCAAACAATCAATTAGTGTTTGGCAAATTTAGTTGAACAAGTTGAATTAGTTGTGTAATCAGACAGCTTCAATCTATCTGGATGGGTCACAGAAAAATCAATTATGTGGCAAATCAAATGGATCTCTAAGATAGCCAAATTGCATTTTTCTGTCATGCTTCAATCTGTTTATTTGGCCTAATGTAGAAACATCAGAATAAGAGGAGGAATGTGCATTTGATACCAGAGAAGAATCAAATGGAGAAAGGTACAAAGAAAAAGGCTTCTTCAAAAAGACGATGGGAAATTATTTCTGTCTTTTTGCATTTTAAAAAACTATAAGAAGACATTAGACTTTTGTTAGAATAGGATTCAAACTTCCTTGAGCTGCATAAGCAAACATATGAAAGAATAATATAATTAAAAGTTAAGAGTAATTACTTTTATAAAAAATAGTCAGTTTTTCTTGGTTCTGCGCTAGATTGTAATCTTAACATTCTACACCAGAATCATCTTAGTTGTACATCATATAGAATAGTATGTTCCCTAATAATGTGAGTAGCAAAGCATTTACTTCTGTCTACATGATCCTTCCAACTTTTTTTTTTCTCTAGAATAATCCTCAAATAACTAAAGTTAGCAAGTAGTAGTGGAGAGTTAAGCACATGCAGGGATATTTAAGCTCTGCTCTTGTACCCAAGTGTGTGATATACACATTATAAATACTGTTTATTTGAAAACTTGAAGGTACCTTTTCAATATGTTTCAATGAATAAAAACATTATTTGATGTCTGTCCTCTCCTTTTCCTACCCCTAGGCTGTACTACTTTATCCCATACCCCACCAGTAAGTCAATGAACTTTATATGAACTTTTGTTTCTCAACCTCGTGCATTTTTAATGCAGCCCATCCTGTTCAAGTTTAATTTGTATTTCATTTCACAAATCTTGTCATTTAACACTAACCCATCAGTCAAGATATTTAGGGTGGTTTTTAATCTGAAGCCTAAACAGGACAGATCTCCAATAGGAAAGCTTTTTTTTTTTTTTTTTTTTTCCAATTATCTCTTTCTCCCCTCCCTGAAAAACAAAGACATTTTTTCTTAATGGGCTTATTTTGTTCTTTCTGAGAACACACAGCTGAGAGAAAATTATTAATGTCTGAGATGCACAGATTTATTGAAAAAAAAAAACAAAGTGACAGATTCTTTCTTTACTTGCCTATGACAAATTGCATATGAGGGTAACTTTTCTTGTCAAATAATAAATAGTGCAATATATATGAGGACTTTTTTTGTCGTTTTTTAGAAAAGAAGATTCTTTGCATACCAAAATGTGGAGTTCCATTATCCAAATTGCAGGAAAGATAAATCTTAGGGAGATTTTTCTTTATTTCTTTGTTTCTTCCTTTCTTTTTTTTCCTTCCTTCCTTCCTTCCTTTTTTTTTCCTTCTAGTTCAGATGGCCATCCATAATCATTTTCTTTGATTCAGCATATTTTTAGTTATCTGGTTGTAACATTAAGTCCATCAGCTGGAAAAGCTATCCCTTCTCCATTAAAAAAAAAAAAAATCACTTTCCATTCTATTCAAATGTATTTAACATTTATTGTATTTGGACAAGTCTTTTGGAATCATCACAACTTTTCCCCCCAAAGGCTTCTGAAAATGCTTCCTCGTAACATTTAAATTGTATAATCTTATTACATGCTAGACAGTTTTTGCTTGGACTGAGTTTAGTAAGCACATTATTTAACAGTATTCATATCGCAACATGATAATTACTCATAAATTGAAAAATGGGGCAATTGATAATGAGAGGCACTGGTATTCTGTCTCTAGATTCTTTTTCTTAGAGATTTAATTGGCTTCTGAGGATTAAAATACCACTTTTACACATATGGCCTCAAATTTTACTTCTAGTAAATACCCTTTTCTCTCTGCTGTCACTGTCCTAATCTTAAGCAGGTCTTATCACTACACACATGAGCTATTAAAATATTCTTCTAGTTAGTGTCCCAAACTCAGTCTCTCCACATATTCCTCATTGTATAATATATTATCAAAGTTACCTCTCAAAACTGTGAGAGTGACTATGTATCCTCTCTTTTGTAATATATTTAGGGTTCTCTCTATTACTTCCAGGACCAGAAATAAAATCTTCTATTTGGCTTTTAAACACCTGCATAACTTTATGTTTTCTTATATGTCATTGTCTTCCACAAATTCTATCATTCGGTGTTGCTGGCCTCTTTAACATTTCTTCCGATAAAATACTCCATGTTCTGTACCAGGCATTTTCATTTATTTTCCCTCATGTTTGAAAATCTCTCCCATGTTTCTTATTCTTAATATCTTCTTTCTAATGTCAGCTAAAATCCCACCTTCTGCAAGAAGTATTTCTAGTTCCCTTTAAGTTGGAGCAGGTGTGTATAGTGTGTATGTGTTGTGTGTATATATATTATATATACATAACATATGTATATATAATATATACACACATAGGAATGCATTTATGTATATGAGTGTATACTTATATATGTGTAAGAGAGTATATAAATATGATATACTTACATATATATATACATACATATATACACGCACATATACACATGTTACATTAGTTAAGTAATTCAGTGGATAAATTAATAGAATCATCATAGAATCAGGAAGCCCTTTAAGACTGGTTTGAGACACTTTTTAGCTGTATGACCTGAGCAAGTCATTTTAACCTGTTTGCCTCCATTTCTCATCTGTAAAACAAGCAAGGAAAAAAATTACTAAACCACTCAAATGTCTTTGCCAAGACATCTTTAAATAGGATCACAATGAGTTATCTACAACTGAAATGAATAGACAATAACAAAAGTCACACACATATGTGTGTATATGAAATATATCTATGGATACACAAATAAATAAATACACACACATATATATATATACATATATGATATATTATATGTGAAATACATCTAGTGTTTCACACATTGTTTTCTCCATCAGACTTTAATTTTGTGGAAGGAAAAAACATTTTTTCTCTTTCTTCATATCCTTAGTGGTTAGTGCACTGCCCAGCACATAAAAATAGATAATAAATACTTGCTAAATAAACTTGCCTTGTTGTGACTCCTAGTTTTCCTGTAAACATCTACAACTTACCATAAAGGAAATGCAACTCATTATCTTTCTTCCTTAACATATCCCATTTCAAAATGTTTCTTTTTCTATTAATATTATCTGAATTTTCATATTTATATATTCACTAAGATTCAACACCTAGGAGTTGTATTTGACTCCTACATCTACCTCATTCTCTATATTTAATAATTTTAAGCCTTTTAAATTCTATTTCCACAAAATTTTGTTTCTGTTCTTGTGGTTCCCCAATTCTATGGCTACTACAAGATTTCAAGCCTCCCTTACTTCTTGCTCCAATAATAATCCACTAATTGCCTTGCTTCTGTTTTAATCCTGTCCATTTAATCCTCCACAGAATTGCCAAAAGAATCTCCTTCAGACTTCATTTCCCTTTTTAAATATCTTCAGTGAATTTCCTATATGTAGGTGATAAAGCACACAATCTTTACTTTGCCCCTTAAAGTACTTAATCATTTGACTTCTACAAATTTTCTAGCCTTGTTTCATATTGTTTTCTCTCAAAGTCTGTATTTTTGTAGAATTAGAATATTGGCTTCATCTCTTTATTTAGGCATTTATCTATGATGTTTATCATACCTAGAATGTATGTCCTCCTTATTTCCTTCTCTCAGCATCCTTTTCTTCATTCAGGTCACAGCTTAGGTTACTCTTTTTCATTTTTAAATTCGTTTTCTTCTCAGTATTCCTCATATTATAATAAGTTATGGACATTTTGTATTCATTCTGAAGAATATAATCTTGAAAGGAGAAATTACAGCTTTGAGATTTCTTTGGATACTTAATATTTAACAAAATGTCTTCCACATAGGATTTATTTGTTAAATGTTTGCTAAATTGGGTAGAATTCACAGACAACAAATTTCATCTTTCTTCTGTTTATTAATCTTTGTAAGAGAGAGCAGGAAATATTGGCACATCCATCCTGCCATTGGCTATCTGTGAGAGCTTGGACAGTTTATCTAAATCCCTGCAATTCATTTCCTCATGTGTAAAAATGAATATGTTGGAATTGATGATTTTTAAAGTCTCTTGCAACTCCAAGAGACCATGAAATTTATGAAGTTTATGTACCCATTTCCAAGCCAAGATCACACACAGAAGTATTATAATAAATATTATTAAATATTAATATTATAAGATATAATAATATAATATAATATAATAATATAATAAATAAAATATTATAAGAGTAAGGATATTTTCAAAATGTTTACAAATCATTTTGAAACAAAAAGAAAAGAGTATTTTTAAAGCCTAAACAAACATACAACATTCCCAAAGATTATCAGCCAGGTAGTGCTAATCCAACAGAGTTCAAATACAATCCATATAAACTCATAACATATCCATCCAAAGTAAACCTGGACACCTTGTGTGGTCTATCAGTGGTGCAAAGGGTATTATAAAAATGAAAGACAGTCTCTTTTTCCACTCAGGCTAATATGATCGTACTTACTGGGAACATAACAATAGATAAGAATAATGGTAAAACTTGGCAAGCAAATTCCTGTTTGATATTGCCAGGACATTCAATAGATGCCAATCTGGAATGAAAATCTCCCCAGAAACATTTTTATGGATATTTGAGATATAATTATTCTATCAAATTCAAAGAACACAACTAAATTCTGACTTCTACTTCAGGTTGGAGAAGACATAATCCTCTATTTATGTGGAGACTGTGGCTATGGAGAGAGAAATAACAGTCTATGAGAACTATAAAAGTTTCCATGTAAAAAATGGAGACACATTCATTCAGTATAAATGTAACCGAGCATCTATCTAATGAAGACCTCGTGTTTAGCATCTCTTCAGATTTGCACTTTCTGTTGGTTTATACAAAGCACTGCAAATATTTCCAGGTTTATATTATGTGTATGTCTGTATGTGTGTGGAGGTAGGAGGGATTTCTATTCTGATAATGAATGACTGAAGATCTTGTATGATGATGATGGTTTTTCTGCTTCATTTCAGAATTGGAGGAGTCAATGACTCAGGAGGTACTGGACAGACCTGCCGTATAACTACAACCACATAGTCCCTCTATTTTTGCTCATGTGGTATTTTTTCCTCACCTTAGGCAAATGAATATCCTGAATTTTCAGATCCATTAAAGACAAAAAAAGGTCCAACTGAGAAATGGAGATTGTTACATCCCTATGGACTACTCTAACCTGGTAGCTCCCCTTAGAGCTACTCTTAATAACAGTCCGTCGATGGCACGGCTAGGCCACACTTACCTGTCTTTGGGCACCAACCCGGATCCCATAGAGATAGACCACCAGAAGGTAGGGGTGAAGCAAAAGAGAACTTTATTCTTAGATAGCACATATTTATACCCTCCTGAGGACTTGGGGGAAGGGGAAAGTCCTTTAGGAACCTGGCATAATGGGATTGGCCTGAGAAGAAGGAGGGAGGCGTGCTAGGCTTTGAGAGCACTAAGGAGGGAGGTGTGGTACCTGGAGTCAGACACTGCCTCTTGGGGCTGTGCCCCACCTCTAGGTAGGACTCGCCTGTGCCTAAGAACCTCTCATCCCTTAGGTCCTCCCACATGCCTTGAACTGCATTCCTTGCTTCTAGAGGCTTTTTAACCCTTACAGAGACAACAGTAGAAGCCTATAAGCCACCAGTACAGTAACCAAACAAAGCTCTTTTTTCACCCAATATATGTATACATATTTATAGTTATCTTGTCGCACAAGAAAAATCAAATCAAAAAGGAAGAAAAAGAAAAACTGGAAAGAAAACAAAATACAAGCAAATAACAACAGGAATAGTGAGAATGTTATGCTGTGTTCCACACTCTGTTCCAATAGTCCTCTCTCTGGGTGTAGATGGCTCTCTTCATCACTGAACAATTGGAACTGGTCTGAATCATCTCAGTGTTGTCATCTCATGTCCATCAGAATTGATCGTTGTATATTCTTCTTGTTGCCATGTATAATGACTTCCTGGTTCTGCTCATTTAACTCAGCATCAGTTCATGTGGGTCTCTTTAAGTCTCTCTGAAATCATCCTGTTAGTCCTTTCTTACAGAACAATAATATTCTATAACATTCATATACCATAATTTATTCAGTCATTCTCTAATTGATGGGCATCCACTCAGTTTCCACTTTCTTGTCACTACAAAAAGGGCTGACACAAACATTTTTGCACATCTGGGTCACTTTCCCTCTTTTAAGATCTCTTTGGGATATAAACCCAGTAGAAACACTGCTGGATTAAAGAGTATGCACAGTTTGATAACTTTTTGAGCACAGTTCCAACCTGCTCTCCAGAACGGTTGGATCTCTTCATAGTTCTACCAGCAATATATCAGTGGCCCAGCCAAGCAAAGCTCTTAACCTAACCCAGCAATAGTTAGAACTGTCAGTCCAACCATCACCTGAGATATAATAACCTGAAAAGAAGCAATCAAGCTAAGCATGGTATATGTATGGGGAGAGGAAAGGTGTGCAAACAGGATGACTTTTCCATTGCCTCAAACATAACTTGACACAGATTCCAAAAAGGAAATCAAAGAACTTCTAGTTCCCAAAATTTCCACCAAATTACATTTCTTTAAAGACTGGACTCTTACCTGTAAGTCCTCTCATTATAAAAAGGTTATAGAATAAATAAACAAAACAAGCAAAGAAACCTTCCTGAGGATTAAAACAGTCAAAAAGAAAAAGGGCAAAACAAAAAGTAACAAAATAAGGTCAAAAGGAATAAATCACTTAAATATAAAGAGTGCTATGTGATAAGAAAATTAGGAGAGTATAGAAAAATGTCCTTGTGTACATAGGTAAGAGAAAAATTTATGCTGAAATGATTAAAAAAGATCACAGACGGCAAAATGGATAATTTTTATTGCATAAAATTACATGAAATTAAAAAGCTTTTAAATTAAAAAACAAAACCAATTCAGCCAAATTTAGAAGGAAAACAAGATAATTAGAGGGGTAAGGTAGAAATGACATTTACTTTCTCTGGTATATCTTTATCAAACATAAGGAAATGAATCAAATTTATTTAAAAAATATGTAATTAGGTGATAAATGGTCAGGTGATATGAATGGACAGTTTTCAGAAGAAAAATCAAAAGTATCAATAGTCACATAAAAATGCTTTAAATGCAAATTAAAATAACTCTTAAGATGCCAATTCACACCTATTGGACTTGTTTACATGACAAAAAAGAAGAATGACAAAGGGCAGAGGGGATGTGGAAAAATTAGAACATTAATACACTATTGTTGAAGTTATATACTGATTCAACCGTTCTGGAAAACAGTTTGGAGCTATGCTCAAAGGGCTAAATAACTATGTATACCCTTCAACCTACAGAAGGCCACAACTAAACTTACAATCCAATGAAATTAAGTAAAAGGGAAAAGTACCTATTTATATAAAAATATTTATAGCAGCTGTTTTTGTGATGGCATAGAATTGGAACCTGAGTGGATGTACATTAATTGGGAAATGACTAAGGAAATTGTGATATGTGGATATGATGCATTACTGTTGTGCTATAAGAAAAGATGAACAGAATGGTTACAGAAAAATCTGCAAAGACATACATAAATTCTTTTTTTTCCCCCTGAGGCTGGGGTTAAGTGACTTGCTCAGGGTCACACAGCTAGGAAGTACTAAGTGTCTGAGATCAGATTTGAACTCCGGTCCTCCTGAATTCAAGGCTGGTGCTCTATCCACTGCACCACCTAGCTGCCCCAAAGACGTACATAAATTAATGCAAAGTAAAATGAGCAGAACCAGAAGAACATTGTACATAGTAATAACAGTATTATAAGAATGATTAACTATGAAAGACTTAGTTGCTCTGATCATAACATCAAACCAAGAAAAATTCAAAGGCCCATGATGAAAGCCAAAATACAATAAAAAATAGAAAAAAAAAAAATCTGGAATATCTCATTGTAAAAACAACTAATCTGAACAACAGATCCAGGAGAGATAATTTAAAAATTATTGGTCTATCTGAAAGTCATGATCAAAGAAGATCCTGGAAATCATCTTTCAAAAAATTATCAAAGAAAACTGTCCTGATACTCTAGAACAAGAGGATAAAGTAGAAATTGAAAAAAAAATCTACCAATCATCTCTTGAATGAAATCCCAAAATAAAATAACTGTGGGCAATATAAAATATTTGGGAATATACTTGCAAAGACAAATCCAGAATCTATATGAACACAATTACAAAATATTTTTACACAAGGTCTGATCTAAACAGTAGACTGAGTTAATGTTAAAAAAAAAAAAAAGATAATCCTACCTAAATTAGCTTATTCAGTGTTATACCAAACTGCCAAAAACATATTTAATAGAGTTAAGAACAAAAGGTCAAGAATATCAAGGAAATGAATGGGGAGAAATGCAATGTATTTTGAATATATAGACAACATATCTAATGAAATTTATAAGAATACAAGTCATTCCCCAATTGATAAATGGTCAAAAGATATGAATAGATAGTTTTCAGATGAAGAAATTAAAGCTATCTACATGCATATAAAAAATTCTAAAATAGAGAAATTGATTAGAGAAATGAAAATTAAATTAACTCTCAGATACCATTCTACCTATTAGATTAGCTAATATAATGGAAAAGGAAAATGATAAATGTTAAAGAAAATGTGGGAAAATTGGGACATTAATACATTGTTTGAAGACTTGTGAACTGATTCAACAATTCTGGATAGTAATTTAGAATTATGCTAAAAGAATAATCCAACTGTGCATACTCTTTGATTCAGCAATACTACTACTGGATCTGTTGTCCCTAAGAAATTATTTAAAAATGGGGAAAGACTTGCATGTACAAAAATATTATGACAGATCTTTTTGTGGTGGGAAATACTGGGAAATTAAGGGAATGTCCATCAATTGGGGAATGGGTGAATGATGGAACACTGTTTTAAAAGAAAAGGTGAGCAGATTTCAGAAAAACCTGGAAAGATTTATATAAAACTGATGCTGAGTAAAATGAGCAAAACCAGAACATTGTACACGGTAAAAGTATTATGTGATGATTAACTAACACAGGTTTAGTTCTTGTCTGCAATACAATGATCCAAGAAAATTTAAAAAGCCTCATAATAGAACATGCTATCCACATCCAATAAAAGAATCTTGAAGTTTGAATGCAGATCAAAGCATAGTATTGTCACTTTTTTTGTTTGTTTGTTCTTCTGACTTTTCCTTTTTTTTCCATTTCTTCTCTAATGACATATGGAAATATGTTTCCATGATTGCACATGTATTACCTATATCAAATTGCTTGCCATTTTGGGTAAGGGAGAAAGAAGGAAGAGTGGGAGGAAAAATGTGGAACTCCAAATCTTGTAAAAATTAATGTTGAAAACTATCTTAGGGGCAGCTAGGTAGCGAAGGAAGCTCTGAAGTCAAAAGGACCTGAGTTCAAATGTGACTTCAGACACTTAACACTTCCTAGTGTGTGACACTGGGCCAGTTACTTAACCCCAATTGCCTCAGCAAAAAATAAATAAATAAATAAATAGATAAATAAATAGATAAATAAATAGATAGATAGATAGATAGATAGATAGATAAATAAATGCATACATACATAAATAAATTATATGTAATTGGGGAAAAATTATCAGAACTATTGACAAAAATTAATAATTTACATGATTTCTATAAATACTATATAATGGAACACATTCAGTGTTGCCATTCTTATTTCTGTTTAATGGCATGAAACATTGGAACCTACTCTGAGGCACTTATTAAACCAGAATTGAAAGAATTTGGCCTTTTATAGGACATATTAAACCTTAAGTGAACCACTGATTCTCTATGACAATGACGAGTTAAAATTGTAACAGCTTCTACTGTATTCTCTTGCTTTGACTCTTAGGTGTGCTGATAGTGTACTCTATTTCTAGATTCAACATGAAGAAGGATAGGGCAATAGTTCATGTTCTTTTCTCCATCATTCTGATCATAATAAGCAGGGCAGACTTTGCTAGACCAAATTGTGCCTAGAACCTTTGCTGCTTTTTCTACCTTATAGCTCCTTTTCTGAATAGGTAATTGAACACTGTTATTGGTTTAAGTATTTCTTGACTTAAAAATGAGTTTGTGAAGTCTTGGCTGAAAACTGGGAAAGCATCTGCTTTGAATAGGATAAGTGAGCATTGACCCAACCTGGGGTTGTTTGAATAGTGTAGAGCTGAAGTGAAATTCAAAAAGAAAAAGGGATAGAAAAAAAATTTAATTAACAGTTTTCAAAACTGCTTTATATTCTGGCAAAGTTTAAGAATCAACTAAGAAGTTTTTATTTTTCAAAATACATATAAAGGGAGTTTTCAACATTCACCCTTGCAAAACTTTGTGTTCCACATTTTCCCCATTCCCTACTTATTTCCTCTTCTTCCTTAAATAGCAAGTAATCCAATATAGATTAAATCTAATATAGATTAAATATAGATTAAGTAATTCTTCTAAACATACTTCCACATTTATCATGCTGTACAAGAAAAATCAGCTCAAAAGAGGGAAAAATTAGAAAAAAAACAAGCAAGCAAATAACAACAAAGGTGAAATACTATGTTGCAGTCTCCATTCAATCCCTATATTCATCTCTCTGGATGCAGATTGCTCTCTCCCTCTCAAGTTTATTGGAATTGGCTTGAATCACCTTAGTGTTGAAATGAGTCAAGTCCATCACATTTTATCATCACATATTTGTGTGGTTGCTGTGTACAATATTCACTTAGCATCAATTTATATAAGTCCTTCCAAGCCTTTCTAAATCATCCTGCAGTTTGTTTCTTATAGAACAATAATATTCCATTATATTGATATACCATAACTTATTCATCCACTTTCCAACTGATGGGCAGTTAGTCAGTCTCCAATTCATTGCCACTACAAAAAGGATTGCTACAATTTTTTTTTTGCAAATGTGGGTGAAAATATATCCTTCAAATTATTAATGATGAAGAAAATTTCATTTAGATAAATTTGTGTGTATGTGTGTTTGCTGATGGAAAGAATCCTTTTTTAATAAGAATCAAGGTCTAGGAATATATTCAAAAATGTACATTTATTTTTTACAAAAAACAGAAATAGCACTGATTTAAATATTTAACCTTTAAAGTGATTTTCATATATTATCTTTTTTATCTTTCACAATATTCCTGTGAAGTATATCATATATGTATTATTGTCCACACTGTTATAATATAGTTGAGAAGAGCAAGTATTATAAATGATCATAGATACAATCTTGCCTCAGACTTACTGGGTAAGTCATTTAATTACTTTGTATCTCAGTTTCCTCATGAGTATAGCACCTATCTTACAGGATAATTTTGAGTATAAAATATCACATATAAAGTTTTTTGCAAACTCTAAAGCATCATATAAATGCTATTATTGTTGTTACTTTTATCATCATCATTGTCGTCATTATTAATTTACCAAAGATCAAATAACTATGAAGATGTATAGACAAGAATAAGAGACCTGTTTTCTGACTCCAAACTCTGTGTAATTAGTTGGTGCAGTGGGACAGAGGACTACAATTGGAATTAGGAAGATCAGGGCATTCAAATTTCACTTCAGACTTGTAAAGTTTTGCAACCCTGGGCATGTCATAGACCTCTGTCTGTCTCAGTTTCCTCGTAGGTAAAATGGAGATAAAAATAACTTCAACTTGCCAAAGTTATTATATTAAATAAGATAATATTTGTAAAGTACTTTGCAAATCTTAAAATGATATCTAATTATTAGTAATAAATATTTTCGCAGACACCATGATAAAAGTTCTAGTCTCTCTTTTCCATTAGGGACTTAATTTCAATGCTTCTATCTCTATTAAGTAAATAAATAATCGAGATTTTTGTTTGTCTGTTTGTTATTGTCTTTTGAAACTGTCAATTATAAGATTGGTTAGGTGCAGCTAAGTTGTGGCAATTAAGGAGTTAATAAGAGGAAATAATTTGTGAAGTCAAACATCTCATATAATTCAAATAATTAATTAGGTATTAAGAGCTATGCTTGTTATATATTCAATGAAAAACTAAAAAATTAAAGTAATATTTCTGACCTCAGGGGATTTGTATCCAACTGGATAAATACAACCTGCACACATATGAATATAAATATATCCACACATGTGCACATATATATGTGTGTATATATATATATATATGCATATATGTGGAGGTGTGAGATATATAAACATACACACATGCATATACATACACATACATATATATATATATATATATATATATATATATACAGATAGATAAATGGGTAGATAGATAAATAAGTAGAGGGTGAGTTGGTGGAATTGGGGGATGGGAAGATAAATTGAAAGCTCCCCTTGATATTGGAGCAGCTAGGTGGCACAGTGGATAGAGCACCATCCCTGAAGTCAGGAGGACCTGAGTTCAAATCTGATCTATGATATTTAACACTTCCTAGTTGTGTGACCCTAGGCAAGTCACTTAACCCCAATTACCTCAGAACAATAACAACAAAAATAATATGTTATTGATATTTTCCAGAAATGCACATATGTTCACATACACGCATACACACACACACACACTTGAGTTGAAGCCAGGAAAACTTGAATTATCTATTTTTCCTTATTACCATAGATAACTCACATGTGCCTCAATTTCCTTTTTTGTAAAAAAGAGATGGATTCACTCTGAGATATCACTACATACCTGTCAGATTGGCTAAGATGACAGGAACAAATAATGATGAATGTTGGAGGGGATGTGGAAAAACTGGGACACTAATAGATTGTTGGTGAAGCTGTGAAAGAATTCGGCCATTCTGGAGAGCAATTTGGAACTATACCCAAAAAACTATCAAACTGTGCATACCCTTTGATCCAGCAGTGTTACTACTGGGCTTATATCCCAAAAAAATACTAAAGATGAGAAAGGGACCTGTGTGTGCCAAAATGTTTGTAGCAGCTCTTTTCGTAGTGGCTAGAAACTGGAAGATGAATGGATGTCCATCAATTGGAAAATGGTTGGGTAAATTATGGCATATGAAGGTTATGGAATATTATTTCTCTGTAAGAAATGACCAGCAGGAGGAATACAGAGAGGTTTGGAGAGACTTACATGAACTGATGCTGAGTGAAATGAATAGAACCAGAAGATCGCTGTACACTTCAATGCTGTATAAAGAGGTATTCTGATGGAAGTGGAAATCTTCAACATAAAGAAGATCCAACTCACTTCCAGTTGATCAATGATGGACAGAAACAACTACACCCAGAGAAGGAACACTGGAAAGTGAATGTAAATTGTTAGCACTACTGTCTATCTACCCAGGTTACTTATACCTTCAGAATCTAATACTTAACGTGCAACAAGAAAATTGGATTTACAAACATATATTGTATCTAAGTTATACTGTAACACATGTAAAATGTATGGGATTGCCTGTCATCTAGGGGAGGGAATAGAAGGAGGGAGGGGAAAATTTGGAAAAATGAATACAAAGGATAATGTTATAAAAAAAAATTACACATGCATATGTACTGTCAAAAAAAATTTATAATTATAAAATTAAAAAAATTAAAATTAAAAAAGAGATGGATTCTAATTCTCTAATTTTCTTTATAATTTAATGTATTCAATCATATAATAACTTATAACTTAAATATAATTTAAATTTAATGCTTGAAATGATAAACTTAGAGCACATGAGGTACTACATGAACAATAATTGGAATGAAACTGGGAACTATGAAACTACAAGGGAGATAATAGAAGGTAATAAATTCCAGACATAAATAATACTTGTTCCTGCAAATAATTATATAGTCACATATAGGTAACACTTTATAATCATTGATTTGAATGAAAATTGCATGAAAGGGAAAAATGTGAAATTTGAGTGAAATGGTAAGTGGGAGCCAGATTGTCAAAGGAACAGATTTCTTGAATCAACATACTATGTCAAATGTCCTCTGTGTTGGGCATTTTGTGAGATAAATTGGGTATGAGCTTTCAATGAACCTGTATTCTGGTTTTAGATTGTAAGATCCTGGAGGTCAAGATATATTTTTTGCCCCTTTTTGTATCCCCAGAATTTAACACAGTCCTGATATATAGTAGGTGCTTAAAATTTGTTTATTGCTTAATTGATTTTTTTTTTTACTACTCAAACTCTAAAATCCATATAGATCAAGGAATCTCAAATTGGTGTACATAGACATCTCAACTTATGAAAACATTTCAGGGATAGGATAATAAATCTTTATTTCAACACACTTGGTTTCTTTTGAAATGCTACTTTATAATATGGATTTTAAAATATTATTTTGAGAAGAGGTCCATAAGCTTGCCAAATTACATTTCAAGGGGTCTTTGAAACAAACAAAAACAGGTAAGAATTCTTGATCTGTATCTTCTCAATCCTTTATTCTTTTGGAAGGTTTCTGCAACCTTTATGTTTCCTCCTAAACTAAAGAAAATATAAATATGTAACTGAAGGTCTGAACAGATAAGAGGATGTATTTCCTTTATTTCCCTTTTACCCAGAATAATTAGAAATTGCACATAACAAAATAAAATGTTTGATCATAAGGGTGATAATGACTAACTTTGGATTTTGTTTTTCATAGTTTGCTTGGAGTGTTTGTGTGGTATGTGTGTGTGCCTGTGTGTGTGTGTACACGCATGCATTCCTTATGGACAAATATTCTAGAGCCGAGTAAGTAAATTAGGATTTGGAAGGCAACAGACAATTTGTGTTGGAAAGCTAATCCATAAAAAATAAACACAATCTGTCCATTGATACCCTTACTGAGCTTATTGCTCATAGAAAATTAGGAGTCACTAAATGATTTACACTGTTTTGTAAAAACACAATTGCCACCGTTTTTAATACAACTCTTTACCATTAAAGGAGACCTTGTAAACTACAAAGGATGTGCAAAGCCCAGCACTTTAAAGGTAATTGAACCAAATAGATGAAGTATTCTTTGGAATAACAACACGAAAGTAATTAAATCTAGAATTATTTAGCACTTTATACATATTGCATGCTGCCATATGTTCTGTAAAGACACTGGATGGTACATATATACTTGTATTCATTACCTGCATTTATAAGTCAATTTTAATATATACATACATATATGTATGCGTGTATTATATCTAAACATATGTACATATGCAAGCTAAAAACACACAGACTAAAAACTTTTTTTCTAATTTAATCTACTCCCCTCCACCAGCTGTAGACCTGAATTAATGGGGTGCTCAGAATGCCAGTGCCTGATTATGTCTATGTTAGAATATTCCAACCATCTCTTCTCTGATCTATTTGTCTCTAGAACCACTCCCCTTCAATCTGTCTTGCAGCCTAATGCCAAAATCATATGTCATGCTATTGTAATAACTATTTCATCTCACCCACCAAGGATACTTCAATGTCCACTGTCATTGCTTTCTAGATAATCTCCCTGCTTTTCTTGGACTCTACACCAAATGACCCAAGTTAGGCCAGTCAACTTTGTGGCCCTCTCTTCTATCCACTTATATTTTACTATTCAAATCATATTCCTTACCTCCTGATTTATTTCTGTCATTTATCCATGTATTCCCTCTTAAAAACCTACATACTTTTCCTAGTCAATCAATCAACAATAATTGACAAATCACCTATTATGTGTGAGACACTATGCTAGGCACTGAGAATAAAAAGACAAATTTTTTTTTTCTTGTTCTCAGGAAAATTGCATTTATCAAAGGAACATGCATATTCAAGTACACATAGAATAAATTCAAAGGGGATGAAATAAGGAAGAAAAAAGAGTGATTAAGAATTCAGAAAGACTTCATAGAGAAGATAACGATTAAGTTAAATCTTGAATTAAGTGTAGGAATTGATGTGAAGAACATTCTAGGCATACACAATAACTAATACAAAGGTTGTTGTTGTTTGTCCTTCATTCTACAAAAAAGATGGATGGCTTTAGAAGGGTGATGTTTTCACTTGCAAGCGAATTGTATTTAAGTGAGACAGGGCTGTACAATCATCAGCCTTACTCTCTCCTCCTCTCTCCTGAGTACAGTGGCAAGACATAGCTCAGAATGACTAGTAAAGTCCCTGAATGTAGTGGGAAAAACCTTACCTTTTTAAGCTAAGATCTTTAACAGGTCTCAGTTTGATTGAGGTAATGCCTATGGAACTATAAGAACAGATTGGCTTGACCTCAGAGTATGGAAAATAGAAACAGATATAATGAAAATAGAAAAGTGGGTTGATCAATACATTGGAATATATTGATTCTTCTTCACTCTCCTCATGTCCCTCAATTCATGAAATTTTCTTCAACTCAAAATATGATATATATTCTAGTACCAGAAATCATCTATTAGTAAAATCTTGGGATGTTTATATGGGAAGACTAATATAGATTGATGCAAAGAGAAGTCAGCAGAATCAGGAGAATATTGTAGGAAGTAACAGAAATAATGTAATCATGATCAACTGGGAAAGATATATATTGATCAACACTATCATTTAAGACAGTTCCAAAGGATTCATGATGAAAATTCTCAAGCTATCCATCTTCAGTGAGTGAATAATGAACTCTCTTAAAACTGAAGCATTTTTCCTTATTTTTCTTGTTTTTTTTATAATATGGTTAATATAAAAATATGGTTTGCATGATTTAATTGGTATAATTAACATCATATAGCTTGTTTCTCAATGAGTGGTAGAGAGCTCATAGGGAGAAAGAGAATATGGAAATAAAAATTTCAAAAATGAATGTTAAAAATAAATGAATAACAGGTTTAAAAAAAAAAGAAAAATGATTGTCAATTGGGAAAAAAGAATTTTTTTTCAAAATAATCTCCCCAGTTATGTATATAACTAAATGTTGTCAGTGTATAGCTTAATTTTTGCTGAGCTGCCTTTTATTTTCTTTCATTTTTATTTTTGATTATAAGAAATGACTCATTGAATAGAGATATTCAGAAATTATGCTGTGAAAACAAGATATCAAAAAAAAAAAAAAAATCATGTTGTCTTCTCATACAAGAGCAATACCGTATTCTTAGCAGGTACTTAATAAATAATTTACTCCAAGTAAGACTTTCTAATTTCCCACTTTTAAGGATAGATCCACTTTCTGCTAAGCTCCATGGCCTCAAATTTGAAACTTGAAGACATCTAGAAGCCCACTCCTATCTGGAGCTGCTCAAGGGAAAAAAAAAAAATCCAGCCTTAACCTCTTCCTCATTTGAGATGAAATTGAGATAATTTAAGTATTTAATTTTAACAATTGCATAAGCATGCATTCAAACTAATATTCCATAGAAGAGATTTGGCTCTGGTGTTTTCGACTTTCTCTTATTCTAGGAAAAAACAAAACAAAACAAAACAGGTTTGGACATAATCTCTCAAAGAAATTAGGGTGCAAAACTGCTTTCTCTGAGAAATAAAACAAGAATGATTTGGTGTGATGGGTATAGGATAATATCATAATTACTAATTTGATAAGAAATGTTTTTAAAAGTTCTTTATTAACTTTATTTGCTACTTTGAGTAATGCAGTTGTTTCATCCAAAGGAATCTATCAGAAAACAGTTATTCAAATTTAAAGTGAAAATTCTAAGTAGGTTACAAACTTTGGGGTAAAGCAACAAAGCACCAGATTTCAATGATTACTAATGAAACTTGGAAGCCTTCAGAAGCTTAAAAACAATAGAACTTCAATTCCCGTTAACAAAAAAAAAATATTTGCTAAGATAGGAAGTTATTAGATGGAAGATAGTTATGACTTCATTTTAACCCCATCACTTGCTTCCTACTCCATCTTCATTCTCTTAGCCTTATGACAGTGTCTAGACTTCTTTATTCTCCCTAATAATTTGCAGTCAATAAAATCATCAAACCAAGGTAGTTTTTTCAGATTTGTTCCAGGTTTTAATCCTAGCTCTGTGCTATGAAAGAAAAATAAATAAATAAAACAACTTATTAAGAAAGGATTTGGTACCTACAAAACTATGGTAATCAAATCCTTGCTACCAGGTTCTGCTCATTTCCCTCCCACACCAAAAATCCCTCCACTTTAGACAAGTACAGGATTGAAGTGATACATAATTATAAAGAAAGCACCTAACAATATCAACTATTATTTTGTGTTATTTCAGATCCATACTCAAATTATCCCTCACTTAGAACCAAATCTACTATTCTATTCAGGGAAATGTTCTCCCATGACCCAGTGGGGATATTTATTGTGTGCTACAATGAATCCTGTTCAACAGACTATCTAAGAAATTAAAAAAAAAACACCATAATATTACTTATATAACAATATAGAATATGAGGCAAAGAAAAGTCCCTATATTATATAAATAATGTAACTGAGTTATATAAATAGATGGGTAATTGGAGTAGAATTCTCCTTAAGAAGAACTGAAGAATCAGATATAATCATTATCTTGCTAGGAAAAGGGAAGAGGGGAGTCAAAAGAAACAGAATATATGAAATGCTATCAAATATAGTGAAGTTTTTCTTCAGATGTGTGAAAGTTCTAAAACCTTTTTTTTTTTTTCCTTTTAATGGGTGTCTTTGTACTAATAGGTTTGGCTGAATGACAGTTTTAAGTTCAATGAAAAGGAAAGACATTACCTTTAAAAGCAGGCCACCAATAGTGAGGCTCTGTGCACACAACAGGTATCTATCTAGATGAAAACAGAAGAAAAAAATACTATGTATATGAATATTTCTAAAGGTGACAGTGTCAGTACTGATCTGGGGGAATGAAAAATATCATACTTTTTATGAGAAGATCTAATTTCATGCTATCACAACAACAATTGCACTGATTAAAATTTACTGGCATTAGTAAAAAACAAATAGTTGTTTATAGAGTATATTTATTAAGTTAATAACTCACAAGTTTATAGTGTTGATAGCATATTCATTATCTTACTATTTTACCTTCCAATAGTACCTAGATCTAAGTAGGACAAGTACTTATCCTTTGAAGAATTTCAAGTCAAAATCAAGTCAATATTGAATAGGTCTATGATTATGGTATAACTCATGGGTCACTCAATCCATTTGCATAATGCTGTCTCCCCTAAAGGGAATTGATAATTCAATGTTCTATGACTCAAGGAGAAGCAAAGTTGGAAAGAGCTTAGTAGAGACATTGTTCTTTGTCTTTAAGAGAGAGGACACATAATTCAAGATTTTCTTTGAAAAGGGGTCTCAGAAAGGATAGAAAGACTCTTAGAAACTAACATATAAAGAGACTTTGATCACGTCCCTATCTTCAGCTTACTATGTTAGAGACCTAGGACGATTTCTCTTTGGGAGACATATGGGACTCTGTCTATAACTCTCTCTCCCTCTCTCTCGACCTCTGTGTCTCTCTGTGTCGCTGTGTCTCTTTTTCTCTGTGTCTTTGTCTCTCTCTGCTTCTCCCGCTCTAGGTCTTTCTCTGTTTTTCTTTGTTTCTCTGTTTCTGTCTCTGTCTCTGTCTCTTTGTCTCCTTGTTTCATGACCCAGTGGGGGAGGACTCATTCACTGTATTTATTGTGTGTTATAATGAATCCCATGTAGCTTCTGTGGTTTGTTTTCTATTGCCTTGAAAAAATGAGCTTGTTTACTATTGTGTTTTATGTTTTGAGTAACTGGCTTTTTCTGAAAGGGAGTCAAGCCTTGGATATATAGCCTAAGGCATTCCTTCCCAACCAAAAGGTAGAAACTAAGGAGAATCTTTAATTAAAAATTATTTCTCCTAGACAACATGATATACAACCAGGTAGTTATAATTTTAGACCACGATTCTTTTCTAATATGAGCAGAGTTGGCAGTTTCATGATCCCAATCTCTTGCTTCCTCTCTTCACAGAAATCCAAGTTGTCTATAGAAAGGAGTGGGTAAAAGAGACATCAATTCCCTCCTCCCTTTGAGTCACAAGACAGACCCATGTGAACACATACAGCTTACATAGGCAACCCACACACAGCACATATCTTGCCACAGTAAGTCATATAATCTTTCCATTTCTGTTTTTTTTTTTTCACTTATAAAATGAAAATAATAAAAAAAAAATTTAAAGATATTCTGGCAGGATAAGAACTGGATTCAAAGTAAAAAATACTCGGATTCAATCTTATAATATTGAGAAATACTGGATATGTGACCTTGAAAAAGTGATTTTCATGCTTCAGACAATTATAATTAGCAGAACAGCATTAAAATTCATTGATAAAAGTTTATTTAACAGAAGCTCAATACATCTAAGAATTCATAAATTATATGCACATATACATATACATATGTTTACATATGCATTTATACGTGCTTATGTGGAGATATATATGTGTATTTTAAAAGGTACAAATATTTACACATATTTACATAATTATTTCACAGTGTAGTTATGAGATAAGCTTCCAGTTTGGAAATCTTAAATAAACTAGTACCATTCACATTTTACACAAATGGAAAATGAAAAGGAAATGAAAGACACATAGTCAATAATTGACCAGTTTGGATCCAAAATTCATTTCTACTTACCCTAACTATTGCTCCTTTTACACATATATATTTTTTCTTTGTTTGTCTGCTAATGTAAGTAACCAAATACAACCAGAAGTCCTCTCTGCATGGAGCCATTTCAGCCCGGACAGAAACTTTTATTGTATCATAATTGACATAATCTGAAAGTGTCATCTTGTGCCATGTTGAACACGGTGACCAACTTAATTCAGACTGAAATAAGCCCAGAAAGACAGATGGCCAACTGAACCAAACTGAAAATTTTTATGCGATTTACCTCAACTCAACAAACACATTTAGGCAACGGAAAAGACTTTGTAAAATGGGAGAAATAAGTAAACAAGTATTTTCTCCTTATGAAGCATTTTTTATTTACTTTAAAACACAGAAAGTCATATTCTTTGAGAATAAGTGGTTTGTCTTGATACATATTCAGAATGTTTCAGAAACAGAATTTTTTTGAAAGGAAACACTGAGCTCACAAGAAAACAGTAAAGAAAATCAGTTGTATTGAAAAGAGATACAAAACAAAAGACAGCCAGAGAGGAAGAAAGAAACAGGTCTACAGCACTCTCTGGATAAATTTAGGTACCCTTCTGTGTATCCCACACACAGATGGAACGGGACATTGTCTTTCAAACTAGTAAACTATGGCATGTTGCAATGGGTATTTTATCTAGGTCAACTAGAACTAGGGAAGAGAGGAAGGAATCCTCAGTTAGAGACTGAAGCTGATTCATTCTAATGAAGTTAAGAGAAGACTATAGATGAATTTGGATGGAAAAGGAATTTAGGGCAATAACTGCTAGTCTTAGTCTAACAGGGTGATTGATCTTTACTATCAATAGTTTTTGAGCTTCCCCAGGGCTTCATCTTTAGTGGATCTTGTTTTATTATGATAGAGGCATGAGGGTCACTTGATCACTTACCAAGATGACATCTTTCATGACACTGGTTCTTAAAAGATTTAACTCTTGATTCTTAAGTAAATTAGCTCCATCACATTGCTACAAATATGCAGGTCATCTTGGATTAGATATTCTTATACCCTGATTTTTGTTGTACTTGATATAAAAACGAAAAGCTAATGGTAAATGTGATCACATTGGAAACTTAATATAGAGCTTGAAATAATTAAGGACAATAACCTCATTAAAAAAAAAAAAAAAAAAAAACTTTCACTAGTAACTGCCATACCTGATATTTATATTTTATATTTCTTTTTTTAACCACTCAGCTAACTCCTTGAAAAAAGATGTCTACAATTAATGCTTCCACTTGCTCTTTTCTCAATTGTTCTAAAATCTGCAAACTTGGCTTATAATTCAAAATTCCACTGAATTCACCCTCACCAAAATTACCAAAGATTCCTCATTCCCATACCTACTAGCTTTTTAAAATAGTCCTAATGCTTCTAGACAACTCTAGAGACATTGAGACATTTTAGGATACTCTGTTTTTGTGACACTGCTTTTTCCTGGCTCTTCTTCTACGTCCTTCCTGAATGCAGGTGATGAAGTGATTTTCCTAAAGTTTAGGTCAATCACAATCTTACTCAATAAACTTCAAAGCCTTCCTATTATATCTAAAATAGGGATCAGAATAGGGGCTAGAACTGGCATTGTATTAATACAGGGATCTTTCAAATTAGAAAAAAAAAAAACAATGTCTATCTCAATATCAACATTTTTCCTCAACTTTTTTTTTTTGAGAGGTTAATTGATTTTCCGAGACTCACAAAATATGTACATTTAGGGTAGGACTTTCCAGACCTCCTATACTATGATATCAGGTAAAATATACATATATTTTAAATTTATCTAATTCTCTGCATTTTGCTTCTTCAGTAGAATGAGGACATTCTTGAGGGCATTTATTTTTCTCTTGGTACATAGTCCAGTCCTGGTACATAATAAATGTTTTAAAAACCCTATTAACTCACTGAGTTAGAGTTAGATACTAGGTTTAAATAAGCAAGGGGAAAATTTTCTATACCTCATTTCTTTGTAAGGATTCATCAATTTAGAGTTAGCAGGGTATTGAAATACCTAGAATAATTTTGATTTTTCACATGTACACATTTTCAAGTGCAACCCCAAGAATTTAGAAAAGAAGATATGCTACCTAGTCTATCCCTGATTTTTACAGATGAAGTAGCAGAGACTCAGAGAGAGAAAGCTTGTATTATGAGAGAAAGTTATTTAGCTTGGGTTTTCTTTTTCTATATATCCACAAAATGTAGTAGGAATTTAATATTTTTGTAGACTTAAATTCAAGTAAATTATCTGAGGATACACAACCAGTACATAGCAGAGCAAGGACAAAAACTCAAAAGTCTTCTTACTCTAAGAACATAGTTCTTATCAATAAAGAAAGGTCTCAGAAACTTAGTTTAACATGAGGAGTATCCATAATACATAAGCTAATACTGACTTCCCATCTTGAGTTGTGTCATGTCAGTATTATTTTTTTTACCAGAAATAAATCACACATACATTGACACAAATACCAACATTTAAGTCTGACTATATATCTTATGTGTGATCAAACTCCAAAACCTGAGAAGAAAGATTGAACTAAAAAACAAAAGAGAATGAAAAAGGGGGGAAAAACTCCTTTTAATTGGTGAAAGGGCATTTGGAAAATGCATCAGTTTCTTTCCTTTTTTAAAAACTATTCTTGCTGAAATAATCTGACAGCTAATGGGATCTGCACACTAATTCTCTGCACACAGGAGAAGAATGAAATGGAAATGATGACTCGTGGTAATAATTTGTAACTCAATGTGAAATCTCTTGACAGGATACGTGTTCTTGTATCCCATAAACACAGTTAAAAGCTGCATTTTGTTGCATCCAGAGGGACTAAACTGATGTGTTGGTAGCCTAGAATCATAGGGAAAGATCTAAAAGGAAAAACCATTGTTAGTAACTGAAAAACACCAAAATCAGAACAGATGTGCTAATGATCTGTGCATCTCCAAACTTGTGTTTTTTCTAGATTTGGACACAGTGGCCAATTTGGATAATATGAATAATTGGACTTGAAGTGCAAATTACTCTAACTAAATCTTTCCATTTCGGGTATCCTTATCATTAATTAACATTTTTTTCCTCTTTCTGTTCCAGGATTTTCTTTGGGATTAAAGGTTAATAGTGATTAAAATCTAGAGGCGATATTTTCATCATTGAATTTCTAATCTTTTACTAGAAAGATTAGTAGATTATGACAACAATTATAATTATTCATTTTCTTTATTTTGACTTTCACAGTAAATAAAGTATATATAAAATGTAAAGGCTATTTCCAGACTATAATACACACCTGACCAGGCATCAATAGGCTATCCAACGAATTTGTTTATTGATATGTATATATTAGATGAGTGCTATAGATGAGCATTGAGTCAGTGTTTAATAGAAAGAGATCTACCTGGATCATATTCAGGGAAATTAGAAGGCTCAGTGGATAGAGCACCAACTCTGAAATCTGGAGGAACTGAGTTCAAATCCAGCATTAGATACTTAACACTTACTAGCTGTATAGCTCTGGGCAATTCTCTTAAACCAAATTGTCTGGCCAAGAGTGAAAAAAAAAGGAAATGGCAAATTTCTTTCTCTTGATGAAATGGCAATTCTAAAGGACCCTGAGTGACAGACAGGAGACAGCATGTACTATGCATTCAAACCACCCTCATCATTACTTTGACCACCATCAGACCTTGGTGGAAAGAGAGCCCAACACCATGAGCTCAAGAGCCTTGGGCATAATAGTGCCATTCCAAAATATCAAAACTGCTTCAGCTTAGTCCCTATAGCCACCAATAAAGTAAGAAATCATTCTGAAGTCCACTTTCCTCATCACAACAATCAACAAATGTTCTTCAAATGCCAACAATAGACAGATGAGAACAAAAAGCAAGAAGTGGAAGCATTCCTTCCCACCCCCAACCCAACTACAAGTTCTGCTTCCAATCCAGCTCTCTCAACCATCATCCAGCAAAGTGATTCTTCCAGAGAAAGTGCCAATCATCTTTGCCAATTGCCAACCAAAGGTGATAGTTGAAAGATAAGGCAGCTTGTATGAATAAGCAACTCTCTAAGAGAGAGATAGAAGGTATCATGTGCCAACGAAGGTCAAATCAGCACCAGGATTTGATTAGCATCTCCTTTCAGAACTTAATGGAGACTGTCAGAGGCCTTAAACCTAAGAGTCTTGGAAATAGCAATGCTTCTAGGCCAGTAAATACTTTCATAATCTAGGGAAGCATCCCCCATTAAGATGCAATCTGATGTCCTATACCAACTATAACTACAGCTATTAAAGACCCAGCAAAGAAAGTTCTTGTCCTTAAAATTCTTGGCAGTGGAAAATCATTTAATATAAAAAATCAGTATGATTTTATTAAAGTACCTTTAAAGAAAAGGTATTAACTACTTTGTCATTATACCCTAATGACCATAGAGGTTTTCCAAGTGACTTGTAACTGAAATTTTAAAAATACATTGCTTGTCACACAAGACTCTTTCTCTCTTTCTCTTTTTTTTCCTCTTTCTTTCTTTCTCTCATTTTTTCTCTCTTTCTCTTTCTTCCTTCCTTCCTTCCTTCTTTCCTTTCTTCTTTCCTTCCTTCCTTCCTTCCTTCCTTCCTTCCTTCCTTCCTTCCTTCCTTCCTCCTTCTTTCTTTATTTTTTATTGTTGTTGTTATTATTATTATTATTATTATTATTATTATTATTATTATTATTATTATTTTGCTGGGGCAATTGGTGTTAAGTGACTTTCCCAGGGTCACACAGCTAAGGAAGTGTTAAGTGTCTGAGGCCAAATTTGAACTCAGGTCCTTCTGTCTTCAAGGCTAGTGCTCTATCCACTGCACCACCTAGCTGCCCCCAAAATTGAATTTTTTGAGAGCAGAGGTTTTCTGACTTCTCTCTTTATATTCCCTGATTTTAGCATGATTTGCTGCACATAATTAGCTTTTAATTAATGTTTTGTTCATTTTTTTTCCATTAATCCCATGTTATCTTTGACTCCATTACTTTGGCCAAATCTTCTCAAAAGATTTGTGGGAGAGGAATACATACATACATACATACATACATACATACATACATACACACATATATATAGGTGTCACAAGTTAGGAAAATTGAAGGATATCAATAGAAAGAATAGCAACATAAATGGTCTTTGACCTAGCAGAATCCCAAAATTTAATTGCAAGGAGGTAAAACTCAACAAGTTTTATAATGCATTTAAAAAAGCTTAAAGAAGTATAGTAGTAAAAAAAAAATTCTTCAAAACTTTGTATGCCTCTTTTTACTCCTGATTTCATCTTCTTTCCATAGCTTCTTGCAGTCATGTTGATGACACTAGTCTAGAGCTGACATGACAACCTGTCTCACTCAATTTTTCTCCACTACCTTTTTATTTCCACTTAGTAAGCTCACATATAGTGAAAGTTTTTTTTTTAATTGTCTTTCACTTTAGCACTTCTTTTCAGATAGAAAAACAAGTCCTGTATTATTTCTCACCTGCTCACCATTATGTCTGATGGACACAAGAAAATGATGAGGATATATCTATAATGACAAAGTTCAGTTTTTATTGTAAATTTAAATAAGACATAGCTAAGACAGTTAAATAAACTCTTGAGGACTTTGAAAACTGCCTATTATATTCTTCAAAACCTCCAGAATTTTCTCAATTAACCTTTATCCTTGCTTTTCCTACAATATCTTGGCAGTTGCTATTAATGACTGGTCTCTTCTTCATAAAAGTTGCTCCCTGAATGCTCTTTCAGAGTTGAGCTGGAGAGTTCCAGGGGTGGGACTAAGATGGTGGAGTGAAGCCAGGAAGCTACTTCAGTTCTCCCAGTTTCCCATGAAAACAAGCCTCTGTACAGAATCTGGGGGAATGAAATATTCTTTAGCTCAAGATAGATTGGAAGGACTTCAAGAAAGGTCAGTCTTTCTGGGGTGAAAGAGCCCAGCTCAGATGGTGTCTAAGCAAGCCAGGAAGAGGGACTAAATACATGCAAATCAGCAGTTGATACCCCCAGTCCTGGCTCAGTAGCAGAGCAGAGCAGAGCAGTGGGACAGACTCCAATCTCAGCCCCTAAAATGAGCCTGTTTCTTAGAAAGAGCAGGTAAAGCTACCCCCTGCTTTGAGCAAGACATCAAAGATAAAGGACTCTTGAATTCAAAGACATGGCTCAGAGCTGCACAGGGAGCTTGGGACAGCACTCCCTTTACCCCAAGAGCAAAATTCAACCATAAAAGACACAAAAGAGTAAATTGAAAAAGCGAGAGGGAAAGAAAATGAGCAAGAAACAGAAAAGAAGCTTAACTATAGAAACTGGTGACAGGGAAGACCAAAATACAGATGAGGATACAATTTCCACAGTGGAAATCTCAAAGAGTTGTATATATAAAAAAAGAGAGAGATAGAAGAAGATATGAGACAGCTGAGTTGGAAGTAGCACTGGTGTGAGTAAGGGGAGATCTTGCCACTCCTTGTCCTCCTGTGCTCATCTATCTATTTATGTCATTTGTTCAGCAGTTAAAATAAATTTGTGTAGATATTTAAATACTCAATTTGAGTGCTTTACTATTATTTTTTTATTGCAAATGTATAAAATTTAACTATGTCACAATTTCAAAAGGCATTTTTGATCAGGTAGATAAAGAACTTATCATTTCTAATATTGTTTCTATAGGAAAATATTGAGGGAGAGATGGAGAAGGAAGTTGGGAAAAGGGAGGGTTAGACTCAATTTTTGCACCAAGGGAGCTTTCCTAAATTGCATGTCCATCTCCTGATATGGTTAAAAAATTCTTTGTGTGTCAAATATTGAATAGCCCATGAATAGCTTATTTTTCTTGAACATTAAACCTGAACTACCAGAGGACCCAACCCAGAATGCACTGTATATAATTATATATTATATGTTATTTACCACCATCCCTACTATCTTATTACCTCTGTGGTTAGAGTTATTTGTTTTGTTTTTGTTTTTGTTTTTGTTTGTAACTTTACCACCTAAGACAGAACCTTGAGGGAAGTAATTCTCTGATAAATGGTGTTTGAATAAGTTCAATTGAAATTCTTTGTTAAATGCTTTTAGTTAGCAAAGTCTAGTTGAGAAGGAGGAGGAAGAAGGAGATTGATACAGGTAAAATATTTTAAAATTATCATCATAAGAGTTTCTTATATCATATACCTAATCAATTTTTTGATTGGGTAGACTCCCTTTAAGCAGAGATATAGATCCCTGATCTTTTGGGATTCTATGTAACCAAGTAGAATTATCATTCCTCATTTCATTTATTTTTTATGCATGTAAATAAGACATATGCAACTCAAAAGTAATTTAGAAGTACCTTATGTTTATCTGGATATTTCTAGTTCTAAATTAGTGTTGAAAAGAAATCAACAATAAATTCTGGATTTAAATATTTGTCCTTTTGAATACAAATGGATTGCATGTGTGAAGAGAAGTAGGGTGGGGACCAGGGAAGATACTTCATGATTTAATTAACTCTTTACCAGGGGGAAAAATTCACCAATGACCAAGAATATACCATTCTGCTTACCCTTATCATATCTATCCTTAATCCAAGTCCCTCTAGTGGAATTCAAATATACTAAAATCATTCTCCTCTACCTCTTCTGTCTTTCATATGTGACTTCTTGACTGCTTCTCTATACTCTCCTATGGAACAATTTTAAATTTCCCACTGGGATAGAAACTACTCCTTCTTACTCAAGAGTTTGTAATAGATTAATTACCAGCCTCTCCCATATTGAGGAGAAAATGTCAATTCTTCTCAAACTGCAAATCCCAAGATTCTCATCTAGCCTCTAGACACTTTCCCTTCTGGATGAAGAAAAATCAATTCCCTTCAAAAGTATTATTACACTACAAGATGTAATAATGCATGTGGATATGATGCAAAGAAAGTTAAAGATGTTTCCTATCTAAAAGACCAGAATTCCTAGTTTTATGGCTCACTTATGATTCAAGAAAAATGTCATTCTGATAGAGAAAAATCTACTTAAGAGTAAGTGGGTTTTCAATATGATAGATGGATTTACATACAGGGAATAGTTCTTCTGATGGAAACACCTTCAGGAAAATAAAGGAAACACTAGTAGCAGCAGTAGCAGAAGGAGGAAGAGGAGGAAGAAGAAGAGGAGCAGAAGGAAGAGAAAGAGTAGGAGGAGAAAGTAAGAATGAACACTTAGTGTACTATTATCTTCAGATGTTTTTAGCCACTAGAATCCATGATCCTTGAGAATAAAGCATAAGTCACTTTACACTTTTGTACTACTATTTTAGGAATCTGTGAACTCTACTTCAAGAACAAAGCAAAGCAAATGTTTCAATGACCATTCTAGAATAAAATTGCATAGCAATCATGTTTTCTTCTCTGGTAAATAACCTCCATAACCCTCAAATGTCTATCACAGTCTAAAGAGGTCAGCAGTAAATGACCTGAGCACACTACCTGCCAATTAAAGAAAACAACAGTTTCCATATGATATAATTTCTCTGGTTATAAGTTATCCCAGCTGGTGAAACACTAAACCTATGATCTTGTCGCCAGTGCATCAGTTTGTGCCCTCTCAGCTATTTGGGAAAGGACAAAATTAAAAAAAAAAAAGGCTGCCAAGATAGAGTGTGAAAAGCTCATGCAAATACAATCTTTATTTTCCTTTCTCAGGCAATGAACAATTTTTTCAAGTGAGGAGTAGTAAACTGTACTCAGTAATTATTTCTTTGAACTATTAAAGTGTCAAATCAGAAGAAAAATTCACTATATGTGAACTGTTTTGTAAATTTTAAAGTTGTATATAAATATTTTAGTCACCATCATAATCATCACCATTTTCAGATTATGCTCTATTACTATATATGCAAAATCTCAACCAGTCTTATATTTTTCAGTGACACCAAACTTCTGAGAATTTTTTTAATGTTTCAGGTCATGGCCTTTCATTTTTAATGTCTTCCAAATGATGATGCAATTGCCTTCAAATCTGTCTGAATTAGTAACAGATATTAGACATGGTCTTGATAAGGAGTTAATAGAGTTGATAAAAATTATGTTTCAAAGATAGGCTATAAACAGTTATAAATAGAAAATAAAGTATTTGAATTGCCTATTCTATCTGTTTTTAAGTCATGAAAAGAAAAAAGAAGAAAGGAAATAAGTAACTGTAGTATTTAGCATATGATAAGCTGTATGCTAGGCAATATAGTAACCACTTTACAAATAATATTTTATTTCATCTTTATAATATCCCTGAGACATAAATTTAATCATTCCCATTTTATAGATGACTAAACTGATGCAAACAAAAGTTAAGTGACTTGTCCAGATTCACATAACCAATATTCCTGACTTCAAGTCCAGTGTTCTATCTACTGTAGCACCTATTTACCAAAATCTCTGAAGAATTTAAAATAGGCAGGATTGTGAAGTGGGAGAGATCTGAAGAACGATAGAAGGACCTATGGAGACCAAGAGATATAACAAAGAAGAATTGTACAAGATATGGGGCATTAAAGATGATAAATAGCTGTATGGCCAGAAATAAAAATGGGTTGGTCTCATGGGAAGTTAGAGAGATAACTGATAATTCATGTATATCATTATATTGCACTGCTTAATAAAAGTTTCTACCCTTCTTCCCTCCCTTTCCTAACTTCATGTTTAATGTTCTTGTCCTTACAGCATTAATGTGAAATTTAGTCAAAGCTGCCTAACACAATTTCAAGGAGGTCAGAAGAAAACATTCAATATAATTCATGCAATGCCAAAGGAAAGTCTCCATTTATGAATGATTTGGGGAAGAAAATAAAGCCAAGAATTACATATTTGTTGTACTTAAGAATCATTACAAGCAGCACATCTATTTAAAATCACAGATGCATAGAAATGATAACAAGAAATCAGTGTCAGAGCAATAACAGATTTATAACAGATATTAATAATACTATTAATATGAATGTGTTTTATGAAAACGTTGTCAACAAAAATTGAATATTCATGGTTTGCAAAATACTGTCCTAAAAACAATAAAGCAAGAGAATCTCTGTCATCTAAGATCCTGCAATCTAGAAAATGATACACATCATTTACTTTTAAATGCTATTTGGCTATTTTGTGTAATATTTTTTGTGGATCAATTTCTACATGGAGTTCTATATTTTTCAGGTACAATTATATATGCCTATATGTGTGTTTGTTGTTGTTGTTTAGCCATTAAATCGTGTTTGACTGTTCATGGCCCTGTATAGGTTTTTTTTTTTGCAAAGAGAATATAGTGATTTACCCTTTCCTTCTGCAGCAGATTAAAGGAAACAGAAGTTAGATGATTTGCTTAACATCTGAAGCCAGATTTGAATTCAGATCTTTCTAGCTCCAGTCCTAGTGCTCTATGCACTGAGCATTCAAGAAAGTATGTGTTATGTGTGTATGTATGTATGTATATATGTAGATGTATACATATATATGTACACATATGCATAGTACACAGGTGTGTACATTGTATATGTTTGCATATGAGTGTGCATACACAGATATGTAAAATAGATAGATATGTGTGTATGTATGTCTGCATTGTGTATTGTCCAAGTCACTGAATCCAATACTCTTTCTACATCACCATTTAGAGGAAGTACTCTCTTTCTTGAAAAGCTCTTGTTTTGTTAAGAGAAAATGAATATGACAGAGGTTGTAATTTAGCTTTCAAATGGCTCTGCTAAACTTTGAATCATTTTTCTGTGAAATTCAAAACATATGTGGCAAGCCACTGGTTGGACAACTCCTACAAATCTTCCATCCAATATCCTTGAGTACAACCCTCAGTGATTTAGAGAAATTAAAAGGTAAGATGTCTGCTTACTGTGGTGATAAGGCCTGAGGCCTTAACATGTCTCTATTTTGGTCTAGCATACACATTTACTGGAAGCCCTAATAGAAACTTTTGAAGAAATTCATAATACAGCAAAGCATAAATAAATTCAAAGAAGCAAAAAATATATTAGGATTTTTGTCTGAGATATGAACCTAAATGGAAAGTTACTTTGTGGAATATATGAAATTCTATCTGTGTATATATGTATACATACATGTATATAACTTTATGTCTATGTATATAGAAATGAATTTTTGCTTAGGTCTATATATGGACATCATGATACACTGGCTATGTTTACACAGTGTCAAAGAAACCAGATGGAAAATTAAACCTTTCATCAAATTAATCATCATCCAAAATAAAAGGAGGGCAGTTTTCCTGAATTCAACTTTTTTTTTTTGTTATAACTTCTCTTAAGCTAGATCATGAGTGTAGATAGAATCATAAATGTAAATTTATGTGAGTCACAGCCTGAGTCTAGTTTTGTGACCAATTGGCCCCTGCTCCATGTATTCATGATATGTTCTGTGTCACCAGCCAAAGCATGAGGAAATTTTCTTAATTCTGGGCTTAGGATCAAGACAGAGAGACAGAACAAAATAATCACAAATACTAAGAAAAAGATGACAAAATAAAACAAATTATTTATAGAAAGGACTCCAGCAATTATCTAAGAGTATCTCAGTTGTTGATAGGCAAATGAACCAAAATCCAGGATAGTTAAGCGACTTAAAAGTTACACAAATAATTTACAACTAAGCAAAGATGATAAATTCTTAGGTCCCTTGACTTGGACATCTTTGTGGCACAGTGAATAAAGCACTGGGTCTGGATTCACAAAGACTTTATTTCAAATTAGATCCTCATTTTTACTAGCTGACATGGAGCAGATCACTTAATCACAATTTGCCTTATTCATCTCTACTGTGAAATGAATTTAATACCATCATCTACCTCCCAGAGTTTTTGTAAGGATAAAATGAGATCCTTTTAACATACTTAGCACAGTGCCTGGCACATAGCAAATCCTAAAGAAACTCCTCCTGAGAAAACTATCTCTACCAATATAAATCTGAATTTTTTTTACAACTTTTAACCTTAATGAGTTGTCTGGAGCACTGAGAGCTAAAGTGATTTTTTTTTTCTTTCAGAGCCACAAAGCCATATTATGTCAGATGTAGAACTTCATTCCAGATCTTTTTCAGACTCCAACTTTTATTCATTCTGGCCTGTTGCCTCTATATTAGTTAATTTGTTAATATCTAAACATATGCACATGTTAGATCTTTACTTGTTAATCAAAGTGTCACTATTCATGGACTCCATCTGCAAATATTATTGTTTAAACAGAATATGAGGAGGTATCTTTTAGACTTAGTAAATTGCACAAATTGTGATGTCCATGAAAATTTTTAGAACATTCCCATATCCCTAGATTTTTAGGCTACTGGATTCTCCTCCAATGTAGGTGTTGCTACAATGTTATTTCCTCCTGAGGACGTAGTATAGTTTCTATAAATAACTAACTAGCTTTTAGGTCAACTCATAAAAATAGGGAATGAAATATATTAGAAAGTCTACTGTTTTTCAATGTCAGAAATAATGTTTCTGCTTTCCATTTTTTCTTCCTTTCTTACGTGATTCAAATATATGAAGACTACCATTCTATTCATCCTTGGGCAATATTTATATAACCTGTATTACATTTCCTTCAAGTGCTTTTACCAAACTTCCCCTAAAAATCAACACACTTAAATTTGTCTTAGATTATACAATTCTTCACTAAATTCCTTCTCTTAGGTAACTATATTTTGGGCTTGAATTTGTCAGAATCTAGTTTGTAAGCATGGTATAGATATGTGAAGAATGTAGGAATGCTCAGAAGTTGATATGTCAATATCAAATAAAAATTTGAATCTGACATATATAACTTTAAACCACAAAAAACTCAAAATGTATTTCTCACATTTTTACTTTTAATGTATCACCCTTATGCTAGATAAAATATCAGGGTAAAAATCTTCACAATTAAGGAATGATACAAAATAAAGTACATAGTTTCTAATTAAGTTCCTAAAACAATCAAAATGAATGCATGACTTTGCTCATGTTGTTTGTGCCATCTAAAATTCTTTCTCTTTGTTCCTTGTCTCAAATCTAAGTTCAAGGACTACTTCAAAGTATATGAATTGCATGAAATAATCCCAAAACTTCAACCCAAATAACTATTATATGATCTTTACCATAATTGATTTATTTTATTATAATATTAGATTATATATATATCTTTGAGGGCAAGAACATTTTTCTGTTTCAAAATATGTCAGTATATTTCAAAATAATAATAACAATAATAATATATAATACTTATATTATGTGCCAGGCCCTCTCCTAAGCACTTCAAAATCATTATCTCATTTGATCTTCAAAACAACCCTAGGCAATGTATGAAATTATCATCTCCCTTTTCCAGGTCAGGGAACTGAGATAATTGCCCAGAGTCACATAGTTAATAAGTGTCTGAAAGTGAACTTGAACTTCCTGACTTTAAATCTAATGCATTTATATATTGTTCCAGTTAGAAGTGGGTTAGTTAATTACTGGTAAATCCTTTAAAAATAAATTGGAGAACTTAATCATAAATGCATTAGCATGTCAGATCTATGATCCTTCCAGAGTTCTCAAACTTCCTTGGCTTTGAGTACTTTTTACCTCAGGAAATGTCTTCTTCCTATAAAAAAAACAAACAACTAAAAAACAAAACCAAAAACAAACAAACAAACAAACAACAACAACAACAACAAAACTTCAAAGCAATTGGCAACAGAATGATGGTTCCTTTTCTTCTAGTACTGTTAATATCTGTAATTTACTATAATATCCAAACTCTATCTATTGTTACACTTAGATAACCCAATATTAAGTACAATTCAGAGAACAAAATAAGTGTTGGGGAATACTTGTAGATTTAATTTAGGTGATAGATATTTTTTACCATTACATATGTGTCAGAAACCATGGATTTTCTCCTCTATATCACATGACAAAGCTGTAGGATTTCTTGCCTCCCAACCCATTCTACCATCAGGAATATCAAGAAATAACCTTTGTCTCCTATGACTAACCCTATCCAATGTCAGAGGAATGCATTATGTCAAGATAAAATGTTGGTTTTATATGCTTCTAGACCTAAATGACATGCTAAAGCAAATGGGAGGCAAATGTTTGGAAAAAGAAATCTCCCTTGAAAGATATGAAAAGAAAGAGGTCTTTCTGAGCATCAGGGAAACAACCAAACAAACAACCTCTATAAGACCAGAGATTATCAGATACTCTACTGCAGGGCATCAACAATTGTGTTTGTGTGTGTGTGTGTGTGTGTGTGTGTGTGTGTGTGTGTGTGTGTGTGTCCTAAGGCACTTCAAAATGACAATATAGATCTCCCCTTTAAAAAAAACCCTCAAGAAAATAAATGAAATAGAGACAGAGAGACAGAGACAGAGACAGAGAGACAGAGACAGAGAGACAGAGACAGAGAGAGACAGAGAGAGAGGAGAGGAGAGAGAGAGAGAGAGAGAGAGAGAGAGAGAGAGAGAGAGAGAGAGAGAGAGAGAGAATATGCTGGTTTTTAATCTAAATTTTATGGGATTATCTTGAATCATTGAACCACTGAGAAGAACCAGGTTTGTCATAGTGGTTGATCATTATACAATCTTGCTGTTACTGTCTACAATTTATTCCTGGTTCTGCTTGTTTCACTCAGCATCAGTTCATGTAAATCTTTCCAGACCTTTCTAAAATCAGTTTGTTCATCATTTTGTACAGAACAATAATATTCCATTATTTCATATAACATAACTTATTCAGTTATTTCCCAATTGATGAGATCTACTCATTTTTTAATTCTTCACCACCACAAAAAGAGCTGCCACAAACATTTTTGCATGTGAGTCCTAGTTTTATTTTATGTTTATATTTTCTCTTCATATTCAACTCAAATGTGTGCCCTGTATCTATATAAATTCCTTCTAACTGCTATAATAAAGAGAACTAATGAGATACAAATTTCATCCTCCAATGTGGTAAGTTAAACAAAGAAACCTCATTCAATCCACTGTGATACCACTTTCTTGGTAACTTCCTTATGTTTCTCCTGAGTCTTTTTACATCAGATTTTCTATTCACTTCTAGTGTTTTCATCACAAATGCTTGAAAAGTTTCCATTTCATTTAATATCCAACTTTCTCCTGAAGGATTATATTAAGTTTTTCTAGGTAGGTGATTCTTGGTTGTAATCCTAGATCCAATGCTCTCTGGTATATCATATTTCCAAGTCCACTGTTCTTTTAATGTAGAAACCACTAAATTTGGTGTCATCCTGACTTTGGCTTCACTATACTTGAATTATTTCTTTCTGGATGTTTTCTTTTCTCCTTGACCTGGTGTAGAAGGCCACAGATAGTGGGGGAACTCTGGGTGAGGTATAAGACCCTTCAGTCCAAAGGGAACCTACTGACAATGTCTGGTTTGGCTCCCCACCTCCCTTTAGTGTTCTCACCCTTCTGAAAAGTCAAGGAGGAGGTGACCACCTGTGTTCTACTTGAAAGTGGGGATACTTATAGGAAGAAGGCCTTTACATATTAATAGCAAGGTGCTTATAGTTAGCACTTGCTCAGTGTGGTGTGGTGATGTAATAGTACTAAGGTATTTAGGGGCTGAGAAGACTTGAAATAAACAGACACCATCTTTGGCCATTCTTGTGGGTCTCCTGTTTTATCACTTCTCTACTAAAATCAAGGACTTGGGCTGGCCCCAAGATCCTCCAGAGAGCTAGTCCGGATGGTACATTTTGGCACCCCAGTGTGGGGGCTCTAGAATGCATAGTATATTTTAGCACCCTAATTAGGGGGCTCTAGAAAGCACACTACAACCTGGGAGCTTCAGAATTTGGCTATAATATTCCTGGGAGTTTTTGTTGAAGGATGTGTTTCAGCAGGTGATCAGTGTGTTCTTTGTATTTTTATTTCATCCTCTTGTTCTACAATATCAGCACAGTTTCCCTTCAAAATTTCTTGAGAGATTATGTCCAGGCTCTTTTTTAATCATGATTTTCAGTAGACCAATAACTTTTAAATTATCTCTCCTAAATCTATTTTTCAAGTCAGTTATTTTTCCAATGAGATATTTCATTTTTTCTATTTTTTCATTCTTTTAACTTTGCTTTGTTGTATCTTTATTTCTCATAAAGTCATTAGCTTCCATTTGCTTAATCCTAATTTTGGGGAATTATTGTTCTCAGTAAACTTTTGTATGTCCTTTCCCATTTGGCCCATTTTGCTTTTTGAGGTATTCTTCTCATTAGCTTTTTAAATTTCCTTTTGTACTTCAATTCTCATTCCAATTTTTCCTCTCTCTCTCTCTCTCTCTCTCTCTCTCTCTCTCTCTCTCTCTCTCTCTCTCTTTCTCTCTCTCTCTCTCTCTCTGTCTCTCTCTCTCTCTCTCTCTCTCTCTCTCTCTCTCTCTTTCTCTCTCTCTCTCTGTCTCTCTCTCTTTCTGTCTCTCTCTCTTTCTCTGTCTCTCTCTCTCTGTCTCTCTCTTATCTCTTACTTGATTTTCAAAATCCCTTTTGAGCTCTTCCATATCCTGAAGCCAACTGTAATTTTTCTTGGAGGGTTTGACTTTGTTGTCTTTTCCTGAGTGTGTGTTTTGCTCTTCTTTATCATGGTAGTAAGGTTTTATGGTCAGAGACTTTTTTCTCTTGAATGCTCACTTTCTTGGCCCATTATTCATCTTTTAACTCTTTGCAAAAGTAGGACTCTGTTTGTAGAGTGAAGTATGCACTGCCCCAAACTTTAGGGATTTTGTGTAGCTGTTTTCAGAGAACTTTCTAGGGTTCTGACCACAAGCACTGTTTTATGCCCTAGAATTGTTAGGAGTGTGTTCTAAGATCAGATTGCTAGAGCAAAAGAGTCCTGTCTTAATGCCAGTAAAAAGATCTACTGTGACTTGAGGACTTTGGAAGCTGCTACTGCCATCCCTGCCCATACCTACTTCTGTCATGCTGATTGCTCAAGACCCTCTCACCCTACTGACAAACCTTTCCTGCCAACCTTCCAAGTTGTCTTGGTATCTCTGAAATGAGAGGTCTAGAAAGCATCATTGCTGCTGGTGATCCAAAAGTCCCTAAGTCCATTCCTGCTTTACTGCCTCTGGCACCAGGACTGGGCCTGTCCTAGTGTGGCCTGAACAGGAATTGCATGCTGAATCCCTACCCTGGTGCCACAGATCTTTCCTTTTGACCTTTCAAGTTGCCATTGGCTGGAAATTTGTTCTAGGCCATCTTTTTGTGTATTCTGATGTTCTAAAATTTATTTAAATCATTATTTAAAAAGGTATTTTGGTGAGAGCAAGGTGAGTTCCTACCTTTATTCTGCTATCTTGGCTCTATCTCTCCTTATAGTCCCATGTTAAAGAAATACCGATTTAAGAAGCACTGAGGCTGAAACTTCAGGGTCATTTTTCATACACATACATATACATATGCACATACATATATATGGTATATATCTATGTGTGTATGAGTATATATACATATATATACATATATAGAGAAATAGAGACAGGTAGATATAAATAGATATTTAAAATATAGAGCTGCTCTCTTGCTTTTTTTGTGCTAATAAGTTTAAACTTTCTGTTGATTTTCCCCTCCTTATGTTTAACCTTTTCATGTCATTATACTTTGTGCTGCCTTCTCAGTATATGCAAAAATTCCTTATTTGGTAGTATTTAACATTTTAATATATGTTTGACCTCCTAGTCCAGATTATTAATCAAGAAACTAAATTAAAGCAGACTTAACATTGACCTCTTTGACACTTTTTCATATTCTTTTGTGAGTGGTTATTTTTCTTGATTTTCAGAATTTCTGAAAATGTTTAGTCCATGGCTAGGTTCACATAAAAGGCATCTTGATTCCATTCCTTAAGTAATTTGTCATGAGCCACAGTTTTTACCTGGTTCTTTTATCATCTTTTCAATTTTAGTTTTATGACAGTACACAAGATGATCAATGTTCTCTACCATAGTTTGCTTTTCATAATGTCCCAGTTTCCTGTCTGATATGATAGTGTATAACACACACACATCTGTATGTGTGTATTGGTTTTTTTTTTCCATTTTGATCCACAATGAGAAAAAGGTCCAAAAAGGGATACTACTGACTTTCTAATCCTTGATTGTGACACTGAAAACAAAAAATGTTTCTACCCTATTGTGAGCCCTAGAATGGAATCATTTCTAATATACAGATCAGACAAAATGTTTAGAACAAATTAAAAATCTGCTAAGGTAAAGACATTTCATAGTACATAAATAAAAATGAATATTGATCCACCTATTTTACTGTTTATGATGTCAAATGATATTGATAAATTCTATTTTTTTTTTAAATTTCATCTACATAGTTGATATTTTATATCCATAGCCAAATTCCTTGTTTTCTTGGAGGTACATTTAAAACCTGTGTATGAGTCTTCTTTTATTATTTGCCTTTTTGATATTAGGTAAATCACTAAATCTATTTGAATTGATTCTCTTTTAAAAATTATTTAGATTATACTGGAGGTGGAACCAAGATGGCAGAGGACAGAATCAACTTTCTGTGACCTTCTCTGACCTTTCTCTCAAACCAACAGCAGATTAATCCTCTAAAATGATTTTGAAGCAACAGAACCCACATATATTTGGAGTATAACATTTTTCTAGAAAAAGATACCTTGGAGGAACTGCAGAACAAGTCTGTTTCAATTGGGTAGGGGGACAATCTACCAAACCCAGACATCAGCATAGGGAGCCTGGCAAGGAGCTGGGGCAGGGAGCCACAATGTTAATTTGTTTGTGAACCAGGGAACTTTCTGTGAGTCTTTTAGGTTACTTTGTCCTGGTTGCAGGTGGGTGGTTTATTAGAATTGCTGCAAGACACCCAAAAACCAATACAAAAGGCAAATTGTAAGCCTCTGAGTCTTAGAAGAACACAGGACCTAGCCATGATAACCCAACACCAGAAGTCAGTCAGAAACACTGGCCCCAGGGCAAACTAAAGCAGCTGTCTCTCCTTTGCCCTAGAAGCAGATCTCAATACTAAAAAAAAAAGAACTGTGACTATAAACAACTTTTATGGAGAGAGATAACAGACCTCAAATTCTGAGGCTCTCCAAAGCAAATCAACTACAGATGAAGCCCCAAAAGGAGATATGAGCTGGTCCTCATTTCACAAGGCCTTCTTGGAAGATCTCAAAAATGATCTTAAAAGAGAGTTAGAAGAAAAATGGGGAAATGAAGTAAAATCTTTATAAGAGGGTATGGGGAAAAGGAAAACCAGAAATTATATGAAGAAAACTCTATAAAAAATAGCTTTGATGAAATGGGAAAAATACATTTCTCCCTACAAAATAAATTTGATGAAATGGGGAAAAAAAGCATAAAACTCCTTATAAAATAGATATGAGAAAATACCAATTCATTGAAAAACAAAATTCATGAAATTGGAAAAAAAATGCAATGAACAAAACAATTCAATTGGCCAAATGCAAAAAAGCTAAAAAGACAACTAAAGAAAATAATACACTAAAAATTAGAAATGAACAAATGAAAGTAAAACAGCCAAACAACTCAAAAAAAAAAAAAAAAAAGAAAGAAAAAAAATAGAAGAATATATGAAAGACCTCCTAAGAAAAACAATTGACCTGAAAAAGACCCCAAATTAAAAACCCCAAAGAATATTGTGGCTAAATTTCAGAACTATCCGACAAAGGGGAAAATATTGCAAGTATCAAAAAAGAAACCATTCTAATACTAAAGGGGCACAATCAGGATTATCCAGGAACTAGTATCTTCTGCCTTAAAAAATCAAAGAGCCTGGAATCGGATATTATGAAAGGAAAAAAAAAAAAAAAAAACCTCTTGGATTACTGCCAAGAATAAACTATACAGATAAAATAAGCATTATATTTCAGGGAAGAAGATGGACATTCAATGATGTAGGTAAACTTCATCTATTTCTGATGGAAAGACCTGAGCTGAACAAAAAATTTGTTTTCCAAATACAGAACTCAAGAGAAGTATAAAAAGGTAAAAAGGAAAGAACTCTTGAGAACTATATTTCTGTTGTGGGTATACTTAGTAAAGGTGTAATTTGATTTTATTATGATAATATGAAAAAGTAATAAGAGAGAGAAAATGTATCTTTCTGGAAAAAGAGGGAAATGGAGGTAAAATGAGGGAAATTACATCTCATGAAGAGGCAAAGAAGACATTATAATTATAATTGAGGGAAAGAAGGGAGAAAGGTGAACATTGTGTGGATCTTATTATCAGATTTCGCTTAAAGAGAGAGTATAAAACATATTGGGTTTCACAAAGAAACTTATCTCACTTTATAGGGAAGTGGAAGAGGAAAGAGGAGACTAATAGAAGAGAAAGTATTAGGGAAAAGTTGTAAGAAAGTAGTAGAGGAAAAATGCTCTAAAAGGGGAAGGCTAACTGAGGGAGGTGGTGGTTAGAAGCAAAATAGAGGGGAGTAATGAAGGGGGAAGAGAAAGAGAAAAGCATAACTTGGGATAAATAAGATGTCAAGAAATACAGAATTAGTCATTTTAACTGTGAATGTGAATGGGATGAACTTTCCCATAAAATAAAAGTGGCTAGAAGACTGGATTAAAAGCCAGAATTCCACAATATATGGTTTACAAGAAACACATTTAAAACAGAGTAATCCATACAAAGTAAAGGTAAAAGACTGTAACAGACTATATTATGCTTCAGGTGAAGTAAAAAAAGCAGGGGTAGCAATCCAGATCTCAGGTCAAACAAAAACAAAAATTAATTAATTAAAAGACATAAAGAAGGATACTATATCTTGCTAAAGGATACCATAGATAATGAGGCAATATCAATATTACCAAGTACCATTACCAAGTGAAGAGCATTCAAATTCCTAGAGGAGAAGTTAAAAGAGCTGCAAGAAGAAAAAGACAGCAAAACTACACTAGTGGGGATCTCAACCTTGCTTTCTCAGAGCTTGATAAATCGAATAGCAAAATAAATAAGAAAGAAGTTAAGGAGGTAAACAAAGTATTAGAAAAGTTAGGTATGATAGATCTTTGGAGAAAATTGAATGGAAACAGTAAGAAATATATTTTCTTCTTGGCAGCTCATTGAACCTATATAAAAATTGGCCATATATTAAAACAAAAAATTTCAAAATCAAATGCACACAGGCAGAAATTGTAAATGCTTTTTTTTTTCAGATCATGATACAATAAAAATCATATGCAATAAAAGGCCAGGGGGAAAATAGACAAAAAATTAGTTGAAAACTAAATAATCTAATCCTAAAAAGTGAATGGGTAAAACAACAAATCATAGACACAATCAATAACTTCATCCAAGAGAATGACAATAATGAGACAACACAGCAGAATTTGTGGGATGCAGTCAAATTATATAAGGGGAAATTTTATATCTCTAGATGCTTAGTTGCATAAAATAGAGAAAGAGAAGATAATGAAATGAGCTTGCAACTAAAAAAGCTAGAAAAAAATTTAAAATTGTCAATTAAATACCAAATTTGAAATTCTGAAAATTAAAGGGAAGATTAATATAATTGAAAGTAACAAAACTATAGAATTAATAACTAAAACTAAGAGTTGGTTTTATGAAAAAAAAAAAAAAACAACATAGATAAACATTTGGTAAATTTCGTTAGAAAAAGGAAATTGTCTCAAAAATGAAAAAGGAGAACTTTTTACCAATGAAGAGGAAATTGGAGCAATAATTAGGAGTTATTTTGTCCAATTATATGTCAAAAAATTTGATAATTTAAGTGAAATGGATGAATATCTAACAAAATATAGATTGCCCAGGTTAACAGAAGAGGAAATAAATTATTTAAATATTCCATTTTAGAAAAAGAAGTAGAACAAACTATCATTCAACTCCCTAAGAAAAAATCTCCGACCTAGAAAAAATAACAACAAAATTCATATGGAAGAATAAAAGGTCGAGAATTGCAAGGGAACTAATGAAAAAAAACTCAGAGGAAGGTGGTCTAAGTGTACCTGATCTAAAGCTATATTATATAGCAGCAGTCACCAAAACCATTTGGTATTGGCTAAGAAATAGACCGGTAGATCAGTGGAACAGATTAGATACAAAGGACAAAAAAGGGTACATCTATAGCAATCTAATCTTTGACAAACCCAAAGATACCAACATTAGGGATAAAAATTCATTATTTGGAAAAAACTGTTGGGAAAACTGGAAATTAATATGGCAGAAATTAGATATGGATCCACACTTAACACCATATACCAAGATAAGATCAAAATGGGTCCATGATTTAGGCATAAAGAGTGAGATAATCAATACATTAGAGGAACAGAGGATAGTCTACCTCTCAGACTTGTGGAGGAGGAAGGAATTTATGACCAGAGGAGAACTAGAGATCATTATTGATCACAAAATAGAAGATTTTGATTACATCAAACTAAAAAGTTTCTGTACAAACAATACTAATGCAAACAAGATTAGAAGGGAAGTAACAAATTGGGAAAATATTTTTAAAAACAAAGGTTCTGACAAAGGTCTCATTTCCAAAATATATAGAGAACTGACCCTAATTTATAAGAAACCAAACCATTCTCCAATTGATAAATGGTCAAGGGATATGAACAGACAATTCTCAGATGATGAAATTGAAACTATTTCCACTCATATGAAAGAGTGTTCCAAATCACTACTGATCAGAGAAATGCAAATTAAGACAACTCTGAGATACCACTACACACCTGTCAGATTGGCTAAGATGACAGGAACAAATAATGATGAATGTTGGAGGGGATGTGGGAAAACTGGGACACTAATACATTGCTGGTGGAGTTGCGAAAGAATCCAGCCATTCTGGAGAGCAATTTGGAACTATGCCCAAAACGTTATCAAACTGTGCATACCCTTTGACCAGCAGTACTACTACTGGGCTTATATCCCAAAGAAATACTAAAGAGCAGAAAAAGACCTGTATGTGCCAAAATGTTTGTGGCAGCTCTTTTTGTTGTAGCTAGAAACTGGAAGATGAATGCATGTCCATCAGTTGGAGAATGGTTGGGTAAATTATGGTATATGAAGGTTATGGAATATTATTGCTCTGTAAGAAATGACCAGCAGGAGGAAAACAGAGAGGCTTGGAGAGACTTACATCAACTGATGCTGAGTGAAATGAGCAGAACCAGAAGATCACTGTACACTTCAACAACAATACTGTATGAGGATGTATTCTGATGGAAGTGGAAATCTTCAACATAAAGAAGAGCCAACTCACTTCCAGTTGATCAATGATGGACAGAGGTAGCTACACCCAGAGAAGAAACACTGGGAAGTGAATGTAAATTCTTAGCACTAATATCTGTCTGCCCAGGCTACATGTACCTTCGGAATCTAATACTTATTGTGCAAGAAGAAAATGGTATTTACACACATGTATTGTATCTAGGTTATATTGTAACACATGTAAAATGTATGGGATTGCCTGTCATCGGGGGGAGGGAGTAGAGGGAGGGGGGGGATAATTTAGAAAAATGAATACAAGGGATAATATTATAAAAAATATATATAATAAATCAATATTGATCAGAGAAATTAAAATTAAGACAATTCTTAAATATCCATCTCTCAGATTGTCTAAGACAACAGGAAAAGATAATGGCAAATATTGTAGAAGTGGTGAAAATGGGACATTAATATATTGCTGGTTGAATTGTGAATGGATTCAGCCATTCTAGGGAGCAATTTGGAATTATGCTCAAAAAGTTATCAAACTGTGCATACACTTTGATTCAGCAGTATTTCTATTGGGCCTATATCCCAAGAGATCTTAAAGGAGGGAGAGGAACCCATATGTGCAAAAATCTTTGTGGCAGCCCTTTTTATATTTGCAAGAAACTAGAAGCCAAGTGGATGCCCATCAGTTGGAGAATAACTGAATAAATTATGTTATATGAATGTTATGGAATATTTTTGTTCTATAAGAAATGATCAGCAGAATGATTTTAGAGAGGTCTGAGGAGATGTACATGAACTGATGCTAAGTGAAATGAGCAGTACCAAGACATCATTGTACATGGCAACAACAAGATTATAAGATAATCAATTCTGATTGACACGGCTCTTTCCAACAATGAGATGATTCATATTAGTTCAAATAATCTTGTGATGAAGAGAGCCATCTACACCCAGAGAAAGGACTGTGGGAAGTGAGTATGAACTACAACATAGCATTTTCAATCTTTCTGTTGTTTGCTTGCATTTTGTTTTCTTTTTCAGCTTTTTTTTTCCTTCTTGATTTGATTTTTCTTGTGAAGCAAGATACCTGCATAAATATGTATACATGTGTTGGATTTAATACTTATTTTAACAGATTTAACATGTATTGGATTACCTGCTATCTAGGGGGGGAAGATGGGGAAAGGAGGGAAAAATTTGGAACACAAGGTTTTGCAAAGGTTAATGTTTAAAAATTACCCATGTATGTGATTTGCAAATAAAAACCTTTGCTAATAATAATAATAATAATAATAATAATAATAATAATAATAATAATAATAATACATTTTTAAAAGGAAAGAAATTTCATTTTACCTATTCTGTTTATGCAACCAAAATTTATAAAATATAGCTCAAAACTGATACTGGAAATAGCTATCTTTTTTGGTATTTTTTCAGTTTAGCTTGTACTGCAGTTTCCTCCCTGAAAAAAGTTATTTGAAGAGTCATTTGTAGAGTCTATCATTTAATTAGTTAACATACACTGTTAAGTAAGGGGAAAGTTGATCAGAGGAGCACTTGACTAATTTGATAAATCATCAACTTAGTTATATAAGATTATAGAAATGGACATCGAACATAGACCTGAAGGTCAGATTTATAGAGTTCTAGTACCTTACAGACAGGAAACAAGAAACTTCTCTCATTGTTCCCCTATGACTGTGGCTCATACCAATATGAATGGTGACTTACAGCCAGATGACATATAATGCCATAAAAAAAAAAAAAAACATCTATTCACCATGGTCTATAAAAATCAAACTGTGAAATGATTTTGCCCTTTCTTTTCCATGCTTTCTCTTCGATATCAGAGAGTAGTATGGAATAAGGGAGATGGGATGAATGTATAGACACAGAAACAAAGAAATAAAAACATGGGCATAGGCAAAGAATCAGAGAGAGAGAGAGAAGACATACAGAGAGACACAGAAAGAGAAAGAGAGAGATTAAAAAATATATTTCTCCATTTACTTATTTCTCCTGCAGAAAATGGTCATTTTAGAGAAGGATATAAGGATGTCTGAGAAAAGACTCAGTGGATTTACAGTTCCTGGCTGCTTTCTTTTGACTTTCTGCTGCTTCTTTTTTTTTTTTTTTTTTTTCCCCAGCCTACATGTGAGATTAGTGTTCCTGAAAATGAGCATGCATATCTGAAAATTTGGGGGTTTGAGAATTCTTTCATTAAGTCTATAAAGAAGAATATTTCTTCGATACTGGATTTCTGAGAGAAAGAAGAGGACTAGTAATATAGTATTTTACTACAGACTAGTAAGGATAAGTTCTATGCCATAGTTGGGGTATACATATTAGAATTTTGCCAATATTGCTTTTTGATGTGAATTATTCTAGCAATGAATGAGAAGTATTTATGTAGTAGCAGTCTCCAAGATTCTGCCTTCTAGAGAGACTTTGTGATCCCATGCACACACACACACACATATACAATATACAAACTGCACAATACACATATATAATGTACTATATATATACATGTAAAGATGCATATATGCATTAATATAAATCTGTGTATGCCCATACCTGGATGGGTGGGTGCATATGGGCATGGGTGTGTATATTATTTGCATTATATATTTTCCTTGTTATATAAAATATGGATTGTCCCATACTTGGCAATCATATTAAATACTGAATACTTTTCTGGGAACTAGAGACTCTATGGTCCACATATTGATAGAATCTAGGAACAAAATATACAAGTTTTGACTTTTGAAATTTTTCTGAAAAACTCAAGGAGTTTTTAAAAACCAAAGGAAGAAAATATTCCTTTGGGATAAGATCTCCATGATCAAACCTGGTTCATATGAACCTAAAGGCAAGTAGGAAGTTGGTCATTTCACATCTACAAATCTAAATTTAAATATAAATATAATAATTTACTTAATAATATGTAAAAATAAAATATTAATATTAGACGAGATTGCCAATATAAACATTTCAAATTTTTTAAATAATTCTAATTTATATTTATATAAATTCATAAAGCTAAAGCTCCTCATAAAAGTCCTGTTGTGAGTCATATATAAAAAAAAAGCACAAAATGGTTAAATAACTTACTGAGTTTTATAGAGCTAATACTTATATAAGTTAAAATTCAGATCTCTGACTCTAAGATGAGTGTCTTTTTACTCCACCATGCTTGAAAAATACTTTACACTCATATTGTGGTAAAGGTAAGTTACTATGAAATCTGTAACAAATTCTGATAACTTTTCTCACAACTCTTATTTCATTTGAAGGTTCTACCACATCATGTAATTTTGGATTTTATATTGCTTATTATAGTTCTTCAGTACCTTTCAATATTTTAGTTCTAGGAAAGCTCCAATTATATTCCAAGGTTTTTAAGTGCAATGACCATATAGTATTTTTTTTTTTTGTCTCATTAATCATTTCTTTCTTATTTGTACTAGGGTAGGCCTTGTCTGAGAGTATCAATATTTACAAGGTACACTTGCCCTGTAATATTCTTTAAATCAAAATTTGTACCTATGCATGCTTCTTTTTCTTTGACATTCCTCCTTGCATCTCTGTAATGGTCATCTCTCTTCTCTGGCCTACCATCTCTGATCATGGCAATATTATCTCTCTCCCTCCTTACCACTCTGTCTGTCTCTCTTCCTCTCCATCTTCTCTCTCTCTCTCTCTCTCTCTCTCTCTCTCTCTCTCTCTCTCTCTCTCTCTCTCTCTCTCTCTCTCTCTTTCTCTCTCTCTCTCTCTCTCTCTCACACACACACACACACACACACACACACACACACACACACACACACATATGCTTAAGGATCAGAGACAGGTTGCTGTGAGTTTCCCTCAGTTTTCCTGTGTTCTGAGGTCAAAAATGATGAGTAACATCTCATCTCTAGGCACCATACCTTCTGTCTTCCCTCTGTCTTTTTGGAGGATTTAGAATATTGACAAAGTCTGGGGATCATTGATTATACTTTGGGATCAGTCTTGGTACAAACCTCATTCATGGTACACTGATGATTAAAGTCAACACTATTTCTAAGTTGTTTTGTGGTGCTTTTCCCTGATATTCACCCCCAACCCTTAAATCATTGATTGTCTTAGTTGCCATAATTTCTAGTTACAGATCATTTCCTTTCAACCTTCTTTTATAGCTAACATAGTTCTAGACAGACAACAGGAAATTAATAAATTCTCACTGGCTGACTGATGAATAGTCTGGTGACTAGGAATATCAAAATACTTTTTTTCATATCATTAAGGAGTTCAAATTCTTTCTTGAAGTGTCCAAAATAAATCAATAAATACAAATAATTGATCTTAATATTTTTACAATCTTCCCAAAAGAACCATGTGAAGCTTTATTTTTTCATGATAATGACTATGGATTCACATCAATTAATCAATCAATAATTATTTTAATTATTGGTGATAAATCTTGAGGAAGAAAACTTCAAATCTACCCTTCCTGATTCTAGTCATGTGTATCGTTTTAGCTCTTGAATATTCTGATGATGAAACACCCCCAACCCCCACCCTCATCTGCTTCCAGGCTATTTATGACTCAGCACTCTTGTGTCTTTGAGATGATAAAATTATAATCCTACTGGCTATGAAACAGAAAGAACTGGTGACTCAATCAAAGATCCTTTACAAAACAAGACTCCAAAACTGGCTTTCTTCTCTCTCTCTCTCTCTCTCTCTCTCTCTCTCTCTCTCTCTCTCTCTCTCTCTCTCTCTCTCTCTCTCTTTGTCATTCAAGTAGCTGCTGATTGTGTCAGGACAATTTGCAGTTGCTTTCTATGAGGGATAGGAAAGTCTACAAAGAGGAATTTGGAATTCCTCCCTTTGTTAAAAATTCATTGAGTCATCAAATCTCCCTATTCAATTGCCAATATAAATGCCACTTTGACATGCCAAAGGTCCAAAAGTGCTGAGTTACCCTTGGATGGGAATGAGAAATCAAGTAGTCCATTGATCATCCTCAAAGCACTCAAACATGACATATATAAGCAGAATCACCAAGAGAAGTTTTGTTCATCCCCTGCTATAACCCTGCTTTTGTTTTTCCTATTTTTGCCAGGTATTCTGCTTTTGTCTTCATATCCTAAGCAGTTAACAGAGTTTGAGGGCAGCTCCCTACCAAATTTGCACCAATGTAGTAAACATTTATTCAATAACTAGGATGTGTCACATGCCTTGCTAAATCCTAGGAACCTAATTAATAAAAGGAAATATAGTCCTTGCCTCAATAATAATCTTACAATATAAACTGGAGGGGTAGGGGTATCCTATACACAAAAAAAAGGAAAAAAAGCAAGGGTGAGAAGTAAGGGTCACTAAGGGGTAGTTACCAAACAGCAGGGACATTTTGTTCTGTGGCACTAAAACCAGGAAAGGCAGCATATACAAAATGAAATAATCTGGGAGTCCAATTTTTGCTCCTTATAAAGGAAGACATTGGAAGATTTTGGTATTATGCCTTCCGGCCCTTCAATTAGGGGAGAATAGGCTGAGGCAGTAGGAGGCAACCAAGGCTTGAGTTAATAAAATGGCAGTGAGTTTAGAAGCAAAAGAAGCCTAACCATCTTATTCTGTGGAGTTGAAACCAGGCAGGGTAACAGGTGTGAAGCAAACTATCCACTGTTATGTTGCCCATTGCACAAAATAACTGGAAAACTAAAGGTGACCAATTATTATTATGATATTTTCTGTTTCTGGGGACAACCTTAAGTACATTCCTTCCCATAAAAAGAGCTCTTTGGGGGCTGAAATTTAAGGTTTCAGGGCAAAATCCCTGGCAGAATCATACATTCCTTAGCCTCTATTCTAAATCATTTGGAGCTGGGTATTTTCTATGCTCTACGGATAATCCAAAGTCCCAAAGCCAGACATTTCTCACACAATTTCCTGAAAAACCTAGACTTCAGTAAGAGTTTGGCTTCAATCCTTTCATATTGGTGAAGTTCCCAAAACTTTGGATTTATATTTCCTATTGAAGATGAAGCAGCACATATCAGAGTAAAGCCATTTCTAATGAGGTGGTGGTTGGGGTGGTTTGCAACTGTTAACCATTTAACATATATATGTAGTCTTTTTTCTATTTGTTTTTTTTTTTTCCATTTAGAAATGTACTTCCTTACTGGATAGTTATAAACATTAGCCATCTATATAAGATAAAGAAGTCTTTGCTACAGTCCAAGTGCAGGGGACTTACAATCTGTATCCCCCATACATACCTATAAAACCTGACCTTAACAGCACTCATCCCAGAAAATCTCTGCTATCATCTTATAAATTTCTCATAGAAAGTAGTCAGAATAATCAGTAAGGACATATATCTCCATTCCTTCTCACCTACTAGCCTGTCTCTGAAAACAAAATGTGAAAGGGCTTGACATTTTCTCCTTATTTGTGGTCTGATACCTACTTCAGAAAAAAACATCCAGTCTTTTTCTGTGTGGAAGAAAATATATGAGAGGATATAGCAAATATGCTGGGGAGAGCCCTTCTGAACTTCCGCTTCCAAAGAATTTGAGACTTACAAAGAATCAGAAGAACAGCTGAATTTCAAATGTATTAACTTTTAAAAGCCTGCCTTTCAAGATATGGACCTATTTTTTTTCCCTCAAACTCAAAAAAAAGACAAGAAAAAATTATCCTGGAGCATACTTCTTTCATGCTGAGAATGAACACACTAAAGAATCCAGACATCTGCCAAGGGAAATGGAAAAGTTAGGAAGCTATATGGGGCAACTTTACTACAGGCTGTAGGAAAATCACTGATTACATCCCATATTAAAATAATGACATGATATAACATTGTATGTTCAGAATATATTTCAACAAAAGCTCTCAGAAATAGTTTTTCAGTACTTATTATAATACCCAGTAGGGATATGTATGGCTCATAGTTTTCCCATGATTTTCAGCCAGGTCCCAGAAATTTGGGCCAAGAAAACAGTGGGAATCTAGCTCTTCTCTATTTTCTGTTGTTGGGGGAGAAGGCCCTAAAAATATGTAATAAATTCAAACATATCATTTTTTAAAATTACCTACATTCAATGATCTACTGCTATATACAGAATGATATTCAGCATGATTACCTGGAAAACCAAAAAAAGGATGTATGAGAAACATTTATTTCCTTCATTCCACAACCTTGTGGGTCTCTGTCCCACCAACAAAAACATAATAAATAATGAAAAGAGTGTAGCAGGATGTCCAGGCTGTTGAAAGGGGGAAAGCAATAGTAACCTCTTCCTGTGACCCTTTTCTCACCTTTAATCTGATCTCTTATGGTCCATATGGAGAAAGCATTAAAAATGATTCCACAGCAAGAGCCATGTCAACACTTTGAAAGATTTCTATTAATCTGATCCACAGTAAACATAATAAATAAAATACTTCTAGGTATTGCAATAGCTAGAAGGCTAAACTTAAGAGTCAAAAAGACCTGAGTTCAAATCTTATTTCATACTCTGAAAAACAATTTGATGCTGGGAAATATTTAACTAATGTATGTTTCTGTTTCTTCCTCTATTAAAAAAAAAAAAATGAAGATAAAGAGCCTTATTTCCCGGCTGTTATAGAGATAAAATGAGATCCTACTTATAAAGTGCTTTGAAAGCCTTATACAGCTATATAACAACTATGTAACAGCATTAATGATTCGTGCATATTTAATATTTTAAGATTTTAAAAACCTTTACATAATATTTGGTTTTCAAAATATCTCTATGTAGTACAGAGAACATGGACAATTATATCAGTTTTATAATTGAATAAATTGATAATAATATGAATAATGTTTTACAAATTTTGAAGTTCTACATAAATACTATTATAATTATTATTACATCAGGAATCCTATCTCATGTAGGCACCAGCTCTGTAGACCTGAAAAAAAAAAAAATTAACCTCCCTTAATTTTTGTTTCTTCTTTAATAATAATAGTAATACTACCTACCTTGTAAAGTTGTGAAGATCAAGAGATAAAATATGTAAAATATTTTGCAAATCTTAAAGTATTGTAGTAGTAGTAGTAGTAGTAGTAGTAGTAGTAGTAGTAGTAGTAGTGAATTTTGGCAATACTGTTTTGAATTTTGCCATAGAAACCAGTGAAATAGAATGGTAGCATTTAAATCTCTAGGGGCATGGGGAGGAGAAAGATACATTGTGTGAAATATAAAAAAGGAGAACCTGCATTTATAAAATCATGGATCTTTTTGGAGTAATTGAAATATGGCTTAGATGACAAGAGAAAATTCAGGAATGTGGATGGAAAAAAAGAAGATATCAGAGATCACATGCTAAACAAGGCAATGGTGAACTGCTTTAAAAGGAATGATTTTTTCCTACATATTAATTTCTTTGAAAATTAAAAAGGGGTGGCATATGAACATTAGGAAAGGTAAATGACAATGACATCAGGGCAATTCCATACTAAACTCACTTTCTTAAATTATGAGTGCACTTAAAACCATGTTACTCAATGATTGACTATGAAAATTGGTAAAGGCACTAGGGAAATTCATCTAAAGACTAAGAGAGTTGTTTTATTTGTTTCTCTTTTTTTGTTTGTTTTTTTTTTTTCTGTAGGGGCGGTGTTATGATTTCTGAATTAAATATTTTAACAGCATTCATGTACAAAAGGGATTGTTCTAAATAGAGAATAGGAATAGACCAACAGGTAGAAGAAATAGAAAAATAGACTTTCACTCAATAATTTTCATTCTATTTTAAAAATAAACAGTGCCTGAAGATCTATTACCAAATATTAGCATCACAAAAAAAGGAAAATAAGTCATTGATTGCTTTAGTCACACTCAAAGAAGACATGAATAGTAGGAATAGGAATGACTTAAATCTTCCTGGATCGAATTTCCTTGTTATTTCTTTCTCATTGAATTTCTATTCTCATTTTTTAACTTGAGCACTATTACACATTGGATCTAATTTTTACAATAGCAAATGTGATTTTGAGTAATAGATTCACTGTTACTTCATATTCTGTTCACTAAAATATTAATCAGAACCAGACTAACTCCAGAGTTTTTTGTATCAAGTCATATTTTCTATTTAAGGGGAAAAACAATCAAGAATCAATGGATATTTGTAAATAAAGATTTTTTTTTCCCACAGAGTTAGGGGGAGTAGGGGAGAAGAAATATAGCGTTTTTAACAATTGAACAACTTTCTAAAGATCAGAAGTCAGGGTCTGAAATTTAGTTTTAGGTAGGTTAGTGATATCAGAACAAGGAAAACTCATAGCAAACAGAAAGTAAGTTCAAGAATACAATGGTTCCAAGTCATATTATTGATTCAAAACTATGAAGTACATCAAATAATTTCAGAGCTGAAAAAGTACTTTATAAAAGTAAAAGTACTTACAAAAGTACTTTATTCAACACTTAAATCTTTTTTTTTTTAATTTTATTCATTTTTCCAAATTATCCCCTCCCTCCCTCCACTCCCTCCCCCCGATGGCAGGTAATCCCATACATTTTACATGCAACACTTAAATCTTACAAAAAAGAAAAACAAAATTCAGAGATTCTTATTGACTTGACCAAGGTCACACAACTAGTTAATAGACTAAGGAAAAGAAGAGTCAGTTTTCCTAATTTAGCACTCTATAATAGAGAAGGAACACTATATTTAGAATCAAAACAATCAGTTCTAATACCAGTCTCCTATTTACTACTTATGAGATTTTATACAAATTATATTCCTTCTCTATACCTCAAACTAAGAGAGCCTCCAAAGTCCATTTCAGTTACAAAACTTTTGATCCTATGATTTCTGATCCTGTGGACTTAGAACAGGCAATCGGAATAGAATTAGTAATAGTAATGCAAAGCAAGAATAAAAAGGTAGGCCAGGAAGGAGAATGTTTTAATGTCCTAAATATAAAAATTATCTGAATTTCAGCTAACCTTGAGGTGTTTGTTAACATCTTCATGATCTATCTGCCTTTTTCCCAACAGAATCCTGAAAGTAACAAGCTGTTGTAAGGGTAACTGAGATAATATTTGCAAAAAGTTTAGTACTTAATGGGCATTGAATAAATTATTGTTTTCTCCCTTCTTCCCATCCTTAAGTAATACTTAAATATGTTAGGACATTGGTAATTATACCATCATCTATTTCTTTTCCAGAATGAATGTTCCAGATGAAAAATTAATGGAACCCTTGGCAGTTAGAAATTCTCTGATCTACAAAATATAAAAAGAAAAAAAAAAGTAAAAAAAAAAAATAATAAAGAAATGTAGCAATTCCTCTCTGAAATTAAATATAGTCATCATAGCTGAAATCCCCGAATTGAGCAAATTCATTGCCAGTAAACAGCTCTTAGTAACCAATAACTACCTAAGTGTATTGAATGTGTGGGAGTTTGGAGGAAGGGGGAGAAAACTTGGGATGTGAACTATTAAGAAAGTTTATACATATGTAGCCTCTGGGGGTTATAGTGAGGGCAAGAGAATCCTTTGACCACTTAACTGAAGAGAGAAGCAGTTTGACTATTAGTCAAAGAAAAACAAGATTAAAAATAAAGTAAGTGCAGCCACTGAGGTGATCTTTCCTCCAGGAAATAAATGTCTCTTTACAGTTGCTATGCATTCATATTTTCACACCACACACACACACACACACACACACACACACACACACACACACCCCAAAACAAAACAATGGGGGAAAAAAAAAGGAGGCAGGATCATTCTGCTTATAATGGTTCTTTTATTAAAGAAGCAAAGTGAAGGAGCATGAGTAATGCCCGTTATCAGAGAAAGAGATTAGATTCAGTGTCAGGAATATTTGAAATGTCACCCATTGCTGTCTAAGAAAAAAAAATAAACTTCCCTGTACAAATGTTTCTGTCTGTTCTTTGTTTTATGCACTACTTCTTTCAAATATCAAGGTTATTGCTTTTTTTCTCCAATATTTATGGAAAATTCATACAGTCTTAGCTGCAAAGCTGTAAAATTTGAAAACATAATATAAAACATCCCAAGACAGTGTATCACCAAGACACAAACACTCACACTAAACTTGTTAGAACAGCAAGTCTTGCAGTATCAAGAGTACCATACTGTAGGTGCATTAGTCTAATAGAAAATAAATAAAATGGAAAGGTCATATAATTTCCCTAACACTAAGCATAAAATAAGGTAGTGACACCCCAAGAGCAGACAAAAACAAAACTTTCTCTCTAAAGTTTAGAGGCACTCATGCTGGCACCTGTCCTTTGAACCTTATGAAATATATTTTCACTGATAAAAATGAAAGAGAATGGCCATTTGCTCATAAAACATTTTAAAATTTTCACTAAGGGATGCCTAGCTCTCTAACAGGGACTATAATGGGGATATGAAACTGTGTTTTGTTTGTTTGTTTTTTTCCCTCTTTTTTACTTCTCTAAGATCAGGAGCTGCAAATATATTCACCTTTCTTTACATCAACCAATTCTATTCCTTTTGAGCCAGTTTTCCATATAAGATTAGGAGAAGCCTTATAATAGAATTTATATCATTCAATGAGCAATGGAAGAGAGTGACATAGATTTAAAATAGCCTGTCCAAGATTTATTTTTTGTTTTTGTTTATTGCTTTCTTTGTTGTTGCTGTATTTTTGCTGTTGTCATTTTTTTTTTTTTTAGTTTTCCTATCTTAAATATGAATTGGGTAGGTTATCAAAGTTAGAATCAATGGAAAGTGTATTACTAATTTAAAAGAATTTATGTGACAGAGTGAATCAATCTCTCTGGTTTTTTCCCCTATACTTTCCATTTCTGTAATAGCATGGAGAAAGGGAATGTCAGAAAACAAAGACAAGCAGAAAGCTAGGCTGAGGAGGAAGAAAAGAAGGAGGGAGAGAAGGAAAGAAAGAAGAAAGGAAGAAAGAAAGAATGAAGAAAGGAAGGAAGGAAGGAAGGAAGGAAGGAAGGAAGGAAGGAAGGAAGGAAGGAAGGAAGGAAGGAAGGAAGGAAGGAAGGAAGGAAGGAAGGAAGGAAGGAAGGAAGGAAGGAAGGAAGGAAGGAAGGAAGGAAGGAAGGAAGGAAGGAAGGAAGGAAGGAAGGAAGGAAGGAAGGAAGGAAGGAAGGAAGGAAGGAAGGAAGGAAGAAAAAAGAAAAAAAAAAGGAAAAGAGATCTAAATCATGGCTATAACTTAAAAGATTTAAGGTATAGAACTAAAGGTTCAATTAAATTTTCTTATGATTGTTAGTAGGGTAGCAGTAAGACATATCTCTTTATCACATGGCTTGGTCAGAAAGGTAAGCTGCACCAAGTTAAAGAAAAGAAATATATTGATTCCATCTTTTAAGAAATAGCTGAATAAAAGAAGCAGTTCAGCTCTCATCACTGTATTCCAAATCCAGTCCCAAGTGAGAATATTCTTTACTCATTCAATAAGTTATATCCAGAGCTTTGTTGCTGATTTGTCAGTCCTTTCTGTTTTCTGTCTTTCAACTTTTTATCTCACCTCTAAGGCTATGTCTGGAATATAGCTTGTTTAGATTAGTTAATAGAAAGGAACACCTCGGTTGTTCAGTGGATATAGTGCCAGGCCTGGAGTTCAAATCTGGTCTCAGACACTTAGTAGATGAGGAACACTGGGCCAGTCACTTAATCCTATTTGTCTCAATTTTCCCCCCTATAAAAATGATCTGGAGGAGGAAATTGTAAACTACTGTAGTATTATCATTACCAAGAAAACCCTAAAGGATTAGATACTACTGACAAATGAGCAAAAGTTATATAAACAGAGACTAGGATCTGAAGTCAGAGGATGTGCACTGACAGGCACTTATTACATTTACAACTTTGACTAAATCCTGTAATTTCTTTGAGACTAAGTTTCCTCATATTTAAAAGAGATCTGGATTATATGGCCTCTAAAATTCCTCCAAGTTTTAAATCTATGCTCTCATATTTATTTTTTCCTGTAAGAAAATGGTCATTCAGGACAAATTCTTACTGACTTTTATTTAAGCTCCATCCAGATGAAGGATACACTGCAATGTACAAAGAGGATGAATGTGTTCATTTCTTTCTCCGCTCAAGGACACAACTTTGCTTTCCCCAATGATGTGCATATAGAGTTATGATCTCACCCAAATAAAACAAAGCAAAACAAAAGCAACCACCTACATCCCAGTGATTTAGCATCTTAATTTAAAACTGAAGCCAGACTTATCTATGTTTAACTATTGGATGGAGCTTTCAAGTGAGAAATTGTTTGCTTCCATTAGAAACAAATATGGAAAGAAATAAAACTGCAGCCATGGATTAACCTAATTATTCTAATTTCAAAATATATATATCTAGGCATATGTCATGTTATGAAGCCAAATATATAATTTGCCTACTTCTACCTTATATATTTCTAGAGTGATTTATATATATTTAGGGTATGGTTGCCAATACTGTTTCATTTGATTCTCATAAAAATCATCAAGCCCTCAAAGTAGATTGGCTAGGAATTGCGATCCCCATTCTATAAATGAGAAAACTGAGGCCCAGAAGTGTTAAAGCCAGAATTGGATACTAAATCCTGAGCTCTATTTGCTCCACCATGTTGTCTGCCCTCTATAACAATTACTTTTGACTTGCATTCCCACTTATTCCAAGATAGAAGGAAAATCATATTTGTCTTCAGTCTTTACATGTATTTTCAATTTTTGATTACTTGAGAAAATCATTAGCACTAAATAACTTATTTCTTTAGCATATAAATTACCCATATTATTTACATGAAATCCACACAAAAAACCTCATTTCTCTCTCTCTCTCTCTCTCTCTCTCTCTCTCTCTCTCTCTCTCTCTCTCTCTCACACACACACACACACACACATTCTTACTTAGCTTTACTCTAACTGGAGATGAAATAGAAGCTCATTGTATTAAATAGATAACACATGTCTCTTCTAGCAAATTAAAGGTGTAAAGTTGCTTAAAATCAGAGCCTTATCTAGGACAAGGCAGTAAAATCCCTGTTCTTAGGAACTGAAAGTTAGAATAAAATAGTAGCACTCATACACCCTTAAACAGAGCAGAAACAAGTAAGGCTATCACTTAAATAGCAAGAAAATTTAATAAAAGCAGTGAACCACCAGGTGACGCATTTCTTCCACACACATGCCTGGCGGTCACATTCTAGCTAAGCTCTTCTCTTTCTCTTCCCACACAGTGGAAGCACCTGACTCAGCTGTTGTAAATAACAACTAAATGTTACTTAAATTGTGAATTTGCAGGAATGTTTCATAAGTGTTTCCTTGTCCACCCACATTTCAAGTTATGGAGCTGCTCTATAACTAGAAGCTAAACTGGGAGTCAGGAAGAAGGAAGCATGGTATAATGAGAAGAATGTTCAATAAGTAGTCAGGTGACTTAGATTTTAAGTACTAGTTCTGCAACTAATTGACTAAATAACTTAGTGACCCTAAGTATAGTTCTGCAGCTTTGGTAACTTTATGTAAGGACTTTATATAAGCTTCACCAACGTGTTGGACTAAATGATCTCTAAGTTCCTTTCAGCCCCAACATTCTGTGATTATATCAATTGTCTGATATTTCAGTTGTGTGGGAGATTATAGCTAAGTAGAATGACCTCACCATAGTAACACCCCTCCTGAAATGAATTGTTCAATGGATAGTAAATGACTGTAGGATTCAGCATCACCAATCCATCATAGTCTATATTTCTAATACTTATAAATAACAACAACATTGCTTGTCTTAGCATGTTTTGAGGAAAGGTAAACATGCCTTTTCAGAATCACTATTGTTGTTTTTAAAGAAGAAGAATAAGAGAAGGGAAAAGAATAAGCATTTATATAATGTTTTCTATATTCCAGGGTCTATGTGCTTTTTACAAATATTGTTTCGTTTGATCTTTATGACAACCCTGTGAGATAGTTGTTATTATCATGCCCATTTTAAAGCTGAGGGAACAAACAAAAATGAAGTAATTTGCTCAAGGTGACAAAGCTAGGAAATGTCTGATGCTTCATTTAAACTCAGATCTTTCTGATTTCATGCCCAAGACTCTATCCACTGCTCCATCATTTTTTTTTCCTTGGGGCAGAAATAATATTTACTTTTGAAAATTCAGGACTGTCAGATGTCAAATCCCTGAAATTCAAATGTGAAATTTGGGTTTTGTGACTGTAGCCAAAGGAATAGTCATATGGCAGTTTAAATATTCCTAACTAGATGTAAATTGGCATGAAAAAAACAAGAACTCAATGAATTTAATGTAATGAAAATAATGTCATCCTCCATTATTATCTAGGTTTGATATATTGATAGTCCCATTAAATCTTAAATGAAGGGATTAATTGTGCTGAGTTCTATTGATTATATTTATAAAAAAATTACAAAGTAGTAGAGTCCAATAATGAGTTCTATTCCATACTATTATTGAATAATTTTCTGAAACAAAAAAATTTAAAAATGCATATGTTATTGTGAAAGAGACTGTTTAAAAATTGTACATGTTTGTATGTGCTTGTAAATGTTCATCACATATGCTAATCAATGTGATATATATATGTATATATATCACATATAGATCTTATATATGGTATACATTTTAACTTAGGGTATAATGTTTATGAAAATAGGAAGATTAACTCCAAAAATGAAATAAACAGACGAGATAAGTAGTGCTATCATAAAGGCAGTTGTATATCTAATCACATGGTTTGTAAATAAGCTTTTTATTAAGTTCTTGCTAATTGTCATAAAAATGCCAGGAAATTTTTGTAAGTGATAAGTAGTAGCTTCAGGGTTTGTAGTCTCTTCTTGATGAAAGCAAGAAATCCAATAATATAAAATATTGGCCCCAGAATACTATGCATTATTATCAAGAGAATTTCCCTCAAGTCTACTTAAAAGAGAAGAGACACTAACCTGAAATAAGTTTGAGGGCCCTAGAGAACTAAGAGGGTAGGTAGATGGAAGCAGAGATCTAAAACCAATTTTTGTGACCTTTTGCTATGTTTGTGGGGGAAAAAAGAAAGTGATTTTTTAAGTCTTAACATATTGTATTGGTAAATATGCTAAATCAAGAAGTAAGATATCTTCTGACTCTGATGCTGATTAGTTGGATAACTGTGGGGCAAATTGATTTGAGTATCTAGACCCCAGTTTTCTCACTTTAACATGAGAGTCTTGGCCAAAATTATCTCTAAGATCCTTCCAAGTTGTGTAATTTAGAATTCTTATTATATGAAAGTATTTATTGTATTTGCACTTAAGTATTCCAACCATAAGCAATATCTGATAATCATAATACTTCTCATTAATACAGAATTACCATATTTCCCCAAAATAACAAAATTTCAGAGTTAAAGAAGATGGCAGAGGTCATCTAGTCCAATGTACATTTTATTCAACAAGTATTCAACTAGTTATTTCTCATCTTCTATTTCCCAAATAAGTTCATTACAAGTGTAAAATCTGTTAGGTTTCTTTTGTTGTTCTTAGTTTTGGCTTGGTTTGTTTCCTATGATGAGTTCCAAATCCATCTTTTTCCCACTTATATCCATTATCCCAAGATTCCTAGGCTAAATAGAACAAATTTAGCTCCTCTATTCCATGGTAATCTGAAATGCATGAAAACCTACATGTATGTAATGTAATAAAATATAATAATGTAATATGTAATAATAAAAAAGCAACATCTTTATCATTATTTGTTGTCATTGTTGTTAATAGACAGCTGAATAATATTGCGTATAAAATACTTTATAGGGAATGATGAGACATAGGTTCAAAATCAATCTCAGACTTGTGACCTAAAATAAATCATTTAACTCTGGTCTGCCTCAGTTTCCTCATCTGTGAAATTGGGATAATAATAGTATCTATCCCCTAAGGTTATCATCATGTCATCAGAATTAAGTAACATAATATTTGTAAAGAACTTTGTAATACTTAAGATTCCACTTAAGTGTGAGCTATTTTTATAGCTTCTTTTCTTCAAGCTATACATTCCAAATTCCTGCAAGGATAATTGCACATACCATGAATTTATCTTCATTTCTTTCATCACCTTCTTTTGTACATTCTCTAGCTTATTAGTGCTCTTTCCTAAAGGAATTTAGACCTCAACAACCAACTCTATATGTGGTATGAGGAGGGCAGAGAATAGCAGAACAACATCTCACACTGTCATTGAAAGTGTAAAAACAGCATGAAAAGGGATAGCTAAGTAGCACAATAAATGAAGTGATGGTCTGGAGTCAGCAAGACTCATCATTCTGAGTTCAAATCTGGACTCAGACACTAGTTGTATAACCCTGGACAATTCACTTATTTCTTCATCTCAACTTCATCTGTAAAATGAACTAAAGAAAGAAATAGAAATCACTCTAGTATCTTTGCTAAAAACCTCAGATGGAGTCACCAAGTGTCAGACATAAGTAGGAATGGAACAACATTTAAATAAATATTTTTCTATTGTAAAAAGTATTTAAAAGATGATTCCACATTCAGGGAAGAGCTTTGGTTCTTCTATCTATAATTCTTTGAAATGATCTTTTGCCAAGTCCATGTTGAGTTGTTTTTGAGTTTTTTTGACAAAGATATTACAGTGGCTTGCCATTTCCTTCTCCAGCTCATTTTACAGATGAGAACTCTAGGATCAGCAAGATTAAGTGATTTTTCCAGTGTCATACAACTAGTAAGTGTTTGAGGATGGATTTGAACTCAGGTTCTCCTGACTCCAAGGCTGGCACTTTATACACTATGTTACCTACCTGCCTTCACTGTCCTTGTTGAATAAGTCTAGATAAAAATGACAGCCCATTCCAGAGACAGATTCTTGCATTTTTTTCTATCATTTTAAAAAGTACTTTATATGACTTAATTCTCATGATAATCCTGGGGGATAGATGCTCTCTAATTACAATTTCATAGATGAGGAAATGAGGCAAACCAAAATTAAATAGCTTATCTTGGGTCACAAGAGTGATTTTTAAATTATTTTTAAATCTAGGTCTTAGTGACTCCCTGTTCAGTGCTCTATCCACAAGCTACCTAGCTGTTTAATAACAATAACAACATGTTATTATATAATAATTGCAATAGATTTGAATTCCAAACCATCATTCAATCATGACCCCAAGACTCTTTTGTATATTACCTTGGGCAAAGTAAGTTTAACCTCTGAGACTTAGTTATTTTAAATATAAAGTAGGGACAGCAATTTACATTCCATGTAATTCAGGACTGCTGTGAGTATCAAATGAAAAGTTTTAAAGTATAAAAAACTGCAAATATAATATACTTGTTTATAGCTATGTTTAGGTATAGTACATTCTATAATTATATATATATATATACACATATACATGTATATATATATATGTGTGTATATATATATATATATGTATATATATATATATATATGTATATATAATTCATTTCAGGCATAGAGGAAAGCCAGAACAAAGACATTATATGAGCTCAATATCAGCCATTAAATCTATATTCTGATACACAATTATCAGATAGTGGAATTAACCCTAGGTCCTTGATGTAGTTTAATGCAATATATGAAACTTGCTAATTATCTATGAGTATTTCTGAAGTATTTAATAAAAATATCCATTATATCCTAGAGTCTAAGCTTGACAATGGAGATGCAAAAAGAAAAATGACATGTCACCTATTCTCAAGAAACTTAAATTCAGTATAAGGGAGACAATCTGTGTCCATTGATCCCACTTGCATTATGTGTGCAGCTTAGATTGCTGAAAGGTAAAAAATAGTTTTACACTCAAGATTCTGAGGGTAGCCTTGAGGAGACTGTGGCTCCCAATACTGATTAATCAGTTAATATTAATTAGTTTTTCAAAAGGATACTCACTGAGAGAGTAGTCAGAATATTTTTTAGAAAACAAACCTCTCAAACTAGAAAACACTCTCTCCCCTAAGCACATTCTCCTCATACACAACTCAATTTTAAAATAAAGTTAATAAAGTATATTTGTAGGAAATAAATTTTCCAGAGGTAAGGCAATTTATCTAGGAGGGCTCTATTCTCTATAGCACCAATCAAGTTTGCTTTCCACTGAGGTGTTAGTAGTATCTAAGTCCTTGCTTAGCTGAAACGGTTCTTTGCAGTGTGGCATCTGGGTTGATGGAGTATGTCAGGCAAGTGTCTTGACTGCTTTACTGATTTTTTTCTGGATGCAGTTATTGCTACTTGCAGACTTATTGGCTAAATAAGTTATGGTATGTGGAGGTAATGGAATATTATTGTTTTATAAAAAATAATGAACAAGCCGATTATAGAAAGGCCTGGAAAGATTTACACAAACTGAGGCTGAGTGAAACAACAGAACCAGGAATGCATCATACACAGTAACAGCAGGAGTGTGTAATGATCAGCTACAAAAGACTTGGTACTTCTCAGCAGTTCAGTGATCCAAAGTAATCCCAAAAACTTTGGGTGGAAAATGTCATCTGCCTCCTGAGAGAGAACTATAGATACTGAATAAATGAAGACATGCTATGTTCCTTTTTCTTCTTTTTTTTTTTTCTCTTGTGGTTTTTCCCTTTTGTTCTGATTTTTTCTTCCAACATGATTCATAAGGAAATGTATTTTTTTTTTTGTTTTTATTTTAAAGCTTTATATTTTCCAAATATATGCATAGATACTTTTCAACTTCACCTTTGCAAAACCTTGTGTTTAGGGGGCAGCTAGGTGGCACAGTGGATAGAGCACCAGCCCTGAATTCAGGAGGACCCGAGTTCAAATGTGGTCTCAGACACTTCACACTTCCTAGCTGTGTGACCCTGGGCAAGTCACTTAACCCCAGCCTCAGAAAAAGAAAAAAAAAAAAAAAAAAACCTTGTGTTCCAATTTTTTTTCTCCTTTCCTTTCCCCCACTACCTACCCCCCTAGATGTAATGTAATGCAATCCAATATATGTTAAACATGTGCAATTCTTCTATATATAATTTCTATAATTATCATGCTGCACACACACACACACACACACACATTAGATCAAAAATAAACAAAAAATGGGAAAGAAAACAAAATACAAGCAAACAACAACAAAAATGAAAATTCTATGATCTACACTCAATTTCCACAGTCCTTTCTCTGGGTATAGATGGCTTGCCCCATAATAAGACTATTGGAACTGGCCTGAATCACTTGATATTGAAAAGAGCCTCATCTGTCAGAATTGAACATTATATAAACTTCTTGTTTCTGTGTGTAAGGTTCTCTTGGTTCTACACACTTCATTTAGCATCAGTTCATATTACATCTCTCCAGGCCTCTCTGAAATCATCCTGCTGGTCATTTCTTACAGAACAATGATATTCCATAGCATTCATACACCATAACTTATTCAGCCATTCCCCAACTGAATGGCATCAACTCAGTTTCCTATTCCTTGCTACTACTAAAAGGGTTGCTACCAACAGTTTTGCACATGTGGGTCCTTTTCCCTTTTTTACTATCTCTTTGGGACACAGACCTAGTAGAAATACTGCTGGATCAAAGGATATGCACAGTTTGGTAGACCTTTGGGCATAGTTCCAAATTGCTCTCTAGAATGGTTGGATCAGTGCACAACTCCACCAACAATATATTAGAGTCTCAGTTTTCCCAGATATCCTCCAACATTCGTCATTTTCTTTTCCTATCATCTTAGCCAATCTGAAAGGTGTGTTAATGATATTTAAGAGTTGTCTTAATTTGGATTTCTCTGACCAATAGTGATTTAGAGCAAGGAAATGCAGTTATTTTTTTTTTTTTAATGAATGTACATGTATAGCCAAAAAAAAATAAAATAAAAAGAAGAGTTATTAAAACCTGAATATTATAAATAGAAGAGAGGAAGAATGTGAGAACTACTGTGAGAATTGAATGAACAAGGCTTGGTAATTGATTGAAAGAGTAAAAAAAATGAATGAGTTTCAAACCTTGGGGGCTGAAAGGATGTTTATGTCCTCAACAGAAATAGGAAATTTAAGAAGATTGATGAGTTTCAAGGAGATCAATGGCTCTGTGTATTTTGAACATGTGGAGTATGAAATACCTATTTATAAAGGGAATCTAAAGAATTGGTGATACAAGATTAGAGTTCAGGAGAAAACAAAGAATGGATGTGCAAATTTGATAGTAATTAACATTAATGAAATAAAAATGAAAGAGAGAGAGAGACAGAGAAAGACAAAGAGAGGGAAGAAGAGAGAGAAAACTATGGTATCTGGTTACAATAGAGTTATATCTGATATACTGAGGGTCTTTCCTTCTTTAGCATTGAAGTTGTGAGGTCTGAGATTACAAATTATAATCTTTTTGTTTATTATGTTTATATATAACCATTAATTTTCTCTTCAAAAGTGAATTTCAGAGCATATCTCTCGTGTCAAACTCTAGAGTATAGTGTATGTATGTGAAAGAGAGAGAAACAGAGAAAGAAAAGAAAACAGAACAAAAGAGAAGAGAAAAGAAGATAGAGGATGGGAGAGAAAGACAGAGAGAGAGAGAGGATGGGGGGAAAAGGAGAGAGAAGATGGGGGGGAGAGAGAGAGAGACAGAGAGAGACAGAGAGAGGGAGGGAGGCTGGAGCGAGGGAGAGGGAAAGAAATGAAAAAGAGAGAGACATAACAGAACCCTGAGACTCATATTATGTGGACAGTATATCTATGATGATCCAGTACCATGCAGTTCCTGACATATGGTTGATGCTTAATACTTCTCCACTGATAGGGCTAGTTACTTAGCAAATATTTGATTAGATCAACAAGATGATTTTGGAGAAGTCTGGAGATACTTACATGGACTGATGCTAAGTGAAATGAGCAGAACCAGGAGTTCATCGTACATGGCAACAGTAAGATTATATGATGATCAATTCTGATGGACATGGCTCTTTTGAATTATGAGGTGATTCAAGCCAGTTCCAATGGTCTGATGAAGAGAGCCATCTTACCCTGAGAGAAGAGTGCGGTTACTGAGTGTGGATCACAATATAGTATTTTCACTCTTTTTTTGTTGTTTTCTTTCTTTTTTTCCCCTTTTTGATCTGTTTTTTCTTGTAAGCATGATAATTGTGGAAATATATATAGAAGAATCGCACATGTTTAACATATATTAACATATATTTAACATACAACATAAGGGAATGGGGAAATAGAGGAAAGAGTTTTGGAACGCAAGATTTTTCAAGGGTGAATGTTGAAAGTTATCTAAGAATATGGTTTAAAAATATAAAACTTTAATAAAAATAATTTTTAAAAATTATAAAAATATATTTGGTTATTGGTAGAAGAACTAGGAGAGAACGGTTAAAAGATTTAATGTTATATAAGATGAAGTTTGGGCCTATAATGTCAGAGATTAAAAAGGAGAAGGATGGACAAAAGACCATTTGATTTAATGATTATGAGTTTAAGAACCTTGAAAAGAGAAGTTTTCATCCAATGGTGAAATTAGAAGACAAATTATTGGCAAGGTATTGAAGAATATTTTCCTTTTGTTCAGCAAAAGATCATGGATTTAGACCTGAAAAGGATCTCGGAAGTCATGTAGTTCAAGTCCTTCATTTTCCAGATAGAATAACTGGGTTGAGGCATTAAATGTATTCCATGAGGTCACTCAGATTAGAAATTGTTGGAATTCGTCTTTTTTGTTACACTACCTTGCCTGTTTTCATTTATTAATTACATGTTTCCAGATCTTGTAGCTAAATCGGAACTTTAAGATATGGTCCAAGAAATTTATGATTTTTGAAAGAAAATAACATTTGTATAATTAAGAAACTTGATAAGCAAGATAGTAAAAAATAGAATCCTTGAAAAGTATGAAAGTTAAAAAGGGGAAAAGTTTTCTTTCTTTTCGGATATTGCAGAAAATGAGCAGATGTTGCCAGTGCCATTTACTTCATAAGTTTTTCATCTTTAGAATTAATAAAAAGTTATTGCTTCATTTTTTCCTAAATAGTCTTTTAAAGGTTAGAATGTGGAAGTTCCTGCAGAATGCTGAGAGATAATGTGTGAGATACCTAAGACTTTGTGGAGCTGTGCATTTAATTCTAAAAAAGAATAGAAACCAGGTTATAGGAAAAATTGCATGAATGATATCTTCAGAGCAATATACAATCACAATTAGACAATTCACATAGAGAACAAGAGGCAGCCGTGGACAGGTTCTCCCCACCATACACACCTTTGGTATCACTGTGATATAAGGAAAAAAAACAAAACAAAACAAAACTTAGATTGATGATAGCACATTAAGCCAACACTCCAAGATGGATTTATGGAAAGATTAGAATGAAAGTTGTATAAATTGGGCAAGCAAGGCTATAGTTTGTGTTTTCTGAGAGATTACTCACATTACTCACATTGAACAGACCACAGATTTCTTGAAATACCCCATTCCCAGGATATGGAAGTGACATACTGGCTTGGGGGAGAAAAAGATTCTTCCATAAAAGCCAAAGGATAGAATTATTATTTTATAGGATGTCAATTTGTTTAGAGGAACAGATGTTGTAATAGGAGGGAGATTTTACTTTAAATCTCAGTTCTTCCATTTACTATCTATATATCTTTTAGCAAGTCTATTAACTCTTTTAGGTCTTACCTCGTTCATTTGTAAAAATAAGAGACAGATTTAAATGATCTCTAAGGCTCCTTTTGACTCTAGCAATTCATAAATCAACCAGAAAAGGGGTGTTAATGCATGTGCAATATTTTAAATGTCAGTTTTCAACACTGAAAGCAGCTACTCCAGGAAGGGTGGGGGTGTGTGAAAGGAAATGTGAAATACAATTAGTTCTATAACTACACTGAAGTACTGCCTCAGCACCAATGACAGGAAATTATTTTTGAAAAAAATTGAGTGAGACTGCCAGGTCTATATCCCAAAGACATCCAAAATAAAAGGGAAAAGGACAGGTTTGTTTAAGAAAAAAAAAAAAAAGAGAGAGAGAGAGATTTATAGGAACTCTTTTAGTGATGGCAAGGAATCAGAAATCAAAAGAATGCCCATCATCTGGGGAATGGTTAAATAAGCTGTGGGGCATGGTTTGGATGTGATATTATATTGTAAAAATGACAAGTTGGATAATTTTGGGGGAAAAAAAACTATAAAGATTTACATTAACTGATGCATAATAAAGTGAACAGAATGAGGAAAATATTATGTGCAATAATGGCAATATTATTAGAGGATGAATTATAAATGGTTTATCTATTCTTAGCAATACAATTATCCAAGACAATTCTAAAAGACTAATGAGGAAGGATAATATCTGCCTCCAGAAAAAAATAGGTATTGATTGAATGTAGACTGAAGCAAGATATTTTTCACTTTTTTTTTTTTGTCTTCATGCACAAAATGACTAATATGGAAATGTTTTACTTAATTGCACAAGTATAACCTATATTTGATTGCTTGTCATCTCAGAGAAGAGGGAAAAATGGGAGGGAGAGAAGGATAGAGTTTAGAATCTAAAACTGTAAATTAAAATGTTAAAACATTGGAGAAAAGGGGGGGGAAAGAGTAAGGGAATGTAACTGTTAAACATATAAAAAAAAAAAATGTGATGACATAAACCTAGTCCCCAAAGCAATTGAATTTGACACTATTCAGCTCTTTCACTAATTATATACATAGTTAGAAAAAAGAAACATTCCACAATAAGCAAATAATTAGAATCTACAGAATTTTGCATTATATGAAATTATTTATCCTGGTTTTTATATAATAACAAATCTTGCTATGGGGGAGAAAGCACTGGATTTGGTATTAAAAGAATCACAGTATCACTATTTAATAATTATCCCTTAAGCACTTTGGGTTTCAGTTTTTTTCCTCTGCAAACTGAAAGGAGTGGATCTAAGATTCCTTCTCCAAACAAATCTTTTGAACATACTTATCTTATATATTGCAAAAAGACTTCAAAAATGGCATTTTTTTTTTAATTTAAGAAGTTTCAGTAACTAGCAGAGTGTGAAGCCCATAGAAGGTATTTCATAAATCACATTTATCATTTGGATCTAATGGACTAAGCAAATGTATAACTCAGGGTAAAGAAGTCAGTATTAAAAGCACTGACTTACTGGACAGTCATAGAAACAGTGTGGGTAACAAATGTTTGTAGTTAATAATTATGATAGTTTCTCAATTCAAATGATTTTATTGTTTACAAAGTCCTTCCACACTTACTATCTCTATCCATCAAACTAACAATCTTGTAAGGTACTAGTATAATAGTAGGTGTCTCATGGAATGGCATTATAGATTTTTGAATGGCATTATATAAAATTATAGAAATTTTCAAGGTATTTTAGTGAATAATTAATGAAGTTATATTCTAATCAGAGACAGTGGGGTGGAAGAGAGAAATCCCTTTATTTTACCCATTACACTAATACTGTTTTAGGAAACTGAGGCTCAGAGGGTTATTAGATCAAAATAAATGGTATATTTGAAACCCATATCTTTTTGTAGAAAGAAAACTTACTTTTGAGCCAGAGGACCTGAGTTTGAATCTTGACTGACACATACTACACTTGTGACTTGAAAATTATTTTGATATTGATGGATCTCAATTTCTTCAACTGTAAAATGAAGGTGTGGTAGTAATTAGTTTACAGGAATCTTTTGAGCACTAGATCTATTATCTATAACTTTAAATACAGTGCTTTTCTCCATATGTTAAACAAACTATCAGAAACAAATATAGATATTTACTACATTTGCTTACTGCATCAACAAAAATTTTCTTCCCACACCACTAAGGTTATGTTTTGCTATATATAATCTGATCCCAAGGAGATACTGTCCAGAAAATAATAAACCTATGTAACCTGATGAATAAAGAGGTAGTTTTGCCTGTCATAGAAAATAGAGTTCTGTCTCTAATTTGCTAAAGTCATAATTGCCAATGAGCACAACAGAACTAGTGTTTTAGAAAAGCTATTGATACTCTGGAGCATTGCTAATATTTGTGAAATAATCACAATGTAAAAATGTATGTACAACCAAAATGTTTATAATAAATAACAATATTTTGCCTTACTCATATAGATACAAACTGTGACTATACCTAAACTAATACTTCAAATTTTAAAGCTAGAAGGAACCCCACTGTCTGACATCCTAAATTGCAGAAGAGATGAGACTTTTTTAATAATCTTTTATTTCATGTTATTATAGAATAGAAGCCATTATGCATCTTTCACAAGACTCCAAAATGAATTGTTATAAATAATCATTCTGGACTTCTAGGAGCCTATATTAAATATTTGTCTAATTCATTTTCTATGGGGGAAAAATATCTATATTAGTACATCTCTACTTATCCTTTTAACATAGATTTATTAGGATAAATTAGCATATTATTTACTTATACTACATATTTGATACCTACTCTAATTCAACCAAATAGTTCAGAGACACCTCAGAATTGTTTTATATGATTCACCCTTTTTTGTTCACCTCCTGAGTACATTCTTCAAGATCCAGCTCTGATGCCTCTTTTTGAATTCAGCATTTTCTCATGTTCCCCTTTTCCTTCAGAACTCATATAGTACATTCTTATTACCTCTCCTATGAACTTAAGTTCCAATTTGTGTATTTTCTATTTATCATTGGATAGGAAGCAGATGATCATTCTTATTTACTTTTGTATGATCTAATTAGGGGCAGCTGAGTGGGTCTCAAGTACTCTATCCATTTTATCACCAGGTTTAGCATAGTAATTTCACAATTCTTTTTAATTGAATCTGTTGTTTCCTTAATGTAGAAGCTTAGAAATTTCTTCTAGGAATCCAGATTCAGAGCCTTTGTGCAACTACTAGTCTCAAAGAGTTGCCTGGAACTCTCATAGAATTGTGTGACTTGTTCCTAACGACTTGGTCAATATGAATCAGTTTTGGGACTTGAACCCAAATCTTTTCAAATTCAAGACAAGCTCAATTCTCTCTCCATGATACCATGCAACTTCAAAGATGTTTAATAGATTTATTTTTCTTTTAAAAAGAAAATTATATTCACAAGCTATTTGCTATATGAAAGTGAAATCCAAGGATTTTTATAATTGAAAAAAAAAAAAAAACATCATGTAAATCACTAAACAATTATTTCTAACTCTATGCTGAAAATTGATTCATCATTTCTTTGGCAAATAAAATAATCTAGAGGGGGAAAAAAAAAGCAAAGCAGAGATTAGAGATTTGATTTATTTATTATTTTAATTTATACAACATAGACCTGAAGTTATAAAGTCCATATTAGAGCAATTTTTATGTTTGGTAGAATTCAGTTCTAAGAGGTCAAACTGCATGCCATCATCAAGAAATAGGGAAAAGAAATTATACTTTCTGTGCAACCTGTTCCTGTAAAATGTGATATCCTACTACACTGAGTAAACTTTTTTGTTTTTAGTTTTCTGATGATAACACCTTGATAAACTGAGTAAATCAAGTTGGGGTGATGTGTGGGGTGGTGTTTAATAGGATTAATACGTTTGGTGTGAGGGTTTGCCAAGAGCTTTGCCAGGATGCTTATCTCCTTTTGGCATCCACTTGATAGACTTACCTCTTACTTGTGGCCCAAAAAGCTAAAGCATGTGCAATTGCTAAACCTCAGGAAACTGTTTTGTGGACAGGTTAAACCAGGTTGAGAATAGTTAACAGGCCTATAAAGACTTTCTCTGTCAGAAAGATCTACATTGTTCATTTCTCTTTCTCTCCTTTTAATTTGTCTCTCTGATAATTTAATATAATAAAACCAATTTTCTTTCAGTAACCTCATAGCAGAAAATAACCTTTTAGGGAAGCAAGAGATATGCTGATTAAGATGGCATTGTTATGTAATAGAAAACCAAAGTAAAATCTTATCTCTGCTATGACATGTTTTCCTGTATTTGCTCCAAGTGCTACAATGTCTTCTGGAAAAAAAAAAAAAAAAAAAAAAAAAATCAGTTGTCTGAAAATATAAATTCAGATATAATACTAGTCTTCATGCCACTTAGGAAGTGGGATTTTATTGTTGTTAAGTTTATTTATTTTAAAACGTGTGAACAGCATAATTTAAAATTTAAGATACTCTAAAAATGTGTGAATTTATTTCTAGAAAAAATAATAAACCAAGCTAGAAATTTACATAACACACAATTCTTCTTATAAAATTTATCTCAAACTTTTTTTCTTTAATTCTTATTTGTATGCTTATCTTATTCTAGCTACTATATGACTGACTCCCTATTCCCCAGCCAAGTTCATCATTATCTCCATCATAATAGCTAACATCTACATAATATGTTAAAGTTTGCAAGAAGCATTACAAATATGATCTTATTTTATTCTCACAACAATCTTGGGAAATAGTTGCAGTTATTATCCCAATTTTACAAATAAGGAAATGAAAGTAAACAAGAATAAAATGACTAGTAGAGGGTCACATAAGTTGCAAAGAGTTTGAAAGTTTCAGAAATCAAATTTGACCTTGGGTCTTCCAGACTCCAGATCAGTGGTCTGTCTGGATAATTGACCTGGGGCTAGAGACCCTTTTCTGTAGGTTTTAATCCCATCAGCTTTCTAAATTCTGGTTTAGAGTCCTCACTTTCAGTATTTAAGGCAAGATCCAGGCATGCTTCCATGCTTCACTCTAACTTTATCACAGACCATTCTATCATCTACTTTAGCCATATAATAGCCTCCCCTTTCTAAATATGGAACCATAATCAAATCAATATTTTAACTGATGCTTGAATGCCCTTATAGTTTCATTTACTATCTCTGTAACTTTAAAATAAAACCCTCCCTAGCCATACTTTCCTTTCCTATATGTAATCTCTTTGAATTAAAATGAGAGCAGGGACAATAGATGGAGAGAGAAAGAGAGAGACAGAGACAGAATCAGAAACAGAGACAGAGAAAAGACAGAGAGAATAAATAGATAGATGCAGGTACATGTATAGACAGACAGACAGATAAATATAGTGTTGTGCCACAGTTCTCTTTTAAAGTCCTGACCCAGTTTCCCTAATTGTCCTATTTAGTTACTCTGCCTCAGGTTATAAGCATTCCCTTTTAATGTTAGGATAAAGGTCTTATATCTTAGACCTTGGCTATATTTTATCCCTCTTAATGTTTGATAGGATAAAGGTCTTTATCCATTTTAGCCATCATGAGACTATCAGGAGCCTCTCCAGTACCTCCCTCCATCATGTTATCCAAGGTGTCTCCCCCCCATTAGGTCATCCCCATCCAGGTACCTCCCCCATTATGTCATTTTTCTTGTTAACCTATAAAAAATCCTGTATCTGATATTCAGTGCTGGATTCTTTGAGACTATAGTCTCCTTCAGCCCTGGGACCAGCCATGGATATATTGGTCCCAGTAAATCTCTCCATTTAATAAATTCTCTATTGAATACTCTCTAATCTCTGTCTTGTTCAGTTTCTCCAGCATTACAATAGATATAAATAGATGTAGAATTTTTTTGTATTCCTATGCCTAACACCTGTACAAAGGAGATATTAAATGAGATAATATCTGTAAAAAAAAAAAAAAAAAATCTCTACACAGTATCTGACATATTTGCTATTATTGCTGTTGTTGTTCAATCCTTTTCACTTATATCTAATACTTTGTGACAGTATTTTGGATTTTCTTGGCAAAGATACTTGAGAGGTTTAATATTTCCTTCTCTAATAGATTAAAACAAACAGAGATTAATGACTTGCCCAGATTCACATTTGAACAAATTTGAATGAGAACCTCCTGAACCTATACTCTATCCACTGAATCCTCTAGCTGCTTAGGTATTTTATAAATAGTTTACTTCTGCTAGCCTGAACTCCTGATATTTTTTTTTTAATCTTTCATTGGTACTACACTACAAAGTATTAGAGAGCAGAAAGCAGAAGTCATGATTTACTTATCTTTGTAACCCTTTGAAGAATAAACATGTTACTCTATTAAAGATTGCAGAGGTTCAATGTACCATGGGGATATATACCTTACAGATCATTTGGTAACTGATATTCTAGTACAATGAACTCTTTTTTTACAAATGAGGAAGCAGATTGTTAAGTATTTACAGTATATCCTTAAACTTTGCTAGACAAGACAAACTAGTGCCTATCTTCAAGGCACTTATATTCAAGGATCTTATATTACATTTGAGAAGGTGGGTAATGTGAATGTAATTAAGCAGTTATGCACACACACACACACACACACACACACACACACATAACACATACACAGATAATAAGTTATATATAATAAATAGGTATCTAAAATATAGCTATATCTGTTAGGATGCACCTAAGATGTTGAAGTACCTGGGGTAAGAATTTCAATGTCATCTTGGAAAGAATTCAGGTACAAATAGTGTCCAAAAAAAAATGAAAGGAAGAAAAAGAAAAAAAGAAAGAAGGGGAGAGATAGAAAACAAAAGAAAAGAAGGAATAAAGAAAGAAGAAAGAAAGAAAGAAAGAAGAAAGAAGAAAGAAAGAAAGAAAGAAAGAAAGAAAGAAAGGAAGGAAGGAAGGAAGGAAGGAAGGAAGGAAGGAAGGAAGGAAGGAAGGAAGGAAGGAAGGAAGGAAGGAAGAAAGAAAGAAAGAAAGAAAGAGGGAGGGAGGGAGGGAGGGAGGAGTGGAAAGGGGGAGGGAGGGAGGGACAGGAAGGAAGGAAGGAAGAGAAGAAAGAAAGAAAGAAAGAAAGAAAGAAGAGAAAGAAAGAAAGAAAGAAAGACAGAAAGAAAGAAAGAAAGAAAGAAAGAAAGAAAGAAAGAAAGAAGAAAGAAGAAGAAAGAAAGAGAAAGAAAGAAGAAGAAAGAAAGAAAGAAAGGAAGGAAGAAGGAAGGAAGGAAGGAAGGAAGGAAGGAAGGGAAGGAAGGAAGGAAGGAAGGAAGGGAGAAAGAAAAGAAGAAAAGAAAGAAAGGAAGAAGAAAAGGAAAGAAAGAAAGAGAAGAATTGGAAAATTGGGTAGTGCAGGAAAATTAGATGATCTCAGGAAATTTTTGTATACATTTGGACAATCTCAGAAAAGTCCCTGTGATCCTATTAAGGTATACATATAAAAGACAATAGGCTCTTTTGTTCTCAAGAGGTCCATGAGAGAGAAAAAGTGACAGGATTATTGGAGTGGGAGCTAGAGCTGCAACAAAAATTTCATTCCAAGATCTGTTTATCTAGCTAGTTATCTATCAATCTATCTATCTTTTGTAAATTTCTGATGAAAGACACTTGAATTGAGATTTAGTAAACCTAGGAATTCTAAGAGACAGAGGAAAAGAGGCAGTGCATTCAAACCATGCATGGGAGTATTGGAATCAAGTAGAAAGATATAACTAAATTCTAATCAGTGTGAATAATGAAATTCCTTTAAGTGACTGCATATATTCATATTTGTATTACTGGAAAGTGTGATAACATAAGATATGTTAATTAGTTCTAGCCCAATGGAAATATGCAGTATGAATTTGGATAATGCGATTTTAGGGGATTAACAATCACTAATTGGGTTGTACAAAGGCATGGAGGAAAGAAATGGAATGACATGTACAATCAACATCAAGTAAGCATTTGACCTGGAACATGTCAAGAGTAATGTACAAAAATGTATAAAAAGAAAAATGGGATGAGTCTATATTGTTTTCTATCAAACAAAAGAAAACTTAATTTAATCTCAAAGTAATAGGAAGCTTATGTTGTGTTTTGAGTACAGGAATGTCAGGGTCAGATACATTTTGGCTGAAATTATTGTTTCTGTGATCAAATATAAATCTTCTATTTGACATGGAAATCCTATGTGTATATATATGTGTGTGTGTGTGTGTGTGTGTATGTTATGATACAATAATACTGACCTTCCTCTTGTTTCTCACATATCACACTTCACTCAAGTTTGCACCTTTTCCTTGGCCTTCTTCCACATCTAAAATATACTTTCTCTTCAACTGCTGTCTTAATATAGATAAAGAAAAGTTGAACATTAAAACTCTTATAAAGACCATAGAGCTCACAAGACGAAAAAAGTAAACTATTTTTATTGAGTAGTGATGGTTACAGCATGAATGGACAAGCAAGGAAGATAGTGGAAACAGATTAGGTCTGCTGGGCCTTTAGTTAGATCTAGAAACATCATTGTGCTTTGGAAGGAATGGGGTACTTTCTCCCCAACAAGTAAAATCTGCTGAGTTTTTATGAGGTTTTATCTGTGTCTATCAGAACCAGGCATTTGGAGAAAAAAAATCAGGGAATCTAATCCTGGGGGATCAATCATGCTAGCTGGGGAGGGAAATTGCTTGGGGAACTGACATATAATTGACATACAACTGCCAAAATGGTGCAGAAAGGGACTGTGGGTAATAACTGTTATTCTTACTCTGACAGGGCTATTTAGCTTTCCTGTCAGGGCATTTGGGCTTCCTTCTTGAGTTCAAAAAGAGCCTCAAAGACTTCCTTACTGAGTGATCCTGGCCAACTTAATCTTTTTTGCCTCAGTTTCCTGATCTGTAAAATGAACTAAAAAAGGAAATGGCAAACCCCTCCAGTAATTTTTGCCAAGAAAACCCCAAAAGAGATGACAGCCAGATATGACTGAAAAATAACTAAACAATTGCAAAATGAAAACTGATTGGGAAGCCTATTTGTAGTCCTTATATTTTCTTTCTTGCTTTTTCTGGCTTACTTCAAAACTCAGATCAAATCTTAACTTCTACAAAAGTTCTTTACTCTGTTAATGCCTTTCCTCATAGATTATCTTCTAGTTACACTACATATAGTATGTGCAAAATAATTTTCATGAATAATTGGGGATTCTTGAGGACAAGGACCATGTATTTGCAATTTAACAGTATGTTGGAAATAGTAAATGCTTTTAAAATGTTTATTGACTGATTGCCTAACTGTTTTACTATAATATCAATGTGAGTACAAGATATAAAATAGATAATACAGAAGATAGATTTAAAGGTGGGAGAACAATTTGGAAAGCTACTCTAACAGTAGAAGTGAGAAATTATCACCTTCACCATTATGTAGACTACATAAGTGGAGAGATAGGTAGGGATGCAAAAGGGAAGAGAGATATAGGTAAAAGAAATTTAAAATTGCAGGCAATTTAGTTTATCTCAGTTGGATTCAATAAGCATATACTAAGAATGAACTATGTATAAAGTACCAAAAGGCAAGACCTGCTATGGGCATTAGAATAAAAATATTATATTCAGACAGATTAAATATGTAATTAATATATAATATATAATATAATAAATTAAATATATAAATATAAATCACTCTTTTTGTTTCATACTAATTGCCCTCCTCATTTCCTCTTAATTTTCCTAGGAAAAATAAGGATATGGTTTGGATCTAGAACTCCTAGAAAAGGTAAGATAGAAGGGAAAGCTCTCAGTTGTTATGTAAGCATTAAAATTAAACTCTAGTTGTTGTTTTTTGAGGATGTTGCAAGGCATTTGGGGTTATATGACTTATCTAGAGTCACACAGCTATTAAGTGATAAGTGTCTGAGGCTGGATTCTTACTCAGAAAGGAGAATTCTTGAGATTTACTTTTATTCTTTCTGATTAAAAAAGACATTATTCCTCCAATCTTAGAAATGACCTAAGGATGCATTATCTCCCCAATGGGAAAAAGCTAGATGTCTCTGGTATATGTATTGGCCAGTAAGGGTCTATTTAGGTATTGACACCTTCCAACTAGTGAAGGACAAGATTCAGTTGTTTTTTTGGTTTTTTTTTTATTTTTATTTTTTTGTTGTTGCTTTGTTTTGTTTTGTTTTTCCTGTCCCTTACTCTTTCACTCTATCTCTGACTCTTTTTCAGCAACTTCTCCTGACTGGTTCCTCTTTGCTCCAGGAGACTTGTTATAGGAATTTTGGGATTACTCCTTTCCAAATCTGGCATCTAAGACCTTTTGGTTGCCTCCTTTTGCCTCTTTGTCAGTACCTCAGTCCTGGTCACCCCTGAGTATTGAAATTTCGTGGAAGACAGCTTTCTCCTTCAGTTTTCCCATTCATGAAAAATCTTATTCTACATTAGAGGTATAATCCTTTCTCTATTTGGTTGGCTGTCCTTTGTTCTCAAAGAGGACTAAAATAATATCACTATGTTAGAATTGAGTCACAATGTGTTCAGCTGTAGCTGATCAGACCAATATGAGCTCGGAATGCTTTGTCACAAATTGGACATATATAGTTCATATGAACATTTGGGCTAGCTCATCTAATTTTGTGCACATAGTATTTCTTTTGAGCTAATTCATTTCTGCTTTGCTCATAGAGCAGAGCACCTTCTCTGATAAGGGCACACCATGCTGGTTGATCTTGTACTGGTGTCCCTTTTCTATTATACCCTTTACAATAAAGTAAGGTTTTTCTTTTTTCTTGATATGTAACTCAATTTGCTAATACCTATTAATTATCTAACATGATATATTGTATCAATTCTAAGGTTATGTTTTATTGACAAATTTGGAAGTAAAAGTGTGAAGTCAAAAAGCTGATGTAATCTAAGAGTGAGTAAATACAACTATAGTTATAGTGTCCAGAAAAGGAAAAATGTAGCCCAATATGCAGGTAAGTTTGCTTCCAGAGTGTTTTGTAGATTGAGTCTTTAGCATAGTGCTCCAGTAGGAACTTTAACAAAATAAAAGAATACAAAAGAGGGGAGTGAGTGATCATACTGATAAGAAACCTCTAACCTTGCCCATAGACATATCAGTAAATAAAACTTGGTATATTGAATCTGAAGAATTAGGTTTAAAGGAATATATGTATCATCAGTTTTTGAAAGTTTGTACTAAGAAAGAGAAATTACTCTTATTCTTCCTGGCAACAGGTTTAAAGACTAAACTAATGGGTAGAAATCCATGAAATAGATTTCAGCTTATTATAAAAAATTCCCATTTTTAAAGTCATCTAAATATCTAATGGACTGTATTGATATGCAATGTTCCCTTTCACTAAAGATATTCAAGTAAAGATTGGATGAATAGTTTTGTAGGTTATAGTTAAGATTTGAGGCAGTGAAGTATGAAGGTCTCTTTCAGTAGGAATATTTCATGATTCATGGACCTTAGTCCTATTAATGTGTTAATTACACATATATATATATATATATATATATATATATATATATATATATATATATATATCCATAATGTATAAAAATTAATATTCTTCAAGAACAGTAATAATACTTCACACACAAACATATTAGTGTACATAAACTATATGTTTATATATATATGCATATAATGCTACATTTTGTATGTATAAATTTGATGTTTGTAATATATGTTTATACATATCTATTTTGTGTATACATGATACAAATGTAATGCTAAACACCATTAACATCTTACTAAACTTTTCCTAGTATACTTGCTCTTCAATAAAATAAGGTACAGGTATGGATAAAAATTCGTATAATTTCCATTCCACTTTTTACATTTTGTGCAATTTAATATTCTATGGTCTTTAAACAAAAAAATTCCTGGGAGTTTCCCAATTTACCATTGAGAAAGGTGAACCTGCTACACAGAGGTGTACTAGCAAAAGTTTAACAACATACTTTTAAATTTAATCTATATCATAAACATTTTCTCCATCACTTACTTTTGTAAGTCTAGAAATCAACAAAACAATAAATCATATACTGATTTGTAACATTTGCCAGAATTCCAAAATGTAGATGTTCAATTAAAAATTTAACAATTTGTTGTTTGCTTGAATTTTGTTTTCTTTTTCATTTTTTTCTTTTTGATCTGATTTTTCTTGTGCACCTGTATAAATGTGGAAATATCTATAGAAGAATTGCATATGTTTAACATGTATTGATTTACTTGCCATTTATGAGTAGGAGGTGGGGGAGGGAGAAAAAATTTGTAGCACAAGGTTTTGCAAGGATGAATGTTGAAAACTACTTTTGCATATGTTTTGAAAATAGAAAGCTTTTTTAAAAACAACAAGAACAACAACAATTGACTCACATATGCTAGTGTGATCTGTCTGAAGCATTCTCCAGAACTATTCTAACATGATGCTTAATGACAAGTGAAAGGAAGAAAAAGAAAGAAAGAAAAATAGAGAAGAAGAAGAAAAGACAGAGGAGAAAAGTAGAAAGAAGGAAGGAAGGAAGGAAATGGAAAGGGAAAGAGAGGGAGAAAGGGAGTGAAGGAGGGAAGGAGAAAGGGATTAAAGAAGGGAAGGAAGGAAGACAGGAAAAAATAAGGAAAGAAGGGTGAAAGGAACAAAGAAATTTCAGTACCTTCAAAGTTGTTCAACCCTTTTAAAGTGCTCTGTTAATAATAAAAGTGAAAACATGCTTTTAGCAATATGTTTCCTTCTTGTATCTCAAAGAAAATGCTAACTATATTCAAAATTGTTTCTTTGCTGGCAGAATTAATCATTAAAATAATGTTTGGAATGAAGAATTCAATGTCCATAGAGCTTTGTGAAATTTTTTATATCTTAATGCCAAAACTCTAAGCTTTTAGAACAATAGGAAACTTCAATTACAAACATTGAAACTATTTTTTTTATGTTTTGTAACTCTGAATTCAAGAATTTTAAGGAAAACAGACTGGGGAGAAGTAATTCCATACCTACTTAATATAATCCTGCCAGTATCCAAAATAATATTTTCATATCTACCTAAAAGAATTATTTCTATAATGAGAAAATTTAATTGGTCCCATATTAAATTATCATGATGCAGTTGGGTCTTAATTTCTGCATACCATTGTGATTTACCATCTTTTCATGTAAGGTGAAAATCTTTGCAGAAAGAAGAGAAGGCAAAAAAAAAAAAAAAAAAGTAAGAACCTAAAAAAAACCCCACATTGAAATTTGGTTAATAGCTAATAATCCAGTTTGTCTCACACTAATTTGGCAGGCTGGATGTTGTACCACAGTTTAAAATAATGAATAATATTTATGTGATTGTCACTCATATTGATCTTTCCATAAGTGAGTCAAATTTAATGTACTCTATGGAAATAATTAAGTCCATTTAAGAAATGGCACTACTGATAGCAGGCCAAAAAACAGTATCACAGAGAAGTTATGGGAAAATACCCAATATCAGCATAAATTTATTAAACTGAGTAGAAGGGGAATTAGTTGAGGATTTGACATATTAAAAGGATTTTTTTTTTCAAGAATAAATGATGTAAACTGTGAATAAGCAGAGAATAAAGATGTGGAATAGTAAAGGAATGCAATTTAACCAATTCAAATATTTTGCAATTATGAGGAAAATCCCACTTACACACACACACATATACACACAAATTAATGTCTTTAAGTATTTTCTTTCTAGCAGGGGGAGTAAAAATTGAAAAGATTCTTAGAGGCCATTTAATACAACTAACACCTCCTACTATAGATGGAGAGAATTAGATCAGTTAAATCATGTAGTCAAGTTCATAGTCAAGTCCCTGGCTTAGAAGCACTTTGTTCTCAGGTCTTTCTGATTCCAACTAAGTGATATACATACCTTATCACTCTGCCTCTAACTATACTACCAAGAAAAATTTGCTAAATACTTAGAGATGCAAAGTACTTCCAGAGTTCAGAAGAGGGTGAGATAACATTTGCCTTGCAGAGGGAATATGGAGGGAAGAAATACAGGAAGAGTACTCACAAGAAAAAATTAGGTATAGGTATGTAATTTTACCTCCTCATTTGGTTCCTTCATTGTGACATAGAAATGAGTCTGGATAATCAAAGACTTAGTCAAGATATTGAAACTTCACTCAAGAACTACCATCATGTACTGGATCTATACCTCAAGGAAATCAATCATAAAGGAGGAACAGGGATCCACATGTGCAAAAATGCTTGTAGCAGTTTCTTTTTCCAAAGAATGGAAAAGGAGTAGATTCCCATTGCGTGGAATGGTTGAACAAGTTGTGGTACATGAAGGTAAAGGAATATTAATGTTCTATAAAACATGATGAAAAAGTTTATAGAAAGACCTAAAAAGATTTACATGAACTGATGCTGAGTGAAACAAGCAAAACTAGGAATACATTAAACACACAAACAACAATGTGCGATCATCAACTACAAAAGCCTTGGTTCTGCTTAGTGGTTCAGTTATCCAATAGACTTGGGACAGAAAATGCCATCTGAATACAGAAAAAGATCTAAAGAGACTGAATGTAAATCAACACATGTTATGGACACTTTTTTTTTTTTTTTTTAAATCTGTCTCATGATTTTTCCCTTTTGCTCCGATTCTCTTCCACCATGATTCATAAAGCAATGTATATTAAAAATAAGTAAACGTACTATAAGGTTTTTGGGGTTTTTTTTGGGGGGAAAGAAACTACCATGATGGAATGTCTTCCAGGAAGGGATCAGAAACCAAATATAATGCTCCCATTGAATGAAGGGTTCATTAAAAGAAGGTTAGCTTCTGTATGATATTATATTTTTAGTCAGAACATAGAGAAGTCACCAAGTGAGGCTGGGATTTGCATAAGGGATATCACTAATTATAAAACAGCAAATGCTTAAAGTATTGAAATATATAGTTAGTTATTCATTGAGTAAGATACAGACTAACATTCTGCCATATTATTGTGTAAACATACCTCCTTACAATATTTGTAATTGGGGCAATTATACAGATTGAAAAATGATTTAATTGGTACATGTTTCTGGTCATAGGTATTCCCTCTAAGAATGAAGGCACGCATCTTCTCTGAGTGTTGCAATTTTAGAAATGTTTCTGAGATTATACAAATTTAGATTACTTGCCTAGTCACTAGCCAGTATATTTCAGAGGCAAGATACCCAGAAATGTCCAAGTTCTAGATCTGATTTCTGTTTTCTACTCACTACACCACAATACATTTTTAAAATTAACTAGCAAGAAGCCATTGCCTAGTTTTATTTGCTATTTTGCTTCTAGGAACACAATGAAGAAAAATTATAGTTTGACTGATAAAATAATAAACATTATCCACTGATGGAAAAAAAAAAAAAAAAAAAAAGCTTTTGATATAATAGTAACCAATGGAATAGAAATCAATGGAAGACACTTTAATAGTAATTCTGAACTTAATATTAGTGTAGGTTTTACCAGATTCCTTTCATTTCCTGAATTTTAAGATTCCTTAAAAATCTATGTTACTCTGATTCTGGCTAACACATTTTACTTAAGGCAGATGTATTCCATTTTCACATTTTTTAAATTCACCAATTTAGTTTAGCAAGACTGTAATATCATTTGCATAAATAAAAAAGAAGAAATGGAAAATTGTGGGAAATAGAATATATAATATGGAGTAAAATCACCATCTGCATTTTCTTTGTATGTCAAGAAAAAATTTGGTTTTAGGTGTAAATTGTCTGATAAAACTCCCAGTAGATGTAATATTACTTCTTCACAAAATTTAATCTCATATCACATTCTTATTAAATATTCTGTGGATGTTATTGAGCTACAAAATAATGATGAGCTCAATAGTGTTAGAAAAACATTGAAGAATGAAACTGATGAGGTTTGGCTCCCCCTCAATTCTTGGTCAGAGAACCAAATGATGAGGTTCAGTGCAGAGCAGGGAGTTGTGGGAACCCCCTTCTGGAGGAGCAGGTCCTTCGTAAATGAGTGTACTGCCCGAAAAGTTAAATTGGCAAAATAAGTTTATTATTAAAGATCTAGCAGAGAAATCCTCTAGCAGAGAAGGTTTCTAGCAGAGAAATTCCAAAAGAGAGGCAAATAAGGTCTTGTTAAAGACATAGGTGAGAAAGATAAAGAGGGAGTAATGCTGAAAGAGAATGTCTTTCAGCAGGCAGAGAAACTGAGCAAGATAGAGATTTGAGAGTATTCAATACAGAATTTATTAAATGGAAAGATTTACTGGGACCAATGGATCCATGATTGGTCCCAGGGTTGAAAGAGACTATCGTCTCAATAATCCAGCATTGAATATCAGATACAGGATTCTTTTATAGGGTAACAAAAATAAGACATAATGGGGGGGAGGTACCTGGATGGGGATGACCTAATGGGGGGAGGAACCCAGGATGAGGATGACATAATGGAGGCAGGCACCTAGGAAGGAGGTACTGAAGAGGCTCCTGATATTCTAATAATGTCTAAAATGAATAAAGACCTTTATCCTATCAAACATTAAGAGGGAATGACTATAGCCTAAGATCTATGATATAAGACCTTTATCCTAACATTAAGAGGGAACTGTTATAACCTGAGGCAGAGTAACTGAATAGAATAATTAGGGAAACTGGGTCAAGACTTTAAAAGAGAACTGAGGCACAACACAAGCACAAGCAGAGAAAAAGCTGATAAATAGAAGTATGATAAATAAGTAAATATTTATTTATTTAGTTCACAGTTCAGTCACAGTATTTAAATTAGTTCTAGGTCTTTGCATTTCAAACTGGAAATAACTATAGAAATTATCTAATCAAATTTCCTCATTTTACATAAAAATAAGGAAAGTTAACCTAAAGAAATTAGGCAACTTATCTAAAATTAGGTCAATTACTGTTATTCAGTCTAGTCACATTATTTTAAATTAGTCCAAGGTCTTTTTATTTCAAGCCAGAAATAACCATAGAAACTATCTAGTCAAATTTCTTCATTTTATGTAAGCATAAGGAAAATTAACCTAAAGAGATTAGGTGACTTTGACTTTTCCAAGATTAGACAGGTAGAAATTTGAATCAAATCCTTTGACTTTTCTAGAATTTTCCTGGCTATAATTACAATGCAGAGTGGGACAGATATATTATCAGGTCAACTATTGAGTTAAACCCATGGGCAATTGGCTGAATTTATAAATAGAAATGATTATAAACAGTAAATTTAGCAAGAAAGACTCTAGTAAGCAAAGGATTAAGAAAGCATTTTTTTCCTTATTGTTCTCATTTGGCTTTTATTTTATATATTTATTTATTTATTTGTTGTTTTTTCCAGAGGGATGGGGATATGGTCATTTGGGGTTAGGTGACTTGCCCAGAGTCACAGAATTAGTAAGTGTCTGAGGCCATATTTGAACCCAGTATTTCCTATTCTACATCTTGTACTCTATCCACCAAACTATGCGGTTGCCAGAGTTTAGTTCATCACATGATATATCAAACCCTGAAAATAAATAATGATAGAGTTACCAGGGAGTATACAATTAGTATAAATTCTGGAAAATAAGAGAGCTCACAAAGGTAATATCCCAACTGTTAAATTTCAAAAAAGAAAAAAATAAATAAATTAAATAAAACCAAAGAACTAACCATGGTTATAAGCAAAATGCTTTCTTTATTCCATTGAAGGAGGGAAACTAAGGTACATGGCAGGGTCTCCTCCAGGGTCTTCTCTAAGATGAGTACAGCAAGTCCAAGTCTTGATAAATATAATAGTGACTAGACAAAGAAACACTGAGCTGTAGCCGAGGTGATGAGTGGGTAACAGCAGCACTGTGACAAGCTTGATTTATAGTAGGGCTTCATTCCTGGAACGTGGTCTAGACAAACAGGTGTTTGTTTGAGCTCAGGGACCACCTTTTACTGCAACAAAGTTCATCCCAAGGGTGAGAACAAAGGATTGTTGTTATGACAAGCTCAGGGAACAGCTTGCTTGTTGGGTCATATCTCTGAAAAACAAAGCTTCTCCTAATAATAAAAAGAGAGGAGTAAAAAGACAAAAGTAGTCTTGTCATGGGGATGCTGCCAATGATGATTAAAATAAATTAAATTTTGAGCAAATTGCTTTGCCCCTCAATTTTCTCACCTGCAAAATGGATTATGGAGAATAATATCTCAAAATTCATTTTAATGCTAATCTAGATATGTATCAGTCAGAGTGGACAGCAAAGACATGAAGTACAAATAAGAAATTATTTTACAGTACAAATAGAAATTATATTACTTAGTGAATGATAATTGTACTGATGAACAAACTTAATTAAACCTTTTGAATGTTTTCATATTAATAAACTGTATTATAATAATTTATCTTCCTTTCTTCACCTTCTTATTGGACTGGGAATTCCTCCAGAACAATAACTGTGTGTTTTTAGGAAAGGACAGGGAACAAGCTTTTATTAAGTACTTATTGCATAAAAAACACTTAATAAATGTTTGTTCCCCTCCCAATAGGAAAACAAAGAATGATACACAAATAATTGTAATACAGTTTAAAATATGAAAATACATGAAGTCCAAATAAGTTTGCCAATACCAAAGAGTTTGATGATTTACACTTTATAATATAGCTTTAGATATGGTATGGCCACACTATCTTCCTTTGGATTTTTTCCTGTTAATTCCTTTAATTTAATACACTTCATTCTTTCAGAAAACTTTGTTATTTTTTTTCTAGCTCTATAAAATAAATTTCTGGTAGTTGATTGTTACATTGAGTAAGACAATTAATTTGGGTAGAATTGTCATTTTTATTATATTAGCTTACTATACCCATGAGCAATTGATATTTTTTTTCCATTTCTTTAGATCTGAATTTATTTGTATAGAAATTTTATATTTGTGATTATAGAGTTCCTTGGTTTATCTTCACTGGTGGACTCCCAAATATTTTATATTGTTTTTAATTATTAGTTCCCTTTTTAGTTTTTTTTTTTTTTTTTTTTTTTTTTAATTATATACCCAAGGCATTGATCTGCTCTTTCTCCTTTTTATTCATATAAGTTATAAAATTTTTCCATAAATTTTGGTATATTGTCTCATTGTTGTTATTATCTTTGATGAAATTGTTGATTATTTCTATGATTTGTTGTTTGACTCAGTCTTTAGGATAAGTTTATCTTTCAATTAATTTTTGGCTTATCTTTCTGGAGTTTTTTATTATACATAATTTTTATTTCTTCATGATCTGAAAAGGATGCATTTAAAATTCCTGCCTTTTTGCATTCTGATAGATGTAAAGGGCTAGAACTGAGCAATGCACTTGGATGATGAAGCACGTGAGACTAATTGCCAATTGGACGGTTCCCTATTAACTTGTTTAAGGTTGACCCTCCCCAGCTGTTCTGTGCTGACTTGATTGGTGAGACAAAGAGAGGGAAGTGACTTGTGTGGGAGGAGCAAGAGAAACTTGGGTGGTGGAACTCACGCTCACTTGCACTCGTGACCCGGCGTTGGAGGCGAAGGTAAAGATCTAGAATAAAGACGTTTAGTGATCCTGACTCTTGCTGATTTCTGGAAAGATAGAGTTCCAGCATTTGGCGCCCAACGTGGGGCTGGCACCCTACTTCCACCGAAGTCCTCCTGTGACCAGGAGATTAGGTGAGTATTCTAATAGAAATAAGGAACTTACCTTGTTAAGGACTAAATCAGCAATCTCTAGTAACTGAGATGGGGCAGATGTTAGGTAAATCCTGGGCCTCAGCTGACCCTGCTCCAACCCCAGCCCCTGCCTCATCTAGCAATGCTATAGAGGATATAATTAAGATAATTGATGAGAAAAGTTTACTTGTTCCCATCCCACAAATGAATAATCTCTTACACTCATTGATTCGCACGTCCCCTTGGTTCTTAAATGAAGAAAAACTACGTATAGATAAATGGAAGCTAGTGGGACTTGAAATGAAAGAATTTTACTCAAAAAATGGGAATTGTCAAATTTTCCCAGAGGTATTTTACCTATACAACTTGATTCTATTAGACTTAAGCTATCAAGAAGAGTTTAGAAGAAGGAAGAGTTCTAAAAAGGCTCAGAGAAGGAAGCGTGAGGAACAAAAGATAGAAGATAGGCAAACTCAGGACATTGCCAGAGGGCAAGGGGATTTGAATGAGGAATCTGAGGGTGTAGACTCTGATTGTCCTGAAGAAATTTCAACCCCACCTAGAGAGCAGATTATTGATCAGCCCACATCCATTCCACCTTCAGGGACGGAGGGAGGAGGAGTAGTGGGAGGGGCGGTGACCTCATCAGCGCCCCCCCCTCCTCCCACACAGAGCCCCCCCTCCCAACAACTGCCCACTCCTGTAACTAGATTAGAAAGAGGGCTTATTGAAGCAATTGAAAATGGAAAAGAAGTAGATAATGATTTCAAACTTCAAATTTTTCCCGTGATTCAACAGCGTAATTCTGCAGGTCAAGAGAGTAGAAGATATGCTCCTTTTAATATGGATGTCCTTAAAAACCTGAAAAAATCTTGCACTGTCTTTGGGGCTACATCAGATTATGTTAAAATGTTAATACACAATTTGGCTTATGAAACCTTAACCCCTAGTGACTGGAAAGTCATTGCAAAAGTGTGCTTAGAACCTGGACAAAATTTGTTGTGGCTTTCTGAATTTACTGAGCTCTGTAGAATTCAAGCCCAACAAAATAGTCAAAATGCAGCTAATACTTCCATCACCTATGACCTACTAATGGGTATAGGTTCTTATGCAGACGCTTTGGTACAGATTAATTACTCCATAACAGCATTTGAGCAAATTTCTGCTGCTGCTATCAAAGCATGGGCTTCTCTCCCCAGTAAAAACTACAAGGGTGAGACCTACACAAAAATTGTACAGGGACCAAATGAACCTTTTGCTGATTTTGTGGCACGTTTGCAGACAGCTGTCATACAGGCAAATGGTGAAAATGAAGTAACAGACACTTTGGTGAGGCAACTTGCTAGAGACAATGCCAATGAGGTTTGTAGAAGGATTATACTAGGACTAAAGGATGCTCCTTTAGAGGAGATCATAAGACGCTGTGCCGCAATGGGCACAAATACCTTTTATAGCCAGGCTATGGTGCAGACTTCCCAAGATCCCAACATGGGGAGACAGGATCCCTTTTGGCAAGGGGTTTCCCGAGAGACTCGTCAATGCTTTCAATGCGGTAAAGTAGGCCATTTGAAAGCTCAATGTTGGCACAGAGACAGAGTGAGAAGACAGGCTGGGAGAACAAGACCCAAAACCCCATGTCCAAAATGCAACAGAGGACTCCATTGGGCCTCAGAGTGTAGACTGATTCAGGGAAACGGGATGAGGGGCCCAGCTCCAGGGCCCCAAGCAAAAAACACTTGGGGCATGATGGCAGCCGATGCCACACCCAGAGAGTGCCTCCAAGTCCAATACCCAGACATGATCAATCAGCCAGGAAGCCATCTGAGGGGAGAAAGGGATTACACAATCAGTCAGCCAGGAAGCAACATGATGGGAGAAAGGGACTACAATTAGGTAGGATAGAGTTGTATGCAGCTGGGACAACTGAGGTACCCCCAGAGAGGTGAAATCTGTTCCTCTCCAACCTATGGATCCCTTGCCTCCAGGCACAGTAGGCTTGACCATTTCACCTCCTGAGAGTACTTACAAGACAGTGTTCATTCATACACTGATGTGGGAAACTGGGGAATGTGTAGATAATATCCCAGTCACTAACACAGGGAGACAATGTGTGACTTATCAACCAGGGGAAGTAGTAGCATCGGGTTTATTGATACAGACTCCTAATAAGCAACCTGGTGACAGTCACCCATGTTCGGACTCCAAGCAGAAAAACCCAGGAATATACTGGACAGCAGCTGTGACAGCTGACCGACCTATGCTCACCATCTATATAAATGGCATAGTATTAGAAGGACTGGTGGACACAGGTGCAGATCGCACAGTCATTAGAGGTGCCAACTGGCCCAGTCACTGGCCAAAGACTAAGGCAGACACCTACATGTCTGGGGTAGGAGGATCAATAGTAGCTGAAGTTAGTGCTACCCCTTTAAGATGGGTATTTGAAGGTGAAACAGGAGTTTTTACGCATTTTATAGTTGAAAAAATCCCCATCAATCTGTGGGGAAGAGACATTTTACAACAATTAGGGTTAAAAATGAGTACTTCGGTTTTTTAGGCAGGGCTGCTGTTGAAGGCCTGCCAACACTTTCACCTGTTCCTATCCAGTGGAAAACTGATACACCAGTGTGGATAGAACAGTGGCCCTTAGATAACAATAAAATTCAGGCCTTACTAGATATAGTACAGGAACAACTTGATCAAGGACACTTACAACCTTCTCTAAGTCCTTGGAATTCCCCAGTATTTGTTGTAAAAAAGAAATCTGGAAAATGGAGGATGATGACTGATTTAAGAAAGGTAAATGAACAGATGGAAACTATGGGAACTCTTCAACCTGGACTTCCATCTCCTACTCAGTTGCCTAGAGAATGGCCTCTGTGGGTTATAGACATTAAGGATTGTTTCTATTCTATCCCTCTAGATAAGGAGGATATGAAAAGATTTGCCTTTTCAGTGCCCAGCGTTAACTTAGCTGAGCCTTATAAAAGATATGAATGGACAGTTTTGCCACAGCGAATGAAAAACAGCCCTACTATGTGTCAAATGTATGTTGCTGCTGCTCTTACTCCAGTAAGAAAAGCATTTCCAAAAGTAATGTTATTACATTACATGGATGATATATTGGGATGTGCACCTAAGGAACAAATGTTAGAAGCATGTCTACAAAAAACCATAGAAACACTAAGGAATTATAAATTGCACATAGCTCCAGAAAAGATTCAAAGACATGCTCCTTTTCAATATTTAGGATATGAAGTATATCCTAAGGTGCTTACAGTACAAAAACTCTCCTTAAGAACAGAGAAGCTAAACACCTTAAATGACTTCCAGAAATTGATAGGAGATATCCAATGGATGCGTCCCGTGCTAGGCTTGACTACCTGTCAATTGCAACCATTATATGACATTTTAAGGGGAGACAGTGCTTTAAATTCACCACGCCAGCTTACAAAAGAAGCTCAAGAGGCTTTGAGACAAGTTGAACTGGCTTTATCCAATGTGGTTGAAAGAGTCACTCAAAAACCCTTGGAAATATCAGTTTTTGCTACACAAGAGGCCCCCACAGCAGTCCTTCATCAAGGAGACAGTGTGATAGAGTGGGTGAACCTCCCAGCACAACCAGAACAAAGCCTTATTCCTTACCCAGTGCTTGTGGCTAGAGTTTTATTAAAGGCCATTAAACGAGCAGTACAATTATCTGGGACAAGACCTGATAAGATATATACCTTTTATACTAATGCACAAGTTAATGTGTGCTGCGAAACCATCCCAGAGTGGCAAATTTTATTAGCCATGGCTCCAAATTTTGCACACGGGTCTCCATTAAAGATAACCAGACTGCTACATAATTGGCAATGGATTCTTGAAGAAAAGGTTTCTAAAGTTCCTCTTAAAGGACCAACTATCTTTACAGATGCATCCAAACATAATATTTGCGCTGTGTATTCTCGTGACTTAACTATAAAGAGAGTAATCAGAACTCCTTTTCAGTCCACTCAGCAGAATGAATTGTATGCAATCATTCTAGCTCTTGCTTATTATCCGGGAGACATAAATATAATATCTGATTCAGCCTATTCAGTAGGTGTGGTACAAAGAATTGCCACAGTCCAAATAAAATTTGTAGCCTCCAATATATATCAGCTCTTTAAAGAGCTTCAAGAGCAAGTGAGAAAGCATCCAGGTAAGATTTATATTTTGCATGTCCATTCCCATAGTGGACTTCCAGGTCCTATTTTTGATGGTAATTCAAAGGCAGATAGCCTTCTAACCATGCTGGCCAGTACTCCTTTATTTCAAGAAGCACAAGAGTCTCATTCTAAATATCATCAGGCTGCCCGAGCTTTACGTTTGCAGTTTGGAATAACAAGAGAAGAAGCTAGGAGCATAGTAAAAGCCTGTACAGCTTGCCTTCCTTTCCACGCTCCTACACTCCCTCCAGGGAAGAATCCTCGTGGTTTGAGACCCAATGAAATCTGGCAAATGGATGTGACCCATTATAAATCTTTTGGTCGTCTATCTTTTATCCATGTCGTGGTAGACACCTTTTCAGGATTCACATTTGCAATACCAGCAGCAAAAGAGACAGCCCGAGTGGTCACTGAATTCCTTATACAAGCATTTGCAATTATGGGCGTGCCACAAGCAATAAAAACAGACAATGGACCTGCATATACATCTAAACATTTTACACACTTTTGTGCACAGTATAAGATTTTACACACCACGGGCATACCCTTTAATCCTCAAGGGCAGGCAATAGTAGAGAGAAGAAACAGAGATATTAAGACACTCCTCCAAAAACAAAAGAAAGGGGGAGCCACGGGTAACCCTAGAGAACTTCTAAATTTAGTTCTCTATACCATTAATTTTTTAATTTTTGACAAAGATGCACTGGCTCCAGCAGACAGGTTTTATAACTCACCGGAAGGGCAGTGTCCAGTGCGAGCAGCTCCACTGTCTTTAGATAATCGCCAAGTGATGTGGAGAGACCCAGAAAGTGGTGAATGGAAGGGACCAGATAGGTTAACTGCTTGGGGGAGAGGGTTTGCTTGTATCTCTACAGATGGAGAAGGAATCAGATGGGGGCCAACGAGCCGTATTCGCCTTGTCCATCGGAGAGAGACAGAGCAAACCCTTGAAACGAAGGAGAAGGCCCAAGAAACATCGGGTGGTTCCGTTGCTGACTGTGCCCACCACTGAAAGAACCTGGCAGTTATGGCGTTTGACCCATGGACATCAAAAACTGTTGGACTTGAAAATCCTCAGAAATCATTGGATTCTCTGAGACATCATAAGACTATTGTAGGACTTGAAAGTCTCAGGAATCATTGGATTCTCTGAGACATCATAAGACTATTGTAGGACTTGAAAGTCTCAGGAATCATTGGATTCTCTGAAACATCATAAGACTATTGTAGGACTGAAATCCTCAGGAATCATTGGATTCTCTGAGACATCATAAGACTATTGTAGGACTGAAAGTCCTCAGGAATCATTGGATTCTCTGAGGCATCATAAGACTATTGTAGGACTGAAAGTCCTCAGGAATCATTGGATTCTCTGAGGCATCATAAGACTGTTGCTGGACTTCAAAAACTTGTGGGGATCATTGGATTCCCTAACATATAAAAAGACTGATGTGGGATTTCAAAAACTTGTGGGGATCATTGGATTCCCTAACAGTGAAGCAATGGACAATAGATTGGTTTTGGACTATTTCTTGGTTGCTGAAGAAGGGGTATGTGTGTCTGGTGTCTACATACCCTCCTTCTAGGACTTCTGGAAATCTCTTACAATACCATGTTGATTTATATTATTTGTTATGTCACTATTTGCATGTACAATTCCTGTTTGTTACACCACATCGAGTCTGCACTGATTGTGGGGAGAGTCACCACTAATAGCCTCTGCGTTATTGCTATGTGCTTGTGTAATAACTCCCATGCTGATGGGTTTGTGCATACTTGTCTCTAATAAGGCCCTTCAATCCAGAAACCCGCTAGCAAATGCCCACTTCTCTTTGGTGCTTCTCATCTCCCTTCCTGAGATGTCAGGGAGGGCGTGATTATCTCCTTTTTAGTGCTTTCATCTCCCCTCCTGAGAAGTCAGGGGGGGCGTGATCACCTCCTTTTTGGGGTTCTCATCTCCCTGAAAGGTCAGGGATGGCGCGACCTCCTGTGGTCTAAAACAAAAGAAAGCGGGAGATGTAAAGGGCTAGAACTGAGCAATGCACTTGGATGATGAAGCACGTGAGACTAATTGCCAATTGGACGGTTCCCTATTAACTTGTTTAAGGTTGACCCTCCCCAGCTGTTCTGTGCTGACTTGATTGGTGAGACAAAGAGAGGGAAGTGACTTGTGTGGGAGGAGCAAGAGAAACTTGGGTGGTGGAACTCACGCTCACTTGCACTCGTGACCGGGCGTTGGAGGCGAAGGTAAAGATCTAGAATAAAGACGTTTAGTGATCCTGACTCTTGCTGATTTCTGGAAAGATAGAGTTCCAGCAGATAGATTTGGCTCTTTTCAACACTGAAGTGATTTAGGTCAATTCCAATAGTTTTGTGATGGAAAGGGCCATCTGTATCCAGAGAGAGGACTATGGGGACTGAATGTGTATCACGACATAGTATTTTCACCTCTGTTGTTAATGTTGTTTGCTTGCTTGTTTTTGTTTTATTTATAATTTTTCCCCTTCTGTTCTGATTTTTCTTGTGTACCATGATAAATGTAGAAATATATTTAGAAGAATTGCATATGTTTAATCTATATTGAATTACTTGCTGTCCAGAAGAAGGGGGAGGGAAGAGGTAGGGAGAAAAATTTGGTACACAAAGTTTTGTATAGGTGAATGTTGAAAACTTGCATGTATTTTAAAAAGTGAAAAGCTATTGTTATGAAAAAAAAGTTACAAGTGCCATCTTCCCATGTAGACATGTAAATAGTTTAACCTGTTTAAATAACATTTTTTTTTTTTCTTGTTCATCTTTTCATGCTTCTCTTGAGGCTTATATTTGAGATCAAATTTTCTGTTCAGCTATGGTCTTTTCATTAGGAAAATTTGAAAGTTCCCAATTTAATTAGATTTCCATCTTTTACCTTGAAAGATTATGCTGAATTTTATGGATAGCTCATACTTGGTTGTAATCCATGTTTATTTGCATTCTATAATATCATATTCCAAGCCTTCTTATCTTTTAAGGTATAAGGAGCTAAATTCTATTGTAACCCTGACTGTGACTCCTTGATATTTATTTATTTATTTATTTTCTCTCTGTCTGCTTGAAATATTTTCTCCTTGCCCTTATAGGAATGTAGCTACAATATTCCATGGAGTTTTATGGTGTCTTTCAGGAACTCATTAGTGGATTTTTCCAATGATTATTTTACCCTCTCATTCTAGGTTATCTCAGCATAAATAGTATAAAGAGCTAGATTTGAAAGTAATTGACTAATAACTCCCACAAAGTAGCCAGAGATGAATGATTTTACAGAGTGCTTGATCAGAAAGACTCCACTCACAGCAGATTATATCATTCAGTATCCTGGAAAGGAAAACTCAGTGCTGCTTCCCCATATGCTTATACCACATAAGTACAGAAAAGTGGGATTTTGACAATTTCTATTTGCTTTTTTTCAGATCTAGGTTCAGGATCTGGAAGCTCCTTGCTGGAAAATCAAGGTAACTATGATTCAAACTCTTGGTCATAGGAGGATCACTTCCACACCTGAAACTGAAGAAAAAAAAAATACAGAACACACATCTCCAGATCCATTTGGTAGAGCACAAATATAAAAGGAGGAACAGTCCTTACCTTTTAATCAGTTTAGTTTGTGGTGTCCACTCTGGATGCAGAAGGTAATGGTTTCCAAAAACAGTGCAAGTGAATAGATGGTGGAAAAGAATAGTCATGACTCATTCTAATGAAAGCTGATGAAAGGAAGTTACTTCTAATCCATATGATATGGAATGTAGAAAGCTCCATGTTAAGCAAAATAGGAATGAGAATGCTCAAAAACATTTTCATGTGCCCCAAAGTGTCTCCAGGCAAAATCAGGTTTACACATTTCTAAAATAATATAATTTAATCAATATAATTAACAATAGTTTAAATATTAAGTAAATATGGCTTTGTAATACATGATTTTAGGTGACTGGGATACTAATCACATGTTCTTAGAAAGGGGAAAGGGGAATTTGTGACAGCTTAAGTGAGTGGAAGGGAAGTTATTCACCCAAACCACTCAGGGGACTGGAGAAGGGATGGGTTATGAAAACTAATAGATATGGCCTGAAAGAGTGGGGCCAGTGTTATCCATGTTCCATAAAGAATTGGGGATTGTTAGACTGAAGAATAAAAGGTATAGGGAGAGAAGGACAGTAATCCTCAAATATTTGAAGAGCTATAACATTGAAGAGACATGAGACTTTTTCACCTTAGCTGTCAGGGATAGAAATGTAAGAGCAATGCATGAAAATTTGAAAAAGAAAAGTAAATTCAAGATAAAATTAGAGTTAAGGGGTGGGGTGGGGATAATTGTCTGATTATAAAAGTTTTTAATCCTACCCTCAGTCATTGGTAGTTGACCATTTTTTCAGTTCTGCTATCAAGAGAATTTCTTAAGACATAAATTGGGCAACATTTCCATGTCATTGTCCCTTCAAATTTTGAAATCCTGCAAGTCTCTTATGTAATTCTTTTTTTCCTTCAGATATTTAAAGAATAAAATACAGTGTAAATAATTTTGTGATGAAGGAAGCTGTGCTCTCTACCATGCGTAGGACTGAATGTGAGGCAAAACTATGAAGCAAGCAAAATCTGATCCTGGTATGCTTGTGTGTGTGTGTGTGTGTGTGTGTGTGTGTGTGTGTGTGTGTGTCCTCATCCCACAACATTTCTTGTGATTAGGATCCCTTCTGGGATTTTTGTGACTTATGCAAATCCTTTTCCTTTTTACCTGTTCCCTTTAGCCCTATATGTGGATGGTATCTAGTATTTATTTTTGATATATAGATGTCTAAGGTGGTATTAAAGTGAATATAAATATACTTTACTGGTTAACCTCTGAATCGCTTTCCCAAGAATTTAGTACATATCAAAAAGAAAGACATAGAGCCTCCTACAGAAGTAGTGTTTTTTGTTTTTGTTAATTTAAAAAAAAATAATAATCTACCAAACTGAGGTGAATGCTCTGTGATCTAGATTTTTTAATATGGCTTAACTAGAAAAGAAAAGGTGGGGAGAGAACTTGAGCAAATGCACTGTTCTATCAAGAGGCTTGTAGAGGAATTTAGAATAAATATAGGGAAGTTAAAGGGTTCATGATTTTGTGATGAAGGAAGCTGTGCTCTCCATCAAAACTTGAAAGAAATTCAGTCATGAAAGCAAATGATAATGAAATCTCATAGCAGAAAATCTGTAAGTTAAAAAGGCAATTAGCTTGTCTATCTTATTCACCTAAAGGGGTAAAAACAATTCAGCTCACATTTTTAAAATGGATTGCAGTCATATTGGATTTGAAAACCTGACTTTTTAAATATTTATGAATATCTAAAGCCTACATAAAAGAAGAAAAAGGGCCAAAGACAATTCAGAAGCCTTTCATTCAGATGAACGACTCTGTAGTAAAATGTTTTTCCTTTCAAATAGAGTTTAAAAGCAGATTGGAATATAATGTTTTCTATTACCCCTGCTAAAAAAAATAAAATAAAGACATTTCTGATGAAAAAGAAAAAGATTACTCTTATGCACCAGCCTGAAATTACTAAACCAAACGAATACAAGAAGTGTTTTAGTTTATTTTGTTGTGTATGTTTTAAAAGGTTTCATAATGCAAACACATTTGACTTTGGGATAATTCTGTAGAATGAGCTGTTAAGGAGATTTTGCTTTCTTAAAACCATCTTACTGAAAACTTCTCAATTAATATTTCCCATAGAAAACAGAGAAAATATATTGTTCTATGAACCCAAACTCCTTAGGAAATTGTGTTTTTGTTTTTGTTTTTGTTTTTGTTTTTAATATCTTAGAAGATATTCATCTCTCTGATGAAATGCTTTATCCAGTTTTTTGTTTTTGTTTTTGTTTTTTTTTAATTAGGCAGCTATTGAAAGCATTAAGATTGAAAGCATTATTAAAAGCATCAGACTGGGGAAATTTGATGGATCATTTGTTTATTGAAAAGCAAACCATATTATCAGAAAGGTCCAACAATATATTTACAATCCATGTAATAATATTACTGTTGTGAGATCGTGATGATCGTATGCTATTAAGAAGGTCATATGCAGGTTTGAAAGTCTCCAAATAATTTATTATTCTAACTATATAATCAGTAAAATGGCAAAAATTTTTCTCCACTGCCTCTAAACTTCTCTAACTCCCAAATCTCAGAAAAAAAGAATTACACACCAGATATAGGCTAATCTATAGGTAGGTCCACAAAGTGAGATAGAACTCCTATACAATATAATTGAATATTAAAACTTTGAACTCTAATTCAGAATAACTATTGCCAATTTCATATGTGTACCACAATGTACCTCTTAAATTTGTGATGCAATGCCCTGCTATAGGGATTCCTAATGCTAGTAAAGATTCCCCAATGTCTCATCCCCATCTCCCCACATGAAGAGACTTAACACTGATTCTACCCATTTACTTAAAGAAAAAAAGATATTAATTAAAGGGGAAGGTCAGAATACTCAATCAGTCTGGATGAGATTTGGGGTCCTCAGAGTCAGAGATTGGAGGGGAATAATATTTGTTTATACATATAGAACTTTTCAATATGCTTTACATACATGAACACATTTAATTTCCACAGCAATCTTGTAAAATGAGTGATATCACTCATATTTTAGGAATGAGAAAACTGAGGTTAAAAAGGGTTTAAATGACTTGCTTAAGGTCATACAACTAGTACACCTGAGACAAAATTCAAACTCAGTCTTCCAGAGTATAGCACAAAATTGTATCATGACATTACCCTGGCTTCCTCAAAAGTGTAAAGCTGAAAGAGGAGGAAATTGAAACTTAACTAGAGCCAGGCCTTTTCTGTTAGTTACTCAGAGAATATACCCTGTTCTGTAGACCCTAACTCAAGGAGAGTGAGAATACCTAGGAGTCCAACCTCAGGAAGCTATATTGAAGTAAGATGTAGAAAAGTGATGAGAAATATAAAATAACACTTGAAAGAAGAAAAGATCATGAGAGAAATACTGAATTTAAAAATTGGATATTCAGAGATCTCAACACAAATTAAAAACACAGACATCTGAATGGGAAACCTTGAATTCACAATGGAGCATATCTACCAAAAAATTATAGATGTAAGGGTGAGAAAATAAGATAATTGTAATGGAAAAATATTGAAGAGAAAGATATCTTGACAGAAAATAAATTAAAAACAACAGCATGAATATAAAATACACAATAATCCTATATAAGCCAAAGTCATTTTACTTGAAGATAGCCTATATAGAGATAACATGTAGATCATAAATGTCCAACAAGAATATAACATGAGAATATGGAAAACAAAAACAAGCTGTGGGTGGAAGGAGGTGCAGTACATCCAACTCTAGTTAAATTTCACAATTTTTTAAATAAACAGCATTTTTTCCCCATGCAATCAAGAGAAAGATCTAAAATATAAAGGAAAGTCAATTTTAATAAGAGTACTGCTTTGCATTTTATTCACCAGAGATTAAAAGAGATAGTAGAACCCTATATTAAAAAAGCAAATCCCATAAGCTACAACTCAATGTAACATACTAAAAACTGGCCTAGTTATCAATAGAAAAGATGGAATTGAAAGAGTTTCTAAAAAATAAAGCAATAAACCACTAAAATAGAGATGAAGACAGCATTCAATTTGTACATACTCCCAAAGCACAGAAGCATAAATGATAAATAAGTACAATTACTAAGAAAAGTAATGAAATCAATTATCTTGTGTTTATTGATTATTGTTTTAAAGATTGAAAAAGATTGATCCTCATTGTTATTATATCTAATGATTTAACTAGTCTGCCAGTAAGCAGTTTGAATTATGCAAAGTTTATAACAAAAATATTTAGGGATTCTACTGTGTAAACTCCAAAAAAGATCAAGAAAAAAAAAAACAGGGCTGTTATTTTATTAAAACACTGGTGAACATTTATTGAAATGTTATCTTGGCCTGGACAATTTAATTGCCTTATAATTGAACTCTTCATCTTCAATCTATCTCATCTTCTACCCCTCTATCTAATGTCTTGGTCATTTCCCTAGTATAATACCATCATCATGGTACTCACCTACTCATTTTTTTTTTTTTAAGAATACTTATTGTCTTCCTAATAAATAATAAACTCATTCTGACACAAAACACTTTCCATAATTTAGGTCTAACTTTTTCTTATACTACTTACATTTTGTATTTTTGTTACAGCAGTAAAATGCCACCTAATCCATAAAGCTTTTTCTAATCCAACATGTATATAAAGATCTAGTGTGCATATTTGTATACATACACACACACACACACACACACACACACACACACATATATATATATGTAAAATGTCCACAGAAGCATGCATGCATATCTCAATGTGTGTGTGTATGTCTACAACTACATCAAGCTTAAATTTTACACCACCATTAAAACCAACATGTGGCATAAAATTGAGATCAATGTAAGGCCTTGATTTCTATCTATTTGCTCTATCTGTCCAAAAGTTTAATTCAGATTCAATGTGAGACTATTATTCTATTACTCTCAAATGCAGAGGGTACACTCATTTGCTCCACTTCCTTATAGCTCACTCACTTCTCATCCCTTTACAATGTATATTCTGAATTTACTACTTGACTGCAATAGGAATAATTGTTTACCACACACACAAACACTAATTCGTGTTTTCTAATTTTTCTCTGACTTTTTCAAATTTATATTTTCTTATAGGTTGGTAAACAACAACAAAATTAAAGTATGAACTCTCATTTGCTGAATACAAATAGTTTTTTTCAACCTTTAACGTTTGACACTGTTGACCAATTTTTCTAGTTTCCTGGATACTCTATATGAACTCTTTTCTTTCTCCTCCTATAGAGCTGTTATTCCTCAGAATTCTCTTTGCTCTCTTGTATTTACTATACCTCTTTTTTGTTTGTTTGTTTCCAGTTAAGACTCTTGTTTGAGCTCTTCTCCCTACTAATCAATAATAATTGAATAGTATCTCAATTTATGTACCAGTTTCAAGACTTTACCCTCTATAATAATTCACTTCCACAAGCTGTCAAAAATAATCTTCCTGAAGTACATGTTTTACAGTTTCACTCTCCTGAAAAAAAAAAAAAAAAAAAAAAAAAAAACTTCAATGGCTCTATTGCCTCCAATAACATATAAGTACCCTTTTTCATTTACAATCCTTTGCAACCTATTTTAGCTGACCTTTAAATGTTTGTCTACAATTAGTCCCAGCAATAATTTGGCAAATGTTCAACAATTAACTCACCAGAAAGAAAAAAAAAAGTACCCATAAACAATTTTAAATTTAACTACTTTCATAATGCTATTCTCTATCATTTAAATAGATAATCAATAAAACAACAAACCAAGCCCTGATTTATATCATTTCTCCATATCTGATGTGTAAATACTCATTCTGAAAATTTAACAACCAACTCTGGGAATTTGATTTGAGCTGGCTTTAGTTAACCCTTGATTATTCCTTATCAAAACCTTTTCATTTTTTTCACACTTCTTGCTGCTCTGTATATAAAACATTTCATCATCCCTTTAACACTATTACCTTGAATAAAAGTCAAAAATACAGTTTATAAGATCAATTATTTTCCCTTTTTAAAAGGAAATTAGCCATTTACTCTTCTTGAGCATATTTTCACTTTTTTTTTTTTTTTCCTGAGTCTGGGGATAAGTGACTTGCTCAGGGTCTCACAGCTAGGAAGTGTTAGGAGGAACCGACTCAAATTTGAACTCGGGTCCTCCTGAATTCAGGGGTGGTGCTCTATCCACTGCCACCACATAGCCGCCCCATATTTTCACTTTTCCATAGTTTTTCAGACATCATTGGCAGTGTCTAAAACTTTTATCTATCAGGTTTTTCAATATCTAAAATAAAGTTCATTCAGACGAAGTGACAAATTGACTAAGAGCACATATAAATATTCTCTTAATATCCGTTTTTTTTTCTTTCAACAATATTTTCTTTTGCTCAGATAATATATTAAGAGAAAAAATAATCTGTTTAAGATGGTCAGAGGGCACAGATAAAGATAGACTTGCAATCAAAAAATCTGAGTTCAAATCTTGCTTTCAGATAATTACTAGGTGTGTAAATCTCGGTGGAGCCACAAACTTTATTTTTTCATCTGTAAAATGAAGATGATAACATCTACTTTCTAGAATTGTTAGAAAGATCAAAGAGATTGTATAAATAAAACACTTTGTAAACTTTAAAGCATTATATAAATGTTAATTATTGTTTTGTTAGTTGAATAACTCAGCTTTCTTGTTATTATTAATAACCTATGTTCAATGAACCCAAGAAATAGTTTTTACTTTATTTTATCTTCCCCTTTTCTTCAGTGTGGACAAAATAAAACAAAAAGGATCAAATGGACTTTTTGTTTGTTTTAAAGTTTGCTACTCTGTAGCTACTTTGCACTTCTAGTGTGTGTTTTGTTTTTTATGTATATGTTGTATTTGGGCGTGTGTCTGCATACATGAGATGATAGAAAACAGTTTGGGAACACTGAAAATATTATGCAATAATCAGACTGTACAATTATTGAGAGGCAGCATGAGTGGATTGTGGATATACTGTTGGAATTCTTTTAAAGAGGATAAAAATTAAAACTCCAAACTTAAATTTTTTTTAAAGAAAATTTTCCCCTAACTACATGTAAAATTATTTTTAACATTTAAAAAAAAAAAATTTTGAATTCCAAATTGTATCCTTTTCTCTCCCCCCCCCCAGATGGTAAGCAATTTAATATAGGTTATATCTATGCAATCATGTGAAGTATATTTCTATATTGGTCATTTTGTGAGAGAAAACTCAAAGAAAAAAATGAAAGAAGGAAAGGAAGTGAAAAATAGTATGCTTCACTCTGTATTCAGAAGCTATCATTTCTTTCTATGAAGGTGGATAGCATTTTTCATCAGAAGTCCTTTGCAATCATTGTATTGTTCAAATCCTAAGTAAAAACTACTAGTTTTGTAACCATCTACTTCAACTGTTTTGAATCTCAGTTTCCTCATCTGCATAATGGAAATAATACTCATGGTAGCTGCCTCATGGTGTTGTTGTAAGGTTTAAACAAGTTATGAATGTAAAGCATTTTTCAAACCTTAAAGTGCTTTATAAATGCCATTTCAAAATTATAATTATTAGTCTCCTCTCTGATAATGACTTAATTCCATAAGCTTTCTACTACACTCCTGCTAGGCTCAAGCAATGTTTATAGAACAATATAGTACAATGATAGTAAATGTTTAATGACTAAACTCTCTGGTTTAAAAAAAAAATGTATATATCCCTATACTTTTGAGGTTACTTTACATTATTAACACTTTTTTAAGTCTAGGAAATAAAATAAATAAGTAAATCAACTCCCAGTTTTAATCGTGCATTTCTGAGGTATAAACTCGTACCTTGAAAAATGTAACAATCTGCTTTCAAAAGCCATTTTGAGCTGGTTCTCATATACCCCTGTATATAAAATACTTTTAAAGTGCATTAAGTCAATTATTATTATTATTTTGCTGTTTAGTTTAGGGAAAGGTTTTCCTTGTGTAGTACAATTTTGTTATTTTAACTATTGCAAATCATTTTATTTTATTCATCATTTCCTACCTATTAAAATATTACACATCTCTTTATTCCTTCTGATTTTTCATTCTTCACTTGCAATGTGGTTATTCTTCCTGCCTGTAGAGCCTGTAAAATTCATAGTTTACTCACACAGGTAAAACTTAACCATTTCTTTTTGGTTCATACTGACTCAATCATTCTTTCTGGCTTTAATATTTTAAATGGCTTTCATGATTTTTAATTTTTATTTATTCTTTTATTTTCTTATGTTTCTTTTGTTTATAAAAGGAAGTTGACCATCACATAGTTGATAGAAAGCTGGGTTGAAGGCAGAAAGATGTTGATTCAAGTTTTGATTCTGAAATCTACAGGCTTCTAGACAAGTATTCTAATCCTTTCAGCATTCTAGACAGTCTGTTTTTCATACTAGTGAAATCACAGATTCCAATTTCTTTTTCTTGTTTTATTAATGAAATCAATGAAATTTAAAAACAGACTTTAAATGGGATTAGCAACAGATAGTTATATATATATATTAAAATTATCTATCTTCATTTTAAATAGTTTTCATCTCTCTTTCTCAGGACTTTCCTATACATTTGACCAACAGATGTAATACTAATAGTTATTCTGTGTTTCTGAAGTTTGCTCAAAGCATGAATTATTTTCTATGAAGTAAAACTGAGAATTCAGATCTGATGAAATGTCTGATTTTCAGAAAATTAGGCATGTTGTTAAATTATCCATGGCTGAGAACATATATTATGCTATGTGTATTTTTTTTTCCTCCTAAATATGATATGATAAGGCATTCTTCTTCTCAAATCCTCCCTAATCCCTAGAAGGAAAAAAATAACTACAAGCTTATCTTTTGGCAATTTCTCACTGAAGGAGTAAAAGGAATCTGTGATTTACTATAATGAGATAAATATCATTCCAAGATTCATGTCTCTTCCTGAAGGAAGATCACTATGTAAAAATGTGCATCATGTTGGAAGTATGTCAGAACCTCACAGGGATTCTGTTATCTCTCAACATGAAAATGTAAAACATGGAGGAGGGGCAAGGATGAAGTAAATATTTGGCAAGGATAAGCTGAAATGGGTGGGTACCTTGGGAGATTAGAAATGTTCCAAGGCTTATTGCTATGTCAGGAATTTTCCCTATCTATTCTAAACCCTATCTGTTGTAAAGAAACAACTTGTACTTATTACTCCCAGAAACTTGGACTCAGATGCCAAAGTAGCATTTCCAAACATGACTTCACTTTCCATCTTCATTGCGGGGGAGAGAGGGGTAAAGCATACACAACAACTATTTTTAGCTATTTAATTTGATGTTACCACTAGAGACACCATGGGCTCTCTGCTTTGCAGATGTTATTGTAAATGTTCACACACATTACAGAAACAGGAATATGAAGGCTAAAGGGACGGAACAGTCATATACCCCATCTAGCTTCAATCCATTTATTTTTTTCTGTTCCTATTGTTCTTGCCTTTTAAGTCTTTTAGGTTCTTGAAAGGTTTTTCTCTTAATAAAATGGAAAGATATCAAACTTAGGGGAAATACATCTCTCACTTCCTCAACTTCTTCCCACACACTGAGAATGGTTGTTTGGAAAACAAATACATTAAAGTTTTAAATGAGATTTGTATCTGAAAGCAAAGTTTTGCCTTTTTCTCACTCTCTTCCAAGTTATTTTCTTTTTTAATGTTTTATTAAAGTGGTTCAACTTTAAATTCCCATAGTTTCACTTACTATCTTTACCCTATTCCCTTCAGAGAGTCATTTTATTATCATCTCCTTCCAGAAAAAAAAAAAAAGAAAGAAAAAAAAATCAGCATTTTTGATCTATATATATTATAAAATATAAAACTACACACATACATATATATAATAGATAGATAGATAGATAGATAGATAGATAGATAGATAGATAGATAGATAGATTGCTGAGGCAAACTGGGATTAAGTGACTTGTCCAGGGTCACACAGCTAGGACATATTTAAGTGTCTGAGGTCAAATTAGAGCTCAGGTCCTCTTGACTTCAGGGCTGGTGCTCTATCCACTGTACTACCTAGCTGCCCCTAAAACTTATTATTTTGCCACACTTTTGAATCTCTAGTTTCTTCAAAGAGGTGTGATAAAATGGTTTCTCATATTTCTTCCTTTTTTAAATTAAATTTTATTGGTTTTGGTTATCAAAAGTATGTTCATCTTCCTTCTAAGTTGATTCCACCCCAAGAGAATGAAAGAAAAGGAAAACTATTATAGTGCATATATATTCTCTCTCTCATCTATCTATACATGTAATACATACTTGCAATATGTATAGCTATATATATTCATCTATCTGTGTGTGTATACACACACACACACACACACACACACACACACACACACACACATAAATGTATTGTTGGAAATAACACTAGGAATCTTAAGGAATCATCTTAATGTTTCTGGCCAGAAGTAGGCCCCACCCATCTTCAGGAAGAGGGAGCCCTGAATATAGAAGTGGGGGAACCTTTATACTTGCTCTTGTGATGCAGCTCCTCACTTTAAGGGACAGATTGATCCATTTTATCCAGGTTACAGTCTTTCTGATACACCCACTACATGTTTTCCCTAATATGTATAAAATACACCCCACATCCATCATACATCGCATGTTCAAAAATAATGGAAAACTCCTCCTATGGCGTGTGCTGTTTAATATTCAATTACCTTATTAAGCAGGCAATGATCTGGTCAAATCAGGTCATTGACCCCAACTAGTTTGAGCTAGATAGGCTATTACCTTAAGTTTGTGGTTTTCTCAAAACCACAAGATTCTTTCTGATTGGCTGAATCCACTTGCCTTTCTATCCTCCTTCCCCCATTCCTTGTTTGTTCAAGGCTTCCATTGATCATTTAATTTATTCTGTGAATCCCAATGTTCCTTAACTCACATTCTGAAAGCCTCTTGGTAAGTGATAACCACTATTCCACACTATCCAAAGCTTGCAACACTGTGGAAACCCAACTTTCCTGTATTTCTCACAGTATATACATGTGTAAATATGTATATATGCATGCTATTTCATGCAATCCATATGCATATATGTATGTATTCATTTGCATAAAACCTTCATTATGCATGCATGTGTATACATATTTCTTTTACAAGGTGTGAATATGTTTGGATGGATATATGAATTCACTGAGATAATATCTGTAGAATGTATAGCACAGTGTTTGATTCCCAGTAGGCACTTAATAAGTATTTATACCCTTCCCTAATTTCTATATGTATGCATATCTGTTCACATGTATTTATATGCATAGCCTCATTGTGTGCATGAACTTCTGTGGAATACATTCTGAACATATATAATGATGCGTTATTTATATATACACATCTCTAAGTTCATACACATGTGCATTCTATACTCTCTGTACATATATATGTAATGCCTTTAATTTCTCTATCAGAAAGTGAATAGAATGGTTTATTATTAGTTCTTTAGAATGATGGTTTGTCGTTATGATGATGAGAGTTCCTAATATTTCAAAGTTGTTTACAATAACATCTGCAAAGCAGAGAGCCCATGGTGTCTCCAGTGGTAACATCAAATTAAATACTGTTGACATTGTATAAATTGTTTTCTTGGTTCTTTTCATTTCACTCTGCTTCTATTCATATATATCTTTCTAATTTCTTTGCAATCATTCCTTCCATCATTTCTTGCAGTACAATAGTATTCTATCACATTTATATCTGATAACCTGTTTAATTATTACACATTCGATCGATATTTCTTTATTCCAATTTCTTGCCACATCAAAAAATTATAAATATTTTTAATTAGAATAACAAAAACCGAATTCCTCCTTTAATCTGTTCTTCCTCTCAATCTCTTTTCTCCCTTCACCCCTTTCTTTCATATTTCACAACTTAGTGTGTTCTTTTCTCCTTTGACCATATCCTTATGTTTCAAACTCCTTTCTGTTCCTTTAGAGTAATAATTGCTAAATGATATATGGTCTCAACTATGGCTCTTTTATATTTAAATTCTTAATTTTATAGCTACTTGTATTTTTTTTAAGCCTTGAACTCTCTAGATTTGGGATGTAAAAGTTCTTTATGGTATTTATTTTTTGTGGATTTTCTTAGGAGATAAATAGTAGACTATTTCCTAGTTGCCAAAGATATCTAAGAGACTGAGGCAATTTGCAATTTTCTTTTAAGATTTCTTTATACACTGTGTCTAAAATCTTTTTTTTTTTTTTTTTTAGTTATGGATTTCAGGTAATCTAGTGATTCTGCCTCTTTCTTTTTCACAATTGTAATGTTCTCTTTTTGGTTTTATTGGAGGTCTCTGGAGGTCTTGGGACCAGCCTTCCTTTCAGTTCTGTAATCACTACAAGTACAGCCAGGTGTTAAAGTCCAAATCCTTTATTATGTCTTTCAAAGTCTTGTTTCCTTTCCTAGGGCCCTGTTTGCTTTCTTAGAGGTCTATCTCTCTCCTTGGTTCTGAGAGCTTAAGCTCCTGCTGCCAGTCCTTTGCCTCTGCCAGCTTCTGCCTCTAGCTCTCTCCAAGTCCAAAAGTTTGTGCTTCAGCCTCCAGCCACCACAAAGGTGGATGATGGAATGAATCTGTCTCAGCCTCAGAGAGTTTCTAGAGCTCTTTTCTTTTTTTGGTCCTGAGAGCTTCTAGTTTATATGCTCTTCACTGAATATACATCAATCATTATATCACTAGAAAACCATTATTTGTTGTAGGATTAAGTCAGTGCTAAATTAGATTAAACTATTGTCTCCTCAATTCCACTTAATACTTTGTTTCAAGCTCTGGCTCATAACACACAATCTATCTTTTAATTAGCTTTTTTCTTTTTCATTTTTTGTTTGTTTTGCTTTAAGATAACTTACATTTCTTCTATTTCTCAATTTTTTGACTTTGTTTTGTATTTCTTATTGTCTTGTAGAGTTATTGGTTTTGGTACATTCTAAATTTCAGAGACTATGTTGTTGAACAATGTGCTATATCTATTGTATCCAAGTGGTATTTACCTAAATTGCAAAATGGTACTTTTCTTTTTCAATTCTCTTTTCCATAGTTCTCACCCTTTTTATCCTTTATTGCCCTAATTGGAAAACAATTACATTAAATTTTCAAATGACATTTATATCTGAAAGCAAAATTGTATAAAATATTTTAGCTCTTTTTTAAAATAACCTTTTATTTCATCTTTTAGGAATTCTAATTCTCCCTATGCAATTCTAGTTTTTTGTCCACACAATTTTTTTAAGGCTTTTCTTGTAAATTTTTTGGAGTCACTTTCTTCTGTACTAGAGTGATGAGCATTTCTGTCCCTTTAATTGCTTTTTATTGTGGTAATCCATTGAAAAAAGTTAGTTTTTTGTTTTTTTTTTAATTTCTCCAACCCAATAACTCACTTCAGAGTTTTTATTTTGGTCAGACTCTCTGCACTTCTGGAACAAGAGCTTAACCTAGTTATTCTGCTGCTTTCTAAAAGTATTATGTAGTGTTAGTTAAGCCCTCAGGCAGAGAACAGACCAAGGAAACTCAAGTTATCAGTACTCTAAAGTGGTTGGATCAAAGGTATAATCTAGTTTTTGTTCTCTTGTTTTGATCTTTGCAATTTCCTGACCTGGGTTTGGATCTAAGCAAGAGTAGACTATTGCTTAACTGAGCCTCTATCATCAACTGAAAGTTCTGCTTGTGCTGAGTGACAGAACTGTGGTCTTTCCTGATTATCCTAATTATTCCACTTGCAGGATTCATAGAGATCAATCAGAGAACCAATTATAAAATTTTCAGTGTGAGCATTTGCAAATGTACAAATCAGGGCTTCAGTTAATGTTTAATTGATAGTCTTGATTTTAAAAAGTAAGGTAAAAATAATAATGCAGATTAAACGAAAAAAAGATTAGCAAATAAATGTACATATGCATGTGTGTGTGTGTGTATTTAGGGGGAAGGAGCCAAACCAACTCTGAGCTAAAAGCTGGAATTGTGACTTAGCTTCAACAAGAATGGAGCTAATCTTTCTCCTTTGTAGATACAGAGGCTAAGTTTTGTCTAGGCCCAGAATTTATCCTGGAATATCACTCCTGGGTCCCTTCTTCAATTCACTGTGGATGTATGATTCAAAATGTGGAAGATGCAGAACAAAGCTGCCACTAGACCCCAGTTCTTACTTCTTGTAAGAGTTTGACATGTCTCATAATGGTTCTCCAACCTTGTCTTGTCCTTGGACACATTCCTCAGATACTAGAATTCTATGCATGTTTCTATCCATTATTTCCTTGACTTTTTTGCCTTCTTATGTCCACCTAGACTAGAAAGTCACTCATTAGGAACTTTTTCTTGGACTATACTCAATCAGATCTTCATCTAGTACATTTTCTAGGTCTATTTGGAAGTATATACTTTTCTGAACTCTATAGTGAATTTCACTAATCTTCCATTTGTTATTAAAATTCTGGGAAGTAGTTTTTAAAATTTGAAATCAAACCTCTCCCTAAGATCTCTAGCATTCTGGGCTTTTTCAAATTAGGAGACAAAGGCAATGTGTATCACTAATTCACATTGAAAAGTATATACAATAATACCTATCTTTGAGTAGAAGTAAGATATTTACAATCTATTCTTTTGACTTAAGGAACTGCTTTTTTTTTTTTTTTTCTTGTGAAAAGGATTTCTGACTGTGCATTGTTATTGCCTATACTTCTAGTGAAGGCAAGAATAAGTAGATTAGAAAGAAGACTAGAGACAGCAATATAGAATCAATAGAAATGTACTGAACTGGAAGAGAGGAAATATGACTGCTTTTACTTTACTTTAGAATTTAAAAAAAAAAAAGGCATTTTAGAAAAGCTTTAGGTTTATATAATACACATTGTATAATTAGCACTGTCTGGAATAACAAGTCTTTTATGTGCACATGTTCACTGAATAAAAATTTATGTATAGATTTTCCACCCAAATTAGTAAAAATTTTAGCTTAGGTACTATGTTTACACATTGGTTTTGTTGTTATTGTTTTTTGTTTGTTTGTTTGTTTTTGCTTTTTCCTAGCATTTTATTTTACTTTCTTATTGGTGATTGTTGTTGCTCAGTCATTTTCAATCCTGTTTGACTCTTTGTGACCTTATTTGGGTTTTTCTTGGCAAAGACACTGAAGTAGTTTGCCATTTCCTAGAAATTGAGACAGACAGGGTAAAATAGCTTGTCCAGCTAGTAAGAGTGTTAGGCTGAATTTGAACTCAGATTTTTCCTGATTCCAAGTACAAAGTTCTATTCACTGCACCACCTAGTTGCCCTTATTAGTGATATTTGGGCTCCATAAACATTAATAACAATAATCTTTTGTTCCTAAGACCAATGATTTGATATGTCGTATATATATTTAAAGCATACTTTTAACATCATAATGATTAGGAGCTACTATTAATTTCAAGCAATTAAGTTGAAAATATAATTTGTCAATAAAAACTAAATCTATTCTATCATGTGGTGATTATATAAAGGTTGTTAGCAAAGCTAATATATATTTTAGCAAAGCCATATTATAAATTCTATTTCAATTTTTTTTAATTTGGCATAAGAAATTAATTAAGATAAAGGTTCATTTCTTAAACTAGTTTAAGAGCAGAAATTATGCTGATAGTGAACTAATTTGTTAATTGAAAGTGTTGACTTCAAATTAGAATCTTGCAGAGTTTTTTCTTCAAAGACCCAGCAAGCTGGAACATTCCTACATGTTTACTCTAGAGCAGTAATATAAAAATCAAATAGAAATGGGGAAACCCCTACACCACCATATATAAGAATCCCTGAGGAAGGGAGGCAAGCTTCATATTGATTTATAATATTACATATTGACATTACCTATGTTCAATTGTATTCTTGTTTATTTTGTTAAATATTTCCCATTTACATTCTAATCTGGTTCCTTCCTCCCCGGGGAATGATATCAATCAACATGGTCAAGATTAATATTTGACACTTTTACTCTGGAAGAAGTTAGAACTCTGTTTCAGAAGAAGAATTTATCATTTAGCATTGCCCCTAAGGACATTAGATTTAAACACTTTTTAAGATTGTTGTTGACTATAATGAGGGAGAGGGAAACAGGTTTTATCAATAGGTTTATTTTTAGAAATAGGAAAGAACAAGAAAAATGAGACTCTTTGTCTGGTGGTAGAGTATTCAGTGCAATTCCACAAACATTTCTTAAATACTTACATTGTGTAAGACAATTAATCTCCATAGATACAGAAAATAGAAATATATCTTTCTAATATCAAGTATCTTGCAATGTAAGGGGGAAGAAGACTTGTTTAGTTCCAGATAAATATGATACAAATTATAAGAAACAAAAGAAGATATTCAGGTAAGATAAAATTGAAATGTGAAGAAAATAAATTTTCAGTTAATAATTCAGATATGACTTTATATAGGAAAGTCAGTGAGTTAGAATTTAAAGAAAGTGATGTATGTTAATTGAAGGAAATGTGTTTGGGAAGTGGAAGGGGTTCCAATAATCAATTCAGATCTAGTGCCAAATCATTTTCCATTGCAATAACATTCAGATGGAGTGGTGGATACAGCTTAGATCTTGGGTTCAGGAAGAGTCTCAGACTCTTTAACTAGCTATATTAACCTGAATAAGTCACTTAAACTCTGCCTGCCTTATCTATAAAATAGGGATAATAATAGCAGCTGCTTCTGGTGATAGTTTTGATGAAAAAATAAACTAATATTTGATGATATATATTGATGATTTTAAATTCTAGATGCTATATATGTATATATGCATGTATGTATGCATATATGTATATATATACATACATATACACACAATCGTGGCCTTTTCTGGAGGTGATCACCTTGAAGGAATTCCAGAGAAAGACATATGGCTGTATTCAGTCCCATGCTAAGTCTGGTTGTAACTTTTATTGAGTCTAAATCTCTATTTAGAAGCTTGTGTTTTTTAGTTGATTAACTGGAGAATCTTGGGGGTGGGGGAGTGTATTCTCATGTGAAAGGACTTATGTGAGAAATTTTACATTTTCAGGAAATTCCTTCTTATTTTTAATGGTGGGGGCAGGAGGGGAGTCAGATAGTTAGCTGTTGACTAATCTGACATGTTAGCAGTCCTCAATACTGTTATTTCATGAAAATTCATTACAAAGAGATAAAACTACAATTTCTTTTTATAATAGTCTAAATATTGATAAGCAATATAAGTTGTTAGTTGGTAGACAGATCAGTTCATGAAATCTGCCTACTTTATTCATATAGAATTTTATTTCAATCCCATTAAAGAAAAAATATTCCTTGAATAATTCCAATAGCTCTTACTTTTAAATGGAAGGCAAAGAAAAAAAAGAACTGAAAATAGATGAAGGAAAATGTGGATTACTCTGGAAGCCTTCATGAACAAAGACTCCATTTTTTCTTTATATTCCAAGCTTTTTGATCTAGTCCATTGTATGTGTTAATAAAGGTCCAATGGAAATGACCTGAAGAAAACTGTTAACTATATTGTTTTTTCTTCTAAAGATCATGGTCTTTTGATGAGCCAGCCATGTCTTTCTTATCTGACACCCCATGAACCATTCCCCCTAACAATTACAATGACTTTTCATGAAGATTAAATACTGTAGAAAGTGGAGTACAAGTTCGTGGAACACAGCCAAACCAAGTAGTTAATAGTGGGATCAACTGAATACTTAACCAACAACATAAGACAAATCCAAGATTAACTGGAAGAAGAAAAAATTTTAAATATTTGGATTTTGTCACAAAAGCAAATAAAAAAGAGCCCTTGTACAGTAGGATAATAAATATATACATATATGTACATAAATAGGCGATTAGTTATATATTCAGTTTACTTTTAGTTGTCATTTTAATTCATCAAATCTTTAAAAGCTTTACAAAGGATATAGAGACTACATGGAATGAAATACTACTTCCTCCTTAATTTAATATACAACTTGTTTGTATTTTAACCTTAGTCCATAACTTTAAGTCAAAACAGATGTAACAATGAATTTTTATCATCATTATCTCTGTCTAGGATTTTCTTCTAATGGACTAAAGTAAACTTTTGTGGCCTCAAAATATTTATTTAAAAATACATCTATGTCTGCGTGTGAATTTTTCAAGCCCTTTCAACGGTGACCTGTTAGCTCAGAAGATTTGATCTTATATGTCTTAAATTAATAGTGACTAAAGGCTTTATTATTTTATTCTGTGATTGATTAAAATGGGCAGTACTTGTTATAATTCCTAATATTCAGTGGACTATACATTCATTCTCAGAGAAAGTAACCTAAATGCTATTATTTGGCCATATTGATTCTACCTCAGAGATACCCTAATTTTTAGGATATAAGGTAGATTTATTTCCTGCTATGTAGTCAGTGACAAAGATATTTGGTTTGCTATTAATCATTACCTCTTCTGAGATTATCATTTAATGGAATAAAAACTAAGAAAAAATTTTATTTCAAAAATTGTGCTGCCTTTTGGAATATAATTACATAAGTATACTTACTTAATAGATTAAGAAATCTAATGCAGAGTATATAAAAAGGAAGCTAATGATACACCTAGAAATAGATAATGTGATATAGTAGCTAAAGCACAAGGGTCAAATAATCTAGAGTATAGCTCATGTTTTGTCACTTTCTATATCCATAGAAACTTAGGAAAATAATTTAAGCACTGAGAATTTCAATTCCTCATTTATAAAAAGGGAATAATTACACATAATCTTCTTGTTCAAAAGGTCATTGTGAGAAAAAAATAATTCAATGAATGCAATTGTGTCATAAGCAAAAAACAATAAATAGTAGATGATTTTAAAAGTATGCATTTTAGTATATCTCCTGAGGAAAAAATAATGCATATTTTTGTACTTAGCAGTATTTTATTTTTTTTCAATTACATGTAAAGATAGTTTTCAACATTTGTAAGATTTTGATTTCCAATTTTTTTCTCCCTTCTTCTCTCTTCTTTCTTTACCCCAAGACAGCAAACAATCTAATATAGGTGAGGTAGTATATTATTCTTTAGAGGAAATGGGAAAAGAGATACATTAATAAATTGCTGTTGAAGTTATGAATTGATATACCCTTCTGGAAAGTCATTTTGAACTATACTTTCAAATTTCTGAATTGTATTCTTTGACTCAGCAATATCAATGTTTAAACCTTTAAAGATGTTTTAAAAACACTTAGCTAAACTTGAAAAATAAATACAAAATTCTAATAGCTCTTTTTGTGGTTAAAAAAAAAAAAAAAGAACTAGAAACACATCAAATGGGTAATGGCTAGTAAATGACGAATGCAATGGTATATAATTAAAGTAATAAGAAATGATGAAAGGATATTTTAAGATATAAATAGGAAGACTTTTATGATCTGATGCAGAATGAAATAAACAGAACTAAGGAAACAATTTTTATAATGAAAATAATTTGCTGAAGTCAAATAACTTCAAAAAAGCTAAATAGACTGATGAATAAATAATAAAACAAACAAACAAAAAAAAACTAGCCATGATTCTGGAGTATCAATGGTTAAATATAATATTTATTTTCTAAGAGAAAGCAATGAATTTATCATGTTGAATGAAACTCACAATTTTTAGACACAACAGATAACAGAAATTTGTTTTGTTTGTGTATAACTATTACAATGGCCTTGCTTTTCTTTCTCTCCTTCTATTCCTAATGAGGAGTATACAGAAATAACTCAAAATAGATTTTGCTAACAAAAAAGAAATCTAATTTTTTTAAATTTTGAGGTCAAGTTAAATGTTTTGTTCTTTTCCAAGGATACAACAGAGATGGAGATAGATGAACACACACACATCATTTAATATAACATAATATACAGTAAATAAAATTAGCATCTTCTTAAATTTTAACTCTAGGTTTGTGTTTCTTATAATGCCTAAAAGGGTATGAATTGGATTAAATAAATTCAGTGATATCACTATCACATTCATTCAGTTGGATATTGATAACATTCATAACTTGTAGTATTAAAATAATATAGAATAGTATGATTTGGAAAGTAACAACATTTAGTACAACTCAGTTACTTTATGAATGACAAAACTGAAGCTCAGAAAGAAAGTGCCTCGTCAAAAGTCACATAGATTATAAATAGCAGAGATCATATTTGAAAGCTGTCCTTTGACTTTAAAAACTGAGTTCTCTTTCTCATTGCCTCTATATCTAATAAAGATACTTATTTTTCCTCTTATTTTTTCCTCTAAAATGATGAGTGAGATCATATCCAAAATACTTTACCAATACTACAGATAATTTAGGCTTTTATTGGGAAGCCTAATTACAAACTAGAATATTGTTTGCTTGAGCAAACAAGTGATGCATTTAATATAACCAACTTACAAATGAAGTTTGTAACAAAATTTTAAGTTTTGGAATAGTTTAATATGTCATGGCATTTTAAAATTAATTTATTTTGATAAGGTCAATTTGATTGAAATCACAAAAGATTTTTAGAAACTAACTTTGTTTTATTTGATGCTATGCCAGTTATTCCAGTGGTTATTTTTCCATCTTGATTTGCTTATCATTATCTTAGATTTCAAAGGAAAAAATAATCATTCTCAGAATAGTCCTTTATTTTAAAGTGTGATTAAAAGCAGATAATGTTTTAGCATAAAAAGTATTCTTCCCCTTGTTTCCTTTTTATCCCTTTATACACATACATGGTACACTATCTCATCTCTTCTCTTCCCTTTCTCTTTCCCCCTCAGCTTCCCCTTCTCTATTTTCTCTTCATTTAACACCTCTTTGTACTCCTCCTCCTCCTCCTCCTCCTCCTCCTCCTCCTCCTCCTCCTCCTCCTCTTCCTCCTCCTCCCCCTCTTTTTCCTCCTCCTCCTCCTCCTCCTTCTCCTCCTCCTCCTCTTTCTTCTTTCTTCTCCTTCTTCTTCTTCTTCTTTTCTTCTTCTTCTTCTTCTCCTTCTTCTCCTTCTTTTTCCTGTCTTCTTTCACTCTTCCTCACTTCATCTCACTTTTTGTTTCCTCTTATTATTTCTACCCATCTCTAAAGCACTAGATTGGGATGTGGTCATGTAATTTTCTATACATGTTTGGAGGAGTTTTTGTAGAAGAACTCACTTTATTGCTTACTAATACTCCTAAGAACTTTGTCCCCTCTCTTCACTTTTTATTAAATAGTATTAATTTCACAGATGTGCCTTGTTCCTAATACAGCACATAATAAAGAAAAAAGTCCTTAAAATAGTTTTACATCATTTTGCAATAGAAAAGTGGTCAAAAGATATTAATAGTTTACCAAAAAAATAAATTAAAATTATGAATTGATTTCTATAAATTTAATTAATTTCACTAAGAATCTGAAAAGTAAAAATTAAAAGTTTTATTTCATTAAATTAACAAAGATGGGAAAAGGGAATATTGGAAAAAAAGATATGCTAAGTCATTGCTGGTTGGGGCTATGATTTTGTCAAACATTCTGGAAAACAATTACTTATCATGCAAGAAATGTTAGCAAATTATTGAATCTCTTTGACAGATATTTTAATACTGGATTTATTACTCAAAGAGCATAATGAAAATGACCAAAAGATCCATATATAAAATACATTCATTATAGTCTTTTTCTCAATTATAGAGTATGTTGTACAATTATAGAGTATCCAAACAAACTGGGGAATTTAAATATGATGAAGTACTATTTCATTTTAAGTAATACAAACGATAAATTGAGAATTATGGAAAGATTCATATGAAATGATTCATCATGGAGAAAGCAGATCCAAAGGAACAATAAACATTAAAAACCTACAACAACATAATGGCAAATATTAAAGGAAATAAAATTTAGTTCAAGTAAATCCATATCAGTATTATGAAACCCAAATTAAAGCGCATATCTTTTCATTTAGTGATCAGTAAAGTATAACATAGAAAGTGACATATGCTATCTGTCTCAATCACATTATTAGACTGTCTTGCTTAACCACATTTAAGGAATGTATTCTGTGGGCAGTCATATGGGTTTGTTTTTTTTTTTTTTTTTTTCTGAGGAAGGCTTGCTGTATCAAAACAAAATGTATCAGCTTAATATAGTAGGTTTATCATATACAGTTTTTAATCTGGGGTCAATGTACCACCAAAGGATTCATGTGAATAGATATCAGGGGCTATCTAACCTTAGATGGAGAAAAAAGAAAAAAAAAAGTTCTTTTATTATCTCAAACTAAAATTTAGCATTTCTTCCAATTATGTATTTTCTCTCTTTTAGAAAAACAACATTCTGAAGTGTTCCTGTGTTTTTACCAAATTTCAGATATCCTTTAAAACACATGCACACCCACAAAGTATAACAATCCCTAAGATAAAAAGTATCTCTTTTAGTAATACAAGGAATCTTTTGATATCTCTCTATAGTTCTGACATAGTTACATTCATATTAATTGATTTATCTTTCTTGTGAATTTTCCTTTTAATAATTGAGAACTTTTGGAGAAGGAAATCATCCAAAAATATGTGTCTTCAATAGATTACTGCCTAAAAGTAATGAGATCACTTATTTCCTTTAAAAACCAAATCAAGAATAATTTTGCTTTGTATATTATTGAAACTGAAATTTAAATGAATTCAACTATTGCACACTAGAACCAATTTTCTAACCAACAATCTGTGATATTCTGCATAGATCAATAACCATTCTGATGTAAGTTTACTTGATTTCTTGATTTCATGAGTATCATCTCATTCTAAAAGTCTATGAGTCTGTTATTTAAAGCCAAGGGTCCTTTTTTTTTTTTTTTTTTTTTTTTTTTTTGCTTTTTCAAAGCCATCCAACCACCAAAATCAAATATTTTACAAACAGAATTGCTAACTTTTTTTTTTTTTTTTTTTTTTTTTTTTTTTTCTCTAGACCTCATGTCCGGGCTGTGTTTGTTGTTGCCAAACAGATTCAAATTTAGAGTTCCTATTGACTTCAAAGAGAGTTTAGTGTTTAAGATTACCTCAGTGGGGCAAAGCATGAGAAAAAAATATGTAGGTGAGTCAGAAAAATTCTCCAACATCTGTTGAAACATCCAGTTTGGGAGCACTCTGGCACCACATTCTCAATACCAGATCTTAGCAGCTGAAAACACAAAAGCTCTGAAGCCCTGGCTTGATTAAAAATCCAATTTTCATTTACAGCACAAAATTGAATTCTAATGAAGGATGTCCTCTCTGGGCAAAGTGAAAAAAAATAATTCCAAATCAAAAAGTAAAATACTTTGACTTAGTGATCTGCTTGGTTTTCTCTTTCTGCTTGAAAGGCATGGAATTATGTACCTTGATTTGACTGACTGGCAATCAAACCAATTTATTTTTGATCCTTGGATCCCATGATTTTTGAGTTTCAGAAGTAATGGAAACACCTGAGTTTTTTATTTTTTTTTAAGTGAATTATTGGGATAAAAAAGGTTCCTTAACATTGTTATCATCACTGACATGAACTTCCTCTTTTTCTTCCTTCATGTTTTCTGACTTTTGTGATCTATTTTGTCTAAGCTATTTAGGACTATGAAATTCAAAACTGAACAAGACCTTGGTAATTATCTAGATACACCTTCTCATTAGAAAGATATGTAAGAGTGATGAAAGGAATTTTAAAAACATATTCAGGAAGAAAATAATAGAATTAGGGTTTAAATCTAGGCCTTTTGGTTCCAATCTGATGATGTTTCATCTAAATCTCTAGAATTTAACTTCGAATTTAGCTTATATTTGTATTTCTATTGTAACAATACTTTGTGTTTTTGATTCATTTTTTTTTTTTTCCTGTCCTTAAATTTTGTGAAGTGAAAACCAAGAATAACTTCCTTTAGAGCTTAGGTTCTATGATGGCTAGCTATAAGGATGCAATAATCTTATTTCAAAATGCCCTCTACAATCTGCAAAGGGAGTTCATCATGCATTTGTAGTTTGCATAATTCAATTCAAAATGAATACATTAAATGCAAACTACATGAAGTATACAAGACACTGCTCATGGAGGAGGAGGTTATTAGTGGAGGGGACAATATCCAGAGTGGAGAAGCTTTGCACTGATGCCCAAACTAGTCTATGTGTCAAAGGTTGGACTTAAGGTTGGGTTTTTATGAATCCACAATAAAGCAATTTGGCTTCCAAGCCAACAAGTGAGCTAAAACTGCTAGTACCAAAATTGCCAATTAGATTTTACCTGCGAAATACAATATTCTTTTCCTTGCTAGTTGTCCTCTCTGCAGATTTTGAAACAATTAGCTCTTCCCTACATTAACCTATCTATTTAGTTACCAAATTTTGTTGACTATAAATAAAAATATTTTTCATATTCCTCCCCTTCTCCTTATTTAAAAGGACACTGCCCCAATTATTGTTCATCCTCAATGATAAAACAGGGGTGATGTCTTGACTTGTGAGTGAATTGGAAATGAGTGGATTACAGACGCACTAAGTCATGGCAGAAAATGACAGGTAACCAGAAGATATGATCTTAGATGGTGTACCAATTTTTGGCAGAATTCAGTGTCTAATGATCTTTTGAAAGGTTTCTCTGAAGCAAGAAGCCTGAAGGAATCCTGAATTCTGATTTTTTTTTTGTTTGTTTGTTTATCTCCAGAAGAAATAGGAAGAATATGCCTGGTTTATGGTAGTTCTGAAGCAAAAAGGCTTCTAGATATAATCCATGAGAAAAAAATAAAAGGATGGAAACCCCATTTTTTCAGATTCAGAACTAAAAAATGGAGGAGTAGGTACTACAATAGATGCCTTATTACTTCAGTGCCAGTTATAGTCAAGAAATGTTGTATGAACTGAAGAATTCTAGGGAAGAATAAAAAAAGGCTAAAATCAAAGTGACAATATTTTTGATTTATTATCTTATTCATAACATACTTTGATAATTCAATGATATGTGATTTTTTACACTACCTGTGATAGGACAAATATAGAAAGATAAAATATTCATCTTTTTTGTTTATATTTGCTTTTATTTTTTTTAATTTAATAGAAAATGTATTAAGCATTTACTATGTGATAAGAACTCTACTTAATATTGTGGATATAAATACAAACAAGACATATCTACTCTCAAAGATTATATACTATAATAATAATATATACAGTAATTAAGTACTGGTATGTAGTGGTGGTGGGAATGGCAAGGGGAGTGTGAATAATAGTTCAAGATTGTGGATAAAAGATAGAGAAGGAGCAGCTACGTGGTGAGTTGGATAGAACACCACTGAAGTCAGAGGACCAGTTCAAATGTGATCTCAAGACACTTCACATTTCCTAGCTGTTTGTCCCTGAGCAAATCACTTAACCCCAGTTGCCTCAGGAAAAAAGAGAGAGAGAGAGAGAGAGAGAGAGAGAGAGAGAGAGAGAGAGAGAGAGAGAGAGAGAGAGAGAGAGAGAGAGAGAGAGAGAGAGAGAAGTCCAGAGAATGAGTTGAATGATATGAGCATAGCTAGGGCTCCTATTCTGTCCAAAAATTCACTAATTAGAAAAGTAGGTCCCAAATAAAATTATAATAGCTGGGGCAAGGATTCTGGAGAGAAGGAAATAAAGCTCATAATGTCTCTTCATTTTAATGACTGATCTAGATAAATTTAGGGGACCAAAGAAACCATCAAATTATGACTAACATAAACCTCATGTGGCTTTTTTGAGCTTGGCAAGGCTGGTCCTCAGATGACATAGAGTTAAAACCTTGATCACTACCTGAAATCCTTCAAGCTTGGAAAAGATATATCAAAGTTTTGTTATGATGACACAAGCTTCAAAAATCTAATCATCTCCATGTCATGTAGAAGTATCACCATAGGACCTATCAATGGTGAGCTTCAGTTAATGGTTCCATTTTTAAAGTATGGGATTTATTGAGAAATTAACTACATACATATTGCCAGTTTATTTATCTGGAAAAACATCAATTGTGAGAGATGTAAGCCAGATACAGGGTTTAAGAATAGTGGAATATTGAATTGAATTTGCAGTATCTTCCCCAAATCTTAAAGACTCTTTAATACTTAAGATAAAATTTAGTTACACATTTCCATAAATTACACAGATAATAAATATCATAACTAATTGACAGGAGAGGAAAGTAAGGTTAAAAAAAAAAAAAAAAAAAAAAAAAAAAAGGCTGAATGACTAACAATTCTTACCCCTGATTCCTATTGGCTGAGTGACCTTGGTAAAACTTAAGCTTTCAGGGTCCCCAGCAATACAATAAATTACAAATCCAGCACTGATCTGCATTAATACAAATGATAGCTTCATTGAAAGTTCCCTATGCCCACTAGCATGCTGGTAAATATTTAACAACTACCTTTCCAGAAGTGGGTGTATGTGAGAAAGTATTCACAATGTACTTTTTAATTTCAATCTTGCATTATTACATTTTCTCCATCATTTTCTTAAGGCTATACAATCAGTATAACAAAAAAACAAGTCTTGATTTGAAGTGTTTGTTGATTTCTCAGGTGTAAATGCTCACATTGAAAATTTAACAGTTGGTCTTTCCCTAATACAGTATGAATGTTCTCTCTATGCCAATAAAATCACAGGTCTGACCCTGAATCAAACATAAAACAAAAATAGTAGAGTTAGATTTTTTTTTTTTAGATAGCTTTAAATATAGCTTTTATGATTTACTTAAGGGACAAAGAATGAAAAAACTTTTTTTTTTTTTTTTTTTTTTTTTTTTTTTTTTTTTTCCTGACCAAGGACTTTATTTCTTGAATGATACTGGCTCAAATGACTTGTTTAATTTTTTTTTTTTTTTTTTTTTTTTTGTTTTTTTTTTTGCTACTTCCCTAAAAATCACTTTTTGACTACCTCTGAGGAGGTTTTTAAAAGGTCAGGTAATTCCACCCTTTAATCCTTTCTTTCAGATAAGTTCTTAAGAGTAAGACATGTAAGGAACAATGCTGGGAATCTGCTGTTTCTAAGAAGGACAGACATAGTATCCTAGGTCAGTAATTAGTATTGCCACCATAATAGAGTAATGCTCCCCAATAAAGTTATCCTTTGTTGTGTCTGTGCTCAGAAAAGAGGTGTTTTCATATTAACGAATTTTGCTTTATTCAAGATTATTGTCTTGAATACTCATCTTCCTACTGCTATTTTAGATGCTAGATTAGATTGGCAAAATAATCCAAGAAATCTTGAGTTTTGTCCTTCTAATATTACTTACTTAAATAGGTTATACAGCAAATATTTGTTAAATATGTACCATGTACCAGGGAATGGGAAAAGTGGGCAAGGAATGAACACATTGTCTAGTAGGAGTCCATTGTTTTTCAGTTATTTTTAGTCTTGTTTAATCCTCTGTGAACCCATTTGGGGTTTTCTTAGCTGAGTACTGGAGTGATTTGCCATTTCTTCCTCCAACTTATTTTACTGAGGCAAATAGGTTACTTACCACAGTCAAAATAGATGGCATGTGTCTTATCTGAACTCAAGAAAATGAGTCTTCCTCACTCCAGGCCCATTATCCTTATCTGCTTTGTCACCTAACTGCTAATAAGAGTCAGGCACTGTGTTAAATGCTTTGCAAATATCACAGCCTGATCCTTACAACTCTGGGAGTCAGGAGCTGTTATTATTCTCATTTTGCCCTTGAGGAAACTGATAGAGGCAGAGATTCAGTAACTTGTCCAGCTTTTCAATATCTGAGATTATTTTTGAACTCAAGTCTTCCTGACACCACTGAGATAGGAACTGGAGAGAGAAAACAAAAAAGAAAAGACAAAGAGCATTCATTCCCCATTCCAGGCTTGGAGAACAGCCAGTATAAACACAAAGAGATGGAAGATGGAGTATTACATATGATTAAAAGTAAGATAGCTATTCTCAATGAACTATAGTCTACATGAAGGAAAAGAATGTGAAATAACTCTGGATATGTAACTTAAGCCAGATTGTGAAATGTTTTAAATATTAGCATTTATATTTGATAGAGATACTAGGGATTCACTGAAGCTTATTGAATAGGAGAGTGATAGGATTTTAAAATTTTCATTCAAATTTAAATTTAATTTAATTTAAAATCAATTATTTATTCATTTAAAAATTATTATATCAGATCTCTGGAACATATTTGGAGAGAAAACTAAGCTTTGTTGTTGTTGTCACCTTCACTAATATGGAATAGAAATATAGAGTCAATTAGTGCTAAGTCGCACTAATACCTCACAATGTCCAGGAATAACTACCAAGCTATTTGGTCCTTTCTCTAGTTCTCAAAGAGATGACTGGCTCTGTTCCTTTGTAGAGATCTTTTCTAAGCTGGTGATTCCATCAATCAGATGACATTAATAGTTCTCCCCTTTGTTCTCTCTTATCATTTCTTTCCAGGTTGCATCTTTTACTCTCTAGAACATTCTCTGCATGCCCCAGGAATCTCTTCCTCTAGAAGTTCAATCCAATTTAGACTCCACATGTTAGAAGTATCCTCTGCCCCTTTAGCTTCTTCTTTGGAATGGACAGTTCCTCTCAGAACCTTTGTTATAAGGAGAAGACCCAGTCCCCTGTTCTTTCTTTCTTTCTTTTTTTTTTTTTTTTTTCCCTTGTGCAATCCTATTTATTACTTCCTAAGTAATAAACTTTCCCACATTCATAGATTAAAAAAAAAATATTTATTCCTTTCCCCTCTAATATACTTATAATGTAAGCATTTAATATCTAGGTCACATATCTAATTTGAGCTTATCTTACTTGGGGAACAGTCTATGGTGCAAGTATTGCTTTAAATCTAATTTTAAGCTATCTAGTTGTCCTAGAAAATTGTGCCACATAATAAGTTCCTCCTTCAGTCACTGGGATTTTTAGGTTTATCAAACAGTGTGGTAGTAGATTTGTTTGTTTCTATATATTGTATACCTAATTTGCTCTACTGATCTCTTTGTTTCTCTCTGTCTCTATCTCTGTCTCTGTCTCTCTGTCTCTGTCTGTGTCTCTCTCTTTCTTTCTGTGTGTGTGTGTGTTTGTCTGAATCAATCTTTTTTTTTTTTTACATAATAGCCTTTTATTTTCAAAAAAATTGAAAAATAGATTTCAACCAAATCTTGAATTCAAATTTTTTCCATCTCTTTCCCTATCCCCTCACTTAGACAGAAAATAATCCAAACTATGTTAAACATGTACAATTCTTCTACACATATTTCCACATTTATTATGCTGCACAAGAAAAATGAGAACAAAAAGAAAAAAAAATTAAAAAGAAAACCAAAAGCAAGCAAATAACAAAAAAGGTGAAAATACTATGTTGTGATTCATATTCAATTCCCACAATCCTCTTTCTGGATACAGATGGTTCTCTCCATCGAAAGTCTACTGGAATTCACTTGAATTTATTTCCTCATTGTTGAAAAGAGCCACATTCATGAAAATTGACCATCACATAATTTTATTGTTGCTCTGTACAATGTTCTCTTCATTCTATTCACTTAGCATCAATTCATGTAAGTCCTCCAGGACTTTCTGAAATCATTGTGCTGATCATTTCTTATAGAATAATAATATTCCATAACATGTATATACCATAGTTTATTTAGACACATTCCAACTGATGGGATTCACTCAGTTTCCAGTTCCTTGCCACTATGAAAAAAGTTGCTACAAACATTTTTGCACATGTGGGTCCCTTTCTCTTTTTTATGATCTCTTTGGAAGATAGACCCTGTACACTTATGTATCAAACGATATAAACAGTTTGATAGTCCTTTGGCCATAGTTTCAAATTGTTCTCTAAAATGTTTAGATCAGTACATAACTTCACAAACAATGCATTAATGTCCCAATTTTCCCACATCCCCTCCAACATTCATCATTATCTTTTCCTGTCATCTTAGCCAATCTGAAAGATGTGTAGTGGTACCGCAAAGTTGTCTTAATTTGTATTTTTCTAATCAACAGTGATTTAGAATATTTTTTCAAAATGACAAGAAATAGTTTTAATTTCTTCATCTGAAAATTGTCTGTTCATGTCCTTTGACCATTTATCAACTAATGAATGCCTTATATTTTTATAAATTTGAGTCAATGGTTTATATATTTTAGAAATGAGGCCTTTATTGGAACCTTTGTACATAAATTTTTTCCCCAGTTTGCTGCTTCCCTTCTAATCTTGTCTGCATTGATTTTGTTTGTCCAAAACTTTTTTAACTTAATATAAGCAAAATCGTCAATTTTGCATTTATAATGTACTCTAGTTCTTCTTTGGCCACAAATCCCTTCCTTTTCAACAGATGTGATAGGTAGACTACCCTTTGTGCTTCTAATTTGCTTATAGTATCACTTAAATTTTTTTTTTCATTTTATTTTTAAAGCTTTTTGTTGCAAAGGATATGCACAGACAATTTTCACCAGTCACCCTTGCCAAACCTTGTGTTCCAAATTTGTTTTTCCCTACCTTCCCTACCTTCCCTACCTCCTTTCCTAGATTTTTTTCTTAGGGAATAGATGAATAGTTTATTAAATATTTTCTCTGAAATAGGACTATTTAAGCAACTTTTTCCCTCCTCTATTAATTTGAGGAATTTATATTTTTATAAGTATTCATTAAATTCACTTCAATTATCAGATTTATTGGCATACAGTTGGGTAAAATAACTCCTAATTTTGCTTTCATTTTTTCTTTATCAGTGGAAAGTTCACCCTTTTCATTTTTGATTCAAGAAATTTGATTTTCTTCTTTTCTTTTCCCAATCAAATTAACTAAAGGTTCATCTATTTTGCTGTTGTTTTTTCATTAAAAAGTCAGTTTTATTTATTAATTAAATAGTTTTCTTCTTTCAGTTTTATTAAGTTCCCCTTATATTTTGAGAATTTCAAATTTGGTTTTTAAATGGAGTTTTTAATTTATTCTTTTTCTAGTTTTTTTAGCTGCATACCCAATTCCTTGATTTTCTATTCCTCTATTTTATTCAAATAAGCACCTAGAGATATAAAACTTCCCCAACAGCTTTGGTTGCATTCCATAAATTTTGGTATGTTGTCTCATCATTGTCATTCTCTTGGATGAAATTTTCAATTGTGTCTATGATTTGTTATTTCACTCACTCATTTTTTCGGATTATATTATTTAGGTTCCAATTAATTTTTGGTCCATTTTCCCTGTCCTTTTATTACATGTAATTTCTATTGCATCGTGATCTGAAAAAGGTGCATTTACTATTTCTGTCTTTCTGCATTTCATTTTGAAATTATAAAGTCCTAATACATGGTCATTTTTGTGCTGGTTCCATGCACTTCTGAGAAAAAAAAAAGAACATTCCTTTCTGTCCCCATTCAAGTTTCTCCAAAGATCTATCCTACCTGACTTTTCTAAAAGCCTATTTACCTACATAACTTCTTTCTTATTTATTTTGTGGTTTTTGCTGTCTAATTCTTCTTGCAGCTCTCAATTTCTTGACTCTTGGAATTTGGATGCTATACCACTTGGTGCATATATGTTTAGTATAGATATTACTTCATTATCTATGGTACTCGTTATCAAAATGTAGTTTCATTCCTTCTCTTTTATTATATCTATTTTTGCTTTTGCTTGATCTAAGAAGAGGAGCAGTAACCCTTTTTTTTTTTTTTTTTTTTTTTTACTTCAACTGAAGCATAATAAATTCTGTTCCAGTCTTTTATCTTTATTCTTTATATATATATATATATATATATATATATATAGCACTCTGTTTTAAATTTTTTTTGGTAAACAATATATTAAAGGATTCTGGCTTTAAATCTAGTCTGCTCTCCACTTCCATTTTATGGCAGAGTTTCCCATTTCCATTCACATTCAAAGTTAAAATGAATAACTCTGCATTTCCTGCTCCAAGTTATACTTTTCTTTTTCTTTTCCTCCTTTCCCTGCTCTATAGTATTTTGTTCTGACCACCCTTCTCTCATCTGCCCTCCTTTTTTATACTGCTTCTTCCTCTTATCTATTTTCACTTCTGTTCTGCCTTCTGTTAAACCTTCCCCTTTTCTTTCTCCTTTCATCTTTCCCTGTTTCCCTTTTACTTCCCTATAGTGAGACAAGTTTCTCTTTCAAACTAAATATGTTTGATATTGTCTATATAAGCCAAATCCAATGAAATTAAGGTTCCCACAATGGTCATCCTTCTTTCTTTTCCTCAATTCTAATATGTCTTTTTTGCCTCTTCACATGATGAAATTTGCCTCATTTTTCCTCCCCTTTCCTCTTTTTCCAGCACAATACCTTATCCAACCCTAGTTTATTTATATCAACATAATAAACTCAAATTATACCTATACCCTCTAAGCATATCCCTAACAAAGATACATTTCTCAAGAGTGAAACATATCTTCCCATATAGGGATGTAAAAAATATAATAGTAGGTTCTTCTCTTTTCCTTTTTATATTTTTCTTGAGTTCTATATTTGAAGATCAAATTTTCTGTTCAGTTCTAGTCTTTTCATCAAAAATAAATGAAAATCTTATATTTCATTGAATGTCCATCTTTTTCTTCTAAAAGATAATGCTTAATTTTTCTGTATAGTTGATTCTTTACTGCAGTCCAAGCTCCTTTGCCCTTAGAAATATCATATTCCAGGCCCTTTGATCCTTTATAGTGGAAGCTGCTAAATCCTAAATAATCCCGATTGTGGCTCTTTGATATTTGAATTGTTTCTTTATGGCTATCTGCATTATATTCTCTGTAATGTCTGGGCTAGCTTTCTGGAGGATGTTGGGAGCAACCTTGATCTTAGTGAAGGAATGCAGTAGGCATATCTTTGCTTCAAATATACTTTTCCAGAGCCTCTCAGCCTCCTTACATCATCATCATCCTCTCACATGAAGATATTCATTCTACAGGTTAGACCTCTAGAAGCTACTGGCAGGTGGGTCCCTAAATCACAACAAGTTCTGTCACTCTAAAACCCAAACAGAGTATTGATCTGGGAAAGATTCTAACATGTCACAGGGAGGAAGTATTAAACTTGTTCTTCCACATAAACCATCAGTATTTTTATATTACCATCAAAGTCCAGAAGCAAGAGATACAAAGAGAAATTCCATTTAAAATAATTGTAGATAATATAAAATATTTGGGAGTCTACCTAACGTTTTTCACACAAATAAAGTCAGATCTAATCTCTTGGAAAAATATCAAGTGCTCAAAATAATAAAAAATTACCTCACAGAGCTAGAAAAAATAATAACAAAATTCATCTGGAAGAATAAAAGGTCAAGAATGTCAAGAGAATTAATGAAAAGAAAATGACAATGGAAGTGGCCTAGCTTTGCCAGACCTAAAACTATATTAAAAAGTAGTGGTCATCAAAGCTATTTTGCAGTCAATCAGTGGAATAGGTTAGGCTCACAGTACAAAATAGTCAATGACTATTGTAATCTTTTGGTTTTGACAAAACCAAAGACTTCAGCTTTTGAGATAAGAACTCACTATTTGACCAAAACTGCTGGGAAAATTGGAAATTAGTATGGCAGAAATTAGGTTTTAATCAACACCTAACACCCTAACCAAGATAGGATCAAAATGGGATTTAGACATAAAGAGCAACATTATAATTAAATTAGAAGAACGAAGTATAGTTTACCTCTCAGATCTATGGAGAAGGAAGGGATTTATGACCACAGAAGAACTTGAGCACATTATTGAATGCAAAATGGACAATTTTGATTATCTGTTGGGGGGCATATAGGAAAATGGAGACGCTAATACATGGTTGATGGAGTTGGATTCAATTATTCTAGAGAGCAATTTGGAACTATGTCCAAAAGGCTATCAAACTGTGCATACACTTTGATCCAGAAGTGTTTCTACTAGGCTTATGTCCTAAAGAGATCATAAAGGAGCTCTTTTTGTAATGTCAAGAAACTGGAAAATGAATGGATGTCTATCAATTGGAGAATGGCTGAACAAGTTTTGGTATATGAATGTTACAGAATATTATTATTCTATAAGAAATGATCAGCAGGATGATTTCAGAGAGACCTGGAGAGACTTAAGTGAAACGAGCAGAATCAGTACATGGCAACAGCAAGATTATAAGATGATCAGTTCTGATGAACGTGGCTCTCATTAACAATGAGGGAATTCTGACCAGTTCCACTGATCTTGTGATGAAGATAGCCATCTGTACTCAGGAAGAGGACAGTGGGAACTGAATATGGACCACAACATAGTATTTTTATTCTTTTTGTTGTTGTTTGCTTGCATTCTGTTTTCTTTTTCCTTTTTTTTTTCCTTTTAGATCTGATTTTTCTTGTGCAGAATATTTGTGGAAATATATATAGCAGAATTGCTCATATTTAACATATATTTGAAAATAAAAAGATATGATTTTTAAAAATTAAAAAAAAAAAACCTCATTCTATTCTGCTTGGCCTCAAAGAGCTGAATCAAAAGCAAAAGGCAGGATATGCAAAATGACCAGTTTAGATTTACTGTTGACCTGGATGTGGGGAGGAATGACTTAACAACTGAAACTGTCCAAAATAAAATAAACTTGAGATAGCAAGTAACACTTTATTGGAAATCTTCAAGCAGAGGATGTGGATACTATTGTTGGAGATTCCTTCATGGATGGGTTAAATTAAATTATAAGATCACTGAGCTCCCTTTCAACTCTCAAATTCTGTGATTCTGTATAATGCCACCAGAAAAAGCCTTACTGTACTGCAATACTTACTTTAATCTGCCTTCCTTGACAGTCTGATGATATTCAGATTTTCAAAATAAATTCTATAAATTCTTTAAAGGTAAAACTTTAAATTTTCTTCTGTTACCAGATGCAATGTCATTCCTTTTATTATGTGATACTTAAGAATACATCATCTCCTCACACATTTCACATATAGACCTATAGATTTCCTTCCTCCAATCCTCAACCAGTTAACTTTCTTAAATTTAAAAATGTTTTCTCAGCCAGGCCAAGATAGCAACATAGTAAAGATGGGTCTGTTGAAGGCATTATGGTCTTGTGATATTTATCCCCATGATGGCCACATTATGCACAGGTGCTCTCTGGTCCTGCTTTTCATTTTTAAAATATATTCCACAGGAAGAAGCACATATTTATCACCTCAGAGGGAAGAGAAGTGGAATAACACCTTGCATAACTTGCATAAGGCAGGGAGAGTTCTGAGCACTCAGGTGCATAAGAAAATTCAATCCTTTTTAACAAAGAAACCTAGAAATTAAGAAGACTGAACTTTTAAAACCAAGGTTGTAGACCAGAAATTTAGTTCAGGAGAGGGGAGAATCTTAAAGATTATTTAGTTTAGCATCTTCACTTTGGATGAGAATCTGAGGATCACAAAGGCAAAGTGTTTCCCATAACGATTGTACAGCTAGTAAGTAGTCTCAGTGGAAGATGTAATATAGTCAAAAGAACAGTGACTTTTGCTTAGGTGAAATTATCATTTTTCTCTGTTGTTAACCTATAGAATGGGCTTACAACTCTAAAGCACTTTTGGTGGTCTAGCAATCTTGCCCATATTTAGGAAATAGCTGGTTCTTCAATTGCCAAGACATCACAGAAACTTGCTTTACTGAAAGCCTTCAATGTGCATCATTCCAAAGAAAGGGAGACATAGTGAGGAAGACAGAAGAAAAGCCAAGAGAATTAGAAAGCTGCCTCAACCGGTTCCTTGCCATATGAAAGGAAAGGGCTTATAGTCAGATTGGCATAAGAGACTTAATTTAAAGCAGCTGAACTTGCTACAAATCACAATCACTTTGAAGGGTAAGGATTTCTGGAAATGTAAATGTTTGATACATAAGAAAAACTAAGATAAACAGTCCCTTTCTATATTCTTTATATTCATTCCCAGATATTGAGGTCAAGCTCTTCCTCTGAGCCTTCTATCTTGGCCCTGGGCAGTCCCATGCCTGTTGTTCTTCTGGTTAAAGACCTATTGTTCTTTTCCAACATGGCAGTCACTCATAGCATGACAAATTCTCAAGAAACAAGGCACTGACCTACTGAGTCTGCAGGATGAAGTCACATCCTAAAATAAGCAAAATAATAATGATCAATCAATAAGTTTTCCTTAAGTACTTTTATAGTTCCTGGCACCATGCTAGGTGATGTAAAGAACTAGAGGATGCAAAGACAAAAGTAAACTAATGCCTCCTTTTAAGGAGTTTACATTCTATTGGAGGAAACAAACTATGCATATTTAAGTATAAACAATGTAATGATAGGGGAAAGCAAAAGCAGCTGTAAGAGTAAAATTAATGCAGTCATAGCTTATGGTTACTTTGCCTCCTAATTACTTTCCTTGCAGTCTTGTGAAGTAGGTTGTCTAAATTTTATCATTCTCACTCTATCAGTGGGTCTCAGAGAAAATAACTTCATTGTCCATGTCCTCATAGATTAATAAATGGCAGCATTAGTGATTGGAATCCAAGTCTTATCATTATGGAAATGATATTCTTTTCATTACATCAGGGTTTCATGCATCAAAGTTAATAAAATAGTAACCAAAGGATTTTTTGGGAAGGGAATGGATGCAGTTGATATAACATGAAGCTCAGATTTTCATGTATTGTACTTCAGGACTCAATCAATCATTAACTAACCAGAATCTATTAAATAGTGCCATATATTAAGCATTGTTCTAAGGACTGGGCTACAAAGGAATAATAACTGAATTAACCTCTGTCACTCAAAGATCTTTGGCTCTATCACCCAGAAACAACATGAACATTGTGACATGCATATTGGATTGGGCAGGAGATCTAAGTTTGATTGTGCATTAATTAATTATGTAACTTTAGGGAAGTCACTTTAACTCATTAAGCTTAATTTTCTCTGCTATATCTAGAGGAGAATGTATTAGATTCAGTTCTCTGAGGTCCTGTCCATCTCAGAAAGTCTATTATTCTATCATATTAAGCTGGATTCTAGCTTTAACATTCTATGATTCGGGTCTCTTCTGGCTTTAAAATGTTATTATGTAGTGGCAGTGGGAAAAAAATAATAACTCACATTTATAGAGCACCTTAAGGTTTATAAGAACTTTCTTCACAGAAGCCCTGTGAGGCAGGCAGTATATGTATTATTTCATTTTGTAAAATGGGAAAACTGAGATTTAGAGCACCTAAGAGACTCTGAATTTAGCAGGCCCTATGGTTATATCTATTTCCTAACTATTAAGTTTCAGAATCAAGATTTGAACCCTGACATCCTTAAGGCATTAAAGCACAGTGTAAAAATTATTTAGCTCTGAAGTCAAAGGAGCCAGGTGCAAAATACTCTCTGTTATTTATAACATGTATGACTCTGGGCAAGTCACAAATTTCTCAAGCCTAAGTTTCTTCAACTTTAAAATGAGAGGTTTGTCTATATGACCTGGAAAATCTCTTTCAGGTCTAAATCTATGGTCATATGATCTAATATTCTATGATTTTGTTTCCTTTATGTTTCAATGTCTACTTTAAGAAGATGATAAGTAGAATGTAATTATATATAATTCTGGGGGAAAATAATCACATAAGTCACTTAAACCTAGTAACCTATTTCTGGTTACTTGATTATCTTTAATAGCTGATTTTATGGTTTACAAAGTTCTCTTCCTATAGTATTTCATTTGATTCTTAAAACAACCTTGTGAAGTTCTTATTGCTATTGTTCTTATTGTATTTATGACAAAAAACTAGCATCAAATTTGCAAGCAAACAAGTTGTGACTTAGCCAGGATCATGAATAATTGTCAGAATAGCAGGTCTCCAGACAAAAAGCCCAGAATTTCATAAAACCAAGGAATAAAAAGCAAGTTTATGTTTCCATTATTTCTGTGACTAAACTAACCTCTTCAGAACAGAGTTCACTGTAAAACTGTTTCTTCTGAGGATCCATTTTGTACTCCTTTGTCCCATATCCTCTCATCTCATTGCAGCAGAGTCACCAACATGCTATATCCAAACTAAATTCAAAGAGAGACTGTAGAGTGTGGAAATTTTCAATAGGCTGCAATAAAGCTTTGTCAAACAATATGTACTCATGCTCACAGCACACTTCTTTGTAGATGGCTCTCCTGAGACTAGTACTTCTGTTGTAAGCTTACTGCAGACTTCTGGCTCCCAAATGAACCAAAGTCCATTCTCCTTTATGATACCCAATACCATACTATAGAATATATGACCCAGCCAAGTCCTCAGACCCACCCCCTCAGACCCTTAGGAGAGAAATGTAAGAACACTGCTATAACATCAGCCTAGTACACAAGGAAAAGTCATGACTGAAACAGGGCATTCCCATGCTGCTAATTACATGGTCTTTACAAGACCTGTGACCATAAGCAATGTACCTATGGGGATGAGACAAGAATCAACTGGGAAAAAAGCAAGGGGCAAAATGAAAAGATGAATCTTTCTGTATAAGCTTTCCATGAGGCAAGGGAATCAACTTATGTTTTGGAGAAGGGAATCTTTTTACTAGCATATAAAATTACCACACATGGTATTGCCTTAAAGCAGCACAATGATGCTATTCAATTATTTTGATACCAATGATTTTATAAAAACCAAAGTAGTGTCCACAAAAGTTAATTATAGCAGAGGGAAAAGTAAGTAAGGGAAATTAGGATCTGGTCAGGATGTTAAGATGAATAAGACATAGTATGATATATGTCATAGACACACAATTGATGGGAAGGAAAAACTATCTGAATTAATGATTGAATGAAAGCAATCATTGCAGATAATGGAAGCCTGACAACACAAGAACAATTAATAATGTGATTTGCCCATGGTCATATATGTTGTGAATGAGAAATCTAGAATTTGATCTTTTTTTTTTTTTTTTCTGACTCATTTTTTCCCCTCATTAAATCCATTGCACTTTTTCCTTTTACCATCCTGAGAATAGCAAGATTTTCTTCCTTATCCTTAGGTTGGGAATGAGGGACAGTTTGCAAGTAATGAAGAAAAGAAATAAAGTTTTGTTCTCTCCAGAATACACTAATAGTATGAATCATGGTAATTTTACTGCATTTCATAGTAAAGGCTATTCAATCCTCTTTTTCAGAGAGTCCTAATGACCCATAATGGTAAAAAATTGAGTTCATTAAAAAACATTAAATCAAATACAAGACTCTAATCTACTTAGATTTCTTTTTTAAGCCTTTTATTTTACCAAAACAGTCAAAGATAGTTGTTAGACTTTTGCAAGACTTTGTGTTTCAACATTTCTCCCTCCTTCCCTGCACCCTATCCTATAGAAAGCAAACAATCCAATATAGATTCAGCATGTGACATTCTTCTAATATTTCCATATATTTGCTTTGCAAGAAAAATCAGATTAAAAAGGTGAAAGAAACAAAGAGGAAAAATGAAAACAGAAAAAGAATGTAAACAACAACAAAATACCATTATTCTCTTATCCATCTTCAGAGTCCACAGTTCTCTCTCTGAATGTACATGCCTCTTTCTTTCTTTCTTTTTTTTTAAATTATAACTTTTTATTTACACAACACTGACCCTTGCAAAAGCTTCTGTTCCAACTTTTTACCTCCTTCCCCCTACTCCCTCCCCTAGATGGCAGGTAGACCAATACATGTTAAATATGTTAAAGAATATGTTAAATACAATATATGTATACACATCCATACAGTTATTTTGCTGCGCAAGAAAAATTGGACTTAGAAATAAGGTAAAAATAACCTGAGAAAAAAATCAAAAATGCAAGCAGACAAAAACAGAGGATTGGAAATGCTATGTTGTGGTTCATACTCATTTCCCATAGTTCTTTTGCTGGGTATAGCTGTTCTCTTCATTATTGAATAAATGGAACTGATTTGGTTCATCTCATTGTTGAAGAGAGCCATGTCTATCAGAATTGATCATCATATAGTATTGTTGTTGAAGTATATAATGATCTCCTGGTCCTGCTCATTTCACTCAGCATCAGTTTATGTAGGCCTTTCTGAAACCATCCTGCTGGTCATTTCTTACAGAACAATAATATTCCATAATATTAATACCACAATTTATTTAACTATTCCCCAATTGATGGGCACCATTCAATTTCTGGTTTCTAGCCACTATGAAAAGGGCTGCCACAAGCATTTTTGCACATGCAGGTCCCTTTCCTTTCTTCAAAATCTCTTTGGGATATAAATCCAATCGTAACAGTGCTGGATCAAAGGGTATGTATAGTTTGATAACTTTTTGAGCATAGTTCCAAATCACTCTCCAGAATGGCTAGATGCATTCACAATTCCACCAACAATGCATCAGTGTCCCAGTTTTCCCACATCCCCTCCAACATTCATTCAGCATTATCTTTTCCTGTCATCCTAGCCAATCTGACAGGTTTGTAATGGTATCTCAGAATTGTCTTAATTTGCATTTCTCTGAATAATAATGACTTGGAGCATCTTTTCATATGGCTAGAAATAGTTTCAATTTTGTCATATCATTTGACCATTTATCAATTGGAGAATGGCTTGAACTCTTATAAATTAGAGTTAATTTTCTATATATTTTGGAAATGAGGCCTTTATCAGAACCTTTAACTGTAAAAATGTTTTCCCAGTTTATTGCTTCCCTTCAAATTTTGTTTGCATTAGTTTTGTTTGTACAAAGGCTTTTCAATTTCATGGAATCAAAATTTTCTATTTTGTGATCAATAATGATCTCTAGTTCTTCTTTGGCCACAAATTCCTATATTCTTCTAATTTATTTATAATTTCATTCTTAATGACTAGGTCATGAACCCATTTTGACCTTATCTTGGTGTACGATGTTAAGTGTGGGCCAATGCCTAGTTTCTACCATACTAATCTCCAATTTTCCCAGCAGTTTTTGTCAGTGAATTTTTTTCCCAAAAGCTGGGGCTTTTGGATTTATCAAACATTAGATTGCTATAGTTATTGACTATTTTGTCCTGTGAACCTAACCTATTCCACTGATCAACTAGTTTATTTCTTAGCCAATACCAAAAGATTTTGGTGGCCACTGCTTTATAATATAGTTTTAGATCTGGTAAACCTAGGCCACTTTCATTTTTTTTTTTTTTTTTTTTTCATTAGTTCCCTTGTAAGTCTTGACTGTTTGTTCTTCCAATTGAATTTTGTAGTTATTTTTTCTAGGTCATTAAAATAGTTTCTTGGGAGTCTGATTGGTACAACACTAAATAAATAAATTAGTTTAGGTAATATTGTTATCTTTGTTATATTTTCTCGACCTATCCAAGAGAACTTAATATCTTTCCAATTGGTTAGATCTGACTTTATTTTTGTGGAAAGTATTTTGTAGTTTTGCTCATATAGTTCCTGATTTTCTTTTGGCAGATAGATTCCCAAACATTTTATACTATTGGCAGTTACTTTAAATGGAATTTCTCTTTGCATCTCTAACTGTTGGATTTTATTAGTGATATATAAGAATACTGATGATTTATGTGGGTTTATTTTGTATCCTGCAACTTTGATAAATTTGTGGATTATTTCTAATAGCTTTTTAGTAGAATGGGGTTCTCTAAATATACCATCATCTAATCTGCAAAGAGTGATAATTTGATTTCCTCATGACTTACTCTAATTCCTTTACTCTCTTTCTCAACTCACTGCCAAAGCTAGCATTTCTAATACAATACTGAATACACTGAATATAGTAATGGTGATAGTGAGCAACCTTGTTTCACTCCTGATTTTATTGGGAATGGTTCCAGTTTATCCCCATTACATATGATACTGATGGTTTTAAATGGATGCTTCTGACTCTTTTAAGGAAAAGCCCATTTATTCCTATATTCTCAAGTGTTTTTAATAGGAATGGATGTTGGATTTTATCAAATGCTTTTTCTGCTTACATTGAGATGATCATATAGTTTTTGTTAATTTGGTTATTGATATAGTCAATTATGGTAATAGTTTTCCTAATATTGAACAAGCCCTGTATTCCTGATATAAATTCTATTTGGTCTTGGTGCATTATCCTGGGGATGATGTTCTCTAATCTTTTTGCTAATATTTTATTTAAGATTTTTGCAACAATATTCATTAGGGAGATGGGTCTATAATTTTCTTTCACTGTTTTCAACCCACCTGGTTTAGGTATCAGTACCATGTCTGTGTCATAACAGGAATTTGGTAAGAGTCCTTCATTCCCTATTTTTTCAAATAGTTTATATAACATTGAAATTAATTGTTCTTTAAACATTTGGTAGGATTCACATGTAAATCCATCTGGTCCTGGGGATTTTTTCTTAGGGAGTTGATTAATAGCTTGTTCTATTTCTTTTTCTGAAATGGGACTATTTAAGCAATTTACTTCTTCCTCTGTTAATCTGAGCAGCCTATGTTTTTGAAGATATTCTAGATGCCTTTTTCTATCACAAGTCCATTAGAATTGCCTTGACTCATCTCATTGTTAAAAAGAGCCAAGTGCATTACAATTTATCATTACATAATCTTATTTCTGGGTACAATGTTCTCTTGGTTCTCCACCATTTAACATCAATTAATATAAGTCTTTTCAGGGTTTCCTGAAATTATCATGCTCCTAATTTCTGAAAAAACAATGATATGCCATTACCTTCATATACCACAACTTATTGAGCCATTTCCCAACTGATGGGCAATTTTCAGTTTCTTGCCACTACAAAAAGGGTTGCTACAAATTTTTTTTTGCACATATGGGTCCTTTTTCATTTTTGTGATTGCTTTGGAATACTTACCTAGAAGAAACACTACTGGATCAAAAGGTGTGTAAAGCTTGATGGCTTTTGGGTTCCTAGTTGCTCTCTAGAAAGGTTGGATCAGTTCAGAACTCCACCAACAATGCATTTGTGTTTCTGTTTTTCTACATTCCCTCCAGCACTAATCATTATCATTCCCTGCCATTTTAGTCTGATAGGTATGAAGTGATACCTCAAAATTTCTTTATTTTGTATTTCTCTAATCAGTAGTGATTTAGAATATTTTTGTATAACTAAAAATGGCTTCAATTCTTTCATCTGAAAATCATTCATATTCTTTGACCTTTTATCAATTGGAAATGGATTGTATTCATTTTTTTAATTTAAGCTTTTTATTTTCAAAATATATACATTTTCAACATTTATCCTTACAAATCCTTGCATTCTAATTTTTTCTGTCCTATATATATGCTGTCCCTAGACAGCAAGTGATCCAATATATATTAAACATGCAATTCTTCTTTACATATTTCCACTAATATGCACAAGAAAATTCAGATCCAACAGGAAAACTAAATGATAAAGAAAACAAAATGCAAGCAAACAACAAAAAGAGTGAAAATACTATATTGTGGTCCACGTTCAGTTCCTATTGTCCTCTCTCTGGGTGCAAATGGCTTTCTTTATCACATTATTTTGGATCTGAATTTTCTTGTGCAGCATTAATTCTTTTTACTTCTTTTGGATCATTGTGTTGCTAAGAAGAACTCAGTCATTTATAGCTGATCATCACACAGTGTTGCTCGTACTGTAGACATTGATTTTCTAGTTCTGCTCATTCAATTTTATATCACTTCATGCAAGTATCTCCAGGGTTTTCAGAAATCTGTTTATCATTTATTATTGCACAATAGTATTCCATCATACTCACATACCACAACTGGTTCAGCTAATAAGTGACTTGCCCAGGGTCACACAGCTAGGAAGTGTTAAGTGTCTGAGTACAGATTTGAACTCAGATTCTCCTGATTTTAGGGCTGGTGCTCTATCCACTGCACCACCTAGCTGTCCCATTTGTTGTGTTATTATTATTATTTTTTTATATCAGCTAGATCTAGTTGGGATGTGGGGAGTGGTGCCTCTGGAACCAAATCCAAGAACTCCACCCTCTTGTAAGGATACATAGCCAGCAGTATCTCTGACCCACTGCTTCTGTAGTTACTGAAGCATGTACTGGTTCCTTCTCACCTAGGGCTATGTCTTGACAGCACAGCTGGGCCTAGAATCCATTTATCAGCAGAGATCGGTTTAGATATCAAGGCTCTCTATTCTGTCTGGGATGTGATAATCTAGTGACTGGTACTGAGTCTACTCCCCAACCCACCAAGTCCCTAGCTAGCCCCTTTTCTGTTTCATAATTCTCCTAAATCACATCTTAAAGCTCCTTTTTGAGCTCTTCTGTGAGTGTTTTCTGGACTATAGATCACTTGCTATTTCTATTTGGGTCTTCAGCACAGGTGTTTTATATTTTTATCCCCTTCTGAGTTTGTGTCTTAGTCTTCCCTCTCACCACAATAGCTTTCCATGATCAGACTCTTCTAATGCTGCTGTTTAGTTCACATTTTCTGGTTTTTCCTTTCTTTTCAGTTGGAGTCTTCACTATCTCAGACTTCTGTGCCAGTGCTGCAGGCCTTGGCCATGTACCTGGTGGTGCACTGTAGTTACCTTGAGGCCCAGAGGGGATCCTCACATCTGGTGCTTTACTGAGAGAGTGGGCGGGGTGTGCTGACACTTCTAATGTGGTAGGGACTTCTAGAGTGGAGCCAAGATGGAGGAATCAAGGTAGGAAGCTGTGTGAGCTCTCCCAGTTTCCCTTAAAAATGACATAAAAGCAAGTGAACAGAGTCTAATGGAAGGAAACCACTCTCCAACTCAAGATAGACTGGAAATACTTCAGGAAATGTCATTCTCACTGGGACTCAGCTCAGCTCAGATGGAGTCTGAGAAAGATGGGTCTTAATCCCAGCAAATGAGCAACTAAGCCCCTCCATCTTGGCTTAGTGGGGGAGTACAGCAGAGGGCAGTTTCCAGTCCCAGCTCAGAAGAAAAACTCTAGGGAACCAGGACAGACAAAGCTATCCCATGCAAACACAAGGGGGTGCACAGGAGGCTTTGGACAGTGCCTCCTTTACCCCAGAAAGAGAACTGGATCATAAAAGTAAAAAGAAAAGAGGAAATGCTAAAAGAAAAGGAAAGAAGATAAGTAAGAAACAAGAAATAGAAAAGAACCTTCCCCATAGAAAGCTACTATGGTGACAAGGAAGACTAAAATACCAACTTAGATGAGGGTAAAATGTTCACAGAGGAAATCTCAAACAGTTCTGTGAATTAATTTCAGTCCCAAAGAGGCTTCTTAGAAATGCACATAAGACTTTAAAAGGCAAATAGGAGATAGAAGGAAAATGAGAAAAGAAATGAGAGATATGCAAGACAGCATCAACAGCTTGGGAAAAGGAAGGCAATTCCTTAAAAATCACAATTGGCCAAATGCAAAAAAAAAAAAAAAAATCCTCTGAAGAAAACAACACTTTCAAAAGTAGAAGTAATCAAAAGGAAAAAAAAGAAATACAAAAGATAACTGGAGAAAATCACACATTAAAAACTAGAATGGGGCGAATAAAAGCTAATGACTCTATGAGACAATAAGAATCAGCCACACAAACTAAAAAGAATGAAAAAAATGGGAAACAAATGTAAAATCCCTCCATGGAAAAACAGCTGACCTTGAAGAACCAGGAGAAATAATTTAAAAATTATAGATCCATCTGAAGACCATGACCAAAAAAAGAACCTGTTCAGCATTCTTCAAGAATTCATCAAGGAAAACTGCCCTCATTCTAGAAATACAAGGAGAAATAGTTTTTGAAAGAATCCATTAATCACCTTTGGAAAGTGACCCCCCCACACACACACACAAATACATTGTTGTTGGAACTATGAAAAGATCCAGCCATTCTGGAGAATAATGTGGAATATGTTCAAAAAGTTATCAAACTGTACACACCCTTTGATCCAGCAATGTTTCTACTAGGCCTATATCTCAAAGAGATCTTAAAGGAGGTAAAGAGATCCACATGTACAAAAATGTTTGTGGCAGCCCTTTTTGTAGTGGCAAGAAACTGACCACTATAAATGAATGCTCATCAATTGGAGAATGGCTGGACTGTTGAAACTGAGTGTGGTTCACAACATAGTATTTTTGCTCTTTTTGTTATTGTTTGCTTGCATTTTATTTTGCTTCTCTCTCTCTTTTTCAAGATGGTTTAATTTGATTTTTTTTCTTATGAGGCACAAGAATTGTATAAATATATATTCATATGTTGGATTTAACATATATTTCTACATTGTTTAACATATACTGGACTGCTTGCCATCTAGGGAAGAATGTGGGATTTTACAAGGGTTAATGTTGAAGAATTGTCCACACGTGTGTTTTGAAGCTTTAATTTAAAAAAAGGGAGTAGAGAGAAGTAAGGAAAGTCCTCAGGTTTGATACCATACTTTAGAATGTGAGCTGCCATTCTATTGTATTCTGTCAGACCCATCCCCTCTATTAAACAGAGAATTCCTAAAGGCCAAAAATAAAAATAAAAAAAGGAAAGAGACTCCACAAGGAAAACACCAAGGAACATTGTTGCAAAACTCTAGAACTATAATCTCAAGGGAAAAATACTGCAAGCTGCTAGACTAAAAAAAATCAACTATCAAGAAGCAGCAGTCAGGATTACAGACCATTTGGCAGCATCAGCAATAAAGTATCTGAGGGCCTAGAAAATCATTTTTTGCAATGCAAAGGACTTGGGGTTACAACCTGACTCTGACCATCATCTTTCAGGAGAAGCAATGGATCTTCAATGAAATAAGAGACTTTCAATCATTTCTATTGGAAAAAAACAATTCTAAACAGAAAATTTGATTTTCAAACAGAGGTCTCAAGAGTAACATAGAAAAGTAAACAAGGGAAAATATATATTATTTAAAGGTTAGACTGTTTACATCTTTAGATGGGAAAATGATATCAGTAAATCTTGAGAACTGTATCTGTTATTGGACCAGTTAGAGGGTGTGGCTAGAGAAATCACATGGAAGGAGAGTGTGGTTATGCATGGATTCTAATGTGAGGATATCAAAGAAAAAGACACTAAATTATGGAAAAAGAAATGTACTGGGAGATGAGGAAAGGGGAGGTATAATGGACAAATTAGACCTTATAAAGAGGCAAAAAAAGACTCATTACAATAGGGCAGAAAAGAAAGGAGGGGGGATATATATACATACATACACACACCAAGTGGTAAAGCCTGCCAGTAGAAGATAATAAGCCAGTTTCAGGAAGGAATAGACAGAAAAACTATATTAGTGAGGGACCTCAAACTTTCTCTCTCAGAAATAGACAAATCAAACCACAATATAAACAAAAAAGAAACTGATGAACCTAGATATGATAGACTTCTAAAGAAAATTGAATAAGGACAGAAAGAAATCGCATGCTTTTTTCAGTAGTACATGGCATCTGCACAACAATTGACCAGTTATTAGGGCATAAAATCCTTATAATCAAATGCAGAAAGACAGAAATAATAAATGCTTCCTTATCAGATTATGATGCAAAAAATGTTATATTCAATAAAGGGCCAGGGAAAGAGAGACTAAAAGCCAATTGAAAATTAAATAATCTGTAATTCTAAATAATGAGTGGGTCAAACAACAAATTACAGAAACAAACCATAATCTCATCCAAAAGAATGACAATAATGGAACAACATCCCAAAGCCTAATGGATGCAGCCAAAGCAATTTTTAGAAGAAATTTTATATATCAAAATATCCCTATTTATCTCCAAATATAGAGATTTATATATTTAGAGATATATATTTATACTATACTTATAATATATTATTCATATAATATTATATATTAAATATTATATTATATTATATTATATTATATTATATTATATTATATTATATTATATTATACCAATCTACCAGACACACCCCCAACCCTTAACCCCTATGACCCCATCCCCACCAGGGTTTCAGATACTTTCTGTGTTATTCAGAAGTACAATCTTACATATAGAAGCTTACTTCATAAAGTATACAATCTTTCTCCTCAGCACATTTCATGGCAATACTTTCTGACTTGTCCACTTCTGCTTCCATTAAATTGCTTTGGTTTGAGAGTCAAGATAATAAAATTTACATATCACATGGTATCAGAAAAGGAAAATATTACAAGGTCAGAATGCAATGTACATTATTAGATGTGTTCACAACATAGGAAAGGTTTTTACACTTTGGGGTATCATGGACTTTTCTAGGTTTTGGTTTTTTTCTAATAATTGAAGATAGAAGTTAATACTAAACTTCAGTGAAGTTAGTGAAAATAAAGACACATTTTCCCCCTTATCTATCTAAATGTAAAAGCTCACTCAAATTTATTCCTAAGGGATATAGTGGGAAATTTAGATGGAAGATATTTTTTCTCTACTATCAATCAAAGAATTAAAGAATTAATTATGATACTGTTAGTGAAGTTGTGAACTGATATGGAGAATAATTTAGCACTATGGCCAAAGGACTATAAAACTGTGCATAACCTTTAATCCAGCAATACCAAAATATCACTACGAAGTCTGTAACCCAGCAAAATTTAAAAAGGGGAAAAAAAGGAAAAGAAATGGGAAGGAGGACCTATGTGTACAAAAATATTGATAACAACTCTTTTGGTGGTGGTAAAAAATTGGAAACTGAATGGATACCCATTCATTGGGGAATGGCTGAAAAAGTTGTGATATATAATTATAATGGACTATTATTGTAGTGTAAGATATGATGAAAAGGATGATTTCAGCAAACCTGGAAAAAATTTAGATGAATTGATGCAAACCAAGAGTACATAGGGCATAGTTACAGCCACACTGAATGATGATCAACTATGAATGACCCACTTATTTTCAGGAAGACACTAAATCAGGACTGTTCTATAGGACTTATGGTGAAAAATATTACCTATAGCCAGAGAAAGAAGTGGGAGTCTGAATGAAGATGGAAACATAATATTTTTCATTTTATTTGGTATGTGTTTTCACTTTTGTCTACTTTCACAATATGACTAATACAGAAATATATTTCACATTATTATACATATATAACCTATGTCAAACTAGTTATCATTTCAAGAGCAAAGAGAAAAAGAAAGAGAGAGAGAGAGAGGAAGGGAGGGAGAGAGAGAGAATTCATAACTCAAAATAAAAATTTTAAAATTGTTTAAAATTTTCTTTTCATGTAATTGGGAAATATTTTTTTTTTTAAAAAGAAATAATTGTGATACAAAGATAAAAAGCTAGTCAAAATTTTTTAATAAAGACAGTGCACCAAGTGTTATGCTATGCGTATAACATTCTAATTAAAGAAGTCATAGTGAGTCATTCTATTGTTATAACTTCTCTTATTGTACTTGTATATACTGTCCTATTGGTTTTAATATGTCCCTCCTATTTTCATTATAGATAATCCTAGATTTCTCTGAATTCCCTGTAAATTATGACTCATTACATAAGAAAATTAAATTACATTCATATCATATTGTCTTTTTAAAAATCATTCTCTAATTGATGTGTACATGTTATCAGTTCTTTTCTACCACACAAATTTAAACTATAAATGTTTTGGCTTTGTTTTTTTTTTTTTTTCCTTGATTTAAAACCCCCACTGTTGGGGCTTCCAGGCAAAGTGATATGAGCAGCTTATTTATTTTATCTTGCATAATTCCAAATACTTATACTGAATTATTATGTCAAACTTAAGTTCCATTAAAGCATGCTTTGCTTCAGATAGATGTTCAACACTACTTCTTTGAATCTTTTAATTTCTTTACCAATTTGTATTATTTTAACATTTTATTTTTAATTTTCTTAACAGGAAACATATTGTTCCTTTAGAGGTCTTTTAAAGAGTTGTTTTTTAAATTTAATTAAATTCTTCATATCCTTTAACTATATTCTAAGAAATGGATTTTGGAGTTTTATTTATATATTTATATTAGTATCAGTTCCCTAAATATCTTGAATATCAAACTTTATTGTTAAAAAAAGATATACTCTTTTCACACTATACTATTTCTTTTTGTTCTATTTTTATTAGTTTATTGTTTAATAAATATGAACAAATGATGAATTTCTTAACTCTTATGATAAGCACATTGATAGAAAACAAGAAAGGGTTTCAATATATTGGAAGTCTACTTTGTGGAAAATTAGTTGAAAGATATGGGTAAGAGCCACCACAGATAGATGGAAATAGATGGCTTATGAGGGAACACAAACATCAATAAGATCACCGATCTAGTTGAATATTTTCATTATTTAAAAAAAAAAAAAAAGGTTCTCAGGGAAATAAAATATTTAAGAAAATGAAGTTTTAGCTACAACAAAAAAAAAAAAAAAAAGAAGAAGAAAGAAAGGCATAGAAAAATATTTTTTAAAAATATTCAGGAGATGCAATACAGTTATTTAAAATCACCTTTATAGCTTTCTTATAAGTATGTTGGAAGTCATTCTCTCTGGAAAATTATTTAAAGTTTGTAAAAGGAATTTAAATCTTTAATTTAATCTAATTTAAATATTCAATTTAAAAATGTAAAAACAATTTTTTCCTCATGCTTAATGGTATCTAGGGAGTAATTCCCTTCTCCACACCCACTTATTCCAGAGCATCAGTTTCTTACATATTTAGGGATTATGCTGAGAAATGCAAATACAAATATACCCAGTCACAAAGCCCAATATCCCTTCAAGTTCTCAGAGATCAAATTAATCCATATGGTGGAGTATAACTAAAGAGAAAACAGAGTTGGCTTATGAATTTACCAATTTAAATGTGCAAGAGGTTCATAGTAACAAAATGTGGTGTTTTAGACTGTGAAAAGAGATTGAGAGAAAGCCCTATTTCCAATTATAACTATAATAGGTAAACTCACCATGAGAATAACAACCTACTTAATCTAGACTGGTAATAACAACCAATTAAGTTTGCATTAAGAAATGATTTCCACTATTGAGGATGGGAGGGCTTTTAATTATGAATTGTTTGAAAACATTAAAGAAAGATGTTGAATCAAAGCCTTCAAGTATTAGCTTTCATGTGTGCTAACTAGTTCTGCTCTTTCAAATACCAATTCCTGTCCTTAAATATCAAATCAATGAGACATGGAGTCAAATTGTTGTGTTAATTTGGATCTGGGAGATTAGCATTATGTGTTCATATTATTTCTTCCCATAGCCAGTTCATTATTTCTGATTAATTTTAATTAAGCCAACAAATGGCCTTTTATCTCTCCTTTTCCAATAGCTATTCTAAGCTGTCTAACATTTGTTTGAATTTAGTTTTAATAAATACCTTCTGCTTAACCCCTATAGCAATAGCTTGAACCAGTGTGCTTGTAATGAAGATGTAGTATAGAAATAAAGAAGGAACTAAGACATTGGATAAAGAATCTTAAGTTTGTAAAAACTAAAGGTGTTTTCTTGGAATTTAGAATTCCATAGGCAGGTCCAGTGAAATAAAAGATGAATTCGCAATTGGCAATTTTAATCATTATGATCACAGGCAAAGTTTCTTGAATTAGCCACTGGATTGCATTATAATCAGGTCCTATAACATCAGTGTGCATCAGCATGACCATTTTCAAAAGCACATTCTAATTGTCATATTTTCATTCATCCAGTCATTCAACAAGCAATTATTAATTACTTACTATGTGTTAGGCATTGTTGCAGCTATATGGCTTAGTGGATAGAGAGCTGGACCTGGAGTCAGTAAAATCTGAGTTTAAATCTGTCCTCAGACGTTAATGAATCTGACGAAGTCATTCTGCCTCAGTTTCTCAACTGTAAAATGGAGATAATAGCAATACTTACCTCATATAGTTGTTATGATGATCAACTAAAACGTTTGATTAAAAAAAAAAAATGGTCAGCACAAAGCCTGACAGAAAAAGATGCTACAGAAATGTTTATTCCCCTTATAAGCAATGGGAATATAAATATAAGCAAACAAAAAGATAGCATCTGCTTTCAATGAACTTTCATTCTAATGGAGAAATACAACATATAGAATGAAACTAAATGGGGAAGATAAATAAAGATGATAATAGAGAAAATCAACAAGAGAGATAGGATTGAATATTGAACAGGAATGAATATATGAATGGTCTAGTAGCACTCTCTAAAATGGAAGTTCTGAAAAGAACCATTCAATCAAAGGGAGGATTAATGCAAGGCTAGAAGTTATTTCTAATATCATTAAAGCTATTTGTTTAAAATAATCCTTGAAGAGGTAAAGGATATTCCAATATAATTAAACATATATTAGGTACCTACTAGATACTGGTTATACTAAGATAGAATTAAAACAGAGTTTACCCTGAATTTTATAATTTAAAGTTCTTCAAAATATAACTGCTCTTGTTCCCTCCAAAGTTAGATTCACTAGTTTATGATTATTGAATTTCTTCCTGGATTTCCTATCCAATAGTTCTAGACTACTTCTTTCCATGTAATTAATCAATCAGGTAGCATTTATTAATAATAGAAGATACAGAGCTTTTCATTATTGCAAAATTGTTATTATAAATTTACTTTGAAATAAAAATTTTCCTCCTATATTAATTTTCTTTCACTTCTCAATTAAAATATGTATTGTCAATTAACACAGCTTGATACTTCAAGATAGTCTTAAATTATACTACATATAAACATAACAACTTGCTAATTATTTCTGAAAATTCCTTGTCTGCTTTTAAAATTCATTGCATTGAAACAAATAGAATGAAAACTGAATATTCAACCTCAGTGAAAACTCTGGGGATCCATTATGATCATAAGATCTTCAAATTTGAAAAAGACCTTTGAATTCATCTAATATAACTTGTCCTGGAATAGAAATGTTTCTAAAATATTCTTAGCTTCTAATTCAAGACTTCCAGAGACTGGGAACTCAAAGAAATGCATTGTAATTGTAAATAGCTGTAGTTATGACTGTTAATGTGTTAGTATTGTACTAAATATTGGGGATGGGAAAAAAAAGCTTAGTTCTTGCTCTCTAGGCACTTATGAAGGGAGTGGGGAGGAGAAAACACAGGAATTAGGCAGGTATCAGGGGTAAAGAGGAGAAAGTGTAAAATTTAGATTATTTATTAATTAAAAATTGTAGTAAGTCTCTGGAATCAGTACTTATGAATTAGAATGAGATTTAATTGTATGGGTCTTAGTAGTAGAATTTGTAAGAGTTTAACTTCCTTATTCCTCTGGGCCATAGCAGTTTCTCAATCTGTCTCATCCCAGAAGGAGCAATGATGATAATGGTGGTTCTGGTGGGGGTGGGGGTGGAGATAAATCCACCTAATCATGAGATGTTTTCCTACCACTAGAACATTCTAATATTGGGAGTTCCCCTGACAAGGGACTTCAGTTTTGCTCTCTGTTTTCCCCATTACTATGGGTCTTGGAGATCCCCTCCTCTGAGTAAGAACAAATATAAATCTGACATTTACCTCTGCTGTAGACCAATTACAATCTTGGTAATTTTTCAACATGAAAATATTTTTGGCACTTCATATAATCTATCTTTTCACTGTATTAAATTAAAAAAAAAAAAAAAGAAAAAGACTGCTCTGGCTGTTGGAGATATCTTTGATTCCCAGGAAATTGTATCTCAATTTATTTTTTAATTGCTAGTCTTACTAATAAAATGATTGTGCTCAAACTTTTGTGCTTCAGTTTCTCTTTATTACAGATCTACCATATCAGAGAATATCTAATTCCTTGGAATTGAAACCAAGTAGAACAGTAGATAAGAATTGGGAGTGGGCTGAGAGACCAGTTTCTATCCTCAATATGGAAGATATAGGGAGAGATTTGATATATTGCCCTCTAATCTGTGGAGAGGAGGCTGAGGGAAGTAGTTTTAAACAAGATTTGAATAGTAGCATAATGATGAGATTAGAACTGATAAACTTATCCTGGGAGGTACATCTTGTTAAAACCTGGCAGACCAGAAAATGCAAAATGAAGTTTTCTGGAGAAAGCCTCAGAAACTGAAAGAGATTCCTGGTTTTGAGATGAAGAATAGGAAAGATGAAGGAGAGCACTGAGAATGATCTCAGGAGTGTTTGTAAGGAGGCTTAAAAGTTAAGGCAGGGTAGAAATGACCACAATGGAGAATGTAAAGAAGCATCAATTAGAAAAGAATGAAAGAATTGTCTTGAGGGAGGGAAGAACTATTTGAGATTAGATGGCATATTTGTCCTCAACCAAGACAACTGGATTAGATGATTTCCTCTAGCACTTTCATAAACCAGGTATAGTAGAATAATATAATGTTAAGGTTTAGCAATGTAGAAAATTTTGTAAGACAAGATTGTAAGGAATTGTGGAGAGAAAAATATAATGCAATGGGAAAAAGATGAATTTTGTGTTCCTAGAGAACAAGGAACTGTTTTTGACTTTCTTTGTATACCCGGTGCTAAACATGGCGGGTGAATAGAGTAGGTGCTTGATTTTAAATTGATGAATACTTGATTTAAAAAATATATATGGAATTCATCTGAGAATAAATCCATATAACATTAAATAATTAAAGAGACCTAATTATTAAGGGTGGGATTTCTTTCTAATTGTTGGTCTTTTGGGTCAGAGAACTAAACTCTGTTTGACTCAGGAGACTTGGGATCTCACTCTGAAATTGTTACTAATTAACTATATAATCTGCTATAACATAATGAATACAAAATGAAATATGACTGTAGATTCTTGGTAAACCAGGATCTATTTCCCTACCCATCAATTTGAATTGTGCTTGTTTTATTGATGTCCTAAATCTCCTAGATGTCAACAAGAAAAATGTGTGTGTGTGTGTGTGTGTGTGTGTGTGTGTGTGTGTGTGTTTTTCCCCAAATACTGTGGACTTCTGGATATCTTTTATACCTTAAATGTGCTTGGTTAATCAGGATCAAGCTCTCTGACAAAGAGAAACTGTCATTAATATGAATTGAGATTCAGCAGCCCAATCCATATTAGTTTAAACAACTGGAAAAATATGTCACAGGGGTGACACTCCTCTTTTTTTTTAAGGACTATATCCATTCCCCATTATACTTGGTAATAAAATTACCTCTAAATTTTGTCTTCAATGCTTCACCATCATATAGCAGTGAGACTGGTTTCTTAATTTTTTTTTTTTTTTTTTTCACAGAGAGGAAAACACTATATTTTTTGTTTGAGGCCCATACTAGATTAGTGAGAAGTTCATGTCTAAGGGAACATTATGTTCATCAGGTAATTGAGTTTTGTTGTTGTTGTTATTGTTGTTGTTGTTGGATTCTTTTCTTTTGTTGCTTTTTACTTCACAAAAACATATGAAAATTTTCTACATGGTGGATTGGGTAATATCTACATCAAGAAGTGATGTTCACTTTGATCTAATCACAGCTCTTTGAAGCATTCACATATGATTTTATGATTTAAAATATATGTAAGATAGGGGTATTGCCAAAAATCTCAATATGGAATCAATATTCTAACCTTATGATTGAATACTCTGGTAGAAATAAGAGGATGTTTAGTTAGAAATAAAGAATCCATCTCAACACTTAAGATTTGGGAGTATTGCTTGAATAATATATATAAAGTCTAAAAATGAATGTCTAATATTAAGGAGCCTAATTTAATTAATACAGAACATTAATACAGAGTATTTTGAGTTTATGGCATTTAAGCTCCAGAAATATGGAAGAACATAGATAGAGAAAAATTAAACAAAATAAAACAAAACAAAAGTTTTGATATTTCCTTTTAGTAAAGAATAGATCATCACTTTCTTAATGCGAAGCAATTGACAAGAGTGTACATGTCTTTCACGTATTATTCTTCCTTAATAACTCTATCCCATTCTTTAACTACCTTCATATACAACTAATTCTGATTACATGTAATTAACATTTATTAAATCCATAAAAAATGCCCCTAACACTTTTGGCAGGTAATTAGCAGTATGAATTGACTACTGGATTCCTTAATCATTTCTAGGTAGTTTTCTCATCTGTTTGTTTAGCTTGTGACTCCATGCAGCTATTCCTACACTTCTTATGTCATGTCAAGTCTTGTCTGATTCCTTGAAAGAGAATATTAGAATACTCATAGTCATGATTCAGATGAATTAATATGCTTTCCTACATAATAAATTTAGGGCATGAACTCTGAAGTGATGTACATGCTGTCAGAATCTTTAATTCTTATTGATATAAAACGATTAAATGTTAGGCTATTTATATTTCTATTTCATTTATGCTGTTGAATAGTAAGCAATATATTCCTTATCTTTTAACATTTCTTGCAGGCAACTTTTACAATTCGTACACATTTAACAGTCTACTAAACTATTATTCACAGTACTCTTGAATGTAGTTCAAGTTTCCCATCTGCCTGCCCAGCAGCTATTCAGTTTCTTGAACATGTCGAAGCTTGTTTGGATTTCTGCAGATAATTTCTCTGGAAGTTAAAGTGAGTTCTTTTTTAAGATTCAATATAGATAACCATACACTATTTTATGGGAAATTAATTTCTCATTTAATGCATTTGATGGAACTCAATGGCACATTTTGGGCATCATACCAAGCTCAATAATGCACAGCAATCAGAATGAAAGACTGTTATCAAAAACTTCAAATTCCAGGATTAGTATAGTTTGTGAGTGATTAGTGCTAATGTGAAAAATGCAAATAGCCAAATAATTCTCACTTGTCCATCTTAAATTTATTCTGCCCAAACATGATGCATTACAAACTGTATAAGATTAAAATCAAACAGTGGAAAAAAATTAAGTTTCTTTCAAGTTATTCATGTTTTTGTGTGTTTGTTGTTGTTGTTTTCTATACAGAACATGATAATATTACTAACATTTTTTCCTGGATCTTATTTTAGCCATACTGAAGCAAGTCAGGATTTAACATTTTATTTTTATTCAGAGATTTTATTCAGGAAAAAATAAATATAATATATTTTTACCTGCCTATATTTTGCCCTGTAGTTATTTTTAATTAAGAATTACATTTGCCCTGCAGGTGATGTCCCCAGTAAAATGGAAGACTAGATTTTTTTTTTCCTTTTTTAATCCTTATCACCACCTCTGGAATCTCTTTCCAAAATAGAAATTGTGCACAAGATAAAGCACTACAATTGCTTCCATAATCTAGAGACTCCAAAAACCCTAATGAAGTAATGACCCAATGAACTAACAACAAAGTTTATAACCTCTAATCATTGTCATTCACTCAGTATTTTCTCCCTCAACATTTACCACATATTAATGCTGCTCAAGCTAAATTTATTCTGGCTCCTACCCTTCTCCCAGTGTCATGAAAAACCAAAAAATGAGCATTTTCTAAGTGAGAGCAAAGTGCTCAGTGCTTCAATAGAATTCAGTCAGGAAAGGAAAAGAAAGGTTGCTAAAGCAGCATAACTTTAGTGGCAACTCCACTAAATGTGGATTGGGTCTGTTCCCCAAATTTATTTCAGGCAGAGATCAAAGGGGAAAAATGGTGAAACATTATTTGTCCAGAATGGAAAGTTTAAAGACTAGCCCCCAGTGAAGAGGGAGAGAGAGGAGGAGAGAGAAAGAGAGAGACAGAGAAACAGAGAGAGATATAATAAATGTGCATAATCACATAATATATAGGGAGAGTGGGTAATGAAATTATTTTAGGGGAAAAAACTTCAGCTAAGCTTTTAAGCAACAGAGAAGATGTTAATTTAAAAAAGCAGAATATGGCCCCCAGATTATCTAAATGAGTCCACACATGTTGACAAAGGGCAATGAATCAACATTTAAAGATTGTGGCAGAAAATGCTATGTATTCTGATGAGAGTATGGAACCACAGAAGCATCCGTGAATGACTTAAAAGGGAAATGAAAACTGAAAGTAAAATTTATGATCTATACAACAGAAATAACTGGCAGAATAGGAAAAAATAGAAATAAACAATGAAATCCACAGTGGAAATTCTTACAAAAGAAATGAAAGAAAGGATAACTGATTAGGAATTGAAATACACAAAAGTGAAGGACAACCTGGAAGGAGGGAAGCGAAAAGTAATAACAGTGAAAGAAAGCATCATCAGTATACATGCAAAACATTGTTCCCAAAGATAGGATACTATGAAATAACAAGTAAAACTCCACTTCCAAAACCTATTAGTACAGCACTCTTTCTTCATTGTTGGAAATGAATGCCTGCCCTACCTGTGGAGTAGGTGCAGAGTTGGGGGAAATGAGAGTGCAGACTTCTTCAAGTGCTTTTTGAAAGCTTCCAATCACAAGATTTCTTTGGAATTTGAACACTTCTGGATTGGGGTGTGGGTATAGGTGGGTGAATGGGTGGGTGTATTAAAAAAACAAAAAATAAAAAAACTCTTAGAAGACAAGAGAATTGATAGTCTGCATCATGTCCCTATGTGCAGCTTAATAAACAGAAGACTGAGAAACATCCCACTATGTGAAATCCATAAGTTTCTCTCTCTTATGGGAAGGCTTTTTAAATTTATATTTTCTTGTATATTCTCCCATGTAGGCCTTCTCTTATTTCTGTTTGTTATAAATACATTTCTTGGTTAATTGCTATATATAGATTCATTGTGGAACTGATATGTGGTGGGAAAGCTGTCAAGACTTAGATATAGAGGTTGGGATCCTGCTTTACCTCAATAATAAAATAGTAATCAGAAGTTAGCTTGAACCTGAAAACCACATATGCTAAACTAACAATATTTAAGTGAGTAGATATAATTCTAGCCCGGTAGCCTTTCTCTCTGAAAAGAACAATGGCAACCTCTGGCCCCTGATTTCTTGTTTCCCTTTCTGGTGGAAATTAAAATCTTTCATGGCTGGAGTGGCAGGGAGAAGAAGGTAGAAATGCCTATTCTGTCTCCCTTCAAGTCCCAAAGCACCATCCCCATGCTTACATGTGTGATATAGGATCTTATAGAACATGGAGTCACTCTCATAAAGATTATATAAATTTACTAGAAAAACATGACTAGTTAAAAAATCTCAAAAACATAATTCAAGAAATAATGTAAGAAAATTGTCTACACATTCAGAATTCAGGAAATAATGCAAATAGACAAGAGATTTCATTGCAAATGAGCAAAAAAAAATCATGAACAAGGTAAAGGCTATTAGTGTATTTAGTTAGGGACTTGAGGAACTTCTTTTTTTTAATCAAAGGGCAATAAATTTTCTTCTACTTATAAGGATGAGAAATAACAGAAAAAGACAAAAAGGTCAAGTTGTAAGATTTTTAAGGCAATAATATATTGATTATTTAGAAGAGGAATCTCAAACTAGATGACTTAAAAGTTCTAACCTTATGACAACTATCCAAGCTAAAAAAGCATGTAAACAATGAACCAAAGAACAGAAGTCTAATATAGATGGAGAGGGAAAATAAATAATAAATAGAAAGAAGGAAAGAAATGTTTTGTTTTTTGTTTTTTTTTTTAGGAATAGAAAATGATTTTTTTCCCCCAAAAAAGCTAATGAACAAAAAAATTGAAGGGGAGAATTAAGAAAAATATAGATTATGTGACAAATGAATCTGAAAAAAAAGGAGTTGCAATCATTCTATATAACAATTCCCCATCCCCTATAAATCTTGGGGTGGGGAGTGTTCTCCAATGTCAAAGATATGTTTTATGTGATTTTTACTTTCAAAATTATATTTTTATATATTTGTTCATGGTTTTGTATATTTATTTTTGGTACATACATTCATATTTTCTGTAACAATTGTGACTTTTCTATATTTATCCTTTCATGGAAAAAGTGGTTGAATATCCACTCAAAGAGGATAACTTACTGAGTATGTACTCAATACCTTATTTGATAGGCATATTTTGAACTTTGTTAATATTTTATTACCTCACTTGACTTACATGCTGAAACTGCCATAGCTTATGGACAAGACAGTTCTCTCTTAGGAATATAATTACAACTTTGAAAAAGAAAAAGGAAACACACATTCACAGATTGGCATTTGCTAGTTGTTTTGAGTTCAGATGACCTTTTAAATGTGTGCTTAGAAGGATTTACAAAGTGCCAAATCCTGAAATGATAAGAACAATAGTTCCATGGTCTCCCACACATTTTATATCAAAATCCCAGCCCAGAAGTTATGGGATTTTTTTTTTTTTAAACTTCAGGCACCTGGGTTAACACTTAATTATCTCCTCATTGGAAAGAATGGGAAGGTTATCATGATAACTGATGGGAAAAGTCAACTAAAAGAATGGATTTAGTGAAAAGCAGGCTTGTAAGTTTCAGACTCCTTCCAGTGATTGTGACTGTTGGCTTGGTAACTTATATCTTCATTTCCATGGGGGTTAACAGATTCTTTACTGCAGAATGCCAGCAGCAAGGTTAATTAATACAAGAAGCACTGAGATTTAAGAATACTTTAAAGAATAAAGCTATATCAATTTATATAGCACATTTATATCTTCCATACAAAAGGCAAATGATAGTAATAATAATTAGAAAAGAGGAAAAATTTTACATCAAAATAAAATTATAACATTTTGCATCAATTGAGGTCCTTTGTCCTAGTACTAATCAAAAATGGGACACGCTACTGAATGTCGGTATCAAAGAGAAGAAAATAAGAGGTAAAGAAAGGGAAAGGGGAGAATAAAAAGAATGAGAAAATAAAAATACAAAAAAAGATATAAAAATAGAAGTAGAAGAATAGGAAAGGTTAGAAATGATAGAATACCTATTGTTCATAGTAGGTATTCTATCATTTCTAACCTTTCCTATTCTTCTACTTCTATTTTCTACCTACTATGAACAATATTACCAAAATTGCATATCCTTGGTACAAGTTTAAGTATAATATTCATATTTTATTCCCTAAGTCATCTGGTTTGAGTCTCAGCTGTCTCCTAACTATTCACATATGAGAGTTTAACAATCGTACCTAAACAAATTGTCCAGATGAATAAAATTTTTGGTGGAGGCAAGTAAAGTGATTTGTATTTAGAGAGGGAGTATGGTATACTGGAAAAAAAAAAAAAAAAAAAAAGTGGATTTAGAATCAGGAGAGTGTAGTTTCAAAAACACCATTCTGACCTTAGCTGTGTTGACTTTGTACCTACGGCTTCTCTAGGCTTTAGATTTCTCTGAGAAGGTTGTCAATATAAAAAGGCTGTTGAACCTCCATAATTCTTTTTTGCTTTAATATTTTATGATTTTAATGCAGATTTGAAAACCAAAGTCCTTTTAAAGCTAAGTAGGGGGATATGTGTTCTTAGAAACCAAGGAATCTTCAAGAAATAATGTAACTAACACTTATTAAGAATCTAATATTTGGGGCAGCTAGGTAGTGCAATAGATAGAGCATCAACCTTGAAGTTAGAAGGACCTGAGTTTAAATTGCAGACACTTAACACTTCCTATCTGTGTGACCCTAGGTAAGTCACTTAATCCCAATTGCCTCAGCAAAAAAAGAGAGAGAGAGAGAGAGAGAGAGAGAGAGAGAGAGAGAGAGAGAGAGAGAGAGAGAGAGAGAGAGAGAGAGAATCTAGTGTTTGTCAGCCAGTATGCTGAAATTCTGCTTAAAATGAAATGGAGTATTATTTGAATAAAAAGTCTTCTTGTAAAAACATTCACTTCCCCTCTGCCACAGGAAAACAAAACAACTATTTCAATTTTTTTTATTATTTTTTAAAATACTCAAACATGTTTTAAGATTATATAATTAGTATCATTCATTCAATCAACAACTATTTATTAAATACTTACAATAACTACCATGTTAAAGATAAATGCTAGATAAAACTAGATAAAGTGCTAGATGTTAAGGGATAAAAAGAAAAAAAAGAAAAGAGGAATCACCGGCCTCAGAGTGCTTATAGTCCAACAGTGAAGGTATAAGGATATAAGTATAAACAAATATAGTGAGGCTCTGGATTTAAGTTTCCCTACCCATATTCACTAATAAGTTAATTTCCCATAGCAAGGTTTTATATCCTGCTTTGATTTGAAGGTGTTGCTGAGGTTGTACTGAGGTATATGAAGTACTCAGGGTGGGCCAGTCCCTCCGGTGTGAGGGCTTGCCAAACCCTTATTGGAACTGCTCATCTACTTTTGGTGTCAAATTCTCATCTGTGACTCCAAGAAGCTGTGGTGTGCATAGCAGCTAAGCCCTGGAAAAACCATCTTAGTGATCAGATACTGATTGCTGTTGCCAGCACTTCAGCCTAAACCTGCCCCATAACTGAGCCCCACAGAAATCATTAATCATGGGTCTCACCAGAACAATAAGCAGGCCACATAGTCTATAACCACATCACCACTTTAACAGATGATAGTTACCACAAAACATAATCCAGAAGTCAGCCAATAAGTAGCACCAATAGGATACAGAACAGGACATTGGACTACTGCAAACCTCAATAAACTTCCCTCCCCCCCCCCCCACTGACATGGCACCTGTGCAATTCCCCTTCTTAGCTGTCCTTGCATGAACTTATGCTAATTATAATACCATTACCATTCATTAATACCATCCTAAGTGGGCTTTTCTGTATGCATTTTGGGAAACCATAAGCACAGCTTCACCAAGGCTTTAAAACTTTCCCATTATGCAAACTTCTATAACCTCAAAATTTGCATAACTTGTGATATAAGCAGCACTATTTACTTTATCGAAATCTTTGTCTTCCCTTTGTTGGGTTGCTGACTCTTTTAGGGAGCTTGGCCCACCCACTGAGTACCAAAATCTCATTAAAATAACTTTGTTTGGGTTGGAAACTGTCTGAGCCTGAATTCTTTCAAGGTATTTACTAATACATAATAGCTCAACATTAGCAAATGGACTTAACTGAGGATCATTGATGGACCTCAAGATGCAGGTACTTCAGGAAACTTAGAGCCTGGTCAGACATGATAGATGCCAGGGTCATCCACTGCACAGTGGGTCATCGCCAGTTGATTAGACTTTTGTCTTGTTGCTGGACTTCAGTAACTTAGGAGCAAAGTGAGATGCTAATGACTGTGTAACTCTGCATCACTTATATCCAATTAATGCACAAGGCATCAACGTTCTGTTATGTCATTGGTCCTCTTCAAAAACTAAGCATAAGCAACAATCATTGAGAGGTTGAAGGGTATATTCATTCTATTGGTTTGACCTCTAGTTCCAGCATGTATTCCTCAGTATCAACACCATGATTGGTAACTTATTATCATTATTATTATTATTATTATTATTAAAGCTTTTTATTTACAAAACATGCATAGGTAATTTTTCAACATTCACCCTTGCAAAATCTTGTGTTCCAATTTTTTCTCTCCTTCCCCTAACCCCCTCCTCTAGATGGCAGGTAATCCAATACATATTAAATATGTGAAAATATATGTTAAATCCAATATATGGATGCATATTTATACAGTTGTCTTGCTGCACAAGAAAAATTGGATCAAGAAGGGAAAAAAAATTGACAAAGAAAACAAAATGTAAGCAAATAACAGAAAGAGCTAAAATGCTATGTTGTGGTCCTTACAGTCCTTTCTCTGGGTGTAGATAGCTCTCTTTATCACTGAACAATTGGAACTAGTTTGAATCATCTCATTGTTGAAGAGAGCCATGTCCAGCAGAACTGATCACGGTATAATCTTGTTGTTGCCATGTAATAATGATATCCTGTTTCTACTCACTTCACTTAACATCAGTTCATGTAAGTCTCTCCAGGCCTCTCTGAAATCATCCTGCTGGTCATTTCTTACAGAACAATAATATTCTATAACATTCATCTACCATAACTTATTCAGCCATTTTCCAACTGATGAGCATCCATTCAGTTTCCAATTTTTAGCCACTATAACAAGGGCTGCCACATTTTTGTACATGTGGGTCCCTTTCCCTCCTTTAATATCTCTTTTGGATACAAGCCTCTTAGAAACACTGATGGATCAAAGAGTATGCACAGTTTGATAACTTTTTGAGCCTAGTAACTCAGCATTATTGAGCCATTAACATCAATTAGGTTTTACAAAGGAATACTTATTGAAGATAATAGCATTTCAACTCCTACTCTCAGCCCCACCCTCACCCCCAGCTCTTATCACCTTAGTCGCTGGGAAAAGAGGATTCCAACTTAAAACAGTTTCTAAAAAAGTATTTATTTTACTAAGTTCATTTTATAATGCAGCACAACTGATGGACAAGTTGTTCTCTCTCTGGTGTGTTCAATACACTGCTGTTCTGGGTCAAACAGCTCCCTGAGTGCTTGTTTCACTTTAAGAAACTTGACTGCCAGCAAATTATTACATGTCTGCCTGTCCTGGACATTTGTCATCTTGTTCTTCTGACCTTTAGAAGCTGACAGAGATGTAGCCTAGTCCATTCTATCACCAATACTCCTTCATCTAAGTTGAAAAAGAATAGACATACAGGGACAGAAGCAAAACCAGGGCCATATGCTGATAGTTGCATGTTATCAAAGGGAGAAAGAATAGGTCACTGGAGCTAAGTCTCTTTTCCCTTCCAAAAGCTTACAATAGTCCTTCCCTCTTCTCTTAAAAGCAGTCAGGCAGGAAAAAGAACAAGATTGAATCATTTGGGATTTTTTGTATGTTCAGTTCTGGCAGAAAAGCTTCATGAAAAGCTTGTCTTTACCTGTTAAATGGCCTTGAAACAATCATGAAATACTACAGGTCAAATTTAATACTTATTCATAGAGGGGCTGGGTTCCATTGCCTAATCCTCTGTTACACAAAATATAAATAAATATATACATTGGTAAATAGTAATGGGGTAGAAGATGCTAGTATCAGGCAGAATTATAAAAGACTTCTTATTGAAACTGATGTTGTAGCTGAGTCTTAGAGAAAAAAAAAAAAAATCTGAAAGACAATATGTGTAGAGAGCATTCCAAGCATAAGAAGATTCAGTATAGGGAGATATTCAATGTAGGGTCATATGCAAAAAACGAAGAGATAGACAATCTGGCTGGAACACGATGTAGAAAGGCAAAGTGATCTAGCAACAAGAATTATATTATGTAAGAACTTGAAGAGACCTTAAAGGTTATCTGCTATAATGCTTACATTTTAGAAATGAGAAAACTGAGGTCTAAGGGGGGTAAATTGGCATCACATAGGTAGCAAGTACAGAATTAAGATTTAAATCTAGAGCCTTTGTCTCCCAAGCCAGGATTATCTCTACAATATTCTGGTTTTAGACAATAGATAAAAATAATGGGTAAGGAAAAGGCATTCCTCTAAAAACTACTATTTTGTTCTTGAGCTATAGCTAGAAGATGATGATGAGAGTTAATAAAGTCGTTCAGATGAATATAATTACATTTAAGATCTATGAGTTTATGTTTAGAAACTTCAGGCTGACTTCATTTATACCTTAACAGCTAATTCCTAAGTAGTAAATTGAGGCACGCAGCAAAGGGCTGTTTGCCTAGGTTCAAATTATTAAAAAGGTTAAATCTGAATTCAGATCTTTTTGATTCTATCTCTACTCCTTTACATTGTCTCTTTATAGATTGATATATTCTGGTCATTTAAATTTGAAGCTTTTTATGTTTATATGGGTAAAGAAAGGATATGATAGTTTTATTAAAAAGAGTATGAAAATTTTGACCATGGTGTTGCAAATGTTAAGTAATGAAATAATAGGTACATTTTAAACCTGATGTGGATTTGAATTAAAGGTTTGTTGAAGGCTAATTTTCATTAGTTCTTTACAATGCAAAGTGTTCTTTTCTTAGTCTCTTGCAAAACAGAGCTTTAAGATCTTCCTTATGGTAAATTTTGAAGAAATACAGCCTCCCATTGGCACTTGAAAAAGTTGTAAATGCTGCACGATGGTTTAGGAAATAGAACAAATGATTTGCTTCTCAAGAGATTTATTCATGAATCGACACTGGTGTTTGTCCGATGTGACTACAAGCCAAGGCAGAGATCTCCTCCTCACCTTCTTCAGGGTGCTTATTTTATTTAAGCATTTGCAATTGCAGTGCTGGGCCTTTCCTACAGATTAATGATCACCTGGGAGGAGTTGCACTTTGGTCCATTAACTCCAGCCAGTCATTAATTTCCATGAAATGCTCTACACTGAGATTGTTATTGCTATTATCAACTGAAAATGAAAATATGGAGTAGGTGGACTGAGGTTCTTTACTCACCCCTCTCCCCATACACAAATGATGCAAATTCAATTTTTATGCCTAAGATATTTCAACGGAAAAAAAAAATCCATCAAATAACAGTCCATCACATTGTTAAAGCCTTATCTTTAGCATCCTAATTTCTTCACATCTAAGCAATGATGACCTCTGAATTGTAGTAGGTTAAATGTCTCAACACTAAAAGCTGAAGGACTCCCACTGAATTAAAAGGCCTTGACCTAAAAAATGTCAGCCTAATCATTATGACTACCAATATAATGGATTTAAAATCCCTTATTCTATTCTCTTCATGCTTCTACAATTCATTTTTCAACAGAATACAGAAACTACTAAAACTCAATAAACATATAATGTTCAAATGTAACTAATAGTGGCAACTAGGTGGCTCAGTGGATAGAGCTCTAACCCTGAAGTCAGGAGGACCTGAGTTCAAATCTAACCTCAGACACTTAATACTTCTGTGTGATCTTGGACAAGTCACATAACCCCAATTATCTCAGGGGGAAAAATAGCCAATTGCAAATGAATCACTAACTTTCCCAGGTTGTAGTCATTTTTATAAAGAATATCAATATAAGAAATATTTCTATAACCATGGTTTCTTTCTCATTCCACTATGTGAGGGCAGCTGTGGCACAGCTGACCATTCATGCTTTCTCAAGTTTCTTCTGACTCCAATCCTTCATACAATTACGAAAGTGAAATTCCTAAAGTACAATGTGTGTCCTTTTCACTTTTCTGTTTAGGAAGCTACAGTGAGTCCCTAACATACAATAAATATCAACTCTGCAATATGGCTTTTAAAGTGTTTCACAATCCTCTTCCAAGTTACCTTTCCAAGCTTACTATACATTATTCCTCTTTCTGAGTTTGGCATTCCAGTCAAATTCCCCTTCTTGCTGTTCTTCACAAAGGACATTTCTCATTTTTTGTGTCCTTGCATAAACTGCCTCCACCCCTGAGTAGAGTGCATTCCTTCCTTTTGTACACCTCTTAAAATTCATTTATCCCTTCAAAGCTGAATGCATACATTAATTCCTAATAAAGCTCTTCTTCATTTCCCCCAGCTACAAGTGCTCTCAACTCCAGTATTTTTAACTTCATATTTTTTAATGGAAAATATGTTCAAGTTTATTCACCTTTCTTGTACTTGAATACACTGAAGTATAATTTTAAAAGATACCAAAGTACACCAAAATTCTTAATTCAAAAATTCCTTTTTTTTTCTGAATTCTCAAATATGAATCAAATCTTGCTTTCTCCATCAGACATCCTCCCAAATACCTTATGAATACATTGAAGAAAAGGGAGATATCTGTAGCATTTAGTGCAAATATCTGCATTAATAAATGAAGGAGTGATGCAGTCTATATATTTACAGCTTTAATTTATATGCATATTTTTCTAAAGCATGGTTGGACTCATTTTCTATGTTCCCCAACTTACACATTATTTTCTCTATAAACATTTCCACTTGTTTGTGCTCTGTAAATATTTTATACATTTTATTTTCCTCCATATACAAAATTTGCTATTTAATTGATAATATTTCTTAAGTGTGTTTAGATAGCTGCTGGTAAATAATATTTCCCATAGCTATTAATCTGAGGACATTCAGAAAATTATAACATAATTTTTGTATTTAAAAATACATTTTGTATAATTCCATATGTGTACTTACATGTTCCTTCCACTTGAAGAAATTCCAATTTTATGGTAAAGACTGTTTTAGTGACTGGCAGGTGTAAGATTTAATAACATTAAGAATCAACTGATTAAATCAATGACTTATACACAAAGAGGAGTGACCCTGTTCTAATGGCTGCTCTTGGGTTTGTTCACAACTAATACTGGGTTCAATCCCTTGAAACTTTTTTTGCCTTCCTTTTTTCATACCATTAGAAAATTTGGTTCATAGGTTCCTATATTTGAAACTGGAAAAGACTTAAGAGGACATCTAAACCAGAGAGTGAGGGAAACAGAGATAGACAGAATGACAGAGGCAGAGAAACTTTAAGAGACTGTGACTATTTCAAAGTCATGCAAATAGTAAACAGCAGAGCTAAGAGCCAAACTTTGGTTCTCTGATGCTTTCTTAACTAGTTTTCTCAAAACCATATAATACTCTTTTTTTTGTTAATCAAAATCCAAAAGCTTCATTTAGCAAAGATACAGAAAAGTTCCTTCCCACCTTTCTAGCCATATTATGTAAATTATCTTCCTATATTAACAATAATGAATAGAAGGTACACTTGAAATCAGAAAGACCTTTATTCAAATCTTGCCTGTAAGGCAGGTATGTGACCACAGTCAAGACATTTAACTTCTAATACAATAGCTAATTCTTAACATTTTGAGTCATATGGTAAAGTCTATGGACTTCTTAGAAATAATTTTTTGTTCATAAATTTCAGTTAACACAGTGAAAATAAACCATTCTGTGTGTATAGACATATATACATATATTATATACATATATGTTTGTGTGTGTGTGTATTTTTTTTCCCTCTCATCCCAGTTCATGGATCCAGTGAAGCTTATCCATAGATTCCTTGGAGTTCAGGGGACACAAGGTTAAAAGACCCTAGATCCAACATAAGTTACAGGTGATAAGCATCATTGGAAAGAATTTCATACAAAACATACCCTTTACTGATGAAATCATGGTAGAAATAGTAATAGCAGTATGATGGAAAAGTTACTTATTTGTCTTCATCAACATTTGTGAACTATTCAGTGATCAGTGCTTACAAGTATGTGTTCATAAAAGATGCATCTTTGAAAGATACTCAGTATTTTTCCAAATATCAGGAAATGAGAGATGCATCTTGCTAAATTGTATCCTATGAAATATCTGAAGTCTCATAGTAAACCAGGGCACTAGCTCCTAAGAAAAGAAATTAATTATCCTTCTATGTATAGAAAAGGAGAAAAATCTAACAATTTAAAACAAGCAACAAACACCTTCCTGAGAATGGATTATGTTTATTAAAAATGTCAGTAGAATCCCTATAGTTATAGTTGGATACTACCAAGTCAGCACTGGTCATTAATAGGTTATGAACAATTTCACTTATAGTCAGGAAATCTATCATCTAAGTGATACTCTCAGAGTAATAGGGAAAACTTAACCTGTTCCAAAGTATGACTCCCATTGGCATTTTGAATGACCTGTAATTCCTACAGTGATGTTTTGGATCTTAGGCTTTTGTGTGTTAGATCTTTGTAAAAAACAAAAATAGGTTGTGTTTGGAAGCAACAAATAAATCTATCATCAGTCACTAACATAATGTTGTGTATTAGTTTTAGCTTTCTAAGGTAACAGTACCAGGGCAGGGAATCCGAGCCTTTTTATGAGAGGAAGTTGAAAGGAAGGTTCTGAAGTTTTATTTGGTATAAAGATGTATGAAGAAAAATTGAAGAAGGGAATTCCGGGCACCAAGGGAGGGAGTGTACTTATAAGAGAGAGAAAGACACTGAAAAGAAAAGTAGAATGGATGATGAAAGATTTACCTCAGGCTGTCATTGTCCCTAATCACCTCATTTTTCACCAATATGGAAGCAGGTAATGCAGAGGCCAATTGCCCCCTATTTTTATGGATTCATGACCACCTAAAAGCAGAACTCCTTCTTCATAGATTTAGGGGATGGGGAGCTCTGAGATGAAAATATGATAGCATTTACTTTTAATGATGCAATGGGGTTCATTGTATTTTTCATAGACATTGCTTTTTTTTAAACTATGTTTAAAATCATTTTATTTTTTAGTTCTTCCTCCCTCCCTCCCTCCTCTCCCTCCTTAACTTCCTTCTTTCCTTCCTTTCTTTTGGACTCATTTATCTAGTGAAGCATGGTTCTTTGATTCCAGGGCCTCCAGAGAGAAGAAAAAAGGAAACCTGAAGCATGTAGAGAATGGAAGAAGGCACAAGATCCAGAATGGTCCTGTGGGAGCAGCATGTGGAACTTTGCCTGACTTGTTTAAAAGCAGGTGACTAGCAGTTGAAGCATGTTATAGTATGAAACATTTATAGGGATCCTGGTGGGCAGCATATTAGTGTATGAGTATTTCCAAGATGCCTGGAAGCATGTGGCTGGCATGTTAGAGCATTTGATGTGCTTACAGGAGTGCTGGGGAGGCAGCACAAACATATCAAAATGAGTATTTCCAAGGTGCTAGGAAGTGTGGGGGACAACATGTGATTGGCCCTTTCCAGAACTGGGAGGATGGGGTTGGAGCTGAGGTGGGATCAGGGGCTTCTTAGTGGTACCTGTGTCAGAGGGTTTTGACAACGGGATCAACAAGAACTACAGAGTGTTGAGGGGGGAAACTCCCTGGCAATCACTCTCCTGGTTGGGGGTGGGGGTGATGACCAGTCACTTGGACAGACACGTTGGACTTAGATGTACATGGTCAGCTGCAGCCACTCGTGGAGGTACACGTGGATTTCCTCTCTGTCATCTTTTTCCAGAGACTTGAAAGCTCGGAACATGGCATCAAGGCGCACCAGGCAGCTGATAAAGCTTTCAAATTCCAAATTCCCATCTTCATCAGCATAGCGATTAGTGATCACCTGATAGAGATCTGGGATGAGCTGGAAGCCAGCAGCTCCTAAGACCTTGGGAAGATCCTGGCCTCGGATGACTCGGGCTTGGTCCTGGGCACGATCCTTGTAGATCACCAGCCATTTCTTTAGGTTGTCCCAAAGATACTTAAACTCTTCAAAGCCAATTTTCCCAGTGGCATCGCTGTCCATGGCGGCCACCATCATCCGACAGTTGTGCAATCCCAAATCTAATGACTTGAAGTCAGGCCGGCGTTTCACAGCTTTGTTCAAGATGTCCAGGAGCTCAAAGGAGCTGACTTCCATTTTATCTCCCGACAACTTCACAAACTGCCTCCGAAACTGTCGGATCTCCTCACTTTCACTGGCCTTGATCTTAGAGAAGTGGTATTTAGGGGGCGGAGGCGCTGGCTTATAACTGACTGGGGCTTTCCCACCAATAACCTTGCCCATTTTAGCCTTGGAAGCTCCCGCCCTGCCTGGCTTTTGGTGGCTTTCACTAGGGAACAGGAACATAATGGAGTACACGTGGTCTCCACCTTGGCTCAGCTTCTGCAGCTCCTTCCTGGCCTCCTGTGCCCTGCGTCACCTCTAAACGGTTTCAAATATGTGGATGGAATTCTAGAATGTTCTCACTATTTCTTGGTCTCCTTCCCTAAGTCACCAACGGTTGCCATCTTGCCCCATAACACTGAATGCATACCCCAAAGTGCAGATTCATGGGAGTTGAACTAAAAGATAAGGGGATCCAAAGAAGGAAAGAGCAAAACAAAACAAACAAAAAGAAGGGGGATTAAACAGGAGAAGAGAACAATAAAATCAACAGTGTCAGATGCAGTAGGAGACATTTAGGGGGCACAATGGATAAACTGCTGCTCCCCTGTCAGAAATTACTGAGTTTAATTCTGGAATCAGATACTAATTAGTTGTGTTATCTTGAGCATGTCTCTTTAATTCTCTTGCCTCAGTTTTTTCATCTATCAAATGGAGATAACAGCAGCACCTACTTCCTAAAGTTGTTTTGAAGATCATGTAAGATAATATTGGTGAAGTATTTACATACTACCTGGCACATAGTAGGTGCTATGTAAATGGCAAGTTATTATTTATTAGTATTACATTCTACAAAAAGTCAAGACAGCTAAATATTGAGAGGAAAAATATTACTTTTGGCAATTAAGAGAACATTGTTTTAAATGTTTATACTGCCCACAGTTCCACAATTATTCTCATAATCAGCACTCAATAATATTTATTGAATAAATTATCTGTATTCATATCAGTGACAAGTACGAAAACTTACTATAGTTTGTATACTCTGAGTATACAAAAGAGTTTAGGATAGTCCCTTGCCTTCAAAAGATTTATATTCTTGTTGAAAATAGTTCATCTATATAAACTGAATAAATAATATTATAGATAATTATGAGCTCAATGTCAAGTGATTGCTACAGGCATTGAAAGAAGAGAATGAACCGTGTCAGATTAGTATATTTAATCTTATAAAATGGTAACAGAGAATGAAATAAGACTTGAGACATTTGTTGCAGTTTGTTATTGTTGTGTGGCTGAGAGAACACAGTGAAAAATTTTGAAAAAAACTCATTTAAAAAGATTGTACAATAATGCTTTGTGTATAAAAGCAAGATTCTGAATTCCCTTTCATAATATTTTCTATATAAACTATTATATGCTAAATACTCAGTACAAGATAAGTCCGTTTTCAATAAAATGCTTATTTTGTACTTAATGTCATTAAGTCCTAGAATTGGAAGAGAACTGAAAGTTCATCTTGTTTCTGACACTTGAATCCTATCTATATAAACATTCACGGCAATGATAGAATAACACACCGACAAACTATTAAAATGTTCATGTTCTTTATCAATAGAGTTTGCAGTCTGAGATCCAAATGAAACTTACTCAGAACTTTGCTTGCTTTAAAAGATGGCTTTAAGTTACCAATGCATTTCTTCAGCTTAATTTAGGAATCAATTTCCTAAATTTAATCCATCAGTAAATGATCAATGTTTAATTAGAAAATCTCAGCCTTTTCCCCCTGATTCCTACTTCCTAATTTGACTCTGAGTTATCACTTAACAGGCCACTGCCTAGCTATACATGTGCGCGCGCGTGCGCACACACGCACACACACACCCCTCTTTCCCACCTTCCTTTTCTCATCTGGGATAGATTGTCTCTTTCCAAAGGTAAGTTTGAAAAAAAAATTTTTTAAATCCTTTAACACCACCATACTCTGATTAATTCTTTCAGGAGCATTATAAAAAAAGGAAACCAAAAACCAAAAACCAAAAACCAAAAACAAACCTTAAAACCTGAACAATTGCCTCTCAAAAAATCTTATGGTCCATAGATGAAGAATTGTGATATTGAAAATGATGAATACAGCATAACAGTTTTACGTTGTCTTCATCTCTAGTTGCTATTTCTTTTATATTATCAAATTACAAATATTTGCTTTATATCAAACTCTACAGAGAATTTGAGTCTGAACTACCTTCCCCAACTCCATCTCTTTTTTTTTTTTTTTTTTTTTTTTTTTTTGACAATTTTTTGGTTACATAGAATGAATTGTCTTATTATTTATTTATTTATTTTAAGTCAAGCTATCTGGAAAGGACTTAATTTTTCTTTCAGAATTCTTGGAACAGATTAATATGCATATTCTTTCTCTCCCCCCTCTCTCTCCCCCTGCCCCCAACACACACACCCCATTCACTCACACAGCCTTTTGAAAATGTCTCCCAGATGAATAAGGATAAAATTGTGTGTAAATGAATACTTGATTTGGAACAAAACTCTACTTGCTGTATGTCAAGCTCTAGTCCCAACACTGGGGTTTATAAAAGAGTGCTCCCCTGCCAGGCGGGGAGTCATATTATCCAGATGAACAAACAGAACTGTCTAGGGGGAACTAGGTTGTTGGGAACTGAAAGCAGACTGCATAACACAGATGGTTAGATTACTGTCCAAGAGGAGGGACAATTGTCCATTGATACTGCCCCAGTAGTCTACAGTCTGATTTTGTTTGTTTGAACTGCACCCAGAGGCTTAGACGATGCGTGTATATTTATACATATAAAACAATTAGACTGAACAAAATTCTCAGTGAGACTAGAAATACTGTACCATATCCAGTTCCTCCCAAGTTTTTGATTTCTACCCACTTTCTCTTTCTAAAGTCAGGCAATACTGTAAATTTGGGGAAAAGTTGAGCTAAAGACATGCCAATTAAATGTTCATAGCCTTGGAATGGGGAAGAAAGTTTCAAAGTTACGAAAATGAGACACTTCTTTTTATTTATAGAATCTCAAAATATTAGAGCTGAAATAGATTTTAGGATACAATCCAAATTCTTATATTTTACAGATGGGAAAATGGAGGACCAGGTATATGTGTAGTCCAAGGTAGAAAAAGGGGAAAACTGCTTAGTAGCAAAGGTGGAACCTGAACTTTCCTGTCTCTCCATTCAATAACTTGCAATTCAAATTCAATTATCTTTTCTTTCTTTTTTTTTTCTAGAAGTCCTAATATAGATAATCAATACAGTTACTTTCTCAATAATCATTCCATTTGGATAGTATTAAATATTTCTAAGTACATTATATTTGTTATTATTTTGGGTTCTCACAGCCCTGTAAGGTGTCATAAATATAATTAGCCCATGCTGGGAAAATTGGAAATTAATATGGCAGAAACTAGGCATTGACCCACACTTAACACCGTACACCAAGATAAGATCAAAATGGGTTCATGACTTAGGCATAAAGAATGAGATTATAAATAAATTAGAAGAACATAGGATAGTTTACCTCTCAGACCTGTGGAAGAGGAAGGAATTTATGACCAAAGAAGAACTAGAGATCATTATTGATCACAAAATAAAAAATTTTCATTATATCAAATTGAAAAGTTTTTGTACAAACAAAACTAATGCAGACAAGATTAGAAGGGAAGGAATAAACTGGGAAAACATTTTTACAGTCAAAAATTCTGATAAAAGCCTCATTTCCAAAATATATAGAGAATTGACTCTAATTAATAAGAAATCAAGCTATTCTCCAATTGATAAATGTTCAAAAGATATGAACAGACAATTCTCAAATGAAAAAACTGAAACTATTTCTAGCCATATGAAAAGATGTTCCAAGTCATTATTATTCAGAGAAATGCAGATTAAGATAACTGTGAGATAACACTACACACCTGTCAGATTGGCTGGAATGACAGGGAAAGATAATGCAGAATATTGGAGGGGATGTGGGAAAATTGGGACACTGATACATTGTTGGTGGAGTTATGAATACATCCAGCCATTCTGGAGAATGATTTGGAACTATGCTCAAAAAGTTATCAAACTATGCATACCCTCTGATCTAGCAGTGTTACTATTGGGTTTATATCCCAAAGAGATTTTAAAGAAGGGAAAGGGACCTGTATGTGCAACAATTTTGTGGCAGCCCTCTTTGTAGTGGCCAGAAACTGGAAAGTGAGTGGATACCCATCAATTGGAGAATGGCTGAATAAATTGTGGTATGAATGTTATGGAATATTATTGTTCTGCAAGAAATGACCAGCAGGATGATTTCAGAAAGACCTGGAGAGACTTACATGAACTGATGCTGAGTGAAATGAGCAGGACCAGGAGATCATTATATACTTTAACAACAATACTATATGCTGATCAATTCTGATGGACGTGGCCATCTTCAACAATGTCATGAACCAAATCAGTTTCAATAGAGCAGTAATGAATAAAACTAGCTACACCCAGTGAAAGAACTCTGGGAGATGACTATGAACCACTACATAGAATTCCAATCCCTCTATTTTTGTCTGCCTGCATTTTTGATTTCCTTCACAGGCTAATTGTACACTATTTCAAAGTCCAATTCTTTTTGTACAGCAAAATAACTGTTTGGACATGTCTACATATATTGTATTTAACTTATACTTTAACATATTTAACATGTATTGGTCAACCTGCCATCTGGGGGAAGGGGTGGTGGGAAGGAGAAAGGGGAAAAGTTGGAACAGAAAGTTTTGTAAGGGTCAATGCTGAAAAATTACCCATGCATATATCTTGCAAATAAAAAGCTATATAAAAAAGATGCTATGTAGTGCAGAAGGAGCTGTGTACCTGCAAATCAGAAAACATGAATCCTGTTCTGTTCCAATGCTCCAGTCCATTTTTGTTAACAGAGTAGAAAATGCCAGATAGGAAAAATGTCCTGCCAAATGGTATATGTGAGTTAGTGAAAGATCTGGGACTTGAAATACTGTTCCAAATTCTACACATACAGAAAACCATTCTGAAACCCAGGTTTATTCACTTTCTACCTCAGCACATCTTTTCCTTCCCCCTTTTTGATGACAGAATGTAGAAAAGAAGTCTGGAACTATGATTTTATCGATGTAGAGAATCTTGTAAAAAGAAACTTTAGGGGTGCAATTCAGCAGCTTATTTTTCCTCCTATTGTCACTTAATACTATTCCCCCCCCATTACATGGAAAGAGAGTTTTCTACATTTATATTTTTGTAAGATGTTAAGTTCCAAATTTTTCTCCTTCCTTCCTGTACCTCCCCCTTCCCCAAGACATAATTTTAATATATATCCATATTGGTCATGTTGTGAAAGAAGAATTGTAATAAAAGGGGACAAAAAAACAGGAGAAAGAAAAAATAAATAAAAAAGTAAAAATAGCATGCTTCAATCTGTATTCAGTTTCCTTGTTCTTTCTCTGAATGTGGATGGCATTTTCCATCACAAGTCTTTTGGAATTGTTTTGAATCACTGCATTGCCAAGAAGAGCCAGATCAGTCACACTATCTTGCTGTTACTATGTACAATGTTCTTCAGGTTCTGTCCAAATCATTCAGTATCATGTAAATGTAAATACTTATAGGTTTTTCTAAAATCAACCTCTTCATCATTTCTTGTAGAATAATAATATTCTATTACATTCATATATCCCAGTTTGTTCAGCTATTCCCCATTGATGGGCATCCCTTCAATTTCCAATTTGTCATCACTGCTATAAACATTTTTTATATATGTGGGTCCTTTCCCCTTTTTATGTTTTCTTTGGAATATTAATCCAGTAATGGTATTGTTTGGATGAAAGAACGCAACTGTTTTATTACCCTTTGGGCACAGTTCCAAATTTCTTTCCAGAATAGTTGGATCAGTTCACAACTCCACCAAAAGTGCATCAGTAACCCAATTTTTCCACATACTTTCCAACATTTAGCATTTTTTCTTTCTGTCATTTTAGCCTATCTTATAGGTGTGAGGTGGGACCTCAGTTGTTTTAATTTGCATATCTCTAATCAATGGTGAGAGCACTTCTTATGTCTATAGAGTGCTTTGATTTTTTTCAGCTGAAACTGGCTATCATATCCTTTGACCACTTGTGAACTGGGAAATGATTTTATTCTTATAAACTTGATTCAGTTCTCTAAATATTTAAGAAATGAGTCCTTAATCAAATACACTTGCTTTAAAGATGGTTTTCCAATTTTCTGTTTATCTCCAAACCTTGGTTGCACTGGTTTTGTTTGTGCAAAAGCTTTTTAAATTTAACATAATCTATATAAGGATATATACTTAAGGACACTACATTTAAATTAAATAAAATTTGATAATATAATCAAAACATTTCATAAGATTCTCTCCTGTTTGGTCATGAATTCTTCCCTTTTTCATATATCTGACAGGCAGATTATTCCTTGCTCTTTTAATTTGGGTATAGTATCACCCTTTATGTCTAAATCATATTCTAATTTTCATCTTATCTTGGTATATAATGTGAGATGTTGATATATACCCAGTTTATGCCCTTTTATTTTCCAGTTTTCTCAAAAGTTTTTTGTCTTTTTCTTTTTTCTGTCCTCTTAACCAATCTTATAGGTATAAAGTAGCACCTCAGAGTTGTTTAAATTTGGATTTCCCTTATCAATAGTAACAGAGCAGTTTTTCCTGTGACTATTGATAACTTTAATTTCATCTGAAAACTACCTGTTCATGTTGTTTGACCATTTCAGCAAATTATTTTAACATAATCTCATACAAAGATTAAATACATTGTCTATGATTGTAAAACTAGAAGCCAGATGTTAACACAGGTCTTGATTGCAAGGCCAGTGTTTTATTGAGTAGATCTTGTTAACTATCATCAACAAATGTAGCAAACTAAAATAGCTCAAGTATTAAATTATGTTTAAATATGGTCTTCCCAAAACACACTAAAAAATCTTGATGTCAGGAACAAAAACTTATAGTTTCTCTAAATTCTTATGAACACCACACTTTTATGAATTTCAAATAATTATTTGTTGAGTTGAATTGAATGCAAAGTGAGAGACAGTCACAGAAAACCAAATTTTTTATGCCTCTTTGAATAAAAGTCTTTATAGACCTACAATTTCCTTGATGTCAATTCTGTGTTTTGTTTTGTTTTGTTTTTCCTGAGGCAATTGGGGTTAAGTGACTTGCCCAAGGTCACACAGCTAGGAAGTTTTAAGTGTCTGAGGTCATATTTGAACTCAGGTCCTCCTGACTTCAGGGCTGTGCTCTATTCACTGTGCCACCTACCTACCTCTCAATTCAGTGTGTTTTAAGGAAAAAGAAAAACTATGGTGCAAACTATTAGGAAAAAAATCCCTTTAATTCTTCTGTTTCATCCTACATTTCAACTAATATATACAAAAAATCAAGAGAATCCTTTGTTCTGAACCTTTCCAAAATAATTTTATCATTCCTTTCTAATCACACAAAACTATCATTTCTTTCAACTAAATATATTTAACTAAGGAAAGGTTGAGAGATGCTTCATTTTTATTTAACATTACAATTTTTGTCATTAATAATCTATGCAAAAGCAACAAAATAAAAGAACATCTCTCTAAGAGAAAATATTGGCAACTTTAAATCTAGATGTCATTTGAAATCAAAAAGTTCATAGGAAAAATAAAAATAATGTAACAATATAAAATAAGAAAACAAAATAAATAAAATAAAGATAATTAATTTGCATTACATAGAGGATTGAGAGGGAATTTGAGAAACAAAGAATTTGTCTCTCCTAGTGAGAACCTGTATCAGACTTGTCCAAAAATACTGTTCAGCTACTTGACAAGAAAGTGTGAAGTGAGAAGAGGTAAAATTGGTGACAAACTCTGTAAGAATGAATAAATTGACTAAAATTCAATGGGGGAGAACCAGCAGTCATTGCAATCTGTTCCCCTCTGGCACTTTATGCAACTGTCTCTTACTGCTTAGTTATACATTCTTTGGCTGACAGCATTTATATTTATTTGTTAGTTCAAGCCTGGGAAAACACCCATATAAAAAGGAACCAGTAAGGTCCCACATAAAGGGAATTTGTGCATTGTAATTACTGTTCCTTTTTTTTTTTTTTTTTTTTTTTTTTTTTATACTGAAGCATATTGTCCTAGATCATTAAACAGATATGGGTAAAGTCAATGTCAATACTGAAATTCAGAACTTTATAGTATCTCACATATGTCTTTGTGTGTACAGTAATAAAATGTTTCTCTGTTAGAGCTGTTTCATAAAATCAGGTGATTGTCATTAATCTAGTCACTGTTTGTTAGCTTCAAGCAAATTATAATCTATTTTCAGTCTTCACTGTGTGCCAGGGCACTGGTACAATTAAAAGCTTAAGTATAAACGTGAGGATGCACAGCATATAGTAAAAAGCTCCAAATGGGAATCTGGTGTTTTTAAAAGAAAATTGTTAAAAGAAAAAAGCATATATATATATGTAAAACCTTCAAAAACTGTTTAAAGAAAGAGATGTAACTGAATCAAATGAGGAAAACTCAGAGATTTTCTCATTACTCAGTACCTATAGTTCCTATTCCATACTCTCTTTTAAACTGAACAATCTAGCTTCTGATCTCATCATTAAACTGCATTGCTATCTCCTAAATTACCACTGAAAAGGGATTTGAATTCAGATTTGCCTGATTTCAAGTCCAGAATTCTGCCTACTTTACCAGTTCCCAATGTCAGTATTATTCTTATTTCCTCACTTCCACTCAATCACATATCTAATCAATTTCCAAATCTTGATATACCAGCCTTCACAACATATCTTGTATATATTTCTTCTTCTCCTCTGACAGTCACCACTAAGAGGCAGGCCTTAATCATCTCTCAGTTGGACTATCTCAACAATAGCTGACTAGTATTTTTGTCTCAATTCTCTCTCCAATCAAGTTTGTACTTTACTCAATTGTTAATCTTTCTAAATTTTGAATCTTTATAAAATCCTAAATTTCTAAAATCTAAATTCTAAAATCCTCCCTTTCCTTCCTCTCCTCAGTAAATTCCAGTGGATCCTTATCTTTGGGATCAAATATAAAATCTTTTTATCTTTTAAAGCTCTTCATTACTTGATTCCTTCATATTTTTCTTGACTTCATATGCTTTACTCTCTTTGAGTACTTTGTGATCAAGTTATACTTGTCCTTGCTGTATTTCCTGACTTGGAACTATTTCACTGGCTGTTCCCCCATTCTCATCTCTCCTTCCAGACTTCATTGGTTTCCTTTAAATCTCTGCTCAAGTTTCACCTTCTGCAAGAAGCTTTTCCTAATACTTAATCCTAGTGCCTTTCTCTGAAGCTGTACCCATTTTACCCTGTGTATATATTATTTGTTCAGTTTCCCAATTAGACCATCAACTCCTTAAGAACATGGATGTTTGTTCTATTTTTTAAACTTGTTTTTCTTTTGTTTTTCCCTTTCTACTATACCCAAGCCCTTGCACATTGCCTACCATGGAGAAGGAACTTAATAAATACTAATTGACTGATAGTTTTGGTCCTTATTACTTCTCACTATTGTAGCAACCTTGTAGTCATTTCCTGTAACAATCCATCCTCCATTCACCTGCTTATTTGATTTTTCTAAAGTGAAGATTTGACTGTATTCCAAACTCCCTATCCCTGCTCCCCCCCAACTAAGCTACATTGACTCATTACTTTTAGGACCAAAAATAAATCCCTCTGTCACTTGAAGTTCTTTGTGATTTATCTCCTTCCTGCTTTTCCAGTTTTTTTTTTTTTTCTTCCTTAAAAGAAAATCCTAGTTCAGGCCTCTTCATGGTCAAAATAAGACAAAGTCAGGAAATAAGTCAAAAGAATTTATCAGTACACCAAAGCAGCTTGTAGTTCCTCTGCAACCTGCAGCTGAATTCAAATTGGGATGTGCTTTTATAGACAGGAGTAAAAACTATTTATGTATATGGTTGTTAGATCACTCAAGGAGAATGGGACCAGCTTCTTCTCATTACATCTCCCCAATGGGAGACAAGATTAGAGCTAAAGATATGGAGATGAGATTAGTTCAGAATAGACCAACTCCTGCAGGTTGGCTGAGTGTTGTACACAAAAGGTCCAGCAAAGTTAAAACATGAAGGGTCACTTAGACTAAATTCTGCTCCAGTGACTGACTTCATAAACTTCCTGCATTATATTTTATTCCAGAGCACTCTACCATACAGCACCTTCTCAGTTTCCCAGACTTTCAATCTAGGAGTCACCCTTAATTCCTCATTGTCTCTAACACTCCTTCCCTTACACTCATGGATCAAGACAATCATCTCAACTCCAGGCTTTTCTTTATTATCCCTTATGCCTGCCTCCTCGTGTCCACTTACCAGACTTATCTAGCTTTCTTCAATTCAGTATTAACACCCCACCTTCTACAGAAAGGCTTTCCCAACCCATCATAATTCTAGTACCTTCCTTTTCAATTATTTGCGATTTATCCTTTGTATAACTTTTTGTATTTATTTGTTTGTTCCTTGTATCCCTCTGTAGATTGTTACCTAGTAAGGCTAAGGACTATTTCAACTGACTTATTATATCCTGAATACTAAGTACAGTGTTTAATACATAGTAAGCACTTAATAAATATCAATTGATTCACTAATTGGGTCTATTTGCTGATCCCTCTTTCACCCCCATGCCTTGGTCCTCGATTATTCCAAGCCTGAAAAGCCTTTGCCCCTTTACCTTTACTTCTTAGTTTTCTTGCCTTCCTACAAGACACATAAAATTCCATTTTTTTTGCAGATGCTTTTCTTTATCCACCCACCCAATAGCAGTAGTTATTCTTATCCCTTTAAAATTATCTCCCTTTTACTGTATACTTAGTTAGTTGCATCTGGTTTCTTCCATCAGAATTTATGCTTTTTTGAGGGCTGAGGCTGTTTTTGCTTTTCTTTGTATGTGCCTTTCTTCATAGGGGTTATCATCAAATCTGTATCAGAGAGCAGTCCACTGAATTACTTGTTGGAGTTCATATGTTCCATTTAAGAATTTCTAATGTAGGCAGTCATCAAATCTTTGGACAACTTCATTTGTTAGAATGCCTTTGTTGAAATCAAACCTAAATTTGTTTCTTTGCACCTCCCACCCAGTGCTCTTGATTCTGCCTTCAAGTTCCAAAATAACAATTTGTATTCTGTTTCCCCATCTTCAAATACAGTCTTCTCTTGTTTACATTGTGAGTGGAGTCAAACAAGGGCTCCAGGTTTCTATCAGATCCAGGCTATTGTGTGATTCAAATAACACAGAAGGGCTAATAACTTTCCCTGAAAATCATCTAATGCCTTTTAAGTTCCAGTTTTTTTGTCCTTGAAAAAATACAAAGAAATTACATTATAGAACACTAAGTTTTACAAAATGTTTTTTTCTTACACAAAATTTGAGTTAGAAAAGTGTTTTGTTTTGTTTTTTTTAATTTTGAATTTGTGTCATTACCCACATTTTAAAGTTTGGAAATATGATATTGAATGACTGGCGAAAGTTCTACAACTGATTCTTACTCATAACTTTTTACCTCAAGATGATTGATCTTTTGTCATCCCATAGTGGATTACTTGCTGATACCATATTTCATCATGGTTTTCTATTTTTTTTTTACTGAAGAATAACTATACTATTTTTGCATTTCATGGTTCCATATTTGACACAAGAGGATTTAAAAATATAATTGGTATTTTGATAATAATAATTATCATTGTAATCTGTATGGCATTTATTATATGATAGGCATTGTGCTGACTAATTTGCAATTATCTCATTTGATAGTTACAACAACCATAAGAAGTAGGTACTATGGATATTTCCATTTTACAGATAAAGAAACTGAAGCAAACAGAGGTTAAATATTTGTTCAGAATTATTTAGCTAACAAGTATGTAGATTTAAACTCAGAAATCTAACAGCATTGAAAAAGGAGAGGATTCCTTTTGAGATAGCTAACAATTAGATTAGTTCTTCCTGTTTTGTCCAGGTGATTGCCTGGTGCATTGAAAAGAGAGTCTTGATGACTTTTATGGAGTTTAGCAAAAGTTAAAACTATTGAAAGGATAGCTAAAGTGTTTAAGTTCCTCAAAATCCTACAACACTGGATTGCTTAATACTGAATCTTTTTAACTTAATTAAATACATAAAATGCTCTAGGAAAACCTCAAAGATAGAAAGGAATGATTTGATTTCCTACTTTACATTCCTCATCTCCCTCTATCATTATTACTATTATCATTACTGACATCATTCTGTTTGAGATTTGGCCATCCAGGGAGCAATAAATCTTTGATTTGGGCAGATCTTTTAGAAAGAGGCATAAAGAATTTTAGGGAATTTATTGGGACAACCATAAAGTGAAAACCATCTTAAAACACTGGAGAAAAGTTATATAGCTAAGCTGGGGGTGGTGGTAAGGAGGAACAAAAATGGGCCCCAGGAAGGCAAAGAAACATCATAAATCACATAAGATAGCTGTGTGCTTTTATCCCTGAATCCAGATGGTCCTCTCAAAGAATAACAATGTGTAACAATTTCAGCATTATTTTACACAGCAACAGGAGTGGGACTAGAGGGCCTGGGAATTCCTTACACTTGCCAAATAATATCAGTTATGAATTCTTACCTCTCCTTCCCACACTCCTCCCCACAAAAAAAAAAAAAAAAAAAAAAAAAAAAAAGAAAGTGGAGGGGATGCCATATTTTTAAGGATTATGAAATTATGGTTTTTAAAAAATATTTCAAATTTGTCAAGAATCCATGTTTGTGGTTCAGGATTTAGCCAACATTGCTTGTTTCATTACCTAGAGTCCTATCAATCTAGTAATCTTTTAACAATCTTCCCAACTAGATTGTGAGCAGCACAATGGCAAGAAACATACCTTATTTGCATTTTTAATCTAACTTAGAATTATTTTTGCAACATAACAGAAACTCAGTAAATATTTGTTTACTAGATTTGATTTGGGAGAATATGACTTCTTACGTATTTCATATTATTTCTCCTGAATGATTTTATTTAACAATTTCTTAAATATAACACCTCCTCCCCCCCCCCCAAAAAAAAAAAAAAAAAAAAAAAAAGATGGTACAGTTCTGTCCTGAGTCATTGGACAACTTTCATTATAAATTGATATCAACACAGTGTTAAGAGAACTCAGCATACTTGGTGGATATTTTTCCCAAATTTTAGAAGAATGTGGATAATAATCAGACTGACTTGGGGTCTGTTTTATTGGAGTGAGAATACATCCTGGTGATTATAGATTTATCCAAATATCAAAATGTTTTAAAATTTTCATTTAAAGATTATACATTTCTATATTTTTTTTTTTGGTTTGGTTTTTGGTTTTTGTGTGTATATGTATGTTTGTATGTGTGTGTGTGTGTGTATGTGTATGCATGTACAAAAAAAGATGTTCCTTTAATTGCTCTTGAACAAGAAAAAAAATCACTAAGCCTGAATAAATAATCAAATATGCAGACAAATTCAAACTAATAAAAATGTGATTTGATTCCATTTAATTCAACAATTAAGAATCAAATCCTTATTATATGTTCAGTATTATAATCATAAATGTTTAGAGGAAGTATTGGATTATTGTGATCAACTGAGATTGAAGACCCAGTCTTTAAAATAATGGATAGAAAAGAGTAAAGAAATGTAGAAAGTTAGTTCACAAACATTTATAAAGGCCCTCCTATATATAAAGGCACTCTGTTATATGCTGATGATATAAAGAAAGACAAAAATAAAACTAAAACAAAACCAAAAACAAATCCTGCCTCAAAGAGCTTATAATCTAATGGAAACAAAATACTTTTATACCCATACATATTCACATACACACATATTTCATTCAGATACATATACATATACATGTATACATGTGTGTATCATATAAATAATATATAAGAATAATCAATAGAAGAAAGATATTATTATTAAAGGTAATAGTGAAAAAAGGAAAACTTTCTTATAGATAGTGGGATTTTGATCTAAGAAATGAAGGATGCAATGAAGACCAGAAGAGAGATGATGAAGAAGAAAAGAATTCCAGGTATGGTGGAGTCAATAGATGCTCTTGTGGAATATCTGAGAGACCAGGGAGACTAGTTTATAGGGCAACATAAGAGGGAAATAAACTATAAAAAACAAAACAAAACAAAACAAAAACTAGAAATATATGGAAAGCCAGGTTATAAAGGGCTTTGTATGCCAAAAAAGAGTATTTTACATTTGATCCTGGAGGTGATGGCAAATATGGAATTACAGATTTACACAATTACAAATATGGATTACAGAATTATGGAATTACAAATATGGATTACAGAATATGGAAGTGAAAACAATTTACTAGCTACATAGAATACAAATTGTAGTGAGATTAGATTTGGGGCAGGAAAACCAAACAATAGGGAACTGCAGAAATCAAATGGTATCAAAAGCATTCCAATGATGTGAGATAAAGAGGAAACATTTGATTAATAATCTCTCTCTTTTATTTTATTTTTTCAGTGATGACAGCTGGTACTAGAATACTAGCAATGTCTTATAGTTGACAAGATTTGGTACAAATTGTATATGAGATAAGAGAGATGTGTCAAAAATTTATTTTGAACAGTATGACAAATAGAAGGAGAACCAAGAAAGTGTTTTCGCACACACATACACACACACACACACACACACACACACACACACATATGACAGAAAAAGATGATAATATCAAAGGCTTCAGTGGGAGATGGGGAATATGAGGAATGAAAAAAAAATATTAAATTTAGCAAATCTGAGCTATTAGTAACTTTGGAAAAAGCAGTTTCAGTTGAATGAAGAAGTGAAAAATCACTGAAAAGTTAAGAAGACAATGATAGAACCAGAACTAAATAGAAAATTTAATCTACCAGAACTCGGGAGAACCATAGAAAGGTGAACAGGGGAAAAATATATATATTTAAAAGTTAAACTGTTTATATCCATAGAGGGGAAAACAATATCTTTAATTCTTTAGAATTGTATCTGTCACTGGGGCAGACAGAGGGGAAGATCACATGGACTGAGAATATTGTCCCTGATGTGATGATATCAAAGAAAAAGACATTAAGGGTGGGAAATAGCCTGTGATGGAAAAAGAAGAAAAAAGAGGTATAATGGGAAAATTAGTTCACCTGAAGCGGTGCAAAAGACCTATTACAATTGAGGAAAAGAAGGTAGGGGGATAAGAAGTTTATCTAACACTATAAAGAAATAGGAGGAGAAAGAGGGAAAAAAGGGAAGGACAGGATAGAAAGGAGAACAGAAACACTAGAGTAAAAGGGAGAAGAGAGGAAGGGTTGATAGGAGATAAAGTAATGGTTGGAGTGGATAAAACAAAACAAAATACAAGACCAAGCCAGGTCCCATAAAAAATAAAGTAAAAATAGATAAATAATTTGAGTATAAAGGATAATATCATAAACAAATTAGGAGAACGAGGGATAATTTACTTAGCAGATTTTTGGAGAAGGGAGGAATTTATGACCAAAGAAGAATTAGAGAACATTATGAAAAGCAAATGGACAACTTTGATTACATTAAATTAAAAACATTTTGCACAAACAAAACCAATAGAAACAAGATTAAAAGGGAAGAACAAAGCTGGGAAAAATCTTTGCAACCAGTGTTTCTGAAAAAGATTTCATTTCTAATTGAAATTATATCCACTCATATGAAAGAGTGTTCCAAATCACTACTGATCAGAGAAATGCAAATCAAGACAATTCTGAGATACCACTACACGCCTGTCAGATAGGCTAAGATGACAGGAACAAATAATGATGAATGTTGGAGGGGGATGTGGGAAAACTGGGACACTGATGCATTGTTGGTGGAGCTGTGAAAGAATCTGGCCATTCTGGAGAGCAATCTGGAATTATGCCCCAAAAGTTATCAAATTGTGCATATCCTTTGATCCAGCATTGCTGCTATTGGACTTATATCCCAAAGAAATACTAAAGAAGGGAAAGAGACTTGTATGTGCCAAAATGTTTGTGGCAGCCCTTTTCATAGTGGCTAGAAACTGGAAGATGAATGGATGCCCATCAATTGGAGAATGGTTGGGTAAATTATGGTATATGAAGGTTATGGAATATTATTGCTCTGTAAGAAATGACCAGCAGGAGGAATACAGAGAGGCTTGGAGAGACTTACATCAACTGATGCTGAGTGAAATGAACAGAACCAGAAGATCGCTGTACACTTCAATGTTGTATGAAGATGTATTCTGATGGAAGTGGATATCTTCAACATAAAGAAGATCCTACTCACTTCCAGTTGATCAATGATGGACAGAAACAACTACACCCAGAGAAGGAACACTAGGAATTGAATGTAAAATATTAGCACTACTGTCTATCTACCCAGGTTACTTATACCTTCGGAATTTAATACTTAATGTGCAACAAGAAAATGGTATTTACACACATATATTGTATCTAGGTTATATTGTAACATATGTAAAATGTATGGGATTGCCTGTCATCTAGGGGAGGGAGTAAAGGGAGGGAGGGGCTAATTTAGAAAAATGAATACAAGGGATAATGTTATATAAAAAATTACTCATGCATATATACTGTCATAAAAATTATAATTATAAAATTAAATTTAAAAAAAGATTTCATTTCTAAAATATGTAAAAAAATGTATCAAATTTATAAGAATGCAAGTCATTCTCCAATTGATAAATGGTCAAAGGATATGAACAGATAATTTTTAGATGATGAAATGATTAAAGACATTGAGTTATGTGAAAAAATGCTTTAAGTCACTATTGATTAGAGAAATGAGTATTAAAACAACTCTGAGGTACTACTTTACACTTCTTAGATTGGCTAAGATGACAGGAAAAGATGATAACTGTTGAATAGAAAGTGGGAAAACTAATGCACTGTTAGCGGAGTTGTGACGTGATCCAACCATTCTGGAGAGCAATCTGTAACTATGCCCAAAAGGCTATAAAATTATGCATACCCTTTGACCTAGCAGTGCTATTACTGAGTCTATAAAACAAGGAAATCAGAAATGAGAGAAAAGGACCCACATGTGCAAAAATGTTTGTAGCAGCAATTTTTGTGGTAGCAAAGAATTGGAAAAGGAGTGGATGCCCATCATTTGGGGACTGGCTGAAAAGGCAGTGATACATGAAGATAATGGGATATTATTAGTCTATAAAAAATGATGAACAAGCTGATTATAAGAAGGCCTGGAAAGACTTACACAAATTGATGCTAAGCAAAACAAGCAGAATCAAGAATACATTGTACACAATAACAGCAAGGATTTGTGATGATCAGCTATGAAAGATTTGGTTCTTCTGAGTAGTTCAATGATCCAAAGCAATCCCAATAAACTTTGGACAGAAAATATCATATGCATCTGAAAAAAGATCTAAGAAGATCGAATGTAAATCAACACATGCTAGGTTCACTTCTTTTTTCTTTTCTCTCTCTCTTTTTTTTAATCTCTCCCATGTTTTTTTCCCTTTTGCTCTGATTTTTCTCTACCAACATCATTCATAAAGCAATGTGTATTAAAATAACTACTACAAGAAAAAAAGAAGACAATGATGTGAAGGGAAGCAGAAGCACTTATACAATTCCTCAAGATTTGTGACAAATGGGAGGAAAGATGTGGGACAAAAACTAGAGGGGATGGTCAAATAAATAATAGATTTTTTTTTCTTTTGTTTTTGAATATGTGTTTGTAAGGAGAAGGCAAGCTTCCAAAAGGCTCCAGAGATTGAAGATTAGTGAGATTGTGTGAGATAATAGACATGAAAGAGGGCTCTATGTGCTGGAGAAGACAGGATTAAATAAACATGACTTGGCAAAAAGAAGAGCCATTTCTTCATGTGAAACAAAGAGGATATGCTAGTACTCATAGGCATCTTAATGAAGTGAGATAAGGATGGGATTAAAGGAAATTTCTAGTTAATGACCGCATTTTTTCAGTGAAATATAAGTTAAGGCTCTCAGCTGAGAGACTAGAAGGAGGGGAAAGTATGGAAGGCTTGAGGAAGGATGAAGTTTTTGAAAAGCTATTTTAGTGTGTAGTATAGTGAATCTTTTAAGGAGATTTAAAAGGATTTTCCTAGCCACTGTGAGAGTCCAGTTGAGATTATGAAACATTAACTTGAAGCAGTCCTAGTTAGTACTGTTTTGTGATTTTCCTTAAATTTCATTTCACAGCAAAAGAAAAGGCATGAAGGTAGAAGAGAGTGGGAGTAATTCAAAGCTGAGATGTGACAGGGTAGGATAAGTGATAGAATAATCAAAGCTGGAAGGGTAGCATTAAAATGGATCACCAAAATCACAAGAAGGAAAAATGAGAGAGATTATAATCAGTGCAGATAATCTGGGGAAAAACTGAGGAACAAAGAGATTGGAGTCCATAGTGAGGATGAGGAACAGAGTTTGAAATTGAAAGGCAGGAGAGGAAGAAAGAGGACAAATTGTCTTCAAATAAGAGAATTTCATAGTTCATAAACATGGAAGTGAAACATTTGTGGGTAATAAAACTTTCATCTCTGTATGTAGCTGCAAGGGAATGGAAGAGTAGATTATGGACAATCAATAATTGAAGAATTGGGAGATTAGGTGTTTGATAAAGATATTAATATAAATGATAATTCTACATAGATTAATCTATTTATTCAGTGCCATACCAATCAAACTGCCAAGAAATTGGTTTGTAGAGCTAGAAAAAAAAAAAAAAAAAAGTAATGAATTTCAAGGGAATTAATGGGGAAAAAATGCAAATAAAAGTGACCTAGCTGTATCAGACAAAAAAGTATGTTATAAAGCAGTGATCATCAAAACCATTTGGTATTGGCTAAATAATAGAATACAGAATCAGTGGAACAGTTTAGGCTCACAAGACATAAAGTCAATGACTATAGTAATCTAGTGTTTGATAAAACCAAAGATCCAGCTCCTGGGATAAAAGCTCACTATTTGACAAAACTTGCTGGAAAAACTGGAAAATGGCATAGCAGAAACTAGACATTGACTAATATCTAACACACTATACCAAGATACAGTCTAAATGGGTTCATTATTTATACATAAAAGATAAAACTATCAGCAAATTAGGAGAACAAGGGATAATCTATTTCATTAGGAAGAAACTAGGTTTCAGGGAGTATATAAAAGAAGCAAGAAAAAAATGTTTACTCTGATAGCACATTTGTTTTCTATACAACAGGCATTTCAAAGAACACAGTGAGAGAACCATAGGTAGTTTTTGAGTGGGATATTGGAGAAGTTTTAATTTGGGATGTGAATAAGGCTGTCAGACAGAGAGAACAGAATTGAATTTAGCATCTGAAAGTTTAGAATCACTTGATATGAAGAAACTATGACTGAATATGAGTTGTCTAATCATTGAAGAATAAATTCATATAGTTTGTGAATTTTCCTTGAGGGAGTGGAGATGCCTTAGAGCCTTAAGCATCACTGTGTAGGTGGAAAGGAGATGGAAGGTGAGGGTTAAGGAAAAGTAAATTGCTTTATATTTGTGGTTTTTTTTTTTTGTTTTTTTTTTTTGCTTTTTAAGATGAAATGAATCATATGGAGAATCTATTTTAGAGTTATAAATGCTGATATGTTTACTATTTTTCACTCCTGCCATGTTCAGATTCATTGAATTATTGAGCTATCAAGTCATTAACCACTAATTTACTAATGAAATAAAGAATGGAGAAGCCTATGGCTAATAATAACAGTATATTTGGATGAATAAACCTAAATATGCATAACAGATTTCTTAAATTTACAGATCCAATTGCAATAACATTCACACATTTACCATGGAGAAGGTTTATATCTTCATTATTTTTTCAATTTTTTTTCCTTGACTTTTTTCTAGTATATTTCTCTCTCTTTGTAGACACTGAAAAAGTCTATTTAAGACTTGAGCTGAGCAGATAGTTGGTATTTAGAAACTGTTGATTCTAAAAGGTAATGTATCACTCTTAAATGACTCCATATTTATTTCCTAGGTCCAACTTGTCTGCAGACTTTAAGCTTAATGCTGTTGTTATATGTTATCAGTATTGCTTATTCTGTTTTTGTTTGTTTGTTTGTTTTTAACAAATTAGCCTGATTTTTTTTTTCCTGCTATAAGCAGTAATTTCACAATTTACCCTCAATACTCTCTCTCTACTTTTCAAAATAATTTTCTTAGAATTAAGAGCCATTGCTACAGTCTAACTCTTGTTTCTATCTTTACCTAATCATCTTTTGCCAGAAATTTCTGTGGTGAAAACAGGCGATTTGGGATGGTTTTATGAGTAGTTAACTGGAAATTTTCTGAAATTCCCTGGAAGGTACATTAATGGTAGGAAAAATAATAGCGATAATTAAAAGGTTTGCCCATATCTGACATACACTAACTACTGAGGAATATAGAGCCAGTAAGACAATTATAGAATTTGGAGCCAGAAGGAACTATAAAAGATATACGGTCAAATCTCTCATTTTTGAGATTAAGATTCTGATGTTTGGAATTTTCCAAAATTACATAAATAATAAATTTGTACTAAAACCACTATTCAGAAGCTGCATGTCATAGTGAAGAAGCCTTTGCATTTAGAAACCTGAATAACTATATTCAGACCTACCTTAAAACATTACTCTCTTTGATATCCAGATCAAGTTATTTGATCTTTTTGTTGTTGTTGTTCCAGTTTCCTGACATGTACAATGAAAAGGATGGATTTGAGGGGCTTTTACTAAGGTCCTATTTAGCTCCAAATCTATGATCCTTATGACCAGAGTAAGTTCTTGACCTGTGTGAACCTTAATTTATCTTCAGAAGGAACATAGTAATCTTTGCCTTTCTAATCTAATCTGCTATAGAATTGTAAATGATTATTCCATTTGGCTAATTCCAATTTTTCTCCTTTATATTAATATATAAATATAAATAGTTTTATTCCAAGGAGTGCACAGTAATTTACATGTATGAGTTAATTCATCATTACAAAGTTAAAAAATATAAAAAAGTTTATGCAGAAGTTAAAGAAATTATCATATTCAATATTTTCTTGATTTACATGGAATTATTCTATTTCTAATAATAGTTTCAATCTTTAGTAGATCAACCTTAAGAACAAACTACAATTACTCCTACAGGACATCAATTTAAAAATTCAATTTAGAATTTAACTCATTTTCTTTTTCCATAATAATCCCCATTACATTAAAAAAAATACCAAAAAAAAAAAAAAAAAAACCTAACTCCTCAGCTATTGCACCACTCAATTTTAGCCCACTCCTTTTTTTTTGTTTTGTTCAGGCATCATGCCTCAATATATCTTCTTTACTTTTGAACATATTCCTTAGAGTTTGAAGTCCTTAAAAAATGAGACTGTTTTATATTTTTTATATGCTTTGTTTGTAGCACAGTGAGTGACAAATAGAAAATACTTAATAAATGTTTACTTACTAACCTGTGCTGTGTGTAATTTTTACATAAGACTCCACATATGTTCACATATGTATAAATCACATTATGTTGATTGTGGCAAAAACTCAATAAATGGCTCCTCAATGAGATCCACAGCTATACAAGAGTTCTCCTAGTCATCCACACAGTTAAAATAAGTGAATTGAAAATGCATGTTGCCCATATTATGAAAGGCAGTTAGATGGTCAGTGAGTGCAATAATTTAGTTATTTGGGATAGATTATGTAGAGAGGCAAAGAATTGGGCTCAGAATTTAAAAGAAGAAAAGCTGATCAATATTTCATTTGGAAAATTGCGTGTAGGAAACTTTTGGCAAATATAGCCATGTGATGTCCCTAAAAAAAAAAAATCACACCAGACTAAATAATACTCAAGAAGACAAATTAGAAATTAAAGTGATTTTTAAAGCTTTTTTTATTTACAAAACATATACACAGTTTTTAACATTCACCTTTGCAGAAATCTGTTTCAATTTTTTTTTCCCTTCCCTTTCTTCCAGTCTTCCCCCTGGATGGCAAGTAATTTGATATATGATAAATATGTTCAATTCTTCTATATTTATTTCCACAATTATCATGCTGTACAAGAAAAATCAGATTAAAAAAAGGAAAATGAAAAAGAAAACAAAACACAAGGAAATAACAACAACAAAAAATACTATGTTGTGATACACACTGAGTTCCTACAATCCTTTCTCTGGCTGTAGATAGCTCTCTCCATCACAAGATTATCAGAACTGGCCTGAATCACCTTGTTGTTGAAAAAAAAAAGCCAAATTGCTTTCTTTAAACACCAGAACTAAAAAGAAGGAAATCAGACACATTAAGTAATGGGAAAGAGGGTTGCCATTTTACATTAGCATAAGCACACAAGAGAGTAGGGCAATGGAGTATAGACCAGAAACAATCACAGCCTTCAAGAGTCTATCCCAATGAAGCAAGAATAAAGTAATTTCCCAAGGGAGTTGTTATAAAGTCACAGTGGTGTTATGGGAAATCTCTTTATTAATTATTATTTGGAAGGTCAGAGATGTTTCTCTTAGTTAGATTATCAAGTTGGCTAAAGCCAGTCCAATGGAATGTGGAAATTTTCTGAAGTCTTCAAACCTTCCTTAGATAAGAAGCCAGGAGAAGAAAGTCTAACTCCTAGTGGCTAATTCCTTGGTGACAAGTACAACACTTCTCCCTCCATCAGCCTATTTTGAACCTTCTAAATTTAGTTTAATATGAAATCTGACTTAGTTTACTAATAGTTTGTTTTACTAAATATGTTTCTGAAGAGGATAAATATAGTGATAATTTAATTATGTTTTATAAACTTTTAGGACCTTAAAGAAATCATAGAATTTAAAATTTGTTTTTTATTTAACTATTATAGCCTAAAAGGAATATACAAGATTGTAATATATAAAATAATATTTCTCTGTCACTGACTTAATTTTGTCTATAAGAAATCTTGTTAAAAGTCTAATCTCAGGTTTGTTTGTGTGTTTTGTCTGAAATTTGAACAACGCATACTTAAGCATTGGAAAATAGATTTTTACCTCCAAAATTTTTGTGTTGTGGTACATATATTTCAATGCACTTGCCCATCATGTGTACTAAAATAAGGAAACATATCTCCCTTAACAGTGATGAGTTCAGAAATGGAAGCAACTAGTCTGAATTTGGCAATCCTCATTCCATATCAGCATAGATCTAGTGATACCTAAGTTCTAACACTTTTCCCTAAGATGCTGTAGAAGGTGCTAAAGACACCATATTTTTATCATTAAAAATAATAGTTTTTGGAAATACAGGTAAGAGAAAGAATTCAAATGAGACCAAGGAGGGATAGTCTCAGACCCAAAAGTTCACTGGTAGTAGAACTCTGCTCTCTCTTAGCACAAAACCTCAATTGCAGCAATAAGACTGGAGGAATTATTTAAAGCTGACGTGAACAATGATCATAACCATTATATATCAGGAAATAGCTATTATTTCAAGCTAGGAAGAAACAGTACATCCATAAGAACTGCAAGTAAAGATTCATTAAAAACAATTTACATAAGACTAAATGAGCATTTAGAAGAACTGAAGAAGTTAAAAAAAAATTAAATTGTCTATGAGATCCTATTACATATAGTATAAAGTAGTTGAGATTGTCAACTCTCCAAGGTTTGGTGGCTAATCATTCACTCTGTGTCCAAACTGGGGAAAAAGAGTTCTGTTCTTCTTCTAACAAAATTTACATGGTATACAAAAGTATATGGGAAGTTTTAAGCTATTAAAGTATAAAACTGTCCTAAGACTTTTGTGACAGTATGCATATCATTTTATGTCACAGTAGCAGAAGTTGTGTGATTCAGGAAACTAAGTTACCTGAATTTTGCAATCCTCCTACCAATCTACTACTGGCATATAGTCTAATTGAAATGACTCATCCACTGCACTATGCTGGGTAAATGCTGTAGAAGGATACTACCATAGGGTTCATTTTTTTATGCCAACTGCTGTCAATCTGTCAACTAAGTTAAATTTGACTAAAAAGAATATAAAAATATAATGAACTTACATGTTTTAAATACTAATGCAATCAGGGAACCTAAATATGTCCCCAAAGGTGTTTTTTTTTTTTGTCACTGAATTCCACATTTGTTAATTAATTTTCCTTATGAGAAGATTAGAGACTATTATTTCATTAGTCCTTTCATACAAACACAGGGATTTATAATTTGCTTGTTTTAAATTGGTAAAGTAAGTAATTACTGTGTTATATAATGATATGTTTAGTCCTCCCCCAATGGCCTAAAGTAACAATTTCCCTCCTACCTTTTCAAAAAAAAAAAAAAAAAAAAGCATTTTAAGTGGCTTTTTTTCCCCTGAACAATATGTATAATTGCTTTATTTCATGTTTATTCTATAAATCAGCTACAATCCTAATTCTCTATCCAGACTCTAATATAGATTTTTTTTTCACCTGGGAAATAAATTGAGTGATGGTAGCAATAAAGTAAGGTGTGTAAATGAGTGGAGTCATTGCAGGAGCAAAGATACTTTCTTTCATAGAGAATTAGGAAAGGAACACACTAGTGTTTTAGATTGGACCTGACTCAGGCCAATCCCCTGGTAGTTTAGGTTCAATATTGGGGAGATTAAAAACCTATGTAGCTCCTTCACTAATTCCAAAAAAAGAGAGTAATAATGGGACAAAGATACTTAACAAAGAAAGTTATTGAAGATACCTTGAATTGGGTAGGTAAATGCAGGTCCCTTGTCTCAGTTGCCTTCTAAGTATTAGAGGAGGCATCTGGCACTCCCTATGACTGTTTTGAACTCAATTAATCAGGAACTGATATAAACAACCTGACTGTTTATTTCCCTGACTCAATCAAGTCTGGAGGATTTTTCAATACCTTTTAAAGAAAGAACGTCATCCTACTGTGTATGGAAGCAGTGATTAGGATATTGATCTTAGCATACATTGAAATGAAATATCTGGCATGAATAATAACGATATATTGCCTCAATTTGGACTATGGGAAAGTGCTAATAAAAATTTGTCTATCTGATCTCTTGGTCATTTGGAATCCTGAGAATGTTATTTGTACACACAGTGTTATACAGAGGACCAAGAGGGGAATCACAGGAATAGAGATTCCCACAATAGGAAACTGGACCTTTCTGGAGAGGACACTTATCTTGTCCTATATCATCAAACTGGGGCAAATCTTTATTGTCCCTTCATAGCAGGAAGTATTCAGATAAAATCCCTGACCTTATTTTTTTAACTTTTAAAGATGGCACACTAGGCAACTAAATGGCACAATGGGTAGAGCACCAGGCGAGAGACCAGAAAAACTCATCTCACTAAGGTCAGATCTGACTTTAGACACTTACTAGCTGACTCTGGACAAGTCAATTATCCCTGTTTGATGAAATCTGTGAAAATGAACTGGAGAATAAAATAGCAACCCTCTCCAGTGTCTTTGCTGATAATATCCCAGTTAGACATGACTGAAAAACAATTTAAAGTTCTTATACCATAGTTATAAATATTAATAGTGAAAAATTCTATGCACAGAAAGACATTTTGAAATTATATCTATACATGTGTATATACATGTTATATATTGTATAGTTCATAGTTCTACTATGAGATTTCATTACATATGCAAATACCTCAAAAGAGGGGACTAAAATTTTACTTTTGTTTTTAATATCTTCATTGTTTGGTACAAAATAGTCACTTAATAACATCTTATTGATTGAAATTATGAGTTCTAAAATTCTTTGCCATCAAAATGAAAGCACTGGCAAATACTATCCAGATGGAAAGATTTTCATTATATCAAAATCTCTGTTAGTAGTCTCAGAAGCAGCCTAGTTAATTTCAATTGACTATCAAAAAATAAATGATTTTTGACTGTACTACCTTAGGATGATTTTTTAAATCACTCCATGAAGAATTTTTAGCATCATTTATTGGAACAAATATTCTGACAAAAGCTCAAATCTTTTTAATGTTTGAAGATATTTTATTAGTCATCAATATTATTTAGAAAATTGTGCACATAAATATGGACATTTATATATATTTATATACACATATGACACATTTTTATATATGTGTATATAAGTGTGTGTTTACATAGAGAAAAGAGAAATTAGAAATCAAATTTGGATCTTTATTCTACCTTTACCTCTGTTTTCAGTAATTCCCTTACTAATAATACATTTCCAGTTTCTTCAAGGAAGAGACCTTTGTATCACTAGGGTCTCACAACACCTTATTTATGTGTCAAAGATCTATGATTCTGTCAATATAGGAGTTTCCTTGAAAATCCCAGACTATTAATAACTTAGCAAATAATTCTCAGGAGAGTGTCTGATACGATGTGCTAGAGACCAGATTTAAATAAAGTCTCCTTCCTACAAGACTAGTATTGTAAACCAGTAGTTTCTAACCCACATAAACCAAAGGTCACTCACCCATACGTAAAAATCCCTATTGGTTGTCTTGACCTAGAAAAACATTAATATTTTCTATGCTTTATTATATTTTTATTTGTTAAATTGATTTTTTAAAATGATTCCCAAATTAAATTTTAATTTTGTTTAAGCCACATTTGAGATTATCATAGCCCACAATCCTGCCACTAGGCCACATATATTTGTTCCCCTTTGCTTTACACACTCCACCAATATTCACATTAATTTTTTTTTTCTTGTAGGACTCAGAGGTTTCCTCATCTGTACAATGAGTATTTTGGAGTACATGATCTCTACAAATTATTTTCTAAAGCAAAATTTGCAAAGCTACTTGAGTAAATACTTGAAGCATCATTACATTTTCCAGGTGTGGAAACTGAGCCTCCAGACATTAAATACTCACAGTGTAGCCTCTAATAAGTTTGGATTTGAATCTAGAAATAAAAAGATAGAGGAAGCAGGACGGTAGGAAAGCAAAGGGATAAAGAGAAAGAAAGAGATAGAGATAATTAGTGAAGATTTTCCTGATTTTTACATTTTATATTACTTAAAAACTTACATTTTTGTTTTTGAATAATAAAATTAATTCAATAGATGCAAAAAAAAAGAGCATGGCATGAAAGACCTACAACATTACATAATTTAAACGCATATATTGAGTGTTAGCAATATATATAGAAAGGTAAATCATACTTAAACTGTAATTAGGTATCATAAGGCTGATTTTTTTTAAAGGCAGAGTAACAAAATACTGAATAATGAATGCACCTTCATAAGATATCATCAAATGGCAACATAATTATATTGCTGCAATAATTTTCACTCAATGTCAGCTTAATTCTTCAATAAGGTCTAAGTGATAACTCAAAGTAGAGCTTCCCTGATAGCCTAATTTATTTGATAGCATATTTCTTAATTAGTTTTATGCATATTGTAAATAGTATGTGACTATATATCCAGCAGGTTTTTGGATACAACAATCCTGCCTGTTAGAGGACTACTCACAGAATCAAGGTAATTTGATAAAAGGGAAAATAAATAAAACTCTATGTTTCTAATTGTTTCTCACTGTATTTAGCTTAGGTCAAGTGGAATGTTATGTGTGGAAACAGGGTGTAGGGAATATATGTTTTAGATGGAGAATCTCCTCAGTAAAATGTGAAATTGACTGTTCTTATGCCTGCTTATAAGTTGTATATTTGTGCATGCATTTTCATTGAAATCACTGCCCACAAGGTTTTATGAAGTCTTCTATTCATACATTTGGGATGCTGTCCTTAGCTCAATCACTCCAAAACGTGCCCAAGGACCAAACATAGGTGGATTGCTGACATATTTATTGGGTACTTCCTGATTGCAATCAAGAAATATTTACCTTGCTTCAAATTGATATGGTTATTAACCTGATTCTTCTAACTCTACTTTCAATAACATCCCCCACCCCATAACTTACTCCACATATGCCTTGGATTTTTTTTTTTTTTAATTCTGTCAATTTCTAGATATTTCTCCTTAGTTTTTGTGGCATTTATCTGTGTAGATAAATCTAAATACAAGACAAACTTCTTCCTTCATACTGATCTTTAGGGTTAATCTTGAAACTTAGGTGATTAAAGAATTCTTCTGTGTGTACCTAATAGGATGGAAAATCCACATGTCTGTTTAGTTCCTAAACTTCCCTCAATCAGATACTGTGTACAGGGACCAGAGATATATTCACTCTTCCCTTTTTTCCTGATCTGGATATAATTCTAAATTTTGAAGACACATATTGGCAAACTACAGCCTGTTTATTCACTTAAGCACTTAAGCTATCCACTTTTAAATTGGGCCTAAAAATAGGACATGACACTTGATTGTCAAGCCCAATCCATTAAGTTCTTGCAATAAGTTCTTTGCCAATCCAATCAATTTATTATTTGATAAACACCAATTAAACTCCTACTATGTTCAAGGCATGTACCTTAATTTTATTATGATGTTTGGACACAGAATGAAGTCAGAGAGGCACAGAATTTGAGATTTAGCAGCTATATAGTCTAAACCATACAAAGGTAGTGCCCACTGTGAAATATGTATTAAAGGATATTAGCCTCTGCTAAGAGACCTCTAAGGAGCAGGCCCTTAAATCAAACCACTTTTTCTTTTATTCAATTTAGGTTTAATGTTTCAGAAAGACTACAAATTTGGAGAAATAAGATGGTAACTTATTTTAATCAATTAGTAGTGTTAATTAGGTATATAACGTGCACCAGTTTTACATTTAATTATAACTAGCTAATTAAAGAGATAAATTGATGATAGATGGATAGATAGATAGAGGATATATAGATACATAGAAGGATAGATGGAACATTTTTTAGGTATTATGTGCCAGATATTGTGCTACAGTTACATTTATTTAATACTTTACAGAATATTTTCCCTATACCAGCTACTAAAATAGGTAATATAGGTATCATTGTCATCATCTTACTGAGAAGTAAAATGAAAGAGGCTTAATGGTTTGCCTAGGGGATTTGCAAATTCAAAAATGTCAAAGTTTAAATATAAACCCAAGTGTCTTGATTCTAAGACCAATTTTATTGCCATTGTGCCATACTGACTTTTCCAATGATATTTAACTAACAGATAAGAGTGGAACCAAGGAATAGCTAAAACAAGTGTACATTATTTCTCCAGTTCTGTTTTAGTCAGATCTTTCAAATGAAGTTTCTATAAGGATAGTTGAACTCCTACTCCCTCACACAATGCTCTATTTAAATGTAAATGTGAAATGTAAACTATATTTCAAAGCTAAATACAAACACAATTTGAACTATTTAATATTCCATTTAAAATATTCTTCTCTATATTAGTACAGAAAATTATGAGTTGATTATGCATTGGTTAATTTCTATATAGTGTATACCCCTTTGATATTTTTGGTTAAACCATATTATTATATGGAAAAAATAAACTATATTATTAAGGATTTACATTCTTAAAAATGTATTGAATTGAGCTGTCTAATCTGGGAACTCTTTGGAAGGGGTGTTACAGATTTCTTTAGAGTAAGTTATTGCCATGAAATAGCAAAAAAAAAAAATTAATAACAATAAAATAGAAATCTTTAGAAAAGATCAATAGTTTTGTACACTGTGAAAACTAAAAAAGTCATATTGGGAGGAGGATAGTAGATTTTTATGAAGAACTTGAAAAATACTTGAATAAAGGCAAAACTATCTGTAAAGGATTGGCTTCTCTTTCATCCAAATGCATAATACATTTTTATTAATGAAAACAATTCTAGACTCTTTAATATTTCTGCATCTTTTTTAGACTCCAGCATAGTATACTATAGTCAATGGGTGCTCAATAAATATTTGTTAATTAAACATTATAAAAACACCAAAACTCCATCGCAATAAAAAAAAAAAATTCAACAGAAACCCAAATTAATTAAAGAAAACTATTAAGATCCATTTTAGGAGTGTGTGATTTATATATACATGTACACATATATATGCATGTGTTCTCATCAAGATTACATATAACAGGAAATGCCTGGGGAATGCTTTTTTACTTAGGAAATTTTAAAAGGATATCTCAATAAGCCAAAGAGTTTATTATTATTTCAAGAACAAAATATTCTATCATTCCTGTATCATCAATTTAACAATTCTGTTTGATGAGTTACACATCTGACATTTACAAAAATATCCAATTCAACATTGTCTGAATGTATTGACTTACATATCTGATGTTAAAACTGTATCATATTGATTTCTCCAGTAATGTATAGTTGTGTTTAAAATTTCCAGCCCTGCCATCCATTCCCAGAGATTCTAGACCTGAACATTTTGTCTGAGTACATATGACTATATCAACGCGACCAAATATTAGAATGAAACACTTGTTCATACTGCTGATATTCTTAATATAAGGCAAATAATGGGACTAATGATATAAATGGCTTGTTTTATAAATTTATTTCTCCTCAAACTTTTTTCACCCTTAAATATATGCTTCTTGAGAACAAACATTGTTTCATTTTTTGTACTCTCAGCTAAGCACAGTGCTTACCACATTGTAAGTGCTTTCAAAATAATTGTTGATTGATTGTATGATTAAGTACTTACAATGTGCCTAAGTCTGCCTTAGTTACAATTGATTCAAAGATTTAAAAAAAAACTAAATAATGTAGAATTTCATTAATTAAATACTATAATATTGAATGTCATTAATTGATACAAACTTTTCCCTCTCCTTTAGATATTTTAAAGCTTTTCTTTTTTACCCAATTACATGTAATTTTTATTTTATTTATTTATTTATTTATTTTTTTGCCAAAGCAATTGGGGTTAAGTGACTTGCCCAGGGTCACACAGCTAGGAAATGTTAAGTGTCTGAGGCCAGATTTGAGCTGAGGTCCTTCTGATTTCAGGGCTAGTGCTCTATCCACTGGGCCACCTAGCTGCCCCCTACATATAATTTTTAAAAGTTCATTTAAAAACAATTGAGTTCTAAATTATTTCCTTTCCTTCTTCTTTTCTCTCCCTTTATATCTGACTGGCTGATCAGACCAATATAAACTTGAAGTACTCTGCTTATAGGCCTGATACAAATAATCTACATGAACATTTGAGGTAGCTGCTCTAAAACAAGCTGTGGTTGTTTCTTCTGGGCTAATTTAATTATGCTTCACTCATAGAGTATGAGCTAAGTTATTCACATTTGATCACCATACAATATTGTGTTTCCTATATATGATAATCTCTTGATTTTGAAAGAGACCAAAGTGTAATGAGTTTGGATATGTATCTAGAGTGCAAAAGGGGTTAAAACATCAAACTAGGTGATAAAGTGTTGTTGAAAGTTTAGTTTTATTTTGTTGTTAAATTTTCCCAGAGAAAATGGAAGCATTTTGAGTAGGTGAGTGAAGAGTTCAGACTGTGCTTTAGGGATTTGCATTTGGTAGCATTATAGAAGATAGATGAAAGTTGAAAAGTACAGGAAGAATCTATTAGGTGGCTCTTGTAAGAGTCCAAATGAGAGTCCTTAGCAAAAGTGATGATTATATGGATGACTATCAGAGAACTTATGGAAATAGAATGAACAAAACTGATCAGATATAAAAAAATGAGAAATACTGAAACATGAAAGGTAAGTCTGAGAGTGTAACATTGAGTATCTGGAAGTATGGTTATATCTCCAATAGCAACAGGGGGATTAGAAAACATAAGATGCATAGTAAAAGATGAATTCTTTGTTAATGTTTGCTTATTTCAAAAGAAAAACATAAAGAAAATTAAGCCTATTTTGGCTTTGTGGAGCTTAAAAGATTGTGTGACATTCATTTTGAGCTGATTAAGGGAAAGTTGTTGAATCTGAACTGTAACTCAAGAGTTGAGAAAGAGGAAAGCTAGCTATAAGAGTCATCTGTTGAATGTATGGGAAATAATGAAGGCAACTAGTGAGAAAGAATTGAAAGAGAAGTGGTTCTCAGTTTGAACCTTGGAGTATGCCCACTTTTAGGAAACATGTAATAGGTAGTTACTCAGCAAAGAAAACTTAGAAGACAGGCAACTATGAGGAAATGAGAAAATAGTATTACAAAAACTCAAAGAAACTATCCAGGAAGAGAGGGTACTTAACAGTGTCAGATACTACAGTAATAACAGGAGACCATCAGATTTGTTCATTAAGAGATTATTAATAACTTAAGGAAAACAGTTCCAGTTTCATTATGAAATCACAAATCGATTACAAGAGGTTGAAATATGAATAAGAGGAAAAGTGGAAGCAATGTGTATAGATAGCCTTTCTAGGAGACAGACTACAAAACAGATGAGAGATTTATAATGGCTTTTTGAGGAGATAGGGGAGTAAAACTAAGGCTTTTAAAGGATAATAGAGGCATATTTATAAACAAGAGGGGAGTTAGTAGCTGGTGAGAGATTAAAGACTAGAGAGAGTATAAAATTTGGGAGAAATCTGGGGTGGAAATAAAAGAGGAAACAAATATAAGAGAGGAGAAAAGCCACCACTTCATCTAAAGCAGGTAAAAACATATATTTTTCTATGTGGATAATGTCACAAGGTTTGGAAATATAGAAACTCATGATAAATGGCATTTTCTCAGCAAAGCTTGATCATAACCCTACTGGTAATATGGAGAAATCAGGAACAGTATACATGACTTAAAGGAATAGTTAAACCATTTGGAAAGGCTGCTTTGATGATTTTTACAGAGAAACAATTGGAGTTGACAATTTCCCTGATGTAGTGAGAGTACTTTTGAGATTAAACAACATAAACTTGTAATGGACCAAATCAATACACCAATAAGCATTTATTAATTACTTTGTGACTGGCATTTTGTTAACTAGGTAAAAAAGGCAAAAATTAAAAGTTTTTGCATTCAAATAGTTTCTATTTTATCAGAAGAGATGACATTATACACACACATACACACACACACACACACACACACACATACACATATATATGTCATCCTTTTGAGCTGTTTCCTTAACTCCCTAATCAATTATCTACTTCTCCCAAATGGTTCTGGGGACAAGCATAAAGAGTTGAGGGAGGGAGTGGTTTTAATATTATTAATTTACATGAATATGCCCTCTAAACTTAGAAATTAGTTTAGTTAGTTAGAACTAAGTCTATGATATACAATAGACAAATAGCTAGAATAGGTAGATATAAAGATGGATAGATAGAGTAGTACTTAGCATTGATAATGTGCAAGCACAGTGCTAAGTATTGAGGATATGAATATGTATAAGCAAACAAGATACTCTATGAATTCAAGAAGTTTACATGCCAGAGAAGAAAGATAATATATAAAAGAAATCTGGAGAGAGAATCAGAGGTCATCTGAACAAGGTCAACGTTTTTCTGAGAATCACAAGCCTGGAGAATGAATCATGTCAGCACTGAGGATATGCAAGGCTGAAACCCTCCCTGAAAACTAGTCTCTTCATCAAAATCACCAATCAGTTGAATGGGTACTCAGGACAAAGAATTTTCCAGGATATAAAAGAAGATGGTAAAGAGAAAAAGAAGGAAACTAGAGAGTAAGTCAAAGTGAGAGTTTAGTTGAGAGTGTTTATTAAAATATAGGCATAGCTTTTTATTGTATTTGCTTTATGAAATTTTGTAGGTATTTCATTTTGCTAATTCTTGGAATATCTCAACTTTTTCATTATTGCATCTATAATGTGATCTGTGATCAGTGATCTCTGATGTTATCATTACAATTGTTTTGGGACACCATAAACCACACTGATATAAGGCAGTGTTGTGTTTGTTTTCACTACTTCACTGACCTGCTGTTCTCCCATTTTCTTCCCTCAACATGTTTTCACAAATGAAAGAAAAAAATCCAGTAGACAGTGTGCTCAAGTATAAAGAAAAAAAATTGTATAAGAGTAACACATAGCTCCTCTCTTTTCTTGAATAAGAAAAGTTTTTTTATCTCTTTGTGGAGTTCTTATGAAGTCCTTCTATAATGTGTGTCGCTTTCTGATAGGCTCCCAAGGTCAGACCTCTTAAAATCTTAAAGCAGCACTTCTCTCTTTTGCAGGAGTAAAATTCCTTGAAACAGTCTTTCTAAAAAAAAAAAAAAAAAAAAAAAAAAAAAAAAAAAAGAAAGAAAGAAAGAAAGAAAGAAAGAAAAGAAAAACAAAACAAAATACAACCTAATTTTTCCTTTCTTAGCTTCAGAATGGATGTGATGTCTTACTGGTTTGTTTTTTTTTTTCTCATAATATGGTCAATTAGGTTGGGGAAGAGAGGGAGAAGGAATATGACAATCTCTTTAATCTCCCTCCTCTAAGATCTAGCTATGGGTGCAAGGCTTGCTCTTTAAATTCTCCCAGAGATTAACTTTTCAAAACAGTTGCTAAAGTGCTCTGGTTAAAAATCTCCTTTGACATACATTGATCTAGAGATATTACCAATTTTCAAACCAATCTCAATAAATTTATTCATCTGATATTATCCAATCGTTTGAAATATTTTGCTCTCCTAATTTGATTAAAAAGGTTAATTTCATTATTTATTATTCTGATTATTTAGCAGACATCTCTCCATCTATGTGTATGTATATAGACACATATGTATATATATATGTATATATATATATATACATATATATATATATGTATATATATATATATACATATATATATATATATGTATGTATTCATATAAGTGTGTGTGACTTGGTGAATTACTTAGCCAAAGATTCAAGTATTAAGATATTGAGCATCACGTTAATTATACTCACTGAACTCAGTTTATGAAACATTTATCTTATATACAAAATATATGAATAAGCATGGGTAATAGACTGATTTTCCTGGTAAAGGGAATTGCCATTCAGTTCTATATATTCTCTGGTACTCATAGCCTTAGAAAATTTGCCTAGCACACTGAAAAATTAAATGACTTTCCCAAAGTCACAAAGTGCCAAGTGGTGTTGGAATTCTTACATTACACATTATGTATTATTACATCTATATTCTTTCTCTTCTCACTAACCTTTTGTTGATCGATGTTATATATAACAATTGTTATGATAATAATAATAAGTAAATAACTATAAATGAGGCTTGGAGAATCAGAACAATTGAATTTTATGTTATTAATTCAGGTACTGTTATAGATTCACAATTTGACTGCAAATTTCAAAGATATTTCACCAAACAAAAAAACACAGTATGGAAGGATGTCATTGTTGAGGGCTCTTCATTCATGACACACATTTCAATCAATCCACAATATGATTTTTGACTATATTTTATTGGTTTTTTTAATGTTTCATATGCTACTTACACACTATATTGGAAAAATTCATCTCCTTTTAATATCTTATGGTAACCAATATACCATATTGCTTTTCCTTCCATTGCCTCTCATTCTCCTCCCTGAACTAATCACCTATCCACAGTGACATTTTTATGCAAGTCATAATTGGGAATATGTTTTAATTTTTTTCTGTTGCCCCTTAGACTATCTATACTTTTCAATCTTCTGAAGTTCTGGTATTTCATGATCCACAACCTTTTGAGTATTCATCTCATCTTTACCCTTTCTTTTACTTTGGTATTTATTTTGACCTTTTATCTAATCAGTTGATGATTTGACTGCATCCAAGTAGCTGATTGTGAAATGACTTCTATATCTGAAGCAAGTTCCTTCCTCTCTTTAAAAATTCATCCAAATTCCTTTTTGTTGTCATTTAGATCTCAGTAGCACTGATATCCAACTTTTGAAGAACAACTTTATAATATTCAATCATGAGATTTTTGTTTGTTTCTTTGTTCTTAAGAATCAACAAATCTCTGGCCATTTTCAATTTCTTATCCAATCCTTATTTTCAGCATGATTTTGCTGACATTAGCTTTTGACTACCATTGCATTAAAGTAACTTAGTCTTCAAAGAGGGGCAAGGCATATCTTGACTTGAATAATACAGATATTATTGTCAATTTTTTTTCATAGAAAATATCTATTTCTTTATCCTCTGCAATCACTGTTGACATGGAAATTATATTTATCTTCATGGTGGTCTGTTTGCTGATTTTGCATCCTACCATTTGAGATGAGCAAGTGTTCCATAAAATAATGTTACTTGGGTTGAGAATAAAATTAATTCAAGCAATCTCTTTCACTCATTTCTCTGAAGAGAATCTGTGAGCTATCCATCCATTTAGCTTTAATTTCTTTATGACTGATTTCATTTATATCAAGACTTTCAATATGGATATAGTTCACTTTCTAAAGTAATATACTCAGTAATTTTTTGATAAAAATTTTACATTTTGCATTCTGACAGTTAAGTTTATGTTTAATTAAGGTCTAAAATATGATCATTTCCTTTTCCCCTTTTCCCTTTTCTTTTTCTTTCTTTCTTTTTCTTTTTTTTTTCTTTTTTTTTTTTTCCTCCTTCCCTCTCTCACTTCCTCCATTGCTTCCCATGGGGGTATAATGGGGTGATGTTTTGATTTGTGTATGAATTGTATTTAAATGATCCAGAGTTGTATAAAACTGTCAACCTCACTCTCCCCTCTTGAATCATTGGAATGTATGGCAAGACAAAAGTAAGAACTGGCAATGGACCAGGTTGCAGAAGATGACCTTGCAATCTTTGATATCTGGCCAAATTCTAAGCACTCTACAATGCCTGCTTTCATCCACATTTATGGCTATGCAAACAAATTATTCTCATCCACACATTCTGTCATGAAAAGTCTTTACATACTTGGGATAGACATCTCCTTAACTCATCAGTGGGTGTGAGGTCTAGCAATTACCCTTACTCTGGGTAGGTATTCTACTGAGATGGTTTTGCAGCGCTGCCTCTGCTGAGCATGCTATGGCTTCTTGGACCACAGAGAGTTTTATGAATCAAGTACACAGCAAAGGTGAATAAGCAGCTCCCAAAAAGGCTCTGCAAGGAGTCACACCAGATAGGCTAGTTCCCCTAAAGACTCAATACAGCTGATATATATGCTATATAGATAAGGAAGGGTCCTGGACCCAGATTTCTGTGCACAGTTCCAATTACTTTATGCCAGCTTCACAATCAGGAGCTGTCTCATTCTCTTTATCTTTCCTATTGAGTTATCTTCTCACTTATTTTTCTACTCATACTAAAATGACATAATTAAAACCTCACTATAAGCTACATACCTCGGTGACAGGATCATTTCTTCCAATCTGAAGCTCACTATATGCTACATACCTCAATGACAGGATCACTTCTTCCAATTTGAACTCGATCATTGACACAAATGTTACCTTTCCACTCATTCTACTTTCTTAATTATAATTAATGCCAAAATGTCCAATGTTACAGCACTTCTTTTTTTTAAATGTTTTTTCAAATAACAAAAATTTAATTTAATTCACATTCCTCTCCTTATATAGGATAACAAAACAAAACAAAACCTCATATAACAAAAATGCATAATCAAACAAAATAAAACTCCATATTTACCATAGCAAAAAATGTACATTTCTTTCTTCATATTGAATCCATCACCATTGAGACAATTTTTTGACAAAATGGTCAAAATCTCTGGGGAAGAACTTGCAGGTATTTATCCCTACATATTTGGCTCAATAACTGCTTTACTTTTGTAGAATCCTCAATACATGAACCATATGATGGAATATCATTTTGTAATTTTGTGTGTCATGGTTCAACATACTATTGACTAACTTCCTGGTGATAAGCCTCTGTGTACATTAATACAGACATTTTATTATTCCTAAAATGTGGCCCTAAATATAGATCAATTCTAAAATAGCAAAAATGTGTCTATTGCCTACCATTGTAGCTACTAAAAGATCTAAGATGAAGGAAGATTCAGAAATGTCTCCCTAATATATTTTTTCTTTTGCTGAGTCAATTGGGGTTAAGTGACTTGCCTAGGGTCACACAGGTAGGAATTGTTAAGTGTCTGAGGTCAAATATGAACTCAGGTCTTCCTGACATCAAGGCTGGTGCTCTATCCACTACACTACCTAACTGTTCCCCCCGCCAATATATTTTTGAAGAACTTTCTAAATCTGCATTTGTTATTCTGGGAATTGTGCATCAGATTTTTATTACAATTAGTTATTTTTTGACCACAGGGTTATTGAACCCTCAAATTTGCAAATCCATTACTCAAATGACATTGTTCTCTTTAAAGTTATCAGTGATTTCTCCTTTATAAAAATTACAAAAATCAATGATTTCTCCTTTATAAAAACTACAAAATTGGTTAATATGTTTTATTTTCATATCACCCATATTTCCATTGTGTTCCTATCTCAGATAGCTATTGACTAAAATAAATTTTTTTTAAAAGTTTACATATATATATATATATGTATATATATATATATATATGCAGATGGGAGGATGGAGGGCATAAAGGAGTACAGCAAAATCAATCAACAAATCCAAATCATCATTATATGGGGAGTTTCATGCTCATATGATTTCTCACCTCTGCCAAAAACTTAACAGGAGATATCCTCTCCTATCTCTTGGGGCCAAACTTGGTCCTAACAAGTCCACAGCATTTAAATTTATTCTGTTGTTGCAGCCACACTTCTGTTAATTGCCCTCTATGTAGATTATATGGAATATAGATATAGATTATAGATTAAATTATAAAATATGGAATATAGATATGTAGATATAGATATTAGATTATAGCTATAGATATATAGATCCATCTGTTATGGATAGATAAAGACAGTGACTAGAAATATTATTTCATTGTTGTAGGTAACTTTTGATTGAGGAAATTTCCTCTACTAATGCAAATGAGCATGTTCACTACAACCTTTAGTCTTATAATTATCAAGATATAGAGAGACTGCCTTACCCAAATTTATACTCCATTATGTCTTAGAAAGATGACTTGCACCCAGCATTTCCTGCCTTTAAAGCCAATGTTATATCCATTAAACATTCATACACAACATCTTGACTGAGATTTGTACTCTGATTTTAGGAGCTTAATATTCTTTGCTTGCTATCATGAAGTATTAGTGTAGGATAATTGTACAGGCAAAATATTTAGATACTTAAGTAAAGTCATAGGTCACTGATAAATGATGTGTTATTTTTTAGGGATACTGTTTTTGGGGATTTTTTCAGGATACTTTAAAGAACTGTCTCAGTATTTGAACTGGGCTTGATGGAAGAGAACCATATCCTTTCCTAAACCCAGTTTTAGTGAGCTCTCAGAAGCAAAATACTGAGCCAGTTAGTGCATGTGTGATAATTCTCAATTGCATATGCCTAATCACTGGGTATATGGGGAATGCCTACAAGGCAGCACAGTGAATAAAGCAAAGGGACTATTTACAACTTGGACACTCATTGTGTATCCACAATTGACTGGATTGAATTTAGCTATGTGTGGCTGCTATAATAACTGGGCATTTTTGCCTTTTGGTTTTGATTATTCCTAAAATATGTCCCTAGGTAAAAATCAACTCTCTAACAGCTTACTCTGATGCATTCACTTTTTAGCTCCTGAGAATAGGTTTAAAGTATACTTTAACTCACTGCTATTTTATTTTTCCCTTTCATTTCCAAAGAACACAAACAGCGCCAGGATGAGAAAATGGCAATTAAAGTATGTCCTCTGTTGGTCACTGCAGCACCCATGGATGCAATCAAAGCTGAAGAAAACTGCAGTAACAACTCCCTAATGAATACTTTTGACACCTTCTCAATTTATATTTATTATTTTTGGATTTATGCATAAGGTTTATATTAAATCAAGTTATTCTTGACCATAGGACTATTTAATCCCAGGATACATAGAAAAGGAAAACAGTTTATAAGGTTTTCAATGACCTTGAAAGGAGAAACAGCTGTTTGAGTCACATTTAGCCTGATGATGGAATTCAACATAGATCTTTTGGGTTGATGAGCTCTGTCCTCACTTGCATTATCATCCCACTTTTAAAAAAACCCAGGGGAAAGCTGTGGGGAATGTATTATTGCTTTACCTAAAGAGGGAAATGTCATGAAATAATATAACATGACACTACCTGATTGCATTCACTGATTAACTGCATACCCTAATTTCTACTGATAGTTATGAAATCATTTCCCCATAACATCAAGCCAAGTCCTTTCCATAGAATGTTGGAGTCTAACACTTCATTTACATCTGTCCTTGTTCTATTAATCATTGAATCATACAATATTAGAACAGAAAGGATCTTAAGTACTTACTAGTCTAACCTCTATATTTTACAGATGAGGTCACTGAGGTTAATATTACCACTCTTTTGGAGATTATATTATGCTGCTACAAGTAATAATTGCAAGCTCTGAATACATGGACAGACTTTGCTATCTGAATTCCAGGAACTTTTCATATATAGAGATACCTCCACTGACTAAAATTAGTAGATGCAACTTTTTTGAGTTGCCTTTTTGAATAATAATGTCCATATGAAATAGCATGGCAGTTAATAGAACATTCATCTTGTAAAAAAGTGGGTTCAAGTTCTGACTAATACATACTAACTACATGGCCTTGGAAAAATCACTTAATCTTTATATAACACTTCTAAAACTATAATTTACAAAATAATTGTTAATCAGTATTAATGGGGGCAGTTTCCCTTCAAAAGGAATGACAAATTTTAAACCTTTGCATTGAATGTGGGACAAGGCTGAGAGAGGTAAAGCTTAGTTAAGAATTGTGGAAAATAACAATGAAAGCCATACAGTATTAGCAAATCAATTTTATTTTGGTGATAGAAATGATATATGAAGGGAAATGTATATTTCCAACAGCAGAAGAGGGCTCTAATGACATCCCTAATCATTTGGCCATTTCAATGAAGATATATCAGAATCATGGGTTTCAGATAGGGAGAAGCATGACTGAACAAAGCCAGATAAGTAGATTTTAACAAAAACTCTTAGTTTGAGAACCGACTCAAAAATTGGTTTAGCAATTAGATGTTATATGATACAAAAAAGTAAGAGGTTTCTCCTGCATTAATTTAGGTAGAAATTACTAAATTTGTAAAATTGAGAAATACCTCCCTGTCCAATTTGGGTAAATAAAGTAATTTTTCAAGAAAATTCCCTGTTGGGGATCTGGAGGATCCAGAGTGGAAAAAAAGTCCATGAAATTCATGAAGTCTTCCTTAATATTTTCATCTATAAGTGGTTTCTAATTACTACAATATCTTATTTCTCTCTGTCCTATATAAAGGTACTTACTCCAACTTCTATTATACTTATTTGCTTTCATATTATTTTCTCTGCAAGTCTGGAATCTCTTGAAGGATTGAGATTGTACCTTTTTTTTTTTTTTTTTTTTTTAATCTTTGCATGCAAGGTATTCTGTAATACGATATAAAAAGGAAACAAAGGGTTAGAGAAATTACATGACCTTATAAAGACATAGAGATAGTATAAGGATTAGTATTTGTAATCATAGAATTTTAGAGTTCAGAAGAATTTCAGAGATCATCACCTCTTAATAAGATAGAATAGTGTGCCCAACTTTCACACATAGTAAAATTGAATACAAGTCTTTTATTTCATATGTTTTATTTATTTATTTTACTATGTGATGCTACAGAACTAATTTTACATTATTGTTGGCAGTCTCCATTAAGAACAATAGTGTACACTTATTTGTTGGTTAGCCTTTCAGCTTTCTTTCAAGAAAAGGTAAGACTATTTCTTTCATTAGTCAAAATAATTTAGCTAATACACCCTTCACTAGTAATACAGAGATGAATAATTACTTAGTTCTATTAAAATCCAATTAAAATTAAGGAAATGTCATTGTAAAGTTCCAAATTCATTCTTGCTCCATGATTTTCATTTCACGTATGCTGAATAAATATGAAAGTTCTTTATGTTCTGAAAATTAAATAGATTAAGTTATATGACAAAATCATTAGAAATATCCTCTCATTACAAGTAAATATTGTTTCTATACAAAAATCAAGTTATCTTAATAATACCCTAGTTTTTTGGAGAGAATTGTAAGGGCCCTTTAAATGGGCGCCACAGTGCATCGGGAGATTGAGTGGTCCGGTAGTAATTTCTATGGATATTAGGACTGCCTTGTAGGTGGGATCCTGTCCATTTTGAGATAGCTTCCTAATGGGTGACTCTCTCGCTGATTGGCTGTGTGTGTGACCTCACAGGCCCTATGTAAGCCCACTGCAGGCAGCAATTGCTCTCTTTAACCTGGCGTTCTTCACCCTGGCTTCCTAGCCTGGGTGGCCAAGCCAAGATGGATAGCCAAAAGAGGTAAGGATTTTGGTAGTGAACACGTGGGTCTTCTGACCAGGTGTTCACTTGGGAACCAACAAGTCAGGGCATCAGTTAGGGCATTTATGTGAGTAGGTATAATAAAGGCTTTTAAGATTACACGTGGCTGTTCTTGAGTGCGCTACCGGTTATTAAGCTATAGATTCAAGAGATTGTGGCCAGAGACCTTTGAAGGCCTCAGAGGAGGCGAGCCGGGTAGAGTTCACACTGCTAAGCACAGTGGTCAAAGGTACTCTGGTGGGTCTAGGACAGACTAGTAATTGTAACTGCCGAGAGAGCACATTACAGAGAATTATTTTGGAGAAAAAAAAATATAGTGAGCAGATCAATCATTTCAAATAGTAATAGATTTTGAGAGTGAATTTTTGTTTTGTTATGTTTTTCTTCAATGACCATTTTTTCTAGTTTTGCCTTTACTTAAAATGGAATCAATATTGTCATCACATCCGGTGACCTCTTTAGAAACTAAATCAAAAGTGTAATTTACCATAAAAATTGTGTCAATTAATTTTATTTTTCTTTCTTTAATAGGACTCCTTTGAACATAACTCATTTTTAACTATGTCTCCTCCATCACTCTTGTCTCATCACAAGTGACCTTAAATTGATAATCATTATTGTTGTCATTAGAATTGTTTAAGTTTTCATATATGAAAAACATTCTTGATCAGATTAGATTTCCATGAAATGGTATCTAAACTGTGAAGATACTATTTTCATTTAAAGTTTTATATTTCTTGAATGATGGTTAACAAAGGAAGCTAGTTCTTATTGAAATGTGACTTGATCAGTAGTTCAAAGTTATTTATCTCTGCCTTTGGAGTATCATTTATTTCCTTTCTTTTGTGTGCAGACCCTGAACGTCATTTGTCTCTTCACATATTATATATTATATCTGTTAGAGGATTTAGCCAATAAAGCTTTTGTTAAATTTCTATTTATAATTTATTTTATTTTGTTAAATTTCTTTTTTATAACTGAGCAAATATTGTCTACATTAAGTTGATTCCAACAAACTTGTTATTATTTTACATCTGGATGGTAGTGATGACATCTTTGGAATGGCCTAGAAACAAGTATTTCAGTAGGGTTGTTTTTGGTGTTTCAATCCTTTCTTTTCGTTTTTTCCTGCTACTCCTCCAGTGATATATAAATCAGTATCTACTGGCTGTCTATATGTTTCCCACTCTCATAAGTTGTTCTCTGAATAGTACACTATTCACAATACAATTCAGATATTAATATATCAAATCTATTTTTGGGTAGGCATCTCCTATACGTCCTCTAAGAATAATGTACCTACTTCTAAAAATGGAGAACTTAACCACCTTTTAAGAAATCCTATTTCACTTCTGAATAGTCCTTATTACTAGGAAGATTTTTTTCTCTTTTTTAAGAATTTTTTTTTTTTAATCAATACAGAGTCCTCTTCCTGATATTTCTAAACTTTGATACTATTTCCACCAATTTTTTCAAAGTTGACTTCAGGGGGGTGGGGTGGAACCAAGATGGCAGAGTAAAGCTGGGTGAGAAGTTACTTAAGCTCTCCAGTTTTCCTCAAAAACCACATGAAATCAAGACTTTGAACAGAATGTGATGGAATAAAATTGACCCAGCAACACTTAGCATCATCTTTCAGGAGAGGTGATGAAGTTTCAATGATATGAGGTTTCATATCATTTCTATTGAAAAAATTACAACTAAGAAGAAAATTTAATCTACAAACAGAACTCAAGAGAAGCATGGAAAGGTAAACACAGGGAAAATATATATATATATATATATATATATATATATATATATATATATATAAAATTTAAAGATTAAACTAGTTACATCCTTAGATGGGAAAATGACATCTGTAACTCTTGAGAACTGTATCTATCATTGGTGCAGATAGAAGGGGGCATCCCATGGACTGAGATTATGGTTATGAATGGACTCTGACATCAAAGTAAAAGACATTAAGTGGTGGAACAAGAATTGTACTGGGAGATGAGGAAAGGGAAGGTATAATAAAACAATTAGTTCACATGAAGAGGTGCAAAAGACCTATTCTAATCAAGGGGGAAAAGGCAGGGGGACAAACATGTCTAAAGTTTGATTTCTTTGATTTTGGCTCTAAGACAGAATAACTTAAACATTCTGTTGGGAAGAGAAATTTATTTAACACTATAAAGATGTAAGAGGAGAAAGAGGAAAGAAACAGGAGGGATAGTGATGGGAATCTGACAAGGGAAATGGAGGCTGGAGAACCCCCCAAAAATAACTTTCCACATTATTGTGACCTAGAAGCCAGCCCAACCCCACCTCTGTTAAGTACCACTAATTTACCTTTCTATAGAGTTCAGTTGATACCACCCAAGTTTTCTATAGAGCTGAATTAAAGCTAAGTACTTCTACTTAACTATCAATAGAACTGAATTCATGTTAAGTACCTCCACTTAAGCTCTATACAATTTGAACTATCATTAATCAAACTTTCTATAGCCTTACTGAATCCTATTCAAACCCAAAAGCTCTGTATTGTCTCAAATCTTATATACCAGGGTGGGAAGAATGGGTGGGTGGGCAGAAGGGACAGAACTCTAATTCCATCAAAGAGTTCTGCTCCATTTGAGATCTCTTGATGATTTATAATAAACTTTTACTTCTAATTTTACTTTTAATTTAGTAAATTTTTTTTTACTTCACCCGAGCCTTGTCTCATCAAAAGCCTGCATATCCTCAACAATAGGATAGAAGGGAGGGCAGAACAACTAGGGAAAAAGATAAGAGAAACAGGAAGGGGTGGTAGACTATAAAGCAGTAGGTAAAGTGGTTTAAAAGAAAACACAACTAAGGACAGGGTGAAAAGAGAGAACAAATGTATATACAGGGGAGGAAATAGGTTGGAGGTAAATACAGAACTGATAATCATAACTGTTGATGTGAATAGGATGAATTCTCCCATAAAATATGTGAATAGCAGAGTGGATTAAAAAAAGAATCCTACAATATGTTGTTTACAAGAAACACATTTGACACAGAGAGACACATACAGTGTAAGGGCAAAAGACTAGAACAGAATTTATTATGCTTCAGCTGAAGTTAAAAAATTAGAGATAGCAGTTCTGATCTCAGATAAAGCAAAACTAGATCTTATTAAAAGAAATAAGGAAAGTATATCTTGTAAAAGGGTGCCATAAACAATAGAGTAGTAACAATACTAAATGTGTTTGCACCCAGTAGTAAAACAACCAAATGCCTAGAAAAGATTTTAAGCCAATAACAGGATGAAATAGACAGCAAAATTATGCTAATGGGATATCTCAACTTTCTCCTCTCAGAATGAGACAAATCTAACCACAAAATAAACAAGAAAAAAAACAAAACAAAAAAAAAAAAAAAAAAAAAAAACAGAAAGTGAATAGGATCCTAGTAAACCTAGATATGATAGACCTTTGGAGAAAATGCAATAGGGACAGAAAATAATGCACCTCTTTTTTTTTTTTTTTTTTCCTCAGCAGTACATGGCATCTTCATAAAAAGTTACCATGTACTAAGGCATAAAAACCTCACAATCAGTCAGAAAAGCAGAAACAGTGATTGTTTCCTTTTCAGACCACAATGTAATAAAAATTATATTCAATAAAGGGCCAGGAAAAGATAGACTAAACACTATTTGAAAATTAAATAATCTAAAATTGGGGTGTACAAACCAAGAACTATGTGAACATAATTTTAAAGCACTTCTCCCACAGAGTCAGATCTAAAGAATTGGAAAAATATAAATTGCTCATGGATAGGTCAAGCTAATATAATCAAAATGAAATTTCTGCCTAAATTGGTTTACTTGTTCATTGTTTTACAAAAAACAAAAAACAAAACAAAACAAAAAATGCTCAAATATCATTTTATACAACTAGAAAAAATAATAAAATTCATGTGGAACTACAAAAGCTTAAGAATATTAAGAGAATTAATTTTAAAAAAAGTATAAAGGATGCTGGCTTAGCAGTGCCAAACATAAAACTATATCATATATATAAAATAAAAGAAAAGCATATATATATATATGCTCTTCGTTTTTTATTATAGCTTTTTATTTAAAAAAATATGCATGGGTAATTTTTTCAACATTGACCCTTGCAAAATCTTCTGTTCCAAATTTTCCCCTCCTTCCCTCCCACTCCCTCCCTTAAATGGCAGGTAGTCCAGTTCATACATATTAAATATGTTAAAATATATGTTAAATCCAAAATACATATACATATTTCTACAGTTATCTTGCTGCACAGGAAAATCGGATCTAGAAAGAAAAAAAAAAAACCTGAGAAGAAAAAAAAAAATTAAGCAAACAATAAACAGAAATAGTGAAAATGCTATGTTGTAGTCCACACTCAGTTTCCATAGTTGTCTCTCTGGTAGGTGGTTCTCTTCATTACTGAATAAACTGGTTTGAATCATCTCATTGTTGAAGAGCCATGTCCATCAGAATTGATTATCTTATAGTCTTGTTGCCATGTATAAAGATCTCTTGGTTCTGCTCATATCTTTTAGCATCAGTTCTTGTAAACTCTCTCCAAGCCTCTCTGAAATCATCCTGTTGGTCATTTCTTACAGAAAAATAATATCCCATAACATTCATATACCATAATTTATTCAGCCCTTCTCCAACCATTTTCTTGCCACTACAAAAAGGGCTACCATAAACATTTTTGCACATATGAGTCCCTTTCTTTTCATTAAGATCTTTTTGGGATATAAGCCCAGTAGTAACACTGCTGGGTCAAAGGGTTTACACAATTTGATAACTTTTTGATCCTAGTTCCAAACTGCTCTCCAGAATGTTTGGATTTGTTCACAATTCCACCAACAATGTATCAGTGTCCCAGTTTTTCCACATCCCCTTCAACATTCTGCATTATCTTTCCCTGTCATATTAGCCAATATGAGATATGTGTAGTGGTATCTCAGAGTTGTCTTAATTTGCATTTCTCTGATTAATAATAATTTGGAGCACCTTTTCATACGACTAGAAATAGTTTCAATTTCTTTGTCTGACAATTGTCTGTTCATATCCTTTGACAATTATCAATTGGCAAATGGCTTGAATTCTTATAAATTTGAGTCAATTCTCTATATATTTTACAAATGAGGCCTTTACCAAAATCTTTGACTATAAAAATGTTTTCCCAGTTTATTGCTTTCCTTCTAATTTTGTCTGCATTAGTTTTGTTTGTATAAAAACTTTTTAATTTTATATAATCAAAATTATCTATTTTGTGATCAATAATGATCTCTAGTTCTTCTTTGGTCATAAATCCCTTCCACTTCCACAGATATGAGAGGTAAACTATCCTATGTTCTTCTAATTTATTTATAATATAATTCTTTATGTCTAGATCATGAACCCATTTTGACCTTATCTTGGTATATGGAGTTAAGTGTGGGTCAATGCCTAGTTTCTGCCATACTAGTTTCTAATTTTTCCAGCAGTTTTTGCCAACTAGTGAATTCTTATCTCAAAAACTAGTGTCTTTGGGTTTGTCAAACACTAGATTTCTATAGTTATTGACTATTTTGTCCTGTGAACCTAACTTATTCCACAGACCAACTAGTCTATTACTTAGCAAGTACCAAATGGTTTTGATCACCACTACTATATAATAACTTGTTTTAGATCTGGTACAGCTAGGCCACCTTTATATGATTTCTTTTTTTTTCGTTAGTTCCCTTGAAATTCTTGACCTTTTGTTCTTCTGATAAATTTTGTTGTTATTTTTTCTAGGTAAGCAAAATAGTTTCATGGAAGTTTGATTGGTATAGCACTAAATAAATAGATTAATTTAGGTAGTATTGTCATCTTTATTATATTTGCTCGACCTATCCAAGAGCACTTGATATTATTCCAAGTGCATAAATGTATATTATAAAACAGCAGTCATCAAAACTATTTGATACTGGGTAAGAAATAGACACAATAATCCAGGCCTATAATAAAGTAGTATTTGATAAACCTTTAAACTCTAGCTTTTGAAATAAGAACTCAGTATTTGACAAAAAATGCTGGGAAACTGGAAAATAAATGTTAGAAACAACATAGATCTATAGCTCACAACCCATTCCAAAATAAGATCAAAATGGGTACATAATTTGGGCATAAAGGATGATACTATCAACAAATTAGGAGAAAAAGGAATAATTTATCTATGAAATCTTTGAAGAAGGGAAGAATTTATGACCAAAGAAAAACTAGAGAACATTATGAAATGCAAAAACAGCAATTTTGATAACATTAAACTAAAAGTTTTTTTTGTATAAACAAAACCAACAGAAATAAGATTAAAAGGGAAATACAAATCTATGGAAAAAACCTTTATAGCCAGTGTTTCTGATAAAGTTCTCATTTCTAAAATATATAAAGAACTGTGTTGAATTTATAAGAATACAAGTCATTTCCCAATTGATAAAAGGTCAAAGTGTATGAACAAACATTTTCTGATAATGAAATTAAAGCCATCAATAGTAATATGAAAAAATGCTCTAAATTACTATTAAGTAGAGAAATGCAGATTAAAACAACTCTGAGGTACATCCTTATACCTAAAATGACTAAAATGATGGGAAAGGATAATGATAAATATTGAAGGGGATGTGGGAAAAGTGGTATACTAATGCCTTGTTGGTGAAGTTATGACAGTTTCCAACCATTCTGGAGAGCAATTTGGAACTATGCCCAAATGGCTATAACCTGTGCATTCCCTTTGACCTAGCAGTGCCATTACTGGGTATGTAACCTAAGGGCATCACAAAGAAGGAAAAAAGTCCCATATGTGCAAGAATATTTGTAGCAGCTCTTTTTGTGGTAGCAAAGAATTGGAAAATTAATAGCTACCCATCATTTGGAAAATGGCTGAACAAGTTATGATATTTGATGGTAATGGAATATAATATTGTTCAATAAAAAAATCATGAACAAACTGATTTTAGAAAGGCTTGGAAAGATTTACATCAGATTGATGCTGAGTGAAATAAGCAGAACCAAGAATACATTGTACACAACAGTAAGAATATGCAGCAATCAACTATAAAAGGTTTGGTTCTTTTAAATGATTCAGTGATCCAAAGCAATCCCAATAGTTTTTGGACAGAAAATGCCATCTACATCCAGAAAAAGAGCTAAGGAGACTGAATGCAAATCAAAAACATAAATATAGAAAAAAAAAAATGTTTCAATGTCATTAAATTGTCTAAACAGGAAATGGAAAATGACTCTGACCATCTGTTTAATTAGTAAATTTTCTGATTATATGCACACACACATGAGCATGCATACACACACACACACACACACACACACACACACACACACATAGAAATACACAGAGACACACATACACACAGAGAGAGCTGATTCTGAAATAAAAGCCCTTTATGGAATCAGTTCTATCTTTTCCATTTAGAAAAAGCCAATTTTGTTTTTGTGTATTTTTTGGTGATTACTTCATTCACCACCCCCTACCTCTTTTCTGAAAGTGTCAGTGACATATTGACATTAGTCAAAAGAGTTTGGTCTCTTTCATTTCTTGAAACAATCTATAAATTACAAATACTTGAAATGGGGGAAAATAAAACATTAAAATAAAATATTGCGAAGTACAGAAAATGAATGCTGCAATAGGTTTAGAGAAAAGTGAATTTATGTTAAGAAAAATAAGGGAAGATTCCTTGGAATAGGTGTAGTTAATGTTGAACATTGAAAAATGGGTGGAGAAGCAATTAGATGGCAAAATGGATAGAGCACTAGCCCTAGAGTCAGGAAGGTCTGAGTTAAAATGTGGTCTCAGACAATTAACATTTACTAGTTGTGTGACCCTGAGAAAGTCACTTAATCCCAGTTGCCTCACAAAAGACAAAAAAAAGAAAAGAAAAATGGGTGGAATGTGGAGAGGTGGAAAGAAAGGCAGTGAAGAAGTAGGGAAATAACATAAGTCAAGTCATGAATAACAGACAGGTTCATAAGAGAGTGAATAAACTGAATTGACCAAAGCAGAGAAATTAAGAAACCAAACATTTATTAAGGGCCTGCTCTGCATCAAGCACCATGCCAAATATTATTTCATTTAATTTTCTAAACTATCCTGTAAGGTAGATAATATTATTATTTTCATTTTGCAGTTGCAAAGATTGAGATAGTGAAAGGTTTATTGGCTTGCCTGGGGTCTCAGATAAGAGGTAGGATTTGAATTCAAATCTTTCTGTCTCCAAGCTCAACACTGTCTCAGTTAAGTCACCAAGTACCTTAATAAACAGAGGCAACATATAGATAAGTTGGGGGTGGGGTGGGGAAGGGAATCCTCATAATCTTTTCCCATTAACTGAGATACTAACCCTCCTTAGAAAGAAGTAATAAGCACAGGGAAAACTACCATTAATTCCTGATGCATTCAAGACAGATGGAACACAGACCTATTTTGATATATATATATATACACATATATATTTGTGTGTACATGATTTTTTGTTGGTGGTGTTGTTTTCTTTCTAAATACCTCAGCTTTTTGTTTTGTTTTTAATATGAGATTGTTTTGTTCTGGAAAATTTTAAAAATCCTCTTTTAGTATTTTTTCAATGATTTAATAACAACCCAAAAGGAGAGGGGGGGGCAGAAACTGAATAAAATCTGGCTGATAATTTGAGTATCCAATGCTCAAGCATATGTTCTATGTCTAAAAAAAAAGAACCCCAGGTTTTTCCTCATGAGAGTAGTTTGTGTCCTTAATCATAAGTTCCTGGTGGTCCCTTTGTATGACATAATAAAGTTGTGGAAATATGTGAGCTCAATATATGTATGATAATTGAGTGATACTGTTTAACCTAAAAAGCTAGAGTATGGTGATTGGGGGCATCTTCTTTCTCCCTGATGAAGTGAACAGCAGGATTTCTTCTTAACCTGGAGATTTTTCAAAGGACACACACACACACACACACACACACAGAAAGACACAGAGACAAATCTTCAGACACATTTTTCTACTTCTTGAAGAGTCCAGAACCACCCCCCCTCCTCCAGATAATACTTGTCAACTTATGTATCCATATGATACAGAAATGTAAAGCATACCCATTAGTAAAAAAGTCATGAAAAAACTTTTCAGTGTGGTTGGCATTAATCACAAATGATAATAATAGTTCAGTAACAAATGCTTATCAAGTCACAGTCATCGTGGAAGAAGAGTGCTATAACTTTATAGGAAGAGTGGGAAAACAAATACTAACAGCACCTGTGTGGAAAGTAATCGATTTTCTCACTTTCCCAAAAAGAGAAAATAGAGATTATATTTCTTAGTCATGATTCTGCAGTATGTGAAAGTATTTTATGCTGTTTAAAAAAAAAAAAAAAAAAAAAAAAAAAAAAAAAACAGAAAGGGAGAGGGAGTTTCTATTCTAATAGGATTCTTCATTCATTTGTATGATTCTGAATAGTTCTTTGGGCTGAAGTCATAATTTTTATTTGCTTCATTTGAATTATTTTTATATGGTTGGGTGTCAGGAATAGAAAGAAAGAGCCCTGTCCTTTTACAATCAAAGATGAATTAAAAATGTCATAATTCTAGGCTAACTCCTGAGAGGCCACATAATTCAATCTTCCCATTTTACAAATAGGAAAATGGAGACCTTGGGATGATAAGCATCTTGTTCAAAGTCACAAAATAACTTCCACTACTGGCTGCACATCATTACCATTAGAATTTTTCCCTCTTTTCTCTTGAAAATTCTGTTTTGAAGGTCATTGCAATTGTAGTTTTAGGCAAATCATGCAAATCATGTACTCCCCCCCCCCCCCCCATACATTAGATACCACAAGTCAGGAAAAACTGAATAAAATCCTCCCTCAAACACATTCCTTTCCTTATCCTCCTCATTGTCCTTGTCATCCTTCTCTTCATCATTCGCCTCATCTTTCTAGTTCTTGATTTTCTTTTCCTCCTCATGGCTCTCCTCTTTCTCAGTCTCCTCTTTGTCTTCATCATTCTCCTCCTCCTCCTCCTCCTCCTGATCGTCAAAATCACAACATAATACAGGTAAAAAAAAAAAAAAATTACAAAATCTCTATATACTACATTTGCAAAATAGCTTCTTTTCTGGAGTTTTGGTATTTCTCTATGAATAATTATATATCTAATCTATTACTAATTGATAGTCTAATGTTTGTTGTTAAACAATATTTAATTGGTTCCTGAATACTTTAATTTAGAATAAAAATTAATGAACAATACTCTAACAGTTAAGAGATCTTGTTACTGACACTTTCTCCAACAACTCTCTATTCTGTCCATTCTGGACAACTCTTGAAAATGTTCTCCCATTAATTTGTCAGAAAATGGACAACAAGCAAACTGGGCAGCTGCCTCTTGATTCATTTATTATTTTTTATGCTTGCTTTATGATCAATTGTTGTTATAAGTAGCCTTTCTAAGGAGGAAGTCATATAATTAAGGGGAGAAGCATTATATATCAGTTGTATCACTCCTATACACTAGATATCTTACTATTAGATTTTAATACAATGTTAACCTTGTATGGGACTCTGGAGACCTAGGAGCTTTATAACTATTAGAATCTCCATAAATCAATATCTTTACTCTCCACCTCTGTCAGAGTAACAGATGTGGGTAGCTAGCCATGTATCACGTGTATAGATTAAGAGGTCATAGATGGGACAAGCCACAAGACAAGTCCAGGAAAGGATGGAAATAGCTCAGACCTAACATATGACCTGGAAATTGGCAATCAAAGCAGAACAGATAGTGTAGTCAGGTAATTAATTCAGACTGACAATTAAAGAATGATCTATACTAATTACTATTTAAAATATTGGAATAGATTTTCTTAAAGGGTAAGCATTCCTATTCCTTTCTTCAAAGTATCTCTAAGACATCACTTTGATGTAAGGCCCTTTATGAATCTTTAGTTAAAATTGTTCTCTCCCTTCTCAAAATTTCTAAAATTTATTAATCTCTTCATTGCTCCATCATACTCTTACCTTTATTTATTTGTATAGGTGTGATATTCAACCAAAGTAAAATGCAATTTCTTTGCAAATCAGTAGTTTTTCATTGTTTTATATTTGTATCTTTAGGGCCTAGAAATGGGCTTTTTACATGGACATTTGAATTGATATAGTTAATGAAAGTATTTAATCTCCTTTTTATTGAGAATCCTAAAGATCAGGGAGGTGAAATAACTTGCCCATAGCCAAAGAGCTAGTAAGTATTTTGTCCAGAATTAAACTCAATCTAGGAGTTTATTCTAAGTCTAGGACTTGAAATTCACATAGACTTGATGAAATCTGAGAACATTTGCAGCTCTAACATTAGGATGCTTTAGAAAAAGGGGAAGGACCCACTTGGACAAAAATGAGCAGCTCTTTTTGTGGTGGCAAGGAATCGTAAATTGAATAAATTGTAAGGAATGACTAAATAAGTTCTGTTATATGAATGCAATGGAATTATTGTACTATAACAAGCAGGTTGATTTCAGAAAACTATGGAAAGACTTTCATGAATTGATGCTGAGTGAAGTGAGCAGAACCAAGAGAACATTGTACATAGTGACAAAAAGATTATGTGATGGTCAACTGTGATAGACTTGGCTCTTTTCAACAATGAGTTGATTCATGGCAGTTTCAATAGGCTTATGAGGGAAGGTGCCATCTACATCCAAAAAGAGAACTACGGAAATTGAATATGGATCAAAACATAGTATTTTCACCTTTTTTGTTGTTATTTGTTGCTTTTTTTTCTTTCTCGTGTTTTTGCCCCTTTTGATCTAATTTTTCTTGCACAGCATGATGAATATTGAAATATTTAGAAGAACTGTACATATTTAGCCTATATCAGGTTTCTGCTGTCTTTGGGAAGGGAAGGGAAGAGGAGAGGGAAAAACATTTGGAAACCATTATTTTGCAAAGGGGAATGTTGAAAAAAATCTTTGGATATATTTGGAAAAATAAAATGCTATTAAAAAATAAAGTTATCATGGTTTAGGCAGAAGGATCAGGACTAGCCCTGTGAATTCATTGTCAAAGAGAATTCCCAGATCAGTAGTTCCCTATACCAGTGAAGGTGGGCATTTGCTCTCAATGATTAGACAGTTGCCAAAAGAGCAATGACAGTTTCAGTGACTTGTCTAGCATTATCCAGCCATTATATTTGAAATCTTCCTGACTTCAAGGCTCAGTCTCTATCCATTGTACAAAGGTTTCTTTCCTTACAATTATGCAATGCTTTATAATTTATAAAGCATTGTCCTCAAAGAAAATATCATTAAATTTATTAAATTATTTAATCAATAATACCTACTGGCCATGTTTTACATCAAATTGAGAAATAAGCTACATGTCCAAGAGTTGGGTCATTTCCCTTTTATATGCTCTGGTTCTAGAAAAGTCTTTTATACAGAGGAGATGTTTAATAAGTGCTTATCAAATTGAATGGAAATGAATTTTCAAGGTGTTTGACCATAGACAAGTTTACATTCTTGAGGCTGCTGTTTGCAAACCCAGGATATTAGTAAGATAGTATGCATAGGATGAATTGAAATCAAGAAATAACCTAAGTGTTATAAACTTGAGTATAATGTAATAGGAAGCAAACAAATAGAAATTTCTAAGATGATTTGAAACTTTTGTTTCAAAACAATATATAATAATGACTACTGGGAAATCATGTGAAATTTCAATGAATCCATGATCTCATCAAAATGGATACTTTTTTCTAATGACCATTATCACAATATATGTTGTCTCCCCATTAGATTGTGAGATCCTTCAGATCAGAAACTGTCCTTTGTCTTTCTTTGTATCCCTAGAAGTTTAACAGAGTTTGTGACATAGATTCTTTTTTTTTTTTTTTTTTTGGGGGGGGGGAAATCAATTGATTGTTTACTTTTTATATAATTTTTGTTTGGTAATGTGTTATAGTTATGGTAACTTAATTACTGCTGAGAAACAATTAGAGGACATAGATGGTACTTGTAGGTTCTGATATATCTATAGCATGAGATAATAAATCTTTTAGAGTAGGAGTTCCTAACCCATGAACTCATTATACATATGCATATATAGAGATATAGAGACATAAGCATATATATATATATATATATATATACATATATATATATACGTATATATATATATGTATGTATATATATATATATATATATATATATATATATACATATATATATATACGTATATATATATATGTATGTATATATATATATATATATATATATATATATATATATATATATATATATATATATATATATATATATATATATATATATATATATATATATATATATATATATATATATATATATATATATATATATATATATATATATATATATATATATATATATATATATATAAAACTGTCATGCAGTCCATAAGAGAAATAGGAACACAAACAGCAATATATTAAAGTCTGTGACCTAAATAGAATATACAAAAGCAAAACAAATCAGGAAGTATAATATGGCTGAAAGTGGATTGTCTATATGTAGATAGGGTGACAGCAGTAACCTTGAATATAAAGAACAAAATAGATATGAATATGAATATATGTATTCCAATTTAGAGCCAAACAAAGCTCACAAGTCATTTTTAATTCTGCAAAGGTAGTTGAAGGTCAACAGTTTTAAGTGACTTGGGCTAATCAATTATAATTATGTCATGGAAATAGAACCTGGTAGAGGAGTTATTTTTACACCATGATAAAATGAGAAAAAAATAAAATCATTTCTTGAAAATATTAAACAAAATTGTTTCTTTTTTAATAATAATGAATAAAATGTTTAAGGTTAGAGTTCAACATTTATATGCATGTTTTTATAAACATGTGTGTGAAATTATACACATGTGTGTATATATACATAAGTATATATGTATATAGTTCTATGGATTTTTTGCTCTACATTTTTTTTTAAGTTATAGAATAGTCTGATTTTTATTTAAAACCATTGACAGCATCAGATTAATCCTGAGGACAAAAAGTATAGTATAAAAAAAAATCACAGTGCAGTATAGTATTGTATAAACACAGAATAATGCAAATAGGGAATCAATATAGGACAACCTGAAGCATGAAAGTAAAAGGGATTTCTACTTCCAGGGAGTGTGCCCATTTAAAAAAAAATGTTAATTTATTTTTTTTTCCAAAAAATCCTACCAAGATTACAGCTTGTGAAGCTAAGATTAAACAGTCTGACAATTTTCTACTTCACATCACTACAAAACACAGACCATTTCCTTTGGATCAATATAATCTTAATTTTAGATTAATTAGAAAACCATGATATAAGTTTATATATATATACATATACATATATAGATACATATATATTAGATTCATTAGAATATATATATATATATATATATTATTTTAATATATTTATAGATTACATTAGCAGTTGTCAAAACTATTAAAGAACTCTAGTCTTCTCTGGAAACTGATTCCAATAGCATTAAGTGATTTTCCTTAAAATCAAATAGCTAATTAAGGGATAGAGGTATGATTTGAATCCAGGTTTCCAATGCTTCTTCTTTAAAATTAAAATTAAACTCTCTGTATTAAGTGTGCCTTATTTTCAAGTGTGTGGATGAAAAGTCAATATGCCTTAAGAAATATAAGAACATTTTCTGTCAGTAATTTTTGAAGTTATGTTGTTTGTTTGTTTGTTTTTCCCATTCTTTCCATCTCATATTTTTTGAGGGAGGAGTGGATGGGCAGAGAGAAAAATCTATGTTTGTATTAGAATTAGGAACCAGTGGGAGTTCTGGAGTCATCTTTAACTTAACTAGGTTAATGCATACTTAGAGCATACTTAATGTTACAAAAGGCATGTCAATAAGGAAACTTTTTATTAATCTGTCTCTGCATCTTCAATGTTTCAGTAATTCTAATGTATGTTAAACACAACACAGACATATACATATATATGAATATACCTATATTGGTACATACATATATATATATATATATCTGTGTGTGTACACATAATTATATTTAAATATGTGTGCATGTGGGCAAGTGTGTGTGTATGTGTAAAATATTCATCTACTTACCATCAGCTACTTTGGAGACTAGAGTATGATTATGTCTAACTGCTTTGTTTAACAATGTCTGCCAAATGCTTAATAAGAAAATCTGTCACTTCTTGATAAATCATCACTTTCTACCATGCCCAGTTTCACAAAGCAGCTGGACAACCTTTTGCAGCTGCTCGTTCCCACCACAGAGGAAAAAGCATTTCAGTGTTGAATTAATTCCTAAATGTAAAGTCTTTTAAGGCTCTTTTAAGCTAGACATTCCCTTCATTCTTCTTACCATTAAAGCAGATCCAAAAGAGTGATCTATGTAAAATTCCAAGGAGACAGAACTGGCTTACTAACTGATACTCATACATTATTAAAAATAGAATGGATTTTACCGATCATTTATTACACTTTCCTCATTTTACAAGTAAAGAAACTAAGTATCAAAAAAGTAAGTGAGTTTTTTAAGATCTCAAACCAATGCTTTCTAATAACAAGCTCAGAGTTCTTAAGGCTGGTATTTAGTTTTACAATATTGAGAATGGGGGAAATAGCAAAAGCAGAAGTCCAAGGCATTTGTAATGAGGGAACAGCTTCCCTGACTTTTGGTTCCAAATCTCCTGAGTCAGAAATAGCGGCTGAGATAGAGGTGGGGTGGGGCAGAGGGAGACAATTTGAATGACATTTTGATAATAGGAATTTTCTGGAAAAGGTTTTAATTACACATCACTGCATCTGGGGCACTCCAAAGGCTTACCATTGTTTTAGGCACTGAATCAAACTAGAATACACACACACACACACACACACACACACACACACATGCATATATGTATGTGTATGTATGTATGTATATAATAGAAACACATGAGGGGAGTCAGATATAATGCAGAATCAGGGCAATCAATTGTCCTGAGAGAAATCTCAGAGCAGAGATTTCTCCAGAGAGAACACTCTAGCATTTCACAAAGGGTCCTATGTAAAATGCCAGGTCAATAATACTTAAAATAATTATTTAGAGTGATTTATTTTGGTTATTTTCATTTTGAGCTCCTAGAAAAGCTAAAAAAGATTTTAAAAATCAAATAAGAGAAGTAGAAGAAAAATTTGGAATGGAAATGAGACTGATAAAAAAAAATATGAAAGGCATTTGTGTCCTGAGACACAAAAAATACTGAAGAAATTAACACTTAAAAAATGGTCAAATGGCTAAAACAACTACTGAAGATTAAAAATAAGCTCTTTTACAAAAGATCTCTTTTTTATTATTTTCATATTACAATTAGTCTTTTTATTTTTATTCTACAATTGAAATAGAAGGTTGATGGATAAAAATCTAACTGTGGAATCAAGGAGACTTCGGTTTAAATCTCAGCTTTGATAATAAATGCTGTGATTTAAAATACTGGCTGTAGTTTCTTCAATTAAAAAAAAAAAAATTGAGGATAAGGTTGTATGTAGCTGTTGTGAGACAAATCATTATGAATAAAGGAGATAGAGCAATGATAGCTGGATGTCGGTAAGAATTCACCTGAACTATTCCAAATTATTCTCCAACTAAATTTAAAATAAAGCTTCAAAAATGTAGAGAAAACCAGTACAGCCAAGATTCAAAGGAAAGTAGGAGACTTGTGGGTGAAATGGAAATATAGCAAGTTTCTATGATAATATGATTTATGAGTCACATTTATGATAACACAAATCATTCCCCAAATAACAAAGGGTGAAAGACATGAATAGACAATTTTCAATTGAAGAAATAAAAGCTTTCTATAGCACATTTTAAAAAATGCTCTGTCACTATTATTAGAGAAATAAAAATTAAAACAACTCCTAAATCACACTTTAAACCCATCAGATTAACTAATAATATAAAAAGTAAAATTTCAAAGGTTAGAAGGGATTTCACAAATTGGAACACAAAGTTGGTGGAGTTGTGAACTGATCTCATCATTCTGGAGAGCAATTTGGAACTATATCCAAAGGAATATTTGCATTCCTTTTGACCATAATGATGGTAATAAATATTGCCAATGTTTGTGAGTTTTTTTTTTATTATAGGTTTCATTTTTGAAAAGCAGATCTCTCTCTAATGTAAAGATCTCCATCTAAAAGATATTTGGATGACTTTTAACTTCTCAATTCCTCCAAGCAACCAAGTCTGTAAATCACAGGTACTAGCTCTTTTTGGTCTCTATTTCATAGAGGGAAGTGTTTCACAAGAAGGTCCTTATGCCAGTGAGATAATAGCATTCCTCTTTCCTTCACAAAAAATAAAGGAAGCAAAACAAAAACAAAAACAAAATAAAAACTTTTGGTGAAAAAAAAAATACTTCAGATAGAATTCCAATAATATGTTTGGGAAAGGGAAGCTATTTTTCTTTCTTTCTTTTTTCAATTAATCATCTATGATAAAAGATTAACATGCAAAATCTCTAGGAAAATGATATATATATAAGTTTAAGCTCTATTTACTATATCAAAAAAAATATTTTCCCCCTAAGGGAAAAATGAAAGTTACTTACAATCATCTGAAAATCATTCAAAATCACTAAGTACCAGATAGATACAAAGTTAATCTTGAATAACATCTCATACCTAAAAAATTTCATATATTAGTCAAAGATTTGAAAATTAAGTATTGTACAAATTAAGAAATTAGTGAGGATAATTCAATACTGGTAGAGCTGCAAATAAGTCCATTCCAACATCCCATAAAATATTTGATAATTATGGAATAATTCTTACTAAACAGTGCATATCTTTTCATCCAGAAATTATGGAATAATTCCTACAATTTTTTTTCATCCAGAGATGACTATTTCTGGTTTTGTAAATAAAAAAAAAAAATAACAGTAAAAAAAGACAGTTTTCTAAAAATAAGTTTATTGATTTTGAGCTATAAGGAATTCCTTATAGTTGATGTAACATTCTCTAACATTATCTAATATAACCTCATTTTTCTTATAAATATACTGAGACTCAGAGAATGTAAATGACATACCAAAGACTATTTATGCAGTTGGCAGAGCTGGTGTATTCAACTTTGGGGCTTCTCTTTTCAAATTCAGAGCTCTTTTTTCCTGAACTTTAACATCATTATTTACAATTTTTTTTTAAAAGGTGAAAACAAAATGTGCCCTAACAATTGGGGAATGTCTGGAGCCATTGTGGCATATGAATATAATGAGTAATATTAAATATATATTAAAAATTCAGAGAAACCCAGAAAGACAATTATGACATGTTGTAGAATGAAAAGAATGAATAAAATAGAGCCAAACAATTAATACATTAAAGCATTATAATAATAAAAATTAAAATGTGATTAACTAGTAGTTTAAAACAACAAATATTGAAACTAATGAATAGTTTGTCAAAATATCCTTCTTTTTTGCACACAATCAGCTAACTAAAAAAGTAGAGAGTAAAATAATTTTGAGTCTCATTCACTCTATTAGTGAATTATGTTGAATTATTTTGGGGGACTATACTTATGGAAAAGTTACATAGATGTTTGATTAGAAATATCTTTGGTGTAGAATTGGAGGATAACTCAAAAATTATATAATACAATTTATTCATTTTACAGATGAAGAAATTGAGGCCCCAGAGAGGAGAAATTATTTATTCAGGTTTGTCTAAATAGTAAGTAGCCAAGCCAGACACAAGAGCCAGAAATAAGGAATCACAATGCTTTAGCAATTGATTAGATAGGAATTTGAGGGAGAAAGGATAGATCAATGTGATTACCAGAATGAAAACCAGGATGACTGGAGAGATGGGGTTCCATTAATGGAAATAAGGAAGTCAAGGGAGGGTGCAGAATGGAACATAAGAAAACAAATAAGGTGATAACATAAAATTATCTCTGTGCACACAGATATAGCTATCTATATATGCTTGAAATTGGATATATAATATATATACAGAAATATGTATATATGTTTACATTATATGTTTTTATGCATATATATGTATATAATATACATATTATATACATATAAATGTGTGTATGTGTGTCTGTAATTAGAAAGTACATCTGTCTGCTGTTTTTATATGCATACATACACGTATATATCCTAGGCTGTCTGTGTCTTAATATTACTTTTTACACTTAAGCATAGAAAGAACATTAAAAATTATCAGATTGTGAACCTTTGATAGAGTTAATGGGATGATGTTTCAGTTCAGCAAAATTACATTTCTATGATCCAAAGATATTTAGGAAGACATTTATTATAAGAAAAGGGAGAGGACTAATGGTTCAATTCTAAATTTGAGAGCTGTGGAAAGATATTTCATGTGTATACATATATAACCTTCTGGTGGTCCTTGATGTTGTTAAAGATATTTTCCTTAGCAAATATAATCTGAAACAAATTATGAGGGAATCTGTCAGGAAAATAAACATAGTATGTCTACTCTGACTTGATGATGTCCATCAGTTAAGCTGTTCTAGAGAAGAGATTTGGAGGGAAGAGAGTTATTTGTTTTTGTAATTTTATACAGTTGTGTTTTTGTCTAGTTTGATCAATGCTGGTCTTGTTTCCCAAGTCTCCCTTTTCTCTGTCTTCTCATTCATAGGTCAGAGTTACTAGCCATATGGCCTCAGGTCCCAGTTAGTCTGGTGAGACAGGAAAAAAAAAAAAAAAAAAAAAAAAAAAAAAAACATTTGAACCTGATAAATATGAAGCCCTTTTAAAATCTAAAGTCAATTATACCATTAGAGTATAGTCTCAGAAGAATGAACAGGTTGAATCTCTTTTAATGACCAACAATTGCAGAATGTTCTTTTTTTCCATTAACCAAAATTTAATTAGCAACATTTATAAAGCCCCAAATCACAAAATTTTATTATTCTTTCCAATTGTGCAGTGTGATTATATAATATGTATAATTATATTTTGGGGATGACTCTTGTGGAGAACTTTTCCCCCCTTGTTGATTACTCTCAAAGTAATTTTCTTACTATGTTTTTTTTTTAAGGTTAAAGAAAAAAAATTAAACAGATTAGTGCTGAGAAAATAGGTTTGCTAGGATATCGTCTTTTTCTATTTCAATGACTATTTTTTCTTCAAAAAGAAAGTTTTTATTTGGACCAATATTTTTTTTTCAAATCACAGAAATAATATGAAAGTTCTTTTTGTTTGGTGCATGGCACTTTGAATATTCTTTAATAAATAAAACCAAGGCATTTTAACTGATATTAATTTTATGTATCTTAATTTATCTGGTGTGTAATACAGTTTATCTCTGTACTGAACAACTGAACTGAAAAAAAGATAAAATGGTTTCCACAGAGGAAAATGAGTTAGTGTAACACTGGAAGTAAGACTGCCTGATGTGCATTCCTGAAGTAGAAAAGCCACATGAAATGTTAGAGCAAGACTTTTTAATGAAATTGCACAATTGAGTCTCTCTTTTTTACCCTTTTCTCCAGGTTTATTGTCTTAAGAGTAAATGACTATCCACCATTCTCTCCCATAATTAGTTAAGTGAGAGGTTTGAAGCCAGGAGGATCTGAGTTGAATCAATAGATATTAAAACTATTGTGTGCCAGACACTGTGCTACTTGCTGAATTCAAATCCTGCCTCAGTAATTAACAGCTGTATGTCCTTGTATAAGTTAGTTTATATCTCCATAGTCTTAGCCCTTAATTGCAAAATGAGAGAGAGTTGGTCTCAATGATCTACAAGGAGTCTTCTACAATTGAAATTCTATGATCCTATGATCTATTATTCAATTTTATTTGGGGGGAGAGGGATTAAGGCTAAGTGACTTGCTTAGGGTCACACAGCGAACATGTGTCTGAGGCCATATTTGAATTCAGGTCTTCCTGACTACAGAGTCAGTGTATAGAGTACTGCTATCTAGCACTGTGCTATATGGACTGTGCTATTTAGCCATTTTGCTCTTTTTTATTTTATGCAAAAAGTAGTGGAAAGAATTAGAGAGATATTGATGGGTCAGTTGATCATCTGTGAATGATTTCATTGAACTGCTCTAGCCCCAAATTTCAGTTGATGAAAATGACAATGAGGCAAGTCATAGAGATTTAGTTTGCAGAAGCAGACAATGTCATATTCAAATGGAATAAAAAAATTGTGGCAGTGAGATGTACTGAAGTGAAGAGACAAGGATGGAGCAGTACTATATTGGCAGCTGCCAGGAATACTCAGCAAGACTAATCTCAATCCTATATTCATCTCTATTATTATTTTCTTGTCTATAAAGTAGAACTTAATGGATTCCAAACACCAAATGTCTTCTTTTAAGCTGGCCCTAAACCCATAGGTGTAGAAGGGGATTGGGAGAGAGGAGATAAAAACTGCGATGACTGAGAAAAAAAATTTATATAAGAATAGGAATACTAGGAAGTTTATATGAAATTTTACTTTACTCAATTGGAATACATAATATAAGCTACTGTAAAGTCAAATACCATATACATATGAATAAGGTCAGTGAACAAGACACAATATTCCCACATGTTTTGGAGATCCTCTAATATATACATACACACACACATACACACATATATGTGTATTTTCTTATATATACATATATAGTATGTGTGTTAGTGTTATATGTTTATGTATATATATGTATAATATATGCGTGCTTTATGCATATATACAATAAATGTATTTCCAAATGAGGCTGCATGACATAGTGGAGAGAGAACTAATGTTGGCACCAAAATAACAGACTTTAGAACAACCATGACATTTAATGTCTGTGTAACCAGGCAAGTCAATTAACCCCTCAGTGTTCTAGACCAGATGCCTCATGTTGCTCATAGGCCTTGTGCACCCACAACACTCCTAAATGTCACTGAAATAAAATTAAAATGTAATTGGGAAATATTTTGAATATGGACCAAACCAGAATAAAATGAAATTAAGAAATATTTTATAAGATGAATCAAATCAATAAATAAAATATAGTATAATTTTTCATTCTAAAACTACATTATACACAGATTGGTGGGCCCCATTTCTATTTTAGTTTGATACACAGCTCTAGGTAATTCTTGAAGACTTTAAATTGAAAAGCAATTCTATCCCTGCTTTATTAGAAGTGTTTTCTCCCTCAAAAGTTTCACATATGTATATTAATATGTATAATTAATATAATATTATTTGCCTTCTCAATGTATAAGAGAAGGATGAGAATTTGTAATAATAACATTCAAAGCTGGGCCTACTAAGGAGGAGGATAAGGTATTGGGAGTGAGAGTCCCATAGCAACGTCAATAAAATCAACAAACATCATGGAGAAGGGGAAGTGAAGTCTATCAGTGACTCATAGCTAATCTCAATTTCAGGCACTCTGCTTTAAAAGTTGTTGTGTGTCAACTAGTCACTTTCCTCACTTAGCAGAAAAATCACTCAGCTTATTATGAAATAACTACTTGTATTATTTACTGTCTCCTGTCTATTAAGATATAGTTAATAAAGTAAGAAAATGGCAATTAAAACAATGCTGAGGTATTATCTTTATATCAGGCAAATTGACAAAGATGACGGTGAAGACCGAGTTAGCACTCTGGATGCCTTGGATCAGCTGGAGTTAGGATAAGCAAAAGTCCTTTATTCTTGGTCTTTAGGGGTAGAAGTAAAGGGAATGGACACAGGATATCCACAACCTCCCTTCTCCTCTTCCACCACCAAAGTGACCCTGGCTTTTCTTACTCCACCCCTAATCCCTCCTAGAATTATCAGTATACACCTAAAAATAGAGCCAACACAGAATAGTGGGAATGGTCATTTTCCAAGATTATGCTAATATCTAATAGGTAATTAGCCTTAAGTGCTGGGTTGTCTGATTCCAGTGTATTAACTCAGAGTTTCAGCTCTTTACAGATGACAAAGAAAAGAAATGAAGTGATAGAAACTATAACATTAATATACTGTTGGTGAAAGCTGTGAATTGGTTCAGTGGTTCTGAAGAATCATATGGAATTATCTAAAAAAAGGTCATTAAATCGTTCCTACTCCCAGTGATTACATTACTGCACATATAAACACACACACACACACACACACACACACACACTCATATATATTTATGGATATATGTATATAGAGAGATAGATATAGATAAATATACATATATATATATATATATATATATATACTCACATGTATATGTATTTATGTGTATGTGTATATATATATGTGTATGTGTGTATATATCACTAAACAAAGACAGAAAGTCACTATATATAAAACAAAATATACAAAACTACACATTCAATGATAACAGATTGTAAAATGAATTGAATTCCCATCCTCTAGATTAAAGTCAAATAAAGTATATGAATGAAAAAGAAGACATGATGAAAGTGTATGAATGAAAAAAGAAGACATAAATTTCAGAGAAATTTAAATTTTAGACTTTCATAAATTTGATGTAGTGATAAGCAGAATTATGTTAATGGTGCAATGCTGGCAATAATATATCTCTACATATATAAAAGAATATTCTATAAAATTATAATGGAGAAAAAATTAAGATTACTTTTGTTTAATTAAAAGAAGTGGGGGATTAATTAGATAGAATATGGTGTATACTGCCAGACAGTTCCATTTTATTCATTTTGCTTAAATGTTTTTCTTTCTTTAGGACTGAGATCAGAGTAGAAACAAATGAGGAAACTGGGAATGATAGTGACAGATTGTTCCAGAGCCAGATCTTTTGGTTATAAATATCGACTCATAGTTGTTTCATCATCTGTAATGAATGTTGGAACTTGTAGTATACTTATAGTAGTCTACTTGTTTATGCTTACTAAGCAGTGCAAGAAAAAACGGCCAAGTGTCCCATAAAATAAACTAGTTGCCTTTGGGTAAAAGCAATATCTTTATTTATCTCCCCCTAAAAGACAATAGCACATTTTTCTCTTTAGCTACTACCTTGTTTATGTTTTTGATTTCATGAATAGTGAGAATGTCAGTATGAATGTAGTCCAGTTCCTCCTTTAGTATGTCACTGAACAAAGATTGAATATTGAATACCATTAACATCCTTAAGGGATAATAGATATTAACAATTTTCAAAAAAAGAATTCGAAATTGTAAACTACTATAAGAAAAATAACATAATAAGAGAAATATAAATAAAAATCTAAGAATTTTATCTTACACTCAGAAAACTTGTGAAGACAATAATAGTATGAAGAAAATAGACAAGGAGGCGGAGCCAAGATGGCGGAGAAGAAACACACGACTCAGTGAACGTCCTCACTCCTTCACAACCAATTAGATAAATTAAGTCTCAAAATTAGCTCAGGACTGATAGATACCACAAGGACTGGAAGCACGACTTACCAGCTGAAGAGAATCTGGAGTTTCAACAGGAAAGGTCAGTTCTCAGGGGAGGAATAAGAGAGACCATCACAGACGGTGGGGTAGGGGCACACTGCGCCCATTGCGCTGGGAAGGGCTCTGGGATCAGAGAAGCCACTGAGATAAAGGAATCTGGCACAGGCTGTTAGCTCTTCTCTGCTAATTATTTAGCAGTTCAGAAGAGAAAGCCAAAATATTTTAAAACTCAGATTAGATTTTCCCCGATCCTGGGGGTGACTCAGCAGAGACTCAGCACCAGGGGGTGTGGCCTCAGCTACCACCTGAGAATAGTTAAGAGATTGACAAGTGGGTGGATACGGCCCAAGGCAACACACACTGCCTAGCTTAGCTGGAGGGAGTGGAACTCAGCTCCAGGAAGTCCCAGAGAAGCAGAACCTTTGAACTAGGGACCGCGGTTTCTGGCAGACACTTCCAGTTTGAGCACAGGGGCTTTTCACTTCACCTGCTGCAGACATCCACGCCTCACCCGGACACATAGGCTGGGCTTTGTGCTGTCTTTACTATTCTACACCCTCGAAGCACAGTAGTGCTAATCACCTCTGAGGCACTTCCAGGGAGGGGGTGGGGAACTCTCTCCCAGAGCTCTATCTTAGCTCAGGCGCAGGAGCCGCTGCATCCATCCGGTCTGGGAGGAAGCTGGTAAAGAAGTAAATAAATAATTTCCTACCCCAGGGACAGACCCCAAAAGATTTTTTAAGTATGAGCAAAAAAGTTAGAAAAACCATAGATTCCTTCTATACAGAGAAAGAGCGGGTATCCAACCCCGAGGAAGTTAACAGCAGAGAGACAGCAGATAACAACCTAAAGGGGAACGATCCCTGCCCCCCATCACATAACTCTCTCCTAGAAGAAACTTTTAAAAAATTGAGGGAGATTGAAGAAAAATGGGGAAAGGAAAGGGAAGCTATGATAGAGAATAACAACGTCCTGAAATTGGAGTTGGAAAAAATAAAGAATTCACAGGAGATGCAGGGAAACAAAATTTATGAATTAGAAAAAGTTAAAAAAACACAGGAAAGTAGGATTTCTGAATTGGAAAAGATAAAAAAGTCTCAAGAAAATAGAATTTCTGAATTGGAAAAAGAAAATAATTCTCAAAAAAAAAATTAGGGAAATGGAAAAAAATTCAATAGAGCAAAATAATTCATTTAAAAATGAAATTGGGCATTTACAAAAAGAACTAAAAACTGTGAAAAAAGAAAATAACTCCTTAAAAGTCAGGATGGAACAAATAGAAATGAATGATTCACAGAGAACCCAAGAATCAGTCAAACAAAACAAAAAAAATGAGAAGCTGGAGAACAACGTCAAATACTTACTGGGAAAATCTATAGGCCTGGAAAATAGATCTAGGAGAGATAATCTGCGGATTATTGGACTTCCAGAAAACTATGACCAAAAAAAGAGCCTAGATTCTATTTTACAGGAAATTATCAAGGAGAACTGTCCAGAGATAATAGAAACAGAAGGGAAAGTAGATGTGGAAAGAATTCATCGAACTCCTTCTGAAATAGACCCTAAAAAAAGAACACCACGGAATATAGTGGATAAGCTGCAGAATTACCACACAAAGGAGAAAATCCTGCAAGCAGCTAGAAAAAAACAATTTAAATACCAAGGTGCCACAATAAGGGTCACCCAAGATCTGGCTGCCTCCACATTAAAAGATAGAAGGGCCTGGAACCTGATATTCCGTAAGGCAAAAGATCAAGGACTGCAACCAAGAATGAACTACCCAGCTAAGTTCAGCATCTTTTTCCATGGAAGAAGATGGTCATTCAATGAAACAGAGGAATTCTATATGTTTCTAAGAAAAAAACCAGACTTAAACAAAAAATTTGATCTACATCCACAAGACTGAAGAGAAACAGAAAAAGGTACACAGAACCCTTGAGAACTGTAACTCTGTTGTGGGTATATAAAAAAAAAATACTCAAGGATAATTTGATTTTACTGATATAAAAGAAAAAAAGGGGGGTGTAGTAAAGGGAAGGAGGTCGGTTCAGAAAAAGGGGAAGGAGTGATAAAAAGAGGGAAACTACATCCCAGGAAGAGGCATAGAAAATACACCATATCTGAGGGAACTTAGTGAGGGGGAGAATCATTGTGTGAATCTTACTCTCATCAGGAGAGGCTCAAAGAGTAAATAATTAACATATTTGTTTTTCAGAGAATTTTCTCTCACCTCATTAAAAGGGGGGAGAGGAAAAGGGAAAAGGAAAAGGAGAATAAGTGAAGGGACTTGGAGGGAAGGGGGAGGGATCCTAAAAAAAAAAAAAGAGGGAGGGTTGCGCATCACAAGGGGGGTCTGTAAATTAAATATCGGGGAGGGGGATCAGGGGGGTCAAGGGGAAAAAGCATAATCTGGGGATAATACGATGGCAGGAAATACAGAATTAGTAATTTTAACTGTAAATGTAAATGGGATGAACGATCCCATCAAACGGAGACGGATAGCAGATTGGATCAAAAAGCAGAACCCTACAATATGTTGCCTACAGGAAACACACTTAAAGCAGGGAGATACATACAGAATAAAGGTAAAAGGTTGGAACAGAGCCTATTATGCTTCAGGTAAAGCCAAAAAAGCAGGGGTAGCTATCCTTATCTCAGATCAAGCAAAAGCAGAAGTAGATCTCATTAAAAAAGATAAGGAAGGAAACTATATCCTGCTGAAAGGTAGCATAAATAATGAAGCCATATCAATACTAAACATATATGCACCAAGTGGTATAGCATCTAACTTTCTAAAGGAAAAGTTAGGAGAACTGCAAGAAGAAATAGACAGTAAAACTATAATAGTGGGAGATCTCAACCTTGCACTCTCAGATTTAGACAAATCAAACCACAAAACAAACAAGAAAGAAATTAAAAAAGTAAATAGAATATTAGAAAAACTAGGTATGATAGACCTTTGGAGAAAACTGAATGGCAATAGAAAGGAATATACTTTCTTCTCAGCAGTTCATGGATCCTATACAAAAATTGACCATATATTAGGACATAAAGATCTCAAAATTAAATGTAGGAAGGCAGAAATAATAAATGCCTTCTTCTCAGATCACAATGCAATAAAAGCTACATTCAGTAAAAAGTTAGGGGTAAATAGACCAAAAAGTAATTGGAAACTGAATAATCTCATCTTAAAGAATGACTGGGTGAAAGAGCAAATTATAGAAACAATTAACAATTTCACCCAAGATAATGACAATGATGAGACATCATATCAAAATCTTTGGGATGCAGCTAAAGCAGTAATAAGGGGAAATTTTATATCTTTAGAGGCTTATTTGAAGAAAATTGAGAAAGAGAAGATTAACGAATTGGGCTTACAACTTAAAAGGCTAGAAAAAGACCAAATTATAAACCCCCAACCAAAAATTAAACTCGAAATACAAAAATTAAAAGGAGAAATCAATAAAATTGAAAGTAAAAAAACTATTGAATTAATAAATAAAACCAAGAGTTGGTTTTATGAAAAAGCCAATAAAATAGATAAACCTTTGGTAAATTTGATCAAAAAAAAGAAAGAGGAAAATCAAATTGATAGTCTTACAAATGAAAAGGGGGATCTTTCCACCAATGAAGAGGAAATTAGAGAAATAATAAGGAGTTACTTTGCCCAACTTTATGCCAATAAATTTGATAACTTAAGTGAAATGGATGACTTCCTCCAAAAATATAGGCTCCCTAGATTAACAGAGGAGGAGATAAATTGCTTAAATAGTCCCATTTCAGAAAAAGAAATAGAACAAGCTATTAATCAACTCCCCAGGAAAAAATCCCCAGGGCCAGATGGATTCACATGTGAATTCTACCAAACATTTAAAGAACAATTAGCCCCAATGTTATATAAATTATTTGAAAAAATAGGGGATGAAGGAGTCCTACCAAACTCCTTTTATGACACAGACATGGTACTGATACCTAAACCTGGTAGATCGAAAACTGAGAAAGAAAATTATAGACCAATCTCCTTAATGAATATTGATGCTAAAATCTTAAATAAGATATTAGCAAAAAGACTTCAGAAAATCATCTCCAAGATAATACACTATGATCAAGTAGGATTTATTCCAGGAATGCAGGGCTGGTTTAATATTAGGAAAACTATTAATATAATTGACCATATTAATAATCAAATTAATAAGAACCATATGATCATCTCAATAGATGCAGAAAAAGCATTTGACAAAATCCAACATCCATTCCTACTAAAAACTCTTGAGAGTATAGGAATAAATGGACTATTCCTTAGAATAATCAGGAGCATATATTTAAGACCTTCAGTAAGCATAATATGCAATAGAAATAAACTGCAACCTTTCCCAGTAAGATCAGGAGTGAAACAAGGTTGCCCACTATCACCATTACTATTCAATATAGTACTAGAAACGCTAGCCTCGGCAATAAGAGCCGAGAAAGAGATTCAAGGAATTAGAGTAGGAAATGAGGAAATTAAACTATCACTTTTTGCAGATGACATGATGGTATACTTAGAGAACCCCAAAGACTCTGCTAAAAAGCTACTAGAAATAATTCAAAATTTCAGCAAAGTGGCAGGATACAAAATAAATCCACATAAATCCTCGGCATTTTTATATATCACTAACAAAATGCAACAGCAAGAGATACAAAGAGAAATTCCATTCCAAACAAATGTTGAGAGTATAAAATATTTGGGAATCCATCTTCCAAAGAAAAGTCAGGAATTATATGAGAAAAATTACAAAACACTTGCCACAAAAATAAAATCAGATTTAAATAATTGGAAAGACATTCAGTGCTCTTGGATAGGCCAAGCGAATATAATAAAGATGACAGTACTCCCCAAACTAATCTATTTATTTAGTGCTATACCAATCAGACTCCTAAGAAACTATTTCAATGACCTAGAAAAAATAACAACAAAATTCATATGGAAGAATAAAAGGTCGAGAATTGCAAGGGAACTAATGAAAAAAAACTCAGAGGAAGGTGGTCTAAGTGTACCTGATCTAAAGCTATATTATATAGCAGCAGTCACCAAAACCATTTGGTATTGGCTAAGAAATAGACCGGTAGATCAGTGGAACAGATTAGATACAAAGGACAAAAAAGGGTACATCTATAGCAATTTAATCTTTGACAAACCTAAAGATTCCAACATTAGGGATAAAAATTCATTATTCGGAAAAAACTGTTGGGAAAACTGGAAATTAGTATGGCAGAAATTAGATATGGATCCACACTTAACACCATATACCAAGATAAGATCAAAATGGATCCATGATTTAGGCATAAAGAGGGAGATAATAAATAGATTAGAGGAACAGAGGATAATCTACCTCTCAGACTTGTGGAGGAGGAAGGAATTTATGACCAGAGGAGAACTAGAGATCATTATTGATCACAAAATAGAAGATTTTGATTACATCAAACTAAAAAGTTTCTGTACAAATAATACTAATGCAAACAAGATTAGAAGGGAAGTAACAAATTGGGAAAATATTTTTAAAAACAAAGGTTCTGACAAAGGTCTCATTTCCAAAATATATAGAGAACTGACCATAATTTATAAGAAACCGAACCATTCTCCAATTGATAAATGGTCAAAGGATATGAACAGACAATTCTCAGAGGGAGAAATTGAAACTATATCCACTCACATGAAAGAGTGTTCCAAATCACTACTGATCAGAGAAATGCAAATTAAGATCACTCTGAGATACCACTACACACCTGTCAGATTGGCTAAGATGACAGGAACAAATAATGATAAATGTTGGAGGGGATGTGGGGAAATTGGGACACTAATACATTGCTGGTGGAGTTGTGAAAGAATCCAGCCATTCTGGAGAGCAATCTGGAATTATGCCCAAAAAGTTATCAAACTGTGCATACCCTTTGACCCAGCAGTGCTACTACTGGGATTATATCCCAAAGAAATACTAAAGAGCGGAAAGAGTCATATATGTGCCAAAATGTTTGTGGCAGCTCTTTTTGTTGTAGCTAGAAACTGGAAGATGAATGGATGTCCATCAGTTGGAGAATGGTTGGGTAAATTGTGGTATATGAAGGTTATGGAATATTATTGCTCCGTAAGAAATGACCAGCAGGAGGAATACAGAGAGGCCTGGAGAGACTTAAATCAACTGATGCTGAGTGAAATGAGCAGAACCAGAAGATCACTGTACACTTCAACAACAATACTGTATGAGGATGTATTCTGATGGAAGTGGAAATCTTCAACATAAAGAAGATCCAACTCACTTCCAGTTGATCAATGATGGACAGAGGTAGCTACACCCAGAGAAGAAACACTGGGAAGTGAATGTAAATTGTTAGCACTAATATCTGTCTGCCCAGGTTGCATGTACCTTCGGATTCTAATGTTTATTGTGCAACAAGAAAATGATATTCACACACATGTATTGTTCGTAGACTATATTGTAAACATGTAAAATGTATGGGATTGCCTGTCATCGGGGGGAGGGAATAGAGGGAGGGGGGGTAATTTGGAAAAATGAATACAAAAAAAAAAAAAAAAAGAAAATAGACAATATGGGATAGACAATAGATACTAAAATGTTGTTGGCTTATATTTGAATTATTTCAGTAATTCTGCAAAGTAATTTAAAAAACAATTTAAAATAATAACAATAACTAAAATACTCATGCCTTTTACCCAGAAATGTCACTTATATCCCAGGGATACCCAATGTAGAAAGAACACATATATACAAAAATATTCAGAGTATTGTTATTTTTGTAGTAACAAAATACTAGAAACAATTAAGTATGCATTTTTGAGGAAAAGCTCTTATATTGTTTTCTGTGCTGTAGAAAGAATAAATAGGAAGAATTCAGGGAAATGTAGGAAGGCATATAAACTAATGATGCTCAACATAAGCAAAATGACAGTGACAACAGAAAAGCAAACAGAAGCCAAACAAAAGAATATCATAAATACTCATAAGTGTAATAATCAAGACTGTGGGCCAGGTGGGTATAATAATAGTGTGTTTTTTATGGGCGTAGTTACATATCATCCACCCTTCTGTGATGAGCCTTACTCAATATAAAGGTAAGTCCTTTTAATGCAAATACTGTCTTTTGCCAGGCTATTTTGTAACATGATGAAACCTTCCAACTATTATATATTAATTATAACATATTAAAGAATTCAGAGTTACTTCCAAAACATTATTATGATACATTAAAGCAAAACTTAAATAGTAGGTTAATTAAAGTCCAATTTAAGCATATTTCATATTGGGGGAAGTTATTTACAAAATAATTTTTAGAACAATCCTTGCAGATATCCAGTCTACTCTTGATCTACTAAGACCAGGGAACTTTTTCATAAAGCTTTATATATAAATTGTCATTTGACCATGTACAGGAAGTATTTTTATTCAAACATTCATTCATTCAACACATATTTATTTAATGCCTATAAACACACACACACACACACATATAAAAAACTACCTATAATTACTATGCCAAATTCTTTATTTTAAAGCTGATAGATTAAACACTGATTGACACAGGTGGCACTAAAACACTTTCCATTACTTAGCTAAATGAACTAGATTTGTGTAACAATTAATTGCAAAATACATAATTGAATGTCACTAAAATAAACAAAATTATCTAACCAAATTCAGAGAGCAATAGTGGATAAAGTATTGAAGTCAGAGTCAGAAAGACCAAGGTTCTGATCCCACCTTATATAATTATAAACTTGGAAAAGTCACTTAAAAGCACTAGAAGATACAAAGGAAGAAAGAAGGAGGGAGGGAAGGAAGGAAGGAGAGGAGAAAGGAAGGAGTGAAGTAAGGAAAGTTAAATAAATAAAGAAAGTTAAGGTTAAACAAAGAGCCAAGAAATATTCTATTTGCTAAATAATTAGAAATACAAAAGAGACATTCAAAGGAATGAAGCAAAGATGAAGGAGAATAGACAGCACTTTGCCTGAACTCTTCCTGATTTTGGAATGAAAAAACCCACAAATATTTAAAGGATAACAAATTTTCAGCAGAAGATATCTTAGAAGGACTTCAGGAAAGGTCTATCTCAATTGGGCAATTGGGGATGCAACCCAGAACAGGAGCAGTACAGGGAGGCCCAGGGCAGAGATCTAGTGGAAGGCTCTTAGCCAAAAACAGCAGCATTGGCTATTCTATCCTGGTTTAGGAGCCAAGTGAAGCAGCAGACTAGCTGACTAGCTGACACAACTACAAAAATTAAATAATAAGCCCCTGAATCCCATCATAACAGAAGAAACTCAGCCAAGTACACCCAATCTTTGGAAGAAGCCAGAAATATCACCAGATACAGAGCAATGTAAAATCTCTGTTATCCTCCAGAGGAAACCCTGGACAATCTCCTCTGTGCATTAGGAGCAGATCTCAGATTTTTAAAATGAGCAAAAAAGCAAAAAGAACTCTGACCATCAATAGCTATTATGAAGACAGAGAAGAACAGACCTCAAATCAGGAGGATATTAAAGGCAAAATGCCTCCCTAATGAAACCTCAAAGGGAGGTATGAACTGGTCTCTAGCTTAAAAGGCTCTCTTGGAGGAATTAAAAAAAAAAAAAACATCTTAAAAGAGAATTAGAAGAAAAATAAGGAAAGGAAATAAGAGTTTTGCATGAAAGTTTGGAAAAGGAAACACAGAAATTATCTGAAGAAAACAACTCCCTAAAAATACAGTTGGTGAAATGGAAAAGCAATCCAATGAACAAAACAACTCATTAAAACTTCAAATGGTCAAATGCAAAAGCAGGTAAAAATCTAATTGAAGAAAATAATTCACTCAAAATAGGAATTCAAGAAATGTAAGTGAATGACTCAAGGAAACATCAAAATCGGTCAAACAAAACCAAAATAATGAAAAAAAAAAGAAGAAGAAGAAGAAGAAAATGTAAAAGTGCCTCACTGGAAAAAACAAAAACAAAAACAAAAACAAAAACAAAACAAACAAACAAAAAAAAAAAAAAAAAAAAAAAAACTGACCTGGAAAATAGATCCAGGAGAGAGAATTTAATAATTACTGGACTAAATGAAAACTATAATGCAAAAAAAAAAAAAAAAAAATACATAAAATAAAAAAGCCTTGACAAAATCTTTCAAGAAATCAAGGAAAATTGCCCTAATATCCTAGAACCAGAGGATAAAATAGCCATTGAAAGAATTTGCTAATCACCTTTTGAAAGAGAACCCAAAATGAAGACGTAGCTAAATATCAGAATTATCTGATCAAGGAGAAAATACTGCAAGCTGCCAGAAAGAAAAAATTCAAATATTGAGGAGCCACAATTAGGGTTACCCAGGACCTAGAAACTTCCATTTAAAAGCTTTCCAACTGAAAGGTTGTAGAATATGATATTATAGAGGGGAAAGGAGATTAGATTGCAGCCAAGGATCAACTGTCTAGCAAACTCAGCATTATTGTTTAAGGGAAAAGACAGACATTCAATGAAAAAGGGGATTTTCAATTATTTTTAATGAAAAGATCAGAGCTGAACAGAAGATTTGATCTTTAAATATAGAAGTCAAAAGAAGCATAAGAAGGTAAAAAGAAAAGAAAAAAAACAGTATGTTTTTAAAGGTTAAAATGTTTACATTCCTATATGTGTAACTCTTTTTTAAAATTAATTTTATAATTATACATTTTTTGACAGTATATATGCATGAGTAATTTTTTTTATAACATTATCCCTTGTATTCATTTTTCCACTCCCTCTCTCTACTCCCTCCCCTAGATGAGAGGCAATCTCATACATTTTACATGTGTTACAGTATAACTTAGATATATTATATATGTGTAAATCCAATTTTCTTGTTGCACATTAAGTATTGGATTCTAAAGGTATAAGTAACCTGGGTAGATAGGCAGTAGTGCTAATATTTTACATTCAATTCCCAGTTTTCCTTCTCTGGGTGTAGTTGTTTCTGTCCATCATTGATCAGCTGGAAGTAAGTTGGATCTTCTTTATGTTGAAGATATCCACTTCCATCAGAATGATATGTGAAACTTTTGAGAACTATATCTTTCTTAGATGTATATTTAGAGGGTTTAGCTATAATTTAAACCAAGTCTTCATTCTTGATATAAATTCTACTTGGTAGGATAGCTTGATGTAATCTCTTTGCTAATATTTTATTTAAGATTTTTGTATGAATATTCACTAGGAAAATTGGTCTATAATTTTCTTATTATGTTTTCCCTACCTGATTTTATGAATAAGCACCATATCTCTATCATTAAAAGAAAAAAAAAATTGGTAGAACTCCTTCTTCCCCTATTTTTACAAATAGTTTATATAGCATCGGGATTACTTTTTTAAATGTTTGGTAGAATTCACTTGTAAATCCATCTGGCTCTGGAGAATTTTTGTTATGGAGTTCAATAATAGTTTGTTCATTTTTTAAAAATTTCATTTACTTGTGATGGTACAAAAAAGAAATTAAGGGTGGAAAAAGGATTGTACTGAAGGAAGAGGAAGGAGGAGATAAAAATAGTTCCATTTAAACAAAAGAAATATTAGGAATGCAGGAATATTTCAACAGTAGGAAAACTATTAGCATAATTTAATTAAAAACACTAGAAAGCATAGAAATAAATGAAGTTTTTTCTTAAAATTATAAGTAGCATCTATCTAAAATCATCAGCAAGCATCATATGTAATGGGGATAAATTAGAATCATTCCCAATAAAATCAGGAATGAAACAAGGTTGCCCACTATCAACTTTACTATTCAATAATGTGTTAGAAATATTAGTTTCAACAAGAAGAGAAGAAAGAGGAATTGAAGGAATTACAGTAGGTAATGAGGAAACAAAATCATTCTTTGTAGATGATATGCTGGTATACTAAGAGAATCCTAGAGAATCAACTAAAAAACTGCTAGAAATAATCAATAACTTTAGCAACATGATACAAGATAAATCCACATAAATCATCAGCATTTTTTATATGTTACCAACAAAGTTCAGTAGAAAAAGGTAGAAAGAGAACGCCCACATAAAATGACTGTAGATGATATATTTGGGAGACTGCCTGCCAAGACAAAGTCAAGAACTATATGAACACAATTCCAACCCTCTTTCCACATCAATAAAATTAGATCTAAACAATTGGAAGAATATCAAGTGTCCATGCATAAACCAAGCTAATATATAATAAAAATAACAATTATACATAAGTTAATTTACTTATTCAGTGCTTTACCAATCAAACTGGTTTTTTTTTGTTTGTTTGTTTTTCTTTTTTTACTGAGCTAGAAAAAAAAAAAAATAACAAAATTCATCTGGAAGAAAAAAGGCCAAGAGTTAAAAGAGAATTAATGGAAAAAAATCAATTGAAGGTGAACTAACTGTGTCAGATTTAAAACTATATTATAAAGCTATGATCATCATGAGCATTTGGTAGTGGCTAAGAATAGAGTAGCTGATCTGTAGAATAGGTTAGGTTCACAAGACAATAATTAATGGCTAACATGATCTTATGTTTGATAAAACTAAGAACCAAGAGAACATTGTACACAGTAACAAGAAGATTATGTAATGATTAGTTGTGATGGATTCATCTTTTTTCAACAATGAGGTATTTCAAGCCAATTTTAATAGATATGTGATGGAGAGAGCCATTTGCATTCAGAAAGAGGATTATGGAGTATGAATGTAAATCACAACATAATTTTTTCACCTATTTCATTATTGTTTGCTAGCTTTTTTTGTTTCTTTTTTTTTTTTTTTCCTTTTTTGATCTGATTTGTGCAGCATGATAAATGTGGAAATATGTTTAGAAGAACTGAAATGTTTTACCCTATTTTGGATTACTTGCTGTCTGGAGGAAAGCAGAGGGGTGAAAGGAGGGAAAAAATTTGGAATACTAGGTCTTTCAAGTGTGAATGTTGAAAACTATCTTTATATATATTTTGAAAATAAAAAAGCTATTATTATTTTTTTAAAAGACGAGACATTCTCTGAATTAAAGGAGCTTATTACTTAATAGCAGGAAACATTGCATTTATAGTATTGGTAATCAGGGAGGAGAGCTTTGATCTAAAAAGCTGTGGAAAAGCAATGGTAGCACTAATTAGATGATAGTTTATAAAGAAAAATTGTGTGTGTGTGTGTGTGTGTGTGTGTGTGTGTGTGTGTATGTGTGTGTCCATATGTATAGTCAGATTCTTTATCTGTAAAATGAAAGATAATAATAACACCCATCTGAAAAAAAAAAGTGATGATAAAATAATATCTTTGTAAAACTCTTGAAAACTTTTAGCTGCCTGAGCTGAGAATCAAAGAGTAACACAGATGTGTTTTTCCCTCTATAAACAGATCCAGTATTGTATTGTCCCCTGCCTTGGGCAAGCTTTGTCATGCTAACTATAAGTCCTTCCCTCATCTCTATTACATCCTTTTCCACTTTTTGCTCCAGATTGGATAATTAAATCTACATTACCATTGCTTCTAATGAAGAATTTAATAATGTATTGCCCAATGAATATGTTCAAATTCTCTGATTGATAATGGTATTGTCAAAGTTGAAATTCCTTGCTCAAATCATTGCTTTTATTCTTCCTTCCATTAAGCAATCTGGACCTTTGCAAATATCTTATATTCAATTTTCTGTGTACATGATGTTTAAAGGGTTCCATAAACAATGAAGCAATAATTATATTAAATTTGCACCAGTAGTAGAGCATATAAATTCCTAGGGAGAAGTTATTAAGCCAGCTATGGGAAGAAATAGACAGAAAAATTATATTAGTGAGGGACTTCAACCTCCCCTTGTCGGTATTAGACAAATCTAATCACAAAATAAATAGGAAAGGAACTAGAGAAGTTAATGGGATCCTAAAAAAGCTGGATATGATAGACTTCTGGAAAAAATTGAATAGGTACAGAAAAAAAAATACATATTTATCTTAGCAATACATATCACATACACAAAAATTGACTATATTTTACAGCATAAAAACATCACAATCAAATGCAGAAAGGCAGAAATAATAAATGCTTTCTTTTTGGACAATGTTGCACTAAAATTACATCCAACAAAGGGACAAGGAAAGATAAACCAAAAACTAATTGAAAATTAAATAATCTGATTCTTAAAAATGAGTGGGTCAAGCAACAAATCACAGAAACAATACATAATTTCATCCAAGAGAATGGCAATAATGAGACAACATACCAAAACCTATGGAATGCAGCCAAAACAATTCTTAGGGGAAATTTTATAAGTCTAAATAGCTACATGAATAAAATAGAGAAAGAAGTCTTCATTGAATTCAATGAATAAAAAAACTCAAAAAAGAACAAATTAAAAAACTCCAATTAAATACCAATGTAGTAATTCTGAACCTCATAGGAGTGATTAATCAAACTGAAAATAAAATAATTATTGAACTAATTAATAAAACTAAGAGTTGGTTTTATGGAAAAAAAAAAAAACAAAATAGATACACCTTTATTCTATTTGATTAGCAAGTAAAGAAAAAATCATCACCATCAAAAATGTAAAGGATAAACTTAACACCAATGGAAAAGAAGTTAAAACAATAATTAGCAGGTATTTTGTCCAAACTAAATGGCAGCAAATTTGACAATCTAACTGAAATGGATGAATATTTACAAAAATATAAATTTCCCAGAATAACAAAAGAGAAAATAAATTACTTAAATAGTCTCATTTTAGTAAAAGAAATTGAACATCCAACACAATTTTAAAAAACCTGTGATGGAAAATGTTATCCACCTCCAGAAAGAGAGAATGTGAGCTCCTAAAAGTACAGATAGAAGCATACTTAAAAACAAAGCAAAACAGAACAAAAACTTTATTAGTGTGCTTTTAAAAAATATAGTAAATATAATAATTTACTTATACCTTCTAAATTTATAGTTATGTAGTATACACAAAAATGCATTTGCATAATATACTTGTATGTACATTTATCCATACACAAAAATTAGGAGGATTCTTGAAATCACCTTAAGATCTCAAGATCCTGTCTTAAGACCAATACCAAACACTGAGGTTCTTTCTCAAACTAAACTGTTGAGTATTCAGACTCTACTGCACAGAGTACAACTCCATTGGGCTGGCCACATTGTTTAAATGCTAAAAGTGTGCTGGACAAAAAAATTATTTTATGGAGAAGAACTCACATAGGCAAGCATTTACCAGGTAATCAGAAAAAGCAATACAATGATTCTCAAGGTCTCTCTCTCTCTCTCTCTCTCTCTCTCTCTCTCTCTCTCTTTCTCTCTCTGTCTCTCTCTCTCTCTCTCTCTCTCTCTCTCTCTCTCTCTCTCTCTTTCTCTCTCTCTCTCTCTCTCTCTCTCTCTCTCTTTTTCACACACACATACACACACACACATTTATTCTTTCTCTCTAATAGTAATATTTTTCTAAAATACATGCAAAGATAGTTTTCAGCATTCACTTTTGTGAAACCTTATGTTCCAAATTTTTCTTCCTTTCTCCCCTAACCCTCCTCCCCAAGACAGCATACAATCCAATATAGATTAAACATGTACAAATGTATTTTCATATTTGTCATATTGTACAAGAAAGAACAGGTCAAAAGGTGTTACACAACTTCAAAACCCACAGGAATCATTGGATTCCCTGAGATGAAAAATTGTTTATAAGACTACTACAGGACTTCAAAATCTGCAGGAATCAGATTCCCTAACACATGATGAGAATATTGCAGGACTTCAAAAATTTTTTTTTTAAATTTTTATTTTATTTTATAATTATAACTTTTTTTTGAAGTACATATGCATGGGTAATTTTTTACAACATTATCCCTTGCACTTACTTCTATTCAGATTTTTTCCCTTCCTCCCCCAACCCCCTCCCCCAGATGGCAGGCAGTCTTATACATGTTAAATATATTACAGTAAATTCTAGATACAATATATGTGTGTAGAACCAAATTTCTTGTTGCACAGGAAGAATTGGATTCAGAAGGTAAAAATAATAGTTTGCACTCATTTCCCAGTGTTCCTTTTCTGGATGTAGCTGATTTTGTCCATCATTAATCAATTGGAATTGAATTAGCTCCTCTCTATGTTGAAGATATCCACTTCCATCAGCATACATCCTCGTACAGTATCATTGTTGAAGTGTATAATGATCTTCTGGTTCTGCTTGTTTCACTTAGCATCAGTTGATGTAAGTCTCTCCAAGCCTCTATGTATTTCTCCTGTTGGTCATTTCTTACAGAACAATAATATTCCATAACATTCATATATCATAATTTAACCAACCATTCTCCAATTGATGGGCATCCGTTCAACTTCCAGCTTCTAGACACTATGAAAAGGGCTTCAAAATTTGAAGGAATCATTGGATTCCCTGACACATGAAGTAATGGACAATAGATTGGTTTTGGACTATTTCTAGGACTTATGGACATGTATAATTCCTCATGTTGATTCATGTTGTTTGTTACATCACTACTAGACTGTGTTACTATGTGCTTATGTAATATCTCCCATGCTGATAGATTTATGTATACCTGTTTCAAGTGAGATCCTTCAGAAACCGTCTAACAAAATTTGGTTTGACTCCCCATTTCCCTTTGGTGTTTTCATATTCTTTCCTGAGATATCAGAGATGGCATTATCACCTCCTTTTTTGAGTTCTCACTTCCTCCCTGAGAAGTCAGGGAGAGCTGACCACCTGTGTTTTAAAACAAAAGAAAGTGGGACATGTAAAGGGCCAGAATTCTGGAGAAATGTACTTGAAACAAGGATTCTTACAACAAGGTATTAACTCAGTGGAATTGATAATAAAATGGTTATCTAGTTTAGCATGTGAATTCTCTAGTTCAGTATGATTGATTTAATCTTATAACAAATAATGATTCCCTAGTGATATAAGTGGCTTATGTTCAGTATACTGTAATGATGTAATTGTAATAGAGTATATAAACTGAGGACAAAGTCAGCCACAGAGATTCCATATTGCACCAGCCTGGAGTGGCTCTCCTGCCTCCTGCATTTCCTCCACTGAAATCAAGACCCATTCTGGAGGACCTCCAGAAAGCTAGGTGGGGCCCAGGTAAAGGGGACAGACTGTAAAGGAAATAATAAAGACTTTGGATTTAATCCTGACTATTCTTGTGGTGATTATTCTGCTGAAATGAAGGCTGGTCCAGAAAGCTAACTAGAACATTTACAAAAAGGGGAAAAAACAAGCAAATAAATAATAACAAACATGAAAAGACTTATTTAATCTACATTCAGTCTTCATAGATCTTTCACTAGATGCATATGCTATTTTCCATCTCAAGACTACGGGAATTGCCTTGGATCGCTTCATTGTTGAAAAAAGCAAAGTCCAAACCAGTTAATCATCATATAATCTTGTTGTTATTGTGTACAGTGTTCTCTTGGTTCTGCTCATTTTACTTAGCATGAATTCATGTAAGTCTTTTCAGGCTCTCAAGGTCTCTCATAAGAACTTTAGAATTTTTAAAAATTAATTTACTCTCCCTTCTCCTTACCCCCATATTTGTGTCTAACTTGTGGCTGAATATTCTGAGCTCATATTGGTCTAACTGTTGGATATACTAACTTGACTCTAAAATAATGATATAATTTTGGTCCTCTTTGAGCATTAAGCTTCAAGAATATGGTTAATTATTAGAGCAAATAAATGAGTCTCCTGATACATTCATATTTGTATTTCTCAAAATTTTAATTTCATCAAATATGGCAAATGGTTTCTGTACAATCAAAATATGTAATTAAATTTCAAACAATGTAACCATTTCAGAGTTTTTCACACTAATTGGACTAGTTGGTTATATGTGTGTATACATACATATACAGAACATCCAAAAATCTTATACTTTTAAACTTCCCATAATTTCTTAAGTATAATTGTTAGCAATATGCAAAAATCATTTGAAAAATTTATTATTTAGAGTTTTTATACATTTGTTTTATTTTTATTAATTTTGAATAATATAACACATAATTTTTCAAGACAGGTCACTCTATGCATTGTGTATGTTAGAGTTTCTATATGTATCTATATCCATGTCTACTTATATCAATATTGAGAGAAACAGCAAAAATAACATATAGCTACACATTAAACTTCATAAACAAGACAATACCTAGCCAATCCATCCTTCAGGGATTTAGGGACAGCCAAGAATTTTTCCCTATTGTACATATATTAACTTAGAAAAAAAAAACTTTATAAACATTATCTATGGTTTACTGTACTTTTACTAGTATTATTAAATATTTTCCAATTACAATTCTTGTTAAAAGTGTACTTATAAGTAGTATGGACCACATGCAGCCTACAAATGATATATTTGAAATCTCTAAACTAAATCAAATATAACAACAACAACAAAAAAGGAATCGAACAATTCATTAATGAACTCCCTAAGGTGGGGGGGGGGGGGAGAAAATAGGGCCAGATGGATTTACAAGTGAATTCTACCAAACATATGAAAATCAATTAATTCCAATTATGTAAACTATTTGAAAAAAAATAGGCAAAGTAGGAGCTCTGCCAAATTCTTTCCATGATACAAATATGGTACTGGGTACTGATACCTAAACCAGAAGAGCCAAAACAGAAAAAGAAAATTACAGAGCAAACTCCCTAATGAATATAGATGCAAAAATTTTAAATAAAATATTAGAAAAGAGATTACAGCAACTTGTTAGTAGCATAATACACTATAACCAAATGGGATTTATACTAGAAATGCAGGGCTGTTTCAATATCAAGAAAACTATTGCCATGATCGACCATATAAATAACAAAACAAACAGAAATCATATGATAATCTCAATAGAGGCAGAAAAAGCTTTTGACAAAATATAGCACCTATTTCTATTAAAAAACATAAAAGAGTACTGGGATAAAAGTAATTTTCATTAAAATAGTAAGCAGTATCTATTGAAAACTAATAGTAAGTATTATTTGTAATGAAAAGAAGCTGGATGCATTCTCAATAAAATCAGGGGTAAAACAACATGTCCATTATCACCACTATTATTCAATATTGTATTACATCAAATTTCAATAAGGAAAGAAAAGGAAATTGAAGGAATTAGAATAAGCAATGAAGAAATGAAACGATCACACTTTGTACATGATATAGTGATATACTAGAGAATCCTAGAAAGTCATCCAAAAATCTACTCAAAATAATTAACAATTTTAGCAAAGTTGCAGGATACCAAATAACCTGACAGAGAGAAGTGGAGCCAAGATGAATTTACCCAACCTCTCTCCTATAGTACTACAAAAAAAAAAAAAAAAAAAAAAAAAAAAAAAAAAAAAAAATGATCCTAAACAAATTTTAGAGCATCAGAACACCTAAAAAAAAAGAGTAGAATATTTTCCAACCTAAGATAATTTAGAAGCTCAATAGAAAAAGGTGTATGACAGAGTGTGGGAGTCCAGCTTGCATCCTCAGACCTGGCCCCAGTCGGCTCTCCCAACGTCTAACAGAGGCAATACTGCCTTTCAGACCTCTCAGCCCAGAGACACCAAAGAGGACCTGGAACATTAGTAGAAAGGTCTGTGCAATCAAAGTGGGAGTCCAGCACACAGTCCCAGCGCAGGCCTGGCCTGGATCCCAGTCAAAGCCAAATATAGACCTTTGAGTCAGCAGCAGCACTGGAAGCTTCTAGAATTCTCAGCCCAGGGACACCAGAGAGGACCCTGAAGGTCAGTGTGGCAGTAGGGTGGGACTCTGGTCAGCTGAGTCCCAGCCCTAACCAGAATAATAGATCTTAAAGCAGTCACATTGCTAACAGCTCTAAGGCAGAAAAGAGTGCTTCTGGCTAGATTAGTAGGATCTCTAAAAACAGCTGCACAAAACTCTGGAAGTTTGGTACAATGCCCCCTCCTTTCTGAAAACAGAGCCCTACTTTTGCAAAGAGTAAAAAGCAGAGTAGTAGGCTAGGAAAATGAGCAGAAAACAAAAATGAAAAGTTTCTGACCAGTGAAAGTTATTGTGGTGACAAGGAGAATCAAAACACACACTCAGAGGTTCATAATAAAGTTAAAGCTCCTACATACAAAGTTTCCAAGAAAAATAAGAATTGGGTTCAGGCAATGGAAGACTCAAAAGGGACTGAAAATCAAGTAAGAGAGATAGGGAGAAGATTAGGGAAAGAATTGAGAGTAGGATGAAAGGAAATAAACAAACAAAACAAAACAAAACAAACAAACAAACAAACAAACAAAAAAACTAATGTAGAGAAAGATGCCTTAAAAAGCAAAACTGGCCAATTGGGAAAAAAGGTATAAAAGCTCACTGATGAAAATAATTCATTAAAAATAGAATTGAGCAAATGGAAGCTAATGACATCATGAAAAATCAATGACATCAAGCAAAATCAAAGAAATTTTTTTTTTTTTTAATTAGGGGAAAAAAAAAAAAAAAAAAAAACATGAAATATCCCATTGGAAAAGCAACTGACCTGGAAAGTAGATCCAAGAGAGATAATTTAAAAGTTACTGGTCTACCTGAAAGTGATGATCAAAAAAAGAAAAGAAAAGAAAAAGAAAAAAAAAAGCCTGTATATCATCTTTCAAGAAATTATTAAGGAAAACTACTCTGATATTCTAGGATGAGAGGTTAAAATAGAAATTGAAAGAATCCACTGATCATCTCCTAAAGGAGATTCCAAAACAAAAACTCTCAGGAATATTATAGTCAAATTCTGGAACTCCCAGATCAGGAAAAAATATTACAAGCATCTAGAAAGAAAGAAACAATTTAAGTATAATGAAGCCACAGTCAGGATAACACAAGATTTAGCAACTTCTATGTTAAAGGACTAGAGGGCTTGGAACATGATATTATGGGGAGCAATGGAGCTAGAATTGCAACCAAGAATCACCTACACAGTAAAACTGAATATATTCCTACAGAGGAAAAGTTGGTCATCCACGGCAACATAGGATTCTCAAGCATTTGTGATGAAAATATCAGAGTTTAATGGAAAATCTGATTTTCAAATACAGGATTCTGGAGAAGCAGAAGGAGGTAATCAGGAAATTGATATCATAAGAGACTTAATAAGGTTTATCTGTTTACATTGATACTTGGGAGGATGATGTTTGTAACTCAGAACTTTCTCATTATTATGGCAGTTAGAAGGAGTATATATACACAAGGGGCACATGTATGAGTTGAATATGAAGGGATAATATCCTTTTTTAAAATGATGAAATTAAAGGGTGAGTGTAAAGGGAGAAAGGGAAAAGGAAAAGTGGAATGGTGCAAGGTATATGTCATGAAAAATAGGCTAGAAAAAAGGAAGGGGAGAAGGAGAAGAGAGAAGGAGTGAGTAAACCTTACTCTCATCAGAACCGGCTCAAATAGGAAATAACATACATACTTATTAGGGGTATAGAAATCTAGTTTACCTTGCAGGAAAGTAAGAAGGGAATGGAATATGGGAAAGAGGGCATGGTGGTGGGGGAAGGGGCATGTTAGGGGAGGGAGTGGTCAGTAGCAGGGCATTTTAGGGAAGGGAGAGGATAAAAGGAAAAAGAGTAAATAGGAGGAAATGCAGTTAGCAGTGGTGCTTATAAAAGGATTTTTGAAGCAAGTTTCTGTGATGGATATCATTGTTGTCTGGAAGATGATAAGCAGGATGCATGCAGGGAAAAAAAAAAAAAAAAGAACAGAAAGCCTCCAGGAAGAAAGTGAAATAGATTGTATGCAAAGTAAAAGCAGTGTTCTAGGGTGATCAGCTGTGAAAGATTGTTATTCTCATTAATATGATCATCCATGGCTGCTCTGAGCAACTTTTGATGGGGAATCCTGTCCATACTCAGAGAAGGAACTGATTGGTCCAAATTCAGAGTGAAGTATTCTGCCATTCTCTCAGTTATTTTTGACTTGATTTTTCTGGAGGGTTTTTATTTTTATTAGAGTGGGAGATCTATGTTTTCTTTTACAACTTTACTTTTATGGAAATGTTTTACATAATTTCACATGTGGCTTCTTAATTGTGGGTGAGGAGAAGAAAGAGAATCTAGACCTCAAAAATCTTAAAAACAACTGAAAAAATTGGGGAAAAAATTAAATAAATAATCAAATTGAAATAAACTAACACAAATCATCAGCATTTCTAGTTATTACTGATAACCCAGCAGCAAGAAATACAAAGATAAATTTCTTTTAAAATAATTCTAGGTAAAATAAAATATTTGTATTTCTACCTGTCAAGACAAATCCAAAAAACTATATGAACACAGTTACAAAACACTTCACACACAAATAAAGTCAGATGGAAACAATTGGAAAAATATCAATTGCTCATGGGTAGGCCAAGCTAATATAATATAAATGACAATTCTGCCTAAATTGGTCTACTTGTTCAGTGCCATACCAATCAAATGGCCAGAACATTATTTTATAGAATTAGAAAATATAATAAAATTCATGTAAGAGAACAAAATGTCCTGAATATTAAGTAATGAAAAAAAAAATACAAAAAATAGCAATATCACACCTAAAATTATATTATAAAATAACATATATATTATCAAATGATATATATATATATGTATATATAATATTATATATTATAAAAACCATTTGTTATTGGCTAAGAAATAGAGTTCTGGATCAGTGGAATATATTAGATACACAAAACACAATAATCAAGACTTATTGTATAATATAATATTTGATAAACTCCCCAAATTCAGCTAATAAAAACTCACTCTTTGAAAAAAATTGCTGGGAAAACTAGAAAATAATATGTCTGAATAGACCTACATCTCACACTGCATGCCAAAATAAAGTCAAAGCAATTACCTGATATGAGCATAAAGGATGATGTCATAAACAAATTAGGAGAGCAAGGGATAATTTACCTATCAGATCTTTGAAAAAGTGAGAAATTTGTGACTACAGAAGAACTAGAGAACATTATAAAAACCAAAATGAACAACTTTGATTACATTAAATTAAAAATTTTTGCACCAAAAAGCCTCCAACAGAAACAAGATTAAAAGGGAAGTATAAAGCTGGGAAAACATTTTTGCAGCCAATATTTCTGATAAAGGCCTCATTTCTATTTTTTTTTTGATATTTTATTTTTTTTTTTATTAATTTTATAATTATAACTTTTTTTTTTGACAGTACATATGCATGGGTAATTTTTTACAACATTATCCCTTGAACTCACTTCTGTTCCAAATTTTCTCCTCCTTCCCTCCACCCTCTCCCCTAGATGGCAGGCAGTCCCATACATGTTAAATGAATTATAGTATATCCTAGATACAATATATGTGTGTAGAACCGAATTTCTTGTTGCACAGGAAGAATTGCATTCAGAAGGTAAAAATAACCTGGGAAGAAAAACAAAAATACAAACAGTTTACTCTCATTTCCCAGTGTTCCTTCTCTGGGTGTAGCTGATTCTGTCCATCATTGATCAATTGGAATTGAATTGGATCTTCTCTGTTGAAGATATCTACTTCCATCAGAGTATATCTTCATACAGTATCTTTGTATAACGATCTCCTGGTTCTGCTCATTTCACTCAGCATCAGTTCATGTAAGTCTCTCCAAGCCTTTCTGAAATCATCCTGCTGATCATTTTTTACAGAACAATATTCCATAACATTAATATACTATAATTTACCCAGCCATTCTCCAATTGATGGGCATCCACTCAGTTTCCTGTTTCTAGCCACTACAAAAATGGCTGCCACAAACATTTTGGCACTCCTTCCCTTCTTAAGTATTTCTTTGGGATATAAGCCCAGTAGTAGCACTGCTAGATCAAAGGGTATGCACAGTAAGGCCTCATTTCTAAATTATATAAAGAACTGTGTCAAATTTAAAAGAATATAAGTCACTACCCAATTGATAAATGGTCAAAGGGTATAAACAGACAATTTTCAGATGATGACATTAAAGCTATCTATAATTACATGAAAAAAAATGCTGTAAATCACTCTTAAAAAGAGAAATACAAATGAAAACAACTCTGAGGTACCACCGCACACCTCTCAAATTGGCTAAGATGACAGGCAAAGTTAATGATAAATGCTTAAGGGGATGTGGTAAAACTGGGACACTATAATGCATTATTGGTGGAGTTGTGAAATGATCTGACCATTCTGGAGAGCAATTGGAACTATGTTCAAAGGAATATCAAACTGTGCATACCCTTTGACCCAGAAGTGTCACTCCTGGGTCTGTATTCCAAGGAAACTATAAAGGAGAGTAAAGGACCCACATGTACAAAAATATTTGTAGTAGTTCTTTTTGTTGTAGCAAAGAATTGGAAAATGATCAATGCCCATCAATGGGAATGGCTGAATAAGCTGTGGCATACCAAAGTGATGGAATATTTTTATTCTATAAAAATGATGAACAAGCTGATTTTAGAGAGTCCTGGAAAGATTTGCACAAACTGATGCTGAGAGATGCAAACAGAACCAGGAATACATTGTGCACAATAACAGCAGGAAAGCACAATGATCAAATATGAAAGACTTAGTTCTTCTCAGTGGTTCAAGTGATTCACGGCAATCCTAATATACTTTGAATATAAAATGCCATCTACATCCAAAAAAAAAAAAAAAAAAAATACTACGGATATTCCATGTAATTGAACACACGCTATGTGCACTTTAATTTTTCTTTCCCCCATGGCTTTTTCCTTTTGTTCTGATTTTTCTCTCCCAACATAATTCATAAAGAAATGTATATTCAAAATAAATAAAGAACTACATGAAAGGAAGTTTTTGGGGAAAATATTTGAAATAAAACAGAATTAAAAAAAAAAAAAAAAACTTCCTCAAGACTGAGAAACAAATAAAAATGTAAAAAATAAAACACACACAAAAAAATCAAATTTTTGTATTTCATCATAGGGTCCTGCACCTTACCTGATTTCAAGTGACCATTTATTGTGGTATTCTATAGAAAGAGAGAAGTAGTAACCATAGTAACAGGTACTTCATACTTCATGTTACTTAACAAAGTCTGCAAACCACTTCAACTCTTCCAGTGAACTTTCCTCCTTCAGGCAAAATACAAGCAAGAGGGTTATAAGCACACAGGTCCAGATTTTTTCTTTCCATCTCTCTGTTTTTGTCTATCTCTGTCTCTGTCTCTCTGTCTCTGTCTCTGTTTCTTCCTGAATGAATTTTCAGTATTGTCACTATTTTGTTTTGTTTTATTTTAAAACAAAGAGATGAAAAGGAGACTTTATTCTAGAGATGATCGTTGGATGAAAAAAAGATTAAAAAAATGATAGGTCAATGGCAGGGACAAAATTCTGTATTAGCGCAGGTGAAATTAGAGTTTGATTAAAAATCCATATCAAACATTTATTGGATAGGACCTATACAGGACATGTTTATAATTAGATTTACACTAAAATTCAAATAGGAACTTAATTTAAAATTATTGCATCTTCCCCATTAATTATATCCCTCAGGGTATATGTTCCTTATTTATATTTATTAATATTCCTCTGTCTGTGTATATTTATGTATAAGCCCTGATGGGGCTCTCTTTTCCTGTCTTTCTCTGAAAAAACATCCTTTGCCTTCTGACTATACAAGTTAGATTTTTCTTAAACTGGTTTAAATTACCTAGTCTAATCTTATCATTTTGCTGAACCCTAAAAAAGATTAAAAGATCCATACACACAGGTAGTTAGTAGGAGAATGTAACTTTTTTGATTCTTTGTTAGATCTTCTTTCTAGTACTCAATAAATTCTTATTGTAAAAGTAAATTGAAATCAAAGAATATGATCAAGCAGTTTTCAGATGAAGATATTAAAACTATGTATAGTCATATTAAAAAAAAATTCCAGATTACAATTAATTAGCATTTCTCTAATCAATTTCTAATTAATAGAAATGCAAATTAAAACTAATTAAAATTTTGAGGTACCATCTGACATGTCAGATCAGGTAATATTGATAAGGTTACCAAAATGAAATTAGATTTTCTGGTGGTCAAGGAGTTCCCAACTAACTTTTTGAGCTGAAATTTGAATTGAATTCAGTGAGTTTCTGGACTGAGCCAACCCCACCCAGATAACAAGGATGAAATTGTCCCTCAGGGCAGGGTCCCTCACTGAGGCAAAGTTGAAGATTTTCTCTTTTAAGGATTTTTAGAGTTTCTGGGGTCCCTCTTCATCCCCCCCCCCAAGCAGTCACCTCCAAATGCATTTGGGATAAAGGGGAAACTGTCTCTTCTTTATGTAACTGCTTTGAGCTGGCAAGGGTTGTAGAGATTTTGGGGGGTTCATGCCAGGAAGTGAGGTGTGAGGTGTGGGGTCTGAAAATGTCAGTAGGGCATCTAAGGGGTGTTTGTCTTGGTCAATCATCCCCAGTCAGTTGTCCCATGTTCTCTTGGCTGAAGGGCAGCTGAGAATCCAAAGTTTTAAGCCTAGAGAAAACAGATCTCAGGAGCAGATTACAGGTGGGGTATCATCCAGGGTTGAGATGGCGACATTCTGGAATGGGGAAATGCATCAGGTCCCTTCTGTGGGCTGCCTGTAAGAATGCTGTTGGCCCATCTAACAATGTCAAATGCCAAGAAAAGTATTAGAGAAAATGCTAGGAGCAGAGTTTAGCCCTTTCACTCCAATTTCCATAAGAGCTAATTTCTCCTGGGGTTGGGTCCCAGGGGCAGGGATTAAGGGTGTGGACTCAGAGAGTCAAGCTAGGCAGGAGACCTTGATACCTGTTAGGTTTAATAAGCCACTGATGTCTATAGGCTTTTAAAAAAAAAATGCACTGAATCCCTGGAGTTAATGGCTATCCCAGGTTTAGTTTTTAGACCTCTTCCATTATGAGTCTTTTGATTAAAAACAGCCACTGATCTGTTTGTGAGGCAGGGTCTAGGGATGGGTGTGTCCCCACTTGTCAGGGCTGCAGATCAAGATAAGAATGCAGTTTAAGCTTTTAGAAATTTCTTAACTGTCTGTGCTGTGTGTGTGTGTGTGTGTGTGTGAGTGTGTGTGTGTGTGTGTGTGTGTTTAATAGAGTTGGTTCCTCATTCTCACCATAAAATCACCAAAATCACCAAAGATTCTGAGCCTTCCTCCCCACTCTCCCCACTTCTTATGGGGAGGGGCAGAAGAGATCAGAGGGAGTGCAAAGTAGCAGTGCTACTTACCTAGCTTAACAGCCCCCAAGGTGTTTGGGCTGTCCTGGTAGATAAAAGGGGAAACAGGACAAGACTCCAAATTCCTACCAGAGAGCAGGATGCTGGGGTGGGAGGCAGTTCAACCCCTGTGGTTCACTGTCATGGTGGAAAGGCAGTTCCTCTAGTGCTCCTCCTGCTCGAACTCAGGGCAGTTTCCTACAACATGAACTTTTGGGGTTCATGGCCTAGGCCTGGGATTTGCTAATTTAACAAGGCACCTCCACTCTAAGTGTACTTTCAGGAAGCAGAAGTTATCCTGAGAAGAAAAGAGCTGAGAGTCTCAGTTTTTTAGTTTAGGTGAGAGAGTTAAAAAACAACAAAAAACAGCTGTTTATAACAGCAGAGTGGGAGAAACATGGAGGGCTCAGAATGGGCTCCTCTAGTTTGGGCTTTAGCATATTGGCCTTGGACCCTGAAAAAGTTGGGGAGGGATCCCAGGTCTGGGAGGGTCTTTAGCTTTGAAAGAGACACTCCCATAGCCCCTTCTGCCTGAGGGCAGAAGTCAATATCAGTCCCAGGATTTGAAAGAAAAAAAGCATTTTTAAGATGCAAGGAAGGCTCCTTTCAAAGGCTCCAGAGAGTTGGTGGGTGGAAGGAGATTGGATCTCTTACAGCTAATCTAATCAGTGTTCAAATTTTGAGATTGAGGTATTTTTTCCAAGCGGAGTGTGTCTCTGCATTAAAAGACAGCCAAAAGGTGAGTCTTTTAGGGATAGGGGAAAAAGCCCCCCAATTCTATAGCTTTTCTGTTCTCTATATGTGTTCCTAAGAGAGAGAAAGATATGACAAAAACCTTATTTTTTGTCAATTCACAGGAATTTTCGTCATAAGAGTCCTTATGGAAAGAGTCTGCTGAGCACAGAAGCTCCAGACAGGGTTGACCATGCCCCGGGGTGTCGAACTGTCCCACTTTGGTATAGAAAGGATGGAGTGGTGGTTTACTGAAAAAAAACTCGAGAACACTCACCAGATGGGAAATCAGAAAGACTGAAATCTGACTTCTAGGAAAAAAAAACCTTTAGTGTTCTCCATTCAAGAGCTCCTCGCCTGACTATATACAGTATCAGATTCTATAGCCCTGGTCCTTCTCTAGAGAAGGAGAGCAAGAAATTGCTCTTTGAGCTGTAATGCCAGAGAAACCGAGGCAAGATAAAGATCAGTTTAAGGAAACTGAGGCAGTAAAAGAGAACTGCGGCACAACAGAGCAAGGAAGAATTTGTCAGGGACCAGCTATAGAATAGAGAACAAATCTAGAGAGAGACACCACAGGAATCCCTGCAAGGGAATTCCACAAGCTAGAGAAAAGGCAACAGAAAAAGTCTTTTTTTCTTTAAAGGTGTTTACCAAATTAAAAGTAATTAAGGAGTTTTCACATAGTTTCAGTCTCTCCCTCTAACTCCTCATTTCTTGATGCAGTCAGAGAATGAGAAGAGAAAAGAAAGAAAGACTCTATCTTCATTCTCTTAACAATTTAATTAAATTTGTTTTGGAATTTATTGCCTAATCATCATTCCAAAGGTCTTTCTTGAAGCTGCAACCTGGCCAAGGTTGGAGCCTAGAAAAGAAATCTTTAATTGCTGGCAGGGGCATAGAATGCCAATCTAGAGAAATAGGAGAGAATATGTTAAGAGCAAAAGTCCTTGGGACTGAGAAAATTAGGAGCGAAAAGTTCCCCACCTGTAAAGTTGGGTAGGAAAGTGAGAGAAAGGACATAGCCTAGTTTCCACAGCTAGGCTATTCATCTCTCCACAGCTAGGCTATTCATCTCTCCACATATAGCTGAGGAAGGTTTAAACAAGTGCTCTGAGATTAGGAAAAAATCAAGAGCAGTTTGGAATCCCCTGCTGTTGTAAACATGAACATGAGCTTGCAAAAGCATATTTTTGTGGCTTCTTCAGTTAAAAACCTGTGAAAGGAGGCACTGCTCTAAGGCAGGATGACCAAATCAGGAAAACTGAGTCCTGTTTTAAAATGTATGGGACACAAAAAGTTATCAAACTATGCATACCCTTTGACCCAGCATTGCTGCTATTGGGATTATATCCCAAAGAAATACTAAAGAGTGGAAAGGGACCTGTATGTGCCAAAATGTTTGTGGCAGCTCTTTTTGTTGTAGCTAGAAACTGGAAGTTGAATGGATGCCCATCAATTGGAGAATGGTTGGGTAAATTATGGTACATGAAGGTTATGGAATATTATTGCTCTGTAAGAAATGACCAGCAGGAGGAATACAGAGAGGCTTGGAGAGACTTACACCAACATGAAGAGGTATTCTGATGGAAGTGGATATCTTCAACATAAAGAAGATCCAACTCACTTCCAGTTGATCAATGATGGACAGAAATAACTACACCCAGAGAAGGAACACTGGGAAGTGAATGTAAATTGTTAGCACTACTGTCTATCTACCCAGGTTACTTATACCTTCAGAATCCAATACTTAATGTGCAAAAAGAAAATGGTATTTACACATATATATTGTATCTAGGTTATAGTGTAACACATGTAAAATGTATGGGATTACCTGTCATCGGGGGGAGGTAGTGGAGGGAGGGGGGGGATAATTTGGGAAAATGAATACAAGGGATAATATTATAAAAAAAAAAAAAGATAATTGTATAAATATGTTTACATATATTGAATATTGTATAGCATATATTGGATTGCTTACTATCTAGGAGAGAGGGTGGGGGGAGGAAGGGAAAATTTGGAACACAAGGCTATGCAACTGTCAATGTTAAAAAATAATGCATGCATATTTTTTGAAAATAAAAAGTTTAAAATAAATAAATAAATAAATAAAATAACAGGACAGTTTTCCATGATTAAAAAAAAAAAAAATTAAAAAAAATTAATAAAATAAAATGTATGGGACAAGCTTGCTTCCTGAGAAGGCTGAAAGCTGTGGCTCCCTTAAGGGCCAGTCAAAGGGTCTGGGAGGGGCATGGCCCACTCATCCAGATTGCAGGTAAATTTCTGTTTTAAAAGTTGGTGGAAAACTATTCTGGAGTTTTGAGAAGATAAGATTGAGTCCCCAATCTCCCCACTGTACAGTAGTACCCCAGGAGGGGACAGGATAGGAGCATTTAAAAGGCAGATTGCCAAGCCATATGGAAGTGGTCTGAAAAAGACCTTGAGTTCCTCTGTGATCCCCACTCTATGGGGGAGGGGGAGGGGGAGGAAAGACCAGAGGTGCCCAGAGAGAGTGGGGGAGAACTTACCTGGTGCTTTCCAAATAGAGAGGGCTTTGCTGTCATTGCCACACTGGAATTTGAGGGCAGGTAGCCAAGTAAACCTCCAAATCTTGCTGGGAGAGCAAGATTCAAAGAAGACAACCCCCCCTCCCCCAAGGAGTAGCGGCCAAGGGTAGAGAGATGTTCTCCAAGCTTGCTCCAATTCTGTGACCTTTCTCCTTGGGGCTACAGCCTGATAATTAAAGATCCCAGGAGTTGTATGTAACAGTGGAGTGGGAAGACTCAAGCATGGCTTCTCAAGTTTCTCCATTTATCTCCCCAGGACAGATCAAAGAGAGTGCTGGCCTTGGACCCCCAAGAGGAGTCCTCAGAATGGCCATGTGTCTCCTTAGTATGGGAGGGTTGTTAAAGGGACACTTCCTCTTGTGTCTCCTGTCTGAGGCAGGGATTTCTGGTGAGAGAAAGGAATTTAGGAGTGCCTTAAGATGCAATAGAAGGTCCTTTGCCTATGGAGGGGCAGGGCTGAGGCAGTTTCCTCAAGCCAAGTATCTCTGCTCAAGGAAGGATTTTCAGAGGCAGAGGCATTTCTAGATTGTGGAAAGGTTAAAGCTTTTACTTTTCCCAAATTCTTGCAGCATCTCTGTCTAGATTTGCCACAGAATAAGGAAAGGAAAAAAAAAAAAAAAGGTCTTTTACCTTGTCCAGAGATGTCCCAGTTCCACTATTTTTAAAAATAGAGTGTGACAAAAAGAGGCTTTTTTGCCTGAAAATGCAGATACTCTCTTCTGAAGAATGCTGCCCATAGCCCAGACCCAGTCTGGGTGCCCATTACCTTTTTAGATAGGATGAGCAAAAGGCCTTTTGTCAGAGAATTCTTCTTGGAAAAACACTGCAGCAACAGCTCAAAATCCAAATTGGTTTTGAGTGTCCAGAGTTTGGGGTTCTATTCAGTCACAAAATGATGTCTAGTTTTGAGGGTCAGGGAACCAAAATGAGATTAGGGTTTCTGGTAGTCAGGGAGTTAAATGATAAAGTCTAGTTGCAGTTTCAGGGTTCAGGGAACCAAATGGAGAGGTTTGGCTCCCCTGCAATCCCTTGGGATTCAGTGCAAGTGTAAGGAGTTTGGGGACTCCTTTCTGGCGGTATGGAGGTTCTCTGTAAAAGAATTTACAGACCCCAAAACCTAAATTGATAAAAGAGATTTATTATGGGGTTTGGAAGTAAGGTTAGAAATCCTGACAGAGGTATAAAGTCTGGTTAGGAAATAGGTGAGGATAAAGAGAGGGTGACACTGGAAAGATTATTCCAGTGGACAGAGGCCCTTGGCATCCCAAGCATGGGATAGCTGGCATGTTTGGAACTTCTGCCAAGAGAGGGTTTTAGTTTGGTTCTTTTATAGTGGGAGCTTTGGCTACAAGCTGAAGGGGGTTCCTGGGTGGAGTCCCAAGTTAGCTCATTGCTGGGTTTCAGCTTGTGCTGAAATTTGAATTGAATTCAATGAGTTTCAGGACTGAACCAACCCCACCCAGATAACAAAGATGAAATTGTTTGTCCCTTGGGGCAGGGTCCCTCACTGAGGCAGAGTTGAAGGAGATTTTTCTCCTTCAAAGATTTTTAGAGTTTTGGGGTCTCCTTTTCAATAAGATAATTAAAAAAAAAAAAAAGTAAAAAATCTTGGAGAGGATGTGGAAAAATCAGGACATTAATGCACTGCTGGTGGAGTTGTGAACTGATCCAATTATTCTGGAAAGCAATCTATGACCAAAAGGCAACCAAACTACATATCTTTTAGTTTAGTAAAAAAGACCCACATGTAAAAAAAAATATTTACAATAGCTCTTTTTGTAATGGCAAAAAATTGAAAATTAAAGGAATGCTCATCAATTGGGAAATGTTTGAACAAGGAGTCAAGCTGCAGTTTCTCAGCTCTGGTGCTGGCAAAAGAGGAAGAGGTATTGGAGCCTCAGAATCAGTGGCTGTCCTAGTGGTTTCCTTGAAAATGAGAATTGAGTAAATGGAAGTTAATGATATAATGAGAAATCAGGAAACAAACAAAATCAAAAGAATGAAAAATAATAAAAATGTAAAATACCTCATTGGAAAAACAATAGACCTGGAAAATAGATCCAGGAGAGAATATATATATATATATATATATATATATAAAGAGAGAGAGAGAGAGAGAGAGAGAGAGAGAGGTTTACCTCAAAATCATAATCTTAAAAATAGCTTAGACATTATCTTTCAAGAAATTATCAAGAAAAAAAATTTCCTGATATTCTAGAACCAAAGGGTTAAGTATAAATGGAAAGAATTCATCAATTACCTCCTGAAAGAGATCCCAAAATGAAAACTCCCAGAAATATTGTAACCAAATTCCAGAACTCTAAGGTCAAGCTGAAAATATTGTGCACACCTAGAAAGAAACAATTCAAGAATAGTGACAGGAAAACACAAGATTTAGCAGCTTCTGCATTAAAGGATAAAGGGACTTGGAATTTGATATTCAGGAGAGCAATGGAGCTAGGATTAAAATCAAGAATCACCTACCCAGGATACCTAAACCAGGTAGATCGAAAACTGAGAAAGAAAACTATAGACCAATTTCCTTAATGAATATTGATGCTAAAATTTTAAATAAATTATTAGCAAAAATAATTCAGAACATCATCCCCAGGATAATACACTATAATCAAGTAGGATTTATACCAGGAATGCAGGGCTGGTTTAATATTAGGAAAACTATTAGTATAATTGACAATATTAATAATCAATAGATGCAGAAAAAGCATTTGATAAAATCCAACATCCATTCCTACTAAAAACGCTTGAGAGTATAGGAATAAATGGACTATTCCTTAGAATAATCAGGAGCATATATTTATGACCATCAGTAAGCATAATATGTAATGGAGATAAACTGGAACCTTTCCCAGTAAGATCAAGGTTGAAACAAGGTTGCCCACTATCACCATTACTATTCAATATAGTACTAGAAATGCTAGCCTCAGCAATAAGAGCCGAGAAAGAGATTCAAGGAATTAGAGTAGGAAATGAGGAAATCAAACTATCTCTCTTTGCAGATGACATGATGGTATACTTAGAGAACCCCAAAGACTCTGCTAAAAAGCTATTAGAAATAATTCAGAATTTTAGCAATGTTGCAGGATACAAAATAAATCCACATAAATCCTCAGCATTTTTATACATCACCAGCAAAATTCAATAGCAAAGAGAAATTCCATTCCAAACAAATGTTGAGAGTATAAAATATTTGGGAATCCATCTACCAAAGAAAAGTCAGGAATTATATGAGCAAAATTACAAGGCACTTGCCACAAAAATAAAGTCAGATTTAAATAATTGGAAAGACATTCAGTGCTCTTGGATAGGCCGAGCAAATATAATAAAGATGACAATACTCCCCAAACTAATCTATTTATTTAGTGCTATACCAATCAGACTCCCAAGAAACTATTTTAATGACCTAGAAAAAATAACAACAAAATTCATATGGAAGAATAAAAGGTCGAGAATTGCAAGGGAACTAATGAAAAAAAAGTCAGAGGAAGGTGGTCTAAGTGTACCTGATCTAAAGCTATATTATATAGCAGCACTCACCAAAACCATTTGGTACTGGCTAAGAAATAGAATGGTAGATCAGTGGAACAGATTAGATACAAAGGACAAAAAAGGGTACATCTATATCAATCTAGTCTTTGACAAACCCAAAGATACCAACAGTAGGGATAAAAATTGATTATTTGAAATTGGGAAATCTGGAAATTAGTATGGCAGAAATTAGATATGGATCCACACTTAACACCATATACCAAGATAAGATCAAAATGGGTCCATGATTTAGGCATAAAGAGGGAGATCATAAATAGATTAGAGGAACAGAGGATAATCTACCTCTCAGACCTGTGGAGGAGGAAGGAATTTATGACCAGAGGAGAACTAGAGATCATTTTTGATTACAAAATAGAAGATTTTGATTACATCAAATTAAAAAGTTTCTGTACAAACAATACTAGTGCAAACAAGATTAGAAGGGAAGTAACAAATTGGGAAAATATTTTTACAGTTAAAGGTTCTGATAAAGGTCTCATTTCCATATTATATAGAGAACGGACCCTAATTTATAAGAAATCAAACCATTCTCCAATTGATAAATGGTCAAAGGATATGAACAGACAATTCTCAGGTGATGAAATTGAAATTATATCCACTCATATGAAAGAGTGTTCCAAATCACTACTGATCAGAGAAATGCAAATTAAGACAACTCTGAGATACTACTACATACCTGTCAGATTGGCTAAGATGACAGGAACAAATAATGATGAATGTTGGAGGGGTTGTGGGAAAACTGGGACACTGATACATTGTTGGTGGAGTTATGAAAGAATCCAACCATTCTGGAGAGCAATTTGGAACTATGCCCTTTGATCCAGCATTGCTGCTATTGGGCTTATATCCCAAAGAAATACTGAGGAGGGGAAAGGGACCTGTATGTGCCAAAATGTTTGTGGCACCTCTTTTTGTAGTGGCTAGAAACTGGAAGATGAATGGATGTCCATAAATTGGAGAATGGTTGGGTAAATTATGGTATATGAAGGTTATGGAATATTATTGTTCTGTAAGAAATGACCAGCAGGAGGAATACAGAGAGGTTTGGAGAGACTTACATCAACTGATGCTGAGTGAAATGAATAGAACCTGAAGATCTCTGTACACTTCAATGCTGTATGAAGATATATTCTGATGGAAGTGGATATCTTCAACATAAAGAAGATCCAACTCACTTCCAGTTGATCAATGATGGACAGAAATAACCACACCCAGAGAAGGAACACTGGGAAGTGAATGTAAATTGTTAGCACTACTGTCTATCTACCCAGGTTACTTATACCTTCGGAATCTAATACTTAATGTGCAACAAGAAAATGGTATTTGCACACATATATTGTATCTAGGTTATATTGTAACACATATAAAATGTATGGGATTGCTTGTCATCTAGGGGACGGAGTTGAGGGAGGGAGGGGATAATTTGGAAAAATGAATACAACGGATAATGTTATAAAAAATACTCATGCATATATACTGTCAAAAAATTTATAATTAAATAAAAAAAAATTAAAAAAAAAAAAAAAAAAAAAAAGAATCACCTACCCAGGAAAACTGAATAAAATCCTTTAGGGAAAATGGTAGAAATTCAGTGAAATTGAGAACTTTCAAGCATTCATGATGAAAATATCATCACTGAACAGAAAATGTGATTTTCAAATATAGTACTCAGGACAAGCATAAAAAGGTAATCAACAGTTAGAAGAAGTATATATCAACAAAAAGCATAAATATGAGCTCATTATGAAAAGATAATATCTAAAAACATAAAATTAAGAAGTGAGAGAAGAATGTACTGTACTGAAAGAGTAAGAAAGAAAGAGTTGGAATGGCATAAATAATCTGCCATAAAAGAGGCAAGAAAAAAGCTTTTTACAATGAAGTGGGAAGGGGGGAGGGGAAGGGGAAGGGGAGTGAGTAAACCTTACTCTCCTCAGAATTGGCTCAAAGAGGAAATAACATTTATATATTCAATATGGGTATAGAAATTTATCTCACCTTGCAGGAAAGTAGGAGAAGAGTATAAGGGAAGGGTGATATAATATTGGGGAAGGGTGTGGTCAGTAGTGAAACCTTTTTGAGGAGGGTCAAAGTGAAAGAGCTAGAAAATAGAATAAATGGGGGAAATATAGTAAGTAATAGTAACCGGGAAAAGAATTTTAAGGCAAGTTTTTTTTTGATGAAAGCCTTGTTTCTCAAATGTATAAGGAACTGTGTAAATTTCCCAATTGATAAATAATGAAAAGATATAAAATATGCCCAAAAGGCTATAAAATTATGTATATCCTTTAATCTAACAATAAAACTACTAGTCATGAATCTCCAAAGGAGATTTTTTGAAAAGTTAAGGAATCTATATGTACAAAACATTTATATCAGCTCTCTTCTCAGAGCAAAGAATTGGAAATTAAGGGGATACCCAACAGGAGAATGGCTGAATAACTTGTGATGGGCTATTATTATTCTATGGGAAATGATGAGCAAAATGCTCTCAGAAAAACTTAGAAAGTCCTCCAGGGATTCAGGCAAAATGAAATATACTTTATACAAGATAATAGTGATGTTGTAGGATAATCATCTGTGAATGACTTATTCTCAGCAAAATAGTGATGTAAAACTATTCTGATAGAAATATAATGAAAAATGTTATTTAAAAATACAGAAAGAACTGATTGTGAATTTAAATCAAAGTATACCCATTTATTTGCTTTTTTTAAACTATTTTTCTTGAGAGCTTTTTTGGGGGGGATCTTTGTTTTCTTTTACAATATGATTTTTTATGGAAATAACTTCACATGTGTGTTCTTAATGAATGGGAGGTGGAAGTGGGGAGAAAAGGAGAAAATCTGGAACTCAGTTTTAAAAGTAATTCCAGAAAAATTGTTTTACATGTAACTAGAGAAAAAAAAAAAATAGTATATACATACATATATATATATACATATATATGTATGTATATATATTTTTTTTTCTCTAGTTATATGTATGTATATATATATATATATATATATAATATATATATATATATATAGTACTATATATAGTAAAGAAATAAAGAGCAGGCAGATTAAAGAAACAAATTGGAAAAATGTGTACTGATGCTGAGTGAAGTGAGCAGAATCAGGAAAAACATATACAATGATCAGCAAGCACTGTGTGATGATCAATTATGATAGACTTATCTTTTCTCAGTAATACAATGATCCAAGACAATTCCAAAAGACTCTGGATTCCAAAAATGTTAATTATATCCGGAGAAAGAATTATGAAGTTCTAACACAGATCAAAGCATAATATTTTCACTTTTTTCCCTTTCTTATAATTTTCCCTATTGTTCTGTATATTCTTTCTCAGCATGACTAACATAGAAATATGTTTAACAGATTTCACATTTGTAATCTTTATCATATTGCATGCTGTCTTGGGTTAGGGGGAGGGAAGAGAAAGAGGGAGAAAATTTTGGAGCTCAAAATCTTACAAAGATGAATACTGAAGACTATCTTTAATGTGTTTGAAAAAATATTAAGAAAAAACTTCATTTTTCAAATTTATGTGATATAATTATTAAGCAATATATATGTCTTATAGAACTTGTTTCATCAATTGTCAACAAGGTGTGGATTAGAAAAAATATTGAATTTGGAGTGAGAGGTCCTGGGTTCAAATATAAGTCCTATCTTTTTTTTTTTTTTTTTTTTTTTCCTATTTTTGACTTTAGATATCTTATTCAGTATCTTTGATATCTCAACTACTTCATCTCTAAAATAATAGAGTTAGACTCTCTAAATTTTACAGTTATTCTGTGATTCTAGTGACCTGTGGTAAATAAATAACATCACTTACTAGAAATAGAGAATGTATAATTACAACAGGATTTATTTATTATTATTTTTTTTACTTTTACTTTTTAACTTTACTTTTTATTTGTTCTGAAGTCAATAAGACTCACATTCAATTCCAGCCCAGGTATTGTTAGGCAAATCATTAAATCTCTCTGGGCCTTGGAACTTTTATCTACACATTAACAGATTGGGGTGTGATTAGATGGCTTTTGAGTTTCTTTCCAGACCTAGAGCAGTGTTGTTTTTCTCCAATTCACATTGGAATAAATAATTCTAAACACTTCTTAATATTAATATTTTTTCAAACTATGAAGCATGCTAGAACATAAGAGTATTTTGTACTCTTAGTGAGAAGTCTTGACAAGCTTTTTATGCTTGACTTGGGGAATAATATTGTATATTTATGGGTAGGGATCTTTAACAATTCAACAAAAATGTAATTGAAGGCAGGATTCAATAATACCACTGAAGTTAAAGTACCATATAAATATAAAATTCCATCTCAATCTTGTTCAGTCTAATTGATTTTTTTTTCTTCCTCTTCCTTTCAAAGCCAGCTAATATTTCACTTGATGTGATATTGGAGGTGGGATGGATGGAATTAGAGAGGGAGGGGGAAGCTACTGAGTAGATTTATTTTGATAAGATTGCTCTCAATTTGTAATGGAATAATATTACTTTGCTTTGATAAATGATCATTCAAACTAATGGGAGCAGATGAGTCTTAATTCTAATCTCCAATCAAAAGTCTACAAACTTGTTTGAATGAAAAGCTAATGCTTTTCGACTAAATGACGTAGTTTTCAATTTCAATTTTCAAATGATTTCTGTTCTTAAATGTATCTATGCATGGTGAGCTGAAGACAGTCACAATCCATCACATCAGTTAGTATCAATCTCTGAGGAGAACTTGAGTTCAAATCACAATTAATTTAATATAGTCTTTAGATTAATGCAGTTTCAACATATTGAATGTTTACTCTAAAGGGAGAAAAATCCCCTAGTGGTCTGAGAAACATTTAGAATAGACATTTTTCAGCTGACTCAAGGTTTTAAAGAAATTGAACTAATTTAGAGAGAACTATAAATAGAGAACTTTGAAGTAATGATGATAATGATGATGATGATCATGATCATCATCATCATCATGACTAGTATTTATATAATGCTATAAGATCTGCAAAGCATTTAACACTCATTATTTCATTTGATACTCAAAACTAGGAAGATAAGTGCCTCAGTTATTATTATGTCTATTTTTCAGGTAAGGAAACAAAGGACGAAAAAGATCAAGTAACTTCTAGTATCAGAAATTAGTGGAGGGGGGCACAGTAGTTAAGATCTAAACCTTGGTCTTCTAAATCCAAGTTTATCATGATATTAAGTATTTATGGTACCACTATTCTTACCCATCTATCAGAATGACATGCTTTCTCATATTTAAAAATTTTTCTGTCTTAAACTATGTACAGAAAGGAAAAAAAAATGATAATTTGTATTCAGAAGACCTATACATGAATCCCAGCTTTGTCATTTACTCTCTATATGGCCGTAAGCAATTCTTTTAACATGGCTGAACCTCAGTTTCCTCATCTTCAAAAAAGCACATTGGTCTAAATTACTTTTAAAATCCCTTATAGACCTAAGTCTAGACTAGCCATTATACTAAAAAGTAGATCTGCTTTTCAATAGCATTTCAATCATTTACTAGCTGTTGCCTTAGGCAGGTAATATAGCCTCTTTAAAACTTTCAAATTCTTCTGAAAAATGAATATTACATTACATTTCCACTATCTACCTGAAAGAGTAGTTGAGAGGATCAACTAAATGATATTCATGATGCACTTTTTAAATGTAAGCTACTATATATATTTGAAAAAGCAATGCTATTTATCAAAGAGTAAAATTTGCCAAACCCTCTTTTTGCATAATCATGTTGATTGTGATTATATTGATCATGTTACTGCCTTATTCTTTTAAAAAATGAAACAAGAAAAAAAAGAAATTTCTATATCTCAATCCTTCACAGCAACCAAAATATATTTTATAACAATAATTAAATGAGTATTTTTGAGTGGTTAGAAAATGTCACATAAAATATATTCTCTTTCCTTAAGGAGTAATTGGGAGACAAAACATATGTAAAGCTAAAAATTCCTAAAAGTTACACTAATAATATATAAAAAAGTGACAAATAAGAGACATATGCTGTGAGACAGCATGGTGTAGCATAGATAAAGGGATAATGGTCTTAAAAAGACCTGGATTTATCTTCTGATTTTAGCTAAGGCACATAATTTTGTGAGACTCAGTTTCCTTTTCTTTAAAATTACAGCATTCTAATCTGAAAAATAGGATTTGTTTTAAGGTGTGAAGCAATATTTATAAACTCTCAAGTGATACATAAATGCAAGTTTTTATTATTAATATTATCCAAGGTGATGTTAATGATGACAGCTATGATGATGACTACCACTGGGTTTACTCCTATGAACCCCACAAGATTGTTTCCAGAAAGGCATTTTCTATATAAATGGAAGCTATGGTTATTATTATATTAAATTCTGAAAGAGTTCAAACCAATAAGTCATCACTTCCAAAATGACTTGTTAAAAAAATGTTTACATAAGAAGGAATGTTTCGGCCAGATTTTTAATGATAGATAATACAAAAAGCTCATATTCATCACACTAAGGCTTACAGATTTAAATAACAAAAAAAAAAAGGAATTTCAGAAAGATTTTGAAGGGAATAATATAAGATGAAGAGAACAGGATTACCCTTATTTGGCAAAGATGTCAAAGGAGTCAAAAATAAAGCAAGAAAGTGCAAAAAAAAGTAATTCAGTCAAGTCAAGGCCATCAACTAAGGAATGGTTTAACAGATTATATGTGGATATAATGGAAGACTATCATGCCATAATAAAATGACAAATATTGTAGATTAGTGAAGTGTAAGAAGATTTATACAAATTGATATAAATGAAAACAAATTACAATAATAATATAAAAGAAAACAACTTTGAAAAGACTACAAAACATGGAAATCACAACTCCAGAAGACTAATATTGAACCATGTTTCCCATCTTTTGGCACAAAAAGTGAGGGATTATCAGAGGAGGATAAACTTCAATTTTTCAGACATTGTCAGTGTTTTGATTTGTTTTGCTTAACTGCATTCCTTTTTAACAAAGCAAGGATTCTGGATGATAAGGAAGGTTATTAGTGGGTAATTACAATGATGCAAAAAAAAAAAAAAAGAAAAAATATAAAGGAAAAAGTGTCACTGGAGCATTAAAAATACACATAAAAGAACAAAAATAATTTTAGGAGAAAAAGACCTGTTTTGTTCCTACCATGTTAAATTTAATATACATTTAATAAATTACAAATAACAGAAGTTCATATTTTTATGTAAAATATTTTTGTTCTTAATTATACAAATATTCATATTTATTGATATTTGAACATAGAATGTTAATATTTGTTAAGTTTATAATTTCTAAATATAAACATTATAGAAGCAGGTATATTTCTGAAGCTATGAGAGGAACATTATATGAAGATGAGTACTGCTGAGCAAAGCTAGAAAAATAGGATATGACCTGAGTCCAAAAATTCTTGGAAATAAAAGATAAAGAGTAGATAAGAATGAACCATTGAAGACTTTTAAGCCAAAAAATGACATTATCAAAATACTACTTTGAGAAAAATGAATCTATGGCATATAGTGCTTGGAGGTGATATGTAGAAAAACCAGAATGTGGTTTGTGAAAACTAGCAAGAGTGTGAGTTTGGATAAACCATATAGTACATAAACTATATAAAAGAGGGCAGTCATAGTAAGGCTGGAGAGTTAAAGGCAGATAATGATGGGGTCTAAATGGTAAATAGAGTAATTTATACATGATCCTAGAGGTAATTGCAATGCAATTGAATTTATTGAATAGAATAGTAAGATAGTTATTAGAGCAGCTCTGCAGGATAATTGGTTCAATTGGTTTTAGATGTATTTGGCTCTTTGTGATACCATTTTGGAATTTTCTTAGCAGTTACAAGAATGATTTGCCATTTCCTTCTCCATTTAGAGAATGAACTGGAGTTTAAAAGATTTAAGTAAAGGAGGCTGATTATGAATTTAATTGTATAAAAAAATAAAAATGTAGAAAGATTTCATCTGTTGTTTTTTTGTTCTTAAGGTAGACAATTGTCAGTTTCAAAAAGCCTGTTCATATGCTTTATTGGCCTATAAAGGCAATATGAACCTTTAAAGTATCTTAATTATCATTTAATTCAATTATACATTTTATAATTGAAGAACTGAGACCCAAGGAAGTAGACATATATCCACTTCACCCTTTTTGTAATTAATAAAGCAAGATTTGATCTGAAGCTCCTTGCTTTGCAATTTGATAAACTAGGAAAAATGATAATAAAGATATATTACACAGGAGATGCAGACTTTCAAAGAAAGAAGAGTAACAAAATTACTTACAGTGTAGTTGTAGGATTTAGTAACTTTTTTTTTTTTTTTTGGCTTTTGCCTTTCATTTTTTTTTTTTGGGGGGGGGGGAGGTTTTGTATGTGTGTGTGTGTGTGTGTGTATTTAGATATTTCATCCCTTGCAGGCCAGTTCCAATGATCTTGTGATGAAGAGAGCCATCTAGAGAGAGAACTGTGGGAAATGAGTTTGGATCACAACATAGCATTTTCATTTCTTGTTGTTATTTGCTTGTATTTTGTTTTCTTACTCATTTTTCCCCTTTTTGATTGGATTTTCTTGTGCAGCAAGATAATTGTATAAATATGTTTACATATATTGAATTTAACATATATTTTAACATGATAATATTTATTGAATAACTTGCCATCTGGGAGAAGGGTTGGGATAAAGGAGGAGAAAATTTGGAACATAAGGTTAATGCGCAATGTTAAAAAAAAAAAAATTATCCAACCATATGTTTGAAAATAAAAAAGCTTTAATATGTTTTGAAAATAAAAAAAGCTTTAATAAGAAATAAATTAATTAAACAAAAGATATTTCATCCTTGAATATTTTTGAAGATAGAATGAAAGGAGATACTGGAAACAAAGAAATGAAACTCTTTTAGGGAGAGAGGAGTTTAAATGGCACACTTCCAAAGAAGAAAGAAAAGGTTAGGACTGAAAACACAAAAGGACAGAATCAGATTTGAAAGGAAAGAGGGCTGACCATCATTGTCTCTGAGAAAGAAGGAAAAGAAAAGGAGATGGATGCAAGATCAAATATACTGATGTGGAGACAAGAAAGAAGGGGGAAAAAGGAACCCATGATTCCAATCTGATAAGGAAAAAAGAGAAATCGAGTTCATGTCTGATGACCTTGATATCCATAAAGCTAAAACTGTCTTTATAGGGTTAATCAGGAGACCCAATCATTGGTATTACTGTTCTCACTTATTACCAATGGGAAAGCTCCCTTTCTATATCAGTGGCACATCAGCTTGTTATTAGATGTGAATAGAGCACAGAGTTCACATCTAGACATGGACAAGTTTTTAATTAACGAAAGAAGGAACTGAAAATGGTTCAGCCACTCATCAGAGATAAGCATCCCAAAATTTGTATGCTTATCCAGAATTGGTTAGTCTGCAAAATAGGTTTGAAATCTAAACTGAATAGATACTTCCTTGTTTTCAGAACAGATAAGAAGCACTGTGTAATTTGAGACTCTTACCTATTTAAAATACAAGTTTAGTTTGATAGAAAGCAATTTTCCCAGAACAAGCTCACTTCCTTTTTGATGTTTTTACAGGTTCACAATAGCAACTGAATTATAAGCTTCTATAAAATAACAGTTGTCTGGGAGATTCTAGCAACGTTAAACCATCAGTTTCTGGAAACTGATAAGTCCTAGAAAGTAGGAACTGTATATACCTTTTTTAGAAAGAATTGTATAAACAGCAAATGATTGCCTACTTAATTTTGCTGTCTTGAAACTTCTAACAGAAAGTTGAATGGTTTGGACAAATGGACAGAGATAATAGTTTCACAATTAACATCTTCATCATTTCACATGCATAGATATTTTCACTGAGCTATCACAGTAACTGCCTGATACCAGATTATTTCCATATCTTACATACCTTCACTGAGTAGTTGAAAATCCTTCATATGTGTTATCTTAATTTTTCCTGTGCTTTATTTATGACATATTGATTTTGGAGGAAAAGCACTGACTTTAATGGTATAAGCCTTGCTGAACTAATTGTTAATTGCATTATGGAATCAGGATAATAATTTTTCTATTCTACCTTACCAAGTTATGGGAAGAAACTGCTGGGCATTTAAGTGGTAAAATGGATAAAATACTGTGCTTGGAGTCGGGAAGACTAGAATTCAAATCTGGCCCCAGGAAATTACTATTTATCTGATCCTGGGCAAATCACTTACATTATTTACCTTAGTTTCTTCATCTGCAAAATGGAGATGGGAATAGTACCTACATCCCACAATTATTTGGAACTATAAGATACTTAGTCCAATGTTTGCCATAGAGTATTATAAAATATTTATATAATTAATTATTATTTAATTAGTTTATCTTATTCTAATAAATTAATTAGCAACCATTATTATTATTATTACTATGTTAAGGAAATATAAAGCACAAGATAGTAATCAATTAACATGTATTTATTAAGAATTTATTATGTTTCAGGTATTGGTAATAGACAAAAACTATTTAGTCTCTAATTTTGAGAAACTTAAGTCCTATTTGGGGAGACAATATATATGTGAATATAAATTATATTAAAATGAATATTAGGTAATTTTTGAGATCAGGGACTAATAGTTGAAGGGAGATAAGAAATATGTCATGTAGCATGTGGTATAAGCTTAAATTTGGAAGTAAGCAATAGATTCTAAGAGGTCCTGGTAAGGAAGGAGACACAGCAGAGTTTGCAGTCCTTTTGACTCAGCTCTACCACTCCTAGGCTTATACTCAGAGGCATCAATGTACAAAAATATATTTTTATAGCAGATTTTTCTATGGTAGTAAACATTTGTGATATCTTTCTATTGAGGGATGGCTAAACAAACTGTGACATACAAATATAATGGAATATCATTGTCATAAGAAATGATGAAGTGGAGAATTTCACAGGAAACTGGGAAGATCTTTAGGAACCAATACAGAGGGAAATAAATCATGTTTAAATCATGCTGAGAGCATTTTAGTGGGAAAAAACACTTTGAAAGACATTGAAGTTTTAAACAACTCAATTTAAACCATAAATTCAAAAGAATGAAAATGAAAAGTGAGCCCCACTTCCTGATAGAGAGATGAACTTAAAATTACAGAATGAGATGGAGATTTTTGAACATGGCTAATGAGGGGATTTGTTTTGTATTACTAGGAAGACCTATATGTCGATTATAAAGCATCCTCAATGGAGGTATGTTAGCAGGATGAATAAATTATTAAAAAATACTTATCTAAAAATTAAATAGAAAACAAAGTTATCTCCAACCCTCCTCACCTCTTCCCCAATAAAGCAAATACACACAATTGTGCAATGAACAACTGTGTATAAAGAATAGCAAAAAAGGGAAATTTTATGAAGGAGAATTCTGTAGTTGCATGTTGTGGAAGGGTACATTGGAGTCAGATTTGTAAATCATTAAATGCCAAGGTGAGGAATTTGTGTTTGCTCTTAGAAGTAATGGAGAGTTACTGGGTTTATTCAGCAGAAGGAAGAGTTTTATGAATTTCTGGTCTTTGTACAGAATTAATTACTTTAAAAAATGACATGACAATCTATGGTGATATTTAACTTTCTCTTTAATGGTCCTCTAAATGTCCTTGTTGAGTATAGTCTATTATACTGAAATAAAATTATATATATGCATATATATGTAATATAATACAGTATTATATAATATAAATATAAAATTATACTTAAAACTCAGAATTCTGGTATTCTATTTTCATGCTCAATTTGCTGTTTGGTGAGTATTTCAAATGGCTCACTATATTTATCAAGCCCAGTCTTGCTTCTCAGTCCACCCAAATCATCACTTTGCTATCAGCCCTGCTATTGTATACATGTTCTTCTTTATGTGTTTCTAACTTCTTGTGACCTCATTTTGCTTTTCTTGCAAAAAATATTGGAGACGTTTGCCATTTCCTTCTCTAGATTATTTT